>NC_081825.1:75737500-76987500 GCF_030867095.1 Alligator mississippiensis | reverse complement strand
TCAGCATCTACACATGGCACCCCTATTAGGGCACAGAAAACTAACAAATGTTACTGTAGGTTACTACTTGTAAATACAAGTTCTATTCCATGGTTGTGTTATTTAGTGTGCCTCAACACACGTGTAGATGCTGATGGGGCTGGCTGGAGCATGAGGGTGCTTCAGTGTGGGGCTAACTGGTAATAGCTAGCATGTTGAGCCAGGCTGGAGCAGCCCTGGGCAGGCAGGCTGACCCCCCCTCAGGCTCCCTGCCATCTGGATCTGTTCCGATCCGGCTCAAAGTGCTACGGTTCCAAACACACATGTAGACTTGGTGCCCAGGAGAGATAAACTCTAGCACGAACTGTGCTGGAGTTTATTACGTCTCACTAATAACACGAGTAGATGTGCCCGCAGACAGACAGTCTCTAAGATCCAGATGAAAAGCTGCAAAAAGTTATGGTAGGATTTTAAATAGGAACCAATCAGCAAAATGGGCAAAGCCTTATATTTCTCTAACCTATATTAGGATATCATACAAACTGGAGCTTTTCATGCCAAGCACAATTAATTGCAGTAGTCAAGTCTGGAGGCAAGTAGTATATTGATCATTATGACAAGGTTGGATGACATTCCCAGCTGATGTTGACATGTTCATCCAGGAGCCATGGACCTCTCGAGTTCATTACAACCTTTAACTGTACAAACTCTAACTGTAGATGCAGAGATGTAACTGGCCAGTTCTGCACCCTGGGTGCTGGCAGCTCATGATGCAGGAGCAGCAGTTGGAGGTTTGCTGCTGAAGGAGGGGATGCCACCATTTTTTCAGCTTATCCACCCATCATTACACTACTGAATAGATGTCCCTATCTGAGGATGCAGCTATAGTTGGGCAAGTTCCTCCAAACAGCCTTCTCTCCATTTACAAGCTTCATCTCTGTCTTCTCCCATCTTATTTCTACAACATCCAGACACTCTTTCTCCTATTACTTCTTTTGGTTTAGAGAACCAATTGATACCACTGTCCATGTGTGGATATTGTCTGCATAAGGCTAAAACTAAAATCCATTACCTCTTATATTTCCCCCCAACAAGGATACAAATGTTGAAGGGAAGAGGGGATGATAGGACTCTCTATAGGATTCCAGATGAGTGTTCTCAAGTCAGAGATCTGAATTACCAGAGTGGAGCAAATATGTAACAGAGACAGATACATTTTTCAAGTGACCTAGTAGTACCCTGTGGTTAACTATGTCAGCAACTGATGAACACCGGTACTAGGAACACCTGCCTGTTATTGAGAGATTCTTCCCCTCTGTTCCCCTCTCTCCCACTCCCCCCCCCCCCCCTTTACTAGCTTTGTGAAAAATGTATTGGTAACACTGGCAAGGAATGGTTTTTCATTACTCACTACAATACATTTTTATTAAAGTGAACTTGCCCTGCTGAAGACAGTGAATAAATAATACTTAATTCCTTGTGCTTGCCTTACTCTGCCTTGGGCACTTTTTGGACTTTCATAATATTTTATGACATCGTGCACACCATTAACTTACTACATTTACTACAGTATTCCTTATGAAGTCAAATGATGAGCATTTTTAATAGTGCCAAGAATGAAAGTTTAAAGAAATATTAGTTCCAATCACCTCCTTCCCATTCTTTTTTCCATGGGAAGATGAAAAAAAATCTTCATGCTAAGAACTCGTGAGATTCACCTGGCAGAGTCTTTTTCTTCTTCTCAAGGGAGATATTTATCTTAATATGAGAGGGGTGTTGACTTGAAACCATGGAAAGCTCCCATTCTCACAGATGCCAGGGTTGTAGTATATAGTCAGCATTTCCCTAGAGCTTGGCTCCAAAAGGAATAGAGTAGAACAAAAGGTTTGGGTTTTTTTGAGGACTACCACATTCATCAAGAAATGTAGTTTCATATTTAGCAAACTATTCTTGAATTAGAGTCCAAGCTAATGAATATTTTCAGTTGATTTTTTTAAACGGTAGTGGCAATTTTCCTTTTTATGCCAAATAGCTCAGGGATTGGTGAACTCACTCATGATGGCAGAGACTTTAGTTCAATTCCCTTCTCCGTCACCTCCTCAGGGAGCATTCTAACCACCAGGATTAAGGGTATTCCTATAGCCATCTCTTCTGTTGATATTGTTCTGTATTGTCTACACAAACATTCACCAGAATCCACATATCCAGCCTCCCTGCCAACTGTCCTTATTACTAGGCTACTCCCCCTCACCTCCTGCCATCTTACTGTGTGTTTAAATATTTTATATAAAATACAGTATTTACCCAAATTCAAGATGACTTAAATTTAAGACATCTTTCCAATAATTAGAATATAAATTTATTATAATTTTCCTTGTTTAGAATCTAATTATCGGAGATTTGTCTTAAATTTATCCCTCTCACTGCTATAGTAGAAAAAACAGCAGCATGGAAACAGGAAGCCAGGCCCTATGCGGGCCAGATTAAATCCCTTAGTTGACTAGATTCAGCCTGCAGGCCATATTTTGCCCACCTCCATCCTATAGCCTGGTCTTTAGAAAACTTACTTGAGAGGCAGGAAACATCACTTCCAATCCATATCCTGTGAAGTTCTTACAGCAAAATATTAGTTACTTTTTAAAGTCCTCCTTACCACTTGCCCCACCCTCCCCATGCCTCTCCTGCCTGGCCCATGAAGTGGCTCTGGATCCTGCTCTGACTCCAGCTTGGCCAGCAAGATCAGTGGAAGCTCTGGTCCCTTGCCCAGATCAATCAGGTGACCTGGCCAGATAAAATTCCTGGGGGAAAGGGGTAGGAGCTGTCTCTTCCATCCAGCAGGCAATTTGAACCACTACAAGCAAACACCCCAGGCAGCTGCCTGGTGATTTCTCTAAGTAGAAACCTGGAAACTTGCCAGGAGTTAAGAATTGTGTATAGGCCAGTCACATCTTAAAAGGGTTCCCATATCTAATCTCTGTAAAGACTCACATTGCTTTTGTTTGCTCAAAGTGTATTCCAACTTACTTGTTCTGCCTCCTCCCCTTCAATAAGGGTGTCAGGTTACAACCTTCATTGTTATGCCACTGAGGGGGGAGGCCTTTCACCCCCTGCTTGACTGTTGAAGTTTATCTTTTTATTTTCCCTCAGTTCTACCTGATGCTATCTTGGGATGCTTCAGGCTGAAAGAAGCACCCAGAAATATTACTGTGGTCAAAGCACCCCCAAGGTTCACAGGGTGTATGTACCCCAGGCTGCACAGAGCCCTGCCAGAGACTGCTGCTTGGGTGGTGGCAGCGTTACCCCAGGCTTGTGGGTGTTCTCCAGGAAGCGGGACAGCCAGCTGTAGGCTCTCCAAGAGAGACTCCCAAAGTGAGGTTTTGGGCTTGCCAAAGTGAGGTGGGTGGCTCTGCATAGTAGCACCCTCTACTGTGCTGCCACAATTTTGTGTGAAGGGTGAGTGGGTGCATGGGAGGTAGGAGTTTGGGGGAGATGGTACAGAAGGGTGCAGCTGGAACTGGATCTGGAGCAAAAGCCTTGATAGGCACCTGCCCTGCCTGTATTCAAATCCAAGATGTAGGTTTATTGTCCTATCTGCCCCTCTTTTGAATGAGGGGGAAAAAACCTAATTGTGGATGCAAGTAGATGTGGTAGAACAGCTCTAATGAACCGACAGAGAGGAAGAGACAGACATCCATAGGAACTACTTCACAGTTAGGGCAGCTAGGATCTGGAACCAACTTCCAAGGGAAGTGGTGCTGGCTCCTACCCTGGGGGTCTTTAAGAAGCGGCTCGATGCCTACCTGGCTGGGGTCACTTGAGCCCAGTTTCCTTCCTGCCTAGGCAGGGGGTCAGACTTGAAGATCTACAAGGTCCCTTCTAACCCTACTTCTATGATTCTATGAAGAGAGAAAGATCCCAGAATATCTTATAGCAAGGGTAAGCAATTATTTGGGATGGAGGGCCACTCAAGGAGTTTGGGTGAATTGTGGTGGCCTAGGGCTGGTGCTGACCCAACTCAGAGGATCCTATCTAGGCCCAGGCTGATCTGCTACATCTGCCAGACCTGGCCCTACTGCCTGGGGGTGCTGGATGAAGTGGGCACATAGGGTCTCGATGGAGGCCATCCCGGGATCCCTATAGGCAGGGAGCACTCAGCCAAGCAGATGGGATGGGGTCACAGGCAGGTGGCTAGGGAGCGGTGTCCAGGAGTGGGATGGATGGGCAGGATTGGGATTGTGGGGTGGTGACAGTGTGAGGCCAGGGCCTAGGGCAGAGCTGTAAAAATTGGGGAGCAGGACATGAAGGGAACAGATTGCGGCTTTGCCCTGGGCCTGGGCCCCGGCCCCATGCTATCACTGCCCCATGATCCTGGCCTTAGCCCTTGCCCCACACTGTCACCATCCTGTGATCCTGGCACCAGCCCTGGCCCCAGCCCCATCTGCCTGTCCTGCTCCCGGACACCACTCCTTACCCACCAATGGTCCCATTCCATCTGCCTTGCTGAGTGTGCCCTGCCCTTAGGGTTCCCAGGCCAGTCTCCATGAAGATCCTGCCCATCCACCCACTCACTGTGTCATGTGCCCTGAGAGGTGGGTGCAGGGTAGATGGACTGGGATGCCTTGGCAGTGGGGCCCAGTCTGACGGCAGCAGTGTAGATACTGGCAGTGGCAGCTGGGCATACTATGGGGGCTGCAGGGAAGCCGAGTCTCACCGATGAGCTGCCCTCACCTCATTGCATTCCCAGGGGCAGTGGGACCAACCAGATGCACTTTAGCTCAGGTGTGGGGGGCAGCCCTGGATGGATAGGGCTGAGGGACTGCTGCAGGCCAGATTAAATCCCTTAGTTGGCTGGATCCAGCCTGCAGGCCATATTTTGCCCACCACTGTCCTATAGCCTGGTCTTTAGAAAACTTACTTGAGAGGTGGGAAAGATCACTTCCAATCCATATCCTGTGAAAGTCTTACAGCAAAATATTAGTTACTTTTTAAATTATGTTTGATCCAGACTGAATTTCTTTTTATTTAAAAAAAAAAAATCAAATAAAAACTTGCTTTCATGGCTCTTTTCAGGAACTCTAATGCCACTGGCTCTCTTCCTCCTGTCTGTACCCTACTTCTTACTCAAGAGAACAGAAGGTGCAGATGGGAGTGAGAAACTGAGCTAGTCTTAGAGCGCATGTACTCAAATAAGTTACTGTAAGATGAGTGAGTGTAGGGATTTAGGGTGCATTAGCTACTCTGTAACAACTGGCATGTGCACACTCTTACCTCATTGTAAATAAAGACTAAACTAATGGTAGTTTGTCTTCCTTCCTCTATTTGCTTCTGCAATAGCTATCCATGTACACATTCATACCAGAGTGGCTGATGTGCCATAAATCATAGTAGTAGTAACTTCTGAGTGCACCCAAATTTCTTGGGAAGAAGTAGATGGAACAAACATTGAGACTCTCTCTCTTCAAGTGCAAAAATGTAGTTTTCTAAACAGAAAAACTCAGATATTAAAATAATATCCAACATTTGCTTTCAGCCAAATATCCAAAGGAAAAAAAAAAAAAAAGAAAGAAATGAAGCATGCATCAGGCAATGGGAAATGGAAGAAGCATTGGGACCATGGATTAAGAGATTGTGGCTATTACTGAGCACATCTATACATGCAGTTAATATGCCTGAATTTTCTTCACAGAAAATTCAGGCATATTAATTGCATATATAGACATTGAAGTGCTTGTGGGCACAGATCTGAATGTGTATCCATTGGCAGCAAATTTGCTTCTGACAGGAGTTCAGTCCAGGGTTGCTCCTGCCCTGCTCTGTCCTTCTGCAGCAGCCATGGAGATCTCCAGGATGGCAGGGGACACTGGGGCCGGCCCTGATTGCGGCGTGGCTGGGATGCATCTCAATCTCCATGTGGCTGGGACACAGCTGCCCTGCCGCTGGGACAGTTCCCCCCCCTGCCCAGTAGAGTTCATGCTTAGCTAGGCAGCAGTGGCCCCCTGCTGCCTTGGCCCACCAGGAGCAAGATGCTCTGGTCAGGGTCTACACGTGTGCTCCAGTGCATTCGTTAATGAGTCATTTTTATAGTATCTATATGTACTGGTACTAACAAATAACACATTAGACTAATTTAATGCACTATAATGGAAGCACATGTTTAGATGGTGATGCTTTACTACACATCAGATTAATTTAACATGCAGTAAAGCATCTCATGTAGGCACACCCATTGTTGACTTTTCTCTGGAGTCACCAGGATCTAACAAATAACTGTAAGTTAGAGAGGCTAAGAAGTACATTTTCCCTCTGTTTGCCTGCATAAAAAAACCTCCATGCACTGTACATGGCAAGCCAAACACCTGCATCCACTTGAACAATTCTACTAATCACAAGTGTTCAGGCCTTAGACTTTTTAAGAGTGCACAAAAAGCTACTTTAAGAGTGCCCCTGCAAAGCATTAATGAAATTTTCCAGATGCACAAACCAAAGTCAAGAAGAAACTGTTCAGCATACTTCCCTACATGTTTTACCTAACATCAGATAGTGAATCAATGGAAAAGAAAAGACTAGCAATTAGAAGTGCTGGATTTCAGTCTACTTCTCCATTTCTTATTTCTTCTCTCCTGCTTGCAGTGTAGATAATGCCAAGAAATTAATCAGAACCAGAAGCACCACAACACAGAAAGCAGGGGGATTCATTCATATGAACTTCCCTCGTCCTCCTTGTCTGCCCCACATTTCACAGTAGTAAAGCAAATTTATTTTCGGGCTTCTATGGCACAGTGATCTTTCCTTTGAATAGCTTAGCCTGCTGTGGAGCCAGGATCTGAGGCCTTCTGAGGCTTACATGGCTCAGAAGGTCATGGGTATTTTGTGCTTGATCGGGTCCTAAATTGCTAAAGTCAGTGAGGAAGAAGGGGATAACTGCAGCTGGTATGCATCGCTTATATGTTTTCAGACTTGCTCTTTCCATACATTCCATAAATGCTTTCAAAATCGGTTCCTATTAAGCAAAACAGCATGTGCTAGGGGATTTCAGTAGTTGTTGGAAGAAATTACTTTTATCCAATCAAGTGAGTTTTAAAAGGGTATGTAGTTTTGTATTATAAACGCTGCTGCTATGCATCAGAAAACAAAGCCTCACTTTTCCTCCCTCCATCTGCTTCAACCTCACCCCCCTTCTAGACTATATGCCTGCTTTGGAATGTGAGACTTTTTATTCATGGCTTCTTTCATTTTGAAGTTTTGAGAGGCTTTCCACATGGTTGGGAACACTGCAATCAGGCAGTGTATTATAGTTTGGTCCTAATAACCAGAACTTAATGGGAACAAAGTTATGGACTGCAGGAATATATTTGTTGAAACAAACCTGCATTGGGAAATGTAACACCTTTTCTTTGCTTTTACTCAATCAGCTCATTAAATACAATTTATTAGTATGAAAGCTCAGTAACTGCCAAAATGACTCCCTATTTTACAGCATCTGAACAGATGTCTTGTGACTATCTAAGTGCTTCACTTGGCCCTGTTTTTGGCCTTATTTTACAAAGATAGGCTACAAAACTACCTTTTCATTAATGAGAGAAGGGGTATTTTCAAGCCATCATCTGGATCCAATGACCTTTTATGCAAGAAAACAGCTTGGCATATTAATTTTATATTTAGTGCTCCTCTCACCCCTACTTCAATCAAGACCATATATCGGAAGTCCTCTCTACTCTTTGACCCATTTCCAACTATTTAGTCAACTATATTCCACTTATCTTTTCAGAGACTGTACAAATTAACGACAGAAACACTAAAGGTCCCGGATCTCAGGCCTGATCTTTTTCTCATCTCCGGAAAAAAGTCACTGTGGTCTTACAGCCTGTAGCTGCACTAGACAAAATCTGCTTCTTTCACTCTTGGAGATGACTTTGGTTTTAAATATGATGGTATTTAAAGGTTGTAGCTTAATTTTGTCTTTATATGAAGACATTTTAGATGGGGTTTGTCAAGTATTTTAATATTTAGTAGAAGGGCAGAAAGAGGGCAAATTTGAAGCCTGTTTGAATCAAAGCAAAATGTACAGTCTTCCTTTTTATACCTTATTTTGGGTAAACAGGATAGCAATTATTTGCATGTGGAATACATGGCGAGACTGGGGAGGAAAGTACCTTAAAAAAAAAGCACGTCTCCTGGCCCCTCCCTACTCGCCTTCCATGAGGGCGAGAAAAAGAAAATATGCTTAAAATCAAACTGCACTGCCAATTTTCATAGATTCATAGCGTTTTGCTGATATGGTATCAGTATTTGCATTTTGTTTAAAAAAAATCTGTTTAACTCACTAGTTCAAAATGGTACTTTCTAGAGTAAACACTGTCTAAAGGGTTCAGGATTTATACCTGCTCTCAATTATGACATAATTCTTAGCTTTGTTGACATGTAAGGGACAACTGAGGCTGAAAGAGGGTTTTTTTTCAAATAATTTTAGCCACTGTAGAAGATTAATAATGGTAAGCAGTAAGAGAGAGATTGAATAATGGAGAGTCAGAGCTGAACATGAGGATGGATCACAACACCGCTTATTTAGATAACAGATCATAGCAAAACAAACATTTTCCGTGTTACATTTTAAATGTCTGCACTATTTTACAAGTTGCAAAGACACTCTCTTGCCAAGATCACTGAGGTGTATTATTATAAGCCAGAGTGCAATGTGTGGCTTACAATTCAAAGACAGGGCACAAAATATGTGGCATTAGCAACCAAATTTATTTCCCTCTAAATAATTGTTAACTAGCAGGTCAGCTAAGATGCTTTGACTCTGGCTTTCCTTAAAAAAAAAAAAAATCAAAAAAAAAATCAAGCTTTTTAAAAATGTACATTCATGCTTTCCATGGAAGAAACAATGCATTTTATTTACTATAAAAACTCACAAGACTGGTACATTTTTGAGAAGTTCCTTGCTTGTTTCAGATTGTTTTTAACTACGTAAGTTCATTTAATGTTACAACTTTTTCATGAAAATTATATTAAGTCCAATTTATGGGCTTGAGATGTAGTTTTGCAAACTGACTTTCACCTCTCTCTGCAGATCATTTTTAGTTAGTGTTTTACTATCGAGATGCTAAGACAGAACAGGTTATAAAGAACAAGCAAAACCTCCTCATTTGGATAGCTGCAAATTCATAGATTCATAGATGTTAGGGTCGGAAGGGACCTCAATAGATCATCGAGTCCAAACCCCTGCATAGGCAGGAAAGAGTGCTGGGTCTAGATAACGCCAGCTAGATGCTTATCTAACCTCCTCTTGAAGACCCCCAGGGTAGGGGAGAGCACCACCTCCCTTGGGAGCCCATTCCAGACCTTGGCCACTAACTGCGAAGAAGTTCTTCCTAATGTCCAATCTAAATCTGCTCTCTGCTAGCTTGTGGCTGTTATTTCTTGTAACCCCCGAGGGCGCCTTGGTGAATAAATACTCACCAATTCCCTTCGGTGCCCCCGTGATGAACTTATAGGCAGCCACAAGGTCGCCTCTCAACCTTCTCTTGCGGAGGCTGAAAAGGTCCAGTTTCTCTAGTCTCTCCTCGTAGGGCTTGGTCTGCAGGCCCTTAACCATATGAGTGGCCCTTCTCTGGACCCTATTCCACCAGTAGTCATTTTTTGCATAAAATGGTTTCCTTCATTTTTCTCCTATTCTCCCCACTTATAAATAAATATAAAGTTTTTATTTAATTAGAAATGAACAACAATGGGTATGAAAAGTTCCTGACTGCTCAATCATTCTGCCGTACAGATTCACCTGGCAAAAGAACTGTTCACTTCTTGTTCTATTCTGTTTTATATTTTTCTTGCTATTAAGTTTCTGTAAGAACTGCTGGGATTCTCTGGGGATAAAAGCTGCTATATTAATGCCAGATCTTTATGAAAAACCTGGAATTCAAAATAAGTTTTTATATTGCCTGGTATGAAAAATACTTTTTAAATCTACTTGATAGGGCCATAGCGCCCTTGGTGAAGCAATCCATCAGTAAAATTGGCTGCAGTACTACAGTATTCAGTTGAAGATGCATGTTCTAACTGCTGTAGTACAAATAGAAATACAGGCAGGACACAAGGGATGTGGTTTAATTATGCTGCACATTATTATTCCCTCAAGTCATAACTACCTTATAACAGGACAGGCCATATTTCCTTCCTTAACCATTTCCACCCAGTGGAATACGACCAGACATGACATTTTGAGTGGGGGGTTACCAGTCCTCTATTCCTGATAAGTTGCACTCCTTGTGGCCTTATAAACCTACAATCATTCCCTTAAGAAACAATTCCAGATCATTTTCCAGTCAATCTGGGAAAAGTCTCAGATCTGCCCTAAATATATCTCTCTGCTCTGATGATTTAGTTGATTAATCTGGGCAAGAAAGAGTGCACAGACTGCAGGTAGAGGCTCACAAACATTCTCTCAGGGTTCCTGGGACAACCGCCTTTACCCACATCTTATCTCCACAGTCACATATTCAGCTGATGCCTTGTCCTGCTACTGGCCATCTGATCCCACCAGCCTGTTACTGTATTTATTCAAATACAAAACAACCCTGGATATAAGGAGATTTCCCAATAATTAGATTCTATGTGGAAAATATAAATTGGTTATAATTTTCCAAGTATAGAATCTAATTACTGGAGGTTAGCCTTGAATCTGTCCCCCTTTCACTGCTACACCAGGGAAAATAGATCAGGGGAGGGGAGAAGGTCAGGCAGCCACCTTGCCCTCTGCCCCCCTGAATTCTTTCACCTGAAGCCCTTTCTCTCCTCTTCTTACTGTCAGACCCTCCTCTCCCTCAACAGATGGAACTGACTGTCAAATTTGAAAATGCTGACTTTGTTCTGTGTGTGCAAAGCTATAGATTTAGCTCATCCAGATTTGATGCATTTACCTTTTTTGAAACTGTTGCAATTTTTAGCACAGGTACTCCATAAACACGCTTTTAGTCAGCACTTTTGTACCTTTGAATATATAGTATAAACTATGCATGATATTAGTCCAAAGCAAAAAGGCTTATATAGTTCATTGGGTTGTGCCCCTGCAGAGTCAACAGCCATGGTGACCCACCCCAAAGCTCAGCACTGCTCAGCATGTGTGTGTACTCCAGATACACACCCAAAAGGATTAAGGTGCTAATTAGCTCCCCCATTCATGACTGGAATCAAGTGTTTATGTCATGAGTCCTGGGATCCTCCAAAAATGTATATTCAGATAAGGCACAGGGCAACCTGGCCTGGTTCCATCTCATGGAGGGTAGGACCACACTAATCATATGAGATAAACTGAGAGAGGGGTGAAAGAGGGATTCTGGGTGAACTGTTTAGGACCCTGTTTGGTGATGTTTGCCAGACATTTAAAGCTGGTGAAGAATCACTGGAAATGGGAAAGAAAGGCACACCTCAGCTGTGGGAATGAAAAGGAAGTAAAAATGTATTCAGGTAGTGACTCACCATGACTTGAAAGGGAGTCAGTGCTGATAGGATTTCAGCACAATTGACACTACAACAACTCTTATTCAGATGGATTGCACTAACCAATCTCTGCGTAAGCTGCCATTGAATGAAAAATGTACCAGAAAAAAAAAAGCTTGGCTAAGATCAAGTAATCAGCTGAGAACCTGACCACTGCCTTAATGGCAAAGAAAGGGATTGTTGGAGCATCAGGATGGCAGGAGTGAACCCCGAAGCCCAAAACAATGGCAGTTATGGCTGATAACTAGGAAGTAGAAAGAAAAGTGAAGAACAAAAATGAAAGTCTGGAGATAGAGAAAGAGTGGATACAGGTGGAAAAGTGGAGAGAAAAGATTACAGTGAAGATGAAGGCAGAAGCAACAGCAGAGACAGCAATGAAGGCAGTGGCAAAGAAGATGGTGGTAAGAGAGATAGATTCATAGACACTAGGGCTGGAAGGGACCTTTGAAGATTATTGAGTCCAGCCCCCTGCTCCAGGGGCAGGAAGTCAGCAGGGATCATAGGATCCCAGCAAGATAAACATCCAAATGTCTCTTGGAGGTGTTCAAAGTAGGTGCTTGAACCACCTCCGGCGGCAGTCTATTCCAAACCTTGGAGGCTCGGACAGTAAAGAAGTTCTTCCTTAAGTTCAGCTTGAATCGGTCATGGAAGAGTTTGTGACCATTCAACCTTGTCATTACATGGGGTGCTCTGGTGAACAGACATTCCCCCAGATCCTGGTGACACCCCTGATAAACTTACAGGTGGCCACCAGATCACCCCTGAGCCTGCACTTTTCCAGAGTCCCATGGCTCTCAGCCTCTCATTATAAGGTCTGTTTTCCTGACCTCTGATCATGTGCATGGCTCTCCTCTGCACTCTCTCAAGCTTTTCCATGTCCTTTTTGAATTGTGGAGCCCAAAACTGGACACAGTACTCCAGCTGCAGCCACACCAAGGCCGAGTACAAGGGGAGAATGATGTCCCGGGATTTGCTTGAGAAGCATCTATGGATGAAAGCCAGCATTTTGCTTGCTTTACTAGCTGCAGCATCACACTGAAGGCTCATGTTCATCTTATAGTCAATCATGACCCCCAAGTCCCTTTCATCCGTAGTGCTAGCCAGCATAGCACTGCCGAGTCTATAAGCATGCTGCAGTTTTTCTTCCCAAGGTGGAGAACTTTGGGAAACACCATCAGGTTCTTGTCTGCCCATTTCCTGAGCCTGTCAAGGTCTGCCTGGATCACTCTCCTGTCCTCAGGTGTGGACGCTTTACCCCAGAGTTAGGTGTCATCAGTGAACTTAGCCAGTCCACTTCTGACACCAATGTTTACATCATTAATGAAGATGTTAAATAGTATAGGCCCAAGGACAGAGCCTTGAGGGACCCCACTGGTCACAGTGCACCACAACAATTGACTTCCATGAACCACCACCCTCTTGGTCCTACCACAGAGCCAGTTCCCCAGCCAGTGGACTGTGGTGAAGCCGAGGCCGCAGTTAGCTAGTTTTGCTAAGAGGTAATCATGGGATTCCAGATCAAAGGCTTTTTTGAAGTCAAGATATATGACATCAATCTCTTCTCCCTTGTCCAGGTGATAGGTCACCTGGTCATAAAAGGAAATAAGATTGGTCAAGCAAGACCTACCCACAACAAACCTGTGCTGGCTATCCCTTAGGATGCTGCCATCGGCCAGTCTGTTAAGAAGGGGCTCTTTGATAATCTTTTGTAAGACCTTCCTCGGGACAGAGGTCAGGCACTATGGGCCTGTAGTTTGCCGGATCCACTTTCCTCCCTTTCAGATAGGCTCTACATTGGCCTTCTTCCAGTCTTTGGGCACTTCACCAGAGTGCCAAGAGTTCTTGAAGATCTGTGCCAGGGGCTCAGCTATGATGTTTGCCCGCTCCTTGAGTACCCTGGGGTGGAAACTGTCGGGACTGGATGACTTGAAGGTATCCAGCCTCTCAAAGTGTTCCTTCACCTTGATGAGGCCCTAGAGATGACAGGAGCAGAGCAGAACAAGACAGAGTGGGAGCAGCTGGAAAAGGATTAATGGGGGCATGAAAGGTCACCCGACTGAGAGTGGCATGGTGGGAAGATACAGAAGAGACACTGGAATACCGGTCTGGAGTGGAGACTACAAATAAGAGCAACATTAACCTGTGACAGTGTGCAGAAGGGATTGACAATGAACAGACATGATTTTGTGAAAAAGGTACTATTCAAGAAATTGGGGGTGCAGGCAAAACACCTCACCAGCATGATTTTTTTCTCCAACCAAAAGACATAGCAACTGACTTATTGGAAAATCCATACAGAAGTGAGGCAACAGTGCCCCCCCATCACCGCTACTAGTTCCATGCTGCACACAAATGTTAGCACAAAGAATAAGAAAATACAAGGTCATAAGCAGAGTAAAGATACCCAGAAGGGGAGAAGTAAAGTATGTAGTATACATGGATGATATAAATGTAGTAGTTAGAGATAGACTTTTGATGGCAAGGGTGCTGAAGCATACATCAGAGTATGGAGAAGCAATGGAGTCTAAACTAAATAGACTGAAAAGCATGATAATGGGAATGGGGAACTGAAGGGACTTAGAGAAGTTGGACCTTCAAATGAGAGAGAGTGAAAATAGAGTGCTAGGGATCCTGATGGACACCAAGGGGAAAGGTAATACAGTATGGTGATAGATGATGACAAGGATACAGTAAGTACTTTGGCTATGGTCCAGAAGGACACTCTCCTTTGCCAGAAAAGTGGTAGAGGTTAAGGCTGTGATACTTCTGGTTATTCTATATACAGGAAATGTATTCCCAGCAATGTGATAGCAGACAGTAAAAGTACAGAGGGAAGTATGTGTGTTCTTCTGGAATGCCAGAAGAGAAAGCTTGGCTAGATCCGAACTGTAAAAAAGCAAGAAAGATGAGGATTATAGGGACTCATACCAATGGGACTGGAGGAAGTTTAAAGGACTTTATTAGTGTGTTTGAAAACTCATTTTTGGAAAGTAAGAAAGAAAGAAGTAAGTAAGCAGCCATTTTTAAGTGGTTGGCTTTCTGAAAGTGTGTGAAGCTGGAGCTGTATGTTGTAGTATTTCAGTTCAATCAGGACAAGGAAGACACCAGAGAAGAAGAGTTAGAGAAGAAGTGAAGCTATGAGGACTGGCAACACTTGTATCACTGAACCAATAGAGAGGACTGATGAGAGGGGTGGAGAGTTTCAGTGGTTACTGAGGTAATAATAATAAAAAGGTGGCCATCAGTACAATTTTGTGGCAATGGGAGACAGCTTTTGCACTTTCCCCCTAGCTGCTCCTCAACCTGTTGGCTAAGAGCAAGCAAGACTAGGGGACATCTGAACTCCAAGGCTTCTGGGCCTGGGGCTTGCACATAGGATACCTGCCTAAAAAAAAAGATTCCCATTAGCATATTTGCCAGTTGTGGGACATGTGTTTTATAGTCATGTTCAGTGTTGGCTGCATTTAATCTGTTTCCTGGTTGGTTTCCATTGCTGAGCACATGCTGCTTTTGGCAGCAGTTTAATGATAGACAATGTATTTAGCAAGATTTCCTTGTATGAGATTTTATAAAATGAGGGGCTTTTTTTCCCCATGCCAGCTGGGGGTAAAGAAAACTTTACCTTGGAATTGAGTAAATACAGTATATCATTACCCTTAGCTTATTACTGTTGTCCATGGGCAGCCCCAGGTTTGCAATTGTAAATACCAGAAGTATATTTTTAAAAGGTCAATTAAAAAAAAAATAAAATCTAGTTGCTAGCGAGTCCTTTAAATCAAGTAAATCATGCATTTTTGGGTGGTTCCTGATAGCCAATGATCAGCTGATCAACAGCACCCCAGTGTTCCAGCCCTAGCACCATCCCAGTCTCCCATCAGCTGGCAGGGACTGCCGGGGGCTTGAGGCCCAGGTGGTCACTGCCAATCAGCTGATCAGGACCACTTTGGGGCTCCAGCTCTGGGGGAGTCCCTGCATGGCATACCACATGTTCAAATTATGGGGCTGTACAAATTGGCCACAAAGACAGCACACATTTTTCAAGTAATATCTTCATGGTGGGTTTGTGATCAGGCAGTCCTGATCTGATGATGATCAGCTGATTGTTGCTGACTCTGGGGATCACAGTGGTGCTCAAATGGCCCCATGGGTCCCTGGAGCCAGCCACCAATCAGCTGATTGCCAAGCACCCAAACTGCTGGAGCAGGGGGGTGCCTGGATTCATGCAATATGGCATGATTGAGATCTGATGTTGGATTTCACAATTAAATGGAATTTAGGCATTTATGTCACAAAAAATTATCTAAACGGATGGTTTCCAATGGATACAAAATTACCTAGAAGATTGGATTTTTTCATTCTTGTCCCCAAAATATCCCAGGCCACCTACACTTGGATTTTCTATGCATGCCAGACACCTACATCAGTGGTGTTTAACCTTTTCAACAGGTAGGCTAGATGGGCAGTGCCCAAACCCTCCACAGGCTAGATCCAGCCCGTGGACCCAATTTGGTGCCCAGGGTGGCCACAGTGGGGCCCCAATCAGCCGTGCAGAGAAGGGTGAGAGCAGCCCAGCCTCAATCTAGCTGTGCAGGGAAAAGAGGGCTTGACCTGGCTGCAAGGGAAGGAAGGGGCATGACCTGGCTCCAATCCAGCCCTGAGGAAGGAGGGAGCATGGCCTGACCCTGTGCATGGAAAGGGGTATGGTCCAGTCCCAACCTGGTTAGGTGGGCAGAAGTGGGTATGGCCTCCAAACCATCTATGCAGGGGGAGGGAGTGTGGCCCAGTCTCATGGCGGGGGATAAGGGAGTGTGGGCTGGCCCTGAACTAGCTGCACAGTGGGAGGGGGCATGGCCCAGCTCCATTTTGGCTGCACAGGGGGAGAGTCATGGCCTGGTTCCTCCCCGCTCCACCCATGGGACTTGGGGTTTTGGCAGAAGGGAAAGGTTGGCCATATGGCCACTGCTCTCCCTCTGCCAAATTTCTCAGCTCAGGGGGAGCCCCATGGGCCAGGCCAAATGCCAAGGCACAGGCTGAAGGTTGAACACCCTTGACCCAGAGAATTGAGAATTAAGAGTGCCCAAACTATTCAAATCATTGCTAGAAGCTATCCTGCCCAAGGGCTTTTTGACACTGGAATCATGCGTGGAATTCAAGTGATAACAGTTCCCAACTTTTGTCCAAAAGCCTCTTAGTAAGAGCACTCACCCATTAGCAGAGATGGATCTAGGAAGGACTGTAGGGGGGTGCAGCCATACTCCCCTTTGGCTGTGACACCTCTGCAATAAGCTCTTTGGCTTGTCAGTGCAGTTTCTGCAAAAGATGTTGCTCTGGGGAAGCTACTGAACACCAGGGTAGATGCTGCTACTGCTTGCTACCCAGCCACTTGCCCACCACCAAATTCAGCAGCAGTGGGGGGAAATGGGGACAAGTGGCTACAACTTTCACATCCTGGGTTCCAGAGCTGTGCTCAAGTGGCAGTTCTGGCAGGACCCATGCTTGCTGCACAGCAGCCACATGACCGAAAGGGGTGTGTGACTGAACTCCCCCTGCATTCACCTCCTGGATCTGCCCATGACTTATCACTGGTTTATGGAGTCATGCTCTCTCTTGCTTGCTCCTTGGACTACCTCTGGTTCTGAAAAGATGATAGAGGTCCAGACATCTTGGCACCTCTACATATTCTGGATCCCAAAACAATGAAGGCACCTCCCTTATAGCTATGATTCTGATGCCGAAGCTCCAAGAAAAAAAATAAGAATTTAGACATGCCTGTGCTTAACATTGCAACTGGATAGCAGGCACCTTCTTGTTGAGGAACTGGGTGGGGGGCTGGGGAGGGAAGAAGCAGATCTGGTTTGCTTTTGGGGGGTTGCCTTGTTCTCCCTATTCACTGTGTAGAGACCTAGGGAGCCAAACCCTGTCAATTTGGATCACGCACCTGGAAAAAATGGTTTCAATTGTGACACTTAAGTGGGGATATACCATAAGGTTAATTAGCAACTAACTTCAAGTGCTTCTCCACAAGACTTAAGCTACAGGATCAACCAAATTAAACTGACTTAAAGCACTGAATCCCAACATGTCCAAGCTTTCAGGTGTTTGACAGACCTGAATTCTGTAGACGATGTCCATTTACTGGAGTTTTGCTAGCATGGAAAGATTGCACTTTAGAATCATATAAACTTCACAAGCCCGACTAGTTAAAAGCAGTACTCTATTCCTAATTAAGGAAACATTTTCCAAACAAGTTTTTTTTTTCTTTCAGGATAAACTATTTTACAGTGCAGGAATATTTTCTATTTTAGGCAGACACATGTAAAGAAATAGAGAGAGATACCACCTGCTTCAGCTTAGCGATCTGTTTTTAGGTAATACCTTACTCAAAATTATTATTACACATATAATTAACTTGTTTGGATTGCATTCTTTGGACATGTGCAAGCAGCTTATTCTTGGGTGGCTGGTCATGAGAAGGGCAGTGGTGGAAAGGACACAATCAGTGATACCTATTCCATAGGTAGATAACATGCCGAGTATCGCTATAAAATTATGCAAGTGATCTGAAATCTGCATGAAGTTTAATAAATATCCTCAGGTTTTTCTTGCATAGGTAGACGGGGGATAGAACAATTTACTCATTCAGGAAAAAGAAAGATAGCATGGTCCATATCCTGAAGAGCTTATGCTAGATAGCATGAAATGCCGCTCTAGAGGGAGTTTCTACCTTTGCAAATATATGGTACATTCTCCTGAAAATGCCAAGTTTCAAAACCTACAAACACCAAAGCAAGACAGTAAAAACAATTTCACCTTTATTTAAGGAGTGGAGGCACTATTACTGCTGTCACTTACTGCTTTTGATTATCTATTACAAGACTGCAGGACAAAGGGGAATTCTGAAGAGGAAAGTGAAGGGAAAGGAATGAGAAAGAATCCTACATGTAGGAAGCACTGTGGAGTCAAAGAGTCAGAGGGGGAAAGGGAATAGAGGCAGCAAGATTTACATATGATGAAAGCAGCCAGGAAAGAGACGTACTAGATGAGAGCAGAGATATGGGTGGTTCAAAGTTGTGCATAGCCATGAGGATGAGGACTGCAAACTTGAATTGGATATAGTAGGGAAAATGAAATCATTGGAGAGAGTCAACAGAAAAGGAAAACATTGACACTGAGTTTAGCTGCTACTCTCAGAATGGACTGGGGAGGAATGAGGTAGGGACTAGAAAGGCCAGACATCTAGTAGCAAACACCAAACTCAGGCACTACAACTGAGCCTGAATTGTTCTGGTGTAGACTGTGCACTCCTATAGAATCAAGAATTATTTAGCCCTACAGTTATGCCATTGCCTCTGCAGAACTGGTTTATCTTGGGATGTGGCCATATGGACCCAGCATAGTTTACATTTAGGACTTAGGAACCTTACAAGTCACAGAGGGGAAAAAAAAGAGATTACAAACACTCTTATCAAAGTCTGTCTGCCTGCCACCTCCTCTTTGCTATCATGCAGCATTTTAAAATAAACTGCTGTATCAGTTTTCTGGTTCCATTCCTTCTGTTTTACAAATGAGAACAATGAGGGAGACCATTCATTTTTCCACATAGTGCAAAGTGCAGTCGCATAAAAGTGCTATTCTTCTTCAAACAAATGAGTAACGTTACTTTTCTGCATCACCATACTTACATGTTGTTACAAGAGAAGCACCCTAACACTATAAAAAATAAACACTGTGCTCTTGGGTTCATGTCAAATTGCAAATTTCCTTTTTCTGATTCCCCCCTCCCCATCCATTCATACAACTTTACCAGGCATCTCCCTGAAAGTATTTTGGCAAGATAACAGAGTTTTACAACTCCAGTGAAAATAATTCTACTATTGCTCTGACTATTCCCTTGATACTTTCATAAAAATGTTAGACCAAACAGAATCTCTTCAGGAAATTCCTAAACTCTAACCTTTCAGGGTCAGAGAATGCAGTAGACGGTCTGTTGTCTTGAAGAGTGATCTCAGTGGAGTTCTACTCCAAACAAACTTTCAGATGTTATCTATGCATTGTCTCAAGGGAACGCAGTGCTAACCCTCAGAGATCAACAGTAGCACTTTTTGCATCATTTTCTTCACTTTCTACAAAGAATGGCATATGTAAGAAAATAACCCTTACATCTACTAATCTTTTAAAACATTTTAATTTATCCATCTGCTTGGTGCAGCACCTGATCATACAAGATTTCTTCGTTGTGAAAGAAGCCTGCAAACCTAAAATGTGTAGCGTTCAATCACCATGCTTTTATAATTGTAGAGCATCAGCAGTTTTTAGTCAGAGTTTTGAACGTGTGGAACAATTTTTACACCAGAGTAAATAGCTTTGCTATATTCTACAGTTACTGATCTCTATGTAAAGGGAGGTTTGGGGTGGGGGTGGGAAGAGAGGAAATCTAGGGAAAACGTATTTTTTGCCATCTTAGGGAAGGTATTTCTGAGATTTTGTGTTTTGGCAGCTCATACCCACATATAATTCTTATCAACAGGCATGGAAGTATCACACAGGGGAATATTTGACTCTCTATGTTTATTATTCCAAGTATTAACAAAAAGAATCAATCCCAAAAGAGCTTTCTTGAGAAGAGAGAGCATCCCAAGTGTTTGCTTATTTCATATACAAAATCTGTCATACTGATATAATTTTTTTGGATCAGTTCTTCCAACAATCATGAGAACCCACAAAACAAATCATTTAATCCCACCAGTGTTTTTAAAAGAGATTCATCTTTTTTAGTAACTCAAATTATAGTTTTGGAAACTCCTGTGAATTCTTGGGGCTTCTTGCAACAACATAATTCTTTAAGTTCTATCAATCTCTGCTAAAAAAAATTACTCTGTGAACTTCTGTGCTGTTTTTGCGCAATATTTTCCTTCTAAATAGCCAAATTTTAAAGATTCTCAATGCAGCTCCAGCTGTAAAAGCACATCTGTCAGTTTAAATTAGATTGACAGCTTCCTATAGTCAAGGGGCAGACCAATGCCATTAACCTTCAAGCCTTAAAAGAACATTTTGGTGTTCACTTTTCAAAATATGCCACATGTCAACTTCCTATAAAGATGGTAAATGCTATGCAGTTTATATCAGAGAACAAGCAAGAAAAGCAGAGTAGAGATTAAAGTTTCGGTATTTCTGAAGCGGGGATCTCTTCTACAAAGTTTCTTGCTACAGCACATTAACAGCATTCTGAAAGTCTACCTACAAATAGCTTTTTCTTTTTAAAGGAATACAGATAACATAGGCCATGTAATAAACTAGAATTGTAGACAATGTGGTATTTATTTGTAGACAACATGTCTCCAATATGGTATTTATTTATGGAACTTCACTTGCCTCGTAGTCACTAGTACACATCAGGAATGTAGTCTATTTGATCAGCGAGAACAAAATCCCCTTGTATCTTATTGGGACAGGGCAAGGGGACCAATTTCCTAGATAAACTCCTCCAGGAGTGTAGGATACCCAATATTTGTGTCCAGGTTGTGGGATGGAACCACTCTCCTATTTCTTCCTCTTCCTTGTGATCTCTATGTCTGAGAAGAGTGTACTGCACATATGATAGGGAGCAGCCCTACATTCTGGGGATTGTGGAAACTTCAACTGGGTGTGACTCGAAGGCAGGTACGGTTATTCTGCCCTTGTACATATGCAGAGCTGCAGGATACAAACTTACTTCGAGCTAAATTAAATTCAGCCCTCCTTGCAACAAGGATAGAAGAAACAGGCTTTTGAGCTGGAAACAGCTCTGGTGTTAGATACTGTAACTGCTTTTCACCTCTTACATGTGAATATCCAGACAGTGGATTCACTAGGGTGGAAGGCAAGTTGCATTACTTTAGGCTAGCCCCATTGGCCTTTGGAATCAGCGGGGACCCTTCTTACATCACAGTGCAATGGCCATACTTCTCAAATGCACTGTGCAGCCCTAACATGATACTCGCATTGCAGGTGAGGCCTTGCACATAATCTCTCCTTAAATGGTTACTTGGCACTTTAAGAGAATGTTACGGTCGTTCTGGAGTGATGCTGTTGCCAAGTCTCTACCATGCAGTTAGTTTGCCACAAAAATCTTTGCTGCTCGTATCATAAGCAAATAATCTGTAGTAGAAATGAGATACTAAATTCAACAGGCTATCCTAAACTAGTTGTCACCATTACATAGAAGCTACTCCTTTACAATGCAGTTTACAGGAAAAAGAATTTATGCTTCATAGACTCTCGTCTTCTTCTATTTTTATTAACCTACAGTGATACACCACACAATTCCATTGTATTAGACTACACATACATAGCAAAGAGAGGCTTTGCCTCTTGGGCTAGGGACAGAAGTTACACAAAGATTGGTGTAAGTGATCAGAAACAAGTTCAAGTCTTTAACACAACAGAAGTTCAGTGCAAATAAACCATTTTCACAATGGCTGAAACTGGTTTAAGGTAAACCTGGATGAATGTAGTTTCAGATTTAACTAAGTTAGGTCAAATCAGTTTATTGAACTTTTGTCCCAGATCCCATCCAGTTGCAAGTCCCCCAGCACCCCAAAATGCTTTACATCTACCCTGCAAACCCCACTTGCTGTCTGGGCGAGCTAGCCTAACCCCAAGCTGTCTGCTCCAGCTAAACAGGGAGGCATGGTCTAGTGCCCCTCAGCTTTGGGCCTGGGCAGGCATGTGACTGCATTTCCAGAATTCTAATATAATAAAAGCCTTACCACTTCTGTCTGCGTGTCTGTCTGCCCATAACGCTCCAGGCCAACAGCGCATGTGGCACCCAGAGCCTTACTGATGGAGAGACACACAGGTGGAGGTGGAAGCAGTCAGGGCCAGGCTATGCTCCCTGCAAGGGGGCACGACAGGGGGAGTGGACCCACGCTGTGGTGTAGGGCATGCCACCTTGAGGGTGACATGATTTGCGGCCAGGCGGGGAAGTGTGGTGCACAGCTGTGTGAGGGGGGGCGTGACACATGGTCCCAGGGTTTGCAGGGCGCTCGGGGGGAGAGGAGGGGAGGGGAGGGGAGGGGGGGTGGCAACATGGGGACATGCAGCCGCAGGGTGAAGTGCAGAGTGCCAGGCGGGGAGTGGGTGGGGGAAGCAGCACATCCATGGGGCAGGGCGCACCCCCTGCTCCCCATGCAGCATGCTGTGGCCACATGCCATACCTCTCTGTCCCTGCCCACCATGCCCCCAGCGTGACCTGCACCACACCCAAGGGCAGCGCCCCAAAGCATGCAGCACCACCTGGCAGGTGCTCCCTGTTCCATGGCCACACCCCATGCCACATGCCACCCCACCCACGAAGCCACTCATCACTACCCCCTGTGCACCCTGTGTCACACCCCAGGGCCACTCCAAGCCACGCGGCTGCAGCCAGTGGGTGCTCCCCATGCCGTGGCCACTGCCCACATCATGCCCATGGCTGTGTGCCACCTTCCCTCTGTGTGCATCTGTGCCAAGCGCCCCTGAGCACCCAGCGCCACACCCTGGGGATGCTGCCTGTGCCACGCCCTGTGGCCGCGTGCCACCCCCGCATGTGGCTATGCAACATGCCCCCCTGCATGCCCTACGCCACACCCCAACTCCACTCCTCGCACCACACAGGCGCAGCCAGTGGGCACTCCCCACACCATGGCCACTCCCCATGCCATGCCCCACATACCCTCATATGCCCCAGTCCCGCTTCCTGTGGAGCACAGCCAGCAAACATTCCCCACGCCGTGGCTGTTCCCTGCGCTGCACCCTGCAGCCACGCACCGCCCTCCCCCACACACTCAGCTGCATGCCATACCCCACTTGTGGGGAGCAGCAGCTCATATGGGTGGAGTGGGGCTGGACCAGGGGAGCAGGGCATGAGCATAAGCAGAGCAGCCGGGGGAGCAGGGCATGACCCAGAGCAGCAATCGGGGGTGTAGCTCTCTATGTTAAGGAAATGTATACATCCCTGCAAGCTGATGTTGGTGACCAGGGTGGAGGACTGCAGACCCTCTGGGTTAAGTTCTGTGGGGAACACGGCACAGGGGACACAACGGTGGCAGTCTACTACAGATCTCCCACCCAAAGTCAAGAGCTTGACCAGGAGTTTGCCAGGGAACTGGCTGAGGGCACATGCTCCAGGACCATCGTTGTCATGGGTGACTTCAACTATCCACACATCCCGTGGGAGGATCACTCAGCAAAATCTAAGTAGTTGCAAAGCTTCCTATCATGTGTGGATGACCTCTACCTGTCTCAAGAAGTCTACAGGCCAATGAGAGGTAAAGCGCTGCTCAACCTGGTACTGGCTACTGGGTATGACCTAATCGGTGACCTAGCAATTGATGGGAAGCTGGGTGACATGAGCTGATCACCTTCACCATCCGCTGCAAAGCTGGCAAGTCAGTCAGCAACACTGAAGTCCTTGACTTCAGGAAAGCCGACTTTGACAAGCTCAGGAGGCTTGTCAGTTAGGCCCTAAGGGACCATAGCCCCAGGGGGAGGGGAGTTCAGGAAGAGTGGTTGCTCCTCAAGGGAGTGATCCTCAATGCACAAGCTATTTCTATTCCATCTCGGAGAAAAGGCAGCAAGAGGGCACAGCAGCCCCCCCTGGCTCTCCAGGGATCTAGCAGACCTCCTGAGGCTAAAAAGAAAGGCCTATAAAGGATGGAGGATGGGATTCACAGGAAAATTCTGCACTGGTCCAGTCCTGCAGGGAGCAAATGAGGAAAGCCAAGGCTGCAACTGAACTCCAACTAGCTTTGAGTATCAAGGACAATAAAAAGGCCTTTTTCAGATATGTGGGGAGATGGAGGAAAAGCAAGGGCAATATTGGACCCTGCTAAACCAGATGGGACAACTGATGCCTAGGAAAAAGCCAACCTATTAAATGGGTACTTTGCATCGGTCTTTCATCAGTCCCATGGGATGCCGATGCCCACTATGGGACAGGAAGGTCTGGGTGAGGGAGATTCCCTACCCTCCATCAATGCTGACGTCATGAAGTAACACCTTGAGAGGCTGGATACCTTCAAGTCAGCTGGTCCTGACAATCTACACCCAAGGGTACTCAAGGAGCTGGCTAGCATCATAGCCCAGCCTCTGGAACAGATCTTTGAGAACTCCTGGCACTCTGGTGTAATGCCCAAAGACTGGAAGAAGGCCAATGTGGTGCCTATCTTCAAGAAAGGGAGGAAAGTGGATCTGGCAAACTATAGGCCCATCAGCCTGACCTCTATCCCAGGGAAGGTCTTAGAAAAGTTTATTAAAGAGGCCATCCTTAATGGACTGGCCAGCACCAACATCCTGAGGGATAGCTAGCATGGGTTTGTTGCACGTAGGTCTTGCTCGACCAATCTCATTTCCTTTTACGACCAGGTGACCTATAACCTGGACAAGGGAGAAGAGATTGATGTCATATATCTTGACTTCAAAAAAGCTTTCGATCTGGTATCCCATGATCACCTCTTGGCGAAACTGGCCAATTGTGGCCTTGGGTTCAGCAGGATCCGCTGGCCGGGAAATTGGCTCTGTGGTTGGACCCAGAGGGTGGTAATTGATGGAAGTCAATCGTCATGGGGCCCTGTGACCAGTGGGGTCCCCCAAGGCTCTGTCCTTGGACCCATATTGTTCAACATCTTCATTAATGATGTGGACATTGGAATCAGAAGCGGACTAGCCAAGTTCACCAATGACACCAAACTTTGGGGCAAAGCATCCACAGCTGAAGAAAGGAGGGCGATCCAGGCTGACCTGGACAGGCTCAGCAAATGGGCGGATGAGAACCCAATGGTGTTTAACAGTGAAAAATGCAAGGTTCTCCACCTTGGGAGGAAAAACTTGCAGCATCCTTATAGGCTCAGCAGTGCTACATTAGCTAGCACTATGGAAGAAAGACTTGGGGGTCATCATTGACCACGAGATGAACATGAGCCTTCAATGCAATGCTGCAGCTAGTAAAGCAACCAAAACACTGGCTTGCATCTATAGATGCTTCTCAAGCAAATCCTGGGATATCATTCTCCCCTTGTATTTGGCCTTGGTGAAGCCGCAGCTGGAGTACTGCATCCAGTTTTGGGCTCCACAATTGAAAAAGGATGTGGAGAAGCTTGAGAGAGTCCAGAGAAGAGCCACATGCATGATCAGGTCAGGAAAACAGACCTTACGATGACAGGCTGAGAGCTATGGGGCTTTTTAGCCTGGAAAAGCACAGGCTCAGAGGTGATCTGATGGCCACCTATACGTTTATCAGGGTGACCACCAGTATCTGGGGGAACGTTTGTTCACCAGACCGCCCCAAGGGATGATGAGGTCGAACAGTTATAAACTACTGCAAGCCCATTTCAGGCTGGACATAAGGAAGAATTTCTTTACTGTCTGAGCCCCCAAGGTCTGGAATAGCCTGCCATCAGAGGTGGTTCAAGCACCCACATTGAACACCTTCAAGAAAAAAATTGGATGCTTATCTTGCTGGGATCCTATGACCCCAGCTGACTTCCTGCCCTTCGGGCAGGGGGCTGGACACAATGATCTTCCGAGGTCCCTCCCAGCCCTAATGTCTATGAATCTATGGCAAGACAAAGACTGTGCCTCTCCCCTTTGTTGGGTTCTACACTTCTCACAGATGAGATAAGATCTTACTCCAGATAGCTGCCTTATGCCCTCTCTATTCCTTAAGATGAATCATGAAAACTGTCTTTTATAATGCTCCAAGACAGGGGTGGGCAAAATGCAGCCTGCCAGACCATTCTAACCAGCCTGTGGGGCCCGTAAAAAATTTAGAAAATTAATATTTATCTGTCCTGGACTGCCTGTCATGCAGCCCTCGATGGCTTGCCAAAACTCAGTAAGTGGCCCTCTGCCCAAAATAACTGCCCGCCCCTGCTCCAAGACATACTGCTAATCCTATTCTTGGAGACTGGAAGGTAATTTTTCCCATGTGGCCAAAATGGCACGGGGTATAATGGGTATTTGCCTTTCTACAGTAACCTGGAAATACTGTTAGACTGAAAGCATCAACATTTAAAGATTTAATATTAATGGCTGAGGCTACTACTGGTGTCAGTCCTGAAGAGTAAAAGGAACAGCTCCCAGCAATACAGGGACAAAGACACTTGCTGGTGTACCTTTTTCCATGGGAGATTTGAGATCTGAAAACTTTCTGGACTCAGAAGCTTTTTCCTTTGATAGTTTCATTCATCCCACTTCCTCATACCAGAGGACAGGAAAATTGGTCTCAGTTATGATGAGAAGGAACTATATTTTATTCATCTTGGTTATATGCCCTGCAATCTATGCTGCATCCAATGAAAATTCCTAGTATGAGTGTGTATATGCATGTGTGCACAGGAAGTGATTGGGGGTGGGTGGGAGAGATATAATCCCTCTCTCCAGCGTTAGTTTAATAAATTTGCAGCCTGCCACTTGAATCCATCCCACGCGTCTTTTGTTCATTTGCCTTCGTGGTGTGGTCAGAAAACAGAATAGTAAGCAGACATCACAGCATTCAGGTGCCTGTCCTCCATGTTTGTCTTGCCATGAATTATCATGGCTCAGGTAGGTTTTAAGAGATGTATAGTAAGTGAATGAGGCAATGTGGATTTTTACAGGGAGCTCCATGTAGTAGGGCACAGAGACAAATATGAATGGTGGTGTTTCTGTGAAAGTTTGGCAAATGGTTTATCAAGGGCAACATAACTTTCAGTCTGGAAGCTAGTAAGCACAGAGCAGGCCAATATGCACAGTGACCCAGCTTCGTATGGTAAATTAGCAGCATAGACATTTCCCCTGAAGACAGTCCTAGAATTTGTAGTCAACCCTCAATTGGTCCGTTTCAGTTTGTACTGTTTTTAGTACTTATTACATCCAGTCTAGACGTCACTGTCTAAAGGGCTCCATCTTACAAAATGGTGAGGAGACGCATGCATGAAGTACTGCACTCTAAACTTCCTGCAATTGCAGTGGTAGCCAAAGATATTCAGCCCATTGTCTGACTGAAGCCCAACTGTAAGGGTAAAGCATGGAAGATCAAATAACTTGCTATGGTAGAATCATAAAAAATGGTTCACATCAAAAGCAGGACACTCAACAAAAAGTATCAAGTTACCCCAATGAAGTACCAATATATTTTGTGGTTTTAAGGAACAGATGGGGAGTTCAATTCTGTGCAGTATCCTTTATAAATCAAAATTAATGTTCAAATCAGGATTCTAAAAAAGAAGAATGAATAGGCTTTCCCAGAAAGTTGCCAAATTTTTTGACAACCTACATATACTTAGGACTACTCCCATGCTCTTAATGAAGCATTAATAATATCACACTGTTTAACTGTCAGATTAGTGAGCTGTTCACAACTACAAAGCCGTGCCCTACAGGAGCATTTTAGTTATCAGCTCTAAGTGAATGAGCATTTGTTGAACAATATCAGTAGTCGCAAGAGTTGGAAAACACAGCGGTGCTTAGCTTTCGCAGCATAAAGCAACATAATGCGATTAAAGCAATCTTTTGCAAGCACTTGAGGATAATGTGTAGTCAGAAATACATTATGTTTCTAAAAATCAAAAGACATTCTTTATTCAGAGTCAACAATTGATGAAACCCACATCTTTTGATCATTGAATCTGCTGCCTGTACAATTTCATCAGTACTTTTCTCTGCCCCTTTCTGGGTCCCTACTGAACACTCTCTCCTTGAATGACTCTCTCATTGATGTGTACACCATCCCATTGTGTAGCAAAGACAGCAAAACCTTTTTGGTAAAGCGTTCAGACTGGAGCCTGCAGAGACTGTTTTGTTCCAGCAAGACTTACAAATTCTCACTTCTTTTCAAGCTGTCATTACAAATCTAGTGTGTTTCTCAAAGTTACACTTGGGACTTTTCAGAGCCAGTTTAAGACTGAAAACCTTAAATAGCCAGCTTTAATTGAACACTTAATTCCATGCAATTCAGGGCAGGCCCATTTGTGGATTGTAAGAACTGAATAATAATACAACTTTGCTGGTTTTTCAGTTTCCAGTGCTATTGATGATAGCCAGCCATTGGAGTGTAATGCACAGCTAATATGGTTCTCTGTTCCTAAGACCAAACATTTCTAACTATTATGAGGCGCTACTGTTACTGTTCAGAATTTGTATTACTGTAGCACATAGAAGCTCTAATCATAGACCAGGATCCCACCATCCTGACACAGGATTGTGAGCTAGTGTTTGCTCTGAAATTCTTACCTTGCATTGGTATGAAGGACCAGATTCTGACTCCTTTAGTGCATGGGCAGGATAGGAAGAGGACCTGAAGGGAAAACAAACTATGAAGACAGAATCCTTTTGCTTGTGACCTACAGGCATGATTTACTCCCATTGAAATTAAAGGAAAAATTCCCAACAACTTCTGCAATGGCTTACTGAGTGGAAGCACAAGATTGTTTATCACAAGGCCACACACAATGAAGACAAGCCTCTTCACCTTCTCTACTGGGAGGCCATTCCTGATGAAGTGTCTGCAAAAAAAATGGATAAAAGCCTTTTTGCAATGCACCCTCACGCTGGAGCATAAAAGGAAGTTTACTTTGCAGGATATGGACTTGATTGTGCATTGCCTTGCACTGTCTATAATCATTTCCACCTGCAAGTGTAATATAGTATCCCTGTGCTTTGGTAGCAGGCTAGTGCACCTCACACAGGTGTTATCATTAAACAAAGTGCAAACTGGTGGAGAATAAGGCTCCAAATGCTCCGGGTAATTACTGTTTTTACAGAGCTTTGTTATCCAGCCTCTGCCTCTCAAGTCTACAGCTTCTATACCCACAATTTGTAGCTGTAGAGGCATCTGTAATTAAGAAAGTGCTTAATCAAACCAGTTTACTTCAAACTGGAGTCAATTTGAGTAAAATGCTGTTTATGGGGATAAAAATGCTGATGTTCCATTACAAAGCCTAGCACACAGCAGGCTGTGACTTCTAAACTACCATACTAGTTTCAAATTCTTACAATGGTAGAGTGCTGAGCAACGACACTGACTGGAACCAATCCCATGTGATTAGTAAAATATGCAGTTATTAATTGTTGGATGTACTTCTTATCTGTTCCTTTAGTGATGTGTGTAACAAAACCACTGCAATTTTAATGCAGTTTCATTCTGGGTTACATTTACAATTCTAGCTAATTTGGACTGCTGCAGGAACAGGCAGACATAACAGTTAACAGCATAACAGCTGATGCCTTCTCACCAGGGGCAATTTCCCCTCTTTTTGAAGAAGTTAACAGTTGCCTCTTTCCATAGCCAGGGATTGCAATTTAAGGTACCTTGTTAATATGTTTAGAACGGTTGTTTTTCAAACTCTCACAAATAGCAAGAGATTTCCCAATCAAAAAGGAGCACCAACTCTTTATAAAATTTAAGAGACAGAAAGAAGCCACGGCCAAAAGAAAGTGAGGCAACATGTAGCTGACTGGCCATCTGGGTGTTTGGCATTCTGCTGTAATTTCCCAAGCTATGTGCACATTATACACAGAATCACTATTGGCAATTGCCACAGGAATAGACATTCTGTAAATCAGGGCTGTCCAACAGGTGGTCCATGGTCCAGGCCTGGCTCTGGCCCCCAAAAAGTTAGTGTTTGGGCCCTGGATGCCTGGTTCAGATACTACCATAGCCCACAGGGCTGAGGATGCCTGCAGCTGTGGAGGTTGGGGAACCTGTGATGGGGAGGTGGGCACAGAGAAGGGCACATGGCATGGTGCAGCAGGATTTCATGTGGTACAGTGTAGGGATGCTGGCCTGGGGCAGCTGGAGGGAGTGGGGAGCAGTCCATTCAGTGCAAAATGCCCAAGCCAGTCAGAAATTGGGCAGTCCTGCTTTAAGTCATTAATAGAAATATCTAGGTGCATTTTGAAGTATACAACACTCCAATTAAATACAAAATCCTGATAAAAGAAACATAGAATTTTACTTTTATTTCCCCCACCCCACCCCTTCTCAGTTTTTAGAGAGGTTATACCATGGTTGCATTTTTAATCCATTACATGCAAGTATTTTAAAGCAGCTCTCTCTCCACCACAGGGAATTTCAATTGCAAGCCGATGGCTTTGTAACACCCTACTAGCATTTTATATAATAATCCATTAAGAAAAAAATCTCACTAAAATGTTTTTCTTTTTAGATTAATTTATTTCTAAAGACTCCATTGGACTAAGTAGACCAGAGGCACACAACTGTTCTCTGCTCTGGGTGGTGACAGCACATGATGCAGGTACAGTAGCCAGAGGCCCACAGCTGCTGGAGGGAGGTGTTACCTCCTTTTTTCCAGGCTGTCAAGGAATGGCCATTTAAACACCAATTTTTGGTGGCAAAAAAGGTGGTGGCATCTCCTTCCACAGCAGTGAATCTCCAGCCATTGCTCCTACCCTTTATGCCAGGGGTGGGCAAAATAAATCCCGTGAGCTAGATGTGGCCCACCAGGCCATTGTATCTGGCCCGCGGAGCCCCCCCAAAATTTAGAAAATTCATATTTATCTGTCATACAGCCCTTGATGGCTTGCCAAAACTCAGTAAGCGGCCCTCGGTGCAAAATCATTGTCTGCCCCTGCTTTATGCTTTTAGTGTTCAGGGTACCATGCACCACTGTTGCTTCTTTGCAGTATTATATCCATTTTATACATACAGAACTGAGGCACAAGGGTAAAAGCCAGAATCCACAAGGGCCACCTACATTCTGTTTAGATATCAACCATTACTTTAAGTTCACACTCAGCTGCTCCTTAACTTCTGTAGACACCTCCTTATTTGACATTCAATTTCCCCATTTCACCTGTATAAACAGTCTCTGAAGCAGGGACTGGAACTCTGCCTTGCAAAAGAAGTCTCATAACCACTATAGTATAGCCTGCTCACTCCTGATCATTTTCTGTTGCACATTGACTCTTATATACATTTCTGCTCAGTGTTGCAGCTTCAACAGAATAGGTGAAGAGCGCACCTGTCTCACAGTAGCCTGTCTCAGAGGTGGTTAGGTCATTCTCTAGTGAGGTGGATTTGAATCCCTGTAAGTAGAGGAGGATATTGAGCATGGGTTTCTCACACCTGGATGATTGCTCTAAACACCAAGCTATTGTTTAAAGCGGGGCAGGGGCATTGCCACCTCTTCCAGCTAAGGAAAGTTAGAGACCTAGTTTCTGAAAGAAAGGGCTCTTATCTCCTATTGATGGTTCTGGCCATGTGCTCTGTATTGGGAGAAGTCCATGCTTGCAGTCCTGAATAAGGTACTTAAGCCCCAGAGTAGGATGTACTTTAAGACACATTTGTCCTCCGCCTTTCCTATTGGCTATCTTTATGTGGCTCCCTGCTTCACATGCTATTTGTTGTGAACCCCAGACTATACGTAGTGCTTCATTCAGGGTCCTGGACACCTAAATGTTGAGTGCTGAGATTCTTAGCATTTCAGTGTCACTATGTCAGTTTTTGGCTTTAGCCCAAAGTTACTTTCAAAGTGAATGAGAAATGCATAAGCTTTTCTGAGTGATAGCTCACTTCATCAGATGCTGTGCTGTTTTTAAACAATGGAATTTTTAAAAACTACTTGGAGGCAAAATTGCAAAATAAGAAATCATCCACAGACTGGATTGTGTTAAATACAGTCTAAAAAGGGACTATGGCTTCATATTCCATTACCTGGATTAGTTTTAATGCCCCTGTGGGTTTGTTGCTTTGTTGTTCTCTCCAACCCTTCTGCCTCTCTAAGCACTGCCCTCTCTCCTTCCTACTCTCTTTCCCCCTCCTTTCCTTTATTTGGTATTTAAATTGCTCCTATTTGAAAGCCTGCTCTCTGTGGCTACGTACAGACATTCAAAAAGCCGGAGCCTGAATTAATCCAATCTTTGCAGGTTAGTCTAACCCAGGAGTGGGAAGAATGTCTGATCTGGCTGGCAGCCAGACTCCATTTCCCAGCAGCCCCTGCCTGCATGGCTGGAGCTGGTCTCCATGGAGACCCCAGCCGTGGCTGCTGTTGTAAAAGCTCAAGGCTGGGGTTGCCATGGAGACCAGCCCCAGCCACGCTGGCAGGGCACACAGCAGAGCAGGGCAGGGGGCTGCTCTGAAGCAGCTGGGATCTTGCAATGGAGGCAGCTTGCTCTGGAGCCAGGGCAGAGCTGCAATCTGTAGCCTGCAAGCTCTGGGCAGAGGCGCACAGGCAGGGGATCATGGCTCTGCCCCTGCTCCAGACCTGGTTGTCACCGCTGCAAGGAGCAGGGACAGAGTTGTGATGTCTCCCACTGCTAGTGCAGTGAGCGGGGGGGGGGGGGAAGCCGGGCAGACCTGGGCTAGGGTCCTGTATGGGTGGGAGAGGGAAGGCAGGGGGGTTTAATCCCCCTTGCTCCCCCTGAGCCTTCTGGCCTATGCTTCCCCACACCCTCCACTCCAGCGGGGAAAAGTGTGGCAGGGGCTGCTCTGCCCCCAGCAGGCAGACTGGACTGCACCAGCTGTTTCCCACCCCTACCCCCTTGTCAGCCAGTCCTCATTGCTCTGGCTAGGGAGCAGAGAGGTGGGGGCAACCCTGCTCTGCTTGAGCAGACAGCACAGTCCAGAGCTGCAAAGTATGCCGGGTTGCTGGGGGGCTGTGATTTAATTTGAAAGAGAAAGGGATCTGGGACAGAAGTTCTATAAACCAGTTTAACCTAAATCAGTTAAGTCTGATACTACTACATTCAACCAGGTTCATCTTAAACCAGTTTTAGCCAGTTTTGGTGCATTGAAACTTTGTTCTGTTACAGATTTAAACCAGTTTCTGATCACTTAAACTGACTGATGTGTAATGTCTGTCCCTGGCCTGCATGTCCTTTCATAACATCCAATTAAGTGAGCTGTTGCATCTCTGATTCAGGTAGTCTAAGGTGCACCTCTACCTTTTCTTCTGCCTGATTTGACTAACACAGCTAACTACCTCTTTATGAATTTCCAAAATTTAAATAGGTACAATTTCTGGTTCCTTCAGATTTCCTCTCTCTGCCAAGTTTTAGGCCACCGTCAGAACCTCAAAGCCAAATTTCCTAACAGTGAATTACAGAAGGCATGAGTCATTGTGATTGTGGTTCTCCAAAGTAATATTTTACCTTGTAATTTAATAATTGTCACATTATGCTCACGATAATTTATACTTGTGAATAATATGTTATTTTTGGCTTTCAAGTCTTCCTGCACATTGTGTACTTAAGGGAATTTGTTAGAACTACTTTAGTTCAAAATAAATGTTGTATAAAGGAGGTATTCAGTATATTATCTCAACTACTAATATATTACATTAAAATTTTATAATGCAGTCCCCATTCAACTTGGTTTATATCGCTTTTATATCTGGCAGTTTAGTATTAAAATAATCTGTTTATATCAGAATTATATTTATAAACATTTACTCTTCAAAATTTTAGGGCATACATGAATACATATAATAGATATAATTCTGTTTTAACAGTGATTGCCAATAATATCAAAGAAAAAAGAAAGTTTTATGCTGTAGGAGAACCAGCTCCTGAAAGAGTATTCTTTCAAAGAGACAAAATTTATTCATTAACAATTTATTAGCACCTAATAGCTTAGCCAGAGTATATTGTAGCCCCTAGTCATTAACACAGTTTTTTTTCTTTAATACAAACTACATATGGATGCAAAGCTCTATCTTGATGTGAACAGCCAGGCTAGGACTTTCTATTTTTTTACTTCCATATTAATGGTAATAGCTCCTCTTAATGTGATTAAGATTTTTCTATACATTGACATATTAAATATAAATAACTACTTGAAACCAAAAAAGAAATGGGTTTGTTTCCTTAATTTAATGTTTCATCAGTGTAATACTTGGACTTCTTATTGAACAATGTGTGTTGGCAATTAAATGTCTACATTTACTAAACTATGCACACTGGTATCTTAAGTAATATAAGAGGGTAAATGCCAGTATCTAAGAACTTACTGTGTAGTAACTGTTGGCCAATATGCTGACTTTTTAAACAGACTGCTGACTGCTAGATATTTTTAACACAATACAAGCACGGCTGGTTTTGGTCTACATTGAAAATATACTCTGCAGAGCTAACTGAATGTGCCTGTATGGAGTCTAGGAAGTTCAGCATCTGTGATCCCTGCCTCACTTTACAAGAGGAGGAATTTTTATGTGTTTCATTTATGCCCTATCAGTGATCTTCAATGGAATGTCTTGGCAGCCACATAATCCATAAAAAGTGTGAGGGCCAGCTGTCTTTTGCCCTATTATTTATATGTGATTGCTTTAGAATCATTAATGTAGCAAATGACACTACAGAGCTTGCAGTAAGTCAAGAAGTGATATATGCATGTTGCTGATATCCTGTTAAAAAGCTACTTATTAATTATGTTCAAATCCATTGTAATTTCTTCTTATAGCAAACACATATTTGGCCAGGCAGAAACACAGAAAAACTGGACCAGATTAGCAACTTGTCCTGTGAACTTCAGAAATCTGTTTAAGAATTTGCTACCAGTCTTGAAAAGTATGTTCATTTACCTAGGAGAAAATGCTGAGGACCCACTGACCTGGAAAGCTGATTTCTTTTTGGAAGTATTTTATTCATTTTTATTTCAGAAGTACCTAGAGGTCCAATCAGTACTGGGGCATCAGTGTGTTATGGACTGTTAAAAAAAAGGAAAAGAAAAAAAAAAAGGAAAAGAATAAGAGTTGATCCGTACAGCTTAAATTTTTTATGGTAGTAAAACTATGCCATCTGTTCTGAAAATAGTATTTTGTATGTTATTACAAAACGATGATGATGCATGATCTAGAGCAATGCATTATAATACCTAACAGAATTATATCTCTTCCTTCAATATGGTTTGGCTTTCTGAAATGTTTATACCTTCAGTTTCACTTTTTAAAATTTTTGCCTTCAACCAGATTTTTCTACTATTCCTTTATGAACAATAAAATCATCTCTTTATTAGCATACTACTTTATTAAGCAGGACCATGCTAATTGAATCTTAAAATATCACAGACCACCAGAAAGGCCAGCATTGCACAAAAGTGACTAACAAGACAAAATCCCACACATTCCAAATGCTCTCAGATGCTTTCCCTTCCATAACATGGATGGAAACAGACGATTCATTATGTTATCTGTTTATAGTTCAGCATTTATGCTGCAATTCACAGTGGTAACAGAAAACTTCTGAGAGACCAGTAGTGCACTCCAAATTAAACTCTAGCCTCCCCCAAGATAATCTACATATCTCAGCATAGAAATGTTTGGCTCAAAATCAAATGCAAAACAATTTGGACTCTCAGTTGAATTAGTTCTACTTATTTCATCTGAAGTTTCATTTTCATTAAAAATATGGTTGCAATTTTTCATTTCATGTAACAAGATAAGGTAACACGTGGCAGGACAAAGCCTTGGATTATGCGATAATGTCATTGCATTTCGTATCATGTCACATTCTAAACTAGATGGACTGACCTACAGTTCACGTTTCAGTATATTTCACGCAAACTAGGAGGAAATTTATCTGTTACAAAGGTCTGACTCAATAATTCATCTGTGAAAACCATGACTGTGAAAATGGCTTCCTCCAACTGCATAGTGAAAGTGGCTTTTCCCCAAATGCATATAGTAGCTTCATATATTTTCTCAGCCCTTAAGGCATATTTTAAGCCAACTTTTAAAGTCACTAGATACAAAAGCCTGATCCAAAGCACATTGAAGTTAATGAAAAAACATCCAGGGACTTAAATAGGCTTTGATTCAAGCCCTTATTAGAATAACAGGGGATCTCAGCTGGTCCTTCGAGATTCAAGGATAATTGATTAAAGATCATGAAAAGAGTTTAAAAGTTAACAACACCTTGAAATTTGTAAGGATGCTGACCTGCAAGCAGCAGAACAAAACTGAACCATAATGGTATTTTCTTGTGCTCAGCCTATCTGATATTAATCAAAATCCAGCAGCAGCAACTCATGGAAGCTACAGTCTGCAGCTGTAGAGTAACCTGAATGGGAAGGCATGAAGCCAGAAACAATGACCTTTGCATTCATAAAACAGGACATAGACATATTTCACCAGAAAACTGAAAAAAGCCGTATTCACACTGCTTGAATTCACAGAATAGTCAGCTGTTTCTACTAAACTGATCAGCAGTAAACTAATTATCAGTGGCTGCATTTTAGTCATCAGTGCTGTACTTCAGAGGTAAAGTCCAGTAGAATGCCGATGCCAGTGCCCATAATGAGGTGCGGGGTGGTGGGAGCGGTAAGATGCATCTTCCCAAGCAATACACACAAGCATTTCTCACCTTTTAAACAAAATTAGCTTTATGAACAACACAGTGCTCTTTCCCTTTCAGATATTAAAAAGCTCAGTCCCTTCCCACCCCACTAGCTAACTGAAGTCCTGCCACTGCCATACTGCTGCTTTTTAGAACAACAGAAAACTCCTGCACAGCTTACTACCCCAGCAGGCTCCCGAGTCACCTGCTTTTCTCCATCTCTACCAGGTGACAGGCTCCTTCCTACCTGCTGATACCTTGAATTCACTCTTTGGGAGGCTCCTCTGCTTTAGTTTTTGACCCCTAGGGTGGGAGCAACTGCAATTAGGCTGCAGCTGTGTCAGACTGTAGGCCAAATCTGCTGTAACCCTACAGAGAACTGAAAAGGCAGGTTGTGAATGTGCTCTGATCTTACTGTTTATTCCGATATCTCCTACCACATCCTTGCCTTCTGTGTGCACTTCATTCTGATGCTAGGTAGAAGGCAAAAACAACAGACTACTTCCACAGGTCAGCCTAGGTGGCATGACCAGTGGTTTATGAACTCTCTTGAGATTTGGGATCTGGATTGCAAGGATCTGCCACCTGCTTGCTATCTGCGTGAGTCACTTTACCTCTCTGTGTTCCCCTGCCCTCCCCCATCTATGATGATGCTTCCTTTGCAAAGTGCATTGAGATCTATGCATAAAGAGAAGTATAGAAAGGTGAGCTATTGTCATTTTTCTGAAAAAAAAACAGGGAAAAAGGGGTTTAAAAGGTGGGTTTAGTCCCTCATTACTGGACACCACTGAACTGGAAATGAGTGGCAATTACAGGCTCAGGAAGACACCACTATGTGGATTCATATTTGGACTGTTATTGTCATAAACAAGTTACATTTGTTTTATTTTAGTTCATAGTTGTTTTGTTTTTAATGAACGTTTAAATTGCTGAGGCAGAAAAGTGTGTGTGGGATCCCACTGACTACTGGCTCAGTCTGACCTCTGCTGGTCAGAACCCTAAGTTAGTCCAATGCAAACATGCAACTCAAGTAATGGGGTAACGTAACCTTATTATGGCCTGTTTTATAGATCTTCTATTAGCTTTAAACCCAGGGGAAAAATGGATCCATTTCTTTTAAGACTCATTTCTTCATTATACCTCTCAAGGAAGAATATATAATAAATCCCTGTCTTAAGTGCAGGTGCTAATACTCTGGCAGTTAGTCTTCTGGATCCTGTCACTATGGATTGCATGGACCACGTATCTGAACATGTTTATGTTTGAACAAAATATGTTCCATAAAGACATAGAGCATTTTTTCTTACTATAAATGTTACCAACTGCATAATCAGACTAGAGTTTACAATGAGATATGGTGTCTCTCAGGGATCTCTCATTTTAAACTGCTACATTTCTGTTGTTTCTCAGTTATTTTCCCTTACAGTTAAGTAATAAACCTTATCCTAGCAAAGAAGAAAAATCTTTACAGAAGTTAGCTAAATGTCTCACCTCTTGAAATGTTGTATACAATAAATGATCATGTCTTTCATTTCCAAGCATCTGTGCTTGAAAAGGACATCTTATAAATACATAGTTAGTGGCAGAACAAACTGCTAACATTTTAAATGAGTACAAAGAATTGTAAGAGATTTTCAACATTTCTGAAATTCTAGAGGACATCTCTGCAGGTCATTTCATATGGAAACTGTCAATATTAAACTTGTTGTTTTAATTCATAATTAGCATTGACATGAATGCTTTAAGTTTTCTGAATCTATTCACCAGTATTGTGTAGCCTGTTTATCACTGTCATTCATATCCAGACCTTTTTCAGTGAAGCATTGATAATGTACTGGACAAGAAAAAAGAGATAAAAAGAAATTCTTTCAGGGCCTGGTACCAAGCAAGTACTAATCAGACACAGAGTACAAAAACTTGTGGTCTATTTTCAGCCACAGAAACACACTAGAAGGGGCCTCTCAGGCCACTAAGTCCATTTCCCTATTTTTATAAGAAACAATTTGCCTAAATACCCCTCAAGATCATCTGCTCCGATTCCTTTCACACGCTATAGTTACAAACCACTCTAGGAAAAAAATAAATCCGGCAATGTACCCTCAGTAAAGAGATGAGAGAAGAAAGCACTGCGAATGCCTTGCCCATTGCAATGGCAGGAAATTTGTTATGTAGATATATGCATACCATTATTTAAATGGCATTTCTAAAGGAGTTGTGTTTTCCGTTCGACCTCATTTCTGCAGTAAAAACTGGTGTAAGGATTGCAAGTTCTTGCCCATTCCCAGTAGGTTAGGTAGTGTCTATGAGAAAAATGATTTTCTCTGTGGATAGCATCTGTAACAGAGCCTAAGGACTTACAGTCAGATCTATAAAGGACTAGATTCACAACGGAACGTAGGTGATTAAGTCCTGTCCTTATAATCACTCAAGTCCACTATTTAGATCTTCAAAATATTAAACATTGCTTAGTTACCGTTTAACCCTGGAGGTCTAAAGTAATGTTCCTCAGACACCTAAAATCCGGGCATGCCGAGAAGGGCCTAAATCTTGATAGTGCTGAACAGGCAGTTATTCCAACTAATGCCTACATTCCATAAAAAGTTTACAAAATAATTATTCTCCTACCTATCTTGACCACAGGCCTAAGCCACCAGGCATTCTCAGAACATAGTATACAAATGCATATACTCAGGCCATATACAAAATGCAGCCACTGCTGCAGGTCCCCCACATTTTTATCCAGTAGCTCAGTAGTTAGGGCACTCATCCTGGACATGGGCTGCTCAAGTTTAGTTTACTTATTATTAATTTCCTGATTTCCTGAAAGGATTTGACCCTACATTTCTACCTCTTAAGTCAGTAATGCCCAATCTTTCCGGGCTGAGGGCTGGATGAGTGGTACAGGGTAGGTCTGGGCCAGATCTGATGCATGAGCTTGGTCTATGGACCCACCAGTCCAACCCTGCCTCTGGCCTCACACATGCTAGATTGGGCCTGCTGCCCCAGCGCTGCATGCACCAGAGTGCACCTACTGCTCCAACCCTGCATGCTGACCTGATCTGGTGCATGGAGCCATGTCATCTGGGTTGCAGGGCTTGCAGGTTAATTGCCACTGGTCCACTGCTACCAAATTTCCAACCTGTGGGGAGCCCGGAGGGCCAGGTGACACAGATCCATGGCTGGATCTGGTCCATGGTCCAGAGGTTGAGCACCACTACAGTAGGCCATATAACTATGTTATCTTTCTCTGGCCCAATGATTATTTAATTGTGTCTTGCAAAGAGGAACACCTTCACTGGGGTGGTCTATGGAAGGTAGAGCTAAACTAAACAATAGCTTGATGGTTAGACCATTTACCTTGAAGATGGGAGATGCAACTTTAATTCTCTTCATGTAGAGGAAATAATTAAATCTGGATCTTGCATATCCTGAGGGAATTATCTGGATCACTGATTAAAAACAAACAAACAAAAAACTTTAGAGTGAATATGAATATTTGTGCACAATATGGTGGTCCTCATAGATATTTTCACAGACATATACCACATGTGTGGAAACTATTGTCTTAGGTACAATATCTTTTTTATTGTTAACTGGACAGCAGTATAGAGAGAACATAGTCACATTCAGTAATAATCACATTAGCCTCAGTTGTCCCATCACTTGGATGACTGACAAGTCTTAGAAGAAATGCTGTGAGATCCTAACATCTCTGTGGGTCCAATAAAGGCAAACCCCTGTTCTCAACTAACAGGCTGAGCAGCAAATGGTTATCCCTGCCATCTTAACCAAATAGCTTCCATTGAGGTAAAAAATAGTTATACCTCAGTAAAAATGCATAATTGAGCCCTGGTGTCATATGAAATAATTTATAACATTATCACAACTGCTGGTACACTCACAGAACTGCAGCAACCAAGGCTAGCCAAAATAGCACCATTTAATTCTAAGGTTAAAAAATGACTATGGCTTCATCCTTCTGAACATTACATCTTATACAGAAGCATGCACTTAACAAATCTGATTCCCTCACATGAGAATTTCCATGACCATGGCAAACCCTGTGTGTCACCCCACCTCATTAATATTTCCACAAGAACAAACATTTTCAGTAAATGTAAAACAGCACATAATACTGCATTTTCTTGCATAACACACACCTTGCTTTTGGAAGGCAGAACATAGGAAAATGATTTTTCCAGAAGTAAGCCATAGAGTCGGCTTTTTCATGAAGACAAGATGCCTGCCAGCTTCTTTGTCCCTTCCAGGAACCAGAAGGGGGCATAGTCCATTGGTAACCCTTTACAGATGCTCCGATTCCAAAAATTTGCACCCATTTTTTGGAAGTTTTATCCCATAACAATATTATGGGAGACATGTAGTACTGAAGTGTATGCAGGCAGGGTAGTACTAACTCTGCCACCAGCAGCAGTAATGTTTCAGGATTTCCTGATTTGCACAGCTGCCTTATAGGGCTGTGCGAAGCTTTGGTCGCTGATTCAATTCAGCCTGATTCGGTGGCCGAATCTCCAGATCAAATCAGGAGACCCTTTAATCTCTCTGAATTGAATTGGAGCCCTCCAAATTGATTCAGAGGGATTCGGAAAGATTTGACGATTCAGATATAGACACAGTTTTAAATGTTTTTTCTATGTACCTCAAGGTACCAGGCGGGTTATGAATGGTGAGATGGTGGGGCGGATGGAGCATCCCACAGGACCGCAGGGGCCCCCCTGCATGCTCGGCAGCAAACCCAGAAATAGACCAGAATTACTTTCGATCCACTTCTGGATCCGGTGCCAAGCACACTGGGGGTTGCCCTGTGCCCTCCCGGCTCGGCGACTGGCCTAGAGGGACCCAAGAGGAACCAGTCGCTGAGCCACAGAGTGTGGGAAGGCCCCTCAGTGCACTCGGCAGCAGACCCAGAAGTGCTTCTGGTTCACTTCCGGGTCTGCTGCTGAGTGCACTGGGGACCCCCCCGTGCTCCTGTGGAACTCTCCATCTGTCCCACCATCTCAGCATTCACAGCCCACCTGGTACCTTGAGGTACGTAGAAAAAACATTTAGACAGTTTGAATATAAACATTAAATATTTTTATTAAGTACCAAGAATATAAAAAAATGCTCAAAAAAGCCTTTTATTAGAAAAGGATGTGAGGCTACAAATAAGCAGCCCTATGTTGCAAACTCTATAGCAGATTTCAGGTTTTGAAATAGAATTTAAAAGATGGCATAGAATAATATTTCAGTTTGCAGTCATCTGGGAGCATGGTGACATTAATCTTACTCTTACAGCAACTAACAGATTGGACCTCTGAAGTAACTTTAAAGCCTGCTTTTTCCTGTAGATGCTAAAATTAGCTTATGTACATTTTCCAACTAATAAATCAAAACTAACTGCCTCCATAATTTCATCTGGTAATGTAATATAAATTGCAGCTCTGGCAGAAATATTGTGACTATAACAATATTAAACATAATAATGTGCTTCCATTTGATGAAAACTCAAATTTAGTTCCTTGACATATCACACACAATGTTAATACTGTAATGACATGCAATTATTTCTTTAGTTTTGTCTAACAGTATCACCTACACCTAACGTATTATTATTACATGTTAGACTGGTACTTTTGTTAAGTCTCTATGAAACCATCAAAAATATAGAAAAGAATGCCTAATATGCAAATGTAGTTCTTTATATAATAATTTGTAATAGCTTATAAGATAATGTTTATGACATTTTTACCATAGGTTCTTACCTGACTGAATTATTTTAAAGTTAACAGAAAAGTGGGTACATTCCTCCAGATAAAACAATAGTAAAAATAACTATGAAGCATTGTATTTGAAAGTATTTGCCTTCATGCTCAAATTAATTCAGTCTTCCAAGCTGGAGTCTTGAGCAAGTTTATCAGATACACCACAGTAGGCACTATTATTTCTGCTTGTTAGAAAGCAGGGAACCAAATATAAACCAGTCAATTCAATTCAATGTATTACATTACAAAAACAAGCTTTGCTTGGAGCAATTGTGTAAGACAAACAGTAGAACAGCAATATTAAGCATCACTCAATACAGGAGTTCAGACTCAGTAATCTTGTACAATAGGCATTTTGGGGCCTCCATGTGCAGTTAAAGGCACAGCGCAATTGAAACTGCAGTACACACAGTCACACCTCCTGCCATACCACACGCACATTGCAGGAAGTGTGATTGTGAGATCGTGAATCAGATCCCATCATACTGTATTGGCAGTGCAGGGGGAACTCAATCCCAGGCTCCCTCTACACTGGCAAGAAGCAAGCTTTTGTGTCTGGGAGCCATCTCAGCTAATGGGGCTCCCAGCTGCAAGGGTGTACCATGTGCCTCTGCAGCTGGGAGCCCCATCAGCTGACCCTGACTCCAAGCTGCAGGGGTGTCCCAGCAGTCCCTGTGGCACCTCCAGATCTGGAGCTGGGACACCATGTCAGTTCTGGTCTTCTAGGTGTAAAGTGCATGGGATGCCCCCATGGTTGGCAGCCCTGTCAGCTGATGGAGCTCCCAGTCACAGGGGTACGTGCTCCCATAGTTGGGAAACAGTCAGCTGTGAGCTCCCAGGCTCAGGGTTGCACATGGGCCTCCCCAGCACAGAGCTCTCAGCCCCAGGAGCCCCTGACCACATATCCAATTAATGGCATGATGGGAAACAGCTACAAAGTTATGATACATATTTTGTGGAATAACTTTGTAGCTTATTCCTCTTATTATGCCATTAATTGAATTAACATGTGGCTGGGTAACCATTTCAGATGTGATTAACTAGCTAATCATGCCTTAAGTGTAACATGTAGATGGGGCCTGAATACTATTTATATTATATTAATTGTATTATATGAATTCTATTATATTTATTATATTTATTACATTGAAAGACATGAATAAAAGCTGTTTTCCAAAACTGCTGAATTCCTGTTGAAATTAAAAGAAGGTAGACAATGCCTGCAAAAATAAATAAATACATACATAAATAAATCAGTGGATACACTGAGCTGCATATGATAAGACATTAAGACATCCTTATTTAGAATATTTTTGGCATCATTCACCAAAAAAATACTGAATCATTAGGGTAACAAGGTTATACATTTACAGTATACAATTTGCAATATATATATTAAAAGTTAGTACTTTTTTATGCAATTTACAGTTAACTTGTGGAATTCATTGCCACAGGAGTCGGTAGAGGCAGATAGCATAACCAGATTCAAAGAGGGACTGGATAAATTCCTGGATAATAGATCTATTAATGGCTCTTGAACAGAATGGTTGGAGATGTTTCCTTTGGCATCTCTAAACCACTAATGCTAGATAACAGTAAGGATGTTGAAAATAGGATAGATCACTTTAGAGCCACCCAGTTCAGTGCTCTTCCTTTATAGCATCCATTTTTGCCACTGTTGAAAACAGAATATTAGGCCAGGTGGACCACTGGTCTGACCCAGTATGACACTTATTATGTTCACTTCTCATAAGAACCCGACCCCTGCCCTGCCTGACCCCACCCCCCGCCAGTCCCCCCCAGGCCCCCAAACCCTGCCTGCCTGGCCCCATCCCCCAAGCCATCCCAATCCTTGCCCCCCCACCCTATACTTTAGAACAAACAAACAAACAAACAAAAAAACAAACAAACAAACAAACAAAAAAAACCCTGGCACTTACCTTTTTTTTCCTGTTTTTTTCTGGGTTTTTTTTTTAAAGTGATGGTGCCTGGGGTTGTGGGGGCAGCCATGGGGTCCTGGGGCTGGAAGCTGGGGGATGAGCCTGGGTGGGGCAGCCATTGGGGGAGCTGCATTAGCTGGTGGGGGATGGGGCCAGGGAGGCAGCAATCGGGGGGCTGGGGTGGGGCATGTGGGCCTTGCAGGGGGGGTGGTAGCCCCTGCAGGGGTCATTTGGCCCCCATTGGGGGGGCCGTACCCCTTGTGTGGGGGCTGTACCCCCTGGTGGGAGGGCCAAACCCCCTGTTTGGGGGCTGTAGCCCTTGTGTGGGGGCCAAACCCCCTGTGGGAAGCAGCAAAATATATATTCATGTATTCATGAAACATGTATTTAGAGTTCACTTTATTATTATGATAAGAAACTTGCTTTAACACTGTAGATATATCAGTAAAGCATTGTCCAACTGATTGCTTTCTCTGTCTTGCTCTCTCTTTATAGTGGTTTTTTGTTTTACTTGTGGAGGAACATGGATTTGGGGGTATTTTACAGAGTGACTTTGGGAATTTTTTATCAGGGATTTTTCAGTTTTCCAATAGGCAACACCAGAATTCCTGCTGATGGCAGGACCCTGCCTGCTTAGAGCTGGCACCTTGGACCCAGCTGGCTGTGGCTCACCTCCTGGCCAAATGGGGCCAGGAGGAATACTTTGACAATTCAAATCAGGCCACCAAACCCGGAACATCTTCCGGGCGATAGCTGCCCAGATGGCTGAGCAGGGAGCACATGTGGCAGTAGTGCCGCACAGAAGCCAACCCAGCAACCACAGTCTACTGGCAGCTGGCCCAGAGGGGCAGATGCCTCTACTGGCTGTGCAGTCCCCAACCAGGTCTGCCATTTATGCAGCAGGTCACAGTCAGGCAGCAGCCCCCACTGCCAGACTGCTGAAGTGGGTAGAGGGTGCAGGCAACTCTCAGGGCTGCTTCAGCAGTCCAGCTGGCACAAGGGGTAGTATAGTATGCCCAGGTACCAAATGTCTCCAGGGCCCCAGAAGCTCCTGAGAGATAGTAGCCCTGAGCTACTTGGCAGGGCTGCTTTTTATACTGCTGGGGCCAGGACAGGGCAGATTTTTATACTGTTGAGGACACACATGCCAGCACGTGTGCTTGCAGCAGCTCAAATAGAAGCAGTGCAAATTTGAGCCAGGGCTTTTTGCCTCAGCACATGTGCTCAGACATGCACTTTGTTGTGGAGCAAATTGTGCCACTTGGGGCAAAATAACCCTGCCTGGCTCCTCCCGGATCTGCAGCCAGGGGGAGCTAGAGCCCAGGACCAGCACCCGTGCTGGCCCCAGCAGTATAAAAACCTGCCCTGGCCAGCAGCTCAGGAGCTCTCAGGAGCTTCTGAGGCCCCGCCACTTGGTATCTGGGAACACTAGCCCCTTGTGTCAGCTAGATTGCTGAAGCAGCATCCCAAATTCACTTTTTAAAGTAGCCCAAAATCCACATTCTTCCCCAATTAGAACAAAAGAGAGAGAGAAAGGGGGATTGATCAGATGGGCAATGTGTTATTGCTATATTTGCAATGTTAAAGACATTTAGAAGCCTACCAGTGTCTCTAGAATCATAATAAAATAAATCCTAAATATCTATATATTTGAATGTTTGCTTTTAGTTTCCTTATCACATGGTGGGTGTGTGATGGGGGAATGTGGGGTTTGCAGGAGGGGGTGGGAAGGGGGGTGGGGGGGATGTAGGTGGGTGTGGAGGGATGTGGGAGGATGTGAATCAGTGTGTGGGTAGGTGTGGGGGAACTGTGGGTATAGGGGGTGCTTAGGAGGGGTGGGTTCTGTGCATGAATGCTGCATGTCCCCGGCGGCTGGTAGCACATGGCAACAGCGATAAGCAGGGACCTCCCACAGAGACCGCTGGCACTGTTGGCAGCAGGGGGAGGGGTGGCGAGTGCCAACCAGGGGTCAGCAACCACCCGCAGACACCGCTGGCAGCAACAGTGGTGGCCAGCAGAGATTGCTGACTACCCGCAGAAGCCACTGGTGGCAGGGGGTGGGTGGTGGCAAGTGGTGACTGCCCACAGGCACTGCCAACAGTGGCAGCAGTGCCTTTTCTGAGGGGATGCATCGCTATGCTTAGACACATTGCCAATGGTCCCCCGCCCCCCACAGGGCAGAGCCCCCTGCCGCAACACATGGACTACCCTGCCTGCAGGGTCCCAGGCCCCCCGCCAAGGGCTACAGCCCCCCCTCAAGCCCCCACACTAGTCTCCAGCCCCCTGCTCATTGCCTTGCTCTTCTCCAGCCTCTGGAGGCTAAAGATGAGCAGGAGCACAGTCAGGAGGCTGGAGAAAATAGCAGAATGAGCAGGAGGCTCATTCCCTGCACCCCCATTGGATCCCCCAGCTCCCCATTCATTCACCTGCTCCCCATTCATCCCCCCTCACCCCCCGTTCATCCTCCAGCCTTGGGAGGCTGGAGACAGCATGGGAACGAGGAGGAAGCTGGAGACCAGCAGGGGGCTGGAGACAAGCCGCTGGAAATGAGCTGGAGACATTCCTGTTCTCTCCAGCCTCCTGCTCCTTCTTTGCTACTGCCGGTGAGTGTGGGGGGGGGCTGGGAGAACAAACGGGGGTGGGGGGAACAAATGGGGAGTTAAGGAAGGTCCCCCCCCTCCTCCAGCCCCCCCAACCCCCTACTTACCTGGCAGAAGCTGGGTCTGGGTCCCTGCAGCTTGCACTGCTGCCTGCTCAGCACAGGCAGGCAGCATGCTTCAGGACCGGGGAAAGGGCCAACCACAAAGACGCTCTGGTAGGCTGCCATAGCGCCTCTGTGGAGGACCAAGCCTCTGGTTGCCTCAGGCTGACCCAGTTTTTTCCCTTGGGGTATTCTTTGACCACTGGATATCCAGGGGGCTACTTTTGCTGCCCCACTGCAAATTTGCAGCTGGGGAAACTTTTCTTTTGTTCCCGGACGTGCCTCTTGCAGCAAGAGATGCTGCAAGAGGCACGTGCAGGCTCATCTGGATGCACCCACAATGGCTGTACTATCTGATATCTGAGTTTGGCACACTCAGAGCCAGAGTGGGTGGGTGGAGCTGTGCTTTGTGGCAACACACTAAGGAGCGCTAGGAAGTGGTACACATACCCTAAGTGATCTATATAATTCAATTACTATAGAATCATCTCACAATAATCCTAAAAGGTAGGAAACTATTATTATTCCCTTTGTACAGCTGAGAAATTGAGGTACAGAGAAACTCAGGTCATATTTTAAAGGCATTTAGACACATAGGGTGCATTCAGACAAGTGTGCATGTGCAGTATACAGCATTGTAGACCTGTCTGTGGTGCTGCACACCACACATGCTGCACATGCAGGTGTTTCCCACACTGCTAATTTGCAGCATGATGGGGAGTGGTGGGGTTGACACCAGGAGATCTTGATGTAAAACAAACCTGCACCTGAAAAAAAGTGGAGTGGCACACATGGCGACAGCGTGCACCACCCAAAACCGGAGTCTGGCCAGCTGGAGCTACACTCTGGGTGCCAGCCAGGCTCTCTACTGCAGGATTGCTGCTTCTACAGCTCCTGGAGGCCCCCAGGACTCTAGGCAAGGCTGAGGCCAGCCCAGGTACTGGCCCCAGCTTCCCCTACCTCACCCAGGACAATGTGCCGTGCACCAGAGTGAATACGAACAGGGGTCACCCTGGGGACAAGTATTGTGCCACTGTGACATATTGTGCCACTGCTGGGAAACCCATGTACCTGGGAAACACATGTTCCTGCTTTTGGGGACATGCCCATAGTGATCTAAGTTGGCACTTTGTTGGATTTTTAAAGCTCCTAACTTCCACTAATATCTATGACCTTAAGTAAACTATCCAAAGCAAATCAGTAACAGAGTAGGAGCTTGAACTTAACTCTCTTTATTCCACCAGACCAAGTCATCCACTTAATGAAGGGATGTCCTGTGAAACAGAAAATTAAAATATTTTTAAGGCATTGTTACTTGTGAATATTGTTGGAGATGTGAGACTTATTTAATCCTAAATGCAATAGCAAGAAAAGAAACTTGCACATGAAAAAAGATCTCATAGATTAGATATATGAATATGGATATTACAGAGCTTATAGCACAATAGCAGAGATTATTCATTATTACCAGGAATAGTAGGATGTGTTAAATAGTTAGGTTCGGCTTTATCTCAGACTATTTTAGCTTTATGGCCTTTAACATTAATAGGATAAAAGGCATTGTGGTATAACACAATTAGAAACTGAGAGTAACTTACCACATACATTTGTCTTCCTTGTCTATACTTCCTTTCTCCATTCTTTTCTTTACCTCTTATTTACAATCTACTACCAGGCATCAATTACGTTCCTTTTCCAACAAATTACTTCACTCAATTTCAGTGACCTATATTTAAAATTTGACTTTGTTTCTTGCATCCATTCATGCCACAATGCCAGGATACAATAAGCCAGGCCAAGGGCATGCTAATCAAAGAGTACTGTATTACACAGCTATAACTCAAATGTTTCAGTAGAGTTCCTCCTGACTTCCAAGCAATTTGAGTGGGAAAAAAAAATCAGGCCCACTATCTTATTTTAGTGGTTTGGGTAATTCATTTTATACATCTCTGTTTCTTCAAATGCACTGTAGTATATTTTGTAATCTCATAGACTAAAATAACTAAGAGAAAGTTAGGTGCCTTTAAAAATCAGACCCTTAATCTCATTCCTATTAGTGACAAAAATGTTCTTGAAATATGAAAGATGCATGCTGAAGCAGTCACCTAGGAATTAAGGCTCTCCCTGATCCAGCAATGCACTTAAGCAATTGCTTACCTTTAAGCACACAAATAGTTTAACAGCAGTCAATGAAATTTAATATGTATATGTGATCAAAATATATTAATGGAAAGCAAAATTCAAAATGTCAATTGTGGTATAGGAGTTCAAGAGTACATAGCAACTATTATGTAACAAGGAACCTACTAATTTTTCTTATTAGTCCAAGCGCTGGGCTTAGCCAATGATTCCTAAAATCATTTGGCATCCCTGAGCAAAAAGCCCAATTAAAATACTGTAAGTACATGATATCCTTTCAGGATTGGCTTAAATCAAGTTTGCAGGTTAACCATTGTAGTGTTGTTTTATATTCTACTATGTGTAAGTTCCTTTGACTGTGAGACATAGATGTATTTGTTCTAGATGTGGACAGATGAAGGTGTCAATAGTCTAGTAATTGTATGAGGTTCAATAAGTTCAAGTGCAAAGTCCTGCATTTAGGACAGAATAATACCATGCACTGTACAGGCTGGGGATTGACTGGATAAGCAGCAGCTCTGCTTGAAAGGATGTGCGGCATCCAGTGGACAGTAACCTGAAGGTAAGCCAACAGTGTGCCATTGTTGTAAAGATGGCTAACTGCATACTGGACAGCATTAGTAGGAGCATTGCCAGCAAATCAAGGGAAATGATTTTTCCCCTCTATTCAGTACTGGTGAGGCCACATCTGGGGGTACTGTGCTCAGTTTTGGGATCCCCACTACAGAAAGGATGTGGACAAATTGGAGAAAGTCCAGCAGAGGGCAACAAAGATGGTTAGGGGACTGGGGCACATTACTTATGAGGAGAGGCTGAGGAAATTGGGTTTATTTAGTCTACAGAAGTGAAGTCTAAGAGGGCATTTAATAGCAGCATTCAACTACCTGAAGTGTAGTTCCAAAAAGGATGCAGGTAGACTGCTCTCAGTGGTGGCAGATGACAGAACAAGGAGCAATGGTCTCAAGTTGTGACAAGGGAAGTTTAAATTAGATATTAGGAAAAACTTTGTCTTGGAAAGGGTAGTAAAACACTGGAACAGGTTATCCAGGAACGGGTAACCCAGAGAGGTGGTAGAATCTCCATCTTTGGAGGTTTTTAAGATTAGGTTGGACAAAGCCTTGACTGGGATGATCTAGCTGTAGATGGTTCTGCTTTGAGCAGGGGTCTGGACTAGATGACCTCCTGAGGTCCCTTCCAACCCTAATTTTCTATGATTCTAATTGCAAATCCATAACCTCTTCAGCAGCTGTTTCTACTGGTAGACTCTACTCTTTGAGAACAAGTTTTTTATTTACCTTTTTTCTGTTATATAAAAATCCTTATAAAATGGACTGAAATGAATTGACATGGCCTTCAAATTCTAATACTGGCACATTTTTCCTTCCACCATTTTAATATGTGCCAGGCTTCTGTTGTTTTATAAATCACTATGTCCTCCACTCCCTTGCCACAAGATCACAATACTTTACAGAGGCACCATATAATTGAGCATATAAGAAAGGAACTTCAAAATACATATCCATCAGCACTTCTTCAATTTCACTTTAGGAACTGTCTGCAGTATAGATGCTATTTGAACTGCTGACCTTATCCTGTAACAATGAGTGCAATGTTTCCTGTCAGTGTTTCACAGAGTTTGAATTCCTTCTCCCAACAGTAATTCTGATATTTCATTTTAAACATCTTTCAAAATCTAAACTTCACGTTCCTCCTTCAAAACACAAGTAATGTGAACAAATATCTTCCTACTCTGCAGGGACTGGAATTTATGATAAAAGGAAGGCAGGCACTAAAAGCAACATGTACTCTGTGCAGAAAGCAGGGGGTAATAAGCTAAACCATGACTGTATAGAGAAGTGATGGAGAGTGGCCTTTGATAGATTATAGACGTGGAAGCATATATTTCTTCATCATGAGAAAAGGAAACATTCTGGAGTTATACAAAGTGCTGTAAGCTCCAGCATTAAAATGTGTTTCAATTCAATAAACATCAGGGCTATGTTGTACTAATAAACTGTAAAAAGAGATGAGAGAATGAGTAAAAGAAAGGAGGTTCAAGGTCTAAGTTTCATTCTGTTGGATCAGTACTCTTTTGATATCTAAACCACAAACCACACCTCTCAGCCTTGCAAATGTGGAACAAAGACTCAAAAATGTTTTAAAAATGTTTTATAAAGACTCAAAAAGAGAGATCAAACAATATTAAGACATTTAACTAAAAATAACATAGGTACATTCCTTTACTTTAAATAACCCTTTCTCTAACATCAGATTCAGAATGATTAATTCCTTCTGATTTAAACAATTGTCAAGAAAAGATGTCATGAGAGAGTAGGGCCCAGCTCCAAAACAGTATTTAGGAGCCTACCTATTACTTAAGCACCTTGGTCCCAATCTTTTCAATTAAGTATGTACCGCACAAATTTGGGCCCAGACCATTAAAAGGACCTTCGTACCTATCTTCTGTCTAGGCACCTAACTCCCATATTATATTATCATAGAAAATTAGGGTTGGAAGGGACCTCTGGAGATCATCTAGTCCAAGATCCTACTCAAAGCAGAACTATCCCCAAATAGATCATCCCAGCCAAGGCTTTGTCTAGTCAGATCTTAAAAACCTCCAAGGATGGAGATTCCACAACCTCCCTGGGTAACCTGTTCCAGTGTTTTACTACCCTCCTAGTGAGAAAATTCTTCCTAATATCTAATCCAGGGGTTTTGAACCAGGGGTATGCTTACTCCTGGGGGTACTTGAAAAGGACTAAGGGGGTACTTGGCAGTGGGCACCGCTGTCGCCACCATTTCCGCCACTGCTGTGCTGCTGGCACTTCCATCGCTTGCATGCTACTGACATTCTCACTGATCGACTGCCAGGGGACACCTCCCCATTGAGTGGCTGCTGGAGGACTCCTTCCTTCTTGACCGGCCACCAGGGGTACACTGATCCAAAAATGTTGGACCCCCCTGATCTAACCTAAGCTTCTCTTGCTAAAACTTGAGACCATTGCTATCACCTGCCACCACTAGGAACAGACTAGCTTCATCCTCTTTTGAATTCCCTCTCAGGTAGTTAAAGGCTGCTATTAAATCCCCTCTCAGTCTTCTCTTCTCCAGACTAAATAAACCCAGATCCCACAGCCTCTCTCATAAGTCATGTTCCCCAGCCCCCTTACCATTTTTGTGGCCCTCCACTGGACTCTCTCCAATTTGCCCACATCCCTTCCATAGTGGGGGCCCAAAAGTGAACACAGTACTCCAGATGTGGCCTCACCAGTGCTGAATAGAGGGGAATAATCATTTCTCTTGTCCTGCTGGCAACAGCCTTTTTGGCAACAAGGGCACACTGCTGGCTTATATTCAGCTTATTGTCCACTGTAACCCCCAGATCCTTTTCTGTAAAGCTGCCGACCAGCCAGTCAGCCCCCAGCCTGTACTGGTGCATAGGATTGTTCTGCCCTAAGTGCAGGACTTTGCATTTGTACTTGTTGAACCTCATGAGATTCATGAGGATGCAGGGCCCCAAAGAGATTCCAGGCCATTCCTGGAGGGGTGCAGAAGCTCTACCAGCCCACCACGCTAGGCCCCTACAGGAGTGTCCTGCTGCAAGGTCTTGCTTTGGCACAGCCTCTGAAAGGGTAGGCAGCCCCCTGCATTCGGGTCCAGGTTCTGGAGTGGGAAACATTCCATGGTTTTCCTTTATTATGTAAATGCAGGCATAGACTTACCTGCATGCAACTGCTGGGGCTGCTCCCACCACCCTTCCTGGCTGCAGTACCAGCCATATGTGATGCCCATACACATGCAAATTGTACCACAGCTCCGCATCTTTTTTCCCCTGCCTCTGATCGCCCTCTCCCAACACTCCCCAACCCCCAAAATCTTGTTGCAGGCTGGAACTGTTTCAATATGCCAGGGGAAACTAGCGGTTTCCTGCTTCAAAGGGGAAAATCCATGTTTTTCTCCTTTAAAGGGTCAGGGAATCAGCTGACCCAGCCCCAGATATTCCTGTGTTGCTTAGGATTTATTCTATCACTCTTGCATGTAACAAAATTTCTGGATCCATCTCTGTAGAGCTAGCCTAAACATTTCTGGGGAAAGTTAGTGAGGTATTTCTTTGGACACACCTCAGCCTCACTTGACACATACTACAAAACAAACGTATGCATAGGTTGGGCCTTCAGGTTCTCAAGGCTGTTAATGTAGAACGCTAATTGCTTGTTCCATCCCTTTGTACCAACTGACTTGTACATTTTAGGTTATCATCACAGGAAAAAAGGCTAATAGCTTTCACTACAAACAAAAAAGTTAGCTTATATTGTCTAATGCAAGATACTAGGACTGGCTCTTTAGTGCTAAATGAGGGCTAAAATTCAGATCCAATAAATATTACTTTATTGTTAAATCCTGAATTATGAATAATTGCTCACTTACCCCTTAGCATTTATATACATGTGCATTAATGTCTTGGTGGTGGTGGTTGGAGACTTCCTTCTGCAGGGTACGGAAGGTTCCATCTGTTGACCTGACCTATTGTCTCGGGAAGTCTGCTGCTTGTCCAGAGCTCAGATCCAAGATGTCATGGAGGTATTACCGAGACTCATCATCCATGTGGGCAACAGTGATACTGCCAGGGGAAACTCTGAACAGATCAAAAGTAACTACAGAGCTCTGGCTGCAAGGGTAAGGGGTATGGGTGCTATGTGGGGTATGGGGGCACTTTCCAGTCAAGGAAAAGAGCCTGGGCAGGAGCAGGTGCATCCTGCAGATCAATGCCTGGCTGCGCAGGTGGTGTCGCCAGCAGGGCTTTGGCTTCTTTGACCATGGAATGATGCTCCAAGAAGAAGGATTGTTGGGAAGAGAGGGGATCCACCTGACAGAGGGAAGTGCATCTATACAAACAGCCTTGCTAACCTAGTGAGAAGGGCTTTAAACTAGGTTCACCAGGGGAAGGAGTCCAAAGCCCCAAGGTACGTGGGGAAGTGGGAGATCTGGAGGAAAAGCAAGCAGGAGGGGGCAACAGGGGAAGTGCTTTCATATTTCCTGAGAAATCAAGGCAATAGACTAGTTACCTTAGGTGCCTGTACATGAAACAGGCAGGAATTGGAAGTCAGCTTACTGTCACAGAACTATGATGTGATTGGAATAACAGAGACTTGGTGGGACAGCTTGCATGACTGGAGCACTGTCATGGATGGGTATGAACTGTTCAGAAAGGCTAGGCAGGGGAGAAAAGGAAGATGAGTTGTACTTTATGTAAAAGAGCCATATGATTGCTCAGAGCTCCAGTAAAAAGCTAGATAGGCCTGTTGACAGTCTCTGGGTTAGGGTCAGAGGAGAGAGCAACAAGGGTGACATTATGGTGGTGGTATGCTATAGACCACCAGACTAGGTGGAAGTGGTAGATGAGGCTTTCTTCAAACAGCTAGTGGAAGTTTCCCTATCACAGGCCCTGGTCCTAATAGGGGACTTCAATCACCCTGACATCTGTTGGAGGGCAATACAGCAGTACACAGGCAATCCAGGAAGTTTTTGGTGAGTGCTGGGGGACAACTTCCTGATGCAAGTGCTGGAGCAGCCAACTAGGAGCCATGCTCTTCTTGACCTGCTGCTCACAAACAGGGAAGAATTGGTGGGAAATGTACTAGTAGATGGCAACATGGACAGCAGCAACTGTGAGATGATTGAGTTTAGGATCCTGAGGAAAGGAAGGATGGAGAGCAGCAGAGTAAGGGCCCTGGACTTCAGAAAAGCAGACTCAGGGAACTGATGGGCAGGATCCCCTGGGAAGTCAGTCTGAGGGGTAGAGGAGTCCAGGAGAGCTGGCTGTACTGTAAAGAAGCCTTACTGGGGGTGCAGGAACAAATCATCCCAACGTGCAGGAAACTAGCAAGTATGCCAGAAGACCAGTTTGGCTTAGCAAAACTAAAAACTAAATTGCAAAAAGGAAGTTTATAAGAAGTGGAAACTTGGACAAACAACTAGGGAAGAGTATAAGAGTATTGCTTGGGCATGCAGGGATGAAGTTAGGAAGGGCAAAGTGCAATTGGAGATGCAAGGTAACTAGGGTTTCTATAAGTATGTCAGTGTGAGCAAGTCATATTCTCTCACCTTGGAACTGCGCCAAGTTATTCGGACTGCAAGGTATCCCCCTACACTTGTCTGCCAAACCTCAATGGGATTTATGTCCAGGAGAATGGATATTCTAGCTTGCACTTCCGTCTGATCTCATCACGGATGTTCTGCAGGGCTCCAAACTCCCCTATACCCTCCCCCTTTCCTCTCAGGTGGGTGTTCAGTGTTCTCCATGGATGGCTAGCAGAGACAGTCTCTCTTGGGTAAAAGAATTGATCTCTCTCCTCAGGGCTTATCTCATTCTATGCAGCTCCTGAGGGTCTGGTGTGCTGAGCTTTTCCTCCAGGTTCCTCCCCCTCCACGCTGCCTCCAGTCAGGTTTCCTCCTGGGCATGCTGAATGCTGAACTTACCTCAATGTTCTCTCTTTAAAATTGCCCACCACCTGCCCTCCGGGGGAACCAGGACTGGTTCCTCAGAACATGGATTCCCATGCTTCCAAGACTGCCAGCAGCTGTGCTCCCCTGGCTGCCTGAGCCACACTGAATGTCTGGACCCAGGTGGGTGAGTTCCCCTGCTCGCCAGGCTGTTTCTGTGAGAGCATAGCAGGGGCTGGGACCCTGCCCCTGCAAAAATCAATAACAAGAGGAAGATCAGGGAACGTGTGAGTTCCTTACTGAATGGCGGAAGCAACCTTGTGACAGAGGAAGCACAAAAAAGCTAAAGTATTCAATGCCTTTTTCACCTCAATCTTCACAGGCAAGGTCAGGTCCCAGACTACTGCACCTGACAACACAGTTTGGGGAGGAGGTGAGCAACCAACAGTGATGAAAGAACAGGTTATGGATTATTTAGAAAAGTTGGACATATACATGCCCATGGGGCTGGATGGGATGCACCCAAGGGAGTTGGCTGATGTGATTACAGAGCTGCTGGCCTTCACCTTCAAAAAATCATGGTAATCAGGAGAGGTCCTGGGTGACTGGAAAAGGGCAAACATAGTGCTCCTATTTAAGAAAGAGAAAAAGGAGGATCCAGGGAACTACAGACCAGTCAGCCTTACCCTAGTCCCTGGAAAAAACATGGAGTCCATTTCTAAGCACTTGGAGGAGAAGGTGAATAGGAACAGTAAGCATGGACTCAGCAAAGGCAAATCATGACTAATCAACCTGATTGCTTTCTGTGACAAGGTAACTGACTCTGTGGGAAGAGCAGTGGATGCAGCATACCGTGATGTTAGCAAGGCTTTTGATACGGTCTTCCACAACATTCTTGCGGGCCAGTTAAAGAAGTACGGGCTGACAACACTCCTACCAGTGCAGCCCAGTATGCTAATATTGCTAAATGTAGGAATTTGCACTTGTCCTTGTTGAATTTCATGAGATTTTTTTTTGCCCAGTCCTCCAATGTATCTAGGTCTCTGAATCCTAGCCCTACCCTCCAGCATATCTACTACTCCTCCCAGCTTGGTGTCATCTGCAAACTTGCTGAAGATGCATTCCATCCGATCTTCCAGACCCAAATCATTGATGAAGATATTGAACAAAACCAGCCCCAGGACTAATCCCTGGGGCACTCCACTTGATTACAGCTGCCAACTAGACATTGAGCCATTGATTACTACCCTTTGAGCCTGACAATCCAGCCAGTTTTGTGTCCACCTTACAGTCCACTCATCCAGCCCATACGTCCTTAGCTTGCTTGTGAGATTCATTCAACCTATATTTCTTTAGCTTACTCGCTTTACTTTTTGTTTTATTTCTTATGATTGTCTGGTTTCTGACTGGGAGTGCCAGTCAAATTAGGAAATGAATTGCTTTTATTTAAACTGTTACTTTATAAAAGGCACTTTCCCCAAATTTGGAGAACTTTACTTGACATGACACAGTAGACTTATATAAAAAGTAAAATAAAAAACATGTATTTTACTTCAACTTCCTGAATAAACTTAGAAAAACACATGCCTATACACTCAGGCAGTGATTTGACCAACTGCTTGCAGCAGTGAAAGCTGGCAGATTTTGTCACCATTCTGAGGAAATATATATGACGGATATACTTAGGAGTCTAAGTACTTACCAGATATTTTAATTGTTTCCTATATCACCTAATAATACTATTTTCCACTCAAGACATTTTAATGCCTGAGTGCAGTGACTTTTGACTCTAATTTACAAGTTAGAAATAATCCAGAAGTCTATTTATACAATTTGACAGCCTGCCATCATATTTTGAACCAGAGAAAGATTATATTTGGCAGGATGATTTGAGGAATCAGCTTTTCCTTGATAAACATGTCTTGCCTGTTACTTTAGAAAATCCTCCTGGAAAGAATGAGGTACTTTAAGTTCACCAAGAGTTGGCCTAATTAAATTATGCTAGTCATAATACAATTATTCATCTCCTGATCTGGTAATACAGTGAATACATAGGGGTTTGTTTGTGGGTTTTGGGGGTTTTTTTTTTTTGCTGATTTTATATACTTTAAGAATAAATGAACTAATAGACATGAAATAAAAAACAGATTTCATATAAAGTTTTACCAAAACCATTCTTAAAACCTTGACTAATGTTCACTTCTGAAACATACGTAAAACAAGAACTTTAATGAATAGTGAAACCCATACACTTGCAATTTTTCAAGCTTTAGTTTTGCCAGAGAAGGACTTTGGAAAGGGATATTCTACGAGAGAAAAAAAAAAACAAAACAAAAAAGTGTTCCCTGTAGTTTGGTACCTGGAATTGTCACCTTAATTTTAAAAAATGATATTGACAAATCTTAAGTAATGCAAGGAGGATTTTTTACTCTCATATATATGAATGCTGTATGTTAAGTTGTCAAGAACATGACAAAAAGCCAATTGAAACTAAAATGGATCTTACATTGGACTTCTACTATGTCATGTCATTAAGATAGGACACCTGACGCACGACAAAATAAAGTTACACTGAATTTGTGAAACTTTAAGATACAGGTGCATACCAGGAACTCAATATAAGAGGAGTACATGCATGCAGGCTGGTGTGCTTTGCAGCTAAATCATTGGTAGCCATCAGTCTCAGGAGAGCATATAAGTTGTGCCTTTGGTGGGTTATCAGTACCACCACAGCTTCTTGAGTGGCTGAGGAGTCTGATGTGTGACAAGTGGATCCTCTGACAAGTTGTACATACAGTTCAGGTGAGCTTACGCTGGCAAGCCATGTACTGTTTTGTCTTGCCTGCCTCTGACACTTCTTCTCTAGCTCAGCATTGACGCTTTCCATCTCAAAGGCTAAGTATAGACAGTTGAAAAGACAGAGGCAGAATTGATTCAATCTTCTCAGTTTTCTCAGAGCTCCTTAGATTGACTCGATTATGAAGTGAACTGATGTTTACTTTTCAGTTGGGAAAGGGAGCCAGATGCCTGCACTGGCCCAGGCCCAAAGGTGGGAGCCACTAGAGCTTGCCTCCCAGCCACCCAGTCATTGCTGAGCCTAGCCAGTCCCAGCTGAGCAGGGCCCATCTCTGAGCAGGGCCCAGCACATGCTCCCAAACCCCTGCTGTCTCCCCACAGTGGGGGGAGGAGCCCTCATCCAGGTGCCAGCCCCTGCAGAAGTCCCCATCCAGGTGTCAGCTCTGCCAGCCCCACAGTGGGGAGCCCCCCTGACTCAGGGGGTTTCCCTTGCCCAACCTGGGCCTCCCAGGTTGGTCTGCCCTGCTGCAGGAGCCTGGAGGGTTTGCCCCCACCCTTCCCTTGTGAGGTCCAGTGGATGCCTGGCCTGTCCTGCAGATGGAAGGGGAAAGCAGTCCCCTGTCCTGGCAGCTAGGGGACTGCTCATGGTCCCCTGGGCCCTGGCCTGCCTTGCTGCGTAGGATCAAAGGGGATTCCCATTCCCTTCCCTGAGAGGTCTGGCTATGGCTCAGTCCAACCCCCCTAGGTGGTAGGTGGGGAGCAGTTCCCCACCCTGGCAACTGAGGGGCTGCCCATTTGAAGGGAGTCTTCATCTCAAGGGTTTTCCCTTGGCCCACCTAGAGTCCCTGAGCCCTAGTCTGCCCTGCTACATAGGAGCAGAGGGTATCTTCCCACTCCCCCTTATGATCAGGGTGCTGCTCAGCCTTGCCTCTAGAGGTGGGAGAGAGAAAGTAGTCCCCCATCCCAGGAGCCAGGGGGCTGCCCACATGGTGGGAGCCTCCACATCAGAGGGTTTCCCCCACCCCAGCCCAGGGTCCCTCAAGTCCTGGTCTGCTCTGCCATATGGGAGCAGAGGGGATTTTCTCCTCTCCCCTGTGTGGTTGGGGTGCAGCTGAGCCCCAACCATGTGGGGGATAGAGCAGGGGGGAAATCTCTTCAACTCCTGCCCAGCAGGGTAGACTGGGGCTCAGAGGACTCCAGGTGGTGTGGTGGAAACCCTTTGAGGGGGGGTGGTCCCCCTGCATAGGCAGTTCCCTGGCTGCCAGGACAGAGTACTGCTTCCCCCACTCTCACTTGTGGGGGGCAGGGCTGAGCCATGCCCTGACTGTGCAAGGGAGGGGCAGGAATCCCCTTTACTCCTATGCAGTAGGGCAAACCAGGGCTCAGGGGACCCCAAGCCAAGGTGATAAAACCCCACTAAGGTGGGGGTCTCCCCTATGTGGGCAGCCCCCCTGGCTTCCAGGCTGGCACTGGCCTAGGAGACTGCTTCTTACCTCCCATCTGTGGGGGTGGGCCAGTGCAGGATGGGTGGGGGAAATCACCTTCCACCTGCAGCTGGACAGACCAGGGTTTGGGGGTGTGGCTGGGGAGCTCTGTTCTCCCCCTACCCTCTCCCTCACTGGGCTGACAGGTACAGGCAGGATACAGGCTAGGGAGCTTTAATTCCTCAGCTATGTGACACCCTGGGTGTTGGGGCAGGCACAAGGCATCCTGGAATGCAGGGGGGGGCTTGGACCTAACTTGAGTCAGGATGGGATATGGGATAGAAGTTAATAGACCAATTTAACCTAAATCAGTTGAGTCTGATACTACATCATTCCAGGTCTGTCTTAAACTGGGATCAGCTGGGATTTTGTAACCCGTTTCTGTGCATTGAACTTCTGTTCTGTTACAGCTTTAACCAGTTTCTCTTTATTTTTATACAGAAGCATTGGAAGCTCTTTAGTTTCTAAAAAGTCTTTCAGTTCAAATATTATAACTTATAAGAAATGAAATGTGATCAAGTTATCTTAGTGGTATTACTATCTGACCTTATGATTGCTTTCTGCAATGCATTTTATTTAGACATCTACAAGACTTTCTTCTCCTAAAAAAAATCCCAAAAAACAAAACAAACAAACAACACATTAGGAGAGAGAATCACATTACTTCACACATCAATAATCCCCAACTCAGTGGCCCAATGGAGATGAGCAGGGGTGTATGGTTTTTGGTGCCACAAACTTCATGCGGTAAACATTAAAATGTGCACCATTAAAATGTGCGCTGAAAATCTGCAGTGCAGTGGCAAAATTTGCTACTGGGATTTCCTGGTAGCAAAAAAAAGTCTGGCAACAGAAGCGGTGCAACACACGCATGCACCAGTGCAAGTGGAGGCTGAGTTATCCACTGGCCAGACCTTCGTGATGCCCAACTTGTGTCCCTGCTGCTCCAGCACACAACCAAGACAAAGTAAGATTATTGGGGCCTGTAGAGGTGGATGTGTCCAATGTGTCTTTGAATAACCATGGCTTAAATGATCCCCTCTCATAGACAGCCCTCATATAGAATATTTTGATTATTATTAGATTCAATATCTCATAGAGAACGACTGAAACTTTAGAATTCCAATCCAGGACTGACATCTCTTCAGACTGTAGGATTTTTGAAATACATAGTTTTATAGCTGTATACTTTAAAAGCCGTAGTGACATTGCTACCAGGAGCAAATGCCAAACTTCCAGTGAGAAGTTGGTATTTGTTTCCCATCCCCTCCTCCCAAGGTTGTATAAATGTCCAACTGATTGTTTACAATTCTGTTATCTCAGGAATAAGGTTGTGTACCTTTTTAAACTCATGTTTTTGTATTGATATTAACAGAAATTACAATAACTAGGCACCACAACTTGTTCTTAGCTTAATTTAGTTGTGATGTCAGTAATGCCCTTACCTGCACAAAATGGTTGCCTCACTGGGCGCCCTCAGCCTTACGGGCTAGATGCATGAGTCCAAATCACCCCTTTACCATGCCCCAAGCCTCGCAGATGGCATTTACACCTTGTCTCTCCCTGCACCCCCTGGTACTGGGCTCTCCACAGCCCTGTCTCTGTGCCCCCTGGCGCTGGTCTGCTCACCCCTTTGTCACTGCGCCCTCTCTGGCACTGGGGTTCCCACACCATAGTGGGCCCCCAGTGAGGCCTCCTCCTTCCCCCAATAGCCTCATCCCGATCCACCAGTTTTACAGCAACTAAAATATGAGCCCCCAGGCTAACACATAACATAAAAAGTTCAGGGTATGCACTGTCCCTTCAAAAAGTCAAGCTTCCCCAGCACTAAGTGCCTTGTAGGCCAGGGTACCTGATGAGCTCCTGAAGCCCCATTAGCCCTCTATGCAGCATATCAGGCAGCCACTGCATCCCTGGGCAATTCTTCCCTGGAGGCTCCTTCCCCTGGTTGCTGCCAGAGAACTAACTTCTGCTTGTCTCAGCGCTGGGGTTTATAGGTGCCCAGGGCCCTGCCTTCTTCCTGTCAGCTGACTGGGTGCAGATGCAGGCTAATTTACTCATTAGCCTGTTGCCACAGTAACCTGCCCTGTGGTCTTCTGTCTGGCTCTTAGGGCCCTCCCCTAAGCAGTTTCTGTTCTTAAAGGAGCAGGCACCTTACTGCCCTGCGACATATGAAAAAGGCTTCTTGAGCCAGCTAGTCCAGCTCCTGCCACTGCTGTTTAAAACTATTTTCTTTGTCTGGACTAGTTTAAAATAGCCCTGGGATAAGGCTTCCCCCCACTTCCTTTAAAGGACCAAGAGCCCACAAAAAGGATGATCTCAAGATCTAGCTTAAACATAAAGCCTGACTGAACTCTTTTCATGAAGTTGTCTTCTCTCTAGTTTGTAACGCAGATGAAGCTGTTCCAAGGCTGCTACATTGGACTTGATGTTCTTCAGCATTTTCAGTAAAGTCTAACTAAAATGGTTTTTCCTTCAACATTTCCATGGAACAACTGCCTAAACAGAATTAGACAAAGCTATATTTTAAAGTGGGAAAGTTTTCTGCATTAAAGTTTCAGGAAGCTCCAGCTCACAGAATGGTTGTTTTTTTTTATGATTAAAGTCCACTCAGGGGCAATTAAAATATTTCCCAAACTTACTAAAAACTATTCAATACAGATCATTAATGCATATTGTTTTCACTGGTCACAAGAAGCCATCTCTTTCTCCCCAAACTCTAGTGATGTTTCTTCTAGTGGACAGAAATTTAAATTATATTGGCACAGTAGTGCAACGAATGGGGCATGGCCAAGGCAGAAACCCCATACACCAACTATAGGTGGGGGAGCACAAAAATAACTGTTGCCACCAGCCAAACACCGCTGTTGCCCTGTCTGCTGTCACTGCTCAGGGCACAAAGCTGCGATGGTGGCAGGACAAATATCAAAATTACATTAGAAGTTCAGGCACATTAAACATATATCCCTTCATTTCTTTCCCTTTACTAACTCCTATTTGTTAGTATTTGCAGTTTAAATTTTGTCCATAAAATGTGTTATGTTAGTATTTGGACATTATTAAGATTTCTTAGCTCATTTCCTATTTTTAATATGCAACAAACTTCTGCCTTGAATGGTCTTTGGCAGTATTTTGCAATAGCAAATTTGATTTGCAAATAGAGATTGAGAATCTTTTGTGGATAAACAAAAACAATAAATATATATTAATGTTATCTAATTTAAAATATGTGCCTGTAGATTGTTCTCACAGAGGTGTTAGGGGCTGCACATTTCTTTTCTAGGCATCCATTTCCCAGAAATGCAGGTTCATTTTTTATGCATAAAGTACTCTTAAAGATTTTGTTAATGTTAACAGTGGGTGTGTCTAAATGTTCATTAATGTGCCATAATTATGGGACGTTAAGTTTAGTACCTGTCATTACGTAATACTTGGCACTACTGAGCATTAGCGCAAACAGTCTTTTTGTGGCATTAATGCACAGTAGACTAAGCCCATCAGCACATTCGCACAGGTTTTGTCTATCACGCTAATTCACAGTAGAATTAGTCTTTTGCACTCAAAGCATCTCCTGTTGGTGCGTCCAGTGTAGGGCTGTTTTTCATAGATTCCAAGAATTTTTATGGTTAATCCGTATAGCTATAATGAGTTTAGTATGCTTGCCAGGCAAGTCAAGGAAAGAAAAAATACTACCTGATGAACTGGTTGCCTGAACCTTGGGCAGACATCCTAAGACCAGTCAGCAAATTTATTGGTTATCAGCTTATTTCCACTTAAAATTCTTGATTAAACATGATAGTTCTAAGCCATGCTAACTGTTCATTCTGGCATGAAAATATATATAGGTCACAACCATGTCTATACATCAAATATTAGTGTTTGAATGATGTCTATATACTAAACTGGTTTACCTTACTTAAAAAAAACCAACCTTTTAACAACTGGACAGGCAGCACACTATGCAATGGCCCTCACTGGCCTGATTCATCTAGGTTATACAGATGCTTTCCAGTGCTTCCTTACAAGATGGCCATAGTAGTCATTATAGTCAGGCTTGCTTGTAGGGGTGGGACCTCATGGTTCTATAATCTTTTTGAACAACATATCTATTACTCTAAATTTATCCATAAGCTTAGTGTTTTTCCACAAGATTCCCTGTCTGTAGCCAGGACTGTAACTATCTTCTTGCCAGAGAGAATGAGATCATTTTAGAGAAAAAGGAGACACTTTCTGTCATACCCATATAGAACATTAGTGTGGAATATTTTAGAGGACCAACAGTATATTTGTGCCTGAAAGCTTATCCAACATAACTGCCAAATATACAGTCATTGCAATAAATGACATCACAAAAAACCTTGCTTCTCACAGGACCATTACAGGTTAAAAACCACTCCAACCCTACTACTAGTGTGGAATACAGTTACCACCTACTAAATTCGATCTATACAATTTTGCACTCTGCATAGGACTGTCATAGGAATAATAGGCAAGTAGGGACCTCATAAGGTCATCCAGTCCAGCCTCCTGTTCAAGGCAAGATCATCCCTGACTAAACCACTCCAGCCAAGTGTCTGTCAAACCTGCTTTTGAAAGTTTCCAAGGATGGAGATTACACAACTTTTCTAGGTAGCCTGTTCCAATGCTTAAGTACCTTCAGTCAGAAAGTTCCATCTAATCTCCAACCTAAATTTCCCCTGCTCTAGCTTGAAGCCATTGGTCCTAGTCCTGTCCCCTACATCCACAGAGAAAAGCACATCTCCATAATCTCATCTCTATAATCGCCCTTCAGGTATTTGAAGAATGTGATCAAATCCCATCCCCACCCAATCTTCTTTTCTGCAGGCTAAATAACTAGCTATTTTAACCTCTCCTCTTTAACTGATGATCATTTTTGCTGCCCTGCTCTGGACTCTTTTCAGTCTGTCCATATTCATATATTCTTTTTGAAGTGTGAACCCCAAAACTGGACAGTACTCCAAATGAGGCCTCACTAGTACTGAAAAGAGCAGAGGAATCAGCTCCCTTGATTTGCAAGTGACACTCCTGTTAATACAACAGTTTGCTGTTGCCCTTTTTTGCAACAAGAGCACACTGTTGGCTTATATTCAACAGTCCACCATACCCCCAGCTCCTTCTCTATACTGCTTGTAGCCTCACCAGATATTCCCCAGTCTGTATGTGTGCATGTGGTTATTCCACCCCAAATGCAAGACTTTGCACTTGTTCTTGTTGTCACACAAGCAAAAGTGGAAATACATGATTATTAGGTTATTTTCTCTGTATTATTTTTTCTGTGGACAATATCACCTGTAACTGTGGAATCGGGATTTTTCCATTGTTTGATCCAATGCTTAAGAAATCTTTCCCAGTAGAGTTTGGGCACTCTTCCCCTAGCCATAATTGTACCACAGACTGAAACATGTAGACACTTCCCTAACAGGTATTTTACATAAGTCCTGTTAATTGGCAGTGTCCTGTGGAAGCATCTATTTTCAGACTCAATCAGAAGTAGAGTGTGTGTCCAAATGTATATTTGGTGGGGGCAGGGCAGAATAAGGAAAAAAGAATTAACTAGGAAAAAAAAAAGAACTATTTTGCTGGCCATATATTTTAGAGGTTTTGTACTTTGTCATGAGTCAGTTCTTTGAAATAGTGTTAAAGTCCCTGGCAGTGGATGCAATTGCCTGCTTCCTTCTAGGATGCTTTTCCCCTTACAGTCACAACTGCTGGATTACTACTTCTGAACAATTCCTGACCAAACTTTTCAAAAGTAAGGTTTCAAAAAGCATCTTTGTTACAGCAGAGGAGAGTATGCTTTACTAGCTGGTGATTAGTTTGTGTTCCCTTCCCTTTTCATGTCCTTGTGACAAGGTATTTAGCAGAATTCACAGATTTTGTTAGAATCTGGCAGGCTACACTGTGAGGACTTCTGCTATGGCCTTAAACTTGCAACCTCTGGGCTGTCAGCCATGCACCTCAGCACCCAGACAATCCCATTAGTTTGTGCAATTATGATGACTATGATGATAGCACTTGAAAAATCAGTTCACAGATCAGGACTCTATTGTGATAGGCACTGTGCAGATAAGTAAAGAAAATGGTTCCTGCTCTGTAGAGCTTACAGCTGTGTGCCAGAAAGGAAATATTAAGTGTACAAAACAGACAACTAGTGCATGCATGGGATGGTGGATAGAGCATCACTTAAGACATTTACTAGATTTTATAAAAACACAATAGAAGCCTCAGCTCACTGTTTCTTAGTGTGGTAGTGATCATAGCAAAGGTGAGGTTAAAGGAGGAATTTAAAGTGGCAGCTTTAGGAACTTTACTGAAAGATATCCCTGCTGATGTGGAGAGGCACAGGCAAAAAAAAAAGAGATATTTGAGGGGAAGATGGTCTTGATCACAAGGAAGTGATCAAGACCAGCACCGCTGATTGAGTAAAGATGGGTACAAGGCATGAGTTAGTAGATCTGATTCACAAGGTGGGACTAAACAAAGAGAGGAAACTTTGTGTTTGTTATGATGGTAGAAGGGGCAGACCCACTGAAGGGAATTTGTTCAGAATGATGATATACTATGGGAGTAGGATTTGGGGAGGAGGCACCATGTATCTGGGATGAAGACAAGAGAGAAGCAGATTATAGTAGTCAGGACCAGGATGCTTCAGGACCTAAACAAGAGCCTTTTCATTCTGATCAGATTGAAAAAGAATCAAATAGAAACATTACACAGGTAGAAGGAATAAGACTGGGATCAGCTGGAATACTTGGGTCTAAAGCAGTGGTCACCAACCACCACCACTCCGAGGATCTCGAAGCCTCTTGGAGTCAATCCAAGGCTGGGGTGGGAGGCTGAGTACCCATGTGCATGCACACATGTGCCCCAGCTCAGCAGGTCACTCCGTGAGGGAGGGAAGGGGCAGGGGCTAGAACGACACCCCCATGGTGAGGGACAGTGCTGCAGAGGCAGGAGCAGGGGTAAGTTGAGTGGGGCCCTGGCTGGTGGGACTTACCTGGTGGGGAGGCGCACCCCGAAATATTTTTTTCTCCCTCTGCCTCGATCCCCTCCCCCACTTTCCCAGACTTACCTGCTGGGTGGGGGAAGTGGGGGACAGCAGCGGTGCATGGTAGATCTTGGGTTACTTTTAAACACCAAAGGTGATCTCCTACTTAAAAAGATTGGAGACCACTGATCTAAAGAGACAGATGAGTTGAAGAACCTCACTCTCCTACTTCTCAGGTGAGGGCTCTGTATTATATGAAAAGTGTTTATCCCCAACTCTCTTTCTGGCTAAGCCTCTTCTGAGGTGGGAGGGACACATGTTAACAGGCAATCGTCTTCTGTTCCCAGCTGTTTTGTCTCATGTGCTCTGAGTAGACCCAATAGTTTGGAACCCAGTGGTTAGACAGGCATCTAAATTTGAGAATCCTACACTGGGGTCTCAGTGGGTGCATCTACACGTTCATTAATGCACAGTAGTTACTGCACATTTGATTTAGTACCAGCTTAATGAAGTACTAACTAAATGTGCAATAACTACAGCTACTGTGTAGTAGCACCGACTCATGATGTTTTAGTGATGCTTATTGCACAGTAGCCAATACTACTACACAATAGTGTATTAGCACAGTTTTTGCCCGGCATGCTACTGTGCAGTTATTAGGTTACTGCACATTAAGCATCTTGTGTAGACACTCCCAGCTTCATCTAGAGCTAAGAGTAGCTCATTATCTGTAGACTTGCTCAGCAACAGAAACTTAGTTGCATAGGGAACTTATGTGACAGCTGAACAGTGATAAGCAGTGCCTAAAAAGTGCATTTTGGCACCTAATGTGGAATATAATGATAAAGTAACATATTAGACACACCCTATGAAACTCTGAGGACCTTGGTCAAAATGAAAATACATGTCTTTCAGTATCGTCTGACTGGTATGTTTTTTATGACAGTTTTATTTTGGTCATATTTTGGCTTCATCTGCTCTTTTCTCAGGCTTGCTATTTGTTCCAGTAAACTCTGTTAAAAAGGGTTACAAGTAATTCTTAAGCAACTCCTCTTTCTGTTCCAGGAGACCTATTATACATGGTAATAGTGGAGCACTGGGTTATGAATTCTTTGTTTCTGGCATTTCTCAAGGTTTTATGACATTCAGACAAGAATTATGCTGTTAGTCAGGAACAGGTTAACTATTTATAACCTTTTGTATTGTTTTAACAATAATGAGACTGTGGGTCTGACTAGGATTAACATGTCACTAGTAATGTCAATCTGAAGAACATTTTTCTACCTCCCTCCTGACCAAATGAATCAGAAAACAAAATAAATAAAACAAAACAGAGATGCATATCTCAGGGAAATTTCAGCAAAGTAACTGGAAAATAATTGACTAGCTCTCCTATCTGTCTATGGAAACGATCACGCTTTTCAGTCTACTTTAGCTCTCATTGCAATCAATCTCTAAGAAAGTCTTCAAATAAAATCAATTCTGTGCACATTTTACTATAAGATTTTTTTTTGAACACTTGTCTGAATTCCCAGTCCCGAGTGTCTGGCTACTTCTCAATCTTTTAGTGTTCTCACTTTCACAATACTCATGTGAGATAGAAAGTACTGTTGTACCCATTTTATATGCAGAGATGTGAAATACAGGGAGAACAAGAGCTGAAGCTGTATGATGAGCTTTGCAATAGATTCATAGATTGTAAGGCCAGAAGAGACCTCAGAAGATCATCAGGTCCAGCCTCCTGCACCAAGCAGGAAAGACAACGGGGGTCAGGTGACTCCAGCAAGGTGCCCGTCTCCTCTTAAAAGATTTCCAGAGTAGGCAATTGTACCACCTCTGTAGGGAGCTTATTCCACAATCTGGACACCCTAGCTGTGAAGTAATTTTTCCTAATGTTGAGCCTGAAATGGTCTTCCAGGAGTTTGTGACCATTACTCCTAGTTTTCCCCAAGGGTGCCCTGGTGAACAGTTGTTTACTGAGCCCTTGATGTATGCCTCTCTGTAGTGTTAAGCTGCTAACAAGTCCTCTCTCAGCCTTCTCTTTTTCAGGCTGAAGAGTCCCCAGATCCCTCAGCCTTTCCTCGTATGGTTTGCCACGCAAGTCTCTCATCATATGGGTGGCCCTTCTCTGGACTCTCTTAAGCTTGTCCATGTCCTTGTTAAAGTGCAGTGCCTAGCACTAGACGCAATACTCTAGCTGCAGTCTCACCAATGCTGGGTAGAGCAGGAGAATCACTTCTTTGGTTTTGCTGGAGATGCATCGATTGATGCATGCCAGGGTATTGTTGACCCTGCTGACTACAGCATCACACTGCCAGCTCATGTTCATACTGTGGTTAATTATTACCTCCAGGTCCCTTTCATTTGTAGTGCTAGTCAGGTTGGCATTGTCAAGCCTGTAGGTATAGGTATGCAGGGGATTGTTATCATCAGGTGCAGTACTTTACATTACAATGCCTACCTTTCATGCATCTGACCCCAAAGGAATATCCACAGTGTTGAGTTAGGTATCTAGGCTTCCTATACAATGTGTGAGGAGAGTGAGGAGATTCACAAATTGCACAAAAGCAAGTTAACAGGAAATGCTTGAAGGCCAAAATACCTTCCTCCACTAGGATTCATAGCCATGAATTCTTCCCCGGGGTTGGTTATCTAAGTCCACTGCTTACAAAAATGGAGCTAGATTCTTTCCTTTCTTTCATAATAGTACTAGGGAAATAGTTCTCCCTCCTCACACGTTTTTTTATGTACACTAGCCTAGCACTAGGTACAGTAATTGATAAGGGAAGCTTTATCAGTTTCAAACATTTCATAATTCCCAATGTATATTATTTATTCTATACTACTTCTTACATCATTTGTAATATGTTACTTTTCTATTTCTAATTGCTACATTGACTTCATGGTTGGTTTATAGCTTTTTGCCATTTAATAAAGTCTGCTTAAAGAAATCTTAGTTTCCATTTATATTTTTCTTTCTGTCTTCCTTTACAATTTATTTTGCTCACAGTTTTTTTTCAGCTAAGGTAAAGAAGGTCTTTTGTAGCTCCAAGTATATACATCATTTTTTAGGACTGTCCTTCAATTATCCATTTGCATATAATCAAGTCATAACCACTAGTCTCAGGTAAGTACATTCTAATTTGAGGTCCAAATTAGAGTTTGTAAAAGTTCTAACTCCAAATTCTAATCATGTTTTACTATTGGTAGCATAAGGCAACCAGTAGTAAACCAGTGTGTTTCCCATAGTGAAGCCCACCATAACAATGCATTTTTCCTTTTTTTCTGCATATTATGTGCAGGTTGTTAAGGATTAAGTCACTCTGCTCTCTGATGCCTTGAAAGTTTAACAACTATCCTTTCTAGGTGTGACAGGGGGCAAACTCCCAAGCCTGGTCACAGTGCCAGCCTGCCTACCTGTCTTGGAGCACACTGCCTGCCTTACTCTCCTGCCACACCAGCAGGTTTGTAAATAATTAAGATGGTACTAGGCAGGAGGCTGCCCTTTGAGCACCCTGCTGTTCATGGTTGGTAAACACACAACCTCCCCTTTATTGCCTAGTATTCATGGAATTCAAGTGCAGAACATCAGATAAAATGTATGAAAGGTAGTGTCATACTCTGACCTCCCCTTTACTGTGTCCCATGCCTCGCAGATATATCTGTGAGTTGTGCTATGCTCTGGCCTGAGGCAGGGCCCAACTCAGTACAGTGTGAGGTCTCCCTCATGCTGCCCTATTCAGGTCCTCACTATTACTGCCCCCCTCTCACTAGGGGCCTCTACCACTCTGCTTGCTTTCACCAGGCCTCTCTCACTCATGCTCCTTACTGGACCACATTAATTCTGCCCTGCACCCTCAAGCGAACACATAGGCCATCAGGATTGTCTTTGTACTCCTTGGTCAGCCCTGGCGCAGCCTTTTGGGCCTCTCCTGTGACCCTCACCTGTACAATAGCCAGGCAATTAACCAAACACCGGGCTAACTCTGCCCCTGGCCCCTCATCAGGTAACACAGCCCACTTATTTTCAATTCCAGCTTTATACCAGTTATGCAGTCAAGGCTTCAGTGCCAGCATTTTCTGTGTTTTGTTCGGTCTTGTGTTCATGAACTGGAAGAATTTCTGAGGTCACAGACATTCATTTTATACTCCTTTCTCTTATCCCTGAAGTCTTCAGCAGTCATATGTAGTTCCATGTGATACCAAGTGTTTGTTTCTTACTAGTGGAAACTTGTTGGATGGCCTCAAAATCCCATCCACTGTTCTCAATGCAAAGTGTTCTCTTCATTGGCATTTTGCCTCTCTGAGCAGCTCTATCATCCATGCAGTTGCAAACTAGCAAGAGGGTGAAGAACTGGTTTTCCTGGTATCAATCAGATCCTTCTATACCACCTATATTTCCTTCATGACTGCTCTTTCTATGGCTAAGTACAGATATTCGACAGAATTGATTCAATCTATTATGCAGGTTTCTCTAAACTGTATAAATCGGATTGGGAGGGAATGAAACTCATGTTGGCTCTTTGGTTGGGAGAGACGGGAAGATGTCTGCACTGGCTCAGGCCAGAAGGTAGGGGTGGGCTCCTGCATGCCTCCCAGCATGCTGAACATTGCCAAAGGTAGGCAATCACAGCTGAATGGCTGAGTCATCCTTCATTGGCTGTCAAGCACAAGCCTCCCCCTGCTGCCTTGTCATGCTATGCTACAGTGGAGTTTTTTACTCTACAACAGTACATGTCTAGATGCTGACAGGGCTGGCTGGGGTACAAGGGTTGCTACGGTGCTGAAGCTGCTTGCTGGCTAGCCTGTACTGAAGCACCCTCAAGGCCTGGCTTGGCAGGTTGACCGCCTGGGCTCCCTGCCAGCCAGGACTGCTCTGACCCACCTCAACGTGCTGTGGTCCTTGGCACACATTCAAATGCTGTGCCCAGGAGCAATATACTCCAGTATGAACCACACCTGAGTTTATTGCTGTGCATTCATTGTACATGTAGATGCACCCACTATATATAAACATGATTTAAATACAATGTTAATGTGTTAATGAATACCTGAGTTTTAAAATTTAAATTTCTAGCTTTCCAGAGAAGGAATTAGTTAATGAGCTTAAAGACAAAGCTTCACTAACTCAAGCCAGCAATGACTTCTTTACACTTGGCTCACTAGTCTCAAAAGCAGCAGAGTTGTAAGTGGCACAGAAAACAAACAAAACCCTGGAATGCATGACAGTGGGTTATGGTGATTCACAATCAAATGTGCTAACTTGCAATGCAAAAATGAATGAACACTGCCTTCCTGAAGCTGCTGTAATATGCAATATATCTGTGGCTTGCTTCACTGTGCATTCTTCACAGGGTTTTCTCCTGCAAGGTCATGTGCTTGAAAATTTCAAAGGTGCCTAACTGAATTAGTTGTCTACCTGTGATGAGTATCTAACTCACTTGGGTACTTTTGCAAATCCTATCTGAATGCTTCTGAAGAGTGCTGGCTAAGCAGCATTGATTTCTACTGCCTTTAATGATTTTCATAACAAGCTTTGCCGGAAAAAGCTCCAAGGATCAGGCCCTTAGTGCTGATCTAATCTAAGGGATTAACAATTGGGCATGTCTAAAAACAAATATTTAATTTGTAGTACATGTTAAGAACGTGAAAGGAATACAGCCCCTGGAATCCTTTCTGTAGGAGTTGACCCACCAGCTACCTTTTCTCTAAAACCTAATGAATTTAAGTGTTCACAGATAAGGCATAGCAAAGCCACAACAAAGAGTTCATCTAGTTCACATGTGAGAACAGCATTAAATGGTAACACAAAAAGGTGAAATTCAAATAAATGTACCTTTCAGTATGCCATAAAAACAGTTGTCTTCTAATAATATGGAGTAGCTTGAAGCATCTGACAGATAAGTGCATCTTTAATGGATAAGTTATGTTTTCTCAAGTCCTATGCGTGTATGTGTGTGTTTTGCAAGCACCATCTTCTCATTTTACCTTTTTAATCTTCCCCTTAAATATGTGTTCTTAGATTTCTTCTATTGTGTACTTTTGCTCATATAAGCCCTTTCATTACAAGGTAGTCTTTGATGCTTGTTTTCTGATGGAAGTCTGATACAATCTTCTCATGATAACTTTACTGTGAGCTCTGAAGAATTTTCTTTTTACTTAAATTTTGTTTTTCATGCACCTGTCTCCTGAATCAATTAGACACAATTTTATTTCAGTGTTCATTGCTGTAATTGTTTTGAACTTTGGGACTATTCTCTATGGTGTAAATTGACACTGTCTAAAGAGCTAATTTTATTGAGTTTCTGGCAGTGGGATCTGTATTGTCAATTGCTAGCCAAGCAGATCAGTAGCTTGGAGTATCCAGCAGTGTGGCTGTTTTTCTTGCCAGTGTTTTCACACTCTTGGTAATTCTTTCAGGAGATAAAAATAGCTTGAAAATAAGCTTTGAATAATTATCACCCTACTAGATTTCAGACAAAGTGTTAGACAGATTAAGAGATAGAGGATGCTATCATATGTAATGGTGCAAATCTCACCCTTTGAGAGCTGTTGTAATGTAGTAATGTGCTTCCTCAATTGATAGTGCTGGAGGAAACATGCTATTAAATGAATTACTTCAAAATGTTACAACTATAGAACATGATGTGGATTTTCGACAAAATATTTAGGGAACATGAAAACCTAAGGCTTTCAGATACCCATAAGCCCCACTGTTGGTAAAGATTTTGGGGTAAGGTAAGTTATCCCCAATAAAGGAATGTTCTTCTGAAAATTCTGTTTCTGAAATGCTGAGCACTCTAACATGCATTTTCCCCTCTGAACCGGCTTGTTAGAGAGTCGTATATGGGTATATCAGGTAGGGGATTATAGGGTTTAGAAGGAGGTTCACAGTGCGGTCTGGACACCAGTTTATAAAAACTGGGGTCAAAGAAGCATGGAGTCCACAGATGTCATAAAGAGCATTTTAATGGTTGGTTCAACTTTCTCAGTTCCCCTTTGTATAGGGATCACTTGGAGGGATTGTGCCTTTGTGAGTCCAATGCCACTTGTGCTATTCCCTGGACAACACAATCCTGTACCTGCATCTCTTCTCTCAAATCAGTGGCTAAATGCCACAGCCTGGTGCAGTAGAATGAGCTAGAGGTGCATGACCTTCAGATTGTGAGGAGTGAAAGATGCATAAGGAAATCTGAGTTCAGTTCTGAGAATGACAATGCCTCTGTGATACTCACTGGGTCCACTACACCCTGGCAGCAACTCTCTCTTCTATATACTTCCCCCATTATGATTCATCCCTATAATTCAAAGTCACAAAAATTTAAAAAAAAATTTCAAGTTGGATTGGATATAAACATAAACACATGGAGTGGGAAAATGAAAATACCAGTTGATATGAATTGGGCTTCTGCTTGAGTCTTGCAGGCCTCAGTGTTAGATCAAGTCAGCAAAATGGTCATTAGGCTTTGTCTTAAGAATAACTCATATAGAGACACTGAATTAGTATTTTGGAATGAAGCATCTCAGAATCTTTGCAAATCATTCAGACATTTTATAAAATTTTGCACAAAGATTTATCCGTATGCACTACTCCCCTGGGTCCTGTTGGGCCACTATGATAACTGAGCATGTGCCAAATATTGATGAAATTATGATCACAGAACTCTGCTTGATAATGATCAAAGTCTTGGTCATTATCTCCTTTTTTACAAATTGCATACTGAAGCATATAGAATTAGAACTTGACCCAATGGCTATCAAAGTCAACAGAAAAGATCCAACTGAATGTAATTGTCAGTGGATCAGGTACCCAGAGGCTTGCCCAAAATTGCACAGTTAATCCATAGCAGACTTAAGCATTGAACCCATAAGTCCATAACTTCAACTAAATGCTTTAACCAGGATACTACTCTTTCTTGCTGACTGACACCATTTCAAGTGTTGCACAGGATATAAATTGTGGTAGTTGAACTACAAGCACATCTTCCTTCCCCTAATTTCTGTAAACTTCATAAATTGATAAAACAGGATAACTTGCTAATAAGACCATTCATTTTTTATTTTATTAAAATCCTAATGTCTTAAAATGTTTTTGGTTTTAAAGTTACATGGAGTAACTTGTTCAGTTTTAAGTATTTATTTTTTTATGACTTGTCCATTGAGAGAATGTGATTCTTGTATCTACCATCAAGAAACTGGAAAGACAACTTATAATTGATTCAGAATTGTTTCCTGAGACTTATGTCTCATCTGCTTGAAATTTAACAATTGCAAGGCCAAGGAAAGTGGAATGTGCAAATGATCGTATAACCCTAATATATCAAATTCTTCCTTTTTTTCTAAGGAAAAGAGACAGTTCAGCCAAGATTCTTTGTAGCAGAATGATTCAGAACACAAAGAAGAAAAAACAACCAGAAAAATTCCCCACAACCAATCTACAAAATCCTTCAATTTATGTTGCCTTTCTCTTTGGCCACAAATTGAAATTCTGAAGGTGAGACTGAGGGGAACAGGTGTACTCTAGCAGGCAATGGTGTACTCTAGCTGAAGTTGCTAAAACTGAACCGTCCTCATTTCTAGAGGTTTTAACTTGTAGGTGACTTTACTGCCAGCTGGATGAGAAACAATGATAGAAAACTGTTTTCCCGCAAAAACAAATGAGATTTCATTGAGGGATAAAAGGAGAAAGAAAGAATTGTTTGTTTGGTAATATGCTTGATTAGCTAAACTGAATACATTTAGTCATGTTCCTTTATTTCTCTTGTGTGTACTTTCAGATCATGTACCTTTTGTTCCACACGTTTTTCATCTTATCTTTCTTTTTATCAATAAGGAAAAGAGATGCCCAGGACAACTCCAGTTAATTTTTGGCACATTTTGTAAGGGACTGACCACATATTTATATGTTGTTTTTTTCAGCAGACACTGGAAAGTATCAGTGATCAATTCCTGCCTACTGCCAAATACTATGTTCAACTACTTCTATATTATAGTTTGTTAGCTGAAATAAAAGTGAGACTGAGCAAGACACTGAAGACATGTCTGATAGGACTGTCAGAGATCATTCATCATTCATGTAGATAATATAGGTTATTACTATAAATGGACAGTGTGCTTGCTATAGACAGAGCTAAGTTTGCAAAATAAGGGCCCAATCCACAATTTACTAGCAATGTTCATTCCTACCAATAGTCTTTGAATTTTTGCCCCACTTTGGTCGCTTTAAAACCACTGGGTGTTTTACAGTTGATTTTAATAGGACAGGGACTTGGCTCTCAGGATTGGTTCATATCATCTGCATTATTTATCAGGCCAACTTTTTCTGACATCATCTGGAACCTCTAATATCACCTATGGGCCTCTAGTAACACAGTGCCATCAACTGCAGTCCCTCAATACAAGGATGACAGTCTTCCAATAGATAGGGAAATCATTGGTGAATCCAGAGATGACTGAAGTGGCCAATCTGAGATCTGCACGTGTGACTGCAGATATGGCATACAGTTCCAGAAGGAAGGAGTGGATCTTGTTGATGTCGGGATACAACTCTTTCCCTTTATCTCTCTTGTCTATTTGCCTCCATAGTGAGATGAGTTGGCTTAAAATAGTCAATGCTTTGTCATTCTTCATGGTGGGGACAATTCAATGCTCAGATCTCCCAGGTATTGATGTTAATAAAACATTTCTTTATACTGGCCTTCGGGTGTCCTTGAATCTCTTCTTTTGACCACTCCTAGAGGGGTTACCATTGGCAATTTGGGAGTATAGAACATGTTTCAGGAGCTGGCTATCAGGCATCCTTATGACACATTCTATCTAACAGAGTTCATGCTGTATAAACATGGCTTCAATGCGGTGTTTGCTTGGGCCAGAACACTGGCGTTCATTGTAGTGCAACAAATGCAATACCCAATGCATCTCTGAAGCACCTTTCCTAAACTACACATCATAATACCCTGTAGTAATACCTATATGATTAAATACTTAGTTTAGCTGATATAAATCATTTAACAAAATTTAGAAATCCTGTAAGTCCAGCCTTTGTGAAACAGCAACCTTTGATGCAGCATCACAAATTAGAGAATTCTAAAGCTCATTTAACAAGGGCTTGGCAAATTATCTCTGTTCTTCATTCTGAGAGCTAATACCCTGTTTCTAAAGCATGTAAGATAAACAATGTTTTTGGCCTGATGGACTATGGACTGTGCATATAGCTAACTAGACAAAGAGTGCTGACTCTTCTTAGCAAGGATGGGTTTTCTTAAAAGGGTGCCTAAAATTAGACTCGCTGGGACAGCTTGTTATTTTCATAAAAGGATCAGCTGGATACTTAGCACTTCAAAAAATCAGGTTATTTATTTGGATACCTAAATCTGGGTTTGTGGTCTGTGCAAATGTGAGTGTGGGTTTCACAGGAAAACCTCTTCCTTAAGATGTACCTATGGTAGGCAAAAGTTTGAGAACCCCTTACATACCAACTGGCAAATAATGGCCGAGGTGAGAGGATAAGTAAATAGGATCAAAGCCACGAAGCACAGCGTTGATCAGTGTAGAAAGTCTATAGGGAGCCAATTAAATGAGTGAAAATGACGAATGAGTAAATCTGTATTCATAATGATTCAAACTGGTGACTGATCTTGCTACATCCTTTTTAATGTGGAGTTTGAGAGTTATGAAGAATAATTTGTGAAATAAAAGGAATAAAGAAATTTAGAATTTTTTTTTTTTATTCAAATAGAAAAAAAAATCAGATACTATGGGGATGAGTGTTATAGAGAAAAGTAAGACTGACAGCATTTTTCTGGTGAGCCAAAGGTATCTTCATTCAGTGGTTCAGTTGTGATATTAAAGGAAGCCATAATTAACTCCCAAATCTCTGCTATGAAACTTAGTAGGTGGAGCTAGCACTTAACTGACCTATTTGCTTCTGATCATGATTTTATCATTTTCAAAAGAGGAAAAAGATATAAAAAACTGTTTTAAAAAAACTGATTCCAATGCTCTGTAAAATTCCAAGGGCTAGTTGAATATTTTACACTAGAAAATCCACTGTTTAAACAGGATTTTTGGCTAAACAATTTGTTTGGCAAAAGTGTCTGCTTTTCCTGGAAATGTCAAATGTTTTGGAAAACCAAAATGTACTGACCAGAAATGAAAATGTTTTGATTCAGATATACTGTTATGTTGCCTGATAGGAACTGTAGTTCAGTGTCCTCATGTTTCCATTTTTTATGGTCGGGCTATCCACTTAGACTTATTTACAATGCAACAGTTTCCCTTTTCCTCAAGAAGAGTCCACACTGCATGAGGGGAGACACAGTCTGACTAGCAAGCATAAAGGAAAACAAATGGGAGAATCAGCAACCTCAACAGCAGCTTGCAGAACGTATCAGGCCACATTTCAGAAAAAAATGTTTTTGGAATAAAATATTTGTTTTTATTTTTTTTTCTTTTGCTGAAAACATTGACATTCTTTCTCTAGTATTTTCCAAAGAGAAAAGACCATCTTCCTACCAATTCTAATTAGGAATATTTTTTTTCATAATAAATTTTACTAGTGATATAACTTGTCTATGCTTCACCAGTAGTTTCTAATTTGACATACTGGGGGTACTACAATAAATATATGGCCATCAGCATTTCTTTCATCAAATTCAGATGACACAATCTCACTTTACCCAGTTTTGTAGCTCATACTGGGGTTTTGGTGAGGAATAATCAGCTCAAGCTCAATTCTGCTGAAACAGAGGTGATACTGGACACATCTATATGTTCATTAATTCTCTGTAATCATGGTGCATTAAGATTAGTACCTGTATTAACAGGTATTAACCTTAATGTGTTGTAAGTAGTGCTACTGCTTATTAGTGCAGGTGAATGCTTTTTGTTTGATGCTTAGGCTAGGGACAAACATTCAAAAAGCCTGAGCCTGAATTGATTCAATCTTTGAGGTTAGTCTAACCTGACTAGGCTAAATCAGTTTTGTAATGAGACAGATATGCTAGAAATGAAGGCACATGCTTGCAGTGGCTCAGGCTAAGTGCTGGGGGGCGCTAGAGCGCCCTCCCTTCCTACCACAGCATGGAGCTGATGGGGGTATAGCTAGATTCCGGCAGGATGCTGTGATTAGCCCAGCAGGGAATTTCTAACAGTGTTTATCATCCAATTAAGACAATAGAGGGATATTACCAGCCACTTGTTGATTCTGCCTGGCGATTCAGCATGGACTAGCTAATACACAGACACCTCCTCAGCAAGGCAGAGAGGAGGGGGGAATTCCTGCTTAGCAGGGAGTGGTGAGGGGAGCTGCAGCCAGGGAGCAGAGGGGAGGTGCCAGCCCTGCTGTAGAGCACAGATCCCGCCCAGCCCAGAGGGCATGCCAGGATGTTGGGGGTGTCTGGTTTCTCTTAAACCAGCAAGGGGTCTGGGACAGACATTGCATAAATGTTTGACCCAATCAATTAAGTCTGACCAATTTGACCCAAATCAGTTAAGTCTGATACTACATTCAACCAGATTTATGTCAAACCAGTTTCAGCCATTCTCACACTGGTTTATGTGCACTGAACATCTGTTCTGTTACAGATTTAAACCAGTTTCTGATCACTTAAACTGGTTTCTGTGTAATGTCTGTCCCATTGGACTAATCTAGTGCATATTAGCACATTAGTACGGTGTTTCATTAGAAGAAACATCTTGGGTGCCTGTACCTAAGAGTGCAGGCTGCTCTGACATGCTGTAATTACAGTGCATCGGGGTGGACTCGAGTAATCAAGTCTGATGGAGTGTGGTAATTACTGCACTCCAGCAACCTCCCAAATCTTGTGTATCAGTGTCCCTATGCTTCAAAATGGCAGTAAGGGCACTTGATCTAAAGCCCATTGAATGATAAAGCTCACCGCAGCATCTCTGATACATGAGACACTGTGGCATTTTAATTAAAGTGGCTCACGGAACTGCTTTCATTAAAATGTTGCCTGCCTCCCACTACCCCAGAGCATGTGTAAAAGTGCCCCTAAGATAATACTCAGAGCTTTGGGTTCTCCTCTGGCATTTGTTTGCTTTTGCTATCCAACTAACATCAAAAGCCAAGAGTACTATTTTTGATTTTTCTTTAGCTATCAAGATTCACAGCTTTCTTCTTGAAGGTAGATACAGCTGCTTGAGTAATTCAAAAACACTTTTCCATTTGTAAACAAAAGTGCTGGGTCTGACTTGTTCCTATTTATGTAATCTTATTATTTGGGATTTGAAGGTACCATGGGTGAATTTTTTACATAATCTGTGTAAGGAGGGTAGTCTCTCCTTTAAGTCTTTTAGGCTTCTCCTCCCTTGAATGGTGCACTAAGAGCTGCCACAAAAAATTACTACTGGATCCAACTCTTCCCTGAGCCTGCACTCTGCAAGTAATCCAGACACTGTTCCATGTGCGGGTTTGGGGAGAGTTGGATCTGGTGGGTGCTGCCTGCGAGCTGGGGCACCTAGCAGTCCATCCAGGTGGCCACACAGCTAGCCCCCCATCCGGCTGGCCCCAAGGGGTGCCACCACCACAGAGGGAAGAACTGGGTTCCCTTGCAGCTCAGGAGCCACTTGAGGGGCAGGCCCCATTGAGGGGGAAAAAAAAGCAGTGAGGGGCCTGATCCTTTTCTTTTTTATCTATGGGGCCTGGCCACCTCTCCCATGGCCAGGGGGCAAGCTGCTGGCAGGCTCTGAGCTGTGGAGGGCCCCTGGACCTTCCCTCCTATGTGGTGGTGCCCCCTGGGCAACCCCTGTCTCTAGTAGCCCATGCAGGCAGCCCTGGGGGAGGGCGGGGGTACTGCTGTGGAGGGAAAGACCAGGCCTCCCCACAGCTCAGGGGCCTTTCGGTCTGCTGGCAGCTTACACCCCAGCCATGGGACAGGTGGAGAGGTTCTTCAGGGGGGAAAAAAAGGATCAGGCCCCTCATCATAATGATGATGGAAGCACCTATATTGAAATAGTGGGGTTTTAATCATCATAATTAAAAAACACCATTTCAATTTAAGGGACTAAACCCCTGTTGTGTGTACAAGCAGCCATGCACACCAGCTCTTCTCCTTTCCTTCAGAGTTTTCAACCCAGAGCTCCTCTTAGTCACAGACTTTGATTGCTCAAATCTTCCTTTTATTCTCTTCTGGTGGTCAACCCTTGATTATTTACCTGGGTGATTTTAGGGTCCTTTAACTAAGATTCACCAGTCCTTGAATTTATAGATTTCATCACAGTTTCTGCACCCCAAAGGTTTCATGAACTTTAGCACAACTGAATATATACATGTGGAATTTGATTCAGATGTAGTCATTACCTCTTTTGCTTAAACATTATGGAGCAGAAACATGATGAAAATTAGGTAACACTATGAATAATGAATGGGAGATACAATAAAAAAAATCAATTTCTGATGAAAAATATATTAATAGAAATAAGAATTGGTTCATAAATTACTTGCAAAAATAAAAGGAAGGTTCAATACACAGTTAATGTTGTAAACATTAAAATTTTTAGATTTCTATGTATAGAAACTCACTATAGTTTAATAGTCTCTAGCAGTGATGCAATCACCAGTTAAAATGCCAGGTCAGAAATCTGAACCTGTGTCTCACAAATTACAGGTGGACTCTGGAGCCACTAAACTATATTATTTTGCTGTCATGAATCAATTTTAAATGAAATTCACTAGTTGGACACCAGATTCTATCTTCGGTCTAGATTATTCTACAAGCCGCAGAGCCATGATAATAAATCATATGAAGTATGACAACAAGTATAATAAATTAAAAGAAACAAATTAGCAGTCCAATTTGTTTGACAACCAAGAATTATAATGAGATAGATAAAGAATTGAAAATAAATCTATGATTTTGCCAAAACTAATTACCAGAATTTGTTGAGTTAGTATTTTCCCACTGAGTAAGCTAAAACATTTACAGTAGCATGATAGGACCAATGTAAATTTAAAGAAGCTATTTGCTGCTCTGTTTATATCTGCCACTTAAACTAAAAAAATTAAGCATTAGATAGACAATAGTTCAGCATGTGAGCTCCTTTTGTCCTGAGTAACCATTTCAGTTATGGGGGGAGGAAAAAAATGTATTAGATAAAATATTCTAAGAAACAAACAAATTGTCTTGAATCCCAAAGACAATTTAGTGCAGACATAATTACAGTAAAGTTCCTGCTATAGTTCATGAACCTAATTCAGTTCTGATACAATGATGCTGACTTCACTGGAGTTATGCCTATGTACAGAGGCCTGGATTTGGCCTGGTATATTGAGTTACTCTCCTATTACTACTTGTTCTTTGTTTTTTAACATGAGACTGTCGTGTACCAACCATCAAGTCTTCAAGAGGTTTTTTGACACCTCTTCCTATTTCTAGCATGATATTTCTCACTTGTTCTTCCACTTTCACATTGCCTTCCTATCCTACCTGTTAGTCTTCTCTTCACCCTCATCTCTTAATTTAACCTTCAACCCTGGATCCACTCTCATATGTATCAAAGGTCTATACTAGCTAGACCTTGCCATCGCCAAACAGTGCTCTTTCTCTGATTTCTTAGCATTTATATTTCCTGTCTATGATCACCATCTCACCACTTTGGTATTATCTATTGTCCCTGCCACTCATCACCTTGCCCATCATTCTGTAATCTCCCATAATTTAGTGATGGCAAACAAATTAAATTATTTAAATATCTGAATGAATGTTAGGAAGAAATGAAACTTATTTGCTTTTATTGCTTTCATTCAGTGGTTTAAATGTTGTATTCCCATTTACAACAAGGGCCATTGCCAATTATCTTTGGGTTTCATTTACAAACCCATAGAGCCTGTAGAAAACAGCCTCCCTTATTTCTGTCCTATTAAAAGTAACCTGTTCTAAGTGACACAGTGGGTGCATCTACATGTTCATTAATCTGCAGTAGTTACTGTACATTTGGTTTAGTACTTCCTTAATGAAGTACTAAATAAAAGGCCTGTGTGAAGCAGCAAGTATTCGCTTCAGATTTGGATTCAGCCAATTCAGAGGGACAGTGATTCCATTTGGTGATTCAAATCACTGTCCCAATTCGATTCGGCCATAGACTGTAATGGGGAATTGCTAAAATACCTATAACTATGTCATTTTTTTGCAGATTCAGATGAAAACAGAAGGGATGGTAGCCCCTTCTGAGGGTATGAAGCCTGCCAAGTTTCAACAAGATAGGTGCAGGGGTTTCTGTCAAAGTCCACTTCAAACTGTTAAAAGCAGAATATTTCCATATATGGAAGATCACCCCATCCCCCTCCCTCTTCTCAGTCTCTGTTTGCTGCAAGGCTTCTGAATCTCCAAATCTCTCTGAATCTCTCCGAATCAATATGGAGACTTCCAATTCAATTCAGACCTTTTAATGGGTCTTCTGATTCAATTTGGATTTGGAGATTTGGCCGCTGAAAAGGGTTAAATCTCTTCTGAATCGAATCAGCTACTGAAGCTTCACACAGACCTACTAACTAAATGCACTATAACTACAGTCACTGTGCAGTACTGCCGGTGCACAGTTTTTTGTGATGGTTACTGCACAGTAGCTTAATAACAATTCTCAGTAGCTTATTATCATGGTTTCTGACTGACATGCTACTGTTCAGTGTTATTAGGCTACCACGTAGTAAGCATATCATGTAGACGTGCCCACTACATCTCAAATTCATGACATATTATCATTACTCATATCCAAGATGAAGGTTTTTCCCCCCCACTTTCAACTTAGGGCAAGAAGTCCCTTGTCTTAATATTTGTGTACACAGGGTGGGGAGGGCGGGTTGGTGGGGAGGGTGCAGTGGCTATGGCTTTGATTTTGACCCTGAGCCCAGACTTGGAGTTGGAGTCAGAGTTGGAGCCACAGTTGCTGCCCTCCCTGCCACCTGTCCCCGACTGCCAATCACCCCGGCCACCTATGTCCCCATTTCAGCTGCCAGACCTTAACTTACAGCTCTGGCTCAGCTCTGACTGGGGCACTGCTCCACCCCAGGGCATGGAGTTTGGAGCACTTGCTGCCTCTGGCCCCATGTACGGTAGCAGTGCCTCTGGTCTGGCCATGCAGCCATGCTGGCAGCTCTGGCCCTGGCTTTGAGACGAGGGCTGGGGCCAGAGATGGGGCTGGGGCTTCTGATGCTACAACTACTGCTGTACCATAAGGATGGAGGCAGCATACACTCCATGATCTATGCCACAGGCCATAGCTGGGGCCAGAGCTATGGTGGGGAGGTAAGGAGCAGTGGGGGATGAGAGGCAGAAAGTCAGCATGGAGGGGAGGTACTAGGGGGAGCAGGCTTGGGGGGGCAGGAAAAAGGGGGAAGAAGTAGTTAGAGGGGATAGGTGCTAGGGGTGCACATGCAGGGGGCAGTTTTTGAGGAGGCAGGCAGCAGAAAAGCAAAGAGTAAGTGACTGAGGGAAAAGTATCAGGGGGAAGGCAATGTAAGTGATGGGGGAGCAAGCATCAAGGGGTACAAGCATCATGGGGGAGCAAGGAGGTGTGTGGCATGGCAGGTACTGGGAGAGGGAAGCAGTAAGAGGGGCAAGTGGGGGGGGGGGCAGATGCTGCTTGCCCTGCTGCAGTGATAGAGTTGCATTTTAGACGGACCAGCAAAATTAGATTATATACATGGAAAATTATAACAAATATATACATTTTCCATGTCTGGGATATAATTATTAGAATCATATAATCATTGAAAATTAGGCTTGGAAGGGACCTCAGGAAGTCATCTAGTCCAATCCCCTGCTCAAAGTAGGACCAGCCCCAACTATACCATTCTAGCCAGTGCTTTGTCGAGCCAGGTATTAAAAACCTCCAAGAATGAAGATTCCACCACCTCTCTAGTGGTGCAGGAACCCATTCCAGTGCATCACCACCCTCCTAATGAGGATGTTTTTCCTAATATCCAACTGAAACTTCCCTTGCTGCAACTTCTGTTCTGTCATCTGCCACCATGGAAAACAGTCCAGCTCCATCCTCTTTGGAACCACCCTTCAGGTAGTTAAAGGCTGCTATCAGATCCCCTCTCAGTCTTCTTTTCTGTGGATTAAACAAGCTCAGTTTCATAGTATAGTAGTTTCATAGTAGCTAGGGTCAGGAGGGACCTGAACAGATCATCTAGCCTGACCCCCTGCCACAGGCAGGAATGAATGCTGGGTTCACAAGACCCCAGACAGTTGATTGTCCAACCTCCTCTTGAATTTGCCCAAGGTAGAAGCGAGGACGACTTCCCTGGGAAGTTGTTTCCAGATTTTGGCCACCCTAACTGTAAAATATTGCTTTCTGATCTCTAACCTAAACCTATTCTCCATCAGCTTATTACCATTGTTCCGTGTCACGCCAGGTGGTGCTGGGGAGAAAAGCACTCTGCCTATTTGCTGGTGATCTCTCCTGATGAGCTGTAGGCAGCCACCAGGTCCCCCCTCAGCCTCCTCTTGCTGCAGCTGAACAGGTTCAGGTCCTTCAGTCTCTCCTCATAGGGCCTGTCCTGCTGCCCTCTCACCAAGCAGGTGGCCCTCCTCTGAACCCTCTCCAGGCTGGCCACATCCCTTTTGAAGTGTGGTGCCCAGTACTGGACGCAGTACTCCAACTGCGGCCTGACCAAAGACGCATAGAGGGGGAGTATCACTTCTCTGGACTGGCTTGAGATGCACCTTTGGATGCATGACAAAGTATGGCTGGCCTTGCTGGCTGCGGTCTGGCATTGGCGGCTCATGTTCATCTTGGAGTCAATAATGACTCCAAGATCCCTTTCCACCTCTGTGCTTTCAAGAAGGGAACTCCCCAGCCTGTATGTATGCTGTGGATTCCTTCTCCCAAGGTGCAGCACCCTGCATTTATCTACGTTGAACCCCATCCTATTCTCGTCTGCCCACTTTTGTAGTTTGTCTAAATCTAGTTGCAGCCTCTCTCTCCCTTCAAGTGTGTCCACCTTGCCCCACATGTTAGTGTCATCAGCAAACTTGGACAGCGTGCTTTCCACCCCCTCGTCCAAGTCGCTGATGACGATGTTAAACAGTGCGGGCCCAACAACTGAGCCCTGGGGTACCACTGCTCACATCTCGCCAGGTTGGGTACAACCCGTCCACCACTACTCTCTAGGTGCGCTCCATCATCCAATTTTTTACCCACCCAACTGTGCAGGCATCAATGCCACAGTTGCTTAATTTATTGATGAGGATGGGGTGCGAGACAGTGTCAAAGGCCTTCTTAAAGTCTAGAAAGACTATGTCCACAGCGACACCATCATCCAAGGATTTAGTTACTTGGTTGTAAAAGGCAATCAGGTTGGTCTGGCAGGACCTGCCTTTGATGAACCCATGCTGATTGCCCCTGAGCATGATCTCCCCTGCAGGCCCCCCACAGATATGCTCCTTGATGATTCTCTCCAAGATCTTCCCGAGCACCGAGGTGAGGCTTACGGGCCTATAATTACTTGGGTCCTCCTTCCTCCCCTTTTTGAAAATAGGGACCACATTAGCCAGTTTCCAATCCCCAGTTTCCTCAGCCTTTCTTTCAAATCCCCTCTCAGTCTTCTCTTTTGTGGATTAAACAAGCTCCGTTTCCTCAGCCTTTCTTTATAAATCATGTGCTCCAGCCCTCTAACCATTTTTGTTGCCCTCTGCTGGACTTTCTCCAACTTGTACACATACTTTCGATAGTGGAGGCCCAAAACTGGACACGGTACTCCGCATGTGGGCTTACCAGTGCAGAACAGAGGGGAATAATGACGTCCCTTGATCTACTGGCAACACTCCTACTAATGCAGCCCAGTATGCTCTTAGTTTTCTTGGTAACAAGCATACGCTGTTGACTCATATCCACCTTATGGTCCATTGTAACCCCCAGGTCCTTTTCTTTAAAGCTGCTACTTAATCAGTTGATTGCAAGCCTGTAGCAGTGCATGGGATTCTGTCATCTTAAGTGCAGGACTTTGTACTTGTCCCTGTTGAACCTCATGAGATTTCTTTTGGCCCAACCGTCCAATTTTCTAGGTCACTGAATCCTAGCCCTCCCTCCAGCATATCTACTACTTCCCCCAGCTTGGTGTCATCTGCAAACTTGCTGAGGGTTCAGTTCATCCCATCTTCCAGATGGTTAATAAAGATATTAAACAAAACTGGCCCCCAATAGGGGCCTGGGGCACTTCGCTTGATACAGGCTGCCAACTAGACCTCAAGCCGTTGATCACTACCCATTGAGCCCAACAATCCAGCCAGTTTTTTATCCACCTTACAGTCCATTCATTCAACCCACACTTCCTCAGCTTTCTTGCAAGGATGCTGTGGGAGACCAAATCAAAAGCCTTCCTAAAGTCAATGTATATCATGTTCACTGCTTTCCCCACATCCACAGAGCCAGTCTTTTCATCATAGAAGGCAATCAGGTTGGTTAGGCATGACTTGCTCTTGGTGAATTCATGTTGACTGCTCTTAATCAAGTTTTCCTCCTCCAAGTGCTTAGGAATGGATTCCTTGAGGACCTGCTCCCTTTCATAAAGATGGGCACTATGTTTGCCCTTTTCCATTTGTCTGGGATCTCTCCCTATTGCCATAAGTTTCCAAAGATAATGGCCAGCAGCCCTGCAATCACATTAGCCAACTCCCTTGGCACTGTTGGATGCATTACATCTGGCTCCAAGGACTTGTACATGTCCAACTTTTCTAAATAGTCCCTAACGTGTTCTTTCACCATGAGGGCTGCTCAGCTTCTCCCCAAACTGTACTTCCCAGTGAAGAAGTCTAAGAGCTGAACTTGCCTGTGAAGACTGAGGTAAAAAAAGGCATTAAGTACTTAAACCTTTTCCTTATCATCTGTCACTAGGTTGCCTCCCCCATTCAGTAAAGGACCCACACTTTCCTTGACCTTCCTCTTGTTGCTAACATATTTTTAGAAACCCTTCTTGTTACCCTTCATGTCCCTTGCTAGCTGTGACTCCAACTGCACTTTGGCATTCTTGATTTCATCCCTGAATTCCTGAGCAATATTCTATTCCTCCCCAGTCATCTGTCCAAGCTTCCACTTCTTGTAAGCTTCCTTTTTGTGTTCAAGCTCACTGAAGAGTTCTCTGCTAAGCCAAGATGGTCACCTGCCATGTTTGATATTCTTCATGTGTGGTCAGGATGGTTTGTTCCTGCACCCTCAATAAGGTTTTTAAAAAATACAACCAGCTCTTCTGGTCTCCTCAGATTGACTTCCCAGGAGATCCTGCCCATCAGTTCCCTGAGGGAGTCAAAGTCTGCTTTTCTGAAGTCCAGGGTCCATTCTCTGCTGCTTACCTTTCTTTCTTTGGTCAGGATCCTGAGCTCAATCATCTTGTGGTCACTGCTCCCAAATTGCCATCCACATCTACATCCCTCACCAATTCTTCCCAATTTGTGATCAGCAAGCCAAGTAAAGCGTGGCCCCTACTTGGTCTCTTCAACACTTGCAGCAGGAAGTTGTCTCCAATGCTCTTTAAATACTTCTTAGATTGCTTGTGTACTGCTGTATTGCTGTCCCAGCAGATGTCAGGGTGATTGAAGTCCCTCCTTGGAACCAGGGCCTGTAATCTGGAAACTTTTGCTAGTTGTCCAAAAAAAATCCCTCATCTACCTCATCTTCCTGGTCTGGTGGTCTATAGCAGACACCCAGCATTACATCACACTTGTTACTCTCCCTTCTAACCTTAACCCAGAGACTTTCAACAGGCCTATTTCCAGTTTCATACTGGAGCTCTGAGCAATCATACAGCTCTTTTACATAAAGCTCAACTCCTCCTCCTCTTCTCCCCTGCCTGTCCTTCCTGACGTTTGTACCTATCTATGACAGTACTCCAGTCATGTGAGCTATCCCACCAAATCTCTGTTATTTGAATCATGTCTCTTGTGTGAAGACTTCCAGTTCTTCCTGCTTGTTTCCCAGGCTCTGTGTGTTCTCTTCTAGGTTGGCAGATCTCCTCCGGCAGGCTTTAAACTAGGCTTGTCGGGGGGAGGGGAAGATGAGGGTGGGGGAAGCCGTGGACTACCAAACCATGTGGCACCCACAAGGACAGTCCAGCCTGAAGAAGAACATTGGGAACCTGCAATCCATGGGGTGACCAGCAGTACAGCACAGGTAAGCAATAAGCAGGTAAGCAATAAGGGGCCCTTTGGGCATCAGAGCCGGGGGACAACAAAGGCGCCAGTCACAGGGCTCAAGTGCCTATACACTAGTTCTAGGAGCATGGGGAGCAAGCAGGATGAACTAGCACTCCTGCTTGCAGAAAACACCTACGACTTAGTAGGGCTAACAGAAACCTGGTGGGATTCTTCCCACGACTGGGCGGTACACATTGAGAGTTATAAGCTGTACAGAAAGGATAGAGTGGGGAAGAGGGGGGGGGTGCTCTATGTCAATGAGCGATATACATCGACCCTTATCAAAACAGAATCGGAGGAGGAGAAAGTAGAAGGATTGTGGGTCAGGTTACATGGAGGTCAAGGAGAAAGGGATTTGGTGGTAGGGGTCTGCTACAGACCCCCACACCAAAAGAAAGAACTAGATTTGGGGCTCCTGAGGCAGCTCTCAGAGACAATAAAAACTAGGGAGGCGGTAGTCATAGGGGACCTAAACTACCCAGACATCTGCTGGGAGACGCAGACAGCAAAGTCCCACCATTCACGCAGGTTCCTATCCTGTGTATAGGACCTCCATCTGACGCAGGAGGTGCATGGTCCCACTAGGGGGAATGCCTTACTGGACCTGGTATTGGCAATGGGGGATGACATAGTAGGAGACCTACAGATCGGTGGTCACCTGGGGGACAGTGATCACCAAATAATAGAATTCATCATAAGACGTCGAGTGGGTAAGGTAAGGTAACTAGTAGGGTGAAAGTGCTAGACTTTAGGAAAGCTGATTTCAATGAACTCAGGCGTTTAGTCAAGGACGCACAGCAGAGTAAGAGTTTTGAAGAGATGGGAGCCCAGGAAGGGTGGCTGTGCCTTAAGGAAATGATCCTTCGGGCACAGAGGGAGATGATCCCGATGCGGGTAAAAAGGGGGAAAGGGGCCAAGAGGCTTCCTTGGCTGGCCAGAGAAATCCAGAGCAGCCTACGGGCAAAAAGGGGGGCATATAAAAAGTGGAAACAGGGAGAGATTACTAAAGAGGAGTATACCTCCTCTGGTCACACTTGTAGGGAGGCAGTTAAGACAGGCCAAAGCTACCATGGAGCTGAGGATGGCATCCCAAGTTAAGGATAACAAAAAATTGTTTTTTAGATATATAGGGAGTAAAAGGAAGGCCCAGGGAGGAATAGGACCCCTGCTAAATGGACAGAAGCAATTGGTGACGGACAGGGGGGACAAGGCTGAACTCCTCAATGAGTTCTTTGCATCAGTGTTCCTAAGAGAGGGGCAAGACAAGTCTCTCACTGGGATTGTAGAGAGGCAGCAGCAAGGCGCCAGACTACCAAGCGTAGACCCTGAGGTGGTGCAGAGTCACTTGGAAGAACTGGATGCGTTTAAGTCGGCAGGCCCGGATGAGCTCCATCAGAGGGTGCTGAAGGCACTGGCTGACATCACTGCACAGCCACTGGCGGGAATATTTGAACACTCATGGCGCATGGGCCAGGTCCCAGAGGACTGGAAAAGGGCCAATGTGGTCCCCATTTTCAAGAAGGGGAGGAAGGAGGACCCGGGCAACATAGGCCAGTCAGTCTCACCTCCATCCTTGGCAAAGTCTTTGAAAAAATTATCAAGGCTCCCATTTGCGAGAGCCCGGCAGGACAAATGCTGAGGGGAAACCAGCACAGGTTCATAGCAGGTAGATCATGCCTGACCAATCTAGTCTCTTTTTATGACCAGGTTACGAAACGCCTGGACGCAGGAGTAGAGGTTAATGTCGTTTACTTAGAATTCAGGAAGGCCTTCGATACGGTATCCCACACCATACTGGTGAACAAGTTAAGAGGCTGTGGCTTGGATGACTATACAGTCTGGTGGGTGGTGAATTGGCTAGAGGGTCATACCCAGAGAGTCATAGCGGTATCGACCTGGAAGGGTGTGGGCAGTGGGGTCCCGCAGGGCTCGGTCCTTGGACCGATACTTTTTAATGTCTTCATCAGCGACTTGGACGAGGGAGTGAAGTGTACTCTGTCCACGTTTGCGGATGACACAAAGCTATGGGGAGAAGTGGACACACCAGAGGGCAGGGAACAGCTGCAAGCAGACCTGGATAGGTTGGACAAGTGGGCAGAAAACAAAAGAATGCAGTTCAACAAGGAGAAATGCAAAATGCTGCACCTAGGGAGGAAAAATGTCCAGCACCTACTGCCTAGGAAATGACCAGCTGGGTGGCAAAGAAGTGGAAAGGGATCTTGGAGTCCTAGTGGACTCCAAGATGAACATGAGTCGGCAGTGTGACGAAGCCATCAGAAAAGCTAATGCCACTTTATCATGCATCAGCAGATGCATGACGAATAGATCCAAAGAGGTGATACTTTCCCTCTATCGGGAGCTGGTCAGACCACAGTTGGAGTACTATGTGCAATTTTGGGCACTGCACTTCAAGAGGGATGCGGATAGCCTGGAGAGGGTCCAGAGAAGGGCCACTCGTATGGTTAAGGGCTTGCAGGCCAAGCCGTACGAGGAGAGACTAGAGAAACTGGACCTTTTCAGCCTCCGCAAGAGAAGGTTGAGAGGCGACCTTGTGCCAGCCTATAAATTCATCATGGGGGAACAGAAGGGAATTGGTGAGGCTTTACTCACCAAGGCGCCCCCGGGGGTTACAAGAAATAACGGCCACAAGCTAGCAGAGAGCAGATTTAGACTAGACATTAGGAAAAACTTCTTCACAGAGTGGCCAAAGTCTGGAACAGGCTCCCAAGGGAGATGGTGGTCTCCCCTACCCTGGGGGTCTTCAAGAGGAGGTTAGATAGGCATCTAGCTGGGGTCATCTAAACCCAGCACTCTTTCCTGCCTATGCAGGGGGTCGGACTCGATGATCTATTGAGGTCCCTTCGGACCCTAACATCTATGAATCTATGAATCTATGTATAGACACCTGAGGTAGTTAGTAGGGGTGTGTGAAGCGGGCCCTATTCAATTCAGATTTGACCTGAATCAGGGACAGTGATTCAATTCATTGATTCAGATCACTGTCTCTGATTCAATTTGGCTACATCTGAATCTGAAGATTCGATGCTGATTTGGAGAATCAGCGATTCAGACATAGATACAGCTTTAAAAGTTTTTTTCTACATACCTTGAGGTAGCAGGCATGGCTTGTAAACGCTGCAATGCTGGGGCTCATGGAGCATCCCACAGGAGTGCGGGGGGCTCTCCATGTGCTTGGCAGCGAACCCATAAGTGAATTGGAAATACTACTGGTCCACTTCTGGATCTGCTGGGACATGCATGGGGGGCTCCCTCGCACCCCCCTGACTCAGCAATTGGGTGTGGGGGGCATGCTGGGTGCCCCCCACAGACCCAGGAGGCACCAGTCACCAAGCCAGGGGGACATGGGCGGGGGGCCCGGTGCGCTCCCTGGCAGACCCAGAAGTGGACCAGAAGTGCTTCTGGTCCACTTCCGGGTCTGCTGCTGAGTGCACTGGGGAGCCCCCCGCACTGCTGTGGGACACTCCATGTGCCCCAGCATTGCAGCACTCATGAGCCCCTGCTACCTAGAGATATGTAGAAAAAACATTTAAAGCTATCTCTATGTCTGAATCTCTGAATCTTTCCAAACCTCTCCGAATTGATTCGGAGGATTCCAGTTCCATTCAGAGAGATTAAAGGGTCCTCTGATTTGATTTGGATTCGGAGATTCAGCCACCATATTGGGCTGAATCTCTGCTGAATCGAATCAGGGACTGAAGTTTTGCACAGTCCTAGTAACTAGCTGATTGCCCTACTTTCCAAGTAAGAACGAGAGGGCCTCCTGTGTTGCCCCATCCTCCTTATGATTCCTTCAGGTCTCCCACTTCCCTTCTTAAATTTGAAGTCATCTTGGATTTGGGTAAGTACTGTAAATTATATGATGTATAGGTGGATTAAAAGTAAAGTTACAACACTTAATAGACCTTGTGTATGAACTTACTATGCTCTAGAATCTAATGCAGCATTTTTTGTCTTATTTTATAAGATTGATCAAGTTGTCAGAACAGAGAATAATATCTGTGCAGCTTTAATTATTGTCATTGTATGCAAATTAATGTCCCCACCCCCCAAATTTCATTCCGCTGTATTTTGTAGAAAGAAAAACCCCTATGGAAACCACAAAGTCTATAATAACTTTATATAAGTATTTACTTTATTCTGTATGGTCTTGATCCAACAAACATTCTAGCACACGCTTAACTTTAAGCATATGAATATTCACATTGAAATCCACTGCACTATCTATATGATTTAAGTTAATCACATGCCTAACTGTTTTGATGGGTCAGTGCTTATATGGTATTGATCCTGCTTATTTCCACATAATAAAATTCCTGGTCTTAAATGGGATTTATCAGGGAATCAGAGCTCTACTTCAGCAACTGAAGAGACCATTTTTATAACCTGATCATGGCTAAGAATTTATTTAATTCTAAGTATCTACTCAGCTCCTAAAATCTAGGCTGCTGGCTGGCTTTATAGAAAATAATTATGTGTGTTTTATTTTGACCAGGCAAATATGTTACTAACCCAAATAATGAAATAACATAATCTGTGTCAATGGGCGTGTTAAATACAGTGCCACACTTACTTAAATTTATAAGCTGGTTAAAAAATATTATAGACTCTTTCAAAAATGCTGAGAAACTACCAGTTTATATTAAATTGAAAGTCCCTTATTCATTCCTCAAAATGAAAGGTTTTTAAACAGACAAGGTTCCTTGGGTGAATTTGATATCTTTTATTAGACCAACCCAAATGGTTGGAGAATAGTTATTAAGCAAGCTTTCGGGTTCAAAAACCCTTCGTCAGGCTAAGGACGCTGCAGCAGTTGCTGTTAGACTTTCAAACTCCATATTTTTATAAAAGATTATCTAATAAAAATAGACAAAATGCCTGGGAACAATAACTTATAAAAGTTTCCAAGGTTTCTATAGTTATCCTTTGAAAATTATGATCTTTTGAAAATCTGTTGTGTTGACAATAACAACATTCTTTTAGGGCCTGTACCATTTCTAGGGAATTTTGGCAAATTACTACTAATGTGAGTAGATGATTTATGCCTGAGGCTAAGTTATGATTCAAACTGTTGCTTCACCATAAATACAGCATGTATTGTATCACAATAAATTGTTATCAATCCAAATAAATCTGTTTTTAAACCAGATTTTAAACTTGGCTGAGATTAACTAAAACTTGGCCTTTCTGAACATGGCAATGTATTACATATCTTAAACCAGTGAAATGCAGTAATGTATCAGATCACTGAAGCAATTTCCTTGATTGCAAAGCCTAAATGCTCCCCCAAGGGCACTGCTACCTGTCTTCCCTTATTTACTGTAACTCTTGACTCTCTTTTCAAGAATCACACTCAGGGAAAGTGGGTCCTGTATCAAAGAACTGAAGCTAAAGGTTGCATTTCCAGTCAGAAGAAAGAGTATTTTGTAAAAGTGAGGGGAATGCCTCAAATAGTATGGTCAAAGAGATGTAATATGTTGCAGTTGTTTCAAGGACCCCCTTAGCTGATAGAAAACCATTCCTTCCCAACCTCATTTTGCTCTTTCTAGTCAGAACATATTAATTACTCTCCTCTACGTTTCTATCACCACAAGTTTCTACCAATAATTATCTGATAAAAGCATGGTTGGGGGAGAGGGGCTCAGGTCGCATGGGAGTAAAATATTTGGCTACTAAATCTTACTATAGCAGCAAGGAGTCAGAACACCAGTGCATCAGTAGACTGAATGCAAGGACTACTGTGATTGAGATATCTTCTCTATAGCAGTACATATGTGCTTTATGACTTGGTGATCATTACAGGATTTTTAATGGTTTTTCTCATTTTCTTTGGCAACCCCTTACAATCAAGGATGATTGTCTTCCATGATTGTCTTATCCCTGGGTCCAAAGATGCCTGATGAGGCCAATCTGGGATCTACAGACTGTTGCAACTTGGGTACGTGTTTCCGTGTGGGGTGGGTGGCTCCAGCTTCTTGATTTGGTCCATGATATACTGTTTCTTCCGCTCCCACTTTTTCATTTCCTATTGTCGTCGTAAGGTTTCAAAGTATGGAGATCTTTGCAACAGACTCTTCCTTCATTTGGGGTAGTCCTGGGTGACGGTCTCCCATGAGTTGATGTCAATGTTGCATTTTTTTCAAGTTGTTCTTGAGGATGTCTTTGAAGAACTTTCTCTGCCCTCCTTTTGAGCGTATGACTCGACTGTGCTGGGAAAATAAAATTTGCTTCAGGAGTCTGAAGTTAGACATCCAGATGATGTGGCTAGCCCAGTGAAGTTGATGGTGGATGATCATTGCCTAAATGCTTGTGGTATTTACTTGTAACAGGACATTAATGTTAGTGTGTCTGTCTTATCACTGGATTCAAAGGATCTTCCGCAGGCAGCACTGATGGTGCTTCTCCAATGACTTGAAGTACCCCCTCCATGTTGTCCATATCTCAGCTCTGCACAGTAAGGTGAGGACCACAACTGCTTGAGGGATCCTGGTTTTCTCTGATTTTAAAAAATCCCCAATTTTTGGATTTAAAAAAATAACCCCAAATCCACGTTTCCATGATTAAAAAGAAACACCACTACATATATATTTATTAAATATTAAATATTAAATATTTTTATATTACATATATATTTATATATTTTGATCATGGAAAAATTTGTATTTGGGGTTACTTTTCCTAAGCCAAAAATTGGTGATTTTTTAAATCAGAGAAAACAAGGAAAAGCATGAGCTTGGTTTTGGATTTGATGTCACTCAGTAGTTTAGCTGCACTCAGACAGACTTGTAGCTTGTTGGTGGTCAGATGTAGGATCATAGTAAGAAATATCGAGAAGAGTATTGGAGTGATGACACAGCTTTGCTTAACTCCCATCTTAACCTCAAAGGGATCTATGATTGATCCTTTACTGAGAACCACCACTCGCATACTATCATGGAGCAGATAAAGAATGGTGACAAATTTTGATGTGCATCCATACTTCAGAAGGATCCTCCAGAGTGCTCCTCAGTTGACAGGGTCAAAAGCTTGTGTAAGGTTAAATAAGGCCATGTAGATAGGTTTATGTTGTTCTCAGCATTTTTCCACCAGCAGGTAAGCTGTGATGAACATGTCAGTTGTGCCTCTTGATGCCCTAAACCCAAATTGAGATTCTGGGAGGAGCTCTTAACCAAGTGGAAGGAGAGAGTTTAGGAAGGTTCTTGCAAAGATCTTTCCTGTGGCAGCAAGGCAATCACTCTGTAATTTCCAGTTGGACTTGTTTCCTTTCTTGAAGACTACCATAATCATGAAATGCCTGAATTCATCTGGGATTTCTTCATCATTCAAAATCCTTAAGATGAGGACATGGATCTGTGTTGTGAACTCCTTTCCCCTCTGCTTGGAGATTTTTGTGGGGATTGTATCAGCTCCAGATGCCTTAGCATTCTTCATCTGCTTGATGGCTTCATTTGCTTCATCTTGTCAAGGGTTGGAGGGGTTCTGACTGGGTGTTGTGGGATGGAGTTGAGAACACTCTTATCAACAACAGAGTCTCAATTTGAGAAGGTTTTCAAAATACTCCTTCCAATGGGCATTGACAGCTCCCCTTTCCTTGACCAGGTCTCTTATATCCTTAGATCTCAAGAGGGTTGGTTCCTGAATGCTCAGACCATAGACGGCTTTGGTGGCATTGAAAGAAGAGTGCATATTATGGATATCAGTGAGATGTTGAATCTCTTTTACCTTGTCTTCCAACTATCTGTTCTTCACATTATGGGTCCTCATTTGGACCTCTGTCTTGGCTTGTTGGAGATTACATTTCTTTTGCTTGGAGTTGATGTCATTCTGCCAAGCATAGAAGATCTTGCGCTTGAGGTTGATCAACCCTTGGATCTCCTGGTCATCAAACCAGTCTTGATGTTTCCTGGTAAAAAAGCCAAGTGTCTCTTCTCAGGCACTGATGACAGTGGACTTCAAGGCAATCCAAGTGCTGTTGACATTCTCTCATTGGTGCTGATTGGAATTCACTAGTTTTTCATTAAGGCACTGGTGGAAGAGGTTTCACTTCATTGGGTCCTTGAGTCCTTCAACATTGATATTCCATTGGCATTGCTTCTGGTGCAGTCATTGTTTAGGAGCCAGTTTGAGTGCCATAACCAAGTGGAGGAGTTGGTGATCTGTCCAGCAATCATCAGTTCCTAGCATAGCTCAGGTGATATGGACACCTTTGCGATCCTGGGCACTAAAATGACAGTAAATCAGGTGCCTAGATTGGGGATATTGCCATGATATCTTGTGCCTGTTTTTTTGGAAGAACAGGATGTTGATGATGGTGAATACATGTTCTGTGCATTTTGTCAAAAGGAAGATACCATTGGAGTTGGCCTTAACTACTCCCTCCTGAAAAGCCACATATATCCTTTGATGGTGCTCTGACATGGGGATAACAGACCATCAAGGATTATGAAGACAATGAAGTTACCTAATAAAAGGTCGGGGGGGGGGGGGGATGGAGTTGCTGCAGAAGATCCTGAGTGGTTTCTGGATGCCCAATAGGACCAAGAAGATTTTGGCATACATAACCTGACTGTCAGCTTTACAACAGGGACTTTACCTAGTAAGTATCTTTCATTTCACTCAGATTTACTTTAATTATAAGTAATTAATATGGTATACTGTGATAGCATCTGAATCCAGATGCATATCCTACCTATTGAAAATCTATTTTTTTTATTATCTAGCCCACTTATTGGGATTTATGCATCTAAGTGTAATTCTATTTCACCCTATTCAAATTCCTGAAAATCAATTAATACATATTTTTGTAACACACCATCATCTAACGCTTAAGAGTGAGTCACAAAATAAAAATAAAACAGTGTGGAGGAGGACACACCCACTTTTTGTATTAAAAGTTTTTTAGGGGCTTCGGTATGGTCAAATAGGGTCACACTTTGGTCTCTGGCCCCTTTATGTACCTAATAGTTGGAATAAATGTAGCCCCTCATGTTTATTTTTCAAGTTTAAATAAGAAAATAATGGGGATTTATCCATACTCCATAAAATACAAAGTGCTTTTCCATACTTAATGTTGTTTAAATGAATCTATCAAAATAGTTTACAGTTGGGCTTGATTGTTCCAGGATCCACAATACATAGTTCAGAAGCTAATCAGTCAGCAAACTAATAAAGTAATCTTCAGTGCATCAAATGCTCTGATGGAAAATATGTATGAGAAAACAAGTAACAACTGCATACCAGAATGAACAGACACTGAAAATCTATCAAACACAAGAACACCCAACTACTTGTGGGTGCCCACTTCTCACAAGACAATCACTACCTCTCCAATCTCTCAGTTCTAATCCTCAAAGGGAATTTACAAAACACCTTTCATAGACAAGCATAAAAACTTTACTTCATAAATCTACTGGATACAAAAAATCATGGACTGAATATAGACATTGGATTTATGATACATTACAACCTGTCTGACATCTGATTCACCAGGTACCTGCCAGACCTGACCTCTTACACTTTTCTTTCCCTGCCCCCCTTTCTCCCCTCCACTTCTTTTCTGCCTTTCATCTTCCTAATTTTCAGCTATTTACTTTTTCACAGTCAGCCTCTTTTCTACCTTGAATTACTACTACTGTGGAGTCTCCCTTACTCACCTTTGGGGTTTTTTCTCCCTTGCTTTTTTACCTCCTCCTTTCCCTGCTCTCCCTTTTGTTTTCCTAATTTCCACCTATTTACATTCTCACTGACATCCTGTCACACTTTTAGTTGCTTTCATTCCTTGGAGTCTCTGAACAGCAGAGACTTCCTATGCCTGAAGAAGGGTGATTGTGCCTGAAAGCTTTCAAAGAACTTTTTTCCAACTACTCAGTTGGTCTAATTAAAGATATCCCATCTACCCAAAGAACTTTGCCTGCCTAAGATAATCTGCAGAATTTCTGCCAATTACTGATGAATCTTATAGTAACAGCATCTTTGCACAGCATTCTCTGTGGCTGGATTCAGCCAAGCATGGAGAGCACCATTCTGAACTTGTAACTGGTTGGCTTAGTCCTAGAAGTTATGAATTAGTCAAACATGGGAGCACCAGAGTCTCAACAGCAACAACAGCAGGAGCAGTATAGGAGAACTAACAATGGTAAAAATAACTGTTTAGATCATCAGATTGTTTCTTCAAGTGGTGGGTAAAACTGGTCATACTAAGCAACAAATAACACTCAGTTAAAGCATGAACTGGAGTCGGTGGAAATGGAACAGGGGCCCATTAAGGAACAGAAAAGCTAAGTGTTGATGTTAAGCATATATACATTAATGTCAATGTGAGCTGTGGATTTATGTATCCTCCAAAGTTTGGCCAGCAACAGGAACAAGTGGCCCACAAGGATTGGCCAGAAACTATAAGTACTGCAAGCAATGGGTCTTGGAAGACAATAGAGAAATATTATTCCCTGTGTAGAAATGCAGAGGTTTAATGGGGACAGCAAAGAGTAGTAATATGAGCACCGTAAGTTGCCCTAGTACAATTAGGAAACCCCATATGAGCAAAATCTTCCTTGCTAATGGTTCCATCCTAGAGATTTGTGTCCCTTCCAACTCTGGTGTTCAAATTGAGAAGAATAAGTCTGCCTCCCTCTGGAACATCAGAAAGGATTTGGTCAAGGTTGGCATAGAATTCCTTCTTGGGTTCATCAGCAGGGCATACATGCTGATGACAGATGAGAGTCATGAGATGTGTGGTAAAGAAATAAAAAGAAAAAGATATAGCCAAACACCAACGTGAGAGCAAGCCGTGCTCATAGCATGGGGAGGAGGAGTGATGGGCGCGGTTAGTAGCGTTCCCACTCGTGCTGATTGGCAGGGGGCAGGCAGACGCTGCCCGGTTAAAAGGGGAGCACGCCAAAACAACGGGGGGGACCCGCGTAATATCGGAGAGGACTGATCACCCTCGCCAGAGGTCCTGCGTCCGCGAAAACCTGGACGGCCCCATCACGATTTGGTATACCACATGAATATGCTCAAGAGCTCCCGAGGAATTGGTGAACTAGATTCCTGACACAGCTGTACGAGATTGTTGCCTGAAATAGTGAGTAAAGCGATTTTCTTATCTCATTGCCTCCCTGGTGTGTTTCTGTTGACGGAGGGAGAGAGAGAAGAAGGAGGAAAGGCCCGAACCCTTTTGTCCCCGACCTACTCGAGTGAATTGGGCTCAACCACCCATAGTTAGGTTGCACAAGATGCTTATTAATTCCAATAGGTGACTCATTGAGCTGGTTTATGAGTTCATTCCTGATGGCAAAACCAACTTGGCGCAGCTGGCATTCTCTTTCCTGTTTACCAGTCCAGAAGAAGGTATGGCTGCCTCCATGTTCTTTAAGATTTCCATCTCCCACTCACTGTTTTGCTTAGTGCAGTGAAGTTGATGTTGTGTCACCTGAGTTCTTGAGCCACAATTGCAGTGCAGCGTTCTGGGCGTTCACTATTAGGATTGTCCATAAGGGTCCCGATGTTCAAGGTCCCAAAACTGACTGTTTGTCTTAATTAATTTTGACCACAGTAAAGGTGATCCCACTGGACATGGCTATCCTGTCAAGAAGGAGGTAGGCAATGTTTAGGGCACCTTTTCTTCCCCGCTTCCTATGTGGGGTGAGCACAGCAGATCCTGAAGAGGGCCGCTCAATCACAGTTACAGTTACCAAATTGCACTCCTGCCTCATCCAAGTTCTAATGACCTTCTTGTAACTGCCACCTTCATGCCAGTTCATGACTTCCAGACCTCACAATCCTGCTCCCATTGTCACTAGTTGGTCAGCAAAGGGGTTGAAAATATCGGCTACATGGTATTTTGATGGTTATCCATTTGCCTCCCCTCACTGCCACCCTTGCATCTTCCCAGGACTGACTCATTTGCTTACCTGTGTGTTGTTCTACAGACATGATCAAATGCTACCTCCCTGATTACATGCTGGCAGGCAGCTAGACAGCATAGATAACTTTGATGCTAATACCAGGAATGTCCATAAGTAATGCATTATACTTAATCTTACTGCTGAGTAGCACATGATGATGCCTTGTTTACTCACCTAGAACTGGGCAGAGGTCCTATATTTCATCCTCTGGGAAGAACAAATTTCAAGAATCCATTAAGAATATTCATAGAATCATAGAAGTAGGGTCAGAAGGGACCTTGTAGATCTTCAAGTCCGACCCCCTGCCTGGGCAGGACGGAAACTGGGCTCAAATGACCCCAGCCAGGTAGGCATTGAGCTGCTTCTTAAAGACCTCCAGGGTAGGAGCCAGCACCACTTCCCTTGGAAGTTGGTTCCAGATCCTAGCCGCCCTAACTGTGAAGTAGTTCTTACGGATGTCTAATCTAAACCTACTCTCCAACAACTTGTGGCCATTATTCCTTGTTATCCTGGGGGGTGCTAGGGGAAACAAGGTTTCCCCCAAACCCTTCTGGTCCCCCCTAGTGAGTTTATAGACGGTCACAAGGTCCCCCCTCAGCCTTCTCTTGTGAAGGCTGAACAGGTTCAGGTCCCATAGCCTCTCATTGTAGAGTCTGCCCTGCGGTCCCCGGCTCATGCAACAAATATTTTCCAAGCTCATTTGTGAAAGGTTGTAGGAACAGGTCATAACTGGGACACCCAACAATGAAAGATCAAAAGCAAGATTCTGAAAACAGCTCACAAGAAATCAAGAAAAAGCTGGGCTTCCAAGAGTCGTCATGCCACCACTCCAGAGCTGGACTGGATATTGCCAGAAGGTTCCACCATTGAGCTGCAGCTTGTGGTGGACAGCATAACAGACCATCAAGGATTGGCATATAGCCTAGATGTGCCCAACAATCACTAATATACTTTAACTTAACATGTGGCAAACTTGCTGCACTTTCAAATATCTGTGTACAACACGTGTTATTTTGCCAGGTAATACATGTTACGAATTTTGTCATGTGAATACAAGTCATTTCAGTAAACTTAGTACAAACTAGCCCTTTCTCCCTTGTTTGTCCACTTTTAGTGGATAATGACTTAGAAAAGAGATACATAAGAGGGGACATGTTAAAAGTATATAAAATAATGAATGGGATAGTGAAAGTAGATCAGGAACTTCTCTGTTGTCTTCTGTCTTGTGATAAAAGAAGTATAGGACATTCTGTGAAATTTAAGAATACAAAACTGAGCAAGCAGGCCAAGAAACTAACTGGCACAGGAAGTTATTGAGGGCAAGAAATTAGTAGGATTCATAAAGGGACTGGATATTTACATGGATAATAAAAATATTCAGAGTTAACATAACTTCATGATAGAAATGTAGGAAAATTCATCGGGAATTGAAATGAAAATTTATTAATTATTAAAATGCACAATTCAGGGTTTAAGATGAACACTTGGCTATTTGGGGACTTTTAGTTGGAATCATATGTTACTGGCCACTGTAAGAGACAGGACTGGACTAGTCAGAACTTGCATCTGATTGAGTATGTCAGCTCATTTGTTCCATTCACACTATATTTTATATAGGAAACAAATTTTACAAATATCAGTGTAGCATATTTTTCTCTAGTCTCTGATTTTGTAGTTCCCATTTGCCTTAAAAAGTCCATCCACAGACTGATGGAGTACCAGAGAAAGAGTTTCCCTATGAGCTTAGATGGGACCAGACAGAAGAGTTAGGGTTGGACTATGAGGGGGAGCACAGGAACAATTTTTCTACAGAACCAGTAAGCTCCAAAATCCCTCACAACTTTCATGGCATGAATGGTGCGTGCCTCTTGAGGCTGGGGGGGGCATGGTGACCGCCCTCGGGTGGTGGCAGCAGTGTTGGAGGCAGGGGCATAGTGGTGGTGAGCAGGTAGCTCCCGCAGGCAGCCACAGCAGTGTTGGTGGCTGGTTGGGCCGAGTGGGGAGCTCCCATGGGCAGCCATGGCAGTGTCAGTGTGTCACTTGTAGGTGTTATAGGGCTTTGGCCCTTTCTTGGTTGATGCCTTGCCCCCCAGCAACATCAGGGTGAGATCTGGATTTGGGACCACCAATGTGGTTTGGGTGCTGCTCCTACTCACTTGCCATGTCTTTTATATTTTGTTGTTATTTTTCTTGGGAGGCAGTTCCCTGCAGGTGGCCTGAGAGGATCTCAACCCTGGGTTTCTTCATGGGGCTCCAACCTTCCCTTTACCCCACCCTCACATCCACATCCAGGGTGGACTCTGCTCAGTGCAGGTTTTCCTCCTTGATCTCACCTCACCCACACTGCCTGCCTTGAAGGGTCGGGTCTTCCTGGCTGTCAGTCCTCCTAAGGCCATCCTTTGTCTTCGGACTGGCTCTTGGGCAACTAAACCCACCCCCATCCAGGGTTAACTGCAACTTAGGAAAAACTAAATGAAAAGGGTCAGCATCTGCCGATGGACTCCTGAGACCTCACCTCCCAGGACCTTTGGTTTTGTGAGGGGACTTGTCTGTCCCTCCTTGCCTAGTAGGTGTTGGCGATGGGTGGCCACCCTGTGCCAAGTCTCTGTCAGCCCTCTTTGGGCTGCCTCCCTTGGGCACATGCCCCTTCCCCTTCTGGGCCCATCTGACCCGCAGCTGGGCTGTCCTGGTCCCACCAGCCAGCATTGCTCATTCCCCCAGCACAGGGACCGTGATCCTCTGTGCCTCTCTCGCCGTTGTGTTGCCCCAGGGTGTCCATGGTCCCTTGGGGCTGTTTCCTGCTGCAGCCCCTGGGTTCTCTGCTGGGGCCTCACTGTTTCCTCAGGGTGACCTGGGGGGTTATTTTTCCCTGGTGGAGCTCTCTGGCATCCGTCTGCTCCCAGGGCTTGAATTTCCCAGCTCGTCTGCTGGTGTCCTCCGGCAGACACTCAGCCTCCTTCCCCTGCACCTGGGGTTTGTGCTCCCCAGCTTCATGGTCGACATCTCCCTACTGGCGTTCCACTCTCCTCCTCCTGGTGCAGGGCCAGCTGTGTCTCCAGCTGCTTCTTGAGCAGTCTGCATCTTTCCAAGGTCATGCCCCCAGCGCTGGCTGATTCGCAGGCTCAGGAAGCTCTGGAACTGCCAAGCCTGCCCTGGCACCTCTCCCCCGCTGCCACTCTTCACCGCCCCTGTGGTAAGTATTGGGGCACATTGGGAGTGGGTCTGGGGTGAGTTGGGGGGTATTTTGCATCCTTTCCACACAGCGGTGGGGGGAGTGGCGAGCACTGACCAGTGGTCAGCGACTACCTGCACACATCACTGGCAGCATCAGTGGTGGCCAGTGGTGATCAAGGACCACTCGCAGATGCCGCCGGCGGTGTCAGCAGTGAGGGGCGGGTATCCAGCAGCGACTGTCTGCAGGTGCCTCTAGCAGTGTTGGCAGTGCTTTTTGCAGAGAGTGTACCACCAATCTCAGAGGGTGCATGTGCACTCGGGTGCACCCCTTATGCATCACCAATGTCTCGTTGTGTAGACATGGCTATTATACTATATATTATATGGCAAAGGTTCATTGAATTTGGTTGGGGATGTGGCAAAATGCCACCTCTGTCTCTCCCCAAAAACTCTGCTGCCTGACAATTTGGTTACCATGGTCACTCTTCTGCCCCATTTCTTCATGTGACTCTGAGCCAGATACATTCCTGAGGGAGGGGGGGAAACCTGCTCCCTCTGCCTATGTGACTAGCATCACATACGTGGGTGAGGGGTTTGGGCTCCCTATTGTTCTGAGCAATGCCAGTCTACCTGGCAACCAGTGATGCATTTCCAATTGGTTGGCTGGCAGCCAACAGGTGCTGGCCTCCATTGGGCCAGGTAAGTTAAGGACTGCGCAGGAGGAGGGGCAGTAGCCATGATGAAAACTTAGAGAGAAGCTGGACCATCTGAAACTTGCTCTCTCTTGAAACTCATGATCAATTAGCTGCCTGCCTTCAGAGGGAATCTCCACCTGCCTTTGGATGATACTTGTGAGTAAGCTACCTGAGATCTAACTAGATATATAGTTCCAGTAACTCAGATGCGTGATCAAAGGCTACCCAGCCACCCTGTTTGCTTTATGGAATTTCTCTGATATTGCTCTACCCTGTACCCTATTCCAAACCTACTCCTTGTAACCAATAAAGTTTTCCTTTGTACCTAGTATGGGACACTTATTGGGAGTGGGTCTAAATTATGCCTTGGGGTCCTCTTGGTTCAGCTGACTAAGGGAGACCACTATTTGTGCTTCAGTCTGAAGGAAGCACCCCAAATTCTTGAAGTGGGTTGAGTACCCTCAAGGACTACTAGACGTGTGTTTCCCAAGGGGCACAGAGCCAGGATCAGTCCAGAGCCTGGGTGATGGCAGCATTACCCCTAGGATAGTGGGTGTGCTCCAGGAAGGGGGTCGCAGATGTGAGGAACCCCCAGAGAGACACTCAGAGCTTGGAAGGTGGTTGGGCGCAGTGAGGTGGTTGGCTCAGCGCAGGAGCACCCTCTACTGGCCTGCCACAGCGGACGTATGTGAATTTTAATTCCTGAACCTCAGGTATTTAGGATGTATGCAGCTAGAGAGAATTTTAACAGAAGGACTCTAAATCTAATCAACTCCCAGACTCTCCTGACTTAGAAATGTACAAAACATTTTCCACTTTGATTAGTTAGCAATCTATTAGCTAATTTTGAGTTGACCTCCAAATGTAATTTATAATTTCATATTGTGTTCTAGATATTTCAAGATAAAATGTTGTTGCATCAAATTTATCTTCTTGGAAAGTTCTTGTTGCCTCTACCATGTCTCTCTTGCAAGGCTGTGTAGTCAAGCCAAATTCTGGAAAAATTATGATCTTGTGCTTTCACATGTTAAGTCTCCCTTTTTTTCCTGGCTGTTGCTAAGAATATCTTTCTGTTTCTGTGATCTAAAGTCTAAGAATAATTGTATTTCCTATTTTGTTCATTCTAACTGACCCTCTGGCTGAATTCCTGGAGTACTTAACCATATACATAGGGGTCATCTTGAACTGGAGGAAATAATTTGCTGCAGGAAAACTAAGAAATCAGAATATTCCCTTCCAATAAGGAATCTGGAGATCTGCATACTTTTGGCTGAGGTTTTACTTTCCATCATTCCTATCAGCTTGCCTGATTCTACACTATATTTTACAAATGTCAATGTAAATTCTTTCCACTCATCAGGAAGCTGTAGCTTTCCAGTTTATCCAGCTGCTGCTTCACTTGGTTATACCTCCATCCAGCTAATGTATTATCATAGGTAAAGTCTCAAGCTTACATTCATACAAAGAAGAAATATGTGAGTTCTACTTGTTTTGGTACATATAGTTACTTTAGAAAGCATGGACTTTTTCCAGACTGGTGGGAGAGATGTGGAACAAGATGACTTTGAGGGATTTCTTCATGGATAATTTATCCCAGGATTTATTAAAGTATATATTAACAGAAGAAAGGCTTGGAATATATCCATTTCAAGGAAAGTGCTTTTTATTTGTAAGGAGTCCCCAATGTTTTGATGATGGGCTGCTGATTGGATGAGAAAATGTTCTATGAATAATGTTGATTTTTTTAAAAAATCCAGTGAACAATCAGAAAGGTTTCTGAAACCCCTGACTGCAAGAGAGGTTCTTATTAGAAATCTGGTTTCTTTTCTTCAAATATTGAATCTATCTCCCTGCTCTTTGTGGTAGGTTGCTAAGAGTCTGGAAATCAGGAGAAACCCAGCTCTCAGACTCACAGCCTCTAAAACATAACCTCCTACACAGCTGGTGAGCTGAAAAACTGCAAGGCAGTTCCTATTCTAGGCTTCGCTTTCTTATTTTTGCAGCTCTTCAGCAGTTCAGAACTCCATGGTCACTGGTTCTATAGCAATCTTCAAAGGATGCCAGGGCTTCCAGGATGCCAAAGATTCTCAGGTGAGTTTGGGAATCCTCCAGTGAAATACAGTTTCACTGGAAAATGCTAGTTCTTCAAACCCAAAATGTTTTGTGGAAATGTATCAGGTTCCACAAACCACAGGCAGCTCTGTCAGGTTTTCTGCCAGCTCACATTAGAGCCCAGGTTTCTAGGGTCGTTGATTCTAAGACTTTCCCAGGACTGGAGTTATTGTGTTTTCCAGAATACTGGGCCAATGGCCTCCCCAGGTGGCTCAACCTTCATGTGCTGGGAAATCAGCTGCCCACAGAGCTGATCAAGCCAAGTAACAAGCTGAAAATAACATGATTTTTTTGTTAGTGTTATGGCTACCATTCAGTGGTAGATAGCCATGAAGCTAAAAAGAATCATTTCAATTTTATTTAGTAGCAGTTCACACCTGGAGAGCACATTTTGGTTGTGAAACACTGTGTGATGGTGTTTCCAAATAAATTATTTTCTATGCCAGAATGTTGGACATTTTGAAATGCCAGCTGTCCAGAGGGACCTGGACTGCCTTACTGAGTGGCTCTCCATTGTCTGCTTTCCTGGAAAGTAGATGGTCTGTTCTCCAGTGGTCATCCAAGGAGTTAAGAAGCCATGCAACTATTCTGGAGAAAAAACTGAAAGTTTCACTTCTTTTCAACATCTCTGAATTTGGACAGAACTGAAAATCCCTTTCCCTTCAGCTGCATTCTAATCTTCTGATGTTCTTGTCTCCTTGGTTTTCCCTTTTCTCTCCCAAAAGTGTGAGCTGACTTTTGGTACCTGAGGGTGGTTTGAATATCATTTCTGCAGCCAGCTCCAGATTTCTTCCGATTTTAGCCGGGAAATGGCTTAGTAAGTAGGATCTCCTCTCCATGTGAAAGGGAATTCTGTATGCCCTGGAAATACACTGTCCACTCTGTACTTCTCTCACTCTTTTGAAACCAGGCTGGTTGCCTCTCTCTCTCATGAAGGGTATCCTCTTTCTTTCTCTCCTCGAGTATAAGAACTTTAGATATCCCTCTCTCCTCCTAGACCTGTGTTAGGTCTGGCCAGCTGCTACTCCTCTGGGACCAGCTTGCAGAACCCTGTGCTTGGCTCTTCTTGTCTTTATCCTGACCCACTCCACCGAGTTCCACGTATACCTTTTAGAAGGGAACACATCAGCCAAACATTATACTGCACATAATTAATTTGCACTTTTTCTTAGGCCTCCGGCAGACTCATGTTCTTCATATGCTAGGAGCAAAGGGCTTCCAGCTAATCTTTCATTTGTCTTCCGGTTCTTGGCAGAGTCTCTAGATGACAAAAAACTCAGGCCATGCTGTAAAGCAAAACATGAAATCAGTTGTTTTCCATGATGATAAACAATCAGAAATAGGCTCTTTCCTTTCTCCATTCTGCATATTCTAGGCAAGTCTATGAAGAATCCAATGAGTCTTGAAGAGTAAAAGACCAGCTAAATATTTCCGTTTTCCACAGTTTGTCTCTGTTTTTAACTATGCATTACTACACATTTTTTTTTTACTGAATTCGTAGTGGCTGAAGTTATGAACTATTTATTGTAGAGTAAAAGGGAATAAGGCTTTAGCACACTTCAGCTGCATACACTCTTACCCCATTGTAAATGAAAAACCCCATAGCATCTTAGGGTGAAGTTACACATTACACTTAGACCATACTAAAGGAATTTAAAATGTGAATATTCTCATGTTAAAGCTCATTAACTTATGCTAAGTGATATTTGAGCATCTCAAGGTTATGCCTCTTCTGGCAGGTTACTCTGACCTGTTCTAGCTAGTTCATTTTAGGATAATTTCAGTTTGTTCCATGGAGATAAAATGAGCCATCTTCAGTGTGTCAGACCACAGGTTGTGCCTGCCACTTTAAGAGGTTTCAGACAGACTTTGAATAGTTGGCAGGTGTGGTTTGGCCCAATTAGATGGTCACATGACCTAAAGGGGGCCACAGAATTGGATGAGGGCTAGGCAGCCTCAATAATAAGCCCATGACCTAGAAGCACAGCTGGCAGTTATACCTAGAGAGCCAGAAGAGCAACATTATACAGCCTGCAGACTCCAGTTCCCAGAATACCTGGAGGTCAGGGTTTGAACTATGGGGATGGAGGAGGTTCCCGGTCCTGGGGCATGACCTGAAACCATACTCTGCTGTGGTTGGATGGTGTGGTAGAGCTGCTTGTGGCAGGGCAGTCACCAGGAAATGCCACACCTGTGTCTCCCCAGTGCCTTCCCTAGGCCCCACAGACTTCCCCATCTGTGCCTTCCCCAGTGTGCTGAAAAGCCTCAGCCCCAGGTGCCTTGTGGGTACTCCATGGAGGGGGAAGGCTAAGGGATCACACCTTGACAGAAAAGGACAGGGCCCAGATCCATTGAATGGGGCCTGAGGTGGGGTACAGGCCCATTGAGTGGGGCCTGAGACAGGGCCAAGGGCCACCTAGCACGACCTGAGACCCAAGGGGTATAAGGCCCAGGAGCCCAGTGAGGGGGTGGAACAGAGGCCCCAGTAAGGGGGAGGAGTTGTGGCATGTAGCTAAGGCACGTTTGAGGATGCCTGAGGCCAAGTGCAGCCCAGCAATGTGGCTGGGGGAGTTGGAAGTGATTTTAGATGCCATCTGTGTAGCATGGGACACAATGTAGGGATGGTTCGGAGCTATGTATTATGCCTTTGGTATCGGGCAATAAATGGGCAGCTTCCCAACTATGAACAACTTTTTAGTTCCAACAAAGTGTGGCAGGAAAGTCAGGTGAGTGGACTGCCTGAGACAGGTGGGTGGGTTGATGTTGTGACTCACCACATGATGGGCCCCTGTCACATTCAGTTCTCCACAATCACAGGATGCACCATCCTCCCCTAAGAGCAGGGATAGAGCCCAGGTATCCTGGCTCCCAGCCACACCCCTGTTCACCAGCCCTCTAGTGGCAAGTCAGAGCTGTGCAGGCAACAAATTATATTCACCCTTCATATGCAACTGCTTGACACAAGTGCAGCTCACAGCTGTAACTCAGAATGATTTCTGCAAAGCCTTCTGAGTTACAACGTTACTCCAGAACAAACAGAAGTTCACTGTTGGTTCAAGGAAAGAGGGGAATCTAGGTGCAGGCTGGGAGCCTGCAGCCAAGTTTCCACAGCAATGCCCACAGCTCTCTGCCAGTGCTCCCTATTTTCAGAATGGGAAGGGGGAAAGGCAGCAGAGGAAGCTCATTTTTGAGCTTTGAGGGCCTCCATATACCTGCCCCACCCTCCAGAGGGGGCAAAAACACCCGCAGACTGAACTCCCTGCACTCGCTTCCCCTCCTCCCATTTTGAAAACAGTGACAGATTGGGAGCTCCTCAGACAGAAGTTACAAAAGATGCTACATTTTGAAACATCTTTATCTGATACCTCATGCAATGAGGTGTCAGGTTTTTACCAGATCAGCCATTTTTTAATCTGTCTGCAGATGTGCACTTGTATTTGGTTACGTCTATAGACTGTTTTCTGTGGCCAGATTGGGCAAAAATTGTCACTTCTGTCAGCACCCCAAGTTCTAATTTTAACACAGCTTAGTATTCCACAGATTTAGTATGGTCTAAGTATAACATGTAACTTCAACCTTATTCCTTCAAATTATTTTTGGTTAAATACTGAGATGAAGTTTACGCAGTCTGGATTCTCTCTGATTAGGAAAAAATGAGACACATTTGAGCAAGCTCCTTTCTATCACCACAAAGTGATTGAGATTCTTAAAATACCCATAAAGGATGTTAATGACATGTGAACTTTGCAGTATTCTTAGAAGGAGGAAGAAAATAGGAAGATTCTAAAGAAAATACTAACCAGTGTATATGATTTTGCCAGAAGAGGCTTTGAACTCTGGCATTGCTACACTGAACAAGTCTTAAAACACTGTTAAATGGAGAGGTTGACTGAAACCTTATTTAACTGCTTTGTTTGGAGACCGAATATGATTCTTATATTTCAAAGTGGCCAAAAAGAGCCAAAACAAATTCAGCAGGCCCTGTTATGCAAAATGAGATAATGGAAATCATTAATCTTAAAACCATGAGGGATATTTCTAAACAAAATCTTGAAAAGTGGTATATAATTAGGATAGCTGACGGATTTCTCTGACAAAGGACAAATAGCTTTGTGTTTTCATGTCCAAAATGAATTGTCTTTCAAATTATTACAATTTTTCCTTTCAAAAAATAACATTAATGTAAGATTCTCTCTATATTACACATTATAATGGACCCTGATAACTCTGGTGAAACCCTGAGATGTTGAGCCAGGACTGTACAATTTATCAAGTAGATTTCCCTGAAAAATTTCAGAACCTTTTTTTTCAGAGCTCAAGTTCCAAACTACAATGTTCAGCAGAAAAACTGACAGAAAAATATCCCAATCCTTCTCTTTCTCTCAGTGTTCTGCAAGTCACCTTTCTGTGACAAAATGTCATTGTCTGTGACCAAGTGACTATTTTGCCAACTGTGCAATGTGTTTGCAATCAATGCTAAAGATTATTTAGAGCTAAAAGTTTGTAACTAGTGATTGTGTTTGTCTCAATTTTCAAGCACTGTTCATAGGGTTGATTCGTGTCTGAAAAGCAGCTCCAATGACAATGTCTCAAATTCAGTGTCTTAGCAGCACAATTCCATGACTGAGCAGTGTAGACTCGACTTTGCTCTGCTTCTGTTCACATCGATGTTGGTGTAATGTTATAGTTACAAGCATCCACAGTAATGTTCAGACTAAGAACCTCCAAGAAGGAATGAACTTGTAAACTGTTGACCTGTTTAAAAGTGGTGAGCATGCACAGATGTGTTTGTGAACTTGGTGGGGAAACAGAAAGAGATTTCTGAGATAAATGTGAGACAGCTTTGAGTGACAGGAATGTATCAAAGTGAGAAACAAAATGATTGGCCGAGACTAGAAGTGAGTTACCAGGCAACTTTGATATAAAAGGATGCTGCAGAAGTATCTCTGTGCATGCCTAGGTGTTCTGTGCGAGTGGCTAGATCACTCCAGAACTGTTCTTTGAGAGTGGCTAGACTAGGACAGAACTGAGCTTGTGCGCCATGTGAGGGAGATCAAATCTGGGGCCATGTGTGGTGAATCCATGGATCTGTATGCTTGCTTGTGTGCTTGAAAAAAGACCTCAGACTTTGATGAAGAGGACATGGTTCCTGTGAGAGTAGCCAGACTGCTCCAGGATCAGTGAGAGAAGAACTTAGATTCTAGAGAGTAGTGATCTCCTAGGTGGCATGTGAAGTCTTGTCTCACCTCTGGAGGGTAGTGACCTCCTTGTTGGCATGAAGTTTGTTCCTCTTCTTGCCTCTGAAGGGTGGTGGCTTTCACTGGGTTCCTGTGTTGCATTGCTCTTAGGCCAATCAGCCCATCAATTGTTTGGTAATGTATTAACTGTATTGCCTTGCATTGTCCTTGTTCATCCTAAACTGTCTCAGATCTCATTATTATTATCAGTTTTATTATTTTCTTTCATTTATTATTAATATTATTAATAAATTCTTGTTTAATGTTAACATCTCTTGATTTCATTATTGTTTCCACTAGTACACCGGAAAAACCAAGCTGGGGATCTTATTGTTATTGTTACTGTCCTTTTCCTTCTTTTATTATTAACCAATTATTGTTTTGTGTTAACATCTCAAAATGCTTTTACTACTTTCTCCTAATACCCTGGGAAAACCAAGCTGGGCATCCTAACCAGAACTGCTGGTCAGCTTGGCTAATCTCACCCTTCAGTCAACAACCTTCTGGGCCTAATAAAAGTGGGCTCCAATCCCTCCCTAAATTTGACACTTAACAAGCAACTACGTGGTTCCCAGGATAGCGTTGGCTCCTGCCATGCCAACTGAAGTGGCAGGATCAGCAGCCACTGTAGCAACAGCTGTTTTTGCACCTCCTCCAACTAATCGGGCACCTGGGCCTACTGCCCCATTCGCCCCCTCTTCCCGCCATTATGTTAGTGCAGGGGTTGGCAACATTTTTGGGCAGAGTGCCAAACCGCCCCCCACTCGCAACCTTGACTTAGATTCATAGATTCATAGATGTTAGGGTCGGAAGGGACCTCAACAGATCATCGAGTCTGACCCCCTGCATAGGCAGGAAAGAGTGCTGGGTCTAGATGACCCCAGCTAGATACTTATCCAACCTCCTCTTGAAGACCCTCAGGGTAGGGGAGAGCACCACCTCCCTTGGGAGCCCGTTCCAGACCTTGGCCACTCAAACTGTGAAGAAGTTCTTCCTAATGTCTAGTCTAAATCTGCTCTCTTCTAGCTTGTGGCCATTATTTCTTGTAACCCCCAGGGGCACCTTGGTGAATAAAACCTCACCAATTCCCTTCTGTGCCCCTGTGATGAACTTATAGGCAGCCACAAGGTCGCCTCTCAACCTTCTCTTGCGGAGGCTGAAAAGGTCCAGGTTCTCTAGTCTCTCCTCGTAGTGCTTGGTCTGCAAGCCCTTAACCATACAAGTGGCCCTTCTCTGGACCCTCTCCAGGTTATCCGCATCCCTCTTGAAGTGCAGTGCCCAAAATTGCACGCAGTACTCCAACTGTGGTCTGACCAGCGCCCAATAGAGGGGAAGTATCACCTCTTCGGATCTATTCGTCATGCATCTGCTGATGCATGATAAAGTGGCATTAGCTTTTCTGATGGCTTCATCACACTGCTGACTCATGTTCATCTTAGAGTCCACTAGGACTCCAAGATCCCTTTCGACTTCTGTGCCACCCAGCTGGTCATTTCCTAGGCAGTAGGTGCTGGACATTTTTCCTCCCTAGGTGCAGCACTTTGCATTTCTCCTTGTTGAACTGCATTCTGTTTTTTTCTGCCCACTTGTCCAACCTGTCCAGGTCCGCTTGCAGCTGTTCCCTGCCCTCCGGCGTGTCCACTTCTCCCCATAGCTTTGTGTCATCTGCAAACCTGGACAGAGTACACTTCACTCTCTCGTCCAAGTCGCTGATGAAGACATTAAAGAGTATCGGTCCAAGGACCGAGCCCTGCGGGACCCCACTGCCCACACCCTTCCAGGTCGAAACCGACCCATCCACCACGACTCTCTGGGTGCGACCCTCTAGCCAATTCGCCACCCACCGAACTCTGTAGTCATCCAAGTCACAGCCTCTTAATTTGTTCACCAGTATGGGGTGGGATACCATATTGAAGGCCTTCCTGAAGTCTAAGTATACGACATCCACCCTTCCTCCTGTGTCCAGGTGTTTCATAACCTGGTCATAAAAAGAGACTAGATTTGTCAGGCATGATCTGCCTGCTACGAACCCGTGCTGGTTTCCCCTCAGCATAATTTGTCCTGCCGGGCTCTCACAAATGTGAGCCTTGATAATTTTTTCAAAGACTTTGCCAAGGATGGAGGTGAGACTGACTGGCCTATAGTTGCCCGGGTCCTCCTTCCTCCCCTTCTTGAAAATGGGGACCACATTGGCCCTTTTCCAGTCCTCCGGGACTTGGCCCGTGCACCACGAGCGTTCAAATATTCCCGCCAGTGGCTGTGCAACGACATCGGCCAGTGCCTTCAGTACCCTTGGATGGAGCTCATCCGGGCCTGCCGACTTAAAGGCATCCAGTTCTTCCAAGTGACTCTGCACCATCTCAGGGTCTACGCATGGTAGTCTGGCGCCATGCTGCTGCCTCTCTACAATCCCAGTTAGAGCCTTGTCCTGCCCCTCCTTAGGAACACTGAGGCAAAGAACTCGTTAAGGAGTTCAGCCTTGTCCCCTCTGTCCGTCACTGATTGCTTCTGTCCATTTAGCAGGGGTCCTATTCCTCCCTGGGCCTTCCTTTTACTCCCTATATATCTAAAAAACAATTTTTTGTTGTCCTTTATTTGGGATACCATCCTCAGCTCCATGGTAGCTTTGGCCCATCTAACTGCCTCCCTACAAGCGCGAGCAGAGGAGGTATACTCCTCTTTGGTGATCTCTCTCTGTTTCCACTTTTTATGTGCCCCCCTTTTGGCCTGTAGGCTGCCCTGGATTTCTCTGGTCAGCCAAGGAAGCCTCCTGGCCCCTTTCCCTCTTTTTCCTCACTTGTAAGACTTGGCATGCCAGGAGCGGGTGGCAGGGGAGCCATAAGGTGCCCAATCCTTTTTGTGGCAGTGTAGCCCCAGCCCTTCCCTGCCATCCACTCTGATGCTAGAATACCTTCACATGCCACACTCTGGAACCCATGCCAGGGGGTGCCTTCCCCTGCATTAGTGCTTAAAATGTGCAGCCAAAATTTCATGGGTCAAAACAATTGCACTGATGTTGTTATGTTGTTACTATGTGGTTCAGAGGTATGAGCTTTCATAGGCGCAACCTAGAGCAGGGGCAGGCAATTATTTCAGCTGGAGGGCCACTTAATGAGTTTTGATGAGCTGACAAGGGCCGCAAGGGTAGTTCCACCCCTTAATAGGCACCCACCCCTGGTCGCTATTTTGGGACCATAAGTCCCACTCTTTACCCCTGACCTTTTTCATCGTAAATCCCTCCCCTTGCCTCCAGAAGTACTGCTTTTAGGAAGGGGGTTGGCCACCTTGGAACTGGACAATTAAAATCAAACATACAGAATAACACATTTGAATTCTATTTTAAGAAATATTTTTGTCCTGATTTGTGTGTATTTGCATTGTGTATATAGAGATGATTGCATACTAGCTCAAATTGAAGTCTTACTCTTGTATATTGGGGGCTGTGGAGGGGCGTGGGGGGAACGGGTGAGTGGGTATGGGGTTTGTGGTTGTGTGTGGATGTTTGTATATGTGGGGTGTGGAGGAAAGCGTGGGATTACGTGTGGATGTGGGTGGGTATGGGGGTTTTGTGGGGATATGTGAGTGTGGGGTAGGTTGTGATGGGTGCAGTGTGTGTGGGGGGGAGGGTGTGGTTGTGGAGTTTGTTGGGGAGGGTTTGAGGGTCTGGTGGGGCGTGCATGGGAGCCTTGCACGAATGCCCCCTGAGCCGGTCAGCACCCACCTCCACCCCACAGCAGCCCAGAGCCCACACACCCTGTGGCACCTCCCTGCCACCGCCAACAGCGCGCAGCCCCAGTACACCCCATGCCTGCTCCACACCAACGGGCTTTGGCACATCCTGCTGCCCACTGGGCACGTAGTGGTGCTGGGGTGGCTCCGTAACTGGACTGTCTTTCTAGGCATCCCAGGCAGCGGAGGCTCCTTCTGGCTGCCACTGCTGCTGGCTCATGTCCCATGGTAGTGGTGGGGACCCATGCATGCAGCCCCAACCTGGCATGCTCTACACCTGCTCCGGACTCACCCACCCAGGCTGAGCAGCAGTGATGGCCAGGCAAAAACTGTTGCTCAGTGTAGTGGAAAAGTGGCCTCTCCCCCTCACTGCTGCCACTGCTTCCTGGTGCAGCCACCAGAGCCAGCACCATGCCAGGCTGCTCAGCTGGGGTGGGCAAGGTGGAGCAGGCATGGGACATGCTCGGTCGCGGCTGTGTGCGCGGGTCCCCACCAGTACCGCAGGACTGGGGCCAGTGGCAGCAGCAGCTGGAAGGAGCTGCCACTGCCTGGGCTGCCTAGAAAGGCAGTTCAGCCACAGAGCTGCCCTGGCCACACTGCGTGCCTAGGGGTGGCAGGACATGCCATTGCTGGGTGGTGTCTGGTCCAGGTGGGACCAAGAGAACTGCTGTGGGCCAGATGAAGCTCCTGTGCAGGCCAGATCTAGCCTGTGGGCTGTATTTTGTCTACCCCTGACCTACAGTAATCTAAGTTATCAGTCTCCTCTCCTTTTCCCTTTCCCTACTGTATAAAATCATTTCTTTCTCCCAGTCTATTCCTATCATCTGACAAAGTAAATTGTTGCCTATGAAAGCTCATACTTTCTGAACCAACAGCCGCGGTGAAGCTGGTGGCAAGCAGAGGGATCCAGCCCAGACCGGTGTGGCTCACTAGTCCAGCTTTGCACCAGAGTGGGTTGCATGGCTCCCGGAGCCATGCAACCCACTCCAGTGCAAAGCTGGATTAATGAGCCACACTGGTCTGGGCTGGATTCCTCCACTTGCCACCAGCTTCACTGCGGCTGCTCTGGTCACTTGCCTTCCCACAGCCCTGGGGACATCTCCCCTGCCACTCCCCACACATCCCTGACATCCCCTACCACTCCCCATAGCCCCAACAACCCCCTCCACTCTCAACATCCTCCCAACATCCCCCTGCTACCCCTCACACACACTTACACCCACACAGGAGCCACATGACCCGCTCTGGTGCAAAGCTGGACTAGCAAGTCACACAGGGCTGAGCTGTGTCCTGTCCCATGCCACCTCCCCACAGACAGTGAGCCAGAGGCAGGACCCAGCACAGCATGCAGGGGTCATGTGCTGAGCCCAACTGGGTCCTGCTGGCCCTGGGTTTGCTATGGCACCCGGCTGGGCCCGTCCCATGGTGGCAAGACCTGGCCTGGCACACAGGGACTGCGTGTCAAGCCCAGCCAGGTCCTGCCGGCCCTGAGGCTGCTCATGTTGCCCAGCCAGGCCAGTCTCGTGGCATGCAGGGACCATGTGCCATGTGACTGGCCTGGCCGGGCAGCATGAGCAGCCCCAGGGCCGGCAGGACCTGGGCAGGCTTGGGGTGTGGTCCCTGAGTGCCATGCTGTGTCCTGCCACCATGGGACTGGCCCAGCCAGGTGGCAGAGCAGCCCCAGGTATGGCAGGACCCGACTGGGCTTGGCACGTGGTCCCCGTGTGCCGCACTGAGTCCTGCTGCCGTGGGACCAACCTGGCCAGGTGGCAGAGTGGCCCCAGGGCCGGCACAACCTGGCTGGGCTTGGCACGCGGTCCTTGAGAGCTGACAGCTGGCAGCAGCAGGCTCAGAGCGCACCACTTCCACTGCTGCTGCAGAAAGTAAGTTATGGGCCCTGCGCAGGGGAGCTGTGACCCTGCAGGATGACTAGGATCCTGTGTGGGGGGCTGTGGCCCTCCAGGGTACCTGGGACCCTGTGCAGGGGGGGGACATGTGGCCCTGCAGGGGGGAGCTGGGGCCCTGCAGGGGGGGCATTCTATGTGCTGTGGGGGGGGCTGCACCCTGTGGGGCCAGGAGACCCACCCCTCCTGAGCGGCTGCTCCCCACGAGGTCCCCCACACCCACAGTCCCCCCAGCAATTGCCCCAACCTTCCCACACACCAACCAACATCCCTTCACACCCACCCACCCACCTTCCCCCACACCCCTTCCCACCCCCTTCCTGCAAATACCACATCCCCCCATCACATAGCCATGTGTGAAGAAAATCAAAAGCACACATCAACACATATAGGTATTTAGAATTTATTTTATCATGATGATAGAGACACTGATAGACTTCCAAATTGCTTTAACATTGAAAATATACCAATAAAGCTTTGCCCAACTGATCGATATCTCTCTCTCTCTCTAGATATATATGTGTGTGTGCGTGTGCATGTGGAGTGGTCTTTTAATTGTAGATGAACATGGATTTTGGGGTATTTTTAAAAATGAATTTGGAATGCTGCTGCAGCAGTCCAGCTGGCACAAGGGGTAGTGTCTCCAGATATCAATCGGCTAGGTCCCAGGAGCTCCTGACAGCAAGTAGTCCTGAGCTGCTTGCCAGGGCAGCTTTTTATACTGCTGGGGACAGCACAAGTGCTGGCTCCAGTCTCCAGCTCCCCCTGGCTGCAGACCTGGGAGGAGCCAGGAGGGGTTATTTTGCCACAAGTGGCACAATTTGCTTCACAACAAAGTGCATGTCTGAGCATGTGCGCTGAGGCAAAAAGCTCAAATTTGCACCACTTCTGTTTGAACTGCTGCAAATGCATGTGCTTGCATGTGTGGATGCACCCTGAAGTGTCACTCTGCCCTACCTTCTGCTTGACTTTAGACTAATATGGCTAACCACCTCTGTGCTTTTAATGTGGCCATGTAAGTACCACATACAATTTGGCCCCATGTACATAAAATTAATAAACACTTAAAAAATCTTAGCCTAAATCAGTATGCACTGTGGTTGTAAAAGAATGCAGTAAAAGATGACAAAATCAGTGCTAATGAACCAGTTCAAAATAAGCAGTTTAATTCCATGGTCATATAGACACTGCGATTTAATTTGCCACATGGGTGAAGGAGTGGGATATAGACGGAAAAAGTTCAAGGAATGGAGAATGAAACTGTACTTTTCAGAGCTGTAAGAAACAGCACAAGATGTGCATTTGTTGATCCAGATTATTTTTTAGGTAGTTCATCACTCACATGAAGTAAATATGAAAGAATACAACATTTAAAAAAAAATCTACCTTATCCTCCACTCAAGTTTTTCAAAACTGTATACATTTGATATAAACCTTAGTCTCCAGTCTTTTATGGCTATTAAAAAATAAGATTTCACAAGATACTGAAAAATGCACAGTCAAAACACAGTAAATCATTACTTTATGGAACAACTTTCATTTGCCAATTTTTTCCCCTGGGAATTCTGTAAGCATTGAATAAAAGGAGAATCTAATTATGGGCTGCCAAAGAGGGAATACTACATTGCACAATTGTCATGTAAAATAATAAGAGCATTTATAATACATATTTACATTTGTCAGCTTACTGTGTCATATTTCATTGTGATTAATCATTTATGTCTCTTGTGCAAGCTCAGGAAGTAGTACAATAACTAGAGAGAGAGAGAGAGAGAGAGAGAGAGGGCGAAAAAAAGAGAGAAGGCTTTTGATGAGCATCTCTTTTTAAGCTGCTATTTTAGAAGAAAGCCATAACATGTTTAAAATGATAATTGTAAATCTACTTTACATCAAAAAGCCAAAACCAGGCATGATAACCATTCAACACAGATAGCAATTCTACCTGTCTTGTAATAAAGGTACCAATACCTCTATAAAATGCTCCATGCCAGGGCAGGCCTTCACCAGGTTTTAAGTCATAACCCTTCAAAAATCAGTGGAGTTATATCCATTTACATTATTTGACAATCTGTCTCAGTCTCGCTCCATACACATTGCACATTTTGTTCTGTGTAGACCATCATGAAGAACTAAGATAAGAATATATATTGCTGGAAATGGGGCGGAAATGTTCTTTCTGCTTTTGTGATTCTGTTTAAGTAAATGGACCTCTTCAATACTTTCAAGAACAATAAAATGTACTCTGTGGACAAAAATATTCAATAAGTATAGTACAGTGCACTAGCATTTGATATAATTTGACACTGTCTCTATTAAGCAGAATGGTTGTGAACTTTATAAAGCTATATCACATTCAATGATTGAAATGAAAAATGACAATTTTGGGGGGCTGGATAAACAGAGCATAAGAAAGCTAATTGCTAAAGAAGTATTATTGTTTTTCTAACAGTTTTTATATAGCGATGAATAATAGGAAAAAATTAGGAGAACATTACAGAAGTCTTATCTGTCAGTAACAATTTGAGAGAGCTTGCCTGGCAATCTAATCTGGCCTTTCTAGCTTGGAAGCATATTTTATTCACTTTGTGTGAGTGCCACTTTCAGGACTATGAGATCTGGTATTCTAAATGAATTGAGTAAAAAGATCAGTCTAAAATTTTTACAGAAATATGTGTTTATTCCTTTGCATGACTTGTTTCTAAAGAACATATAACCACAATGATTAAAAAAAACTCAAACAAAATCAACATGTTGCAATCAGAGGCCTTTTTTGGATCTAATTCTGTATTAAGTTCTGTTCAGACGGACCTCAGTATTGATTGCAAGACTGGGGCTTAGCCAATAATGGCAATCTAATCATTCATTTGGTTAGCTGGCAATAGATTCAATTATATTATATCAGACAGACTATAAAGAAATTATATTTTAGACAGACTACAAAAGTGGGCAGATGAGAATAGGGTGGTGTTCAATGTAGACAAATGCAGGGTGCTGCACCTTGGGAGGAGGAATCCACAGCATACGTACAGGCTGGGGAGTTCCCTTCTTGAAAGCACAGAGGTGGAAAGGGATCTTGGCGTCGTTATTGACTGCAAGATGAACATGAGCCGCCAATGCCAGACCGCAGCCAGCAAGGCCAGCCATACCTTGTCATGCATCCAAAGATGCATCTCAAGCCGGTCCAGAGAGGTGATACTCCCCCTCTATGCGACTTTGGTCAGGCCACAGTTGGAGTACTGCGTCCAGTACTGGGTGCCGCACTTCAAAAGGGATGTGGCCAGCCTGGAGAGGGTTCAGAGGAGGGCCACCCGCTTGGTGAGAGGGCAGCAGGACAGGCCCTACGAGGAGAGACTGAGGGACCTGAACCTGTTCAGCTGCAGCAAGAGGAGGCTGAGGGGGGACCTGGTGGCTGCCTACAGCTCATCAGGGGAGATCAACAGCAAATAGGCAGAGCCCTTTTCTCCCCAGCACCACCTGGGGTGACAAGGAACAATGGTAATAAGCTGATGGAGAATAGGTTTAGGTTGGAGATCAGAAGGCAATATTTTACAGTTAGGGTGGCCAAAATCTGGAACCAACTTCCCAGGGAAGTGGTCCTCACCCCCACCTTGGGCAAATTCAAGAGGAGGTTGGATGATCACCTGTCTGGGGTCTTGTGAACCCAGCATTCATTCCTGCCCATGGCAGGGGGTCAGGGTAGATGATCTGTTCAGGTCCCTCCTGACCCTAGCTACTATGAAACTATGATATGATTAAAAGAAGTGTTGTTGTTTAGTTTCCTTGTCCGTGCATAGAAAAAAATACCTGCATAATGTTAGAAGCCAGCCAAGCCCTTCAAGGGCCAAGGGATATGGCAGTTTGCAAAGGGGCAGGTGATTATCCCATGACAACTGATTTACATAAAAGTTGAAAGATGTCAATTGAGGGGAACAGCTGCCAGGTGCCATGGGACTTAGAGGGATGGGCCCCACATGACTGTTTGAGCAAGGAGACGAAGGACAAAAATCTGAAAGAGAAAATAGGAAAGGAGTCCATGGGTGGAGGATAGGACTGAAATTGGATGAAAACCTGGAAAAGAATGGGCTGCGCAAGGAGATTGGGACTGAAAACCAATAGAGTAGGAAGAAGTAAATAATGGCAAAGAGTGAAAGACCTCATAAATTATTACGTTTTAGAGGGAGATCTGAGAACAACTTGTAAAACTGAGTGGGGCAAAGAGTTCAGGGGGGCACTGAAACTAGAGAAAGAAAGTTGGAGAGGGACACAAGGACTAGGAGCAACTGGTGAGGACAAGAAATATAGGCAGAGGAGGACAATACCAGTTGAGGGGGAAGAGAGAGATTGGAAAAGGAAATGAGATAAGAAGGGACTAGTACTGGGTAGACAAGGACATGAAAAAAGCAGTAAGGAAGGCGAGTCCACTGAAATGAAATTAGGATTTATTGTGGAAAGTCTGATCTGGGGAAGGGGACTTTGTGCCTGGAAGCTTGTTTAACATAGCTCCAAACTCTACTGCTGCTCATCACATATTTCCTGGATGATCATAGCTACAAAAACACTCCAACATTACTACATTGATGTTGATGTCAACATCAATATGGAATTATGGAAATTGAAGACCTACTTTTTTGAAATGTGTTAAGTGGCTTCAAAGGGCAGGTGCAGTATGTGGTTCACAGTCAAATTCATTTGAAAAAAACAAACAAACCTCTGCTTAGCCTGGATAATACTTACCTTTTACTGGAGGTAAGCACAAGGCCAACATGAAGCCCAAGACATATGTAGGCCCTCAAAATAGGGATCATATGGGAATGAAGCAGGCATAAGATTTGTACTAGCTTTCTGCATATGATGGAGGCTTACTCAACACACTTATTTCTAGTTAATTCTGTGGACTTGATTAATTCTGTGTCTCATCTGCATAGTCACAAAATATTTTCAGTAACATTTTAATATCACATGTTTAATGTTCTAAAATGTTATCTGTTAGACTTTCATGAACTTATTGTGTGTTAATTATATTTTACTACATTTCTTTAAAATGAGACCAGCAAAGTCATGACTTTCTATTTTTTTTAGACAGCTCCAAAATACAGTGTAACTATGGAACATAATGAACAGCAAAAGAAAGAAATGCAGAAACTCAGATGACAGATAGATTAATGTAATCAAGCTTTTTGACTTTTCCCCCCTTGTTTTTCACAAAATATTGATTTTATACTTTACCAGCAAGAGATACATGTTTTCTTCTTGGCTCTATCTGACACTAGGATTTTACGGAATGCGTTACTTGGCAAAAGACTTCTCCTATTATACTTTATTCCTTATTTTTAGCACTGTTCTGCTGTTGGCTAATCAAATACATCTCCGTTCAATTTAAGCAAGTGTTAGACAAGTTATAGAAAAATCTGCCCCTCAGAGTTTTCAGGGGCTTTACAGCATGTCTTCAAAGGAACAGAGGGATTTGTTTCAAATTAAATTATTCTCAGACCACCACAGGACAGTACCAAATGCTTTCCAACAAACTCTATATCCCTGAAGTTATCACTTCATAGTTATGTATTTCAGAAAACAATTGATGTCTTCAAGTCCTAGTTTTCCCTGAGTGTGTAGTGATCACATTAGATATCTTTCCTCACAGTTTTCTTAATTTCATCCTATAAAACACATCTGGTGGCTTAACCTTGGGATCTGTGCCATTGTTCTGCTATATCTATCCCTGCTTTCTTGGCAGAAGCCTTTCTTCTGACCATCTTTCAAGCTGGAGCACATGTTTTTTATATATTGTGATAAATATACACTTTAACTCCTGCTTTATGCCAAGAGGCTGAGGCATACAGTTAACTGGTTCTCTGGCTTTGACATTTTTTACCTCTTCATAACATGATGCAGTATCTAAAAATATTTGTTTAGTTAGCTTTGCTGAGAAGTCAAGCAAGAGTATTTATCAGTCTGGATCTATGTTACTTTCTGCATGAAAAAAACTGAAAAGGTTTCATGGAGATGGACTTTAAGAGTCTGCTGGTATTCTATTTGTAACTTGTAGGTATACAAACATGTCAGCTGCCAGTATTATATATAGTGAATATTTAAAACAGAAAACAATTTAAGAGTGAGGGAAAATATTGGTCCTATTCTCCAAGACCTGACACATTTTGTAATTATTTATCTTTGTATAAATGGATAACAAAATATTGCCATTTTGACATGTAGGTAAAATCCATTTTGCAAGTGTGAAGTAATACAAGGAGCCAAATAGTGGAGATTTTTTAACACTGTATTAGTTCATTTGATTATTTTTAAGTTATAGCAGGAAGTTGGCGGAAAGATAAAAAGAGGTGGTTGGAGTAAGCATATTGCCAGACCCAGTGAGGTGCTGGCATTGGTGACTGATTCATACATTATTAGTTTGGTTTCACTCAATTTGCTGTTAAACTGCAGCTGTGTGAGCTGCTGCAGAGCTTCATGCCCCTAACTGTATAATATCATGCACTTCTAAATTTAAAACAAAAAAGATATCACAGTGCACTGTGGGATATGCAGTCCAGATTGGGTATCCAGCTCCAAGCCTGAAACATTCAACTGTAACTCCTGTTCAAGTGAAAAAAGAATAATGTCAAACTGACCTGAAACAACATGGTTCCGGTCAATTCAACAAACTAAAAACTGTTAAGGATACAGCCTCTGAATTAGAACGTCCTAGACCTTAAATTCTGGAGGCTGCAAGTAAGAGAGGAATAGTAGGATAAAACTCTGGTCATACCTAGTTTGCTCTTCAGTTCAGTATCCACTCTCTACCCCTGTGTGACAGGATACTGGGCAAGATGGACCTCTAATCTGACTCAGTAAATAGGAGTTCTTATGGGCATTTTTACACATGGAAGAGCTGCAGCACCGGGGGCTTTAAAAAGTGCCCAGTGCTGCAACGCTTGCAGTTGTATAAGTGGTGAAATGTGCATCAGTGCTGAGAAAATGGTAGTGGCACACTTTTGAACTAAAACACACAGAAGGCGCTTTAGTTCAAAAGTGCACCACTGCCATTTTCTGCATGCTGACACACATTTAGCTACTTATACAATTGCATGAGGCATAGCACAGCTCACATCAGCTCGTGTGTGGAGTGGACTTGATTAATCAAGTCTGCTCCGAAGCGGCGGATCACTAGCACATCATGCGGCAAAAAAGTATGTGCATAAATGCCCTTAGTTCTTAATGTCAGTTAGGGTTGAAATGACAAAATGAAATATTTCACTTTTGTGGTCTGAAAATTTTAATATTGCAGAAACCACAATCTATCAAAAGAAAAAGAGATAATTGCAGACAGAAAGAAACATTATTTTAAAAATAATATCAACTTGTTAGCCGACAGAAAGAATTAATGTCTTTAAAACAATATAAAAAACTTTAAAAAAAAGAGCTGCCTGTTTCTGATCTACTGATTAACAAGCTCTTACAGCTTTTCAGTTTTTTAGTCCTTTTACACTTGGCAACTATTTTTCCCCCATGTATTCTATTTTGAGCTGAGAAGCTCCAGCCAGAATGAGGTAGTCTGTGACAGAAATATTCTAGGAAAGTTTGGACAGATGAGAATTCAGTACAAGATTAGGTTGGTCTGCCTATCATAACAAAGTAAAGAATAATCTGTGAAATAATATGTAAGGCAATAGTGAACATTACTGTATAACTTCAGCATAGAACCTGGGAATTGGTTGTGTTAACACCTAGCTGGAGAGTAAAACTACAGTATAAAAAATGGAAGTAAAATCCTACCAATAAGTAATTACTAGCTAGAGTGCACCTAGATGAATACATTACGGAAAAGAAAATTATGTCTTACCAATTTATCAGCATTTTTTAGTGAGTTGTCATAAAAGGGATGTAGAAGAATGGCATGGGGTTCAGCATATAGTGGATATTTTGATTTGGTGGCCAAACTGAAAACATGGTGGGGAATCATGTTTGGTTGAATTGAAATAATAGTGTTTTTTTTTTCATGTTGGTAATTGAAAATTCTAAACCAAAATGTTTAAATGGTTTCAACCAGAACGTTGTCTTTAACCCAAAATGAAAAGGTTTTTTTTCAGATTATTTAACCGTTTTGTTTAACCTATTGCTCCTTTTAAGTCATTTTTAAATAACACCGTGAAAGGAAAAGTTGAAGAATTTTGTTTTAAACATGTCATATCAAAACATTTTGTTGCTAACAAAATTAAGTATTTTATTTAGCAAATCTTAAAATGAATCTTTGACAATTTCCCTTCCCCTTTTCTTTGACCAAAATTATTCACAAAATTTAATAAGAGTGTTGAAATAAAAAAATCTTCAGAATCTCTATATATTGGTAAACTAATATATCTTGAAAAAATAATTAACTATCTCTATAATGATGGATAAAATTATTTTATAGTTTCAAACAAAATTAAACTTTAAAAAAAATCCCTCATCAGTGGCTGATTGTAGAGAGGCAGCAGCAAGGCGCCAGACTTCCATGCATAGACCCTGAGATGGTGCAGAGTCATTTGGAAGAACTGGATGCCTTTAAGTCGGCAGGCCCGGATGAGCTCCATCCGAGGGTGCTGAAGGCACTGGCTGACATCATTGCAGAGCCACTGGTGGGAATATTCGAATGCTCGTGGCGCACGGGCCAAGTCCCGGAGGACTGGAAAAGGGCCAATGTGGTCCCCATTTTCAAGAAGGGGAGGAAGGAGGACCCGGGCAACTATAGGCCAGTCAGTCTCACCTCCATCCTTGGCAAAGTCTTTGAAAAAATTATCAAGGCTCACATATGTGAGCGCCCGGCAGGACAAATTATGCTGAGGGGAAACCAGCATGGGTTCGTGGCAGGCAGATCGTGCCTGACCAATCTAGTCTCTTTTTATGACCAGGTTACAAAACGCCTGGACACAGGAGGAGGGGTGGATGTCGTATACTTAGACTTCAGGAAGGCCTTCGATACGGTATCCCACCCCATACTGGTGAACAAGTTAAGAGGCTGTGACTTGGATGACTACACAGTCTGGTGGGTGGCGAATTGTCTGGAGGGTCGCACCCAGAGAGTCGTGGTGGATGGGTCGGTTTTGACCTGGAAGGGTGTGGGCAGTGGGGTCCTGCAGGGCTCGGTCCTTGGACAGATACTCTTTAATGTCTTCATCAGTGACTTGGACGAGGGAGTCAAATGTACTCTGTCCAAGTTTGCAGATGACACAAAGCTATGGGGAGAAGTGGACACGCCGGAGGGCAGGGAACAGCAGATCTGGACAGGTTAGACAAGTGGGCAGAAAACAACACAATGCAGTTCAACAAGGAGAAATGCAAAGTGCTGCACCTAGGGAGGAAAGATGTCCAGCACACCTACAGCCTAGGAAATGACCTGCTGGGTGGCACGGAAGTGGAAAGGGATCTTGGAGTCCTAGTGGACTCTAAGATGAACATGAGTCGGCAGTGTGATGAAGCCATCAGAAAAGCCAATGGCACTTTATCATGCATCAGCAGATGCATGACGAATAGGTCCAAGGAGGTGATACTTCCCTTCTATCGGGCGCTGGTCAGACCGCAGTTGGAGTACTGCATGCAATTCTGGGCGCCGCAATTCAAGAGGGATGCGGATAACCTGGAGAGGGTCCAGAGAAGGGCCACTCATATGGTTAAGGGCCTGCAGACCAAGCCCTACGACGAGAGACTAGAGAAACTGGACCTTTTCAGTCTCCGCAAGAGAAGGTTGAGAGGCGACCTTGTGGCTACCTATAAGTTCATCACGGGGGCACAGAAGGGAATTGGTGAGTATTTATTCACCAAGGCGCCCCTGGGGGTTACAAGAAATAATGGCCACAAGCTAGCAGAGAGCAGATTTAGATTAGACATTAGGAGGAACTTCTTCACAGTTCGAGTGGCCAAGGTCTGGAACGGGCTCCCAAGGGAGGTGGTGGTCTCCCCTACGCTGGGGGTCTTCAAGAGGAGGTTAGATAACCATCTAGCTGGGGTCATCTGAACCCAGCACTCTTTCCTGCCTATGCAGGGGGTCGGACTCGATGATCTATTGAGGTCCCTTCCGACCCTAACATCTATGAATCTATGAATCTATGGCATCAACAAAATTAAATAGCTGTGGGGTAAGTAGGGTTAGAAATAGTTCAATTCATGAAAATTCCATTTTGCCAAATCCCAAAACTTTGAAGTCCAGGGAATTTCTCTATTGACCTCAGTGTGTTTGGGGCCAGACTTATAATATGAGGTATAACTGCAGGAGCAGGGGCTGGTGTGGCTGCTGCAGTGATTGGCATGCTTGCATCTTCTGTGAGTGAGTTCCTGGGTTTGGTACTGCTGCCCTGGCTCAGGGCAGCTTACAGTAAGAAAAAAGAAACAAATGTAAATGGAAACTAGAATAAATAAACCAAAATAAAACAGAGACTCACTAAAAAGTATCTTGGCCTAGTTTTGGTTGCTAAATGGCTGCCTAAATAGCAAGGTCTTGTAGCACTTCTAAAATGTCCAGGCTTGGGCTCTGGTGAGCCTTAAGAGAGAGTGAGTCTCCAGAGCTGAGAAGCAACTTTCAAGAATGACTTCCTGTGTTTTTTCACCAAGAAGAGTTAGTATACTGATGATAATTGCAGATGCTTGCTCTCAGCTGACCTTAGGGCTCTCAATCGGGAGAGCCCTACTCTCCTACTATAGTGACTACTATAAAGAAGAAGGCAGTCTAGTAGGTATGTAGGGTCCTGCCGATTTAGGGCTTTATAGGACAAAACTACCATGTTGAATTGTACCCACAAAGCTACTGGGGGCCATGGAGGAAAGGAGTTATGTGCTTGTAGTGACCCACCCCCTTCAAAATGTGAGCTCTTGCCTTTTGTACCAACTGTAGCTTCTGGACAATTTTCAAGGGCAGCCCTGTTTAAAGCCTATGGTAGTAGTCTACAGGATTACAAAGGCCTGGATAATGGTGGCCAGGTCAGTCTGAAAGAAAAGGTCACAGCCTTCTCACCAGATGGAGTTGGTGAAAGGTGCTCCTAGCCATTGGCAACACATAAGGGGTGCACGCAAGTGCATGTGCACCCCCTGAGATTGGCAGTATACCCCCTGCAGAAAGCACTGCCAACAGTGCCTGTGGGTGGTCGCTACTTGCCACCACCACCACCACGCCCCTGCCTTCAACACTTCTGCTGCTGCCTGCAGGTGGTCACTGTGCCTGCCCCCCAGCCTCTGGAGGTACACGGTGTTCATGCTTCTACCCATGATTGACATAAAAAAATCTAGATGCAGTAGAGGATCCAGGAGCACCCAAAGACTGAAAACCTGAGTAACAAGGGGAAGCTGAGCCCCATCCATGATAGGTGTTCCAGTCCCCTCCAAATCAAGTGGTCTTTCCTGTTGTCTTGTCTGGATTATAACCACTCCCCAACTGCAGCCAAGCACTGGAAAGAATTGAGACTGCAGAGCCAGGGTCAGAAGAGAAAGAGAGGTATAATTGGGTGTCATTGGCATACTAATGTGACCTCACTGAAAATGTCCATACAGCCTTACTCATACACATTGACCAAAAGGGGCAACAAGATGGAGCATTGGGGGACCCTACAAGGAAGGCCTCAAGGGATATTAACTTTTATCCCTCAATAAAAGTCACTACTATATCACAATAGGTTACTGTATGATATCATTTTCTAAATATTTATATATTAGATCAATTTTTCATTCAGCCTCCAATTAGAATTCAAATACAAGCAAACATTCACAGATATGAAACCTTCATTTTTCTGTCTGAGGTAGATTAAGGCACATTAGCTTTATAGTCACCAAATTTGTTTGAGTGTAGACCAATGCAGACTAACAATAATGTAATTTTGTGTATACTATATATAATTTTGCTATTACATAATAAGGGACCATGACTGAAGCTTTGGCATGATATGTCAAAAATGACCAAGGATAACATTTTCAAAATCAGATGCTTAAAATGTTGTGTCTAACCCCATATTTAGGTGTCTCAAAGTGGCTTGATTTTTCAAAGCTGCTGAGACTCTGTGGATTCTACTGGTATCAGTCATGGTTCCTTTAAAAATCAAGTCACTGAATCTGTATACAATACATTGCTTTGTTTGTGAAGGAATGCATGTGATACTACACATTATTTCTTCTGTACATCTGTTTCTTGGCACTGTATGCCATTTAGTGTGACCCTAAGAAAATAATGTGTGATTTGATGGTTTTGCACACCACGGCACTGTTATAATTGTGCTTAGTATTTAAGTGTTAACATTTAAGAGGCAGAAGTGAAGGTAAGAAATTGAACTTTTTGTTTATTTAGAGCTTTATCATGTATCAAAAAGGCAATGGGTTGTGATGACTACAAAAAGACAGAAAAAAATGTTATATGGGAAGATCATTTAAACAAATTGTAAGGGGATTCTTTCCTTTTTTAATAATTAAAAAAAACTTTAGCCAAATGCCTTCCACATTCAGCTTTTTTATATTAATATGTATCTGAAGGGCTTGGAAAATTCTTTCAACTTGAAAGCTCTTACATATTAACTGTGTTCTGGTGAAATAATCAGTTTGTTTTCTTTAGACTAGGTCATAAACATCTCTCAAGTAAATATATAGCTCTATTGAGAAAGTCCCAAATAAAATGAGAATGGCTTGAGGTTGTTTCAGCCCAGCACATTGTGGGATGTTCTCCTTTTCACATGTCAATATGGGTCAAGTTCTGTTTACCAGTGAATGAAATACTCCATGTTAAGAGCACCATTTTTTCGGATAAAAGTATTATATAGCCACAACTGAATCTCTTACAATATGAAATGGAATGAGAGCAATAGGTTTGAATTATTTAAATTACCAAGATGAAACCCTTGTCATTGAAATCACTGACCGTTTTTCCATGGATTTTAAAGATTCCAAGACTTTGCTCCTTAATATGTTAGATTTCTTCTATATTACAGCATGGGGGGCTATAGGTACCTCTTTCTGCCACCATTTTACACTGCAAGGTATTTTGCACAGAAACTTTCTGCTCCTTTTTATGCCAATCTAATGTAATAGCATTCCCTTTAATAAGAACAATAGATTAGTTTCTCCATTTCTGTACTGTAGACAAAAAAAACAAAGACCCCCTTGAAGAAGTAGAATATTTTACATTTATTTAAGTACTGTATGGGGAATAATCACAGCCGAGTTATACTTCAATCAAAATCAATGGGCAGACACTCTGCTCTTTGAAGCCAATCGTTTTCTATTTCACAAATGGGTGCTAATCATAACATAACGGAATCCAGGGTACTGTAGTAATCTAATCTCAGATGTAAAGTGACATTTGTGACATTAATTGATTCATTATACAAACAACAGTGATCCTTTGGCTTTCCAACATAAATAAAAGGAAGGCCATAGTAATCCTTGTTTGTGCTACAAGGCTGTGGACTTATTGTATGTATGCCATGTAATTTATAAATGTAATTTATAGGAAAAGGGTTTAGTATAGTTTGATTACATTGGAAAACTCGCATGACATGCAGTTAGTAGTTTCTGTTATTTCCAGAGACGCTATTAAAAATGTAGCAAGCAGCACACTGCCAGGCTACAAAGTGGATTGGCTGCTGTGGCTGTATGGTTTGGCAGTAGTAGCAGTTTGGAATTTGTTTGTAATATGCTGAATAATTCAAATGCAAACACTAAAATAACAATTAAACAGAGGAAACAATTACACTTTACTAAACAGATTCTTCATTATTTAAACAACATACATGTGTGTATGTGCGTGCGCATGTGTGTGCGCACACACATGCACACACACACGCGCACACACACACACACACACACACACACACACACACTAGCCTCCCAAGTAAGCAGGTTATCAACTCATTTGCTTTCTCTTGTCATTCCTCTCCCTCTATTATCATCTCCTGTTTGTTCTTGTTTTAATGAAGAGCGTAAAGTCTGTGGGCATGCAATCTGTCTTTAAAATGCAGTGGTATATGGACAAATGAAAGAGTCATGTTTCTGGCCAATGACACACCACAAAATCAAATTGCTATGAAAAGGTGACTGAACTATGGTGGAGCAAAAGGAACTAACCAGGTTCATGGACAGAGAAAGGAGAGGGTGAAGGTAAAGCAGAACAAAGTTCAGCTAGAAGACATGATGGGGAAGAAAGGGGGACTGAATAGGGCAATGGAGTTGAAAGGCCAGCCAGAGAGGAATGAGTCCAGCCTCACTGATGTCAGCTATATAAATAGAACTTTGGAATAAGTGATCTGACCGGGGAGAAATGAACTACCTTCGCGAAGCTGAGCCATGTTTGTAATGTGATGGCTTGCTGGTGCTCTGGTAGAGATCAGTGGTAACTGGTAGAGGAGAGATTGGCTTTGGGCTCTTCAGATACACTAGTAGCAAAAGGCAATTCATTTTTTCTGGAAAGATAAGTAATTTAATTTTCCAGTCATGTAAGAATAGGTTATATTTAAAAATTTAGAGCTTTGCATATTTAGATACGATTTCTGCGGCAAAATACAGTCTAATTTGATTTAAAGATGGAGAGAATGGCTTATAAGCAATACCCCAGCAGTTTGAATCAGCCCAAGGTGGCAATGAAAGGCATGGCTCAAATGTGCGTGAACACATGACAGAACATACAAAGGAACATGAGAACTTCAGATGTACATAGCCTGGATGGTACACAGAAAAGAGCCCCCTCTCCAAATGAAGTTATGTCAGTGAGCGCAGGTATGCTGTGGGAGGCATGGCTGCCTAGCTGTATGCAGCTCCTCTCCTCTTCCTACAGAGCAGAGCATCAGGACATTCAGTGAATCTTAACTATATACAGATTCATTATTATAAAAGAGATATATATTTATATTTACAGTTATGAATTTACCTGAACACATGCTAATTAACCCAGAACCCATGCGTAGGCCTGGTTTCCTGTGGCTTCTGAGATAGACTATAGGCCCTACTCCTCATTCAGTGCCCCCTAGGCCTACGGGGGAGTGTGCACTCAAGAATAAAACAGGGGTTAGTTGATTGACCAAATACAGTATGTCTGGCAGTGATGAGTCAATAATTCAATATTCACAAAAGGAGGTTACATTAAACACAGGACATTTACATAAAATATTCTATATAATAAATACCAATATAAGGCAGCTTATTCTCCTAAATACAATAATAAGGCACAGGGTTTACAACAAGAATCCCAACAGCATAGAGGAAAAAAAAGCAGAATACAACAGTGTCACCACGGCTATGCCCAATGAAGAAATGACAACCTGGTGGGGGACCCCGTCACCCTATAGGGTACCTTAACCCCATTTAGGTTACTCAGCTGGCAGGGTCCTTCACCCAGGAATTTTCCCTGACAAGCAGGAGCCCTGAATTACTTTCTACGCCTCAAGGTGAATTGATCCCCGCTTTCATCAGGGGGCTTCCCCTCAGTCGCCTGCAGTGGAGGGGAGGGCCCTCCTCCCTTGTGGGAAACCCCTTCCCAGGTGACTCACAACAAGGATGGACTCGTCTCTAGGGGGGCGAGGTGTCTCCTTCCTCTGCAGGGGCTCCAGCTTCCTCAGGTGGCTCTCCCAGCCTGTCAGCCCGCTCTCCACTCTGTGCACCATCCTGTGCACTGATGGCCCTGTCCCCGCCTCATGCAGAGTTGGAGACCCACGCTGCCTCATGCAGCTGCTACAGTCTCATCAGCTTCTAGACCCTTGTGCATGGTCTTAAGCACCAGGTTCTCCAGCCCCTGTGCACTGGTCCTGGCACCAAATGGGGCTCAGCTCCTGCCTCACCCAGGGTTGAAGATCCACGCTGCCTCGTGCAGCTGCTAAGATCTTGTCTGCTCTCAGATCCTCCATGCATTGATCTGTGCGCTGTCACCTTTGCCTTGTGCAGGAGGTTGGAGACCTGCGCTGCCTTGTGCAGTGGCTGCAGTCCCATCCACTCCCAGACCCTCTGTGCACTGACTTGTGCACTACTGCTGTATCTTCCTCCATGGTGAGGCAGGAATGCAGCTGCTTGTCTCTCCCCGTTTGGCAAAGGTGTCTTCAGGGCACTTCTGGGGCAACTGCTCCACCCCGCTGGTCAGCTCAACCAGCTCTTCACAGCCCTTCTTCATCGCCCCTCATTGAAGCCCCCATGTGCTGGGCACGCTGGCTTTTTATTCCTTTTGTGGGCTCCACCCCCAGATTGAGAATGGACCAATCAGGGAGCTCAAGGGGTTAGTTCCCTTTCAGGTCCTCTTTCTCACCTCGCCCCTGGGTCAGGGAAGGGCTGCCTTCTTCCTGCCATTCCCTGATTGGTGAAGAAGGGAAACTGCCTCCAATCAATGGGAACCCGAGCCCTTCGGGCTCAAGCTAACAATATGAGCTGCCGGTGAGACTGACAGTCAGCCTGCCACATTTAAAAATACCTTCCAGATTCATAGAAAACTAAATACATATTTATTTCATGTTAGAAAGATAAAATGTTTTGCATAATTTGCATTAAGTATGAGAAGATTTTAAAAGCAATCCTCTGGTAAGAGCGTCTGTTATTTAGTTGAAGTAAGACCTTTAGGAATGACTCTTTACATTGTTTTTTTTAACTCTTATACTCAATGAAATGTATGGAAACAGATAAAATGTTACTTTGTCCACAATAAACTTCAGCTACTGAATTAGCCAGTATGAAACAATCTGAAAGTCTGGCACTTTGTTTAATGTTGGTCTATAAAAAAATTATATTTCAGAAATGTTTTAACTAATATGCAGTTTCCAGATTCAAACGGACTTAAATTTAAACCAAACCTTATTAACTTATGTCTGAGTTAACAGCAATAAGAAAGTGACTCAAGGAAATGTTTCAAAAGTACACATAGAGAGCTCATAATGCTATTGTGCTTATTAATGGGCCTTTCATTGAGCAGACAGATGTATATGTTAGATCTGTGAAGCATGGGAAACCTGCTTTCTTCGTTGACATATCAGATATGGATTCTTGAAAGCTGGTGATATCAGATGGGACATAAAAACACATTATAAATTGTGAAGATAAAGACAAATGAGCTCAAACCAAAACTGGTTGGCTTGGATTTAGTTTGAGCAGGCTAAACAGCTTCTTAAAGCTTGGTCAAATATCATGCAAGACAAGGTTCATCATTTCTTGTTATTATGTGCAGTATCAGCCACAATGTTTCTGTATCTGGATCTCACGAAACATTATCCTTTGTTAAAAAATGTTTAAGATATCTTTTAAAGAGATTTTCAATATTTTTCTATTTAAATCCTAGAAGTCATGTATATGTATATTGTCCTGCCAGTCGGGCTAACACACTAAAAAAATTATCAAATACTACATATCTGATGTCACCCTTTGCATTCTATTGCAGAAAGACAGTGTAGGCAAATCACAGGCAAAATATAATTCATATTTGATTTATTCCCTATTTTTACTCCCTATTGTTGTTGAAATCTCTCCCACTTCTTATTTGAATATTTGCAAAAAACTAAGAGTATTCCCAGTAATGAAAATTAACCAAGGCCGGTGTTTCCCGAACTTCTAATACCTGGGGCATGCTTTTTTTCCTCAATTAAAATTGATGGGGTTTCTGCTTTTTCCACTGTCTGCCACCTCCCAACCCCAGGTCTGTATGTTGGAGGCAAAGGCAGCCTCTGCTACTGAACCTGTTCTTGCAGGGTCCTGCATACTGGCAACAACCCCTATGGCCTCTTTTGCCAGCCCCAGGAGCACGGGAGGAGTGGAGCAGAGAATTCAGGCTGCAAAGTGCATCTGTCTGACCGCCTGCCTGCTTGCAGCCGAGCATGCTATTGGGAGTATAGAGAGGTCAGTATAGGGGCTGCCTGAGGGCAGGAAGGGACAGGGGAAGACAGCAGCAGTGGCAGCAGCTCCCAGAGAAGCAGCCGAAGGCACTTCTGGAATAGCTGTGGTAGGCACAGGGTGCCAGAAAAGGATGGAGAATATTTATCTCCTCACACAAGGGCCAGGTGGAGAGCACCCTAATAGGATCTCAAGGCACACTTCTATTGCTCTTGTGTCACACCCTTTGAAAATCACTGCCATGGACTTACAATAAAACAATTTCTTACTGATGACAAAATCTGAAAGAAAAATATCTATATATGTTTATTCAAAAGTCAAAACATCTGAGCTCTATGCTTTAAGCTATTATTGAATGCAATTTCACCATGTAAAAGCTAACAGCATTTATATGGCTTCTGTGCTTTGACATGCTGATAAATAAGAAATACACATACAAACTGACAACCTGCTAAAACCTTTAGGCAGGTACAGAATAAAGAACATGGACAAGTGTTTTATTTTAGTTAGCTAGCTATGAAATCATACTTAAATGCCATCAAATTCACAACTGAGTGCACAAACATGTTTTTAAAAGCTTGTATCAACAGCAGGAAGCAGCTCTAGACAGGCAAATTGTTTAGGAGTAAAACACATCTAGTTTTATAGCCATACTGACTTTGTCCACAATATTTATTGTTGGATCTAGATTTTATGCCTGATAGTCAGACTGATAATATTTATTCTGAGCAAACCCATAATAAATGTTAAATTTTTACTTAGATTTTAAATAAATGATTGCAGAGTCTCAGTTCTGACTCATTCTCCAACTGATTGGGTGCATCTATACATCGCCGCGCAGTACGGGCAGTTACTGTGCTCTGTGCATGATGGATGGTTAGATATTGCCGCTACATTGCCTTAACAGCACATTATAGCTGGGAAGTGTGCCACTACAGCAACATAGCTGGTGATCATGTGTAGACCCTTGTGATCGTTACGTTGCCATAACTCACTGTACAGCGACGCAGTGCGTTGCTGTGTTCCATAGGGCAACGTGTAGACACACCCAGAAAGCAACACTTTATGTATTAAAGTGAGCAGAAAATGAAGCAGTTTTGACCATGCAAGAATCAGATGTGCTCAAATAAAGAAAATAAAAAAAAGAAACCCCTATTACAATAGTACAAAGAAGAACAAAAATCTATCAAAGACAAAAAGACCCATTACCTGTGGAGGCATATTTCTCACAAAAAAACCACTTGTTCTCCAATCTCTCAGTTCTAATCCTCAAAGGCAATTTACAAAACACCTTCCATAGATGAGCCTACAAACTTCACTTCATCAATCTACTGGATACAAAAAAATTATGGACTAAATATAAACATTGGATTTATGACACATTATACCTTGCCTAATATATGACTTCTCAGGTAACCACTCCACTTTTTACCAGCTATATTCATTCCCTTCCTCTCACCTCCATCTCTTATCCTTTGACTACAGCTACACTAATTCCCCTTCTCCACCCCCCACCCGAGCCCCCCTGTCTCTCACGTATTGAGTATCTCAATTTACATTTTAACTGACTGGCTTTTTGAATACTTACTGGCCTCTGGCTGCTTCACTACTCCGTCCAGGAAGAGCACAGACCAACTGCAGATGCTTCCTCTGCCTGACAAAGGGGATTTGTACCTGAAAGCTTGCAATGAAAAAATTTTCCAGCTATTTGAGTTGGTCTAATAAAAGATATCAGATTTACACAAAGAACCTTGTCTGCCCTTAGAAGAACAAGAAATACTTTTAATTAATCACGGATAAGATAACAAGAGAAAGAGAACACAGTTGAAACCATGAGAGAAACACATGGAGCAATTCTGGTCCCCAGTGCTGTCTCGCAGAGGCAAGCTTAAAACTTAGTTGGGGGGGGGGGGTAAATTTTCCGGCATGCTTGCCATAAATTAAATCCCATGCCCTCCCTGAATGTCACTCCAGTCCCCTTCCCCTGTCCAATCTCCTGCTGTGCTTTCTGCTTCTTTCCCTATCTGCCACAGTGCTGCTTCCCTCCTTTCCGATCTGCTACATGATTTATTCTACCTGGGGGGAAGTGGGCAGCGGAGTCCCCCAGGGCTCGGTCCTTGGGCCCACACTGTTCAATTTCTTTATCAGCAATTTGGACGATGGGGTGAAAAGCAACCTGTTCAAATTTGCTGATGATACCAAAATTTGGGGTGAGGTGGGCACGCTAGTAGGGAGGAAAGACTGCAGAAAGACCTGGATAGGTTGCAGGGGTGGGCTAACAAAAACAGGATGCATTTCAATATGGACAAGTGCAGGGTGCTGCACTTGGGCAGTAGTAACCAGCAGCACACTTATAAGATGGGAAACTCCCTTCTTGAGAGCATGGAGGCAGAAAGGGATCTTGGAGTCATCACTGACTCCAAGATGAACATGGGCCGACAATGCGAGGTCACGGTTGGCAGGGCTAACCGGACCTTATCGTGCATCCACAGGTCAGACAGAACCCAGTGGTAGGGGCTGGCAGAAATCAGCAGGAAGGCTGATTTCTTGTGAGGCTGGCAAGACACTCAGGGTGGCTAAGATGTAGCTATATGAGAGGGTAAAGAACTTCTCTTGTTTTGCTTTTCTTTCTCCAAATCTATAGTCCATTTTGCTTGTGTAAACCTTTTATCTTATCTAATAAATCTTTTTTGTTGTTTGGCTCCTTACTGATTGCCTGTGGAAAGAGTAATTTCTAGGTGAGTGATATTCCAGGCTAGCCTGATCCATGGGCTAAAACAATTCTTTTAAAACACAACACAGTGACCACACTGGCTCTGCCCTCCCCCTTCCCTACCCTTGTGGTTAGGTTTGTGAGGAAGCATTTCATTGTTCTTCTACATATGCTGCTCCCAGACCACTGGTGGGGGGCGGAGGAGGCAGGTCCACAGTTTCTGCAACACTTATGGGATTGTCTCAAGTATGCCCTGTCCATCTAGTTCTGCTCTGCACATCAAACCCAGACATAGTGATAAGTGGTGAAGCTGTTCTGAGTGTTCCTTCTCCAACAACACTGAAGACATAAATCTTAAGAACAATGCTGCAGCAAAATGGGTGGAGGGATAGGAAGTGCCTTTAGAGCATCTTCACTGATTCATTTTTAGGTTTGAAAGGGCATGCCTACACATTCACTAATGCACCATAATTATGGCACATGAAGTTTAGTACCTGTAATGACAGGTACTAACTTAATGTGCTGTAATCAGTGCTATTGCGCATTAGCGTGGATTTTTTTTGTGAGCATTAGACTACATCTACTGCCCATTAGTGCATTAGCACAGGCTTTGCCTGCTGTGGTAATGCACAGTAGAATTAGTCTTCTGCACATTAAGCATCTCATATAGATGTGCCCAAACATACAGAGTGGGAGTGGGTGGGCAGGATCTGTTTGAGAATGGTGCACCTCAGACTGCTGTGAAAACACTATAATAGACATATCACGAGAACCCTGAAGATAAGAACAGAGACTCAGAACTCCAGCTGATACTGGGTTAGACAGAGATGGTCCTGGTTTTTAAAAAGATGATCCCAACTTGAACTGATCTCATCAACCTATATTTTTCTGGGATTTCATGACCTCCAGACCTATATTTCTCTGGGATTTCATGGGAAGTGAGAGTTGCAAGTGGAAAACAAGTATGATGTGCTCATTGCTGAGGAGTCAGGCTGCAGTATTCTCTACCGGGAGGGTAATAGCTTCATGCTTAGATTGCTATAGCTCAGAAATGAGGTGGCAAAGGTGTTTATACCCAAGGCCAGGCCCACATCTTCCAGGATGCATTGTAGTCTCCTAGTCAAACACAGATAGCAGAACTAGTGGGTGCTTTTGGACATTGTTGTGTGAAAGGTCAGTGTTAGTGAGGCATCCTGGAGCACTCCCAAACTTTGAACAACCTAATATATTTAAAAAGAGCCAAAACCCCAAATTACAGAATGCGTTTTACAGAAAATATCAGTGCTGAAGGGCATGACTTCCTTTGTTTTGGTTTTCCAAATGTTACAAAAGATACTTACACCACCTGCAGGCCCAAAAACATGAACAACGGAAACAAAAGATACTCCACACTGCATCTTTCTTCCACTCTAAACTGTATCTGATACTCCTGTTTTCTCTCATATTCTTACAGCTATTTTTGAATTTTACTAATTAGATAAGTAGTGTAACAAACACCCTCACATAAACACAATGTCCATTTTACTAATCCTTTCAGGATACTCTATCTTCAAACTTAAATGTTTTATTTTTCATTATTGTGGAAATACAGTTGATTATTCTGTAATGTCTGGATTCTAACGTCTTACTTTCTTGTTATTGTAAGTCTGACTATAACACATTCCTTCCATAGCTACAATGACTTCCACATTCATTATGTCAAAAGCAAGAAAGAGAAATTTCTACTCATACAATCAGAGTCCTGAAATTCAAGATTTGTTTCCTGTCTATGTTTATCTTGACTTTGTTTAAAACGTTTTTATTGAAAAGCTATGTTACTTCTGAATTAATCTCTTAGTAGGGATTTCAACATAACTGTAGAATATATTAAAATAAATAATTTGGCATATAGAAGTTAGTGAGCTGCTGCCACTGAAGAAGAACTTTAAAGAATAATTTTTAAAATTTAACTACCTTTCTAAGGATGTGATTTGCTAAAAACGATGTATTTTTCCAAACAAGACAGTGTACATATGTTTGCATGTATGTGTTATTTCAATACAAGGTTCTTTGGGTAAATCTGATATCTTTTATTAGACCAACTAAATAGTTGGAAAAATTTTTCCTAGTAAGCTTTCAGGTTTAAAAACTCTTTGTCAGGCTGAAGAAGCATCCCTCCCAACCCTAATTTTCCATGCTTCTATGATTTCTCATCAGCGTGGCTAAATTTACCTGCTACATAAACAGGATTTTAAACCTCTTTCTACCAGCATCACCTCTTTGATGGGTCTTGAAAAATCTCCTGAAGCCCTAAATATTAACTTAATATCTATCTCTAAATCTTAACTTCCTTCATTTTAGTTTTGGTCTAAAACCCACCCCTCCCACTGTCATCTCTTGTAGATTCTGCTGGTTAAACAGACTTTATAAATATGAAAATTATCTTGACTGTATAGGAATGTGGCAAAGGTATGTGTATGGATGTCTTGAGTTATTTGTAATAGTTCTAAGATACTTTGAAGTTCTAATAATATATGAAAAATGTATGTGATGTGTATTACAGGGAAATAACAATTTAAATATTCATTTAAAGGTTTGCCAGGAGGTAACAACTCTTTAAATAAGCTTCCCATTGTTCTGTTTCAAGCCATTGGCAGCCATAAGTATCAAAAAGGACAATATTTCATTTTTTTTTTCTGTCTGGATATGTTTGCAAAGCATAAAGCTGTTTTCCCAAATTTATTTACAGGTTTTTGTGTTTTGACATAAAACACAGTTCTCACAGTAAAGTTCTTTCACAGTTTACTTGTTTATTCTGCCAAAATATGCTGCTGTACTATACTATTCTGCCTCATTCCTGTTACTCTGACTGCTGTCTAGTCCTGACAGTAGAATTTGCCCAGGGGAATAACTTGTGAAACTGAGAAAATTACTCAAACCATACTGTCCAGTACTGGAAGTTACACTAAAGGGTTGTGGAAACTGTGATACAGATTTGTAAACAGGTAGTAAAGTGGTTTTTTGATGTTGAAGGTTCTTGGTGTTAGCTGTTGTATCATTGTGTGAAAAAAGTGTGGGAAAATGTTAACAATTAAGAACAACCACAGTATTAAGAACAACCACGTGTCAGTTGATGGTCTGCAAACCACTGTTGTAGATATGAACCTTGGCCTAGGTTCAAAGCTATTGTTCAAACCCACAAGAACTTCTGTTCCAAAGTAATAGCAATCTAATCCAAATCAGAAGTGATGAAAGCACAATTTATTCATCCAATTCCCTGATGAAACAGGGTCATCAATCTACAGCAGGACCCAAACTGTCTCCATCTGCTTCATGCATAGATTTTAATAACTTACATAGAGTTTATATTACTTCAAATCAGTTATATCAATACTCTAAATGAATAAGAGGGTCTCATCAATATGCAAATGATGCAGTAATCATTTAAAGGCTCTATTTTTATATGATTTGGTGTTGAGCCAAAATGAGTCCATTGTGATGCCAATTTCCATAGTCACTAAAGCTCAATTGGTACGCTCTCCTACATTATACTTCTCAGATATGTATGACTATGATTTAGATGATTATCATCAGCATTAAATTATGAATGTTGTTCTTCTTTTGCCAAGTGTCTTATTATAATTGAACATGACAAAAGAATTACACCTTCATGCAGAAAAGCAACTGATTGAACGAGATGTCATTATCTCCTTGACAAGGCTATAAATTGCATGATAAAAATCAAAACCTTTTGGTAGATTTGGAGTCTATTTTTAAATTCAAAATAATGTGGATTCTGTTACCTCACAAATAATAATTTTTATGAATCAATAGCTACTTAGCAAGGTAAAATGCAGAACAGGTTGTAAGCATTTTATACAAAGCTAGACTTCTATTATGTTTTATGCTTTTAAGGCAGAGGTTCTCAACTTCTGGCCCACAGCCCAAATGCACACTATAGAGCCACCACATCCATCCTGCAGGACTCCCCATGGGTCAGGATATTTTTGGTGGGGTGTGATGGCCATTAATATGCCCCTGCTCCCAAATCTGCAAATCCCAAGCCCACTGTGTACAGTTGGAGCAGACTGTACTTCCTTCCCCTTGCAGGGCCAGGTCTGGAGCTGGGCCACACCCCCTTTCTCCCGCAAGGCTGGATTGGGGCCAGGTTGAGGCTGGGCCATGCCCCCTCCTCCCCCTTTCCCCCATGAGGTCAGCCCATAGCCCTTTTCCCACAGGGGCTGGGTTGAGGCCTAGCCTTGCCCCCTTTTCCCCATGGGACCAAGCTGGGGCTGGGTCATGCCCCCCTGCAGGGCACAGTCAACCCCCCTTTCCTCCTGTGGGGTTGGGTCATATCCCTCCCCCTGTCCCTTTCCCCCGCTGTGGGGCTGAGCTCAGGCCAGGCTGCCTCCTGCCCTCGTACAAGTGGAGTTTGGCACTCAAAAAGGATGACGTGAGACCCCTTGGGTCAGCTTAGAGGGGGAATGTGGTGAAGGGGATATATTAGAAGGAGTCTACTACAGACCTAACCAAGAGGAAGATCTTGACTACGCATTCACAGGGGAACAGGCAGAGGCTACACACACTCAGTGCATGGTTGTCATGGGTAACTTCAACTACCCTAACATCTCATGGGAGGAGCACTCTGCCAAATCTAATTAGTCACATAGGTTTCTCACCTGCACTGACAAACTCTACTTGTCTCAAGAAGTCTATGGGCCAAGAAGAGGTAAGGTGGTCCTGGATCTGCTACTGGCCAAAGGGGATGATCTAGTGAGTGACCTGAGAATCAAAGGGAAGCTGGGAGACAGTGATCATGAGTTGATCACTTTCTCTATCAATCGAAGAAGTCCTTGGTTTTAGGAAAGCCGACTTTCACAAGCTCAGGAGTCTGGATGCTGAGGCCCTGAGAAACCAGGATCTAAAAGAGAGGGGAGTCCACAATGAGTGGTCACTCCTTAAGGATGCAATCCTTGAAGCACAAAGGAAGTCCATCCCAGCCCACAGAAAAAGTAGCAAAAGGACTGGGCAACCCCCATGGCTAAGTAGGGATCTCATGGACCTCCTGCATCTAAAAAGAAAATCCTACAAGTGTTGGAAGTCAGGCAGCATCACCAAGGAGGATTATTCAGCACTGGCCCACACCTGTAGGGAGCAAACTATGAAAGTCAAGGCCAAAACTGAACTCAAATTGGCTACAGGAATCAAGGACAACAAAAAGTCCTTCTTCAGATATGTGGATAGTAGGAAGAAAAACAAGGGCAACGTTGGACTGTTGCTAAACCAAATGGGGCAGCTGACAACCAACACCCAGGAAAAAGCTAATCTCCTTAATGATTACTTTGTGTTGGTCTTCCATTAGCCCAAACAAGATGCAGGATTGCCAGGGTATGGGTGAACACATGCCCATCATTTGCAAAGATCTTGTGAGGGGACACCTTGAGAGGCTGGACATCCACAGATCAGCTGGCCTGGATGGAATGCACCCAAGAATGCTAAAAGAACTGGTGGATATCATAGCATGGTCAATGGCGAGGCTATTTGAGAACTCATGGTGCTAGGGTGGGGTTCTTGAGGATTGGAAGAGGGCCAATGTGGTGCCCATCTTCAAGAAAGGGAGGAAGGAAGATCTAGGCCTATCAATTTGACCTCAATCCCTGAAAAGATCTTGGAAAAAATCAAAGAAGCTATCAACAACAGGCTAATGGAAGGCAACATTCTGAAAGATAGCAAACATGGCTTTGTTGCGGGTAAGTCTTGCCTGATCAGCCTCATTTCTATCTATGACCAGGTGACGCATCACTTGTACAAAGGAGAAGAGGTTGATATCATCTACTTGGGCTGCAAAAAAGCCTTTGACTTGGTCTCTCATTAAGTCCTAATCATCTGAATGCTCGAGACCTGGCTCCAGGTCGGACCTAGAGAGTAATAGTCGATGGAACCATGTTAATATGGTGTATGGTGACCAGCAGCATCCGCCAGGGCTCCGTACTTGGACCAGTACTCTTTAACATATTTATAAACGATCTGGATTCAGGTATCAGAAGTGGACTGGCTAAATTTGCTGATGACACCAAACTATGGGGAAGTGTGATCACACTAGAGGATAGGCTGGCAATTCAGGCAGACCAGGACAGGCTCGCAAGGTGAGTAGATCAAAACCTGATGGCATTCAACACTGAGAAATACAAGGTGCTCCACCTCGGGGGAAAAAAAATCCACATCATACTTATAGGCAGTGCTACACTCACTAGCACTATGACCAAAAGGGATTTGGGGGTCATGATTGACCACAAGATGAACATGAGAAACCAATGTGATGCCACAGCTGGCAAAGCAAACAAAACCCTGGCTTGCATCTATCAATGCATCTCAAGCAAGACCCAGGAAGTCATCCTCCTGCTGTACTCAGCCTAGGTGAGGCCGCAGCTGGAGTACTGCGTCCAGTTCTGGGGTTCACACTTTAGGGAGGATGTGGAGAAACTTGAGAGAGTCCAGAGGAGAGCCACATGCATGATCAGAGGACAAGAGAAAAAGTCTTATGAGGAAAGGCTGAGAGGCATGGGACTCTTCAGCCTGAAGAATTGAAGGCTCAGGGGGAACCTGGTGGCAGCCTACTCTCTCTCTCTGTCTCTCTCTCTCTCTCTCTCTCTATATATATATAAAGGGCTTAGTCCATCTGTCTGTGTGTCTGTCCATAACACTTTTTGGAGGCGTGGCTCCCAGTGGGGCATGGCTTCAACCAGTGCTGTGCACAGGGCAAATTGCCCATGAAGAATGATGGTAGGGATGGAGCACCACCATGATGGCAGGGATGGGGGGGTGGCACAGGGATGAACACAGAGGGGGTGGAGAATGACTATGGGGATAGAGTGCTGCCATGATGGCCGGGACAGAGTGAGGGGGTGAGGCCAGCCCCCCCCCCCGCCTTGCTCCTTGGAGGTGGCAATGGTGTGGGGGGGGGGTGGCGCAGTGCTGGCCTCAACCCCACCACAGTCCCTGCTGTCATTGTTGACAGGCAATTTGCTAGTAAGTATATAAGGGGTGTGCACCAGGAACTGGGAGAATGTCTGTTCACCAGGGCACCCCCAAGGGAAGATAAGGCCTAACAATCACAAACTCTGGGAAGACCATTTTAGGCTGGACATAAGAAAAAACTTCTTTACCTTCTGAGTCCCCAGACTCTGGAATAGACTCCCCCCAGAAGTGGTACAAGCTCCTACTCTGGACATCTTTAAGATACATTTGGATGCTTATCTTGCTGGGATCTTTTGACCCCAGCAGACTTCCTGCCCCTTGGGCAGGGGGCTGGACCCAATGATCCTGAAAGGTCCCTTCCAGCTGTAATGTCTATGAAATCTATGGAGTCTGTAACAGGGCAAAGACAGCCCTGTTTCTTTGATGTTACTAAGTTGCAAGTACAGGGGGAGAGTCAGGTCAGGGACAGGGCAAAGTTAATTAATTAGTAAACACAGTTGGGAAGGGGATCACATTTGGGGTGAATATTAACTGATTAGGAGCCAGCAGCTACTTAAGTCCCCAGCAAGGGGTTTTCCTTTGCCCCCTGGGGCACAGTGTGGAGAGATTCAGCAGGGATGCCTGGAGTGGCAGACACACTGCTGGAGCAGCTTGCTGATAAGACTAGGTGACTGGTTGTAGGTAACCACAGCGACCGGTGAAGTAAGGAAGTGAGGTAGAGAGGAGAAACTTATGGGCTGAGAGAAAGTCCCACGGAGAAAGAATCCACTGGTACCACAGGAAAGAGAAAAGAGAGTGGGACTGGAGTGGAGCTGACTGACTTGGGGGAGTGGGCTGCATAGTGGTGGAGAAAAGGGAGACCGCGAGCTGTGAGAACAACCAGGGTGCTCTACAACCTGTGGGGGAAGCTACTAATAAACCAATTTTCTTTTATCCTTCTTCTGGGGTGATTTACTACACCCTCTCTCTTTGGGGAATTAACTTCTTATTCTTCCATTATTCCAAAGTGTGGCAGGCAAGTGCCAGGGAGAGATTTCATGATTCACCCCAACTTGGTCTCAGAGTCCAACATCAGGACAAAAAAGAGTAATTCAAATTACAGTAGAAATGTGACCAAAGGAAACAGCCTGTCAGTACAGTAGCCCCTAATACCAAGTACACCTGTGACCACTGTGACATGACCTGCAAAACTAACATCAGTCTTTACAGTGACAAGAGAAGCTACACCTCCAGTCAGTAGAACAGCTGTAATATCCACCATCACTCACTGATGAATGGATGCCATAAAGGTAAATTCAATAAAAATAATATTAGGATTTTTTGTACCAGCTTTAATTTGAAAAAGTATGATGGGACAGATCTGTTAAAGAGTGAAACCCCAAATCTGGGCAGTATAGGCCTGATCCAATCAGCAGAATCCAGAACCCAGAGTTAGGTGCCCAGAATCTCTATGAAAAGAATGGACAGAGCTAGGTATCTTAGACAGGGATCCAAAATGATCAGTACACTGAGCAGAATGGTCACAGATAGCCTGTAGGAAATGTTGGGAAACAAGGACACATCTCAGTCACGGTTGATAGGATGTGCCTCTTCCCAGCCTTAATGTTTATTATGCATCATTTACATATTAATGAGAACCTGATATTCATTGATGTGGTGGATTTAAAGTTATATAAACTCTATATAAGTCACAGGATCTATGGCCTGGAACTCTTGTGCACAGGACTTAAGACCTTTTTTCAAAAAAACTGCATGGCTCATTCTGCTGCCACTAGTCACTCTCTGCCCACATTTATATAATGCCATAGTGATTGGACTCATTCAGAAAATGGGAGATATGGCCCTCCTATCTCCTGGGAGAATGGCTGAACTACTTGATTATAGACTAAGTTGGATAGGGATATGGGGATATGCCCCATGTTGAAAATGTGAGACTAAAGAAAAGAATTAAAGAATTACTGTGCCAGAGAAGGAGCAAGCACAAGACCAGGAATGACTCTGTAGCGCAATAATTAGGCCCTTTGCTTGGGAGGGACTGGTTCTGTATTTTATCATAAACTATAAAAAGTCCTTGGCTGGGTTACCTATTCTGTGCCTATGAGATTGCAAGCAAACAAACAGTTTAGGTAAAACCCATTTAGGTCTTTTCTATTTTAGCAAAAATTAATTACAAACTCTTATTCTGGTTGCCTCTCTGCTTCTGTTGATGGCTTGAAAATGATATTTAGAGGTTTGCTTTTAGGAATCAGCTTGTACCTTGTAGGTAGAATAGATATTGAACTAGAACAATGGTTTAGGAGAATGGCAAGGGTTATTTGATTTCTAAAAGCCTGTTTGTCTCACATTTTCACAGACTTCAGGGAAGACAGCGTTTCTGAGGCCAACAGACATACACATACTGGGAAATGAAAAACCTCCCAACTTAATTTTCATAACAGAGATAGGCCTGGCTCCAGGGCTACAGTAGCCACTTGCAAAAACCCTTGGGATTTCTGGTTTCAAATTAAATGACCAAATTAAGGTGTGTGCATGTGATAGGTTTGACAGGCTTTTGGCTGACAAAACAGAACATGAGCAGCATGATGACCACAGGGAGACCAATCAACAATGCCCAAAGATGAAGAGTCAAAAGAGAAAGAATACAAAGGAATTTTCAAAACAACAAGTTGGCATTGGCCCCCAACCTCCAAGGTTGCTAACCTCAGACATTCAAGCAACGAACATCAAGGTGGTGTTTACATACCAGCTGGACACACCGCTTGCCTTGTGTGTATTCTGGGCACTGGGGAATTTGGGTAATAAATGTTGTAATCATCTTGCTTGCTTTGCCTGCATTGCTCTTATTTTCTATGACTGCGTATCAATAAAGTTCACCTACTATCAACCAGAGGACTTGTGATCAGTCTGAAGTTTGTGCTTGCCCAAAGCAGGGTATTGGGGCTGGCTGTGAATCCAGTGCCAACACCATGTACAGTTAAATCTAGCAGGAATTCCCAATCTTGTACAAGACCCTTCCCACCCATATTGCCTTTTTGTCACTTTTTGTTTAGGAAGTGGAAGATCAGGAATGGTTAAAAACACATTCTCCCCCTTCTTTCAAATGCAATATATTGTTCCAACACCAAGATCACCCTTGGCCAAATGACAGAAAATGCTCAGAAGTTTCCAATATAATGCAGTGTCTGCATTCTCTGAATTTCATTGTTGTATGTACACAAACATTAGTCCTGAACAGAGGTGGTCAAAGAACATGCAAGCAACAATTTATTTCAAGTTTCAACCCAATACCAGTGCTTACCTTGCTTCTCAGGTGTGTCTTGGCTGGATCCAGAAGTTACAGGGACAGCCCCCTTTTCCTTAGATGGAGATAGCAGGGAATCTGAAGCAGAAGGGTCGGAGGCAGTTCTATGTGCTCTCCTTGATTTTCTCTCTCACCCTTAATGGTGTGCAGCATTTACATATGAGAGATGTAAAGGGTGTATGTCTCTGCAAGCGGTGGTGCCAGTATATGCTGTGTCGGATGGCACTAGCACTCCTACCCCTGGGATGTCACCTCTTTGGGCCCAACCGTTTGATCCTTGATGTGTTCTGCTCACTAGGCTCGTCCCTCATTTCTTCTGCCACGCCTTGATCTTGAGAGTTAAAGGGAGGGTCCTCGGTCATATATGACAAGCCATGTGAGTTACACATACAGGTTATGTTTAGGACTCCACCTCCCCACATGCCAAGCAAATCTTAAACTGGAGTCCATTCTACAATCCCTAACATAAAGTGTCTTGGGCTATTAGCTCGTTCAGCCGACAACTTAATGAGATCGATCCTGCTCAATAGCAATTCATTGAGTCCTCCAGCTGATGGACAAATCAATTCTTCTAAAAAATAAACAACTTGCTCAATTTCAAATCAATTTCATAAACAAATTAATTGGTGGAATCAAGCCCAGCAGTAATTCATTCAATTCACCAGTCAATGGATAAATTAACTCTCTCTATAAATAAATAGTCCATACAATCCCAAATCAATGTCTAAATGAATCAATCAGCTCAGTTGCGCTCTGTGGCAATACATTGAGTTCCCAAGTTGAGGGGCAAATCAGTTCTTGTTGTGACTAAATAACCCATATCATTCTTAAATCAATTAATAAACAAAGCAAATGGGTGCTTTCAAGTACCTGAATGCCTTCAGGTTTCTTCCGACTCAGGCTCACTTAGAGCTCTCTTCACTCATGGGTCTGAGGTGGCAGTCAAAGGAAAGAGAAAATCATGCTCACTACTACTGCTCCTGGGACACTGTCCAAATAGCCTGGGCTTTGGCACCCTGCCACCCCTTCTTGGGGTCTGTACCTCTAATGCTGAAGGCCCTTCTGAGCCTTCAGTCTGTGAAGCTGGTCCCTTCACCTGCTTGTGTGGTGCCAGCCAAGACCTCACCACCATGGGGCTCTGTGCCCTGCCTCTATGCTTCCCTGATTCTTCTGCTCACTGGCTCCAGGCGCCCAGCTTTTATGTCAGCCCTGGTGCACCCACCAATGCTCAGCAAGTATGGACTTATAAAGTGGGGCTGCTGCTACACTCACCACTGCATCATTGCCATCATTGACCCTACAGGAGGTGAAGACCATCTCCCACCTTTACTGGGCTATCATTAATTCCCCTAAGGCCATGAAGAGTGCCTCCTGGGGTCCTGCTTCCCTGGCGCCATGGCACCAGGCACCTCCTGCTATCAGTCTCATTCATTCATTCATTCATTCATTCATTCATTCATTCCCTTCCCAAACTTCTCTGTACTAAAGGATGGGAACTAAGAGCAGGCCATTTAACAGAGAAGCCTGTCCTACCCACTTGTGTTACCTTTGGAGAGTGGAGATCACAAGGCACCTGGAGTTGTGTAGGGACATTGTTTGTGCTAGCTGTTGGTAAGTAGCTCATTTGGCTCTGATCCAACTCCAGCCTTGACCTTACTCTATCTTTATCTGGTGAGCTGGATCTCTTAGGGATCCTGGTTTTCTCTGATAAAAAAAAAATTCCCAATTTTTGGATATAACCCCGCCCCCCCCCCAAAAAAAATATGGATTTGGGGTTATTTTTATATAGCTGAAAATTAGGGAGTTTTTTTTATCAGAGAAAACCAGGATCCCTGATTATTGTCACAACCCAAAGTTGTGATTTTTTGTTTGTGTGTGCTTCGGCACTGCTAAATTACTTTCCCGCTAAATTGCAGCTTCTTTGCATGGTGGAGTTTTCTGCTGCAAAAGAGAACCCCGGTGCAACAGAGAATTTCCCGCCAATTTGAAGCTTTCTTTGCATGGTGCATTTCTTTTGCACCTAAGAAATGCTCGGTGCAAAGAGATCCCGCCATTTGTATTCAAATTCGAGCCACATTATTGGTTCACGTTAAATTATGCACACGTGGCGGCTAGTGATTGGCTTGCTAGCCGTATAAGAAGCTTGTGTGGTTTCCGCCCAAGTTGGAGAGAAATGGGAGGACTTCACGAGCACCAGGAGGAGGAGACTTCATGCTGTGTGAAGATCTCTAAGCACTGCGGATCCTCACGGACCCAACGCATTTCTTAAAAGGCAACAGAGGCCTGAACAACCTCTGGCCTCTCCCCGTCACCGATAGATTCCTAGATGTATCCCTTCCTGCACGAGAAACTACCGAACCCACAGAGCTTCAACAACTCCGTGGGAGAGAATGAATTTGTTGTAGTCCTCTAACGAGGATTTAAGCGGAGCTGTACTTGGAAAACTGTCCAGCCTACACCACGATCACCTTTGGTGTAAGTAAACAATCTTTAAATCAACCACTACGCATCCGTGACTAATTCTAGCTCGCCCCCGGTCTTCTCCGACCCTGTGTGCCCAGGCTGCTGGCCACGGCCCGCGTGCACAAAAGGGCCCGGATCACTCCCAGCCCACACAATTATCACTCAGAGCTTTTTTGAACTCTGGAAATTTTTTCCCCATATGAAATCCATCAAACCTGCAGAACAAAAGTGTTAAATTACATTGTCAAAATGTTGGAAGATTTTAGTCCCTTTGGTTTTAAAAAAGGTCTGATGCAAGGTTCTGTAACTCCGTGGGCTGCCTGGACATGGTTCAGAGCTTGGCCTTGCACACTGTATATAGATTGCCTCCATATCTTGTGCAGCATGGAATAGCTTGTCTCTCCTGCTTCCTCATTAGAATAGATATGTGTTAGGACTCTGGCTTTCAAGCTAGAGACCTTTGTCACAGCTTGAGGTGCAGACTCAGCATTTGCTCTCATACTTGCTCTCAGGTTTGTTCAACCCAACTGGGTAATTTTGGGATGGATTTCCACATTGCTTAATAATTCTAATAAAGCTGCAGCCTATGCATTTAACCTTCATATATAGTACCATAAATCTCTCATTGGTTCCAAGTCTGCATCAGTCCCTCATTCTGTCTCATGACTTGACTCTAATCAAGAATGAAGACACAAGCCAAACTCTTCTGCTGCTCACAGTTCCTTCTCCAAAGACCATTGCCACCATGCAGAACCTTGCACAGCCAAAAATGAGAAACGGTATAGTGCTTCCTCCCAAGACAGGGTATTTGCTTGAATGTTAAGAACTCAAAAGATTTTATGTAACATCTCCACCTGGTGACATCTGGCATAACAATAGTCATATCCAAAAACTGACACTCAACATCTATAATCTGTTTTATTCTCCATGCGCACTCAGAGCATGTAGGGATATATGTTTTCCTGAATGAATACACAATATCTCTTTAGTATTAATACATTTGCATGCACATAAACAGACAACATTTCTATAGTCTGTAAGAACATGTTAACTGGTCCTATTTGAAGTACTTTGGAAATCAGTGGGATTTGATGGTACATTAACAGCAAGCCAGATATTCAAAAGACACACAAGTGCTGGTATATTTAAAGTTATGTCACAAATATGTTTTAAACTCACTCTTACTTATATATAACACTATGGCATAGATTTCAAAGATCACATGGATCACCAGACTGTAAGATAAAAATCAGGACAGAAATAAATTATGCTAATAAAGAAGAAAATAAAATCAAGCTGTATAGAACACAGATTGAGCTGTGGCAGGGAAGTAAAACGTTGTAGCTGTAACTCTTCTTACAACAATCAAGGTCATTTAAATAGTTTGCAGGAGGGATAGGCTCTTCAGTGGGAATCACCTTGAGTTCAACTGACTGCCTGTAAAAAATACTGCGGGGCTTTTGTTGACATTGACTTTATGTGCATAACCCATATTACTATATTTTGAAGAAATAGAAGGCAATATTTTTCAAAGAGGTCAGCAACCAACGGCTCTCATGTGGGCACAAAAATAAATGCCTTAGTGGGACCTCTGGGATGCTAGAAATTTTTAAGAATCTGGCCACTTCATTTATATGCTTAAATGGAACCAGGTTCTCCTGGGAATCTAGTCCCAGTTGTGTACACAGGGCTGTTTGGAAAGCCTTTTGGAATGCTTCGGACACTGCTGAAGCATGCACCGTGCATCATTTGCCTGACTATTATACTGTTTTTCAGCCTTCATGGAAACAAATCTTGCAACTATCAAGAGAGGAAGTAAAAATGTAGTCCTTAATTCATTACACCATATATCTCAAGCCATTACATTTAGAACAGCAAGTTCTCCTTGATAACCAAATCGAGAGAGTTTGCAAGAATAATGAGGGCCAATACAGAATAATAAATGTTTAGATTCATATCCAAAAGAAAAAAATGTATTGTAAAGAGTCATTTGGCACCAAGGGGGCAGTGCTGCCATAGAGGAGGCGGAGTGGCACTTGCAATATCCTGAAGACTTCTGTGTCCTAAAGCAAGGTCTGACCAACTTCTGAGCAGGCACCATGCCAATCTAACAGATGGGCACCAGTACTGTCAGCAATGTGCCCTGGCATGTGCTTCTGCAACAAGAGTATTTGTCTAGGGAAGGCTTCTCATCCAAGATTGTCCAACAGCTGTTCATCCTGGGTTTCTATCCTTATTGTTAAGGAGAGGTGTCAGCACTAATCCATTTTTGAGCTAGACTGATTATTTTAAAAATAAAGTGGATTTTTGGCTTGCTGTGTGTGGGTGGAGACAGTTCAATGAAGTCTTTACATCATCTCCACAAAGCTTCTAAATCCACTTCAGAGGAAGGAGAAACAGAAGGCTGTATTAACCCAGCTCTCTCATGACACATGGTAGCTGCAAAGTTGTTAAGCCTGTTCAAGGACAGGTAAGTCCTAGCACAACCTAGTTTCACATGAACATTCTCCAGACATTAAAGCTGCTAAAACCAGCCTGCTTTTACTTCTTTACATATGGCTGGTATTGGACAATGTCAAGAGGTGAAGACACAATTATCTAAATCTATGATTCCATGAAGGACCTGGACAAAAGCTGCTTTTCCTTTTTCATATTCTTGAAGCTCCTTTGTTACTTTTCAATCCCCTATTTTCCCCCAATGCTGAGGGTAGGAGGCTGCAAAGGAGAGGGTGATCTAGCCATGTGCTTTACACAACAATACCAAGTTAGATACTGCTGGCTGCAATGATAGGATAACCATAAAGGTTTCAACAGGTCAGTACCGTAGCAAGGGAGGGTGGGGGGTGAGTGAGGCGACTGCCCCAGGTTCCAAAGCAAAGGGGTGCCAATAGGCGCTGCCCAGCCAGGGCAGGGTGCAGGATGGAGCCTTGAGTGGCTTGTTTGGGGGCGGGGGGGAACAGGGATGGTGGGAGGGCAGCTCTCAATGCTGCATGCACATGCACTCCCGGGCAAGCATTGGGCGGGGGGGCTCTCGTGCTTCCCAGATATCTGTGTAAGACTTCCTTGCACTACACCAGGCACATCTCCTGATTTGAAGCCATCCACTTAGCATGTTCCTATCCTGCTTGGTAACCTGGCTCAGCTCATCCATAGTACCCATGGGCAAGTGACAAGACACAAGCCTGTGCGAAGTAACTGGCAGTAGACTACTGGCTTACTAAACTAACAAAGGCAACCAGTAAGTCCTTCTAGTTCAGGTCTTCTAGAATGCATGGCTGATTTCAATACACCAATCTCTGTTTTATCATTGATATATAAAACATCTTAATTTCTTGGAACAATACTAAGATATAGGCTTCCTTGAGTTTAATGACTACTTGACTCATCTAGTTTAATGGTTGATATCAAGGTATGGTCCTATGATTACTGGTTCATCACTGCTGAGGTCAAGGTTTCACCCACTTGTAACTATTCCTTTATGTTTATTTGCTACATGTACCTTAGAAACCAAGAAAGGTCCCAGAACCGCACGATTAATGGTTGGAAACTTTGCAGATGTGAGGGGCCTGAAGCATAAGCAATCAGGCAAGAAGCAATCTGCTCACAAGGTCTGACCTTCCTCCACTGAATAGTGCTGGGGGATACTATTAAATGACCATCTACTAAACAACACAGATTTAATGAACAAATACTCATACACAGACCGAGCAAGAACAATGAATAGTGGTTAAGCTATGTCATCTCTAGCTGAGACTCCTCTAAAATTTTTCTTATTTCAGTGTATGTCTAAGCCTGGCAAGATGTTAAAAGAAGCAGAGGAGAAATAGTGATTTTGAGGCAACTGAAGGTATTTGAGAAAAGGACATGGTTTTATTGATTCATTTATGAGGGACAAAGAACATTCATTAGCATAGCATTGGCAGTTCACTCAGAGACGTGTTCTGTTTAGACCAAATGTCTCGTTATTTTCCTTGTTTTTCTGTATGTTTTTCTCTTGTTTTTCGAATGACTTTGATTGTAGTTCATGAAGGAGCTTGTTTTTCTAAGCTTATAACTGCTAGATGATTGAAAATTCCCACTGGAATGATCAACAATTTTTGTTGGTAACTGTATTTTCCCTTGTTAACTTGTGTCAGGATTTTGGCTTTTAAAAGGTGCTTTTCTGCCTGTGTAGCTTTTAAAACTGAATCTTTGCTACCGAGAGTTAGTGGCTTGTGGGTTCTCAGCGTGAGTTTAAATATTATTGTCTGTCTAGTTTGCCACAGGGGCAAGAATACTCACACATTCCATGACACCACAGTTCTCCCTATATAGGTAAAAGTCTAATGCCATCTTCTTTAGATAGAGACTTAACAACAAGTACATTGGTAAATAGTTTCATAGTTGGTAGGGTTGGAAGGGACCTGAGCAGATCATCAAGTCCGACCCCCTGCTGTGGGCAGGAAAGAAATGAAAGCTGGGGTCAAATGACCCCAGCCAGATGATTATCTAGCCTCCTTTTGAAGACCCCCAGGGTAGGAAGAAGCACCACTTCCCTTGGAAGTTGGTTCCAGATCCTAGCCGCCCTAACTGTGAAGTACTGCCTCCTGATATCTAGCCTGAATCTACTCTCAGTCAGCTTATGACTGCTCAGAGGCCGTTATTCCTCATTACTCCTGGTAGTGCTCAGGGGAACAAGGACTCTCCCATAGCCTGCCAGTCTCCCTTGGCCAGTTTGTAGACAGCCACCAGATCCCCACCTCAAGCTTCTTTTGTGGAGGCTGAACAGGTTCAGGTCCCGTAGCCTCCACTCATAGGGCCTGCCTTGCTGCTCCCTGATCATGCGAGTGGCTCTTCTCTGGAACCTATCGATGCTGTCCACATCCCTCCTGAAGTGTGGTGTCCAGAACTGGACAAAGTCCTCCAACTGTGGCCTGACCAAATGTAGCACAGAGGGGGAAGATCACCTCCTTGGACCTGCTCGTGATGCATCTGTGGATGCATGACAAGATGCTGTTAGCCTTCCTGACTGCGTCCCCACATTGGTGGCCCATGTAACATTTTGGAATCAATAATGGCACCAAGATTCTTTTCTGCCTCTGTGCTGACTAGAAGGGAGTTTCCCAGCCTGAAGGTATGCTGCTGGTTCTTCCTCCCTAGGTGCAATATTTTGCACTTGTCAGTACTGAATCCCATCCTGTTCTCATCCACTCACCCCTGTAACCTGTCTAGATCTAGCTGCAGCCTGTCCCTCTCCTCCAGCGTGCCTTCTCCCCACACCTTAGTGTCATTCACAAATTTGAACAGGGTGCTTTTCACCCCCTATCCAAGTCATTGATGAAGATGTTGAACAGTGCGAGCCCATGGACCAAGCCCTGGGGGATCCCACTGTCCAATTCCCTCCAGGTCGAATATGACCCATCCATCACCACTCCCGGTGTGACTCTCCAACCAATTTGCGACCCATCTGACTGTGTAGGCATCAACACCACAGTCGCCTAATTTCTTAATGAGAATGGGGAGAGAAACAAGTGTTGAAGGCCTTCCTAAAGTCCAGAAAGACTACATCCACTGTGACACCTGCATCCAAGGATTTTGTTACCTGGTCATAGAAGGCCACCAGGTTGATCTGACAGGACCTGCCTCAAATGAACCCATGTTGGTTGCCCCTAAGCAGGATCCCCCCCACTGGTCCCTTGCAGATGTGCTCCTGGATAATTTTCTCAAAGAGCTTCCCCAGGACCAAGGTAAAACTAACTGGCCTATAGTTTCCTGGGTCCTCCTTCTTCCCTTTTTTGAAAATGAGGACCACACTGGCCCTTTTCCAGTCCTCTGGCACCTCACCAGAGCACCATGAGTACTCGTAAAGCTGTGCCAGGGGTCCCCCAATGACCTCTGCTAATTCCCTCAGCACTCTGGGGTGGAAATCATCAAGACCTGCTGATTTGAACACGTCTAGTCCTACCAGAATTTCCCTGACTAGGTCCTCACTGACCCTGGGCCTGGCAGTGCCTCCCCTAGGTCCATCGGGGATCCCTTCTCAAAAAGATAGAGGCAAAGAAATTGTTAAAGAGGTTAGCTTTGTCATCTGGTGTGACCACTAGATTTCCTAATGTATCCTGCAGAGGCCCTACGTTACCCGGTACCTTCTTTTTACCCCCTATGTATTTAAAAAAGGACTTCTTGTTATCCTTGATCCAGGATGCTAGTCCCAGTTCCATCTCCACCTTAGCCTTCCTAACAGACCCCCTACAGTCCTGAGCAATGGAGGTATTCATAGATTCATAGATTCATAGTATAATCCTCCTTGGTAATGGCCCCTCCCTTTCATTGGGTGTATGCCTCCTTTTTGGCTCTGAGACATTCCTGGATGCTTTTGGTGAGCCTCCTATACAATTGCTTGCTCTAACCAGATCATTTCTCCAGCTGAAAATTTCAGTTAGTACCGAGACAGAATGGTTTGCTCTGTTAAGCCACTGAGTCCTGATGTGTGACAGACTCACAATGTGGGAGAAGTAACCAGCAACATGAATATAGGTTAGGAGGAGATGTCCTGGCCAGCATGATGGATAAAAGTGACCTTGGCATTATGGTTGATCACAGGATGAACATGAGCAGCCAGTGCGATGCTGTAGTCAGAGCTAATAGGACACTAGGATGCATTAGCCAATGCATTGTTAGCCAGGCTAAGGAAGCGATACTTTCTCTCTTCTCAGCATTGGTGAGACCCCAGCTGGACTATTGTGTCCAGTTCTGGGTGCCACACTTCAGAAAAGATGTGGAGAATCTTGAAAGCATCCAGAGAAGGGGCACAAGAATGATTAAAGGCTTGGAGGACAAACCTTATGAGGAAAGACTAAAGGATCTGGGACTGTTCAGCCTGGGGAAGAGAAGAGTGAGGAGGGACTTGGTGGCCAACTATAAGTATGTAAGGGCTGAATATCGGGAGCTTGGAGAAAAACTGTTCACTAAGGTGCTCCAGGGGAGGAGAAGGAGCAATGGACATAAACTGTTAAGAGGATGGTTTCAGTTTGGATGTAAAGAAGAACTTCTTTACTAAGGGTGACCAGAATCCGGAATAGACTTCCCATGAAGGTGATTGTAACAGGAGGCCTGCTCGGGGCCGATCTCCGTGGCCCGCCCACCTGTTCTTGGGCCAACCACCTGCCTTCTCACCTGCCACACCTTGATGTTAATTGATTAATTAATAGATGTCAATTAAGCGGGAGGCTGCCCATTTTTCTGCCCCGATGCCAGGGGGCGCTCTCTGCGGCTCCTTTCCTCCCCTACACTGCAGCTCAAGCCTCGTAGATGGCATCTAGGTGGTCTCGTTATCATCGGCCCCCACACTGGGCCCCAGAATCCTCCTAACAGGACCCCTCCACGATCCCTCCATTCAGGCGGCCAACCCCACCTTCATTCAGACTACTTAGCTCCCTGAAGCTATTTTCCCCTCTTGGGTGTGGTCCCCCCAGGACCTCTGGCTACCAGTCCTGGTCCACCTCCACACAAGGTTGGGACCCCAGGCCTCTGGCTCTTGGGCATCCCTTGCTGTGGGCCCCATGGCCCATTTAACCATCCTGGTCCTGGGCCCAGCATGGGCCAGTCGAGGGTACTCTCTCCATCAGGTTGAGTCTCTAGCCCTTCTCTCTCTCCTGGGGTCTGCCCTCTGGGCCCTGCAAACACAGGGGTTACCCATCCAGTGGTGGGGGCTAGGGGTTAAGGTGCCCCGACTCACCTTTCACCGGGGTGGTTAGTAGTCTGGAATTTCCTGGGGCTCCCGCGCCACTGAGAGCCCCACCAGGCCATCCACTCCCGGCAGGGTGCAGTTTTAGGTCATGCCCCAAACCAGGAGCCTCCTTACCCTCCCCTACAGTTCCTCCCTTACCTCCAGACGATCTCAGCAGCCTTCAGGCCAGGCAATGTTGTTGCCTGACCTCCAGCAGCCGAACTGCCCTGTTTATATAGACAGACCCTGACTCAACATGGCTGCCCTCATCAGGCACCTGGTGGCTGCCAGTTCCAGGCCCTTAAAGTAGCAGGCACACACAGTGCCCTGCCACAGTGATGCAGTCCCCAGCCTTGCAAGTCTTCAAGAGGAGACTGGACAGACACCTTGCTGGAATCATTTGATCTTAGCAATAATCCTGCCCAGACCAGGGGGGGTTGGACTCATTTTTTCAAGGCCCCTTCCAGCCCTTAATTTCTATTATTCTATTAATGTAAAGTTTATGGGGTCCTACTCCAGCAAACTAAGTTCTGGAAGGTCCTGGAATGCCTCTCACTGAATTAATTTGCCTGGTCTTTGAATTTCCATATGACCATGTCATATTCCAAATGAGACTAAAAATATATATTAATGAAGTGATATTATTGCTTTTCAAATCATTAACATATGTAAAAAATATCCAGCCAGTTTCAGAATGTGTCTCAGAATTTTATGGTATTCATTGATGCATGATGTCAAAACAAAAACTTAACCACCTCTCATTTTTAGTCTTCCTTCTAAATTCATTGAAAACATTTTACAAATAAATTTAGACCATCAGAAAGTAGGGCCTCCATGCAGTGTTTTGTTCTATTGTGCAAGTCATGACAGTTATAAATTAGTCTAGAAGGTCTTTGGCTCTTGTTCCTTCAGTGTCCTCTTGACAGAACATTTTCTGCCATAACTGATTATTATTTGTTTCCTTGACAATCCTTTCCTATTTAACAATCAAGATGCAAATGACTGTAGACTTGGCAATCCTATCAGATCCTTCAGAAAACATCCACAAAGTATTCTTAATGATAGATCTGTTTATGTCAGCACCTCAGGCAACAAAAGAAAAATGAGGGAACTGGCACTTTTCTCCTTGAGCACTTTTACACATGCTCCAGGGGTGGTGGTGAGGAGGGGGGTGCTTTAACTAGAGCAGCCCCAAAAGTTACTCTAATTAAAGCACCTCAGCATCTCATTTATTAGCATCCCAGTGCTTCATGGAACTGGGGCCACTTGAAATAAAGCTTGTTCAACAAGTTTTAGTTAAAGTGCCCCCACTGCCATTTTGAAGAAAACTAATACACAAGACACAGCGGCTGGCTGGAGCATGGTAATTACCATGCTCCCACAGACTTGATTAACCTAGTCTGCTCCGATTCGCTGTAATTACAGCATGTTGGAGCAGACTTGCAGAACATCTATAGGTACCACCTGCTGCCCCAAAGTGGGTTTTGACTGCTTTTTGTCTATAGCAATGGTTCTCAACTTTTTTAGACTCCAGGCAGCCCAATATAACTTTTCTGAATTTAGTGGTACCCTGACTGAGAATCACTGGTCTAGAGCCTAAAAGATGAGACACTTTTCCTTCATCCTTCTGAGGATGTCCATGTGTTTATTTATATTTATAGAATTCAAACAAGAAACAGATTAAGGAGGATTAATCATAGGTATGAAATAAAATTGGGGAAAAACACAAGGTATTGAATCTATTAAAAATGTCATTTTACAGCTACACATAATTTCTGTTAGCACAAGGCAGCTTTGAAACAGCTTCAAACAATGTTTTCAGAATTTTTCAATGAAGTTTTTTCCTTTGTTGTTCTTCTTGTCTTTTGAGAGAATAGGACATCCTCTCTTGACCTCATGTATTATGCTTCTATCCTTACTTTCTTAAAACTCATTACTTCTCTGAAGCAAAAACCTTCAGTACACTAAGTTTCTGAACCCTTGAGACACTCCTTGGTTTTGCTATTCTGACTTGAATAGAACCAAGATTCGACCCCCATTTGCTGAATGCATTCTTGTAGCTTCAACTTGTGCCTAGTCCTAATCTTTGCAAAATCTGAGTGTGCAACAAATTCAGAACTGGCCCCCTTAGAATGCAAGATCCTAAATTAAAGTCTCTTAAAAAGTGTCTCTTCACTTTGCACAAGACCTCGCCAATTAAATGCCATACAGGTAACGATGAAGTGTGTAAGGCATTTATTTCTTACATAGCTCTGTGATAAGACCAACTGGAGAACCTAATAATATTTAATCTTAGCACTAAACATTCATTTCCCCCCCCCCCAGGCATCTAACTATCTGAGCAACAGCATTATTAAACACCGAACCCCAGCAACCATAGCTGCCTATCCTTGTCGCCCCTCCTGCTGCAGAGCCCGGGGAGGAGCAGGGGGATGAGCTTGCATAGAAAGCTCTGCATCCACCCATCCCAAGTGATATAATGCACTGCTCAGAGTGCATGGGCAGCCATCACAGGGACTGCCAAGGTTTAGGGACAGCCACAGGTCCTGTTTGTCTATGAAACAATGGGGCAGGCATGGGGTGCTGGGTGGTGGCGAGGAAAGCACTTGCCTCCTCACTCTGGTTTTCATCTTGCACCGGGTATGTCTATAGATTACAGGTAAATGGGATTACTATATGGCCCTTTGCCTAAATTGTTCTCAATCTCAACCTCAACCAAAGCCCACTAAAATAAATAGGACTCCTTCCATTAACTTGAGCTGGCTTTGGTTTGTGCCTTTTATGCTTACTGAAACTTATCAAAAAAGTACAAACACCAGGCAAGTTAATATAATCCAGAGGTTTAGCACAAACAAAGTAACTGCCCAGACTTTTATGAGGAATATTCTGCTCCTCTAATGAGTACGTGCAGAAATGACACTTGGATGGACCTCACTAGGGTTAGGTCCATCCAAGTGCCAAACTATACATCCATTCAGGGAGTTTAGTCCAGGCAAAAAATGGTCAGCCCAAATTAGTTTTGTTCACCTAAGGAGGTGCACTATGTAGACCAAGCTAACCTATGCCCAATCTAACTGAACATGTGCATACTCTGACCTCCACACCTCTGGATGGACAACCCCCACCCCCCTCCCCGCAAACAATTCAGGCCTTCCTGTTCCCATCAAAATCTTTACAGACTTGCCAACCCCTGTGTAGACCCACTAGTCATCCCCCTCCAATCCTGTCCACACCCCAATTTACTTAGATCACATTCCTGACCTGGCTCCCAGTACTAGTGGACATGTACACAAGCAGGGACATAATTTGGCATCATCAAAGCCACGTGATCATCATAGATCAGGTGCCAGGGACAACTGCACATGCCCTATGTCATGTAATTTGTTTTTTTCAGGGGAAAGTTATCATAAAGGAAGATGATAAAAAAATTACTTCCTATAGACCTTTCCCATAAAAATCTGCATGCCACAGCAGCTAAACTTGGAAATATTGGTTTGAATTATGATACCAGTAGTATCCAAATTGACATAAATTGTCAAGCATAAAATACTGGTATAACTAAATATTTTTATCTTAATATTTTCAGTATTAGATCATTATTTCAGTATCTTATGAACTGAAAATTCTGTTCTTTGTTAGTATAAAATTGAGAACTTGATTTAATTTTCCACATGACAGTTTCCTGCACCTAAGGGAATACAATACAAATGAGAGGAAGAGAAAGAATTGGACTTTTGAATTCCAATTCCATTTGAAACCGTAGAAAGCTGCATTGAGTATATAAAGTAAAATTTAGAGTATGGGAACCCAAGAAAACTGAAACTGAAGAAGAGATTTGCATGAGCCCCAGTGAATTGAAACTGCTGAGTTTCACACAGATGTCAATTACAATCCCCTGAAAATATAGAACAGAATTTTGTTTATTTTGGCAGCAAGTCAATTGCAAAGTAATAAATCAAATATGGGTAACATAGTGACCACACAGGCAGTTGTGGTATATTTGATGGGGTTAACAATATAACATACATAGAGCTGGACTTGGGATCTTCTGAGAGAAGGACAAGTGGCCACAGATGACTGTGAGGACTGAAGGTACAGCAACTTAACTACCTTCTCTCTGTCAGTGAAGGGCAGTCAAAAACAATGCATTGACAGAGAAGTGGGAAAAATTTTATGTATTCTAATTCTGTTCAAAGTCTTTTGACTACTTATACAATTTTAGTTTTCAGAATACAATTAATTATTTTAGTAGATTACGAACTTTAGTTACAGCGCTCCTGCCACCATTTTTCAGTGCGGGGATACTTATACACATGATGCTCCAGGGGCTTTAATTAGAGCAGCTTTTGGAGCTGCTCTAATTAAAGCGCCCTGCCTCCCAGTCCCAGAGAACATCTATAAATGCCCAGAGTGATTAAGTATTTTTTCCAAGATCATGGAAGATGACCGCCAGTTTCACATCTTAAGCACAAGACCATTCATCTTCTTTAAATTATATTCGTTATGGAAAAATAAATTGGCTTAAGACCTTATGTATCTGAAAAACAGTAACTGTTAAGTCCATTTTTTCATTTGGAACCATATTCTCTGGAGTGAAGAACTGTCTCTCCAGGACTGTCCAAGGTCTGAGAATGAAGCAGCTCAAAGGTGGTTTTAATTACCTGTCAGAAAGACCTGTCCCAAAGTCTCTGCTCCATCCCTCTGTTCCTGTGTGACTTTGGACAAGTCTCTCAGTCTCTCTGGGCCTCATTTTCCTATCTGTGAAATGGGGATAATAGTCTTTTCCCATTTCTCAGCAATGCTGTGAAGATGAATCCACTGTTTTGGAGGCACCCGGATAGTGCAGTAAGGGGATCCAAATAGGAACCTAAATTAAAATTCACATGGGACTGGTCAAGGATATCCAGAGATAAATCATCTTTTGACAAATTAAAGTGGTATTACAGTAAATTACCCTGCCAGAATAAGCATGAGGTAGCCTTTATAGATGACAGACTCTCAGTCTTCATTCAGGAAGATATAAAGAGGAAAAATGTTGAGACTTTATTCCATTTGGTGTGCCATTAGTGATTTAAGTAATGTATACTTCATGAATGTATCTTACAGTGGGAATTTAATCTGAAAGCCAGCAGTTTGTTATGTTACAAATGTTTGCATACAGATGACTTTGTCTCACACTTAGATGATGGGCTCAACATAGTAAAAGAAAATTAATGCTATCGTTTTTGTCCCAATTCCAGTAAAAGTAGATAACAAATATATTACAACAATCAGCTGTGCTCGGTAAACATCATCAGTCTATATCTATCTTTCACAGCAACACAAAGTGTTAGTATCCGATTCGCTGTGTTATCTTAGATGTTCTTAAAGAAAGTAATACAAATATAGCAAATGTTCCTTTTTTATAACAGTATCATCTGTGGGCTCTCTTTTTCAATATTATTTACTATTAACCTCTATACTTTGGGTGATGTGGGGGCGTGTGTAGATGAAATGAGGGCCCTAAATTGAAGTGGTGGGTTTTTAAAAACACTGCTTCAATTTAGGGCCCTTTAAACCCTGTGTCGTGCACACACCTGAATTTACTTGCCTCTCTGGCAGCAGGGAGGGGAAGGTGAGCTGCCAGCAGGCAGAGCAGTTCCTGGGCTGGGGGGGGGGGGGGGCTGGTGCTTGGAATGAAGCTACCATTCTAACAAGCATATTAACTTAAAGGGAGAAGTAAGATAAAGATGAGGCCAAAACAGTCAAGGCTGAACTCTATTCTACTGTACCCCATTCAGATTATCACCACAGCAGCAAAAGCAGATTTGAACTAAGATGCCCATTCAAACACTCTGAGTTTAGATTATAGAGCAGTCATGTCAGATTTGGATGTCTAAAGTTATTTTAGCTACCCAGGATCCAAAGTTCAGAACCTAACTAAAAGGTAACTAACTATACACAGTGGTATTTAAGTGAAAAACATACATAATTACCTGTGTAATTATTACTTTTTATGTAAGAGCTCTGAGAGAAAAAAAGATATTTACTGAGGGATAAATATTAGGAACGAAAGTGGGGTTAAACCATGCATGGGAAATGGTTTTATCGTCTTGTACATTTTTTATTTTCAAGATTTAAAATATTTTTCCCCTCTTGCATCAGGAAGAAACTGAGACTCTCAAAAGTCTTTAAAAGTCAGAAACAAAAAACACCAGATAAAGCATCCAGAATACCTAATAAACCAGTAAACTCACCTGCTATGTGGGAAACTGGATCTCAAATCTTCTTTCAAATGAATGCTTAATCATTAACATCAAATAGAATAGCTCCAACACAGGAGATTTGAGAGACTCTCACGAGAATACCCCAGATCCTGATTGTCAGGGCATTCAGTATGGCTGTGAAGACCTAGATCTGAGTTCCTGGTTTGTATAAGGAAGAACAAACATTTAAAGGTGGTGAATATTGTCATATAAATTACTGGGTATTTCTGGTTTTGTCCAGCATTTCCATGATGGAGCAGAAAAACAAGCATAGTCTAGCAAACAGTTTAAGTTTTAAAAAGCTGGCATTTTCATTAAAAAAAAATTCTAATCAACTTTTAGTGTATTATTTTCCTGCATTTTGTATTCTATAACATTTTGCTAATTATTTCCATAGACGCTGATGACATATTTGTCACTATACTTGTTTGTGTTTTAAAATTATCATCACTGTTGCCTGGACCATGAAAAAAGTTTCTTTTGCATTTAATCCAAAAAAATCCAAATAATTTACTAGAAAGGACAAATTACCTACCAAAATAATACTTATTTTCTTTGTGCATAACATTTCAAGTTAAATAAATTAAAAAGAATCTCATACTTCAGAGGTGATATGTGAAAATATATTGTGACCAATATACAGCACTGGCATTTTTGTACTTTTTTTCCTACCTCCAGGCTGCTAGTAGAGTGTCATATCATATCAGTAATCTTTAAACAGATACCTTTATAGAAATCAATGAAAAGTAGTCCTAAAAGTCAATATTGGAATATGACCTAGAGGCTGGTCATATGGTCTGCCGTGATATATCTTTTTTTCTCTAAATTCTACACACTGAACTAGAAAGTATACCAGTACAGCTAAGGATTTGACTTAGACTTGTAGTCCACATTCACACAAAACTCCTATCTTAGTAAGACCCTAGCTTAGGAAGTCAAATAAAATCCAGCCATTTACATGAGAGAGAATATGAGATAGCCCATTATCTTTTGAAGATGTAAAACAACAGGGAATTGTAAAAACACAATGAGACTATAAAATGGACTATCATGTTTATCAAGCCCAGAACACACCAAAAGGATCCAGACCATGCCATGACAAGAAATGCAAAACCTGCCAACACATCTCCACTACCCCCACAATTCCTACACCCCACAACAGAGCCATCAGCATTCCTGGATCTTACAGCTGCACCTCCAGAAATGTAATATATCTCATCCAATGTACCAAATGCCCTGATGGAAAATATGTAGGAGAGACCAAACAACAACTGCGCACCAGAATGAATGCACACTGGAAATCTATCAAAGACAGGAATACCCAATTACCTGTGGGGGCACATTTCTAACAAGAAAACCACTCTCTCTCCAATCTCTGAGTCCTGATCCTCAAAGGGAACTTACAAAACACATCCCAGAGATGAGCCTATGAACTCCACTTCATCAACCTCCTGGATACTAAAAATCATGGACTAAATATAGACATTGGATTTATGACACATTATAACCTGCCTGACATCTGACTCCCCACGTATCTCTCCACTATTCACCTCCCTTCTCTCTCTTTCCCTGCCCCGCCCCCCAGCCTGTCTCTCACCCATTGACGACTCAGTCTACATTTTCACTGACTACCTGTCTTGAATGCATACCAGACCAGCCTCTGGCTTCTTTACTTTTCATTCCATCCAGGAAGAGCACACACCAACTGCTGAAACTTCCTTAGCCTGACGAAGGGTTTTTGAACCTGAAAGCTTGCTTAATAATTGTTTTCCAACTATTTAAGTTGGTCTAATAAAAGATATCAGATTCACCCAAAGAACCTTGTCTGCCAGTAGTTCAAGGAATGTGATTACTCTCCTCTGTTCAGCACTGGTGAGGCCAAATCTGGAGTAGAGTATTCAATTTGCCCCCCCCCCCCCAACTATAGAAAGGATGTGGACAAATTGAAGAGAGTCCAGTGGATGGCAACAAAATTGGTTTGGGGGCTGGGGCACATGACTAATGAAGAGAGGCTGAGGGAACTGGGCTTATTTAGTCTAGAGAAGAGAAGACAGAGAGGGGATTTAATAGCAGCCCTCAACTGCCTGAAGTGGGGTGGAGGAGAGGATGGAGCTAGGCTGTTCTCAGTGGTGGCACATGAAAGAGCAAGGAGGAATGGTCTCAAGTTGCAGCAAGAGACCTTAAGGTTAGATATTAGAAAGAATTTTCTCACTAGGAGGGTAATAAAACACTGGAACATGTTACCCAGAGTGGTTATAGAATTTCCATCATTGGAGGTTTTTAGGACCCAGCTAGACACAGCTTTGGATGGGATGATCTAGTTGCTCCTGCTTTGAGCAGGGAGTTGGACTAGGTGGCCTCCTGAGTTCCCTTCCAACCCTAATTTTCTATGATTCTATGAAAGCAGAATAGTGAACAGCAACAAAAGATAATGTAATTTGGGCAGCACCCTCTGCTGATAGAGTGCAGAACACAGGAGGAGGGGTGGATGTCGTATACCTGGACTTCAGGAAGGCCTTCGATACGGTATCCCACCCCATACTGGTGAACAAATTAAGAGGCTGTGATGTGGATGACTGCACAGTCCGGTGGGTGGCGAATTGGCTAGAGGGTCGCACCCAAAGAGTCGTGGTAGATGGGTCGGTCTCGACCTGGAAGGGTGTGGGCAGTGGGGTCCCGCAGGGTTCGGTCCTTGGACCGATACTCTTTAATGTCTTCATCAGCGACTTGGACGTGGGAGTGAAATGTACTCTGTCCAAGTTTGCAGATGACACAAAGCTATGGGGAGAAGTGGACACGCCGGAGGGCAGGGAACAGCTGCAGGCAGACCTGGATAGGCTGGACAAGTGGGCAGAAAACAACAGGATGCAGTTCAACAAGGAGAAATGCAAAGTGCTGCACCTAGGGAGGAAAAATGTCCAGCACACCTACAGCCTAGGGAATGACCTGCTGGGTGGCACGGAGGTGGAAAGGGATCTTGGAGTCCTAGTGGACTCCAAGTTGAACATGAGCCGGCAGTGTGACGAAGCCATCAGAAAAGCCAATGGCACTTTATCGTGCATCAGCAGATGCATGACAAATAGGTCCAGGGAGGTGATACTTCCCCTCTATAGGGCGTTGGTCAGACCGCAGTTGGAGTACTGCGTTCAATTCTGGGCGCCACACTTCAAGAAGGATGCGGATAACCTGGAGAGGGTACAGCGAAGGGCAACTCGTATGGTCAAGGGCCTGCAGACCAAGCCCTACGAGGAGAGACTAGAGAAACTGGACCTTTTCAGCCTCCGCAAGAGAAGGTTGAGAGGCGACCTTGTGGCTGCCTATAAGTTCATCACGGGGGCACAGAAGGGAATTGGTGAGGATTTATTCACCAAGGCGCCCCAGGGGGTTACAAGAAACAATGGCCACAAGCTAGCAGAGAACAGATTCAGACTGGACATTAGGAAGAACTTCTTCACAGTTCGAGTGGCCAAGGTCTGGAACGGGCTCCCAAGGGAGGTGGTGCTCTCCCCTACCCTGGGGGTCTTCAAGAGGAGGTTAGACGAGTATCTAGCTGGGGTCATTTAGACCCAGCACTCTTTCCTGCTTATGCAGGGGGTCGGACTTGATGATCTATTGAGGTCCCTTCCGACCCTAACATCTATGAATCTATGAATCTATGAACATGCATAGACACAACAATAATCATTCAAAATATTATCTTCAAGTTATACCCTGTCTCTGGACAATCTTACCTGAAAGCATGGCTTCAATTACTATTTTTGAATTAGTGAATCACAAATCTACCACTCATTTAGACTTGTCAATTGTGCTCAAATCATGACCCATCTTTCTGAGGTCCTTGTTATGCATTAATATTAGGTGGCTCTTGGAGCTCTTAATCTCTCGATTGTCCATACCTTAAAACGTGAAACTAGTTTTAAGCACACTTTAAGCAGCTGGAAGTTATGGCACTCCAAAGCACAGTTCTCTCTGATCTAAGCTACCCACCTTCCCCACAAATGAGCAGCTCAAGTTGCAGTTCTCCAGTGCCTCATGATGCAGTGTCCTCTCTCCCACTGTCCTGTTCTGTTCTCCAAACTTTCCACCTCAGTTTTTGAATTCTGCTGCCAAAGGAGCAGCTCTGACATGAAGCCAAATCCCCCTCAGGGGTGTGACCTTTCCACTCCCAGGGGTACAACCCTATGCAAACACCTTGCAGAGAACATGCCAGCTAGCCAAACAGGCAGATCCTAAGGCAAGTGGGGGTGGGAGGTGGAGATCTGGGAGGGGTGGGCAGGGAACAAGGTAGGAACAGATTGGGACCCCATGAGCTGGGGCTTCCTTCTCAAGGCAGGTGCTGTAGCTCCCTCAAAAGCTGGGGACCCTTCCCTCGCCACTCTCACTTTCCAACCAACCTGAGAAGCTTAACCAGCACCCCCAATGCCCTAAACCCAAATCTCAATTTATTGAAGCATAAGACCTTCTTCAATGTACTTTCTCTTTAGTTCTTTTTAAATTCTTTTTTTACTTCTTTTTATGTTATCCTTCAGTGACTGACTTCCTTCATTTCACCACCCTTCCCCCTGCCATTTCCTTTCCACCTCCCATATCATTATTTATCCTTTCCCATTAACATTCCACCTCCCAGATTCATGTTTTCCACCCCCGCTCACCCCTCAAAGCCATTGCTCACACCCCTGCACCTAGAGCAAAGGGATAGAAACCTATCCTGGATCATCAGCCCACTAGTGCTGCAAGTCATAGCTGTGCAGGTTGGGGACAGTCAGAGGAGGTTTTTAGCCTTAAGCTGTGACTGCTCCAATATCAAGCTAGCAGTAACACTGATCAGCATTTGAGCAGCTTGAAGTGCAGCATGTAACAAGGCCCTGATATTTGGAATCATTCTGATGACCAAGACTCAATGGAACTAAATGTTACCAGACTGAGCTCCTAGTCATTCCTTCCAAAAACTCTTCCCATCCCCCCGTAAATGTATCTCTGCATAAATAAGACAGTGATCTTCCCTGTCATTCAGGACTGTAAACTGATGTTATCTTTATTTCAGCCCTCTTCCAAAATCCATAAATCCATGTCAAGTCTAAACCACCCCACTTCTTTATTAATTTTTAAGTTTCAGCTATTTTTGGCTGGACAGAATAGAAAACTCTTGTCCAGGACCTTATCTTCTATTTTCATTCCTACAGTCATTTCTTCTATCATCCCAATGTCTCTAATTTTGCCATCCACACCCACTAAAAATGTTGCTGCTGATCAGAACCCATATATTTTCCATGATTGGGGCAAGACGAGCAGATAGGATAAGCTACATCTTATACTGAAAGTGAGGGTGTGGAGGGGAATGAAGATTGAAGGATCAGCCCTAATTCTGTCATTTCCTGACTTCTGAGTGCTTGATTTTGAAAAGGTTAATGTCATTTTAACATAATTTGTATATATAACCAGTTCAATGTTATTTTTACCAGACAGAAGCAACAAAAAGATCTGGCTTAAATTATATAACAAATCATCAATTCAACTCTTGGCTAGAGTATAGTCTTAAATAAATCCTCAAGAATTATTTTCAACAGATTGCTGGATGTCTCCTGATACTCTCTGTTAATATATGCACTAGACACCTTTGAATAGAACACAAATTGCTGTGTCTGTCCATGAGCCTACACAGCTCTGGACACAGCTTTTTTTTACATGCTCTTAACTCTTGCCTGCTAATCAATAGCTGGGTTCATTGCACACGGCAAAGAACTAATTATTATGAGAAGAGACCAGAGCAGCAAAACCTGGATGAGAATCTACATATGAACTTTCCATAGATGGAATCAGCAGTGGTTGAATGATATTCATTCATGATCTTCATTGAGAACCATATTTTCCCAATAGTTGTAGGTTTTCAGTTTTAGCATTTTGTTTAGTCCCATATGTGGGGAGCCGGAGGAAAAGCAGGGGCAACGTTGGACCCCTGCTGAACCAGATGGGGCAACTGACAACTGACACCCAGGAAAAAGCCAACCTATTAAATAGGTACTTTGTGTCGGTCTTTCATCAGTCCCATGGGACGCCCATGCCTGCTATGGGACAGGGAAGTCCGGTTGGGGGTGATCCCCTGCCCTCCATTGATGCTGACTTCGTGAAGGAACATCTTGAGAAGCTGGATACCTTCAAGTCAGCTGGCCCTGACAATCTTCACCCCAGGGTACTGAAGGAGCTGGCGAGCATCATAGCCTAGCCTCTAGCACGGATCTTTGAAAACTCTTGGCGCTCTGGTGTAGTGCCCGAAGACTGGAAGAAGGCCAATGTGGTGCGTATCTTCAAGAAAGGGAGGAAAGTGGATCCGGCTAACTATAGTCCCATTAGCCTGACTTCTATCCCAGGGAAGATTTTAGAAAAGTTTATTAAAAAGGCCATCCTTAATGGACTGGCCGACGCCAACATCTTAAGGGATAGCCAGCATGGGTTTGTTGTGGGTAGGTCTTGCTTGACCAATCTCATTTCCTTCTACGACCAAGTGACCTATCACCTGGACAAGGGAGAAGAGATTGATGTCATATATCTTGACTTCAAAAAAGCCTTTGACCTGGTTTCCCATGATCACCTCTTAGAGAAACTGGCCAATTGTCGCCTTGGGTCCTCCACGATCCACTGGCTGGAAAATTGGCTCCGGGGTCGGACCCAGAGGGTAGTAATTGATGGAAGTCACTCATCATGGTGTCCTGTCACCAGTGGGGTCCCCCAAGGCTCTGTCCTTGGACCCATACTGTTCAACATCTTCATTAATGATGTGGACACTGGAGTCAGAAGCGGACTGGCCAAGTTCGCTGATGACACCAAACTCTGGGGAAAAGCATCCACACCAGAAGACAGGCGGGTGATCCAGGCTGACCTGGACAGGCTCAGCAAGTGGGTGGAGGAGAATCTGATGGTGTTCAACGCCGATAAATACAAGGTTCTCCACCTTGGGAAGAAAAACCCGCAGCATCCTTATAGGCTTGGCAGTGCTACGCTGGCTGGCACTATGGAAGAAAGAGACTTGGGGGTCATCACTGATCACAAGATGAACATGAGCCTGCAATGCGATGCTGTGACTAGTAAAGCGACCAAAACACTGGCTTGCATCCATAGATGCTTCTCAAGCAAATCCCGGGACGTCATTCTCCCCTTGTACTCGGCCTTGGTGAGGCCGCAGCTGGAGTACTGCATCCAGTTTTGGGCTCCACAATTCAAAAAGGATGTGGAGAAGCTTGAGAGAGTCCAGAGAAGAGCCACACGCATGATCAGAGGTCAGGGAAGCAGACCCTACAATGACAGGCTGAGAGCCCTGGGGCTCTTTAGCCTGGAAAAGCGCAGGCTCAGGGGTGATCTGATGGCCACCTACAAGTTTATCAGGGGTGACCACCAGTATCTGGGGGAACATTTGTTCACCAGAGTGCCCCAAGGGATGACGACTAGGTCGAACGGTCATAAACTACTACAAGACCGTTTCAGGCTGGACATAAGGAAGAATTTCTTTACTGTCCGAGCCCCCAAGGTCTGGGACAGCCTGCCACCGGAGGTGGTTCAAGCGCCTACACTGAACACCTTCAAGAGCAAACTGGATGCTTATCTTGCTGGGATCCTATGAAGCCAGCTGACTTCCTGCCCTTTGGGCGGGGGGCTGGACTCGATGATCTTCCGAGGTCCCTTCCAGCCCTAATGTCTATGAAATCTATAAAATATCTAAAATTCTAATTTTTATTATTCTCCAAGGATTACTAAAGGCAATCGTCCATGTGGGAGCTCCAATATATTTCCCAAAGACATACAACTTCAGTCTTTTTTGATAATTAGAATTTCAGACTGAACTATTGCCCTTTCAAAAATGAATAATTTCCCACCCATTCCCTGACCCAACAATCCTTCTATGGTTTATAGGGCTGTCACAACATAAAGTTATACTTCCTTGTTATTTTGGATTTTAAAATCTAGAAGAAAATATTTATTTCATCATACCTTTATCTGAAGGCCTCAAAAGATTTCTATCTCTAGGTTCCTCAATTTTTCATGAATGCATCTTTAACAATAACTAACACCCAATATGATTATAAAGATTATAATCTCATCCCCTTCTTGCTTTGGTTAGTTTATACCAATGCTTGCTTTCAAGAAGAAAAAGAAGGACAGACTTCTCCTTCCCACCTGCATTGCTTTGCTGCTGTGGTCTGATTCTAAAAAAATCAAATTTCCATCCCGAAGGAAAGATAAAAATGAGACGGAGCATTCCTTTTTAGTTCTGTATTATGGGTCTTTTCCCTGCAAGCTCATGAGTGTTCCTTAGAGTAACCAGTTTCCTGTAAGTTTCCACCCTTCCCCTTTATGTACACATATATATTCTTATTTTGTGATACATGACATTGCCTGAAGCATGAATCAAGTTTACAGCATTTGTTTTTTTGAATAGCTTATTCAATGAAACCACTTAATGGTTCCATTTTTACTTTTGATTATATAATTGATTATAAATATGAATGAATTGGAACACAAAGATAGGTGGTCATATTCTGCTCTGATCATACATAGATTTTATGAGAGTTTTATGGCAGAAATACCCCTGTACAATATGCACGATGAACAATGTTAATGTATTCTTACATCCATATGCTTTCAATTAAAGCTTTGTTTAAACTTTAAAGGCTTTGTTGGTTTATCCACAAAAAACTACAATACAGCTGAATAAACTTACTAGCAAATGTCTCTTCCTATTGAAAATAACATGTATGTTATATGTGTCCAGTCTTTTCATGTTAACTTGTCTGTCATAGGGTTGGCAAAAATGAATTTACTTCTAAGCCAGAAGTTATCAATAAATCTGAGATTGTGTTTAACAATCCACAGATATAGATCATTTACAAGTGTATGGTACTTGAGATAATGTATACATTTAAATAAAGGCCTACAGGTTTTCATATCTGTCTACCTCTTTTTTCAACAAATAAAATGACAAACAACATTTTTATTTTATCTCAGTCAACAGCTTAAGTGATGGACACAAATTAAGGCTAATACTTAAGTAAGGCTATAGTGAGTGAAGTGCTAAATGGGTTGAACAAGATTTAAAGCAGATAAGGCATTTTAATTTATTACCTCTTTCTACTGTTCTTGCTCATACTGCCATATTTTGCAATGATACATTTGTTATTATTTCATTTAGCATAAAACTTTTGTCTGTAATGATACAGGGGTTAGGTAAAATGTGTAGTGAAGATGTGTAGTGATAACGTGAAGTTTATGAGGAATGGGTGGGGAGCTCACTTTTCTTCTACTTTTGTTGTCAGAGTTATTTAATTTGATGTAGAATAACTGACAGATCTTTTCACTACTTTTTTTTGATTGCCTACAATAACTGATAGATGCTTTTTGTAGTAGCTTGTATGCACCAAAATATATTAAATAAAAAAAAATTAATACATGTCATATTTTCTGGACTTAACTTTGACAAATACATTTTGCACATGGGAGGACAGCTCATCAAGAATTTGGTGACACAATTTTTCCTTTGAAAAAAGTACCAATACGTCCCAAATAAAATTTCTGACAAGTACAGCCCATCATTGAAGAACATAAAAGTTCTTCACATAGGTACTTGCAACATAATAGCTGAAGCACTGTAGTAGGTTCACTCCCTAACTTACCTCATGATAACTTATGTGCTCAGATGCTTAGGTGGTTGGTTCAAATCTATCCCAGTTGGTATTGACTAAATTTTTAAACTATTTGTTAGTCATCATTCAATTGTTATTATTCTGAGCCTACCATATATAACACAAGCCACCTCTGAAAACATTACCTTACAGCTTTTGTAATGTTGTCTACAATTTCCCACATTGCAAACCTATCAAAATATTTTCTGTGGGTCTATAGTTCATGTTGTGGAAGAGACTGAAGTCTGAGATGCATGTCCATCGTTCCCTCTTTGAGCTAGCAGACCTTAGTTTAAAAACACATTTGTCTTGTATGGTATAATCTTTTCTGTTTTAGCCTTTTCCTCATACAAATGGTGAAACAGTTACGTCTTGAGGAAGTCTTTGATAGCACATTCCAACTAGCTTGCATTACCAGAGAAGATGGGTTTTTCTCTCAGCCTTCATCCCAAAGGAAAAAGTTCAGAACCCTTCCAAGAGGCTAGGATAGGGAGGCTCAGAGCCTCAGTGACTTGACCTAAACAACACAGGAAACTTGTGCTGGAGCACAGAGTTGAACTTCTAGGGCTGTCAAGTGTAAGGCTAGGGCCTAAATCACTGAACCAGTTGACTGGCAATGGGGTGTTCTTCAGAGAAGCTTTCCTAATCCACAGCTTTCATCATGGAACATTAATAATATTGATTTATCCTATCTTTCATCATTAATTATTTAGTAATATTTAAATTGCGCATGTAGCCCCATTCCTTTAGAGCCAAAATAGTGAAGAAACAAATAATTAAATCAAAAATTAATAATATAACAAAGCAATGCCCAAAGCACAGCAAAATCCCAGTATTCATAAACTGTGTCATAACAGTTATAAATCAATATTCTTTCAAAAGAAAAAAAAGTATATTAAAATAAAAAGCTATAGAGAGATTTAATTTTAAATGTTCTACTCTAGCCAGTCCTATAGAGACTTATCTGTCTTCTAATTCCACAGATTTTTTTGTATTAGCTCAATTTAGAACTCCACTGGTCCTTCAAATGACATTTATATCATATGACAAAATTAAATAATTTCCCATACATTATGCTAGAGGAGTTGAAGCCATGCTGCATATTTGCCTTTCTATTCTTGGACCACTTTGCAGTGTCATTAAGCAGAAAGCACATCATTTCCCAAATAGCTGGAAATGCCGTATATACAGAGATTGATTTGGCATCTTTTATATAAACTTTCTGTTTTAGATTTGGAATATTTACTTAATACTAGAACATAACAATACTCTGAAAACATATTTGTGGTGTCAAATCATTTTTCCAACAATAAAGTTCTATTCCAGCCAGCTCTACAGGGCTTTACCTGGCTGTGAAACCTCATGCCTTGGACTTCTTTTGTTGATTGTATAGCATACTATTCTTCTTCCATCAGATTTTGTTATTTTATTGTTTTAAAAAAAATCCTTTGGGACAACAGATGCCAAACTTAAAATATTTCCTTAAATAACTCGAAAATTGCTTAGAACTCTGGAAAACAAAGTTGTTTTGGTTACCTTTCATCAACAAAATAATGTAACAAAACAAGTTAATCTTACCAAAACCTTTATAATTAAGCTGGAAAACTGAGCTTTAAAAAAAATCACAGAAAAGAATTTGTGCCACTATTTCTTAAGCTAAGTATTAAACCCTGTGCTCATCTATTCATTCTTGTAATTTTGTTGCATAATAATTCCGTGTCCTGGAAAAAACATGACTGTGGAGCTTTAGAGAGGTGATTAGCTTTTAGGAAGCATGCATAATAAACAAACTAGTCAGTCCCTGACCAATATTTAGGGCATCTTTCTGTGTCAGAAATAATTATTCTAATCTCTAGAGCTACTGATCAGGTAGCTGCCAGTTTAATTACCTGTAAAATATGAAATTTCAGTAATTCAGGCTCATTGAACCAATATACAACACCATCTGTGACCTGGCTAAAAACTATCTGAAGTAAAGATTTCTCAGATTATTTACTTGTTCATATAAAGGAGATAAATACTTTAACATAGAGAAAAAGTGTAGGATTGTGGGTACAATATGGACTTAATTCTTATCTCATTTATACCAGAACAATTTAATGTATTTGAAAGTGAGCAGAATTTGATGCAAGCTATCCATATGGATTACATATTATGTACTAAGTCAACTTTTTTTTGTAACACAGGTAAAGATTCTATCACTTCTGACTGGTCTCATAATTACTAGTTCAGGAAGGGTGTACCATAATTCAAAATCTAAACAGTAAAATCTCTAAAAGATTATTCAAAACTAGTTTGGGAATGGATCTAATGACAGAGGCTGCATTCAGAAATTCAGGGAGGTTAGGAGAGGGTTAGATCATGTTAAAAATAGCCACCCAATCTAACTTAGTTTGCCCAGGTGAGGATCTTACACTAGTTAGGTAGAACTACATGCAAACTGTACAGAAGTTTAGGACAGTTCGATCAGTCTAAAAATGGGTGACCTGATCTAAGTTAAGTGTGCCTCTGAGGTAGTCTAACTTAGCTCAGGTCCAGCGAGACCAATCTAACTGAACTTCTATACAGTTCCCAGTACAACCCTCAGCCTGGGAAAACCCAACCACTAGTCCAAGACCTGGGTCTCCACTTTTCCTACCTCTTCCCTGGCACCAGGTTATTTTTATCCCCTACATCCCCTCTCCCCTCCCCTCCAGATGGACACCCCCCCAGACCAGCCAGCCCCCTCCATCCTCTCAGTCCACCAAACCCTCCATCCCACAAGCCACTCCCAATGCCAGTTTTATCAGTGTTCACAGGTGCTGGGAGCTGAGGAAGTAAGTCAGGGTCAAGGGGAGGGGCAGGAGGGGTGGAGAGGTAGGTTTGCTGGAGAGGGGTTGTTGAGGACTGGAGGGTGGGAGCCTAAACATAGCCTATGGTCCAGGGGAATGGAGGAGAGAGATCCCATTCCCCCAAGCCCCCTCAAGCTCTCCTGATCCTGCCAAACCCTCCAGGACCCCAGCAAACCCCCTTGAACCCTGCCTGCTGCACAATTCCCCCCACACCCTACCTGCCCCCTGAAGACCCACCAACTTCTCTGATGCCCCAACCCTCTCCCATTAGCCCCCATCCTGATTTACCTTATACTGGGTGGCTATTTTTAATGCTCTCTAATCCGCCCCTAAACTCCCCTAATGTTTGTATGCAGTCAGAATGTGGTCAAATTGGAAAGAATGCAAGATTTAGGTGATTTTTATGTTGAATATTATTCTTCAAGATTTTTGCCTAAAACGTCTCCGAATCATTTTGTGACCTAAACCTACAAGAGTCAGCGCAAAGGTATACCTCAATACTTACACAAAATTCCAGCAAAGCCAATGGGCTGCATGAGTACATAGACAGCAGTCTTCTCAAAGCCACTTTCATATCATTGCCTAAAATTTTCAATAGGTTGTATATTATGAATTGAAAAATTTCAGACAGTACTTTTTAAAACCAGAATTGATACTTGATTTATTAAAAGTTTGGTTTGTCGTGGCTCCTGAGAGCAATCAGCTGTTGCTTATTGAACCATTGTTAATGTCTGACAAAAAGACTTAGACATTATAACACTTACTTTGGGGCTCTTTGCTCTACAGCAGAACCACAGCCCCAAGTTAGATGCCTAGACTCTGTGTGCATTCTATAGTAAGAACTGGGTACCTAAGAACAGAGTCTGCAAAAACTAATAAATGAGTCTAGAAATGAGGAAATGTGAAACACTAGGGAGGGAGATGGTTCAATACTAGACATAGATATAGTTCAATCCATATTCCTCAAAGAGAGTCAACCATTTTCCTCTTCTTCAGATTCACAATCATGAACTCCTGGAGTTAAGTACCCAAGCCTCAGAATATGTGAGGGAAGGAGAGTGCTGCTTTCCTGCCCTTACTCACTAGCCCTGTGGCTAGAACACTAATCCAGGAGGTACCTGTAATTTTTGGCCTTAATGACTCATGAAATAATAGGTCTTTAAAAGATCCAAGATTCTATATTTTGGGACTCAAAAGGGCTAGAAATAGAAGGATTTTTTAGATTTAAAAGTTAAGAATTCCCCATTCCTCTGCCATAATGTTGCTAGGACTTTATTTCTAAACCTTCTATCATCTTTTAAGTAATGTGAATCACTTGGTCCTGATGTGACATGTAATAGATAAACTAACAGGGTAAGCTACATATCGTTACTCTTCCTTCCCCAATACCGGCTTATTTTCAAAACTGAAGACTTTTATATGGAGAATTCCCTCAGCAAGCACTGAATTACTTTAGGTATTATCTCTGTACCATTAGCTAAGGGAATATGAACGCTGTAGGAATAACTATGCTGGGGGCCTACTGAGGGATTTGACAAATCTCCTTAAAATCACTGCCATCTGATGTAATTTAGAGGAATACCCTGGCTGTTCTAACTTGGGACAAGGAATCAGAGCATTACAGGCTTCTTCATAGTCCACCAAGATGCTGCCACCTGTTGAAAATCTGGCCTATTGACATATATAGAACAATGGTATTGTGTACTCTAAATACCTAAAAATGACAAATACAAAAATATTATTGGCACTAATGCGGGATGACTTACATAACTCAACTGTGGCTTTGCCAAAACATTTAAGAACTAAGCTGCCTAAAACACAAGGAATAAATAAATATAGCAATAAATAGGGAAAAAAGACAGGATCTAGGGAGAGCTTGGGAGAGATTTTCTTTGACTGAATTAAGCTGGTTGAAGGAGATGCCAGGAACCTCGTAATGAACAGGGTGACTGCATTTTCCTCTTGTGATTTGGATTTAAAACATTAGCCAACCAACCCACACTTGCTGTCACTTTACAATAAATGAAAGCAGGCAGCCAAACCTATCGCCCATACTTGGTGTAATTTTGAAACAAATGAGATAGATTTAATTGGGCTGTTTTGCTATGAAGGAAATTACATATAAACATCTAACATGTTGAGATATTTTTATTTCATCTCCATGTGCACATGCTTACTACACAGTTAACCTCACTTGTCATGAGTAAATTTTGTACCTGCAGAGGCAAGTAGCAAATTTACTTTCAAGTAGTAAGGGCACAATAGTGCTCATGTAGAAGACTGGCTGGGAGCAAATCTGCTCCCACTCAGCCATCCACCAGGTGGCGGGAGATTGCTCCCTGCACCCAGGACCTGCCCGCTGCTGGGGCGGGCTCCACCACTGCAACCCAGGCAGGGACTATGTCCCCCTGCCCTGGCACAAGTGAGCTCCAAGCCCCCTCCTCCAAGATCATGATCAGGGAGCGGGGGATGGAAGATAAGGGTCTCCCAGTGCTGACTCTGTGGTCATGGTGCTGGCACTGGGAGAAAAGGGTCCCCCACCCAGATCCATGCTTGCAGACCTGAGTGGGGAAAAAGCTCCCCAGCTTGTTTCCCACCCAGCTCCACACTTGCAGGGCTGAGTGGGGAACATGTGGGGCAGGGACTGGGAACTATCCTGGCCAGGGCCAGGTCCCAGTCCTGTGCCACTATTGAGTGATTGCGGCACAAGGCTTGGAAAGAGCTAGCTGCCCCACTGGTGCATCAGGGTAGGGGGCTGCATCTTGCCCCTCCCCTGCAGCTCTTTCCAAGTCCCCTGCCCTGATCAGGTATCCTGGGCCAGAAGCTTCCTGCTGCTGGGGTAGGGGGACATTGTCCCCACCCCATCAGCAGGCAGCTCCCAGAGGCAGGGTGTAATGTCCCAGCCCCAGTCAGAAGACTGCTGTTTCCTGGCCTGGTACTCCCTGCCAGCCCCTGGGCTACCCACTAGGCTCCCCCTGGTGGCAGTAGGGACCCATTGCAGAGACCCAGGAAGTAGGCGCGGTTTGATATCATTAACAGCAAATCTGCTTTCACTTATCTGCATGTGTAGACACCTTCCTGGGAGCATTTACTCACAGTTAGTTTACTCGAGCGTAAACTATTCCTGGATCAATTGCATGTGTAGACATGCTTACAGAGCACTTGTTCTTCTGTAGCATATAATATGTGTGACCCTTAATGCAATGTACAGCTGTAAAGTAACATTAGTCCTCAGATGCCTGTTAGTGAACAAATAGCCTTAACCTAAGCTGTTGCTTGTTTTAGAAGCCTGCTTAATGCTATACCAGGGGTGGGCAATTATTTTAGCTGGAGGGCCACTTAACGACTTTTGGTGAGCTGTTGGGGGCTGCACCCCTTGACAGGTGCCCCACTCCCTGATTGCCATCTTGGAACCAAAAGTCCCACCCACTAACCCCTAACCTTTTTCACTGGAAGTCCCTCCCCTTGCTCCCAGAAGTACTCCTTTTGGGAGGAGGGGTGTGTCATCTTGGGACCAGAAAAAAAACCATACCATATGCTAAAAAGCAAACATCTACTATGACATATTTTAATTTTATTTAAAAAATATTTGTCCTGATTTACATGTGTTTGCATAGTGTTTATAGAGGTGCTTTCATAATAGCTCAAAATAAAGTCTTACTCTTGTATATTGCATGTATGGGTGGGGGTGCTGTGGGAAGAGAAGAGGTGGGAGATATGGGGGGGGGGGGATTTGTTGGTGTGTGTGGGCTGGCAGCAGCAGCAGTAGATGGCAGGCCCTTGGGGTACTCATGGCACTTGGCAAGCAGAAGCTCTCCACAGCTAACAGCTCCGGTTGGGTCCTGGGAGCTGCACATGGTGACATGGAGCCCTCTTGGCCTGATGGTGTGTAACTCCCTACAGCTCCTGGTCCACATGCCATCAGGCCAGGTGGGCTCTGTGCCACCATGTGTGGCTCCTAGCTATCCTTTTGGGAGCTATGTGCCATTGGGCCAGCTGAACTGACTCCATGTCAGCACATGGGGCTCCCAGCACTGCAGCCAGGAGCATGCACCACTAGGCTAGGATAGCTCCATGCATCCATGTGTGGCTCCTCACTGGAGTGCTGGAAGCCCCATGTGGAGACACAGAGATGGCCCAGCCCAGTCCAATGGTGCACGACTCCTGCCTGAAGTGCCAGGAGCCCCACGTGTTGACATAGAGCCAGCCCAAAGGCATGTTCCAGTGGGCTTGGCTGGGCTGTCTTTGTGCCACCATGTGCAGCTGTTGGGATTCAGCCAGAGCCATACACCTCCAGAGGCTCTGCTTGCTACAGGTCATGAGTGCCCTGAGGGCCCACCACTTGGTGCTGCTGTTGACCCTGGAGGCAGGGGCTGTGCACCATGGGAGATAAGTAGGTGTGTGGTGGGGGTGCCCATACCCACCCATAAACACCCCCCACACATACAGTCCCAGAAACCTGACACCCACACACACACCCACTCATGCCATTGGCCCGTGGGCTCCATGCTGCCACATATGGCTCCCATCTGGCTCTGTGCCAGCATGTGCAGCTCCCAGCACTGCAGGCAAAAACTCCCCTCCCCACTCAACAGCTGTCTAGTCACATGCCATCATGCTCAGTACCTCCACATAGGGCTCTCAGCTGGAGTGCAGGGAGCCTCATGGATGTATAGGCACAGAGCCCGCCCGGTCCAATGGCACCTGACCTCTGAAAGCCAGCCTGCCTCCCACCGATTTTCAGAAGGACAGCCATGGGCCAGTAATAATTGTTTTTTTTGAGGGGCCCCGCAGGCTGTATAGAATTACCTGATGGGCCAGATTCAGCCCACAGGCCTTATTTTGCCTATCCCTGGGCTATACCATCCCCACTACAACTAATAAATGAATGAACAGTGAAAGTTATAGGTAAAGAATTTCCAGAGCACCAAGTTATTTAGCTGAAACTTTTTAGCAATACCTTCTAAGCCAGATCTAATGACAGAGGCTGCATTCAGACATTCAGGGAGGTTGGATACCCTGTGTTTCACACCCTCAGCTAAGATATCAAGCATGTAAAACAAACCTTAGCTTGTTTCAGGACTTCTACCGGACTCTCTCCTTTTTTCACTGGCTGTTGTTCTGTTTCTGCATTTCAAAAGGGATTAGGTGATCCAATGTAATAAAGGGCACATCATTTTATAAGGGAAGCTCTCATACAACCTGTTTTGTGCTCTGCCATATGTCTCTCGTGTTCATGCAAATGAAGGGAAAACATTTCTTTTTCCAGTGAGCCATCACTAACAATTGCTTTAACAATGTCAGTTTAAGGTGAAGTAAAATCCACATTGTACACTCTGCAGGCGAACTGAAACCTTTCCCGGAATGTTTCATCTGTATTAAATATTTCAAAGACACTGGTGCTAATGACTTGAACCTGTCGTAGTAGAATTTTGCTTGTATACCCAAATGAGACTCTGATGATTTCAGTTAAGGAAGCTTATTCACAGGAAATTTAGGGCCTGAATATACATAATTTTGGGCAATTCCCATGTTGAGTACCCTAATCTCTTAATAAATTCATGCAATAGTAGTTGATGACACTTATTACCTCATAGTATCAGCCCCATACAGAATAACCCAAAAAGTAAGCTCTCCAGAATTTTAAGATTTTTTGAATCAAGATCCAAATTGAATTTGAAATTTGCTAATTTGTTTTCAATTTAAAAAATATAAAAATGAAGTGTTACATTAAACCTGGTGACCCTGAATAAATTAAGATCATGTTTGTTATTAGAACCTTACATTTATTCTTTTTTGGACCTATAGGGTGCGTGTCCCTACATGCAGTTGAGTGGGTATCTAGTCCTTCTTTCTATGATTCTAACTAGAGTTGTGGAGATGCTTTGGCCAGCAGCCACAGCATCCCCCAGGAGGACTGAGGCTCCATGTCTGCTGGCACACACGCTCCTGTGACATGCGTTATGCCCCCCCCCCCTTTTTTTTTTTTGCTACCAGGATTTACCAGTAGCAAATTTTTACACTGTGCTGTAAATTTGCAGCACAGGGCACATTTTAGTGTGTTGGGCGTGCTGTTTGTGGTGCTGCAAAGAGGTTAGTGGTGCTACAAACTGCACATGCCTGCACATCTAAACCTGGCCATAGAGTCCTCCACATAATTGACAGTTCCCATTCATTGTCATGTCCCAGCATGCACTTCGTGAATACTGGCAATTACACTGCTGAACCTGTTTGGGGATAGCTATGTCCTGAAGAGTTATTTTTTTATATTATTAATAAAATGTCATTTTTCTGAAGCACATACTGTTTCTACTTTATATTCCTCACTGAACATGAAGTAAATGTAAACATTAAGACCTCTCACAAGAATGTAAAACTCTGACCAGCCAGGATTTATCATGAAGGCATTTTCCAGAATGACTTAAAGGTGAGAAGGTAATAACAAAAGACAGACAGGTGTATCACAGTGAACATAAGCTAGTCTTTTGGACAAAATGAATTTTCAGCACCTTCATAAAAAGGAGGAGGAAAGTGTCAGTGACAATTTTACTGAGCCCTTTTTATCCTTCTTGCCTGGGACATTCAACTTAAGCTGTGATACTAAACATCTCTGATAGTTGTAAACATATCCACAGGCCTTTACTAAATGAACTCTTGGCAGAATGATCTCTGTAACAGAGACGACACTGACAAATTTTGTGGTGACACTGGCAGCAGATGCGGTCCCCACATTCTCTAAGGACTACAGATTAACAATAGACATAATGCTGGTGACATTGCTTAAGAAACCATTTATAAAAAAAGAAATTAAGAACTCCCATATATCTACCTACTTCAGACACATGTCCCTAGACTCTGGGTTATCTAAACAAATGAACAGAGATTAATGTCAGCCTTCTATGCCTTTCTCCATCTGCAAAAGGCTAGTCACTAGAGTAGGTTAAGCAACAGTATAATATACACTTTTTTCTAACATGAGCAGCCAGGGCCTTATTTCATAGTTTGATAATTATTAATAGGAAGTTTTTATCCCAAGCTTTAATCCATTCCTTTTCTTACAACAGAAATCCAAAGAAAATTAAAAGGCCCCAAATCCTAAAAAATAAACATCCAACTCTTCCTGTTAGTGCCAGCCTATGCCCTTGATATGCAGTTCTACTTGGCTTCAATGGTTTACTTTTCATAGGAATCCTGACCCAGTAAAACCTTCCAGGAGTGGTGGTGTATAGGGGGTGCACAGGGGTGCACGTGCACCCCCCTGAATGCGCCAGTGCACCTCCCGATTGCCTGCACTCACTGCTTGGGCAATGGGCGGGGCGGTAGGTGGGAGCGCTGGTGCCCCCCCTGCAAATGCCGTCCGATCACTGCAGCCACTTAGAAAAGCAACTGCAGCCACTCCCAGTAACAGCTGCAGCAATCGGCCATGGAGGAACTCCCTCTAGGCAATGAGATCTGCCATGAGGGGACCTCCCTCCCCGAGCAGCGAGATTGGCCACAGGGGGGGCACGTGCCCCCCTGACTAAGGCGGCACCATTCACCCATGCCTTCCAGCACCTGCTAAAAAACAGATTGACTTTTATTAGTAAATGTTTAGGATTGTGAATCCAAAAAAGGATCTCAAAGCTGGTAGGGAAATACATAGCGCCCGAGCGAGGGACTAACAATCAAAGGATGGGGGTGAGGAGGGGAACGCAACTAGGTTACAGGAGATACAATGTTAGCCAACTAAGCCCGGGGGTGGGGGAGAAGGGGAGGGATGGGGTTTGCGACGCTGAGAGAAAAAGAAGATACATACATACAAACCCGTTACAATGGTCGGCAATGGTGGAAGAAGTGGTTCGAAGGAAAAGTGTCTCAGGTCCATATAGAGTCTCATCACGGGGGTCCTCTTCGGGTGGAGCAGGGTCGTCCATTGTTGAAGAATCCTCTCAAAGTGAAGGTCAATCTGGTGCAGAGGTGGGGTTCAGGCGGTCCCCAATATGTCCGGTCCGGCTACGGTTCGTCTGATGGGGTCAGAGTACTGGTGGTGGCCCATGATGTGTTCCACGTAGATGTTGCAGGACCATCATGGATGGTGTCGGACACCACGAGGCAGTGCATCAGCTTGGCGTAGTGGCGGGAGACGCGGCACACACGCAGGACACTTTTGTTGCTGGGGTCCCAGGCTCCGAGCATTCCCACGATGAACGCATCAACCGTCACGTCGTAGCCACGGCCCCTCAGGATGTCGGCCAGCAGGGTGTACTTCTCCCGCTTGCGAGCCCAGGAGTTGGTGAAGTCTTGGTGCCGGTTCTCGAAGGGGATGGTTATGTCCACGATCATGACCTTCTTGGCCTCCTCGTTAGTGATGATGATGTTGGGTCATATCTGGCTCTCGCAGCCCGGGATGATGCGGTTCACGGAGATCTCCCCCACTGCCGCTGGGATGGCCCTCACCAGGCGGTCCTGGACAGCATTGTGGCAGAGCTGCCAGGCTCTGGTGTGCAGCTTGCAGCTGCACAGCATGTGGGGGAGGGTCTTTGCCACGTAGCTGCACCGTTGGCACCTCTTGTCCCGGTGGCCGAAGTGGATGGCCCCGTTCAGAGGCAGGCAGTTGAGGTGGGCGCGGTGGAGGAAGCACCAGTCCATGAAGCACGTGAAGCTCCCACTGGGCATGAAGTGGTTGCTGGAGTCCCACTTCGAGGTGACGTGGTTGGGTTTGGCCCTCAGGTCACCGGCATAGTTGTTTCGGACAGCGTCCTTCAGGAACCTCTCCAGGAAGGTCCTCGTGCAGGGCGTCACGGTGACGGTCGGCAATGCAGGGCTGGCTGTAGGGAGACTCCCAGCTCCCGGCGCTCCTTGGTTCAGGTCCAGGCACAGCTGATGCGTTTCCCGAGGCGGAATGTGGCATTGCGGGCTCAGCTCCACAGTGAGGCAAAGTCCCTGCTGTTTCTGCTGATCTCGCCCTCCAGTGAGCCACTGAGGAAGGTGGCCAAATCATGTCCAGTCAGCTGCCTCCCGATCCTCTTGTGGGTGGTCTCCTCGAGGGCGCTGGTGGCAATGGTGCTTACCATTGCGTCCGGGCAGGTCTGGAGGCGAAAGGCGTGGGTGACCACCGCGATGTCGCAGAGGTCTCCCATGTGGGGTACACTGGCACCTCCCTGCTGGTAAGGGATGTGCAGGACCTCTTTGCTGGCCCTTAGCGGCAGGTGCAGCCACTTCTTGAGCAGTTGCCGGATCTCGGCGTCCACCCTCTTGAGGGGGGCCTTGGGGACCTCCGAGCCTCTCAGGATGAACGTGAGGCGGGGGATGAGGAAGGTGTTCACCGTGTCTATCTTCTGCCAGGGGGCCAGCAGGGATGAGTCCAGCTTGTGGGCATCCTGCACGATCCCTTTGATGGTCTCCTCTGGTGTCTGCTTGGCCCAGTGGCCAGTGGGCATCCACAGGTGGCAGTAGGCCTCACCGTCACGCAGGTGCCTCATCACCTGGCCCTGGATCGTGAGGATGGAGTCCAGGATGCGGCTCTTCTCCCTCCCGTCAATGTGCAGGGAGGTGCACTTGGTGATGCTGAAGCGCAGGCCCATCCACCTGGCTGCCTCAGATGTCACGTCCAGCATCTGCTGCAGCTGGGTGGCGCGGGGGTGAGGAGAACGAGGTCGTCGGTGTAGGCCAGGACGCTCAACTTCTGGCCGTACAGGTCAGACCCTCCAGGGCTGCCTGCCACGGCTCAAAGGAGCGGTTCCATGACCAGATTGAAGATGATGGGGCTGAACCTTCATCTTGATCTGGCTGAGCCTACACTTGATCTGAGCCTTCAAGAGGCCGAGAAGTGATTATATTATTTATTATAAGTATTATTTAAGCATTCTATTTACACTGTTATGGCAGCATCTTAACAAGTTAATAACCAATCAGGAATGTAAAGCTCAATTAATTTCCATTCATATTTTTCTCCAGGAGCATCCAGATTCTCCCAAGAGGCTTCTGCCTCCTTTTTCCTGACTCAAACATTTATACTTTTGTACTCATTTGTATATCTGGGGTAAGGCCATAATTAGGAAAGATAAATTATCCCACTAGTCATAAACCCTCTTTTTTGGGGCTGCAGTGAAGAAGACTAACTGAGCCTCTAGACTTCATTATTTTTAATATTTGGGGTAAGATGTAAAGTGCCTTCTGTTACCATTTTCAGCCATGAAACATGAATGGTCCCAGCTGACTCTCTTGGAGCAAATGATACCCTTAAAGTTTTATGTGCTGAGCTGTTTTATTGCAGGGGTTCCCAACCTTTTTAGACCGCAGACCAGAAGTGATCACAGACCAGAAATGATCACAGACCAGCAAACTGAGGACCGGCAGTGACCGGCATACTGTGCAGCATCAGCCAATCCTTCATGGCCCAGTACCAGGCCACAGCCAGGAGGTTGGGAACTGCTGTTCTATTGGATGGGACATTAGAGTTGCATAAAATGGTTTTTCAGAAAGAGAAATCACCATTTACTCAGGACTTTCACATATCAGTGTTCATGCACAAACACTCTCACCACCTTCAGGGCCAAGATAGCAGGAATGAATGTAGTTCATAATTTCCAGAAGTTAAGATGACAACTTGCTAGCATCCCCCAGATGAGTAACTCAATTAAATATCAGAGAGCATAGGAGGCACTAAGTAGAAGAGTGCAGGTGTATATTCTAAAATGTACAGTCCTCATTTAGCATATGTACAATACATAATTACATTTCTTTTTCAGGTATGTAATATACTCTACTGAATTTTTCATTTCTTTATGAATGATTGTGATTTCACTTGAGAAAACTGGTAAATAAATCAATTTCAATAGAGCAAATACTGAGCACTTCAATTCTGACACAAAGCACGCTTGAAGTCACTGCAAGTTTTTGTATTGACCTTGGTAAACTTTGGCTCAGGCCCTATCTTTTGAAGAAACTTGGCAAATATCTGATTATATCATGCTAAATAGCACTGTTTATTGGTGTAGTATCCCTGGATTATTTTTCCTTTTTAAAGGAGTTCTGGATTCTTTCTGCAAAGAATCTCCATTTAGAAGCAGTTCTCCTGGTTGGGCTTTGGAGATGTTTTATATTTATTATAGGGATATCCTGAGAACAAAAATAGTGATGCTGAGTTATACCTGGGTTGCACTTGGTTTAACTTGTTGGATGACAAAGACAATTTTAAACCACCTTTTCATTCACAGTTTTTGATCTGATTCCCTTCCAGGAGCCTAGAAATAGAGCATAGCTGTGGCTAGGCCCCTCTGCTAGGAGATTTGAAGAGTGCAGCTAAGGGAATTCTAGCAGGGTCTCTTAGCACCTACATCGAAAGCCTGTGCTAAATGTATTCTTTGTTGAACTACATAACCTATTTTGCGCTTGTTAGGTACAAATTTGAAAAAGGAATCCAATTCAACAAGAAAAAGATATGTCTGTTCTTTATAATTGTGGATGACAATTAAATATCACTTCACAAACTCTGGGATAGTTTCGAAATGAGACAGTATTTACTGAATGCTATATTTACTTGGGTCATCTCCAGATTAGAAAAAACAAAGTAAGTCTGTGGACAAACACCAAAACTAGTAAAAAAAATAAATTAATTTAAATAACCTGAGTTGTCCTATACTTGGTACAGAAAAATCATTTGTACAGATACAGGCTGGGGAATGACTGGCTAGGCTTCAATACTGTCAAAAGGACCTGGGGGTTATAGTGAATCATCAGCTCAATATAAACCAACAGTATGGTCTTGTTACAAGAAACTCTAATACTACATTGGGCTTTATTAATAGGAGTGTTAAATCAAGGGAAGTGAGCCTTCTGCTGTATTTGGCACTGGTAAATGGTGGAGTATACTGTCCAGTTTTGAGCACTTCAGGAAAGACACATACATGGTTAAAATATTTATAGGTCTGGGAAAAATGCCTTAAGTGTAAAAGCTAAAAGAACTGCAATTATTTAGTCTAGAGAGGGGAAGACTGAGAGGGGATTTGATAATACCTGAAGGGTGCTTATTAGAGGATGGTGACAAACTATTTTCTGTGGTGGCAGGGAACAGGACAAGGAACAATGGTTTTATGTTGCAGCAAGGGAAATTTAAATTGGATACTAGGAAGAATTTTCTCAATATGAATGTGATTAAGCATTGGAACAAGCTACCAAGAGAAGCTGTGGAATCTTCATTCCTGGAAGTTTTAAAGAGAAGTTTAGACAGCATTTGACTGGAATGGTTTAGTCAGGAATGATCTTGACTTGAGTAATCGGCTGGACTAGATGATCTGCTAAAGTCCCTTCCAGCTGTACTCATCTATCATTCTATGATACTAACATAAGACATGCAATGAAATACAAAACCTCACCACAATTTCATTAGTTTAAATTATGCAGAATAATTTTAAATATAACAGTAATTTTATATTTTGAAGTTTTATATCTTTTCTAAAATAAATGAGATACATCAGAATAAGGTTAGAGAGTGACCTGGATAAACTGGATAAATGGTGTGCAGTTAGTGATATGACATTCAGTAAGATTACAAAAACAAGCTACCTAGAAAAGCTGTCAAAGCAGGTTCAACAGATACTTGGCTGGGATGGTTTAGCCAGGGATGATCCAGCCCTGAGTAGGGGGCTGGACTAGATGATGTTCTGAGGTCCCTTCCAGCCCCACTTTCCTATTATCCTATTTCCTAAGTATTAGTTCTTCTCATGTAACATGGCCTGCTCTCCTAATTGCCTTATTACATAATGTGTAAATGTGAGAAGGAAGCAGTCTATCTGGATGGAAAGGGAGCAGGCCAAGTGCAAATAATGCTGATACAGAAACAAGTAAGAAAAGGTACAAAAATAATACTTGAAGAGATGGAGAGTAGAATGCAACTAGCAATGCAGAGATTGGGAAGAACATTCCCGTGCACCAGTACAGGCTGGGCGCTGAGTGTTTGGGCAGCAGCTCTGAAGAAAAGGACCTGGGGGTTACAGTGGAAAATAAGCTGAATATGAGCCAGCAGCGTGCCCTTGTTTTTCATAGATTTCATAGACATTAGGGCTGGAAGGGACCTCGGAAGATCATCGAGTCCAGCCCCCCGCCCAAAGGGCAGGACGTCAGCTGGGGTCATAGGATCCCAGCAAGATAAGCATCCAGTTTCATCTTGAAGGTGTTCAATGAAGGCGCTTGAACAACCTCCGGTGGCAGGCTGTTCCAGACCTTGGGGGCTCGGACAGTAAAGAAATTCTTCCTTATGTCCAGCCTGAAACGATCTTGTAGCAGTTTGTGACCATTCGTCCTCGTCATCCCTTGGGGCGCTCTGGTGAACAAACGTTCCCCTAGATACTGATGGTCACCCCTGATAAACTTGTAGGTGGCCATCAGATCACCCCTGAGCCTGCGCTTTTCCAGGCTAAAAAGCCCCAGGGCTCTCAGCCTGTCATCGTAGGGTCTGCTTCCCTGACCTCTGATCATGCGCGTGGCTCTTCTCTGGACTCTCTCAAACTTTTCCACATCCTTTTTGAATTGTGGAGCCCAAAACTGGACGCAGTACTCCAGCTGCGGCCTCACTAAGGCTGAGTACAGGGGGAGAATGACGTCCCGGGATTTGCTTGAGAAGCATCTATGGATGCAAGCCAGCGTTTTGGTCGCTATACTAGCTGCAGCATTGCATTGCAGGCTCATGTTCATCTTGTGGTCAATGATGACCCCCAAGTCTCTTTCTTCCATAGTGCTAACCAACATAGCACTGCCGAGCCTATAAGGATGCTGCGGGTTTTTTTTCCCAAGGTGGAGAACCTTGCATTTATCGGCGTTGAACACCATCAGATTCTCATCCGCCCACTTGCTGAGCCTGTCCAGGTCAGCCTGGATCACCTGCCTGTCTTCTGGTGTGGATGCTTTGCCCCAAAGTTTGGTGTCATCGGCGAACTTGGCCAGTCCGCTTCTGACTCCAGTGTCCACATCATTAAGGAAGATGTTGAACAGTATGGGTCCAAGGACAGAGCCCTGGGGGACCCCACTGGTCACAGGACACCACGATGAGTGACTTCCATCAATTACTACCCTCTGGATCCGACCCTGGAGCCAATTTTCCAGCCAGTGGATCGTGGGGGACCCAAGGCGACAATTGGCCAGTTTCTCCAAGAGATGATCATGGGACACCAGATCGAAGGCTTTTTTGAAGTCAAGATATACGACATCAATCTCATCTCCCTTGTCCAGGTGATAGGTCACCTGGTCATAGAAGGAAATGAGATTGGTCAAGCAAGACCTACCCGCAACAAATCCGTGCTGGCTATCCCTTAAGATGTTGGCGTCGGCCAGTCCATTAAGGATGGCCTCCTTAATAAACTTTTCTAAGATCTTCCCCCGGATAGAAGTCAGGCTGATGGGCCTATAGTTAGCCGGATCCACTTTCCTCCCTTTCTTGAAGATAGGCACCACGTTGGCCTTCTTCCAGTCTTCGGGCACTACACCAGAGCGCCAAGAGTTTTCAAAGATCCGCGCTAGAGGCTGGGCTATGATGCTCGCCAGCTCCTTGAGTACCCTGGGGTGAAGATTGTCAGGGCCAGCTGACTTGAAGGTATCCAGCTTCTCAAGATGTTCCTTCACAAAGTCAGCATTAATGGAGGGCAGGGGATCACCCTCACCCGGACTTCCCGGCCCTTTAGCGGGCACGGGCGTCCCATGGGGCTGATGAAAGACCGACGCAAAGTACCTATTTAATAGGTTGGCTTTTTCCTGGGCGTCAGTTGTCAGTTGTCCCATCTGGTTCAGCAGGGGTCCAACGTTGCCCCTGCTTTTCCTCCGGCTCCCCACATATCTGAAAAAGGACTTTTTATTGTCCTTGATGCTCAAAGCTAGCTGGAGTTCAGTTGCAGCCTTGGCTTTCCTGGTCTGCTCCCTACAGGACCGGACCAGTGCAGAATAATCCTCCTTGGAGTTGACTCCCATCCTCCATCCTTTGTAGGCCTTTCTTTTTAGCCTCAGGAGGTCTGCTAGGTCCCTGGAGAGCCGGGGGGCTGCTGTGCCCTCTTGCTGCCTTTCCTCCAAGATGGAATAGACTTAGTTTGGGCATTGAGGATCACTCCCTTGAGGAGCAACCACTCTTCTTGAACTCCCCTCTCCCTGTGGTCACAGTCCCTTAGGGCCTCACTGACAAGCCTCCTGAGCTTGTCAAAGTCGGCTTTCCTGAAGTCAAGGACTTGCGTGTTGCTGACTGACTTGCCAGCTTTTCGGTGGATGGTGAAGGTGATCAGCTCGTGGTCGCTGTCACCCAGCTTCCCATCGATCACTAGGTCGCCGACTAAGTCCTCCCCAGTAGCCAGCACCAGGTCGAGCAGCGCTTTGCCTCTCGTTGGCCCATAGACTTCTTGAGTCAGGTAGAGGTCATCCACGCACGAGAGGAAGCTCTGCGACCGCTCAGATTTTGCTGAGCGATCCTCCCACGAGATGTCTGGGTAATTGAAGTCACCCATGACAACCATGGTCCTGGAGCAAGCTGCCTCAGCCAGTTCCTGGGCAAACTCCTGGTCTAGCTCAGGACATTGGGTGGGAGGTCTGTAATAGACTCCCACCATCGTGTCCCCTGTGCCGTGTTCCCCACGGATTTTAACCCAGAGGGTCTCCAGCCATCCACCCTGGTCGCCAATATCGGCTTGCAGGGACGCGTAGCTTTCCTTAACATAGAGAGCTACACCCCCGCCCCTTTTCTCTACACGATCCCTCCTGTACAGGGTATAGCCTTCTATCCCCGTGGTCCAGTCATGGGTGGAGTCCCACCAGGTCTCCGTGATCCCTATGACATCGTAATTGTTTGCACTGAGCAGGAGGATGAGCTCCTCCTGCTTATTCCCCAAGCTCCTGGCATTTGTGTACAGGCAGGCAAGTGCCCCCTGGGGGGCTCCTTCCTTGCCCACAGATTTTACCAGGGCTGGGGTAGGGGTGGGCTCCCTTGAGTGCCGTGATCTGCTGGCTTTGCAAGGATTGTTCAGCGGGCCAGCAGTGGCGGTCGTCCCCCCATCCCCCAGCGGGCTTAGTTTAAAGCCCGGTGGAGCAGGTCAGCCAGTCTGGCTGAGAAGAGCCTCCTCCCTAGGGGAGAGAGGTGGAGACCATCTCTTCCCAGCAGCTCACTGCCTCTCTCGCCAAAGAGCGGGCTGTGGTCATGAAAGCCAAAGCCTTCCTGACGACACCAGCGCCGCAGTCTTTGGTTTACCACATAGATCCTCCTGTCCCTCCTCAGCCCATAGCCTGAGACTGGGAGGATCGACGAGAACACCACCTGTGCCCCCAGACCCTTAAGCCCCGCTCCCAAATCCCTGTAGCGCCTCATGACCTGGCTGGGAGTGCTCCGAGCCGTGTCATTGGTGCCCACATGAATAAGGAGCATGGGATAGTGGTCTGTGGGTTTGAGGAGCTTGGGGATCCTCTCCACAATGTCCCAGATGCAGGCCCCTGGGAAGCAGCAGACTTGCCAGGCTAAGGGGTCAGGGTGACAGATTGGCCCCTCCGTCCCCCTCAGGAGGGAGTCTCCCACAACAAACACCTTACGTTTTGTCTTGGGGAGAGCAGGGGCGGGAGTTGCAGTTAGGCCCATGTTGCCTGTGGGGGCCGGCAACTCAGCAGGCTCTGCTGGGGCAGCAAGAGGTGCGTACCTGTTGCTCAGTTCTGGCGAGGGAGGGGCCTTGGTGCGGCCCCTTTTTCTTGTTGTAAAGAAGGCTAATGGCATACTAGGCTGCATTGGTAGGAATGTTGCCAGGAGGTCAAGGAATGTGATTACTCCCCTCTATTCAGCACTGGTGAGGCCACATCTGTAGTACGGTATTCAGTTTTGAGCCCCCCACTATAGAAAGGATGTGGACAAATTGGAGAGAGTCCAGCAGAGGGCGACAAAAATGGTGAGGGAGCTGGGGAACATGACTTATGAGGAAAGACTGAGGGAACTGAGAATATTTAGCCTAAGGAAGATGAAACTGAGAGGGGACTAAATAGAAGCCTTCAACTACCTGAAGTGGGGTTCAAAAGAAGATGGAGCTAGACTGTTCTCAATGGTGGCAGATGGCAGAACAAGGAGCAACTGTCTTAAATTGCAGCAAGGGAAGTTTAGGTTAGATATTAGGAAGAATTTTCTCACTAGGAGGGTAGTAAAATACTGGAACAGGTTACCCAAAGAGGTAGTGGAAGCTCCATCCTCTGAGGTTTTCAAAACTCGGCTAGACAAAGCTTTGGCTGGGATGAGCTAGTTGGGAATGATCCTGCTTTGAGCAGGGGTTTGCACTTCAGGAGATGACCTCCTAAGGTTCCGTCCAACCCTAAGTTTCTATGATTCCATGAGTCTAGATCTCTGTGAAATGTTATTGACATGAAGATGAGAGGTGTAGATTAGAACCGGGAGCGAATCTGAATACAAAGCACAATTTTAGAAAGTGGGATCTGGATGAGAGTATCATGCAAGAAATGTGATTTTGGCAGTGGTGTTTTGTATAGTCTGGAGACCCAGATGAGAACTGGACAAGCCAAAGAATAATACTTAGTGGGCAACCATCAGGACACTGGCAAGAATCTTGGCAGAAGGAACAGAATTTTATAGATGAGTTCGAATAGTGTTAGAGTGATGTTGTAGCCATGATGGTCCAGGAATAATGAGGGGCAAGGATTTTTTTGTTGGGGGGTATGTTTTATTGGACCATGTGTCTACTTAGGATAAAGTTAGACGAGTATTTGAATGCAAAGCATTCTTCTTCAGGTCGCTCACTGATGAGTTGGGAGACATTCTATAGAAGAAGTGCCATGATTTGACAGGTTTCCACATGAAGGACCATAAGAAGACTGGAGTCAAAGATGATTCTGAGATTGCAGTTCTGGGGAAGAGGGAGGAAAGTTAAGTTATTTACCTTGATAAAGAGGCAAGGTTGGGGGAGGGGTGGGGGGAGGGAGGGACAGAGAGGGAAGAAGGAGGAGGAAGTGAAAGGAAGCTGAGCAGTTCATAGTTCTGTTTTTGCTGTATTATATGTTGAGGCTAGAAACCTAAAAGCAGCTGACAGAAAATGTTTAACTTGGCTGAAAATGGTGACAGAAGGCACTTTACATCTTACCCCAAATATTAAAAATAATGAAGTTTAGAGACTCAGTTAGTCTTCTTCACTGCAGCTCAAAAAAAGAGGGTTTATGACTAGTGGGATAATTTATCTTTCCTGATTATAGCTTTATCCCAGATATACAAATGAGTACAAAAGTATAAAATGTTTGAGTCAGGAAAAGGAAGCAGAAGCCTCTTGGGAGAATCTGGATGCTCCTGGAGAAAAATATGAATGGAAATTAATTGAGCTTTACATTCCTGATTGGTTATTAACTTGTTAAGATGCTGCCATAACAGTGTAAATAGAATGCTTAAATAATACTTATAATAAACAATATAATCCAATCAATGACTGAATTAAAAGTAATTGGCAAAGTCTGTTTTAGAAGATCCAGGCTTTGGATTACAAGGACAAACCAGAGTTATGGATAAAGGCATTGTGAGTAAATTTAACTATACATAGCATATCTGACACTTGCACTTCTGTATCTGATTTTTGCATAGCCAGAAGGAAAAAAGAGGTACTGTAGGAAATCCCTGTGTGTTAAACCAGCTCTTTGGAAGACTGGGTGACTAATCATCTGGAAAGAATATAGCAAGAATGTGGATTATATGATGGCATGCTCTTGATCAGTTCAATATGGCTCACTCTACTACTGAGATATTGAACCAGCACATACCCCATCAAAACTGACGGTGAGAAAATGTCAGGTAGGGTATTACTCTTCTATAAATTATGAGCTGCACTTGATTTATTCACTACATTCCTGAAAGTGACAGATGACATATTGCCCAAGACTTTGGGGGGCTTGATACCCCTTTTTGATTTGTACGACAGGTCAAGTTCTGCTGCAAGGTATGGAGTAGAAATAGCATGTATGTGTATGCACATACACACACACTGTACTTACTCACATACCACAATCACTTTTTCCCCAAAACATTTCACATTTCTATGAACCTGATCCGCTAGCTCTCAAGAAATCCTCCTCCCACTACCATTTTGCTTGACACGTCAACCCATATTTTCATGTTCATTTTTAGGCAAAATAGCTTTTCCTGCATATATAAACTGATAACTACAGATAAAATCCTGGAAATACTGTCCTTACAAAGTCCAATAGGATGATCAGATACGCACAGAAAGGATAAAAAAAAGTAAGTGAACGAACAATACTTTTGTTTTACTTTAAAAAACTCATTTAGCATTATTTTGAATGTGAAATAACAGTATTCGTATTTGAAAAAAACTGGTCCAGGTTGTAGTTCTATTTAGTCTTGAAGCACCTTAGAAAACAGTTTATTAAAAACAATGAGATGAACACAAAGTAAATTTTACTGCAGGCCTGTCTCCAAATTGTGGGTAACAAGTGCTAGAAAGTGTGAGGTCTGTATCAAGTGATTAATTTGTCTTTATGATCACAACCGCTGTTCCTCTCTCAGGATACCATTGTAATTGGATTAAGGTTTTCTCCTTTTGTCTTTTTTCTTATCATTTTAATTACAAAATATTTTTAGAATGGTTTACAGCAACATTTATAGATTCATAAATTGTAAGGGGCTGGAAGGGACCTCTCAAGATCATTGGATACAGGCCCCTGCACTAGGTAGGAGAGACAACTGGGGTCAGGTGACCGCCCAGTCTCCTTTTGACGCTCTCCAGGGTAGGTGATTGCACCACATCTGGAAGGAATTTATTCCACCGTCTGGATACCCTGACTGTGAACAAGTTTTTCCTAGTGTTAAATCTGAAACAGTCTTGCAGGAGTTTGTGGCCATTATTCCTGGTTTTCCCCAAGGGTGCCCTGGTGAACAGTTGTTCGTCGAGCCCTTGATGTATTCCTCAAATGTAGCAGTAAGCTGCTACCAAGTCCCCTCTCAGCCTTCTCTTTTTTAGGCTGAAGAGGCCCAAGTCCCTCAGCCTTTCCTCATATGGTTTGCCTTGCAAGTCTCTGATCATATGGGTGGCTTTTCTCTGGACTCTCGCAAGCATTTCCACATCCTTCTTGAAGTGCAATTATCTACTATTTAAATAGTAGGATTTATAAAGTAATATTAACATTTCTGTGATATCATGGTAGCAAGTTTAAGAAAATATTGAAAAATGTCATAAGGAATGAACAAGGTTCTTTGGGTATATGTGATACCTTTTATTAGACCAACTAAATCATTCGAAAAATTGGAAAAAATTGAAAAAATAAATTTGGAAGAAGTTGGGAAAATTGGAAAAATAAATAATGAACAGCTTTTATCACCCCTGTGATTGATTAGGGAGTCCCCTTGTAGCAAAACTCCCACTTTTTCTTTTTTAATACATATATACACACAAACACACATATACATATAGTGTGTGTGTACACACACACACACACACACACACACATGATATGCATTCCCTTCCCCAATTATTTCTGGCTTTTCTTTCTCTCCCTCTCTATTCCCTATAGACAAGCATAAGCAAGCTCAGACTTAGGATAAGCTTTAACATTTGTATTTTGGTAGCAAGTTTTTGGTTTTGGATATCCACTGTTTTATATTGTATTATTATTAGGTTTGTATTGATTTTTACTGTTGTATATTGTATTATTATCATTTTTGTATTGATTTTTATTGTTTCATATGGATATTGTATGGTTTAGGCCTGTGTTTGTAGGTGAGCCAAAGTCATATCAAGTTTCCATTTGTATGTCAAGTCTCCATCTTGTGTCCTCTGCCTGGGCATCCCCTGTGTTGCAACTGGATGATTCATGTATCCCTCCCATGTAAATTGGTTCCCAGATGAATGAGAGTGATTGGGAATGATTGAAATACAATGGTAGCAGGCCTCTACTGAATGGCCTGTAACAACCAGGCCATCACCTCGCATTGATTCATCCAGGAACCACGGTTCTCACCCAGGAACAGAGACAAGACCAGCATTTGAATGACAAAAGACCCTGCAGAACCAGCAACTCTACCATTGTACCCCACCATTACAGACACCTGAAATTGCGCATCCCTGCATAGAGCACACACGCCCAATACGTCAGGGGCTGACCCTTGCCTGGGCATGCCTCCTGTCACTAGGGTCACACAAGGTCTGCCCCTATAAAAAGGGGCAGTGAAGACAGACCCAGTGGGATGCCCTCTCCATCTCGACCAGCACCATGCCACACCACCTATCCACCCAGAGGCCCTGCCGGCGACTCCCCTCTGGACAACACCTACTGGACAAGGACCCCTTTCCAACCTGGATAGGTAGCTATCACCCCCTACACCCTCTTCAAACAAGGACTTGGACTCTGCTTCTCTTCCCTACCTGGACTCCAGCCCTTCCACTGAGTCTCTTTCTCCTGCTGCCATTGTGAGAGAGAGAGAGAGAGAGTGTGTGTGTGTGTGTGTGTGTGAGAACCAATAACTTCATGGGGCTGTGTAGTGTGTTGTCTGTGCAATAAAACTGTTATTTGGACCCCTAAGTTGGGTTTTGCTTTACTATGGTTTGGCCCTGCTCCAATCTCTGCTTCTCGCCCCTCTAACTTTTGTCTCATTTCTCCCTCTTCTGCTTCTGGCTCATTGCCACCTCCAACACCTGTCCTGAGCTTCTCTCTGCCTCCAAACCCCCTGTTTCTTTGCCACTGTCTTATCCCCTCTGCCTTTTCCCTTCCCCCTGAGCAACCAGGTTTCTGCCTTAGTTTCTTTCCTGGCTGTCTCCTCCTTGCCACCACTTATCTGTCCCGCCTCCCCCCCAATATCTAAGCTGTCTGCCTCAGTTTCCAGCCCCAGTCTACCTTAAATAAACCCAAGGCTCAATTCCTCAGCCAGTTTCTCTGTAGTCCACTGGTTCTAATCCTGGTTCTGGCAACTTTCACTCCCTACACTTTAATGCTGTCTCTCACCTTAACCTTTCCCCAAGTATCTCTGGTACCCCAAGCATACACATAGATACTGTACCAAGTTAGGAACTTACCTGTGTGTATGTGTAGGTGGGTTGTATGTGTGTGAACTGGTACGTATGTGTATATATATGTAATTGTTTGCATGATATACAAATTAGTGATCTGGGTCTAACTTTTGGGGTGTATGGTGTATGTGCTTGAGTTGGTGATAGGTATGTATGTGCCTAGGCTGGTTTGGATGTGTATGTGCCTGAGCTGGTAGTGTGTGTGTGTGCACCTAACTGATTTGTGTGTTTGTATATGTGCATTTGTGTCACACCCTCCTGTCTAACAGCGCAATACTGAGATCCTGAGAGTTGGCCTGACCCCACAGGGCAACAGCCTGACCAAACAGAGTGGGGCTCCAGAGCAAATAAGACCAGTGCCTGGTGGAAGGTGCATGGTCCAACTCAGTGCATTGCAAGGAACAGAGCTCCCATGGTGAGAAGGGCTGGGCTTCAGGAGATGTCCTGGCAGGTACCAAGCCACCCTGAGAGCTGAAATGGGAGAGCTCCAAGGGAAGGAGGACTGGCAAAATGTGTTTTACCCAAAGTGGGAGAAGTTTTTTTTCAAAAACGGTTGCTTGTATGTTTTGTTGCAGTTAATTTTACAACCACAGAACCAGGGGTGTCTATTTGGGGTGGTTAGGAGGCTACTCAGGGATACCGGTGGGGCATGTCATACATAGACTCGCCAGAAGTGGGGTCTCCAGATAATGTGAGCACCTTGGCTCAGGGCAAGGGGTTAGAGGACTGAGGGCTGAGACAATGAGCAGTCCAGGCCAGGATCAGGGACCCAGAGGGCCAAGGACTGGGACAGTGAAAATAGCTCAGCCTGTGGTCAGGAACCCTGAGGGCTGGCCTGAAGCATACAAGATGGGGGCCAAGGGCCCAGAGTGCATGAGTGCAGGACAAGACTAGGACAGAGGAGCCAGGTCAGTGCAAGTGGGCCCAGGCTTAGGAGTCCACAGTTAGAGTAACTGGCAGGCCAAGACCAAGACGGTGGAAGCCTGTACAAGCCAGTGTGAGACAATCCAGAGTGACATCTGTGAAGCATGGACTTGACTATAGGGGCAACAGAATGCAGAAACACAACTCATAAGGCACCAGGTGTCCTAGGACACCTATAGGGCCAGAAAGGCTACAACTGACTGCTCAAGTGGCAAGTGGACTAGACCTACTTAAGGAGCTTGGAATGCAACTGATGTTCTCATTGATCCTTCCCATGAAAGGCAGGAGTCCAGGCAGAGACTTTCATATCCTGGAAGTAGAAGGGTGGCTCAGATGGTGGTATCAACATGAAGGCTTTGGCTTCTTGAACAACAGGTGGATGTTCTTGGGAGGAGGACTGCTATGAAGAGATGGGATTTACCCGATAAGAATGGGGTTTTAACTAGGTTTCATTTACCTACACGCAAGGATTCATGAGTAGGGAGGAGAGAATTCTTCCTCCCCGATTCTTTTTCTTTTTTTTTCTTTTGTGATTTTGTATTGCCCCTGGGGCTGAAGACTGTGGCCAAACTGTCCAGGGGACTGTGGCCAAACTGTCCAAAGGAACCAGGGGGCCTCAGGGACTCCTGGTAGGAAACCAGGTCAACCCGACCAGCTTGTCTGGTTGACTTAAGAAGTCCAGCTGCAAGGAGAGGGGACCATTCTCCTGTGTCTCCTGGGCCCTTTTTAGACAGACCCTCATAGGAGAAGTTATTGTCCTGCAATCAGTGGGCACTCAGCCACTGTGCCTATTAGAATCCAGACACGTTAAACTGAGAAAGGAACAGGTCTTCCTTACCATGGAAAAAAGGAAGTAAAAGAGCTAATCCTACAGCTCTTTTTATATTATGAACATTGTTAATTATCTTTGTTCTAGTAAACGTCTCACAGAATGACCCTCTTCTCTGAAACTACATTTGTTTTTCATCAATCTTTGTCAGAGTATGAAGGAAAATTTTTCATTCTGGGGGTTATGTGAGAATGATTTGGAAATTCATTCATGATTTTTATAAACAGTAAAAATTTTCCAGGATGAATTTACAACATGATAATTGGTCATGTTGAAAAAAAGTACATTTTGGCATTTGACCACTCTTTGCTTTCCCTGTTCCCTGCCTCAGTTTCTTGGCTCCTCAGTCGAAGCACTCAGCCAAAGATTCATAAGCAACCAATACCACCCCATAAGTGGCAGAAAACCAACTTAGTGTCCCATTCAAATTATTTATGAGCCATTTTATTTTGCCATATATAGGAATTATATAAGTCATGCCGGGGTCTTAATTCAATATTTGTTGACTTTTTCAGGTTTACAATTGATTTCATGGTGGACTATGCCATTAAATATAGTGTACCAGTTGCCATTCTTCTGTGAGTAATAGTTTTTTAAATTTGGGACACAGGAATACAAGGTGTCTATAGTACCACTGAGTAAGCAATTATGTGTACTTATGGGGATTCTCAGGCAGAGAATTCCACATGCTGTATCCTTTGGTACCAGAAAATAATTAGCATAAATTAGCCATCTAGTGTATTTTGCACGCAAAAAACACTACATTAAAAGAAAATGTAGATGATAGCAAAGCACTGAAAAAGTTAGGAGATATAATTAATACGGCTGGCTCAATTTGAATTCCCCCCGTGTATATATGCACAATGAGTCTTTAATTCAGTGATTCCCAAAGGGTGTGGCATGGCACATTTCTGTTTCTCTTTCAGCACACTAGATGGGGCTAGATGGGCCTCTAGATGTGCCAGCCCCATACAGAGGGATTGAGTCCTGGCTATTCTAGCCCTGTGCACAGGATCAGGCCCACAGGCCAGATCCAGCCCACAGACCAATAAGCAAAGTATGCCACCAATTCTAATCCAGAAAAAAGTATGTCTCGGGTATCAAAAGTCTGGGAAACTCTGCTTTAATGACCTGACCATATACAATGGAGAGCCATTTTTTTTTCCAGAAATTCAATTTACCAGAAGTTTTTGTATTAACAAAACCATCAGCCCACAGTTGCAATACAAGTGTGCATTGTTTACTTTCAAGTGCTTTGAGATTTTAAAACATTATGCAGTGCCATACATTTCTCTTTAGCAGTTTCTTAATATTTACTGTGTAGTACAGTAAGTAAAATATAATTTCCAGCACTTCATATCATGATGTTTGATTATCCAGAAATACTGATTATCAAGAATGATGGGTGACACTAATTGTTCATGATAGTTGGTGTTCTAGTGTACTAGTTTTCTAGATGACCCTCACATCATTCAGAGGGTGTAACAGTTTTCAGAATTAATACTGTTTAGTTAATGAGAAGCTAGCCAATATTTTGTTTTATGGTCATTGTTCTATGTGTGGCCCCACACCTCAGTTACTATTGTAAACTTACCACAAATAAATACAATCCTTTGGCAGAATAAAGGATACCAGAAAATAAAGGCGGAATTAATGACTACTTAGGAAAAATATTGTTTAAATTACTTCCTAGCATCACATAAAAACTCTGTAGTATAAGTCCTCCAGTTTTCAGGCTTCTCACCCTACTCTTGGACGCTTTACATATCTAGTCCTAGTTTCCCCATCCTGGCTCCTCACTTAATCTAATTCTTGTCTCTATTTCCCTCTTTGCCCAGCCAGTTCTATATCTCCCCACACATCACTGCTTCCTCATTAGCCCTCCTTAGTCCCTATTCCCATTCCCTCCCTCTGCTTATCAGTTTCTGTTCAAACAATCTCAGCCTTGCTTTCTGACCCAGTTCCTCATCTGACCTCACTATTTCCATCTCCCTGCCTGAAACTGGATTCTATTCCCAATCTCCTAACCTTATAAATTTCATCTCATATGCCCAGATCCCAGTCACACTTCCTTACTTCCAATTTCATCATTTACTACTCCCAGTCTCACCAGACTCCTTCTTCTGATCTACTTCTTTGCCACTCCCATCCTGGTTTTGCTCCTTCTACATTCGTATCAGGATGCTTTCTTCTCCATGCTGCCTGTGTAGAGGGAGAGGAGTTATTAAAACTTTGCCTGCATCTAAAACTGCAATTATGAAAAATCTTTACTGATCTCTAACCCTAGAGGAACCTAAACTTCCAAGGTGCCTCCATCTTTTTTAATCTTACCTTTATGGTCCCCAAATACCTACAATCCTACTGCTGGGCCTGAGGAGGGACTCAGTCTGCAAGTGCTGCATTGTTTGATACCGTGCTCATGCCTGAACCCAATGCAATGCACCAGAGCAAGAGTGAGCATGAGCTTGGAGCTTTGTGGTTAGGTAACTTATCTAGGATGGGGGTTCTGGTCCCTATTCCAAGAAATGTTTTGTGCATTTTGCATTATGACTTGTTCATGAAAAATGTGAAAAAAGTTTTAGGAGTAGGGATCAGAACCCAAGCCACTTGCTATTAGGCTGTAGAGTCCTGATCATGCTTTCTCTGACTTAATGGATCCTGAATTATTTTCAGCACAGTGGCACAACTTCAGTATGAAGTTGCTTTTTATCGAAGAACAGGCAGGTGGTTAAGGTCAAAATCCCTTCAGGCTGTGGAGAGAATTGATCTCATCCCCATAATGTGGATGAGTTTTATAATCATTAAGTGGTAGGGAATGGTGTTGTTGTAGCTGTAATGGTCCAGTGTAAGAGACTAAACGATTTTTTGTGATATCTTTAATGGGACCAACAGTTTAGTTGGGAAGAGTTGTTGGACAAGCTTTCAGGCACTGAGTGTCCTTCCTTAGGTGCAATTTCTCTCCCAAATATACAGTTAGTACAGTTAGTCTAATAAAAGACAGCACAAAAAAATCCTAAGCTATTTTGTAAGACAACAGCAGCACTACAATTTTAAGGGTGGGGAGGCTACAATTTTAAGTGGGGGGGGGGGCTCCCACCCCCATACACACTATTTTATTTTTAACAAAAGGGCATATGTGCCTATTTGCAGTAGAAAATCTGCCGGGAGAAAGGCATTTATGCTCTGAATAAGAGAGAGATTTAAGAAACTCCTCTTCCCCCACATTTGCTGTATTGGCTAGCTCCCAGCATCTAGTCAGAACATGCTGGTTTTAGACAATGCCAAGCTTAATGGGCTGGCTATTTTATAATCTTTTCAGAGATGCTTAACTCTCTTCATGTGTTGTGCAGGAATCCCAAGCACCTAACTCAAGATTCTGGATTCAGTTTTGGGAGTCAGGGAATGAGGATTTAAGCATTATAACACTCACCACTGTGACTTTTAGGTCTAAATGGATCTATTCCAGATTCACTGAATAGTCCCAATTAAATCAAAGAGACTGCTCATTTGAATACCTCATTCCAGGTAGGACCTTGAAAAGGGTTTAATTAAAACTCCTCCATGTTATTTTTCAGTTAAGTTAAAAAAAGACATAATTTCAGCTATATTGTATACAGTCAGAGAAGGAAATTTGGGATTTAATTCAGTCTGAATGTAATTAATTCCATCCTTGGATAGTCTGTATGTAAAACTTCCGAAGCCAAATTCAGCTCCAATGTAACTCCAACTTGTTTGTTGAAACAAAACTAAAGATATACTGCTCATTACTAATTTAGAGCATCTTTAGCAGAGCTGCCTAAATGCAGGTAATTGTGTAAAATTTCAAATTATACTTTTAGAGAGACTAACCTCTTTCAGCACCTAATTTATCACATTCAACTGAGAGCTATAAGGTGAAAGTACAGCGGCAAGAGTCATTTGACCTTACTTAGCCAAACAGACCTGTAATCCGAGTTGCTTCATTTGATCTTTCAAATCAATAGATAGGGAGTATAGTATGTTATCAGCAGATACTTTTTGTGAATAGTAAACATTCTCTGTTTACCCTATATGTCCTCTTCACACCAGAATTTTTATCGGATATTTTTTTTTGAGAAGGAGAGGGGCAAAGAAAGCCTAGATCCATCATTTTTGTAAGATACAGAGAACAGCTGAGCTTTAAAGTAAAGAGCTACTGGTGCCACCATTCATTAATCTTTAGATGTATGTGTTTGGCAAATTAGTTTAGATTCTGAAGGATTTATCCCTCCCCTTAAAAGAGGGCTCAGTTACTAAAGGTACTTTTAAGGAACTTGAGGGTCAAAAATAAATGTACATGTAGTCTGCTTGTGCATTATAAAATCCTCAGGCTCAGATAGAAGTTACGCTTGCTGCATGATTGGCCCCCTTAAAGCACTCTACAGCCGTGCCCTTACAGAAGGGCACAGCTGCAGAGTGCTTTAAAAGTACCTGACTGTGCGACAAATTAACCCTCATTATATGAGGGTTCAGATGAAGGCACTCCAAAGTGGAGCGCCTTCATTAACTTCTGTCTAAACAGGAGGCTGGGCTGACACAGCCTAGCCCCACCCCTGGTGCCGTCTGCACAATAGGAGGTGGGGAGATGGGACGGGAAGGATCTCAGGATGGAGTTTGCCCAACCTGACCTGGAGAGTGGCAGGTAGATTGGAGCTCTCTGCCTCAAGGGGGGCTCCAACCCACCTACCCCCACTCTAGCTCCCTTTCCTTCCATTCTGCAGACAGCACCAGAGTTGTGTGGGGGGAGCTAGGGGAGAGAAGTTGCAGACACACAGCTCCTCAGCTGGATTGGCTCCAAAGCAAAGCTTGATATCCCACCCTTCCAACCCAACTGTGAATGTCTGTTGGGTTAGGAGGGTCAGTTTAAGTTATGATGCTTTCTGTGAAGTGCCATGAGTTAGACCAGGGAGCTGCACATCTGTCAGTCCCCCTTGATACCAATGAGGAACCAAACCTGCAAGTGCTCCATTAAGCAAAGTTCTCATTGACATGAACGGGAGCTTTTCTTGGATAAGAACTGAATAAGAGCAACATGAGTCTGACCAAGGTATTTCTAATATCTTACACATTTATAAGACCTTTTATCCCAAAAACTTTTACATTATTGTGTAATTTAGGCACCAATTACACTCTAGAAGCAATGTTTAATCACAGTATCCTAGATGTAATTCCTGGAGCTACTCTGTCTCAGGGCTAGATTGTATATTTCCCCATTAGCAGCCAGCCAATTTAGGTAATGAATATGGGTGTCTGTTTCCTACATTTTCCTTTGATGATACTAGTATCATGGGGGAACCTGTTAAAAATGATTGTTGTAGCTGCCCATGGACTTGGAGTTGAGGGAAAGGCTCCTTGCAGTCCCTATATTATGTAAGCCATCTTATTTTATGGTCCACCTACCAAATTGTTCTTATAATAGGAACAGATAATGGGACAGCACATATGCAGTTTTCAGCCCAGAGCACCAATATCTTCTGAAACATAGCCTGTTTTATTTCTGTACGGTATGTGTGCTCACAGCAGATAATCTATAAATGAAGAACTGCTCTGCACTCTTTTGCAGTCACATTTTTCTAATGACCTACTAGAGGTTTACTATAGCTACTTTTGCATTTATATAGAGAGATTAATAGAGAAAACTCTGACAGCTACTTAATTACAGCTGTACAAATGGTGCCAGTGTAATCAATCTTGCCTACCCAGAGTACTATTGCTCTCTAGATCATTTCCCTGAAGTCTGTTTGGAGACAATATGCTGTTAGTGCTGACTTGTTTGGTTTAATTAAGAAGGTTGAATCTTCATTTTGATTGCCATTTGTGTAGTGGCTTTAACCCTTTTGATAATTTTTATCCTTTATAAAAAACGTACAAGTTATGTCATAATAATAAAGATTATGCTCTACACAAGTTGACAGCACCTGTTGTCAAAAAGTGTATAAAACGGAGTAGGGATAACTTATTATTTATGTGCTATTAAACTTTTATTAAGACTGAAACACATCATGAATTGCAGCCATATCACACCATCCCAAGATATAAGTACCCTAAAGCCAAGCAGAACTGTGATACAGAATTAAGTCTGTGGTTGGAAGACCTTCTGGGATGAGATGGTTATTTCAATTGGAGATCTCCATGAGTACTGCAGAAAGTCCCCTCAGTAAGTCAGTGGGAAAAAAAACCAACTGTTTCTCCTGATCCGAGTCAATACTTATCCTGAGTGCGGGAAAAGGTGGTAAAGGTCCTGCTGGGGGGGATAAAGGGGGCCTGGCCTGGCACTGATATGGATGCCCGAGGGAGAAAGCATGGCCCAGACCTATGAGTAACTCCGTGGACTGGATGCCATTGTTCCGTGAGACAGTTTTGGCCCACAGGCCAGGGATTGAGCACCCTGGGGTAGCTCATTTACTTTAGATTAAATTGCAATTAGAAAATGTATGAGATTGTTAAAGTTCATTTGGAAAATAATCCCATTATATATCAATGAGTCAAAATAAGGTTTACATAGGATTTAAGCATAAGATTTATGTACAGCACTGACCTTATCCTGGCTCACTGACCACCTGTGAACTTCATCCACAAACATGAGAAAATATGTACTGTAATAGATCTTAATATAACTGTCTTTAAAACCAACAACATAGCCCCAACAACCCATTAAACTGGTTTTGAACTTTTGCGATCTAGATTTCCTTCTTTATAGAAATAATTTGAAGATTCAGTTCCTAATTTATATTTGTAGCAGTGAGATTTATCCAAGTCATCTAAACATTCTTTAGATTGTTAATATTAATAATATTTTTTTTATAAATAGAGCTGTATTTATATATGATGCTTTACTTAGAAAAACACAGTTCCCACCTGAAAATGTCTACAATTTAGTTGCCAGATTTCTAAAGCAGGATTTTAATATAGCACTCCCATGTTACCTGTTAAGAGACTGAATCCTTACTGTAGCAAGCAAAACTTAATTGAGGGCCTGGGCCAGTGCCAAATGAAATCATTGGGAGACTTTCTATTTACTTTATTGGGAGCTGAATCATGCCTTTAATGATCCTATGACCTATGCGATTCAAGATATAGGAATTCACTATGTTGTTTAGTCAAGCAAGTTTCAATCCTCCTAGCTTGAGTGTCAACTGAGTTTTAAATATATGACCTTTGGCTTTGAAGACTGGCAAATAGTTTGATAAAACTATGCAGTGCACATGCATGTTATTTTTTCCTTGATGGTCAAAATAGTTAAAGGAAAATAGAGACATTTAAATAAGGTTTCAAAAGGTGTTCAAAGGGTTTGCTTTGGCTGTGATGCTCTTGCAAAAAACACATAATAGACCTCCTGTCAAAGTTTTGTTTGAACTAGTGTTAACTTCCAAGGCACTAGCCATATTTATTTACACAATGCTAACACAAATAGCAAAGTTTCCTAACTTCCTACTGAGAGCAATGCTTCTGATTGCTATCCCTCCATCCCTCACTCTTCAGCAGTCACACTGGAATAGATTATAGATGTCTGATGCCCTCTGCCAGGACTCTGCTCTGCTGACAAGCTGTTGGCAAGCACTCATACAGAAGGTACCCCTTCAAGGAAAATATGCAAGCATTGTTAGCTCCAGATAGAACCAATAGGAGTTGCTCTTTAATGGCTAAAAAGACCATGAGTAGGCAGAAGCCAAATAGGCAATCAGGCAAGATAAAAACAAACAGACAAACAAAATACTAAAGGGTGGATGTTTCTTCTGTAGGCCAGTACCAAGTGAAATTGGATCTTTTCTGTCTTAAACTGAGGTCCAGCCTGGTCAGGGGCCCAGTTCCGATTACAGCAGGGGTGACAGACAAGGCTTGTGGGCTGGATCAGGCCTGAAAAGCCCCTTCCACCCAGGAATTTGGGGGTGTGGTGGGGCCTGTTGTAGAATCTAGTGGTAGGCAGGGCCTGTTGTACAATCTAGGGCCCTGGAGCTACAGTGAACAATGCCGTGGGTAGCAGGGGTCTCTGCCATCCCTGTGATTGCTAGGTCTGCCTCTGCTTGCACCATGTCCACGGTGGCAAGCAGTTACTCACCCCACTTCCACTGCCGTTGCTTTGGTTGCTGACAATGACCCCAGAGATCCTGGCCATCAACTAGCCCTGTGGTCCAGATCTGGTCCAGAGCATGGAGTGAGTTTGACACCCCTGTATTACCCTTGTTTGGGCTGAACCACAAAGAATTCTTGCTTTGTATTGTGGAATTTTTAGTTTCAGTAGGTCATCTTGGCTATCAATTAACTGCTGTAAAATTAAGACAAACTTGCTCTGCAAGACAGTTCAGGTGAAGCTGTGACAGACTAATATCCTCTCTGGAAGAATTGTCAGTCAGTGTCAATGCAAGACAAAACAAAATCTACACTGTGAGCATTCTAAATGCAACAAATAGTATCAAATAGAAAGTGTTTTGACCACAAAATGATGCAGAAGCAATAGGCACTAAATAAAATTGTTATTCGTTTGTGTGACGGGGGAATGCTCAGGGTCAGATCTTAATCTCAACCCACCCACCTGTCTACATGGGGCAGTCTGCCCAGTCTCACCTGCCATGACTTGCTGGTTTAAACTGGGGTTCTAAACAGGATGCTGCCCATTATAATGTCCTGATGACAGGGGTTACCACCCCTATACCGTGGCCCATGCCTTGCAGATGGCATCCAGTTTATTCTTTCAGCTCCGGCATGAGACTGGGCCAAACTCAGTCCACTGTTGGGACTCTCACTTACCACTTTGCACTAGGCTCCATACATCCCACTCCTCTCTTACTGGGCCACACTCATCCTGCCCTGCTTCCCCTGAGCTGCTCCCGTAGACCATCAGGCTTGGCAATACTCACTCCTTGACTAGCCCTGGCGCAGCCTTTTGGGCCTCTCCTGCAACCCTCATCTGCACAGGGCTGGGCAATTCTCCAAATACTGGGTCTACCCTGTCCCTAGCCCCTCACCAGGCCTCTTTACACACAAGCAATTCTCATACTCATGGGGTTGGCCCATGTGCTGCCCTTTTGGCCATCCTTCAGCCTTCCTCAACACATCTCCTTGGTGTAGCCCTTCAGACTGGCTTTTAGTACTACTCTATATCTGGACTGTGCACAGTCCTGTTGGTCACAAAGACACCCCCTACTCTGTGCGGGCCACCTCTGCTCTCATACCCTCTCCATAGGGCTGCGCTACAGTCCCCTCTCTGGGGCCTCCAGGGTGTTGCACCCCCTGGGGCTCAGGTGTCATGGAGACATGTCTGGCCCCTTCTCCATGGGGTCTTGCACCCCCTGGGGCTCAGGTGGCCACAACCATGCCTGGCCCCCGTGCCTGGCCCTAGGTCTGGGTATCCCACTAGGATGTGGGGGCTGGGGTTTTAAGGCACCCCTCCTCAATGGGGTGTTAACTGGCATGGCATTTCTGGAGGACTGTTCCACCACAAACAGCCCCACCAGGCCATCCATCCCCAACAGGGTGCAGTATCCAGTCATACCCAGGATCAGGAGCCTCTGGCCATCCACATAGCTCCTGCCCTTACCTCCAAGATGTTCCATGAGCAGCAGCTCAGCCAAATGATGTTACTCCCTTGGTGGCTGGCAACAAACTGCTGCCTCATCCTGTGTGACCTGAGTCCTAAAATGCCTGCCCTAATCAAGCACCTGACAGCTGCCTGCTCCTAGCCTTAAAGTGGCAAGCACCCAAAAATGCCCTGCCACAGTGTGGTGTTGCTTTCTACCCCTGTTTTTTGAACACATAAATCAAAGTACATTATATAGGCCCCTGCTACGTGTTACATTTGTGCAATTAACTGGTCAATTGTACAATAAATTCAGAGTGGACACTCATGAAAAGTGTTTATCACATGATAAAAGTGATTATTCAGCTATAAAAAGAGCCAACCAGTTATAAAATTAGTTCTGGAAAATGTGTAACAACTCTATAGCTGTTCTATCCAGCTTTAATTTGAATGAGTAGAGGGGCCCATAGACTTACAGTCATCAATAAGTTTACAACTATAAGCACCTTAGGACAAGAAACTGACAACTTGAAGACTATCACAGTGACATCAACTTTCCTATTTTGTACCAGTTTTTATAGTAAGCTATAGACCTAACGGGAAAATATAATTCAAAATATTCCAGGTCTTCCTTTCACACTTATGTAAAGGCCATCTTTACATCACTCTGACAAGGTCAAAAAGTTCTTCAGTTGGGTGTGAGATATTGTACATTCATTTTAAGATCTAAACGAGCCCAGCATGCATGAGAATCTAGTCCCATGTACATGAGGTGGGTAAGTTAAGATTCCTTTGAGTTTCAGTGCCTGACTTCTATGTGTTTAAGGTCCTAAGCCTCCAAGAAATCCCTTGTTCTTGCACAGGATTACAGTGAAATCATGGATGAAGGGGTCAGTGTTCATGTAGGATCAGGGCAATATAGATTCAAACTGTATTTTTAAATACAGAACTACATATTACTGCAAATTGTTTTTATTTTTTTACACAAAGTGTAAAAAAGAGTGAAACACACAAACATAAGTGAAATAGCAACATAACCCCCCCAAAATAAATATTATTTATCGTAGATATTACCATTATGCATATACTGTACATTATTCCACTGTTCTGCAAAAATCACAAATCTAAACCTAATAACAATTTTATGCAAAGCTAGTCTTTTCATTTTTGGAAGCACAATAGTCCAACAGATAAGAAACTGGGGTCAAGAAATCTGGGTTCTCATTCCAGAGCTACCACTGTGGGCAAATTACAACCTCTCTGCTTTAGTTTCTCCATCTGTATGCCAAAAAAAGAAAAAAAATGTAAGGGTAAAGTTCCTTTTAACAGTTACAAACAGTTGACCTTACTCTACGACACACAAAAAACCTTTTAAATATATATTTGAGTATGTTAAAATGAGCTGATACTGAAAGTATAAATAACTTTAACCCTGAAAACAGTGATGTACAAATATAGAAGTCTCTACCATGCCATATATTCAAGTTTTTCTTACAACCTGCTGTTACCAAATTTGCCCATTACTTTGGGGTGTGCTCATTTATTAGGGATAGTTTTTAGGGTCTTGGTGATTCTGTCAATGTGCTGCTTGTGTTACTATATGGAGCTGTATCTCTCCCTTCTGCAAGCCCTCACCCCCAATGGAGCTATCTTGCAGGACTCAATTTCAATAGGACTGGGTTCCTCCAGTCACCAAATCAGTCATACACACAAACACACACAAATTAACGTGACACGCCTGACCTGGCTGGGCTGATCAGCATGGACAGGCTGACACCCTCATATGCCAAGAATCAGTTCATAAGAGTAACAATAAAATGCAGTCAGACACAAGCACACAGGTAAACAGAATCCCTCTGAATCCGGCTGGGTGTCCAGCTGACACCCTCATGGGCCAGCATTCAGTTCATAAGGGCACGTCTGAGTCAAACTGGGTTAATCAGCCTATACAAGCTGATCCCCTTATGTGTTTCAAACTCAGCACGTCCCAATCTTTGGCCTCTTGATGAGCAGACCCCACAATATTTTTGGGCTTCACAGGGATCTTTAGCTTAGGTAACAGAAATGTTGCTGTAGAGCACGGGAGGAAAGAGAAGCAGAGAAGGAAAAATATACCCAATTACTACCAGTTTGACTATAAAAGTTATTTATTGCTAAGCATATGAAATATATAATAGTACTAGTAGTAATAGACATGCAAAAGAAAAACAAACACAAACAATGACAATACTACCCTGGTTTCACTAAGTATTTGGGGAAACTTAGCTCAAGCTTAACTAATACAGTTCAGGTTCAGAAGTTTATGCCTAGAGAGAAGAGAGAGAGAGAGCAAGCGCTGGGATTTCACCTAGTCCAAGGTACTCAGGCTGCAAAGCTGACAGGCACAGTCCATAGCACAATCCTTGAAGAGAGAGACGATCTGTTCTTCCAGCGTCCCAAGAACGACAGGGGATGGTGTCAGCACAGGAGTTTTCTTCTTCTTTCCTTTTCCTCTCCTTCTTCTTCTTTCCTCCTTCTTCTTGAAACACACACACTTTTTACAGATTTTTATACCCTCAGTTCAGCTGCTTCGAAGTACCCTTAATTGTGTAAATCATTGTCTTTTCTATTGACAAGGGGTTATCTGGTTTGGAACATCTCAAGAAACTGATTGATAATCAGGAAACACTTAAGATTAGGGAGTAACCAAATACTTGGGAGCCAGCTTGAGATTCCTATGGATGGCAGATATACTGATGGGATATCTCATGGTTTCTTCAGGAACAAGAGATAGCTTGCAGCATCAGGATTTTGGATTTTTACTTGCTGTGCACAAGCCTCAGCTTAGCATGACTTTTCCAGATCTTACTATAGTCTTTTAACAGACTTAAGACAATTATTGGGGTGCTCATAACCTTTTGTGGAGAGGACTCCTACCAGTCATCTAGGGAAAGGTATGACAACACCTGTGATTAGGGTTCCAATGGGCTGGACGTTGTGATGAACCCTTAACCATTGTTCAAATGTTGCCCATACCCCCTCTGACTCGGTCTCTTGCCTTGGCATTCCCTAACCCGGCAACCAAGTTTTTAGTCAATCAAGTTTAAATAGGCCTGCCATAGTGGGACCGGGGAATGTACGGCCCAAGATGCCTATTAAACTTAGAGGTGTGTGTGTGCCTGGGAGGGGAAAAGTCCTTAGTAAATCCAGATTAGAACTGGTCTGATAAATGCTGAGCTGGGTGTGTGTGAACATGGGTTAATTAACATTTAGAGCACAGATTCCCCATCATGCAGTGCTCCCCTGCTTCTCTGGTCCCAGAATTCACTGCAGTCTCTGCTTCAGGCTTTCTGTTCTCCATCTCTCATGTAAATGAATGGTCATCTGGTTCCATCTCAGATGCAAATGAGACCTAGGGCAGTTGGTTCACTCTTGTCACCCTTATCTTGAGGGCCTTAGGTGTGTCTCTCACTGCATCTTAATCAGTTTCGTTTAGGTAGAGGAGGGGAGGGAGGGGGGGTGAGTCCTTTGTGAGTCAGACAGACTGTATCCTGTGCCAGGGTTGCCCAAGAACACACAGCTGAGACGTAACACTGCTTATCACCATGGTATTAGTGACGCATTATATTTTTTTATCTGTGGCTCATCTTCCATAGTCAGAAACTAATTGACATAGTGACAGAATAAAGTAAGTGGCATTTTCATTAATAAATCTGAAGATGAGGGCTAGGAATGGCTAGAGGCTTGAAAAAGCTGGTGTCCTCTATAGTTAACTCTCCCATATGTAAAAATATGTTAGATGAGAATGGACTGAAAAATAACCCACGTGCAAAATAAAATATCAAGCAAAGCAAATATAAGGTGGATTAATTCAAGTGCTATTATTAAAGCGAGCTGCAACAGGTACATTATGTCAGAGAAAAGCTGTTTTATTCACGCAATGACTGTTATCAGCTCACATGCAAGCTGCATGTGGACTGTGCTAAACTAGCAAAGATCCATAAAACTTTATGACAGCTAAGAAACTGGGGTACATAATATGTTTTTAAAAAATCGTAAGTTGTCAACAGGTTTCCCCCCACAATTCCTTTATTTGGTCACCAGACCAATTTATATGTTTAGTTGCTAAAGTAGCTGATGAAACAAACAGAACAAAATTTCCTGAAAGATGGGAAAAACAGGGTAAAATCCTGTTTCCTTCAATGTAGCATTCACTTACATGTTCAGGGCAAAACCAATATTATTTGCTATGGAACAAGTGCTCATGTGGAATTCAAGAAGCTTTCATTAAAGTTACTGCTGATTGCCTCGTAAATTATTCTGTGTCTCCAGTGCAAGTGACTCTTGTCCAAAAAACCTTACATGCCAGGTCACAAATGCCTGTATTCAGTTACTTACAAAGTACTGCAATTGGAGGACAAGTTAAAGAAAAGCAAAATGTCAGAAATGACTGGTGATAAGTAATAAATAAATACCAACAATTACCCACATGGATTTTGAAATGCTTTTTAAAACAAAATAATGTCTGAGTTACACTGACAAAAAGAGTTTTGGGTTTCCTGATGAAGCCGCTTCATTACTTTATGAGAAGTATTGCTTAGCCATAGCACTTTATTGTAACATGATGATTTCAGGCTCTTTCCTCTCTCATGACATGGCCTTTTTGGATTGCCTAATCATGCAGTCCTGACTTAAACACAGGCTCAGTAATTTTCTACCTTTAGAATTCCATACTTCAGAACTGGGCCCATTACTTGAGCTGTGGCTCTTCTTTGGAGAAGAGATAAACACTTGATGATTTATCACTCTCTAGACAGAGGCAGTGAAAAAGGAAAGGGTTCAGTACAGACTTAGACCGTGTAACCCTGTTGAACTTAGTTTGCTGATCAAGTAGCTATTACTTTGAAAGGTAGTTACATGAAGTTTCCAAAGAAAATTACATATACTATAAAAGATTCTTACAGGAACAAGAGTAAATAAAAAAAATGTAGTGAGTATCCTTAAATCCCTAGATTTAAATGCATCTTGCACAGCAGCCTTCCCAAACACATTTGAAACTACACGATTTTGTAGCCCTATAGTAATGTGATAGCTGTTGAAACAATTTATAGCTGTAGATTAGGAGTCAGGAAATGTAGCTCAGAGTTTACATGCTAGATATAATGGGGTACTGCATAAAGAATATCTAAAATTTATTTCACAGAACAGTTAAAAACAGAATTTAACTTGTATCTCTATAGGAAACAAAAGAGGCCCAAGGTTTAAACATGTTAGTTAGAGGCTTGCTATGTAAGCAGACTGAATGACTGAATATTCATATATAGATTTAGCTCCCTAAATATCAATTAAGAAAACATGTTTATCTAATTTATAGAAATAGTTGGGTAATATTGCATGTAAATATAAGCTACATTATTTATAAGTACCTATATATAAGTACAATATAAGTACAATAAGCTAAATATAAGTACAATAACCCAACTATTTCTATGTAAAATGAATAACCCCTTGCCCTACAACTTGCCCTGGTGGAATTTGGACTCTGAAAGTTGCATGTCTTAATGATGAGCTGTATTGCTTTCATGATCATCATAGTTTCATAGTTGGTAGGGTCAGAAGGGAGTTGAGCAGATCATCAAGTCAGACCCCCTGCCATAGGCAGGAAAGAATGCTGGGGTCAAACAACCCTGGCTACATGATTATCTAGCCTCCTTTTGAAGACCCCCAGGGTAGGAGCAAGCACCACTTCCCTTGGAAGTTGGTTCCAGATCCTAGCTGCCCTGACTGTGAAGTACTGCCTCCTGATATCTAGCCTAAATCTACTCTCAGTCAGCTTATGGCCGTTATTCCTCATTACTCCCGGTAGTGCTCAGGGGAACAGGGATTCTCTCATAGCCTGCTGGTCCCCCTTGGCCAGTTTGTAGACAGCCACCAGATACCCCCTCAACCTTCTCTTGTGGAGCCTGAACAGGTTCAGGTCCCGTAGCCTCCACTCATAGGGCCTGCCTTGCTGCCCCCTGATCATGTGAGTGGCCCTCCTCTGGACCCTCTCGATGCTGTCCACATCCCTCCTGAAGTGCGGTGCCCAGAACTGGACGCAGTACTCCAACTGTGGCCTGACCAGTGTTGCACAGAGGGGAAGGATCACCTCCTTGGACCTGCTCGTGATGCATCTGTGGATGCATGACAAGGTGTGGTTAGCCTTCCTAACCGTGTCCCCACATTGGCGACCCATGTACATTTTGGAATCAATAATGACACCAAGATCCTTTTCTGCCTCTGTGCTGACTAGAAGGGAGTTCCCCAGCCTGTAGGTATGCTGCTGGTTCTTCCTCCCTAGGTGCAGGACCTTGCATTGGTCAGTATTGAAACCCATCCTGTTTTCATGCGCCCACTCCTGTAACCTGTCTAGATCTAGTTGCAGCCTGTCCCTCTCCTCCAGCATGCCCACTTCTCCCCACATCTTAGTGTCATCTGTGAATTTGAACAAGGTGCTTTTCACCCCCTCGTCCAAGTCGCTGATGAAGAAGTTGAACAGTGTGGGCCCGAGGACCGAGCCCTGGAGGACCCTACTGCTCACATCCCTCCAGGTCGAAAAAGACCTGTCCACCACCACTCTCTGGGTGCGGCCCTCCAGCCAATTTGCAACCCATCTGATTGTGTAGGCATCGACGCCACAGTCGCCTAATTTTTTAATGAGAATGGGGTGAGAGACAGTGTCAAAGGCCTTCCTAAACTCCAGAAAGACTACATCCACCATGACACCTGAGTCCAAGGATTCTGTGACCTGGTCGTAGAAGGCCACCAGACTGGTCTGACAGGACCTGCCTTGAATGAACCCATGTTGGCATCTTTAACAAACAAGATGATGTGTCTTCTGAAGAGGTAGCTGGGTTTACTTATTTCTAGTAATACAAAACTGAGGAAAACTGGATATCCAGGAAATTAGTAACATGCAGAACTGTTCACCTCTAAGCCATCAGTACAAAGTCAGCTAATATTGGTAATGGCCAAAAGGCTGCATAGTGGCTGATGTGAAATGAGTTGGAGATCTCCATCTACTAACTAGGTTGTATGACATCCAACCGCATTGTTTCAGTTCTTTTAATAAACCATTGCACAGACTCTAGTATGGGGGAGCCAACAGAGAACTACTGAAAGCAATCAGTGGCCTGAGTTACAGTAGTCAGACTCAGATCATAAACAGGGATCAGGCAGAATGGCAATTTTACACGTCCAAAAGGGAACACAAAAGCCCCAGCTAACATAGTAATCTTAACATTCCCATGCCAGCCCTACCTGCTCTTAGGAGGGATCTAGCAGTCTTTTGTTAGGGCCTGACCTTCTTTTAGGGAACTAGTGTAAAAGATTTATTTTTTTTTGCCAGTCAGTTACCAAGTAAGCTCTTGTCTCCCCTTTAGAAGCAATATTTTTATGCCTGATACTTATTGAAGGTGTGGTAGGACAGGACTGATTGAGTCCACATAACTCACTAACCCTTTGATCACTTAGGAGAGGAAGGATAAGTTATATCTCAACTTGCCAAATGCCAAATGCAGGGTCCTAACTTACACTAATTGGCACCTCTGTTGATTGCCTAAGGTTAGACAAGTACCAAAAAACCTGCTGAGACTGAGCTACTATTTTATGCCTTAAGGCATTTGCTTCAGGACAAGGAGGAGTTATATTGTCAGGGCACCAGGGGAAGCTTACACTTCTTTGCTTGTACCATGTCTCTTCTATGGATAAATAAACTTTATTATTTATTCATCTCAATCCAATCTCTCTCACAGTCACCAAATCCTTTCCAACACTTCAAAGGAATCTCTACCTCTAAGCCAATATTTTGCAAGATATTTCTAGAGAGCTCTTAAATTAAATATTTAGATTTATAATATAGCAAAAAGAAGAGAACATTTAAAATAAAAACATTGAAGGTTCAATTTCTGCTTGGGTGTTATCACTAAAAGCAGTGTTTAAAATGGCTGTTAATAATCCATGATTTATGGGAAGTGCCTAGTGGTGGTTGAATAGTTAGATAACAAGTTTGGATTTCTTCCATAGAATTCTACATACTCTGTGCAAGAGGGCTTTCATGGACTGTTTTAATTAGACACTTGGGGCCTGACTTTCTAAAGACTGTTTCACAAGCGACCGTATGTCATTAATGTTTTCCTGGTTATTCACCTTCTCTTGAAGCCTATGTCCTTAACTGGAGACCTAGTGGGTTTTGTCCTAAATGAACTTCTCAGCAGCAGCAGTCACAGTTTCAAAAGAAAAATCATTCCCAAGGTTAATCATCTTTGATTAGAAACAGTCAAGTGGCCAATTTATTCCAAATTTTAGACTCTCATTTCAGACTCTCATTTCATACAGGAATCACTCTGCCTAAATGTATAATGTCTGCTTCATGTCCTTTTTTACCCTCATCAGGACAGTGGAAAAAATTTCTTCTATGGACACTTGTCTGAATAATGAGCAATGAAAAACTGTATATTTGTTTATCCTCTGGCCTTACTTTTTTGCAGTTTTCTAGTAAAACCTTGGTATGTTTGCTTCCCAGGCACATTGTATTTTGCATCTTTAAAACAAACCAAGAGTTTTGTTTCCACAAACTAACTTAACTCTCATTAATGCTTTCTTTGCCCTAAAGGGCTGGTGTCCCTTTACACCATTCATTATTTATTTGTGTTATTCAACAGATGGTTTAAGGGTAAAGGTGATTTAAACTTAACCAGAGGCAGTCTCTAAACCACTCACAATCTCTGAGATGAGGAAAGTGGGGATTAGATTCTGGGCTATGGCTCCAGGATATCAGAACACACAGGGGCAGCCCCAGGGGTCAGGGCATTAAGCTACTGTCCTGACCTTGGGATTTTAGATTAGTTGGGGACTTTCTTTCTGCCTGACCCAGAGGAATTCTTTTCCAGCTGGTCATGGGGGTGTTTCTGGCTTTTGTAGACTAGCAACGCATAGAAAGCCTGCTGAAAAAGTTATGTAGCCAACTTACCTTTTGAGCTCTGGATGAGTCCTGGGCTCGAGATTCTGCAATTCCACTTGGTTGAACCCGTCCGCCAACCAGAAGGAAGTCAGATTAAGCAAGGCCATGCCCTTTCCTTGAAGGAAGGGGGCAAGGAGAAGTTTGGACCTGGATTTCGGCGGTGGAGGTCCTGAAGCATATAAAAGGAGAGCATGCTTGGCACGCTGGACTAAGAGAGATGCAGCAAGGGATGGTGAGGAAAGAGGAGCTCCAGAAAAACTGTCCTCAGGATCCCGCCTGAGCCTTAACAGTGCATGGATTGGTGCACAGTGCTCAGGCTCTAAGAGCCGCTTGAGGTGACTTGAGCCTGTGAACCCAGCAAGTAGCTGGGTAGGCAGTGTGTGGATCGGCACACGGAGAGCTGGCCCTGGGAGCAACTCAAGGCTGCTCAGACCCCACACAATGCACAGGTCAGCGCATGGAGAGTCGGCCCTGGGAACAGCTCAAGGCTGCTCAAGTTAGCACCATCTCTACGCTGAGTAACCAGAGCCCCGCAACGTGGCTCTGCATTAAACTAAAAGAGCCCTGGTGCCCACAGAAGGGCCCAGGAAAGGGAAGAACCCCCATGACAGTGGTCTAGAAAATCATGAAGGGTGTGAACAAAATGAATGGGGAGCTTTTATTCACCAAATACAACAATACAGTGATAGAAATTATCAGGAGACAAATTTAAAACAAAACAAAACACTTTAGGAAGTACCTTTTTTTTAATACAACACACAGGTAACTTACAGAATTTATTTTCATAGGAGGCTATACAGTCAGGTAGTATAACAGGGTTTCAATTGGGGATGGACAAATCCATAGAAGACAGTTGCATTGGGAGCTATTAAACAGAACAATCATGGATGTGTTCTCTGACATCCCCAAAACCACTGAAGCCAGGGAAATGGATCATTCTAGATATACTCTAGATATACCCCATTCATATACTTTCTCTAAAGCATCAACTATTTGCCACTATCAGAGACAGGACACTGGGCTGATCACTGGGGATCTTCAGGACAGTTTGAACTGTGGGAGTAGGCTTTTTACCACTTCCACAGCTTTGAGGTGACTGAGAGCTGTGCACAGGTCAGAAGGCAGATTTTCAGGGCTGAAACCATGCCCCCCACCCCATATACAGTACCAGGGTGACTAATCAGCTGACCTGAAAAGAAAGGAAGGCACTCTCCCATAGCTTGACCTATCCTTGGAATACATGGAACAGATTGAGCCATGGAGAAATGCCTCCTCTCCCATCCCTTGTACAGACCTGGGTCTGTTTAGGGGGAGAGGGACATTTACACTAGTGCTTGAACAATACCGGGAGTCTCCCTCTTCAAGATGTGGCAGCAGGGTCCCCACAGGACACCCTGACAGCTCAACACTGGGCAGGCTATCAGGCAATCAGTATTTTCTCTCTCTCCCTTCACTTGGAGGGGAGAGGGAGAGTGGCTGGAAGAATATGAGATACTGAGGGTCTGTAGGACCTGAGAGACACATTCAGCCATTCAAGCTAGAATGAGAGAAGAGAAAATCTTCCTGGTTTGTAGAAGAGAGAGTTCTTTTCCACGAAAAAACCCTTAAATGGCTATAGGTTAGCTTTCTGTGCTGGGAGAAAGGCATTTCTCCTGGCAAAAATGTAATGCCTGTCTCTAGCCAGAGGGAGGTTCACACAAATATTCCTCTGAACATTGTATTTATTACTTTATGTATCATGTGAAATAACAACCCCCCCTGCTCCTAAATATTTCTGTGTTGTACAAGTACTTCGTTTCATAAGGCTTTTAGGAAAGCATAAAACAAACAATTTAAGTAATATAATGAAAAGAATGCTTAAAATTAGCTGTAGTTTGCTTCAATGACCAAACAATCATGAAGCAAGTGAAAATTGATTACTTTATTTAGTTTGATCTAACTCTAGAGAATATAATCTATCTGTAGCTGAGTTTTGCCCATGTCCTGCTAGAGTACAACTGACATAAACCATAATTTTAATATTCTCACATACATATTAATCACTACCTGTAAGGTCACCAGCTCAGGAATGATGAAAAGTAAAACAAAAGTAAAGAGGTAACCAAGCCTAACTAATTCTATGTTAGGGCTGCATAACGCTTTGAATATAATCCAATTGTGGCACTATTGGTTTGGGAAGTACAGTAGTGATGGAAGGAAAAACTTTAGTTAGAAGTAAGTAATAAGGGAAGATGACTCCCACAGCAACCCAGGAAAAAAATCAGACATTTTTTGTTGGCAAATGTTCTCCCAATGTATTTAATATGCAAATGTGTTTTTCCTATTTTAAGATCAAAAAAATGTTTGCAGTGTTTTAACCTTGGCCTATTCTGTTTTTAGTGCTAAGAGGAAGACAAGTTACATTATCCATGTTCTCCTTCCTAAAAGAAAAAATACTTTCTGACTCATTCATTTATTATTTTTAATAATAGAGGAAATTAAAGGAAAAGAGAGAAACCAACTAAATGTTACATTGTTCCCACATGAAAAATGAGTAGTTGATTTACTTAAAAGAACTTGCATACAAAGAAGTCATGAAGAACTAAAGACAGGCAGTGGTATTAATCAAGAACAGATCTATGATGACAAGTAGTCTTTTGTGTCTGTTTCCCTTGGTGTGCAGGAAAAAAACCATAATCACAAATAAATTTTATTTTTTTAAATATAGTAATCAACCTACCAAAATCAGATAATATGCTGAAGGTTTTTATCATTTTTGACCAGTTAAATATGAAACTAATGAATAAAATCAAATTTGGCTGAAATGTAGATAATATTTTATACTTTATGTTTTATGGTTTTTCTTTATATTTCAAATCAATAACATTAATTCTGAGAACAGTCTTGAAGAGAATAGAATATGGGTGGAATTTTATCTAAATGCACATATAGGTAAATAAGCGGTATGGAAGATAAAGACAAAATAGCAAACACTATTGATATATCCATTTAAACAAGAAACTGACAATTATATATATATATATATATCCATGAAAAAGTCTGTACACATACACACACTTTTCACAAAAACATATTAAATGGACATTAATGTTGCAAAATCGAAAGTTAGTCAATACCAAAAATAAGGTGTCTGTGCAATCTCAGTTTGATCCCCTTGTGTGTGTGCATTATGCTGTAGTCTTTAGCTACATGTTCACATACTATTTTTCCTTCACGTCTCTGCCTCGTTCAATAAACACGATTGCTAATACACACTTAAGGAGCAAACATATCCTATTTGCTTTAGCTTTATTGAAAGAAGTGGCTTCAAAACCATCCTTTAAAGATACAATTACTAATTTCCTTTCTATGGCACTCATAGCTATAGTATATGAGTGCTTCACAAACAAAACTATTTTTATTTTCATAGTATGTATCTGAGATTGTATTATTAGCCCCAGTTTGCAGACTGGGGATTAATACACAAAAACATTAAGGTCAAAAGTATGCACTCATTTTGGTGTCCTATTCAAAGCATTGAGAACCACAATTTCCAGAGAATTAAGCAGTGTGCACACAACAGCATAAGAATGGGTAGGCACAGGGGGACCATGAACACTGGATGCTGCCTAAGTGGGAAAGGACATAGGAATGGAGCCTACCCCTTCTTCCTTTTGCACCTTACTTGCAGCAGCTCTAGCTCCAGTAATGAGGACAGCAAAGAAGCAGCAGTAGTGAACAATGCAGGGGGCAGTGGATAGAGGTTCACGGCTGCTGCTGAGGGTTGGGTTGCCAACTCTGTTTGAATCTATTCCAGGAAATTTCGAGAACACCAACATGCCTGAGACACACAATACAAATGTGCCGAGATGCTTGTGTATATCGGTTACAGATTATGGCGCACAGACTTTAAAGTCATGAAGGCAAATGCACATTACTATTACATTTTAAAAACCTACTGGTCTACTGTATAAATTGGATTCAACATTTAATATTTGTTTGAATGCCCTATCCTTTATCTCCAGGGTGACTCTCAACATTCTTCTGGAGATTTATATCTAATTCCTGGAGACTCCAAGGCAATCCTAGAGAACTGGCAACCCTAGCTAAGGGAGATGATACACTCATTTTTTGCCACTGAAAACTGGTGTTTTTAGTCACTTGATATGCATGTTGGAAACAAAAGAAAAAGGTGACATCTTCCTCAGCGGCAGTGAACGGACCAGTGCTCCTGCACTGTGCATTGTTGCTGCCCAAGACACAACGCTGGCTAATTAGGTTTACATTTCAGTCCATGCTTCCTAGTGGGCCCAGTCACAGCTGTGAGTACACTACATTCTGCACCCCCAAACTCAACTCGGGCAACCAGAAAATGAGAAATGCAATGTTGTGGAATCAGTGAAAATTATGATTTACAGGATTTGCCCAGCATCAAATAGAACTGTGTTGCAGAGACAGGGAAGCTTTAAACATGAGGCCATTCTTTCTCATTTTTTACACTCCCATGCCTCATTTGCTATAAGCCTTCCCAGTTCTGCACCAAAGGAGCCAAGAGTCCTACTGAGAACAGTGTCTTTCATTATACAATCTCTGAGGGAGATCAAAACTTCCCCAAAAGAGGCAGGAGCCTTATGGAAAAAGCAATATGTTGTGTTCATCCAAAGGCTATTTCATAATAAATGCATGCAAAAGAGTTGATTAAATTTCCACAGGCAAACTTAATTTTGGCATTTCCTGACTTTTGAATGCTTGATTTCGTGATGCTAACATTCTAATATAATTTCTTATATATTCTTTGCTGGGCTTTTTTTTTACAGCAAACTGAAAAACAAAAATTCCAGAATGTGTAATGATATTAAAATATGTATGGGTTATCAGAGGGTCAGAACCTTTAGCTCTGCAGCACAGGCTTCATTCTGTATGGAGAAACAATGCCAGCTGGAACAGATACTATAAAACAGTTCCAGTCATTCCTCAAGCCCTGGTCCCCAGCTTACTGACCAGTTATTTCTGCTTGACCCCAAGATCAAAACTTGATCCTAAAGAATATTGAAAAGCTGAGGCACTATGTGTGCTTTCTGTTATTCTAGATATTTTGATTTGGTTTTGATCAATTAATGCTTCTTGCTCCATCTTTCTTCCAAGACTTCAGTTGTTGATGTAATATAGACAGTAAGTCTTTCCATGTCATTTAATTATTGTGTTCTCATTAACCACATTCCAATAGTGGATATTTGTTTTTGCAACCATAGTGATGAAATATATTTATTGGCCACAGTCACAAGAATTCTAAACAAGTATCTGTCTTTGTTTAATTTCAGCAAATCAGGACATTTTCCTAAAACCAAAATAATAGGGATTTGGGGAATATTACTGTGAAATATGTTTTCCATCATTTTTATGACAACAGATCAGAAGTCTTTCAAATGGGAGATCTCCAAAATATATGACGTTATCATGTTTTATCTGATTCTGTTTCTGCTAGCTTTTTGTTGTGAATCATGCATCTTTTGATTGGTTTTGTTTGTTTAGGGCAAACCAGTTTGCCATAACTTATTATCATAATTTAGTTTCACCTTCTATCCATGAGATGAATCTTCTATTTATTCATGGCAGTTAACACTACATCTTTCAAGTTAATGGATGAATGTGCTTGTAGTATCATTTCTTAACAGATTAACTTGCAGGATCCTTATGTAGTGCTCTGCTGAAGATAAATTAATTTGGAAATATTTAAAATCTTATTTATGTTTCACCAAATAAGTTAGCTGTTTTACTAACTCTTCAGCTCTAAAATCTGAGATCAAGTTAACCTTTTTATGTTAAAATTTGGTAATCTGATAATTTATGTTTTCTTTTATTTTTTCTTGTGTCTAGTTTTTTTCCAAGTAAAATTACAATGTAAATACTTCAGGCTACCTGGGCATTTGTGTGATGTTTGTTTTTATCTGATGAACTCTACCAGGTCCTAACCCATTGAAATCAGTAGATACCTTTTAGTTGTTGACAAAAGGCTTTATATCAGACTCATAATAAAGGACAGTGCTACACTGTAGATGTAAGATTAGTGCTGAAAAGATCCGGTAGCATAACTAGGGTGGGACAATAGGGTCAACTGTCCCAAGCACTGACTTGGTGAGGAGTGAAAAAAGTGGTTGCTGCTGGCAGCCATGCAAATGCAATTGCAAACCTCAAGTCACTGTTTTGGCTTTGCTGCAAGTGCCCAGCTGCATCCCTGTGCTGCTGAAAAGACGGTATCACAGAAGAAAGAGGACATTACCATTTGAAACCAGAAGAGGAAGAGGGGAGCCCCATCACCATTAGCCCAATAGTCTAGGTCACAGTTTCTCAACCTGTGGTATGTGTACCCCTGGGGATACGTGAGACACAGGCAGGGGGTACGCAGGTACCCCAACGCTCTCTTTTGCCCTCTTTTCCTCTCTCTCTCTCTCCCTCTCACCCCCTTTTCCTCTCAAAACTATGACAAAAAATTTGGTGCGCCACACATTGTGTGGTGCTTTAAATTCACCAGTAATAATTTGGCATCAGCCCCAGTAATAATTTGGCTCAGCCCTCCTAGCTTTGGCCTACATCACCTCTAGCCCAGGTACATACTTGAATTGTGCACCCCTGGTGTAAAAGGTGGCAACCCTATGCACACCAGATCAGACATCTGTCATATCATGGCTTTATATACACAGCCCTTCTTCCAACATATGGCACACATTAGTCTGTAAATACAAAATCCCCTGGAAAATTGAGTACGGGGTACTTATTAATATTTTCAGAAGTTAGGGGGTACTTGCTACTTAAAAGGTTGAGAAACACTGGTCTAGGTATTACGTACTTGTCATGGACTAAGAGTTCCAGGTTCTAGCCCTCTCTCACAGTGGGTTTAAACCTACATCTCCCATTTCCCAGCAAAGTGGTCTAACCATCAGGCCCATAAAAGTGGCCCATAATATCTACGTCACTGAAAGAAGTTTTTAGCCCTTAGAGTCAAATTGTGTCTTCATTTACAATGGTTTAAATCTAGAGTAATTGTGTTTACAAAACAAAACACTCACTAATGTGAATGAAATTAGAATATGGTCCTTTCATTGAAAAAAAGACCACCATGACCATGCCCTCCACCCAAAAAATCCCACAAAGATTACCATATAAATATGCCTGTACTGGCTAATCATATGAAATCTATTCAAATATCAGTTATCCTTACTTTTGTTCAGTTTTATGTGAAAGAAGTTGGAGGGAAAGATCCCATGGAAGACCACTAGGTGAGAGAGAAAAAAGGAGGTAAACCTAGTTGGAGGTTAGGCTGGGGTCCAGTTCTGAGCACCGCACTTCAGGAGGGATGTGGATATCATCGAGAGGGTCCAGATGAGGGCCACTTGTATGATCAGGGTTAACAGGGTAGGCCCTATGAAGAGAAGCTATGGGACCTGAACCTGTTCAGCCTCCATAAAAGAAGGCTGAGAGGGGATCTGGTGGCCGCCTACAAACTTGCCAAGGGGGACTAGCAGGCAATGGAAGAGTCCCCGCTCTCCCAAACACTACTGGGAGTAACAAGGAATAACGGCCATAAGCTGACTGAGAGTAGATTCAGGCTGAACATCAAGAGGCACTACTTCACGGTCAGGGAAGCTAGGAGCTGGAACCAACTTCCAAGGGAGGTGGTGCTTGCCCCTACCCTGGGGGTCTTCAAAAGGAGGCTAGACAATCACCTAGCCGGGGTCATTTGACCCCATCCTGTCCTGCCCATGGCAGGGGGTCAGACTTGATGATCTGCTTAGGTCCCTTCCAACCCTACCAACTATGAAACTAAGGTAGGAAAAGGAAAGGAATACCACATTTTACTGAATATTCAAGAAGGTGTTGTACAAACATAATTGTCTTCGTATCTTATAACCCACAAGATATGAAGAGCTGTATTGCATTTTCTTGCGTCTACAGACCCCCAAATAAGATATTTCATTATTTTGGAAATGCAGCACATAGGAAAAAAAATGATTAAAGTGATGGCAGAATGCTGACTGCAGAGGATCTTGACAACAGCATCTGTGGCTATGAGAGGTTTAACACCTTGGAGAGTGAACTCTGCCCCTTCCCTCCATGAGGATAGCAGAGAAAGAAGTATGGTAGCCAGCTTTGTCTTCCTGCTTCTATTCCTCCATACTTCTATTTCAGCAAAGAAAAATCAGCTTCCCTGCTTAAGACATGCACACCAATTTCAGAGGTTTCAGAGGTGTGATTTTTGGGGGAAAAGATGAATGTGATATGAGAGTAAATATGGTATATCATAGAACAGCAATGTTTAAAGTGAAGGGCCCAATCCTCAGCTGCTGTAAAGTAGCATAACTAAACAGACTTAAGTGGGTCTATGCAATTTATACTAGTTGATGTTCCGCTCCCATAACTGCAATATCTTATGAAAAATTGTACTGCACACTGAAAATTGCATGGTACACTAGCTTGTGAACACATAATTACTTCAGTGTTCTAATTGTGACATCATCCCACAGGACAAGGTAGAAGTTATAAAATTTGCAGTTCTCTTCAATTTGGGAACATAACGCTGTTGAGCGTCACATCAGAAAATCAAATGGAAGGACAAAGTTACTTTTAAATATTCAAGTTTGCCTTTATTTCCAAAAGACTGACTCCAGTACTTATTTTTTTCTGTAACTCTATACTCCAAAATTTGGGTCCAAAAGAATCCCCCAAAATTGCATTTTTACTATACACACATTTATGAAATTCTAATCATCATATTATTTTAAGTCTAGTAAAAACTTTAAATGTTTACTAAGAAGAATTGTTTTCTAGGATTGCTAGATCCTATTGCTAAATACTTGGAATATTTTGTTCAGTTCAGTGTATTAACATTCCAGGGTTTCATTTTATGTCTCTATAAAACTGCAGTGGATGCTGCCTATTTAGATATATATATACTCTTTTGTTTCCACTTCCTGCTCTTTGCCTTTACTCAGACTGCTGCTATGGTTGAGCCACCGGCCACTTGCTTGTGAGTGAACTGTGGGTGGATATTCAAGAAACCCTTGATAGAATTCCTAATAGAAAAATATGATGGACTGAGAAGGGGAAATGCCACAGGGTATGGATACCCTTCTGGTCATTACCCTCCAGTTCAGCAAATCCAAGGATCTCCAATCACATGTGATTCACAGAGTGGGGCTTTCAGCCTCTAAAAGAGGCAGGAGGGAACTATATGGTGTTTGATTTCACCATTTTCCATCAAAACCATTTCTATTGGTTTTCAGCAAACCAAACTAACAACAAAGGAGATACTTGAGTTATAGCTCAATGAGAGTCCTTTTGCAGGCTGGCCATAAATAGCAATGGACAATATGGATTCCCCAGCTCCTCAATGGCAACAACAGTGGACACCTCAAAGTGGTCTAGATAAACCAGCTTTTTACAATGATTAACATAAGCTTGCTAAAGAGCAATGACATGCTGAATGTTACAGTAAATTCTCATTTTTTTTCTTGCTTTTGGAGAGACTCCATCACTAGAGTAGCCAAACATTCAGTTATCAAGTTATCCTTAAATTATAAAATAAAATTAATTGGTTGTTTGTAAACTAGAAGATGGCTGTAAATGAGCTTTATATCAGTTAATCTATACTAGAATCTTCCATTACTATACCAGGAAAGGTGTTCTCACTTGCTCCTTTGTATGTCTAACAGAATTACTATCCATTGGATAACACTGATAAAAATCGCACCTCTGTTGTTTGAGAAATCAGTATTTTTTTATGTTGCATGATTCATAAACCTGAGTTTGTCCTATCTGCCAATTTTCTATGCATTTGACAGGTTAAATTTTGCATCCAATAGCACATCCAATTGCCTTTTTGTTATCACCACTGCATTTTCACATGGTTGCCACAGAAAGATTTTTTGTAAGAATTAGATGGACAAAGGGTACCACCAAACCTGAAACATTTTTACTCTTTCATTTTTCAAATTACAGTTTGCTATGTCAGGGCAACCAGCAGGGAGCCTGCTCCTGCCTGGCTAAGCCCTGATGTAGGGGCAGCTGTGCCAGCTGCAGAGGCAGCTGTCTCCCCATGTGGCCAGGAAGACATCTGCCCCAGCCAACACAGCTCTCTTGACTATGTGAAGACCGGGACCCATCTTGATCCCTACATGGTTGGCAAGACAGCTGCCCCTGCAGCTAGCACAGCTCTCCCCACCTGGCAGACAGGATCATTCCTGATGCCCCCTACCAGCCCCCAGGGCTGACGCCCAACGGAGCCTGGAGCTCACCCTGGCTGCTGCAGGGGGACAGAGAATGGCAGGAGCAGCCTTGGACTCGGATGCTCTTGTCAGGCGCAGTTAGCTCCAAATGTGGGTGTGGCAGGCCAGTAGGGGGTGCTTCTCCATTGAGCCACCCACCTCACTGCGCCCGACCACCTTCCAGGCTCCGAGTGCCTCTCTGGGGGCGCATCACGTCTGGCCGACCCCCTTCCTGGAGCACACCTGCTAGCCTGGGGGTAAAAACTGCCACCACCCAGGGCTGGGCTTGATTCTGGCTCTGCATCCCCTGGGTAACACAAGCCTAGTGGCCCTCAAGTGTACTTGACTCACTTCAAATACTTGGGGGTGCTTCCCTCAGTCGGAAGCACGAGTAGTGGTCTCCCTTAGTCAGACGAACCAAGGGGACCCCAAGGCATAATCTAGACCCACTCCCAATAAGTCTCCCACACTAGGTACAAAGGAGAACTTTATTGGTTACAAGGGATATGGTTGGAATAGGGTACAGGGTAGAGCAATATCAGAGAAATCCCATAGAGCAAACTGGCATGACTGGGTAGCCTTTGATCGCGCATCTGAGTTACTGTAAGCTATATATCTAGTTAAATCTCAGGTAGCTTGCTTACAAGTATCATCCAGAGGCAGGTAGAGATTCCCTCTGGAGACAGGCAGTTCCTTGATCATGAGTTTTGAGAGAGAGAGAGAGCAAGTTTCAGATGGTCCAGCTCTTCTCTCTTTCTGAGTCTTCTCCACATGACTGCTGCTCCCTCCTCCTGGGCAGTCCTTCACTTATAAAGCCCTTATGACCTCATTTACCTGGTCCAATGGAGGCCAGCACCTGTTGGCTGTCAGCTAAACAATTTGAAATGCATCACTAGTTGCTGGGCAGACTGACAGTCTCTAGCTCCCCAGGGAGCCCAAGCCCCTTACCCAGGTATGTGATGCCAGTCACGTAGGCAGAGGGAGCAGGTTTCCCCCCTCCCTCAGGAATGTATCCAGCTCAGGTTACCTAAAGAGATAGGGTAAGGTGTGTATCCTTTGCTGGGCCATCCTAACCAAATTGTCCCAGAGCAGAGTTTTTGGGGAATAACAGAGGTGGCCTTCTGCCACAGGGGGTGCTCACATAGACATGCACCTGGGAGTGCATTAATGAGCCTGAATTTTCTGCACAGAAAATTCAGGAGTGTTAATTGCATGTGTCATTTACCTGAATCATTTACTGCAGAGTAGACTAAATTGCTGCACAGTAAACATCTCAGCATCTATATGTGCAGAGCTATTCGGCTGCAGTAAACTGATAAATACAAGTACTATCCTGCTGCAGAGTTTTTTTTACTCAGTAGCAGTGCAGGTGTAGACACTTATGTGGCTGGCTGGGGCAAGAGGGTGTTTCAGTGTGAGGATTGCCTGCTGGCTAGCCCCACAGTGAAGCACCCTCATGCCCCAGCCAGTCCCTCTGTAGCACACTGAGTCAGGACAGAGCAGCCCTAGGCTGCCAAGCTGACCTGCTGGGCCCCCTGCCAATTAGGGCTGTTCCGACCCAGCTCAATGTGCGGTGGTCCCGGGTGCACCTGGGAACAATGAAGTGTGCATATTAATTAAGCCCAGTGTATTATAGCTTACTGCAAAAACCTCACTAGCAGAATTGTTGAAAAGTTGTTCCCATTTAAAAAGTATGAGACGAGGGTGGGTTTTTTTTAAATCTGTAGCGCGTACGTGCTGTATTGTAATTTGTATTTTTCATATACCTTAGGGGAAAAAAAGCCAGTAACCCAACTATAGTCCTATGGTGCTTTCAGCTATATAGAATTCCAGGCTTTAATTAACAATAAAGATTTACTCTTCCAAAGATTAAGTTCAAGGATTATAGTTAGTTTCAGTCTAGCACAGGAAATTGTGTTCTCTATGGTTATGATGTGTCTGTCAACCAGATTCCTAATAAATTCATTTTATTGCATGATAACAGAATTTTAGTAAAAGTAATTATCTGAATGAGTTGCTTTCTGTGACAGCTGAATCATTAAAAAAAAATATAAAATTAATCAGATTTCATGGCACTTAGGACCCAGAGTAATAATATCTACCAGAACAAAAGCTGTAAGAATGCTTGACTCTTAAATTAGGTACTCTGGCACCCAACATAAGGTATAGAAAGAGTTTGAAACCTACCGAAGGGGTTTTCAAAAGCCATCAAGGGGAGCTGAGAGAAACCAAAGTCAGCCAGAAGTTAAATGAAGAGTAAATGTGTCAGGCTTAGAAAAGAGTGAAATGTCTAAGAAAGGAAAATGCAGAGGAAAGGAGAATAGTATATACATTTTGAATCTCATTTTATATTTATACATTAATAATGCTCAGCAATTAAGTTTCACATGTGCAAATTGCTGTACAAACATTAGGCCTTGGCGAATAAGCCAACACCTCATTATCAAAGGCTAGGAGTGGAGTCAACCACTCTCAGATACAGCACAGTGACGTAGGCTGCCTTGAGGTCTGTTCTTACTGTATTGATACTTTCAATATTTTCTACTTCATAACCTTTGAAGCAATTTTAAACTATTGTTTCCTTCATCTTGATTCTTATGCATGTCTACTTAATTTAAATTCTTAGAAATGTTATTTAAAAAGGATAAGGTCCTTTGAGAATGATCAAAAGTAAAAATAATTCAATGTAAGGCTGTGTCACTGTTTAGATAGAGTGCTTTTTCCTTAACAAATAGACTTTATGTCCTTAGATGATTATTGTCCAAACCTGCGCAGCTAGTCCTTTTAATAATTTATACTTTTAAGAGGGCATTTCTTACATGGAACAGGATAATATTATTTTAATGTATGTTTCATATCTGTTGCTGGAATTCTCATAGATTTCATAGAGACTAGGGCTGGAAGGGACCTCGAAAGATCACCGAGTCCAGCACCCCGCTCCAGGGACAGGAAGTCAGCTAAGGTCAAAGGAGCCCAACAAGATAAGCATCCAAACATTTCTTAAAAGAGTCCAGAGTAGATGCTTGCACCACCTCTGGAAGGAGTCTATTCCAGGCCTTGGGGGCTCGGACAGGAAAGAAGTTTTTCCTTATGTCCAGCCTAAAACAGTCTAGGAGGAGTTTGTGACAGTTGGACCTTATCATCTTTGGGGCGCTCTGGTGAACAAATCCTGATGCACACCCCTTATATACTTAAAGGCTGCCACCAGGTCACCCCTGAACCTGCGCTGTTCCAAGCTGAACAGTCCCATTGCTCTCAATCTCTCTTTATCCTTTTCTCTTGCCCTCTGATCATGCACGTGGCTCTCTTCTGGACTCTCTGAAGCTTCTCCACATCTTTCTTCAATTGTGGAGCCCAGAATTGGATGCAGTACTCCAGTTGCAACCTCACCAAAGTCAAGTACAGCAGGAGGATGACATCCTGAGATATGCATGAGAAGCATCTGTGGATGCAAGTCAAAGTTTTGTTTTCTTTACCAGCTGCAACATCACATTCATGGCTCATGTTTATCTTGTGGTCAATCATGACCCCCAAGTCCCTTTTAGCCATACTGCTAGCAAGCGCAGCACTGCTGAGCCTATAAACATGATGCGGATTCCTCCCCCCCCCCCCCCCGAAGTGGAGTACTTCGCATTTTTTCATATTGAATGTCATCACATTTATATCCTCCCACTTTCTAAGCCTATCAAGGTCAGCCTGGATCACCAGCCTATTCTCGGGTGTGGACGTTCTAACCCCAAACTTTGGTGTCGTCGGCACACTTGGCCAATCTGATTCTGACACCAATGTCCACATCATTAATAGACATGTTAAAGATTACAGGTCCAAGGATAGAGCTTTGGGGGACACCACTGGTCACAGAGCGCCATGATGATTCACATCAATCAACTACCACTCTCTGGGTCTGACCTTGGCGCCATTTCCCCCCTATCAGACTGTGATGTAGCCGAGGCCGCAGTTGTCAAATTTTTCCATGAGGAGATCATGGGACACCAGTGAAAAGGCTTTTTTAAAGTCCAGATATATGATATCAATCTCTTCTCCCTTTTCCAGGTGATATGATACCTCATCATAGAAGGAAATGAGGTTGGTCAGGCAAGACCTACCCATAACAAACCCATGCTGGCTGTCCCTCAGAATGTTGCCATCAGCCAGCTTGTCAAGAATGGTCTCTGCTAATTTTTTCCAAAATCTTTCCAGGGATTGAGGTCAAGCTGATTGGCCCGTACCTCCCTGGATCTACCTTCCTCCCTTTCTTAAAGATCGGCACCACATTGGCCTTCTTCCATTCTTTGGGTACTTCACCTGAGCGCCACGAGTTCTCAAATATCCTTACCAGTAGCTGGGCTATGATGCCTGCCAGCTCCTTAAGTACTCTGTCAGGACCAGCTGACTTAAAGGTCCTCAGCCTCTCAAAAGTGTTCCTTTACAAGGTCTACACTGATGTTGGGTATGAATTCACCATCACCCTGGCCATCCCACATCATGTTAGGCAGGGAAGTCCCTTTGGGCTGGTGAAAAACCGATGCAAAGTACCCGTTAAGCAGGTTGGCTTTTTCTTGCGTGTCAGTTGTCAGCTGTCCCATTTGGTTTAGCTGGGGTCCAGTGTTGCCCTTGCTTTTCTTCTGACTCCCCACATATCTGAAAAAGGACTTTTTATTGTCCTTGCTACATGTAGCTAGTTAGAGTTTGGTTGCAGCCTTTCCTGGTTCCCTTCCTACAGGTATGGACCAGTGCAGAATACTCCTCCTTAGTAGTGATTCCTTTCTTCCATCCTTTATAAGCCTCTCTTTTTAGATATAGGAGGTCCACAAGTTCCCTGCTGAGCCGAGGGGTTTGCTGTGCCCTTTTGCTACCTTTCCACCAAGATGGGATGGACATCCCTTGTGCTTTCAGGATCGCTCCCTCAAGGAGCAACCACTCATCTAGGACTCCCCTCCCTGTCAAGTGGTGGCCCCTTAGGACCTCAAAAATAAGCCTCTTCAGCTTATCAAAATCAGCTTTCCTAAAGCCGAGGACTTCTGCATTGCTGACTGACTTGTCAGCTTTGTGATGGATAGTAAAAGTGATCAGCTCATGGTCACTGTCTCCCAGCTTTCCTTCAATTCTTAGGTCACTGACTAGATCATCCCCTTTGGCCAGTACCAGTTCCAGCAGTGCTTTACCTTTTGTCAGTCCAGAGGCTTCTTGAGTCAGGTAGAGGTCATCCATGCACGTGAGGAACCTTTGTGACTGTTTGGATCTGGCCGAGTACTCTTCCCATGAGATGTCTGGGTAGTTGAAGTCTCCCAGGACAAAACATGCACCAAGAGCATGCAGCCTCAGCCAGTTCCCTAGCAAATTCCTGGTCAAGCTCTTGTTCCTGATTAGGAGGTCTGTAGTAGACTTCTACCATTGTGTTCCCTGTGCCACGTTCCACACATATGTTAACCCAGAGGGTCTCCAGTTGTCCTCCATGGGTGCCAATGTCAGCTTGCAAGGATGTGTAGTTTTCCTTGACAGAGAGCTACACCTCCGCCCCTTTTTTCTGCATGATCTCTTCTGTACAGGGTATAGCCAACTATACGTGTGGCCCAGCCATAGGTGGAGTCCCACCAGGTCTCCATTATCTCTATGAGATTATAGTCATTCTTCTTCAGCAGGAGGACCAGTTCCTCCTGTTTGTTTCCCAAGCTCCTGGCACTGGTGTACAGACTGGTGTACACTCTCAAAGTGTTCCTTTACAAGGTCTACACTGATGTTGGGTATGAATTCACCGTCACCCTGGCCATCCCACATCACGTTAGGCAGGGCAGTCCCTTTGGACTGGTGAAAAACTGACGCAAATTACCCGTTAAGCAGGTTGGCTTTTTCCACTGTTCTAGGGCTGGGGTAGAAGTGGATTCCCTTGAGTGCGCTAACCTGCTGATTTTGCAGTAGTTGCCAAGTGGGCATGCTTTGGTGGTTGTCCACCCATCTCCCGGTGGGCTTAGTTTAAAGCAGGTGAGCCATTCTGGCTGAAAAGAGCTTCCTTCCCAGTGAGGTGAGGTGGAAGCCATCTCTTCCCAGCAGACCACTGCCTCTCTCACCAAAGAGCAGATCATGATCGTGGACCAGAAGCCTTCACGATGACACCAGCGCTGCAGTCTTCAGTTGACTACATTAATCCGTCTCTGTCTCCTCAGCCCGTGACCCGTAACTGGGAGGATAGAGGAAAAGACCACCTGCACCCCAACCTGCTAAGCCCCACTTCCAGAGCCCTATAGCCACTCATGAGAATTGCTCCAAGCTGTGTCATTTGTGCCCACATGGATAAGGAGCATAGGGTAGTGGTTGGAGGACTGGATAAGCTTTGGGATCCTCTTAGCTATGTCCTGGATACGGATCTCCAGAAGGCACCAGACCTCCTGGGCTAAGTGGTCAGGGCAGCAGATTGCTCCCTCAGTCCCCCTCAGGAGGGAGTCTCCCACAATGACCACTCTGCCTTTCATCTTAAGGAGAGTAGGGATGGTAGTTGGTAATTTTGATAACTTTTTTCTAGATTTGATCAAATTACTATTAACTGATACAATGAAAAGGACCTTGAAAACCTATGTTAGTTTCTATATGATTCTCTCTCTCATTCAAGCTGTAAATATGTATATTTGTATTTACAGCTTCAATTATTATATACAAGACATATTATATATTTACTGATTTTTTATATGAAGCATAACACATTGTACCATACAATATTTATGCCTTTCTAATCCTACTTTGTCCTTTTGGGTTATTCAGACTCAACATTTACAAAATGTTTCACCTGTACAAAACACTGAATCCTTGTAGATTTCCTAGATAAGAAATAGTGTGTGTGTATGTGTGTGTGTGTGTGTGTGTGTGTGTTGCAACCCTACTTGGCACAAACTTATGAACACTATCTGAACCATTACTGTAGCTATAGAACACACTGTTTTTGTAATTCAGAATGCTGCAGGTGTGTGTGGCTAGGTACAGACATTCAAAAAGCACAAGGCAGAATCGATCAAACCTTTGTGGATTTCTCTAAGCTGCATAGAATGGTTTGGGAACAAACAGAACACATATTCTTCCTTTGATGGGAGAGGGGCACACAGATGTCTGCACTGGCCAAGGCCAGCAGGCTGGGGGTACACTCACATGCCTCCGGAGAGTATGTCAGAGACTCCCTAGGGCAGCCAAATCCAGACAATGTCCCCTGTCCCCCTTCCACCCCCCCACTGCTGATTAGTGGAGGGGCCCCACTTGCAGCTCACTCCTGATTGGCAGGGAAGCAAAAATGCATGTTTTAAACATTGTGCCATTTCTGCCTCCTGCCACTGATTGGCCAAGGGTCTCCAGCAGCCCCAACTGCTTACTGCTGACTGGTGGGGAGGCAAAATAAGCACCATGTTTAAAACTTAGGTTTTTGCTTCCCTGCTGATCATAGGCGATCTGTAAGCAGGGACCCTCCACAGCTCAGAAGTGCAGTGTGAAAGGAAGCTTGCAAGAATAAAGGAACTGCAGTGTACCCCACTTCCACTGTGAATTCGGTAGGCCGTACTTATACTGGATTATGTGTAATTTCTGTATGTAACCTGAGTGCATATGTAGGTTTCCCTATTTTAAAAAGTCTGACATTTAGTTCTGCTCTTCAAAAACATGTTTGCGAGTTTCCCAGGGATGAATAATTTAGCAATATCTAAACAGAGGGGGAGACTCCAAAGAGTCTAAAAAAAGGGAAAAAAAGTCAGCCTAACTCACTCTGAAAATTGCCAGGGTCTCCTGTTTAACTCTATGATTTGCCTCAAGTGCAGAGGCAATTGGTGCCTCCTGAGTCTGGAGGTGCACCCACAGAAGTCGCTGGCAGTGTCAGCAGCGGGGGCAGAGCTGGTGAGTTCCCGGTGGTGGCAGCAGGGCCGGAGCTGGCAAACATCCGCAGACGCCACCAGCGGCATCAGCAGCGGGGACAGCCCTGTCAGGGGGGGCACATAAAGCTCCTGCAGATGCCAAGGACAGCACTGTCAGGGGGGCACGTGCTCCCCCACGCATTGCCTATGCTCAAGTGCATCAATGAAATAGTTTGAACAACTTACCTCTGGTTATACAGAGTTAGAAGTAAAAATTTAACTAAATCCCAGAATGCACTGTTAAGTGTACCAGGTCATGTAACCTATAGGAATAGTTAATGCAGGTGTTTAACAAAGATAAACAAATTTACCAGCTCATGTTTTTTTGAAACTGTAATTAAAGTTTTAGTGACTCTACAAAATAAAAAATGGCAAAGAAAATACCTCATATTTTTAGAGGGCCATATACTATACTTGATCCATTTGTGCAAATCACACCACTATCAAAAAGAATCGGAATATGAAAAAAAGTAAAAAATTTCTTTCAAACTGTTGCTGTTGAGTATGGTTCCTATTTGAGCATATTTAGCTTTTTACACTGACTGCTTTTCTGCAGAGACACTGCCCAAGACCTACAAACAAAGTGTATGTATCTTATAAGGATCCTGTTACTGGATACAAAGTGTCTTGCTCTTAATTGATTGCTCTGCAGAAGGAAGGTTAAGTTCTTATAAACCATATGATTCCCAAGTGCCTCAGATGTTAAGAATTTTAGATATGTGGTCACATCTTCCTAATGAGGATCTAAAATAGAGCGCTGAAGCCTTCCCATTAAGAGCAAGCAAGCTTACAAAAGTTAAATGAAAAATATCAAGCTGATACTTATAATTTAGACAACATCATAAGCCTACTTACTCCTCTGTTCTTCGGTCACCACTTTGCTTTCTCCTGAATGTATTTTCTCCTAATAAAAATGTACCAAAAATGTCCTAAATGCATTTTGCTTGAGAGATAACATCACAAAATTAATTTAAATCATATGACTATAGAAAACTTCTGTTTTCCTTGTAACAAGCCTAGGGTGGAAAAAGCAGAAGCTGAAAGACGAGAAGGGAATTAAATGCATGAAATTATGTAGGAAAGATGGCAAAGCATTTGTTAGGATTTCTAAATCAAATGTGCATTTTAAAGATTGTTTTTGGGTGTTAATGAATGGCATGAATTAGTCCATTTTCATATAAAAAAAATGAAAAATTGTTTTTATACACCTTCACCTATTATTACATTAATGGCTAATCTTTTCCCTGGTTAACAGACTAATCACAGACAACAGTTAAGAACCATAGTGGTATAATTACACTCATTTAGTACATGTGCTCATGTCTCCCTCTACTGTCTTGCCCCAGCAATTATTAATATTTGTTTTATTATAGTAACATAAGGCCCCAGTGAGAACAGGAACTTCATGGGAACACTGCAAAGTGAAGCAAAACAGAGCCCCTCCACAAGAGGTTGCAAAATGTTGGGTCAGGGATGAAAGGTAAAATTTAGGAAACAGGGGAAAAGGAAGTAGGTAAGTAACAGCAATACATTTCATGTGTGCTTGTTTTGATACAGTCTAGTTTTTTGGGTTTTTTAAAGAGAGAAACAAAATACTACTAAGTATTTTGCCTACTGCTCACTCAGATGCAAAGCAATTTTTGTACTGATGGTACCCCAGTTCTGCCTCAAGGATGACCCTCATGTCTATAGCAGTATGCCACTGTCTCCATTAAACACATCTGTGAGATTTACTGGGCTGTTTCTCTTACTTCATTTCATTCAATTGTTATCAAGAAGGGGTTTTTTTGTTAAATCTCCCTGAAGTTCACATGGTATCTGTGCAAATACACTGTCACCACAAAACGTATATAAAACTTCGAAAAGCTTGTGCTTGGATTCAGCCAGGCTACAAAAGTTCAGTTTTGGCAGATTTCCTAAACAAAAGACCTCCTTCACAGGAAAATATGCGACGATGTTAAGATATTAGAAAGGAAATTAGAATTTAGAGGGAAAATTTCACCCAGTGCCTCTAGTCTTATATAAACTACTACTGGTAGGAAAAATAGGTCATTTAATTTACAAGGCCTCACATTAACCAGCCACTCTCCCCCTTTCTCCCTTTATGTCTATTATTGCCAAATGAGACAATTTTAGATTTACTGAAATGTTTTGCTATGTAAACAATGGGAGCTGAACAACTAAATCTCTGTGCATCAGGCTATGAGATCCCCTAGGACTCATCTTTCTATAGTAAACTGCATTTACAGAAATAGTCATATGCAGATCTGTGCTTGTTGCCTGAAATATTAATGCTTTATGACTCTTGTGCTTAGCAATTCCCACAGGATCATTTTAGCATCCTGCAGTTCTCAGTGTTGAAATTGTTGATGTACAGCTTACAATAATATGTAACTTTATCCTTTTGCCTGCATTAGCAAATGCATACATAGCTTCAAGATGACCAAGTCTCCTCTGATATGAATCTAAAGTTTCTTAAGTTATTTCTCTGATTTGACAAAAGACATATGTTTCTTACCAAGTATTTTAATTTGGTAAGGAATACTCTTCCAGATTTTGAACATCTGTCCTATAATTCCTTGCCTTATCTGTTTCAAGTACTTAATTAAAATATGGCAATAACTTCATGCGTGGTGTAATGTTCACTCTAGCAACATCATTCAGTTCATTGTCTGAGAACTGAAGACTGAAAAGATTAAAAAGTTCTTATCAGTTGACTCAAGGTGGCATACTCTAAGCATTTTTCCTTATATATAGCAAATTTAGAAAAAAATCCAGGATATTCTTTGTGCCAACCCACTATTTATTTTCCTGTTATTACTCTGTTACTGGGAAATAACAATAGAGTGAAGTTTATTTGTTTTGCTACACATATGTTCAAATAGGATTAAAGTAGGCGTTGTGCTGACCCTCTGCACAGTGGTATATTCCACCCAAGTATGTTTTAGAGTAATTACTGGTAGGCGAGTGCTTTAATCACTAGGCTATAATGATGTTCATTCTTGCATCTTTTTTTTTCTGGCCCCATGAATTTTGTATTGTTTTCTACAAAGTGACCCACCTTCTACAGGCAGGATGGAAAGTATCCCGAATCATCCTAGCATTAGCCCCGCCATTAGGCTATTCTCTTGAAAGGTGAGATGTGTGGATTTGAGCCCTTTCAGACTTAGATGAGTCAGATCCTTTGTTTTTACTTTCCTGTATCATTGATGCTAGACTATTATATAATAAGGTGGATGGCTTTATCTTTCAACTATCTTTCAACAGCAAGTGACCACAACTGCATTTTGTGATGGGCCAGATCCTGTCAATGAGTGTTAAGTGTTCATCAGATTAGTACCAGGAGGCTGAGTCAAAAAGTGCATAGTTCCTGAATCTAGATCAGACTTAGGGCCTTATTAAACATTGCACTTTGAGCTACTCAAATGTTGATCGGTGGTAGTGCTAGCTCAAGTTTAGAGGAGTAACACCTTAAGGCTAAAAACTGTCTCTGACTGTCCATAACCTACACATCTGTAACCTGCCACTACAGAGCTGAGGAACAGGGGAAGGACTAGTAGCTATAGTTATGAGTTACCACTAGAGCTGGTAAGCCTTCTATCCTTATGTGGAGGTGTGTGAGAGATAGGTTGGGCGGTAGGAACACGAAGCCAGGAGGTAGAGAGTTAATGGGATGGGTGTGGGTGATGAAATGGGAGATGGAAATGAAGTAGGGATGGGGGATGGGAGGTGAAATGAAGGAAGTCAGCCACTGAAGGATACAATAAAAAGAAGTAAAATTAAAAATTAAAAAGAAAGATGAAATAAATTAAAAGAGATCTCATGTTTTAATAAACTGGAATTGGGATTGGGATGTAGAGGTTGCTGGTTGTGCTTCCCAGGGTGGTTGGAAACAGTGAGGGAAGGTGCTTTTGGGGGAGCTCCTGCCCCTGCCCTGGGAAGGAATTCCTATCTCACTGGGATCTGATCTGACCCCCCTACCTTGTTTCCCTGCCCCCACCTGCCCTAGATCCCACTTCCAGACCTGTCCATGCCCTCCCACCTGGGTAGCTGGCATGTGCTTTGCAGGCAGTTTGCATGGGGATGGGCCACTGGGAGTGGGAGGGGAAGTTGGTTTGGTGCCAGAACCTCCGCACTCCCAGGCAGTGGAGTTCACAGGGTAGAAAATGTATCCACACAAAACAGGGCTGGAGGGGAGACACTGCATTCTGGGATGCTGGAGAACTGCACCTTGGGTGGCTCATCTGTGGGGAGTGGCCACACATTAATGGAATATGAACTAAGTGACATGAATCAGAAAAAAAACATCCCTGGAGTGGCATAACTTTAAGCAGTCTTAAAGTGTGCTTAAAACTAGTTTCAGGTGTGAATATGTGGACAATCCAGGAGTTAAGAATTCCAGGAGCTGCCAAAACTTAATGTTTAACAAGGCCCTTAGGTGTTCAGGCCATGCATATGCAGAAATAAAAACCTTAACATTCTCCAGATACATGAAATTGAACAGGGGACACTTACTGCACTCAGGAGCCTCCAATGGGAGGTGGCAGCTGAGTGGGGACTTTTTGTTTTACAACTGTAGATGAAATTTCATCTACCAAATTTTCTCACAGATGTCTCACACCTTTTTTTCAAAAATTCAGTTACTGGATTATATTATAAGCGAAGAAATAACGCAATAGCAGTTTCAGGGTAAGTGAATGTAATCCTGCAGTACAGTACATGGGGTTCCCTAGCTGCTGGCTTTAAGCAGCTTCTTTCTACTCTGGCATGCTGCAGAAACTGCTAGTCAGTTACTTACTGCTATTTATTGGTATTTTCATAGAATATATATCTATATCTTTTTCATTCTGCCTTTCAGAAAGAAAAAAGTATGTATCTTATTCAGGTATGCTGTATGCATGAAAATATGGTAAATCCACTTTAGTAATGGAAGTCCTCTCCTGGATTTAGTAACAAAAACCTAGTCATTTAGTTCATTTTCATTACAATTCTAAAAATAACAATTTCCTAATAAAATGTATAATAATCTAATGATTAATACTTGCCTATCCGCATAACAGCTGCAGAAAGCAAAACAAAATTAATGTGCAGGAAACTAGAAAATGCATTTCTAATGGGTCTATTGTTTTGAAATGAAAGATGTTTTTACTGAAGTAAACTGTTTTTTAGTACATTAAGTAAAATTACTAAATATTGTATTATCTGTATTACAAACATTTTCCTGGTTTTAAGTATTGACATGTACTTATCTAAAAAAATAAAAAGTGAACCAGTTCTAAACATGCAAGTACATACCTATGTTTATGCTACTTTCAGAGGTTCTCTATCAAACACATCAAAAAACACTGAAAGGCAAATACCTTCATTATAGGCTTGCTTCATAATTCATTAAATTCAATAGAAAGACTCTTGAGTGAGGAGTGGCTGTATAGGTGCTGGGTTTGGCTCAGGACAGCAGAGGCAGCATGCAGGTTGCCTTCCAGTGCCTGCTCCCTGCCCACGCCATGTCCCTCTGCCCCCACCCTTCCTCCAGATATTCCCCACTGGCAAAGGGAAGAGGCTGGAAGGAAGAACCCGAGTGCAACCACCACTGTGCTAGGTTGAGCCAGATTCCCCACAGCTGCGCCTTGCAGTCAGGGCAGAAGGGCAGGAATGGCTTTTGGGCTCCCCCTGTGCCTTCATCAGACAGAAACGGTGGCAGCAGGGACAAGTTACTCTTCAGTGTCTATTCTTGGCTAGTAAGAGATATAGGGAGGAGGGGGGCAGCAAGGTGCAGAAAAATAAAACCTGCTTGCTGCTGCTATCCTCTGCTGAAGCTGGCACCCCATGTCATCACAGCCACAGCTAGAACAAGCACCTGGGTCAGCTGGGGACAGTGGCAGGGATGGAAGGGGATGCAACAGCACTGCTGTACCCCTTCTGGATCCATTGCTGTACAGAGTTAGTTGGGAGTATCTCTATACATTACTGCCCTGCCACATGTAAATATACCCCAATATGACTCAAAGTACACAGGCAGGTTATTGGGAGGAAGAGCATAAAACCAATTGGCTCCTCCTTCCTCTGGATAGCCAATGGGAGGATGATACCTCCTGTAAGTGGAGTGACCTCCACTACATCCCAGACTGGGAACTTCCACCATTTTTTCAGGCTCTTTCTTATCTGCAGTCCAAGTCTCACATGTGGTGAGATCAGTGGTAGAGCTTTTCAGATTGAATTTAGTTAAGCCTTGATCATGATCTTTTTGGGTTCAGTATGTGAGACGAATCATACTATCAAGTTTTATGGAATTAATGTTTTTGGAGAACAAATTCTGTAGTTTCATGCATATTCATTTCTGAAAAACAAATGTTAAATTTAGACATGCAAGTATATAAGCTAGAAAGCCTTAGGCATTCATTCATTCAGGGAACAGAAATTACACTGTGTAACTAGCTTAACAAATAACACACCACCTAACCAAATTAGCTCAAACACTATATATGCAATGCTGAATACTTGAAGAATATTGCCCATGACCATGTCATAGCCTTATAAATATTTATATTTGAAGTTGAATACTTTGAAGATGAGGAAATCATCATCAACTTGTGCATACAACTTTAGTAGAAAAAGACATTATGTTTTTACACCTATTCATTGTGAATTATTTCTTAGAAACACTTCTTAATATAGATATCTCATGAGATCTACATGTAACACAAGTCTCTTTGGTGTAAAAGTGGGAGCTTACCTTATGCTGTAAGGGGAAGGCAAATTTAATCACAGTTATCTGCATAAAGAAAAAGAAAAATCTCATCACTTAAACTAAATAGGACAATGTCTAAAATAGGAGGACAATGGGTTAGAAAACCTAATAGGTTTTCTCATCATACCTAATTTACATAAATATATTATTCTAATGGAAAAATAAAAGGCTCTGCACACCATTAATAATCTTTGTGCCATTTAGTCCCCAAACAGTTTGGGGCCATATGCTCCCATGGCTGGCATGCCAAAAGTTTAACTTAGTACAAAACTTGCCACTCTAAACAAACAAACAAATTGCTGTACCATGTGTACATCAGGTTATTTCCTGTAGTGATAGGAGGTAGATGGCTAATTTGTGTATTATATATTAATCATAGTAGTAAAAAATATTTCAAAATACCAGGTTGTATATTGATGTTGTTCAGTGCAACATCATGAAAATCTTCATTGCTTCTGGATGTTTTTAGATCAGGGGCAGACAAAATACAGCCTGTGGGCCAAATCTGGCCCACCAGGCAATTCCATCCAGCCCATGGGGTGCCTCCGTGAGCCCTCTGTAAACCCTGGTCCTCATTGCCCCTCTGCAAGCCAGCACCTCCATGCAGGAGGTGCAGCTCTGATTGCTAAGTACCAGTTTCAATCCCTCCCTTCAACAGCCTGGCCTCACCTGACCCAGCCCCAAGCCAGCTGGTGCTGGAGACAAGAAGCCTCTGCCTGCCAGAAGCTTTTCCTGGTCGCCCCGAGGCTGTTCCCAGCCTTCCTGCCTGCAAGAGTGGAAATGCAGGAAAGGGCCCCACTGGGTCAAGGCCAGGGACTCCTGCTGGGGGAAAGGAGCAGGAGTGTGGGGAGTTGTGCGCTATGGGTCTGGGCTGGCCCTAGATGCTACAGGAACATAGGAGCTGCACGCTATGGGGCCAGGTGGGACTGACCCCACACGCTTCTACCACGTGCGGCTGGAGACTGAGGTGGGAGTGTGGGAGCTGCAGTTATGGGGCTGGGTGAGGCTGGCCCTGCACACTGCCACTACATGCTGCCAGGAACTTGGGCAAGAGCACTATGGAGCTGGGCAGGGCTGGCCCAATTGCTGCCACTACATGCAACCAGGGACTTAGGCGGGAGTGCTATGGGGCCAGGTGGGGCTGGCCTGGCATGCTGCTGACATGTGCAGCCAGGGACTTGGGTGGGAGCTGCATGTTATGGGGCATGGTGGGGCTGGCCTCAAATGCTGCTGCAATGTGTGGCCAGGGACTGGAGTGAGAGCATAAGAGCTATGCACTTTGGAGGCCAGGTGGGGATGGTCCTGGTCTCTGCCACCATGTGTGGCCAGGGACTGGGCAGGAGCACTATTGGGCTGGGTGGGGCTGGCCCCACTCATTGCCACTACATGCAGCTTAGGGACATGCACACTTTGGGGACTCTGAGGACCCCCCCCCACACACACACACCACCCCCTACCATACCCTTAACACATACCCATACCTTCCCACAGCCCCCACACACACTCCCACCGTACCCACACACACCCCCACAAACCCCAACCCTAACCACATACCCTACCCACCACACCCACATTCCATCATAAACAATATACAAAAGTAAGACTGTATTTTGAGCTATTATGCAATTGCCTCTAGATACATGTTGCAAACACACATGAATCTGGAGAAAAATATTTTAAAAAATAAAATTAAAATAAATTATAGTAGATATTTTATTTTTTTTAGTAGATGATTTGGTTTCTGTTTTTCTTTCGGCCTTAAGATGGCAACCCCCTCCTCCCAAAAGAAGTATTTCCAGGGGAAGGGGAGGGACTAGAGGCAGGGCAGGGCAGGACTTCTGGTTCCAAGATGATAACCGGGGGTTAGGGCACCTGTCAAGGGGCAGGGATACCTTTGCAGTCCTCAGCAGCTCACCAAAACTCATTAAGCAGCCCTCCAGCCAAAATAATTGCCCAGCCCGTTTTAGATAGTCTACAGATGCCTTTGTAGAACTTAGTAGTAAAAGACTGTCCACAAAACAATATGCTACCCTGTCCATCATGAATTAATTAGCTCATGACAATTGTAATTCTTCAGAACCAGATGCATGGCAAACTGATGAGATACCCAGAGCAACATTAAAAACTTTTTATATAATTTTCTCACCTTCTTCTTTACTAAAAAAGCAAAATGTTGTGCTTGTTTTCCCCTCAAGACCTAGACAGATTCTTCTGCTTCTGCTTCTCCTAAAAGTCCTTCACACCTAAAAAGAATAAATTAAAGAAGCATTACAAACCTACTGTTTCTTATGTAGGAGTAGCCTTTTAGATATCCAATTACATTCCCATCACCTACAACTAACATCCTCATCAAACATCCTTACCAGAACTCTGGCAACCACACACTCCCCTGTACTTAATATTAGTTTCCCTTTGTTGAATTAATTCAATTCTCTTCTTCCATCTTAGTGTCAAACAAAGGACAGGAGTAAAAATAAAAGTGAGAAGTTATGTATAGAGACATAATGATCTTTCTTTCTTAAATTTAACTGTGATTGATGTGGAGAAGTTCCTTTCCCAGCCCTGGCAAAGTTAATAAAAAGATTCCATTAACTAGAACTATTCAAGTTGTACTTATAAGAAACAGCCAACTGACACTGAATTTGGCTTCTAATAAAGCCTGGTTTTACACTTTATTACAAAGAAATCAGAAGATGGCAGGCCAACTACACTTGGTTTTATTGGGTAACAGGATGGGATGATGCATCCTTGTTGTGTAAGTACATTCCACATTAAGAGGCAGTTAAAAAGTGGTCACAGTTGCAGTGCAGATTATGCTGGTTGAAACTAAGAATTGTCAATTTCTTAATTGTTACATATGATTGGTGTCTTGGACCCAAACTACCACCTGTTAAGTAGTCTGCAAAATCCTTCTTCAAGTTTTCATATAACATTTAGATATTTATAGATAAGTGGATGCATAAACCAGGGGTGGCCAACCAGTGGCACAGGTGCCACAAGTGGCACAGGCAGCTTCTAGGAATGGGAGAGGCAGAACAGCAGCAAATAGGGCAGAGAGCAAAGCAGCTAATGGAACTGGGAATACAGGGCAGGCAGCAGAAAGCAGAGCAGCAGACTAGGCAGGGAGCACAGGGCTGAGAGCAGAACACAGACAGAAAATCAAGCAAAGAAACGGGATCAAAGTGGCACTTGGGGAGGGTGTAGGACTAATTTGTGGCATGCCTGCCAAAATGGTTCCCTCCCATTGGTATAAATCAAACCCTAGTCTGTGCTTTTAGTAATATTGATGAGCCGAGCTCAAATTAGTGTCATATAGAGGAGGACTTTCCACATTAGCCATGTGCTTACTCAACTGATTCATACATGTACAATAAGCAAAATTCACCTCTCAGTTAAAACCTTCCATTGAAATCAATCAGTTTGCATAACTGTTGCTGAGAAAAGATACAAGCCAGTTTCCTATTACCAGGGATCCAGGTGTCCTGTTTGCTGCAGAATGTGGATTTTCTCCTTTAATGGAGAAAACCATGGATTTTCAAAGGAGAAAAAAGCAGGAAACTGACAGTTTCTTTGAAGGCTAGATGAGTTCCAGCCTGCAAGGGGATGCTTAGGGCTATGGGAAGCAGGAGGAGGGAGATCAGAGGCAGGGGGCACCACATACACATGCACGTGGCAGCCAGGTAGCAGTAGAAAGCAGTTCCCACAGCTCCCTCCAGGTAAGTCTATGGGGGTGGGGGGCACAGGCCACATAGCAGGAGGGGCGCATGCCCCCTGAGATTTGTGCCCACAGTGAGGTTTGGGGCTGCAGCCAGGCCAGACAAGCTCTGGGCAGGAGCTGCTTCCATGGCCATTGCCTCCAAGGAGAGGCACCCCCTTGCCTGCCTGGCAGCAGCGAGGGGCACAACACACTGCTGCTGCTACCTCCATGCCTTGCCATGGCAGTGCATCACTCCCTCCTATGTTGGGTCCCATCTGCTGGGCCATGGAGGTGGCTCCTCCAGAGCTGGTCCAGCCCCACTGTAGCCTGTGACAGGGGCAACTTCTGGGCCCTATGTTAGCTCTGGCCCACCTGCGTCTCTGAGCAAACCACCCACCTTGCTCTCCTGCTACACCTCGTTGTTAAATAATTAGGATGTTAAATAGGTGGGAGGCTGCCCTTTGAGTGCCCCAGTTGTAATGGAGCAATGTTTACATGCACCAATCACCCCTTACATATCCCATGCCTCGCAGATGTTATGCTGTTATAATAAACCATTCCGGTTCAGAGCCAGGCTGAATCCAGACCTTTGTAAGGTCTCTCGCATACTGCCCCCCTGTCACAGAGACCTTTTTCACCCAGCCCTCTAGGCCACATACACATCGCCCTACTTCCATGGAGATCATTAGGTTTGTCTTCTCACTCCTCAAGCAGCCCTAGCACAGCTTATTGGGCTGCTCACTAGGCCATCATCTGAGCGGCAACTGCCTGATTCACATAACTCGAGGCTAACTCTGCCCTGACCCCTCACGAGGCCTCTATACCCCTTCCTGGGCCAACACTCTGCCCCTTCCTTTGAGGCCTAAGGCCAAATGCCCCCTGACCTCAACTGTCTACTCAGAAGCTTAGCTGGCCCTACAACTCCACGCTTTCCCTCATGGAGTTCAGGGTTCCCCTCCTTAGAAGCTCAGGTGCTTCCTACAGCGTGCCAAGGTCATCCACCCCTATAGACTCAGTTGCTTCAAGAAGCTTACTTGGCTTAACTGCCACCACACTCTCTCAACCCACCAGATGGTGGGGGCTGGGATTTAGGCACTCCAACCCGCCTTACACTGGTGAGGTTCTTGGTCCTGGTATTTATGTCGGGGCTGCCATGCCACCGGCAATCCCACCAGGCCTCCCTATCCTAGCAAGGTACAGTTTTAGGTCTTGCCCTGGACCAGGAGCTTCCAAACCAGCCCCATAACTCCCGCCCTTACCTCCCAGTATTCCAGGAGTAGGCCAGCCTGATGTTCCCTACTTGGCTTATCCACCCAGACTACTGCCTTTCTGGCCTATGTTTGAAAATGGCCACTGCAATCAGCCACCTGGCACCTGTCTGCTCCAGCCCTTAAAATGATGGAGCACTAAATCTGCTCCGTCACACAGCCCTACATCCCACTGTGCCTGAAGAAATCTCAGGGGGCACATACCTCCCCGCTGTGTCTCCTGTGCCCCACCCCCACTGCCTGCCCTACACAACCACTCCCTTTGTCACACACTGGGGACTGGGAGTGGGGGGCAGCAGGTTGGGAGTAAGGGGTGCTGGCAAGGCTGGGGGACTGTGGGTGTGGAGTGAGGAGCAGTGGCAGGGCCAGGGGGCTCCAGGTTTGGAGTGAGGGGCACCAGCACCAGAGACAGGAGGATGTGGGTCAGGAGTGAGGGGCAATGGCATAGGCAGGAGCAGGGAACTGGCATATAAGGGCTGCTCACCATGACAAAACAGTGGGAGGACAGCTGCAGTTGAACCCGCATCCTGATGAGCAAAGGGGACAGGGGAGCTCTGATTTTCCATTATTAAAAACCCAAAATCAAATGCTAAAATGTAGAGGAAACCCTCACTATTCGTGGGTTCGGCATTCACAGTTTCAAATATTCGCAAATGCCGAACCCGCATTTTAAATACACTTTCTACACTTAAAGGAGCTCCTCAGGAGCTCTGCGTTTGCTGCTGCTGCACACCCACCACCACTGCCGCACTCCTGCTGTTGCCGCTGGAGCCGTGCCCCCCCAGCCGCTGGGGTCACTGTGTTTCATAGATTTCATAGACATTAGGGCTGGAAGGGACCTCGGAAGATCATCGAGTCCAGTCCCCCGCCCAAAGGGCAGGAAGTCAGCTGGGGTCATAGGATCCCAGCAAGATAAGCATCCAGTTTCATCTTGAAGGTGTTCAATGAAGGCGCTTGAGCAACCTCCGGTGGCAGGCTGTTCCAGACCTTGGGGGCTCGGACAGTAAAGAAATTCTTCCTTACGTCCAGCCTGAAACGATCTTGTAGTAGTTTGTGACCATTCGACCTCATCACCCCTTGGGGCGCTCTGGTAAACAAACGTTCCCCCAGATACTGGTGGTCACCCCTGATAAACTTGTAGGTGGCCATCAGATCACCCCTGAGCCTGCGCTTTTCCAGGCTAAAGAGCCCCAGGGCTCTCAGCCTGTCATCGTAGGGTCTGCTTCCCTGACCTCTGATCATGCGTGTGGCTCTTCTCTGGACTCTCTCAAGCTTCTCCACATCCTTTTTGAATTGTGGAGCCCAAAACTGGACGCAGTACTCCAGCTGCGGCCTCACTAAGGCCGAGTACAGGGGGAGAATGACGTCCCGGGATTTGCTTGAGAAGCATCTATGGATGCAAGCCAGCCTTTTGGTCGATAACTCAGACTGCATTCTTGAACTCAGTGCCTTATTCACAGATTTTGCCATTCATGGGGGATACAAGAACGTATCCCCTGCAAATGGCAAGGGTCGCCTGTATAAGTGTTTAAAATTTTGTTTTATTTTAGTAATTGAAGCACTGGTAGGCTTCCAAATTGCTTTAAAGTTATAAATACATCAATATTAATTGATACCTATATATAGAGTGGTGTTTCATTTAAAAAATTGCAGAAAAATATAGATCTGGGGTTTTAAAGTCAGAGAATGTGCATTTTTATCAGAGAATGTGTGATTTTTAAACAGAGAAAACCAGGATGCCTGCTTATTACTCAATCTGAAAGTAAGGATATTGTACTGGTAGGCCTGAACAATGCATGCCTTTTATTGTGCAAAAGTCATAAAGTACGTGAAATTTATATGCACTATCTAATTGTATATCTTAAACAAAACAAACTGTGTAATTGATCTCCTATTTTACATAATTCTTTTATGAAAAGAAGAGGCAACAATTAAGGTCTAAGACCAAAGTTAAGGCCGTGGTAAATTTATTGAAGGCCTAACCAACTGGAAGACAAACTAGTCTACCTGCTTCTATTTCACAATGCAGCCCCATGCAGAGATAGTTGATCTAGTCCAGGTACCAGAAGCAGAATAAAGATGTTACCCTGGTGCTCTGTCCAGGCTTATTATCCTTACCTGTCAGCTAATTAGCTCAGGTAGAGCACTGTGATACTGTAGCTATACTGCTTCTGGCACTTGGACTAAGCTTACCATATTACTTGGAAGGTCTTAAAAGAATAGCTTAATAGGAAATTGTTAAAAGCGTTCATTAGGTATCAGCTATTTTCTTTTGTACCCAGTACAATAACACACACACAGCAGTAGTTAAATTTCTCCCAGTATTTACATTGGCTTAATAACTTCCAATATGCAATAAAACAAACAAGAAGTCCATCTAGTTTCAAAAGTACCTGACCTGACAGGCATCTCCTATTGGCAAAGTACTCCAATACTGTAACAGTTACTGCTATTTGGGCAGCAACTGTTACAGCAGAAAATAATTTTCAAAGCAGGTGTTTTGTGTTGTGCAAATTGAAAATAAGTTAATTTTGTAAATAACTTTGATATTTTAACATTTTTATTTTACTCGCATTCATAATGAAAACCAAACATTTCTACAGGGAATTGATTTCTCTGGGGAAGCCAGCTATCGGTTGCAACTTTGGGGCAGTCTACCTGGCAGCTTCCTTGGGAGCCACAAAACCCTGGAAACCTAGAAAATATCAGTAATGTAACTAGGGCAGAGTGCTAGCCCTGGGCACTAAGTTAGAGAGGGTGCCAGCAGCATCCTGAAGCATTCAGCACTCCCTTAGTCCCACTCTCCAGCACTCATCAAATTTCCTCTGCTCAACAACATATCTGCCCAGAGCACCAAAATTACTAGTTACACCTAGTAATGTAGTGAGTGTAGCACCACCAAGCCTCTAAGTATGATGCTTTTTTTTTCTCCCAAGGAAAAGTACTCTGCACTTCTCTACGTTGAATGCCATTAGGTTTTGGTCCTCCCACTTTGCAAGCGTGTCCGGGTCAGCCTGTATGCCCAGCCTGTCTGTTGCCCTGGGGGGGTCAGGCCAATGCTCAAGATCTCAATATTGTGCTGTTAGACAGCTAAGTGGAACTGGGAAGCTGCGGGGGAGGGGGGAGGATTACAGAAGGTGCAGGGGAAGTCTGAAAACAGAGAGACGGACAGCAGAAAATCACAGGAAAAGCAGCAGGCAGCAGGGACAGCAGGAAAGCAAGGAGAGGCTGAGAGGTGGCAGAAAAGGGGAGATGGAATTGGGAGGAGATCAGAAAAGTAGCAGAGAGGGTGGGAACTGGAGCTGAGAGAGAGAGAGAATGAGGCTGGAATTTAAGATAGGGAAGGGACTGGGATTCAGTAAAACATGACTCAACTCAGGGTTGCAAATGACAGTGGATTTATTGAACAGGGGAGATGGTGACACAATGCCAAATTGGTTCCCTTGCACCCACCCACACACACACACACACACACACACACACACACACACACACACACACACTGGCAGGAGGGGTTAGAGAGGCTTGGTGCAGGGGCTGAAGTCCACTGAAGTCCAGGAAGAGACAGAGACAGAGAGAGTCCAAATTGTAGGAGGAGGTGTGCAGGTAATATCTACCTATCCAGGCTGGAAGGGGTTCTTGTCCAGTAGGTGTTGTCCAAAGGGGGGTCGCCAGCAGGGCCTCTGGGTGGATAGGTGGTGTGGCATGGTGCTGGTCCAGATGGAAATGGCATTCCCACTGGGTCTGTCTTCACTGCCCCTTTTTATAGAGGCAAACCTTGTGTGACCCTAGTGACAGGAGGCATGCCCAGGCAAGGGTCAGCCCCTGGCGTACTGAGCATGTGTGCTCCATGCAGGGATGTGCAGTTTCAGGTGTTTGTAATGGTGAGAGTTGCTGGTTTTGCAGGGTCCTTTGTCTTTCAAATGCTGGTCTTGTCTCTGTTCCTGGGTGAGGTCCGTGGTTCCTGGGTGAATCAATGCGAGGTGATGGCCCAGTCATTACAGGCCATTCAGTAGAGGCCTGCTACCATTGTATTTCAATCATTCCCAATCACACACATTCATCGGGGAACCAATTTCCTGGGCCAAGTAGGAGCCGGGGGGGTGTGTGTGACCCTCCTTGGCTCCTCTTAGCTGCCCCATAGCTATGCTACTTCCCTCCCACCATGGGCCCTACCTACCTCCCTGCTGCACTGGGGGTCGGGGTCTGTCAGGGTCCTCTAGGCAGTCTGGGGGTCCCAGGGCTCATGGGGGCACAATGGGCTTCCACCTGTGCATCTCGCACTGGAGCTGGGGACAAACTGCGGCTTCCGCCATTGGCAGGCCCTTTTAAAGTCTCTGCATGTGCAGTAGGGCCTGTCGACAGTACCATACTACTTTCAGGGCCCGGTATGCTGCATCGCTGTCAGGGCTTAATCTACTGCACTCTAATTGCATTGCATGTGTAGACAATGATCTTTACTACACAGTAAACTGGTCTACTGCAAAGTAAAGTGCAGATGTAGATGCATCCACTGTGTGTTTAGAAAGGTATTATTGTTTGTATAAACTACTTGTGTGCCAGAATGTTCCTTCACAATCTGCTCCAAGTAAGGACTTAAGGTCCTGCACAGTCCCAGAAGCAAACCAGGAACTCAGTATTGTAATTCAGAATAGAATTTATCCTGCTCTTTTTCATGGTTCCAGGAGGGACTAAGGATATATCCATTCTGAACACTGCAGTATGCTTCAGAAATGCCCAAATCACTTTGCTACCACAAGTAAAGCCTTTCTAGTACCCAGAGAAATAGGCAAAGGCTAATTTACCCTTCCAAGCAGATAAATTAGTCCATGCTACATTCTTTGGCTGGAAACAGACATCACCTTTGTTCCAAAGTTTTTATGGTAGTACAAAGGCTAAGCAAACAGATGTCCATACCCCTTGTCATGCCACAAATGTCCATTATTCGTGGCTGTGACAAAGTTGGTAATAGTCTCTGTTGCTTTATTGTGGAAGAATCTGAGACACGCCTCCTTTAGTGGGGAAGAAGTCACCCATTGTCCAACAAGATAAATCCCCTTCCTGATGCAGGAGATTGGACATGTGTTTTGCCCAATTAAGTGGATCAGCTGTGGCGGTATATCCCACCATAGCTGAGCCGCTTCTTTTGGCAACGTCTGCTTATTGACTTTTTTCTTACTGCAGCTAGACCGCTTAGATTCCTTCACAATTTTTTTAATTTCTCACTGGGAGCATCCACACGCGATGTTTACTGCGCAGTTGTCTAATTAACTGTTCAGTAAACATCTCAGCATCTACACGTGTGCCTCTATTAGGGTGCAGGAGACTAATAAACTCTGTAGCAGGGTAGTGCTTGTAAATACAAGTACTGCCCTGCTATGGAGATTTTTCATGCACAGCAGCAGCTCATGTGTTAAATGTTGACCAGGCAGACTTGGGCATGAGACTGCTTTAGTGTTGGGGCTGCCTGCTGGCTAACCCCCTGCTGAAGCACTCTCATGCCTCAGCCAGCCCCTCTGCAGCACACTGAGCCCAATTGGAGCAGCCCTGGGCTGGCAGGCTGAACCCCCAGGTCCTCTGCCATCCAGGGTTGCTGTTACCCAGCTCAATGTGCTGCGGTCTGGGCACCAGGACCGTCCCTAGGGTATGGCAAATCGGGCCAACTGCCCCGAGCCCTGTGGAGCTAGGTGGAGCAGCCGCAGCCCCTCCCGCAGGGCCTGCCTGGAGCTGGTGGCTTCAGCCCTACACTGCAAAAGTATCATGGAGACCCCCCCTTTGCGGGGGGCACCATGGCCCCGTGCAGTGTTAAGGGGGCCCCATACAGGCTGATTTACCCTGGGCCCCGCATCCCCTTAGGGTTAACTCTGCTGGGCGCACATGTAAACAGTGTGTCTGGGAACTTCTCAGGAGCAATAAGCTGTCTGTCAATAAATTCTGAAGGGAGTTTAAGTATGTGTGGATACGCTCACTGTATAAGTGGCCAATTGCCCTGACCAGTGAATAACACAATACAATCTTACCCCTCCATATAACAAGCAAGTTGATAGGTAGGGCAAGAAATTAGAAGGTTAAACTTTAATATCCCATTAGAAGTGAAGACCAGATTCCAATATTTTCATTTTCACTGAACTATACCCTGTGGAGGATTTCCATCCCAGCCTCATCCAGGTCTCTTTCACTAGTTTTTGTTGTTTTTCCTCTCTCTCCTTTAAACATGATGCCCTCACCTGTCTATCCCTCTGGTGGGTAAGCAGCTCACTGAAGTAAGTAAGAGGCCCATTTGCCCACATGACTGGCCTCACACACCTGGGTGGGGGTGTTACCAAATTTGCCCATTACTTTGGGGTGTGCTCATTACCTTTTGTGGAGAGGACTTCCACCAGTCATCTTGGGAAAGATATGACAACACATGGGATTAGGGCTCCAGCAGGCTGGATGCTGTGATGGACCCTTAGCCATTGTTCCAATGTTGCCCATACCCCCTCTGACTCAGTCTCTTGTCTCAGCATTCCCTAACCCAGCAACCGAGTTTTAGTCAATCAAGTTTAAATAGGCCTCCCATAGTGGGACCAGGGAATGTATGGCCCGAGATGCCTATTAAACTTAGAGCTGTGTGTGTGTGTCTGGGGGGGGGGGGGGGGGGGGAAAGTCCTTAGCAAATCCAGTTTAGAACTGGTCTGATAAATGCTGAGCTGGGTGTGTGTGAACATGGGTTGATTAACATTGGAAGCACAGATTCCCCATCATGCAGCGCTCTCCTGCTTCTCTGGTCCCAGAATTCACTGCAGTCTCTGCTTCAGGCTTTCTGTTTTCCATCTCTCATGTAAATGAATGGTCATCTGGTTCCATCTCGGATGTAAATGAGACCTAGGGCAGTTGATTCACTCTTGTCACCCTTATCTGGTGAGGGTCTTAGGTGCGTCTCTCACTGCATCTTAATCAGTTTCATTTAGGTAGTGGAGGGGAGGGGGGGGGTGAGTCCTTTGTGAGTCAGACAGACTGCATCCTGTGCCAGGGTTGCCCAAGAACACAGAGCTGAGATGTAACAATTCCCCCCGTTGATGGGGTGCTTGCATTGAGCGAGTATCCCCATCACATTCTTGCTCCATGGTACTGGTTCTGGCCTTCTATCCATTGCAATCGTCGCATCAGTCTCTGGATCCAGCAAACTAGTAGCATCAGACTAATTACTAGTATAATTTGAAAACTAATGATTACTACAATGGGGTGAAGCATGACATTTAAAAGACCTGTTGCATTGGGGCTGCACCTGAACAAAACCTCCCACCAGGAGTGATGGCCTGCGTTTTTAACTGTAGCTGCTAGCTTAGAGATTTCCTGATTGTGGTGTTGAATCTCGAGTTTGCCATTCTCTCCCAAAGCTTTGAGTCTTTGCAGTTCAGCTTGTAAGGAGGGATGAGTTAATAGTTCCTTAATGGCGATGAGACCCATTCCTAGTAAAATGGGGGACACCTCTTTGTAGAGCTCAGGGTAGGCGTTCAAATGTTGTATGGTCCATATAGGTACAGTAAACTTAAGATCACAAGTAACAATAGTGGTTACAATACAGAAACAGCGATTAATATAAGGCACCATAGGTTGAATCCAATATCCATTAATTAATACAATATCACATCTTGTTCTCATGCACACACATGCTTTACCCACATAAACAATAGCAGATTCCCTTTCTTGTGTAACATCAAAGGAACAGTGAGACTTGTTCCCAGGTTGTGGGAAAAAACATTCATCATGCTCCTCCAATGCTTGGTCTTCACAGATGTAACCTAAACCTTCTTTTCTCCTACACCCTTTTACATTTACTGTTTTCCATGCACTATCTTTCTGCCAGGCCCAAGTGTTATGATCCCTGGAGTACATCACTGAGCTATCATCAATTTGTAATCCCAGTGGGACTACTGGGTGGATTGTTCTAATTTCCTTGCCTGCCACAGTTATAAGGAATAACTGCAAGCTTTGCTGATGGTGATTGTATGAAGCATTAACTAATCTCCACCAGGGCTGGAGGGCTAATTCTTCCTCCGTTACATGGGGCCGAATTAGGTTGATTGCTTCTATGGGAATTGTTTCCATCATGGCTTGCCGAATCATTCCCATGATGACGTTTTGGGTGAGAGCCTGAGTTTGCTCACACGCTAAAGCCAATGATACATTATTTTGGAGGGACTGTACACCAGATATCATTAACTTTTCATCCCCTTCTATGAGTTTTTCCCACCCAGGAAATACCTTACTTATTAACTGCTGTTCTTCACTTAACATTTTTAAAGATGCAGTTAATGGACTTCCCATTTTCCCCATATTTTCAGTGGCATATGACAGTTTATTAGCAAGAACTTCTATATTTGCAGCATCAGTTAAGGAGACTCCTGCTCCTACCAGTGCAATTTAATAACTTATGGTACAGGTTCCACTTGAGTCCATGATGGCTTACAGAACTGGTAGCGACGCTGTAGGGCCACGGGGTTGCTTCCATTTCCATAGAATCCATGCATGTGGCACAGCCACTTTATTTCCTGGGCTCCAACTGGCAAACAGTTCCAGAGTTTCAGAGTCATCACAGGTTCAGAATAGAGTCTGGACATCAGACTCCAGATACCTATGCACAGCAATGCCTTGGTGCAGCTATGGAATGTCATCATTCATGTTTGGAGATCTGTGAGGGGACAGAAAAGAGAAAAACAAACTCCCACACTCCCCCCGTATATACTGGGAGAAGCTGGGATCAATATTGCAGGGGAAAAGTGGAACATTAATCTACAACAGGGTGGCCATAACAAGTTGAGCACTTCTCTGGCCTTTTCCTGCCTCAACATCGGGGTAGGCACTGACAAGCCTATCCGACGCGTATTTTCCAACGGCTCGAAGCCGTTCCTTCCTGCTAGCCAAGAAGGGTGGCCGGCAGGATAGAGAAGACTGTTTACCCTATTCCTTGATGGTCAGGTGGTTTACCCTTCCATTCTTTGAGCTGTGAAGAATGAAACCATTTTCTCCAAGGTTTTCTACTTTTTCCATTCAGGATTTCAACCTGATTTTCAGTGTGGTTACTAGTAGCAGCAGACTTGGCTAAGGCATCAGCTTTATTGTTCCAATGTGCTTCTTCTGAGTGATTTTTCTGGTGCCCCTTTGTGTGAGTCACCCAGGTGTCCCCAGTTCTTTCCTGTACTGTATTCAGCACCTCCTTAGTGATTTCTCTGTTCATTTCTGCAGTGGGAGTGTGTATCAAAATGTCATCCACATATGAAATTACATATGGGTGGTGCTTAGGGCTCAAACGGTTCCACATTTTAGTGACATGGGCATGGCAAATACTAGGGGAAGAATGAAAACCTTGGGGAGTTCAGCTGAAGGCATATTGTTGTCCCCTGTAGGTGAAAACAAACTTATACCAACATGAAGGATGAAGGGGTATAGCCATGAAAGCATTAGCCAAATCGATTACAGAGAACCATTTGGAGCCAGCTGCTACTGCTGCTAAGATCTCATTATATTTAGCTACCACAGGAGCAGCGGCAGGGGTGGTTGCATTTAAGGCACGAAAGTCTATTGTCATTCTATAAGTGACCCCATCCGCTTTAAGGACTGGCCATACTGGTGCATTGCAAATACTTTGCATAGGCACAAGCACTCCTTGTTCTAAGAGACTATCAATAGTCATTTTAATGCCTTCCTCTGCTGCAGCTGGGTATTTATACTGTCTTTGAGGAGGGGGATCTTTTCCTTCAATCAAAACTTCAGCATTTATTTTTCCACACTCCGCCTTATGTTTAGTCCACACACTGGGAAATTCCTGTACCCATGGATCACTAATGGAGATTAGGGTGACAGTAGGTGCCTTTATGGCAGCACAACGATGCACAGCAGAGACTTCTGCAGGTCTTCCTTTTAACTTCCATAACACCCCATTAGCTAGATCTACAGTTAGCTGAAATGCCTGGAGGAAAGGAACTCCTAGGATTCCCTTCTCATTTCCCTCATGAGCACAGCACTCTACTTTTCCTTGTAATCTGTCAGTTTGCAAGGGAACATCCTGCCAGACAGGAGCTTCCTGAATTTCTCCCCCATATCCACTGAGGTGAACATGTTTCGTGGTGGGTCTCCCTCCAGAGATCCACCAGGGACTTAGAATATTTACCGAGGATCCAGTATCCACTAGCAATTGGGCTAACATCCCTGGGTTCCCCACTGTAGCCCTCACAGTAGGTCTCCCCCATACATCACACTGAAGTCTTGCAACCAGCTGGGGAGGCCCGAGGAGAACCGGGCACCCCTATTGATCAGCAGACTCCCTCTGGAGACTCCACTCAGGAGAGGAGGCAGGGGTCTGGCGCTGACAGGGAGCAGGCACATGGGAAGCACTCTGTACTGGGGCAGTGGGCTGAGGATGTGCTCCCTGCATTAACTCTGCTCTCCGTGTGGCTTGAGACAAAGCATTAATCAGGACACTAATGGGCTGGTGATCATATTTTCCCATATCTTCCCCTAAATTCACTAGCTCTTTCCAAATCATTCTCCTAAGGGTCTCTTTGGGCTGTCGTTGCCCAGGGTTGTGCGGCAAAGGGGGATTAGAATTGGGAGGGCGACTAGCAGAGTGAGGACCATTATTTGCAAAGGTGATAGCCTGCACAGGCTCTGATGTGATCTTTTTGCCTGCTTGTCTCTTTAAAACACCAGTCTCTCGCAGCAAATCTCCTGCCTGTTTGATTTTTGCCACTAGTTCATTCCAGCTTATGTGTTCTAAATCCACAACCCCTATGGTCATTTTCGTCTGGGAATTTAACCCTGCATAGGTGCTCTGTATCAATTCAAGTCCCTGATAATGGAACGTGATAACTTCATTCTCTTCTGTCTGGGGTAATGAATCAGAGAGAGCTGCTAGCATTTTCTTTCAGATCAGGTAAGGTTCTGGGGCTTCTCCTGGCTTCTGCTCTTCCATTACATACAATTTCTTAAGGGAAGAAGTGGGCAGTAATATTCTAAGAGCACTTATCATCCATTCCCGGGGTCCAGGAGCAGTTCGTTCCCAAGAACCTATGCCCATGTCTAAAGCATCTGTATCACAAGGAGAGGCACATAACTGAGCTACTTGAGTTAAGTCTGTGCCATCAGCAGAGGGGTACATTTGCCAAACCTGAGCCAGCCATGCAATAGCAGTGTCTCGGTTCAGTGGCCCCAATCTCTCAGCAATAGCCTTGGCTTGACTGGGAGACCATCTGACTATGTCAGTGACTATCTCTGTTGTGGGAAGATCAGCTCCTGCAACTAGGCGTTTAACCTCCTTTGTGGAAACAGGGGCAACATTATGCACATAGGGCCAATCGGGGTTAAATGGGCTTTTGGGGACTGCATCAGGGAGTACCTCTATTTTCCCAGGGGACTCAAAATCACAATCCTCTCTCAACCTTACAGCTGCTACCACTCCCTTATGGACACTAAGTTGGGCATGCAATTTACTGATCTCTGCCTCACACTTCTGATGGCTTGCTGCTGTCTTTGCTGCTTATTCTCCTCTACCAGGAAAAAAGTTGCTGCTCTCGCTTCTTCTAACAACACTTTTGTGTATTCCAATTCTTTCTTATACAGCTCTAATGTCTTGCTTGCATTGTCTCTGTCTTCCTGCATATCTCTAAGTAAAGTTACCAGTTTAAGCTTTTCTGCTACAAAATCACACCCGTTTATCTCACAATCTCTCAAACGCTGTTGTAACTGTTCTTTTTCAAGCTCCAATTCCTGCTTCTCCTTCAACATTTCAATCATTTCCAAACATGCATAAAACAATGCCCAGGCAGCAGCTGCATCTTTTGCACTACTACATGGCTTAAGAGTGGTGCAATACTGTTCAAAACTCAAACCTGCCTCAGTCAGGGGATTCTCACCCTTGAAGCACCCTTTTTCCCAAGGACATTTTCCCTTTTTCATTACCCATCTCTCTAACCTGCAGGGTTTCTCCTGCCTCAAACGAGCAGCTAAAGGGGTTTTACCAGACATCTCCATTTCCCTTATCACACTAATGATCACTATCAAAAAGCCTCTTTTACACAGTCACTTAGATTTCACACTGCCACAGTATTACTCCACAATCCTAGTTCTAAAGTACAACTCTTAACTCTACAGCATGGTCTTCAAGTTATTCCAGCACAGTTCTTAACTTAAAAGTTATAGGAGGTTCTATGAGAGAGAGACCTAGCTGCAGGAGCTTGGTCTGATAAGAAAGAAAAGAGAAAAAAAAGGAAAAGAAAAAGCAAAGTAGAACTTTCAGATCGGTGCCTCAGTTTACCACTCTGCAGCAACTACTCAACAATTACCACGTGATTAGGGTCACGTGCTGCCCGCATTCTCCACCAATTTTGTTACCAAATTTGCCCATTACTTGGGGGTGTGCTCATTACCTTTTGTGGAGAGGACTTCCACCAGTCGTCTCGGGAAAGATATGACAACACATGGGATTAGGGCTCCAGCAGGCTGGATGCTGTGATGAACTCTTAACCATTGTTCCAATGTTGCCCATACCCCCTCTGACTCAGTCTCTTGTCTCAGCATTCCCTAACCCAGCAACCGAGTGTTAGTCAATCAAGTTTAAATAGGCCTCCCATAGTGAGACTGGGGAATGTATGGCCCGAGATGCCTATTAAACTTAGAGCTGTGTGTGTGTGTCGGGGGGGGGGAGGGAAGTCCTTAGCAAATCCAGTTTAGAACTGGTCTGATAAATGCTGAGCTGGGTGTGTGTGAACATGGGTTGATTAACATTGGAAGCACAGATTCCCCATCATGCAGCGCTCTCCTGCTTCTCTGGTCCCAGAATTCACTGCAGTCTCTGCTTCAGGCTTTCTGTTTTCCATCTCTCATGTAAATGAATGGTCATCTGGTTCCATCTCGGATGTAAATGAGACCTAGGGCAGTTGATTCACTCTTGTCACCCTTATCTGGTGAGGGTCTTAGGTGCATCTCTCACTGCATCTTAATCAGTTTCATTTAGGTAGAGGAGGGGAGGGGGGGGGTGAGTCCTTTGTGAGTCAGACAGACTGCATCCTGTGCCAGGGTTGCCCAAGAACACAGAGCTGAGACATAACAGGGTCTTAAACTCTCCGCTGTTCTAAGCAATGATCTTATGGTTAGGAGGGGAGGCAAAAACCAATGTCCCTTTGTGCCTGGTAACCAGTGATGCATTTCAAATTGGTTGGCTGGCAGCCAACCTCTTCTGGCCTTCATTGGATCAGGTAAATGAGGTCAGAAGGTCTATATAAGACATGATTGCCAAGGAGGAAGGGCGGCAGCCATGATGAAGACACTGAGAGCAGCTGAACATCTGCAGCTCTCTCTCTCTAAACACATGGACATACTACAAATCACCTGCCTCCAGAGGAAAGTTCTGTCAGCCTCTGGATGATACTTGTAAGTAAGCTACTTGAGATCTAACTAGATATATTGCTTGCCGTAATACAAATGTGTGATCAAAAGCTACCATGCCGCTGTTTGCTCTAAGGGTTATTCTTCGATATTGCTCTACCCTGTATCGTACCGCATGCCTTCCTTCTGTGCCAATATAGTTCTCCTCTGAGCATAGCATGGGAGACTTACTGAGAGAGGGACTGGGTTATGCCTTAGTGCTCCCTTGGTCTGGCTGACTATGGGAGGTTACTATTTGGGCTTCTGGCTAAAGGAAGCACCCCAAGTTCTTGCACTGGGTTGAGCACCCTTCAGGTCTATAAAGCCTATGTACCTCAAGAGGCATAGAGCCACTAAGAGACTGAGACTCTTGAGTGGTGGCAGCGTTACCCCCAGGCTTGCAGGTGTGCTTCAGAAAAGGGGTTGGCTGGACGTGAGGCACCCCAGGGAGTCACTCAGAGCCTGGAAGGTGGATAGTTGCAGTGAGGTGGGTGGCTCAGTGGAGGAGCACCCCCTACTGGCCCACCACACACCTTACTGATTCATATTACTAGAGATATCAAAAGGTTCCATCACCATCCATGGCTTGCCAATACAGCTCCATATTCCAGAATTAGGTGAGGGACCCTGCCCCCCAAATTTCCAGCCCCTACAGGAGCCCCATGGTATAGATGATATGGCTCCATTGGCCAGGTCTCTGATACTCTGGAACAAATATGGCATAGTGGGCATTTCTGTGATCTTGTGTAGTTTTCTCTCATACTACTGTGTCAAAGAAGGCTGTATGATAATTTCTTAAGATGAAATATGGAAACAGTTCTCTTCTATTCGGACCAAGAAACTAGCCCTTTTCTAACTACAATAACCACAATGATTTTATTTCTGACACTATTTATGCTGACTTTTCAAAACTCACATTACTTTCTTCATTAGTATATTCAATATCTGAACATCAGTAAGGATTTGAATCCTTGACAAGAAGTAAAAGGTAGCAGGTTGATTTGATATTATTCATATAAATGTAATCATTGAAAGTTCAGTCTAATCAGTTTTCAGCAATATAGCTATAGGAAAAATAAATTTTAACTGTGAGAAGTACAGTAACAAGAGGGTATGTTTTAGAGAAAATGACTTGGTTTTGCACCTCTCAGCAGTTATGTATTGCCAACCCAATCTAAAAGTTATAACAACAAGTTTCAAAGAAAACATATCATTGTATCAATTCAACTCATTGTTTCAAATTAAATGAAACTAGATGGTCTTCTTGTTTGTTTTATTACATAATAGAAGTTATTAAACCAATGTAAATACTGGGAGAAATTTAACCATTGCTATGTGTGTCTTATTGTACTGGGTACAAAGGTGATCTTAAATAGCACAAAACTATCTTAAAAGAAAATAGCTGGTACCTAATGAAATTTTAACTATTTCCTATTAAGCTATTCTTTTAAGACCTTTTAAGTAATAAACTACTATTTTTTTCAAAGCTAGAGGTAAAGCACAAGACCCTTAGCAGCAGCAGTTGTATCCCTTGCTTTAGAGGCCAAACTAAAAGTCTTTTGGGGGATTACATACTCTTTCCTTATGTACTGGGATTTGATGGTGAACACAAAACTCTGTGTTGGTACAGGTTTCCATGCCATCATAACCTGACACAAAATTGGGCTACAAGAAGAAACCTGGGAAATCATTGTATGGGGCTGGGGTGCCAGGTACTTGAAAAAAACATTTCAGCACTTTTTCCAGAGTTTTCCCTTCTGTGCCACATGGATTCCAAGCCAAATTTATTCCTTATCACAATGTTAAGTATGGTCAGGCTCAGTACTTGCCAACTAAAATGTCTTGTCTGTTTTAAAACAGTGAAGACTAGACCATAGTGGGTGAATTTACATGTGCTGTTAATGTGATGCAATAAACTCCAGTGCAGTCAGCCTGCCAGCCAGGAGCTTCTCTACCCTGACTAAACGTGCTGCACAGAGGTGGCTGGGGCATAAGAGTGCTACAGTGTGGGCTAGTCAGCCGGTACCACCTGCACTGTAGCACCCTCATTCCCTAGTCAGACCTGGTCACTGTCTACATGTGCATTGTGGTGGAGTAAATAACTCTGCCATAGGATAGTGTTTGTGTCAGGCAGTACTATCCTGCGGCAGAGTTAATTAGTTTTCTCTGGCCTTATAGCCCTTCTTGTGTAGACAGTGACGCTGAGCTAATTGACTTTTATTAGTAGATGTTTAGTAGTAAACTGCAGTAAAGTCCAAATGTTGATGCCCCCATTAAGTGATCATTTTGATTTGTTAAATTGATACATCTATTATTTGACTTGTGGATTTTAATTCCCTGCCTTTTTATCCCATGTGGTATAGCCTTTAATTCTAATATTATTAAGATAATGGCCAGGAAAGAAATCTTTCTGAAAACAGAGCTCAGGAGTCTCAAGACCCTGAGAGATTTTTTGTACTGTGGTGGCATCATGTCCCATTCAGGGAAGGGCTAAACACACCCTACATACTTCCTTGCCACCTGTGTCTTCATTCCTCAAACTCAGATGTTCACTGGTAAGGATGCTTCAGAGCATCCCTTTGGGGCTATTCTTGAGATCTTGGTCTCTATTTATGTTTGAAAATAACTATTGGGAAAGCAACCTCAAACCATCCTCACCAGCATACTTCTGGATTAGATGTATGACTGAGGGCATAAGTGGGCAGGGAGTACACAGGGGTTTCCTGGCTAGGACATGCCGCCACAACAGTATAGGCAAACCTTGACTGTTCATTTTGGTTCAGTCTCTGTAACCAAAGGGTTTCTGGATATATCTTTGTTGTCACAGCCATCTCATGATCTTGGGTAGAATCTCTGGACATTTATTTAGTATGTGCTGTCAGATATCAGACTAATTTTCAGAGATTCTACCCAAGATCAACGCACAGTTGGTGCAATAAAACTCATAGTGAGACAATGCCCTGAATCATTCACAACCTAGAAAAAGCAATAGACAAAAGAGAGGGACATATAGAGAAACTGACTTCCCTGGTTGGCGTAGAACCCTGGTCTCCTTAGTCCCAGGCCAGTGCCTTACCTACGTTCTACAGTGTGTATTGCTGCCCTTGCTTCTATAGCTATGGCAATGACAATATGATATACCATTTAAATTCCAGTCATTGCTACCTTTTGCAAGACAGCTTGTTCATTTTCCAAGGCTGCTTGTACATGCCATGGGGGTTTACTTCAGTTTAATTCTCCCTAAATTGAAGCAGTGGGTTTTTAAAAAAGGGTGAGCTGCTGGAGGACCAAGCAGTCCCCAAGCTGGGGGTGGGGTGGGGCAGTGCTTCCCTCCGTGGTGGCACCCCCCAGGACACACCCTCTTGCAAGCACCTGGTCCCAGGCAGTTCTGGGGGGCACCACAGTGCAGTGGGAAGCACCAGGCCCCCATGCAGCTCAGGCAGGCAGGCAGGCTCCAGGTAGGGGGGAGAGGAAAAAAAAGGATCAGGCTTGCTGCTTTTTTTTTTTTTTCCTTCCATGGAACCTGCCTGAACGGGCTGCCATTGGGCTGCCTGCACAGGCTGCCTACACAGCCCCTGAGCTGCATGGGGCCTGGTGCTTCCCTGAGCAGCTGTAAGGTAGCAAACTAAAACACCTTAGAGGTGTTTTATTTTGCTATGTCTCAAAGTCATTTTGTTGAGCCCCAGCTCAAGTCTGGGATTGTGCCCGGTATGCAAAGGCCAATAAAGATACCAGGGGTGAAAGTATAAAGAAGGTTTATTGCTAGCAATAAAAGGTGCAAGTGGAATAATTTCACGTAACAAGCACCCAGATCACTATTTCTAAGCATCTTTTATACAGGAGTCTTGAACCTTCATAAGCATCCTTGTTTGCTAATTGGTTATAAAGGAGTGACGCAAGGAGTTCTTTACTGAGCATGTCTCTATACCTGTGTTTTAGCCATGTATCTCATTTACATACATGTATGTTTCATTAGCATACTTTTTCCCCACCTAGGGACATGATTTTTAGTATTTTAATGAGCTCTTTGACCCAGTACTCTGATTCTGCTTTTGTTTTCAAGCCTCCTTTATCTAAGACTGTCTCCTCCTTATCATTGCAGATGGGCATTTGTCACATAACATTCCCTTTTGCTTGGTCTTTGCATAGTAGTTTCTAGGTCACTCCTTACAATTTAAAGTGCAATAAGCTGCCGACTGTGTAAACAGCAACAACATTAAAACAGCACACAAGGGTATTTAAGCCGCTTTAAAGGCCAATTTTGTGGTGCATACAAAGGCCCCAACATAATTCACTCCCCTGAGAGCTTTCAGGGCCTTTTGCCCTGAGTTTTTTAAAATCATTTTAATACTTTTCTGTTAGTAGCATGATTCTTCTTCAAGGTGCTGAGAGCCCTCAACTTCCAATAACATCAAAGTATCCGTCCCTTCAGAAAAAGCCTCTCTCCAAATCGCATGACCTGAAGACTAAATGTAACCAGATAAGGTACTGCAGAAAATTCACAATTTAAAGGTCTCTCATAATATTAATTTCAGGTTTTTAATACTGTATCATTATTAACAGAGATGCATGCTGTGACTTCTCATCTGCCCTATAAAATCACTGTCTTCCATTGGCAATTAGCTATTTATGAAGAGGAGAATTTTGTTTATTTTAATAATAATAAACATGGACTTTAGACAGCAAAAGGAGCAGCCAATTCAATTAATTACTGTGAGAAGTGGACAGTAGTGTACTATAGAAAAGAAAATGTTTACACAGAAACCCAAAAGGAGCATTTGGACATATACACTATGTTAGCAGAGTTAATTGTTAAGCATGACCCAGAGTCCCTTATGTCTAATTACACCAACCTCTGAATTCTGTGACAAAGCAGCAACTGAGCAATGTACAGCTGGAAGGACTGGTTTTTCACATGTAGCTAACTTGCCCTTTTTAACAAAGGATTAAAAACCTGTGATTTAAGAAATCATTAAGATAAACAGAAGCATTTCCCTCATGTAAACGGCTGGGACAATCTGCTTAGTATCTGCTCTCTCATGAGTGTTTTGAGATAATGAGAACATGTAAATCTTTTATCCAAAAGCAGATGTAAGAAAAAAAGCTGGCTTATTACCCAGGGTAATGACTTTGAGCCTTGTTCTACTGTCAGTCATACCAGAGTAAATCCAGAATCATTTCAATAACACTAACTGAAAGTAGAATCTGACCTTTTGTCTTTAGAACCACCTCAAAAAATGGAAAGTTTTGAACCTATCTGTTATGTAAATATTCCACCTAAAAATGCCACTTTTCCACTGCCTTTTAAAAAATGTAAATAACATCCACTTCTGTAACTTATTTATGGTTGGACTGGATCACTCATAGAGCATTATTTCAGAACAAGACAGGCCAAATTTGGAAAGTGGTGGGGGGAGGGACTCCATTTCGTAGAGCTGCACAAAGAATAAATTTTATCTTAGACTTTGATGGCCATTATTAGAGCCAGGCTGACCTCCAAGTTTCCATTTCATGGTTATATATTAATGCGGAATAACTGATTTCTGCTTATGGAAATTGTTTAGAAAATGAATTGAATATAAACAAACAAAATGGATTAATATTTTTCAGTGAGTTAGTGTTTTTCATCGGAAAGAGTTTTCATTAATCTTTAGTGGATATCACCATTTCTTTGTGTTAGGATTTATTTTCTTAGACCTTAGATGATGTGCATATTGTATAGATATACTGTACCACATTGATACTAGTAACTCCATCTAAAAAGATAAAATTCCCTTACTAACTCAGATTAGCATTTCAACCAAATATTGTTCTACTCAGATCAAACCTGGCTTGATAACTATGAAAGATATAGTAACAGTATTAAAATATTCCTTCTTTTTAATGATTTTCCATGCTAAAGCAGGATAAACTGGATTCCTAAATGATCTTCCAAAGGGAGAGTAATTCAGGGGTAAGAAGAAAAATCTCTCCTTCTGAGTGATATATCTTTACTAGGGAGAAACAGCATCAGGGGAAAAAAACAGTAAAAATCAGTGTATCATCTCATTACTTCTGCTACAGTGATTATGAGAGTTCTCATGTGTGTTTACAGCCACATCGTGCTAGGCATTGTGCACACAGAGAAGAGACAGTCTACCGCAAAGGCCTTCAAAGAGAGAAAGATCTTCAAATGAGAGAAAGCAGTGTTTGTTCCACTTTAGAGATGAGATTCTGAAATGGAAAGGTTAAGATCATGTATGAATTCCACAGAAGAGGTGGAAATTGAGCTAAGACATTTTCTGAATCCCAAATCAAATTTTTAACTAGAGATTATCCTGCCAGTCATAAAAAAACCCAAACCTCTCTGTTTTAACTGTTTTTTTTATGCTAGTTTACTTGCATATCTATCAGGTGTGTGGGGTTTATTTATTGTAATATTTCTGTTTAAGTATTTTTAAATGCCTTCATTTATCTCATTGGCCTATAGATTGGGGATTAAAGGTTAATACAGGCTCTGCTATGTCCCAAAGATGCATATGTGCTAGAGAAATCTTCAGCACCAACAGGACTCTTATAGTTGTAATGACATATCCTTTGGAGAAGATGACCCCTACTGGATATCAAAGGAAGAAGACTGAGATATCTGTGACAATGGATGGTGCAGCAAAGACACATGGTGGGGACCTGAGAGCAAAAGAGTCTGAAGAGATCAGGGGAGTAGCTTGGGATTCATGGTTGAACAAACTGAGAGCAGTGGTGATGCATAGAGAGTGCACGGGGGTGCATGTGCACCCCCTGAGACCACTGGTAAACCCCCTGACAGGCTGGCTGGGGAGAGTGAGTATCGGATCAGCCGCTTCCCGGTCAACACGATCAGCTGTTTTATTTAATAATTTAATTATCTGGTCATAGCTAACCTTTTTGGGAAGACTCGGCAAGGAAAGCATTGAATATTTCAGCCTGATCACCCCAGCCCTGGGTCTGCACTTTTCCTACACCCCACAGAGCTATTCTTAGTTCCCCAGCCCACCCCCCCAACAACAGCCCACCCCCCAATGGACAACCCCCTCACAACAACTAACCCTTCCTGCTGACCTACTAACCCCTCAGATCCTGCAACCCCCGCCCCCACGGACCCACTAGCCCTTCCAATCCCAGCAAACCCCAGACCCTAGATCCCACCAGCCTCTCTGACCCTGTCAAACTCCCTTCCAGAACCCACCAAACCCGCCCCACCCATGACAGACCCACTATCCTCTCTGATCTCACCAAACCAACCGAACCCACACACCCGCTAGCCTCTCCAATCCCATCAAACCCACCCTCCCACAGACCTCATCAACCCTCCTATGGACCCACTAGCCTCTCCGATTCTGCCAAACTGCTCCACTTCCCCCGCCAATGGAGTTGCTAGCCTCTCCAGTCCCACCAAACCTGCTCTCTTCTGTGGACCCCACCAGCCACCCCACAGATCTGCTAGGCCCTGCTCCTGCCAATGTTCCCCCGTGGACCTGCTAACACCTCCCGTCCTGCTTTCTTCTCCCCCGGCCCTGCCTTACCTATATCAGGCTCCCGGCAACAGCAAATGTCTGTAATACCGACATCTAATCTACAATCACACTGCTTAAAATAAGCTGCATGACTGTAGAACAGATTCTGGGAAGCACTGTCCTGTTCTGCAATTATTTTGCAAAGAGGAGGATTCAAGTGAGGAATCAGTGAGTTAAATCAGGTGGCCATTTTTTACTTGATCTAACCTCCTGAACTTCTAAGTGTATGTACTCATTCCCTCTGATTTAATCATTATTTGCTTGTCCTATTTTTCATATTCAACCTTTGCCATTAGTCTTTGCTGCCATATTTTGTGTGATTGATTTTGTTATCATTATTGCGTGGTTCATAAAAAACTACTAATGCAGCCATAATGGTCTCTTATTGTGCTTCCTCTCTTTTCTTTGCAGGATAATTTGCTGTGGTAAATTTAATATAATCTTTCAAAGAAACAGCCAGGCCTCCTATACTCTTTTTTCCATTAGCTTATTTTTTCAGTGGATCATATATACCAGCTCTCCAAGTTTGCTTTTCTGTCCAATATCCTCATCTTGCTGCTGGTATCTTTTGTCTAGAATAATGAATGTTATCATTTCCACTTTCACAGAAATTACCTTCTACCTTTACATTTTCTGGTAATTCATGCCTGTGGTCAGAAGAAAGTCTAAAATAGCTATTCCTGTAGTAGCTTTGTCTACTTCCTGAAACAAATAGTTGTCCCAAGCACTTTCCAAGAACTTGACAGTCTGCCCTGCTTTATTGCTTTTTCATATAGATTAGATATTCAAGTAATTGAAGTTGCCTATTTAGACCTGGTCTAGTCCTTTGGATACTTCTAAAACCTGCTCAAAAAGCAACATTTCATCTTCCAACTCCTCCCGATTAGTTTATAGTATGCCCCAATGAAGATGCCATGTTCTTTCCCCCTTTTATCTTCATGCAAAGAATTCAAGACCCGTCTCTCATCTCTTCCTATACTTCAGGCAAGTATATACTTTTTTGATACTCAAAGCACCTCCTCCTTTTCTCCTCCTTCTCCTTGCTAAACAACCTATCCTCTTTTTTAACCAAGATTTTAGTTATTGAATTAATGCTATCAAGTTTCTGTGATGCCAGGATTAGTCATTTGGTTATTTACTATGACTTCTGTTTATTTTCTGTTTCTTCTCTATGCTCCTGCTATTTGTGTGTGGAGATTTCAATTGACTAGCATTTTGTTATCTTATAATTACTCCTGTATTTTTTACAAACCCATTTCAGGTTCTGATTCCTCCACAGATTCCAGTCTCACGGCTTGGGTAATATATACATTTTTTTTAACTTGTGTGGGTGTTTATTAGCCCATTTCAAATCCACTTTAAAGAACTTTTTAAGCAATCTGTTACTTGGCGTCCTAATTTGGTCTTGCTTTCAGTGTCAAGACCTGGTTTCTTCTTATATTTCTCCTTTGTGAAATGCAATCCTGTAGACTGAAGCTCTTCTGACAACACCATCTGCATTGATCTCTGGTATTTATCTGTATTTTCCTGGGACAGATTTCATGCCAGGTCCAGTTGCTGGAGCTTTAAATGCAGGGATACAGTAAGATTTTGCCTTTTCCTTATAATAGAAATAATTTATTGTTGTTCAGATTACAAACTTAGATTTCCAAGATCAGTAAAATGCACCTACTGTAGCCCTACTTGGGAATAATTGATTATTTTATGTTAAAATTACTTTTAAGATTAATTTAAATACAAAACCCCACATACTCTATTGACATCCCCTATAGACAAAACTCACTGAAGTCAAAACTACTTTTAAAGGAATTTCTTTATCATGAAAACTAACATGTTAATGGGGGTTGTGCTGATATGCTCATATGGGATAAAGAAAAGACTAGATTAACAGTTCAGGCCAACCTTAACTGAGACTGTTAAGCTAAAAGAAATAACCAATTGCCACACTTTTTCTACAACTAGTTTGTATGCCACAATTATGTTGGTTGTCATAAATTAGTGATGACAGGCTAAACCCACACTGAAAGTTTTCACTGGTATGTAAGCTGGCAGTAAATGCAAGTGAAAACTACACGTTCCGTGGGTGTAAACTAGCTTGGCATCAGGGATTAACAGGTTCCTCCACAGTACTGCTGCCTCAGCTCTGCTGTGCATGGAGACACAGCAGTGGGCTGGTAACCTGAAGCAGAAACAAAGGGAAACACCATAAAGCAGAGAAACATTAAAACTCTGGAGACAGTCCAATGGAGGACCATGCACATGGTAAGAGGCCTAGAGACCAGGTCATATGAGGAGAGGCTGAAAGACTTGGGACTGTTCAGCCTGGTGAAGAGAAGACTCAGAGGGGATTTGGTGGCAGCCTGTAAGTATATCAAGGGCGTACATCAGGGCCTGGGGGAGCATCTGTTCACCAAGGGCCCTCAGAGGAGGACAAGAAATGGGCACAAGCTGATTGAGGATCACTTCAGGCTAGATCCCTTAACTCTTTCTGTGCTGTGCTGCTCTAATGATTCAGTCCAAGTACAAATCCTATTTAAGAATCAGTCATTATACTCTGACTGTTTTGCACTGCTCCATAATGGCATAAAGCAATCCAAATATATATTAAAATAAAAAAATATATATATTTGGAGTTGATAATGTTTTCATCAGAAAATCTGTGTTCTGCTTTGTTCTGCTTTTTTCTGTTCATGCATAAAAATAAATTGCAAGGAAAAAGGAAACTGTAAGAAAAATACCAAAAAAACCCTGTGTTCAATCTTTACTCTGTTTTAACATACTGATCTGCAGCTGAAGAGTTAAAAAAAAAATCATATTTTAGGAATGGTGGAATTATCTCTAACAAACACAGGACATTTAGAATTATGGTTAAATCATTAATATGGGGAATACTTTAATATACACATTTTCATACAGGGACATATTTCAAACACAATCTGAACTTTGCCCTCTCGTAATGACATATATTGAATGTGAGAGCACTAATGTATCTTTAAATATTATCCTATGATCTGGAACACATATTACCTTCATTGGTAGGCGAATAAGTTAGCTGAAAGGAAAATAAGGGAAGAGCTTAAAGTGTGGTACCTGCTCCTCAGAATTGCCAGTTTCCTCACTCTTACCCCATACTACATTAAAATTAGCCTGTTGTAACTTGCTCTTATTGCACTGTCACAGTGTGGGATCCCCAGGGATGGCCATGATGACCCTAGGGCTCCATGGCCATGCCTGCTCCACCTTGTGGGTGCCTTCTCATCTCTCCTGTCATGTCTTGTTGGTTGAAATAATAAATTGGGAGGCTGCCCATGAGTTTGTGTGGTCATGGTCCTGCTGAACCCCACTAGATCTTGCCAATCTTAGATCCCTTGCCGAATCTCACTCAAGGTCAGTGCCTCTTGAGACACCCTAAGCCTTATGAGCTACATGCATGGCTACAAAACCACTCCTTTACCATGCCCCATGCCTTGCAGATTGTATTTAAACATTTTCTCTTTTGATGAGGCTGCAGTCTAACTCGGCATCGTGTCATCCCTGGGCCCTTGGCCCCAGTAGCGGCACCTTCTGGCACTGGGGTCTCTCCACCCCCTGTAGTGATGCCCTCGCTGATGCTGGGCTCCCTGCAGCCCTAATGAGGCCTCTTTCTCCCCAAATAGCCTCATCCCAGTCCACCAGATTCAAATAACAACGTAAATACAAGTCCCTGGTCTATAACATAAGAACAACAATAACACTGGAGGTCACACTCTGCTCTTTTAAGGAGGCAAGCTTCTCCTTCAGCAATGTGTGCCTCCTAGGCTCAGATATTTTAGGAGCTCCTAGAGCACATTAGTCTGATGAGCAGCAGAATAGGCAACCAAGCATCTCTGTGTAGCAATTCGTCAAGAGCTCCTTCCCCCTGGCTGCTGACAGAGAACTAACCTCCTGCCAACCCCAGCCCTGGGGCTTATATGTGCCCAGAGCCCTGCTTCCTTTCGGTCAGCCAACTGGGTGCAGGTGCCACCTAATACCCTGATTAGCCTTCGGTCAAGGCAACCTGCAGCTGTGCAGCCCTGCCTAGCTCGCAGGGCTCTTGAAGAAGCAGGACATCTTAGTGCCCTGAGACATGAACTGAGGGGTAAAATACCATGAATTAAGTTACATTAACCACAAGGTAAAACTGAGAACATGGCCAACTGTCATGGAGCAGCTGCTACATTGTAAATCCTTATCCTTATTTACTTTGTGGTAACTTTTTCATGTGCCCATGCACTAAGACACATTGTTATTATATGGTTTTACCATGACACCAGTACAAGCCAGGTTTATAGTAGGGGTGTGCGAAATGGGCCATATTTGATTTGGATTCAGATTCACCCGAATCAGGGACAGTGATTCGATTAGTCAATTTGGATCACTGTCCTGATTCGATTCCGCTGCATCCGAATCTGAAGATTTGATGCTGATTCAGAGAATCAGCAATTCAGCCATACACACAGCTTTAAATGTTTTTTCTACATACCTTAAGGTACCAGGCATGGCTCATGAACACTGTGATGGTGGGGTGGATGCAGAAATACAGGAATACAGAGGGTTCCCTCCCCCATGTGCTTGGTGGTGAACCCAGAAGTGGACTGGAAGTACTTCCGGTCCACTGCCGGGTCTGCTGCTGAGTGCACTGGGGGGGTCCCCTTGCGCCCTCCCAGCTTGGCGATTGGCCATGGGGGGACCCTGGATGCCCCCCCAGACCCAGGAGGCACCAGTTGCTGAGCTGGGGGAGGCCCTGGGGGGGCCACCCTGCGTGCTCCCCGGTGGACCTGCAAGTGGACCAGAAGTGCTTCTGGTCCACTTCCAGGTCTGTTGCTGAGTGCACTGGGGACCCTCACCGCCATGCTCCTGTGGGATGCTCCATCCGTCCTAGCATCTCAGCATTCACGAGCTACCTGGTACCTTGAGATATGTAGAAAAAACATTTAAAGCTGTGTCTATGTCTGAATCATTGAATCTTTCTGAATCTCTCTGAATTGTTTTTGAGGGTTCTGATTCGATTCAGAGAAATTAAAGGGTCTCCTGATTTGGTTCAGATTCAGAGGTTTGGCCACCGAATCGGGCCAAATCTCCACTGAATCAAATCAGCAACCAAAGATTCACGCAGCCTTAGTTCATAGTTGTTTGGGTTTCCTAGCTGTACATCTGAGACTCACATCTCTTAATGTAACTTATCTAGGAGTACAGCTGAGGTCTGTGGACTCACTAAAAATATACACTAAGAAATGACAGTGAAGGAATGTGTGGGAACAATGGAAAAAGAGACAGCTCATCCCTGAAAGTTCCTTTAATGACAAAAAAGTAAAAGCCAATAAACAATTATTAAAATATAAAAAATTAACTGTGAGGTCTGGGTTTTAACAAAATTAAGTTCTCTTCATGTCCATGTGGTTTCCACCTCTGATCTATGTCAGAACAAATTCTCTGGCAAGAAATGTTTGTGGAGCCATTTCTGTGCCCTGCAAGCCATGCTCTTCAATGGCATGAAGAGCAGTTTCTTCTTATACGGGGTGGTGAAACAGACCCCTGCACTGTTCGGTTCTTTATTCAGAGTACAAGTTTGATTAGCTTTGCGTATAAAAGTTATTCATGGATGAAAATGTTTAGGCCAGAAGTAATTATTAGATCATTTAGTCTGACCTCTTATTCATCACAACCCATTAAATTATACCCCTTTGCCCATGTATTGAGCCCAATAACTTGTGTTTGGCTAAAGCATAAATTTCAGAAAGGCATGTAGTTATAAGTTTAATGTTATAAGGAAATGGAAAATATACCACTTCCCTTCAGAAGTTATTCCAAGGGTTAATCACTCTTATTATTAAAAATCTGTGCCTAAACTCAGCATGATAGTTAGCACAGGCAGTCCTCGACTTATGGCGGCTCGACTTGCGGCGCTCCACATTTTACACCCGTTATTACTTATGGCACTGATCTTCGCACTTATGGTAGGCAACGGTGGAGGCACCAGGGCCGGCGTGGGACACTTACCGGAGGTAAGCTCAGGCAGCGGCTCCTCCCCAAGGCCATAGATTCATAGATGTTAGGATCAGAAGGGACCTAAATAGGTCATCAAGTCCGACCCCCTGCATAAGCAGGAAAGAATGCTGGGTCTAGATGACCCCAGCTAGATGCTCATCTAACCTCCTCTTGAAGACCCCCAGGGTAGGGGAGAGCACCACCTCCCTTGGGAGCCCGTTCCAGACCCTGGCCACTCGAACTGTGAAGAAGTTCTTCCTAATGTCCAATCTAAATCTGCTGTCTGCTAGCTTGTGGCCATTATTTCTTGTAACCCCTGGGGGCGCCTTGGTGAATAAATACTCACCAATTCCCTTCGGTGCCCCCGTGATGAACTTATAGGCAGCCACAAGGTCACCTCTCAACCTTCTCTTGCGGAGGCTGAAAAGGTCCAGGTTCTCTAGTCTCTCCTCGTAGGGCTTGGTCTGCAGGCCCTTAACCATACGAGTGGCCCTTCTCTGGACCCTCTCCAGGTTATCCGCATCCCTCTTGAATTGCGGCGCCCAGAATTGCACGCAACTGCGGTCTGACCAGCGCCTGATAGAGGGGAAGTATCACCTCCTTGGACCTATTTGTCATGCATCTGCTGATGCATGATAAAGTGCCATTGCCTTTTTTGATGACTTCGTCACACTGCTGACTCATGTTCATCTTAGAGTCCACTAGGACTCCAAGATCCCTTTCCACTTCCGTGCCACCCAGCAGGTCATTCCCTAGGCTGTAGGTGTGCTGGACATCTTTCCTCCCTAGGTACAGCACTTTGCATTTCTCCTTGTTGAACTGCATTCTGTTGTTTTCTGCCCACTTGTCCAACCTGTCCAGATCTGCTTGCAGCTGTTCCCTGCCCTCCGGCGTGTCTACATCTCCCCATAGCTTTGTGTCATCTGCAAACTTGGACAGAGTACATTTGACTCCCTCGTCCAAGTCACTGATGAAGACATTAAAGAGTATCGGTCCAAGGACCGAGCCCTGCGGGACCCCACTGCCCACACCCTTCCAGGTCAAAACCGACCCATCCACCACGACTCTCTGGGTGCGACCCTCCAGACAATTCGCCACCCACCAGACTGTGTAGTCATCCAAGTCACAGCCTCTTAACTTGTTCACCAGTATGGGGTGGGATACCGTATCGAAGGCCTTCCTGAAGTCTAAGTATACGACATCCACCCCTCCTCCTGTGTCCAGGCGTTTTGTAACCTGGTCATAAAAAGAGACTAGATTGGTCAGGCACGATCTGCCTGCCACGAACCCATGCTGGTTTCCCCTCAGCATAATTTGTCCTGCCGGGCGCTCACATATGTGAGCCTTGATAATTTTTTCAAAGACTTTGCCAAGGATGGAGGTGAGACTGACTGGCCTATAGTTGCCCGGGTCCTCCTTCCTCCCCTTCTTGAAAATGGGGACCACATTGGCCCTTTTCCAGTCCTCCGGGACTTGGCCCGTGCGCCACGAGCATTCGAATATTCCCACCAGTGGCTCTGCAATGATGTCAGCCAGTGCCTTCAGCACCCTCGGATGGAGCTCATCCGGGCCTGCCGACTTAAAGGCATCCAGTTCTTCCAAATGACTCTGCACCATCTCAGGGTCTACGCATGGAAGTCTGGCGCCTTGCTGCTGCCTCTCTACAATCAGCCACTGATGAGGGATTTTTTTTAAAGTTTAATTTTGTTTGAAACTATAAAATAATTTTATCCATCATTATAGAGATAGTTAATTATTTTTTCAAGATATATTAGTTTACCAATATATAGAGATTCTGAAGATTTTTTTATTTCAACACTCTTATTAAATTTTGTGAATAATTTTGGTCAAAGAAAAGGGGAAGGGAAATTGTCAAAGATTCATTTTAAGATTTGCTAAATAAAATACTTAATTTTGTTAGCAACAAAATGTTTTGATATGACATGTTTAAAACAAAATTCTTCAACTTTTCCTTTCACGGTGTTATTTAAAAATGACTTAAAAGGAGCAATAGGTTAAACAAAACGGTTAAATAATCTGAAAAAAAACCTTTTCATTTTGGGTTAAAGACAACGTTCTGGTTGAAACCATTTAAACATTTTGGTTTAGAATTTTCAATTACCAACATGAAAAAAAAAACACTATTATTTCAATTCAACCAAACATGATTCCCCACCATGTTTTCAGTTTGGCCACCAAATCAAAATATCCACTATATGCTGAACCCCATGCCATTCTTCTACATCCCTTTTATGACAACTCACTAAAAAATGCTGATAAATTGGTAAGACATAATTTTCTTTTCCGTAATGTATTCATCTAGGTGCACTCTAGCTAGTAATTACTTATTGGTAGGATTTTACTTCCATTTTTTATACTGTAGTTTTACTCTCCAGCTAGGTGTTAACACAACCAATTCCCAGGTTCTATGCTGAAGTTATACAGTAATGTTCACTATTGCCTTACATATTATTTCACAGATTATTCTTTACTTTGTTATGATAGGCAGACCAACCTAATCTTGTACTGAATTCTCATCTGTCCAAACTTTCCTAGAATATTTCTGTCACAGACTACCTCATTCTGGCTGGAGCTTCTCAGCTCAAAATAGAATACATGGGGGAAAAATAGTTGCCAAGTGTAAAAGGACTAAAAAACTGAAAAGCTGTAAGAGCTTGTTAATCAGTAGATCAGAAACAGGCAGCTCTTTTTTTTAAAGTTTTTTATATTGTTTTAAAGACATTAATTCTTTCTGTCGGCTAACAAGTTGATATTATTTTTAAAATAATGTTTCTTTCTGTCTGCAATTATCTCTTTTTCTTTTGATAGATTGTGGTTTCTGCAATATTAAAATTTTCAGACCACAAAAGTGAAATATTTCATTTTGTCATTTCAACCCTAACTGACATTAAGAACTAAGGGCATTTATGCACATACTTTTTTGCCGCATGATGTGCTAGTGATCCGCCGCTTCGGAGCAGACTTGATTAATCAAGTCCACTCCACACACGAGCTGATGTGAGCTGTGCTATGCCTCATGCAATTGTATAAGTAGCTAAATGTGTGTCAGCATGCAGAAAATGGCAGTGGTGCACTTTTGAACTAAAGCGCCTTCTGTGTGTTTTAGTTCAAAAGTGTGCCACTACCATTTTCTCAGCACTGATGCACATTTCACCACTTATACAACTGCAAGCGTTGCAGCACTGGGCACTTTTTAAAGCCCCCGGTGCTGCAGCTCTTCCATGTGTAAAAATGCCCATAAGAACTCCTATTTACTGAGTCAGATTAGAGGTCCATCTTGCCCAGTATCCTGTCACACAGGGGTAGAGAGTGGATACTGAACTGAAGAGCAAACTAGGTATGACCAGAGTTTTATCCTACTATTCCTCTCTTACTTGCAGCCTCCAGAATTTAAGGTCTAGGACGTTCTAATTCAGAGGCTGTATCCTTAACAGTTTTTAGTTTGTTGAATTGACCGGAACCATGTTGTTTCAGGTCAGTTTGACATTATTCTTTTTTCACTTGAACAGGAGTTACAGTTGAATGTTTCAGGCTTGGAGCTGGATACCCAATCTGGACTGCATATCCCACAGTGCACTGTGATATCTTTTTTGTTTTAAATTTAGAAGTGCATGATATTATACAGTTAGGGGCATGAAGCTCTGCAGCAGCTCACACAGCTGCAGTTTAACAGCAAATTGAGTGAAACCAAACTAATAATGTATGAATCAGTCACCAATGCCAGCACCTCACTGGGTCTGGCAATATGCTTACTCCAACCACCTCTTTTTATCTTTCCGCCAACTTCCTGCTATAACTTAAAAATAATCAAATGAACTAATACAGTGTTAAAAAATCTCCACTATTTGGCTCCTTGTATTACTTCACACTTGCAAAATGGATTTTACCTACATGTCAAAATGGCAATATTTTGTTATCCATTTATACAAAGATAAATAATTACAAAATGTGTCAGGTCTTGGAGAATAGGACCAATATTTTCCCTCACTCTTAAATTGTTTTCTGTTTTAAATATTCACTATATATAATACTGGCAGCTGACATGTTTGTATACCTACAAGTTACAAATAGAATACCAGCAGACTCTTAAAGTCCATCTCCATGAAACCTTTTCAGTTTTTTTCATGCAGAAAGTAACATAGATCCAGACTGATAAATACTCTTGCTTGACTTCTCAGCAAAGCTAACTAAACAAATATTTTTAGATACTGCATCATGTTATGAAGAGGTAAAAAATGTCAAAGCCAGAGAACCAGTTAACTGTATGCCTCAGCCTCTTGGCATAAAGCAGGAGTTAAAGTGTATATTTATCACAATATATAAAAAACATGTGCTCCAGCTTGAAAGATGAGGCAAAGAACTCGTTGAGGAGTTCAGCCTTGTCCCCCCTGTCTGTCACCAATTGTTTCTGCCCATTTAGCAGGGGTCCTATTCCTCCCTGGGCCTTCCTTTTACTCCCTATATATCTAAAAAACAATTTCTTGTTGTCTTTTACCTGGGTTGCCAGCCTCAGCTCCATGGTAGCTTTGGCCTGTCTAACTGCCTCCCTGCAAGCACGAGCAGAGGAGGTATATTCATCTTTGGTGATCTCTCCCTGTTTCCACTTTTTATGTGCTCCCCTTTTGTCCCTTAGGCTGCCCTGGATTTCTGTGGTCAGACAGGGAAGCCTCCTGGCCCCTTTCCCTCTTTTGCCTCGCTCGGGGATCGTCTTGCTTTGTGCCCGAAGGATCGTTTCCTTAAGGCACAGCCACCCTTCTTGGGCTTCCATTTCTTCAAATCTCCTACTCTGCAGTGCGTCCTTGACTAATCGCCTGAGTTCATTGAGATCAGCTTTCCTAAAGTCTAGCACTTTCACCCTACTAGTTACCTTACCCACTCGCCGTCTTATGGTGTATTCTATTATTAGGTGATCACTGTCCCCCAGATGGCTACCAATCTGGAGGTCCGCTACCATGTCATCTCCCGTTGCCAATACCAGATCCAGTATGGCATTCCCCCTAGTGGGACCATGTACCTCCTGTGTCAGGTGGAGGTCCTGTACACAGGTTAGAAACCTGCATGAGCGGTGGGACTTTGCTGTCTGCGTCTCCCAGCAGATGTCCGGGTAATTTAGGTCCCCCATGACTACCGCCTCTTTAGCTTTTATGGTCTCCGAGAGTTGCCTCAGGAGTCCCAAATCTCTTTCTTCCCCTTGATGTTGGGGTCTGTAGCAGACCCCTACCACCAAATCCCTTTCTCCTTGCCCCCCATGTAGCCTAACCCACAATCCTTCTACTTCCTCAACCTTGGATTCCGTCTTGATGAGGGTTGATGTATATTACTCACTGACATAGAGCGCAACCCCTCCCCCTTTCTTCCCCACCCTGTCCTTTCTGTACAAGTGCCATGTGCTCTCGGAGGCGAGACGGGGACTGGGGCTGGGCCTGGGAGCTGGTGCAGGGGAACTGCTCCACTTCCCAGCCCTGACACCATGTGCCTCCTTGCTCCCAGAAGAGAGGCACGGTGAGGCGGGGATGGGGGCTGGAGGGTGGCGCTGGCTCCGCCAGTTCTGGGGAACTGCTCCAAGCCCCTCCATCACGTCAAAGAGCGAGGAGGCACATTGTGTCAGGGCTGGGGAGTGGAGCAGCTTCCTGGAGCTGGTGGAGCCTGCACCAGCCACCAGCCCTCATCCCCATCCCTGCCCTTGCCTCACCCTCCATCACTGGCTTCCTGCTTGCTGCTCTACCAGTGCAGACATTCAACTCTATAGGAACCCCTCCAGGAAAGTCTAAAGCAAGGATACTCTGAATAAGCAGTCTCAGGCACCTTATCTTTGCTCCCTTGGCTGCCCCCATGATATTTACTTCTATTAAAACCAGCTTCCTTCAGCTCTTCTTTTGCCACTAGAATCTCCCTCTTGCAGGCAAGTCAGTGCGGATGCCTATACAAACACTTCAATACATTTAGCTCAACATCTTAACAGGTTCTAGATCAAATAAATTGTTAGGCAAGTGGTCAGATAATCAATTGACTGTGCCCAGCCCATGGCCTTCTGATTAAATTATTTATAGTTGATTAAATAGTTGATTTAAATATGTTTATGGTTATTTCTATAAAAAGTTGGGCATCAGGCCCTTGGTCAGGAATGTAACCCTCTATTATAACATTGTTTATATGGGAAAATCAGATTCGACTTACACCATTTCAACTTACAGCGCCTTTTCCAGGAACATAACCTGCTGTAAGTGCGAGGACTGCCTGTATAGGCAATGTAACATTTCCATTTTTATATGTGAGCTATAACAACAACAAACCTTTTAAGCAGTGTCAGGGATTTCACTGCTATTGGAATTTAGCTGCTACGGCTGAAGTAAAAGCCTCAAATTTCAAAACTTGCCCCTCGTGTGACAGCTATTCTGTTCCGTAAAATGTATTTTTTTCCCTTGGACATCTGGGAAAAATGGGCCTATTTGACCTGAGCAGACTTTCTCAGCTAGTGCTCCTGTCAGCCACAGCTTAGCTTTAAACTCCCAGGCATGCTCTTCATCAGAGGTCAAACCTTTAAATGATCAAGTCCAGCAAACCAATAAAGACTTTCTCTGTTCACACATCAAGAAAAGGTCAGTGAAGGGCAAAATTATAGTCCTAGATCCATTTTGCTGGGGGCTAGCAAAATAAGGCAACAAATCACTTCGTACAGCCAAAATGTACTTCACAGTCCAAATTGAGTCCGTGACACAATCTGGTCATTAAGTGTTCATAGTACCATCTGAGACTGCATTTCAACCAAAATTGACCTCTTGGAATTAATACCAAGAATCTCAGTGTTCACAAGTCTTGCAACTGTTTCTCTGATTACAGCAATACAGGTATTGCTGACACTAACATTTTCAGCAGCGAACACGTCATCCATCAAACATGCCAAACCGTACTTTCTTCTGTTGTCAGAACATCCTGTATTTAAGTATTGCTAAGGTACCAGTTTATAGTCGAGTTTTGAGGGACATATCCAAACTAAATCAAACAGATACTCAGGTTTTGTAATTTTCTAAACTCCAATGACTTCTTACTTCAGTTAGGACAAGAAATATATAATTTATACAAAACAATAACTGAACATTTTTAGTCCCGGACTAAAATAACAATAACTGACATTTCCCTGTCTCAATTTCCTGAGTGGTGACTCTTAAGAATTTGGGGGGCTTAAATCAGCATTCTCTAGGGTATGTAGAATCACCCCTCTTTGGGAATGTTGTTTTTCTTCTGAATCATGGAGTTTTTCTCTACCACTCTTTTACTGCCAACTTCCCTCTTCCTCAGCTGTCCCATAGTTAAAAGAGGTCTCCTCTGCTATGGAAGCAAGCCACAACTCATCTCTCATGCTCTTTCCCTAACCCATGTAGCCAAGGGGGATTTAACAGCTAGTAATTAACATTTGTTTCTCTGCCCTATTTTGGGGAAAACTGATCTCTTCCAAACCATGTCTCTCTCTGTGCCAGCTGAGAAGAACTAATTACATCCATGTTGCAGACATCTATAACATCATCATGGGTGGCCAGGTCTGGGACCACTCACGGATCAAGGTGCTGGCCAGGGTCAAGAGGAGAGAACAGAATCCAGAAAAAAGCTGGGTCAGGAAGCCAAGAGGTCAATCTAAGAGCAGAATCAGGAACAAGCCAAGCCAGGAGATCAGGCAGACAGCAAGCCAGGTTGAGAAGTCAGGAGCTTGAGCAGAGAGAAAGACAGAGGAAACAGTAAAACAGTCTGGGATCAGGTTGAGCCCTATTGCTCAAACACCTTCTGTTCCTGCTCAAGAGCTTATGTAGGGGAAGGGGAAGGTTAGGTGACCCTGGCTGCCCCCTCTAGTAACAGGGGGTGGGCACAGGACTAGGCTCTGATGAAGGCTTCAGGCCAGACTTGCTCAGTATAGATGTTTAGCTATGGAGTGGTAGGCTGGAATACGTGGTTGTACTGGTCAGGCAGAGACCCCAGATTCAAGGCTGCAGCCTGATAATACCTCATTGTTCCATTACAATTTAAATCCATTTAGGCGCAATCAAACGTGGGTCCAGATGAGTGTAGTGAGGATGCCACCCTCCTTGTCATCACAGCTGCACATATGTAGTGAGCCCTGAATTCACCACCTGGTCAGTGCTGGAGGTCTGCATGTACAGTAAGATCGATGAGCTCATCTGTTGATTGGCACAAACTTTGGTCAGAGCCACCAGCTTCATGTAGCCACAGAGCCCAAGGGTTAAGTATCACTGCTGGTCATCCTCTCTTTTCCCCTGCTGCTGAATGCAGCTATGGGGATGTGGGAAGGGGCAGGGGAAGGAGAATGTGGGAGAATGAATAGCACCCCCTGGGCTCTGAAGCCCTGCAAGAAAGGTGGCTCTGGGCAGAGGTTATGCCAATTTGTAAATGCTGAGCTCTGGGTGGAGCTCTCACTAACCACGTGGTGAGCTCAGAGCTCACTGTGCATGCACAGCACAGCCAGAGAGGGCTGCACCCCTCTCACTGCACTTCTGGATCCACTGCTGGGTGCAATATATATTGGTACAACGTAGAATGATCCCAATGTAGCTCTCTTGCAAATATCTAAGATAAGGAAGCTTCAAAATGTCATAGAAACTACCTCAGCTATGGTTAAATGATCTGCAACTTGCAAGTGTGGATGAAAGCATACCTATGTGGCTTCCCTTCCAACTATAGGGCCACTGCTGACAAAATAATGCCTGCCTATCCATTCCTGCCTAAGTGCGCTAACAACTTGGCAGAGTGGACACCTCAGCACTGCACCCAAACAACCTGGAATGACCCTTAGTGCACACCTTTGCTGCTAACATCTGAGTTCAGTATTGGCAAAAGAACTCAGGGATGACTGGGCCTTTGTTAGCTTTGAGTGTTTATGTGAAAGGACATTTAGGGCACAAGTGCAGTCCCATTAGTGAAAGAAATATGTACATGGCACATATACACCAGAAGGTGAATACCTGTGGACAAAGTGTCACAAAGGACTACGGTTACTTTAAGGCCCACTCCAGAAGTGCAGGTAAAGGCACAGTGGGATCTAATGCATGATCCCCATAATTGTGCCTCCTGCCATGCCAGACATGCCTTATTGTCCGTGCAGGGGAAGCCTGATCCCAGGTTTCTGCAGCTTGGAACCCCCTCTGCTGACAGGGCACCCAGTCGCAGAGGCCCCCCATGCATCCCTGTGGCTGGGAGATCACAACTGCCGTGATCTTCCAGCTGTGGGATGTCCCGTGCATTTTTTTTTTAATGTAAAACTGGTGAAAATTGCTTGTCCAAACACTTCTCTAATGAAAAGAATGTCAAAATATAATTTTTCACAAGAGAGTTTATGTTCAGACCACCTCCCCCCAAATTTTCCATGAAAGCAGAAATGATTTATTTCCAAGTTCTCTTATGGAAAACAAAAGAAATTTTTCACTAGGCTCTAAGCGGATTCTCCCCTGCCCTTTTCTTCTTTCTTTTGTTTCAAATTATTTCACAAGTAAATGGACTACATGTGTTGACCCTTATTGTGCCGTAAGTTCCTGTACTCAGCAGTTAATTTGCTACCTGTAAATGCAAGTAGATACTGCACAGCACAGCACGTATAGATGGCTAAGCAGGAGCAGATTTGCTCCTGGTCAGTTGGGCAGCAGGGGTTGGGAGGTTGCTCCTTGCCCCTGGGAGCTGCCTGCTGCTGGGCCGGGATCTGCCACTGGGGCCCAGGTGGGGACAATGTCCCCCTGCCTGGCAGCACAGAGCTCCCAGCCCCGACTCCACCATCGCCCCCACTGTCCTGCCAAGGACAGTTGCCAGCCAGCTCTGGGCAGCGCGGGGAAGTCTGCATGTGGAGTCTGGAGGTGCTTCACTGCTAGCTGCCACACTGGCAGATGAGGGCAGGAGGTTGGGACCTGCCCCTCCCCTGCAGCTCTTTCTAAGCCCTCTGCCTCCGATCTGGGAGCAGAGTCCAGAAGCTCCCTGCTGCCAGGGAAAGTCACTGTCCCTGCCCAGGCCCTACCACTGGAGCCCCCTCTAGCAGCAGGCAGCTTCTGAAGGGGGCAGAATCTTCCAGCCCCCGCAGGGAGACAGCTATCTCCTGGACCCATGCTCCCTGCCAGCCCCTGGGCTACTGCAGGGGGGCCAGTGGGGTGTTAGAGGGGGTAGAAGTGGACTGCTGCCAGGAAAAGCAAGTCTGCCTCTGTATCCTGGCATGTGTAGATACCTGCCTGAGTTGGGTTTACTCTAGAGTAATTTACTCCACCCCACAGTATTTGCATGTGTACATGTGCCCATTGAGTACATAACTGTAGAAAGTGTAGTTATTATTTACAAATATGTATATGCATGAATTTTTAAAAAGTGAGATGGGAGAACCTCACTTTTCTAGCACCCTGTGGAAGTCAAAGTTTGTTATGTATCATGTATTAGGTTAAACTTTGAGATTAGAAGAGAAGCTATGATTCTTTTACAGATCAAGAAAAAGAATGCAGCAATGTATTATTTTGTATATCCATTTAAGTAAGTGGATAGATATGCCCCCTTGTGTCTGGGAAAATATAGACTAGCACTCTCCTTAAGCAGGAGAATAATATATGAGTTCTCTAATTTTCTTTGTAAAAATGTAAAAAAAAAAAAAAAAAAAGTGTGTCACATTTAATATGACATTTTTAAATGATCACCAATAAAATTTAAGAAAAAAACCGCATGATTTTTCCAATAGCGTAACATTTTATTCTGTTTGATTTGAAGCAGTACCTATGTAATATTAATACTAAAAACAAGATCAACTGCAAAACAACACAAAGGGACAAAAATTCATTTTAATTACTGTGCAATAAATCTAAACTTGGGGAAATAAACCTTGAATTGGTTACAAGTGCTGCATAGTTATACAACTTAGATATTTTGACATTTATTTTGAGAAAGGGACTCAGGGGCAGATTTACAAAGGTATTAGGTTCCCGAAGATGTGTATCGGTATCTGCTGAGATTGTCAAGTGTCCCTAGCCACTTAGGTGCCTAAATCCTTATTGATTTAATGAAAATTAAGAACAAGATTTAAAAAAAATATTTACTCACCAAACACCAGTGGAAGTTCTTCTGGATACCTAGTTACCTTTGAAGTTAACTGCAAGCATGTGGATATTTAAGGAACATGGGTACTATCTAATCTACTTTGTAGGTATATAAAATATCCTAAAATGTACAAAACATTGCTGTGAGGTGCTTCAAAGATTTTGGGTTATATTTTAACTGTATTTTCTATAAATCAGCTTTGCTCCACTGATCCTTGATTTTACCATGATTTTAGCAAGGCTTTTGATATGGTTTCTCATTACATTCTCACGGCAAGCTAAGGCAGTACAGGTTGGATGAATGGACGGTCAGGTAAATAGAAAACTAGGGGGAGCATCTTTATAGCAGCCTTCAACTACCTGAAGGTGCGGGGGTGGGGAGGCTGGTCAAAAAAGGATGGAACTAGACTGTTCTCAGTGATGGCATACGACAGAACAAGCAGCAACAGTCTCAAGTTGCAGCAAGGCAAATTTAGGTTAGATATTAGGAAAGAGTTTCTCACTAGGAGGATGGTAAAACCCATAGAAGTAGTGGAATCTCCATTCTTGAAGGTTTTTATGACCTGGCTAGACAAAGCTTTGGCTGGAATGATCTAGTTGGGGCAGGTCCTGCTTTGAGCAGGGGGTTGGACTATAGATGACCTCCTGAAGTCCCTTCCAACCTTAACTTTCTATGATTCTATCCCAGATTACTCCAGGTAAATATCTAGTGCTTTATCAGTATGACTCAGGCAGTGAAAGCTGAGAGGTGGTGAGACAGGTACATATACCTGCACCTGTCTTCCCAAACACAGCTAGTAAGACTCACATTAGACATCCAGTCTAAATACTCACCTTGCTCAGGATTTCAGTGACTCGTTGATTGCTATCTCTCGTAAACATTCTAGTTTATTTCTCCCCATCCAAGAAAAAAGTCCACTGAATTGTAAAGACAATGCCTTGTATAGATTATACAAAGAATATTTTTGGCTCTCTCTGCTACCATATTTCAAATGGATTATTGGTAAGAAAAAGATGCTCTGCTGATGTAATCCCTATGTACTCTGCTCTTGAAACTGTAGATTGTAGACTAATGGAATGAATATAACAGACAGGAAAGTTCACATACAGATAGGGTTAAACACACTTATAAAGTTATGTTTAACATCACAGTATCACTTGGAGTCACGTGTTCTGGCGGAAGTTTTTATCCTCTGTACCCAGTAGTCTGAATGCTACCCCAGCTTCTCAGAGATGAGCTCACTCTTCAGTCTTACCCTAGAAGAGAATGTCTTTAGGACTCTAATAAATACTAATTCCTCAATACACATCTAAATAAGAGAGAAAAATAATCTCATTCCTATTAATGTTTGTTTAGTGGTTGAACTTCATGCATTCTCTAAAAACCAACTCCAGAAAAAGGAAATTGAAACAGGACAAGCATTCCTGAAGGGATGAAGGTTTGTAATTGTATCCATAAATAGAATAATGAGTTAGCAGAAGTTGAGAAGAGTTGCAAAGACCAAATTAAAGTGGGGTAAAACTACCCAAAGTCAACAGTAAATATCACTAAACGATCCCTGGATACAACCGCAAGTAATTTTCAACTTTTATTATTCTTATTTTATAAACAAAAATATTATTACTTAAATGAGGCTTTTCCAATTTGAGCAAGTTAGATATATGATCTCACTGTAGTGGGGTTACTACAATCCATTGTATGCTTTTGTAAAAGGAACAAATTGCAAAATAGCTATAACAGGCTCTTTTGAAGGCACTGATCTGTATGTCAGAAGGGAACATAAGCAGGTACCACAGTTGTGAACTGTGCTATTATGAGAGCCTATGTGAATGGTTTCCATGCTGCCTTAATATTGTTTAGTTACTCAGAGATACTTACTGTATGACTGCATTACAAATACAAAGCAGGAGCTCCCTCTGTGTAACTGTAGGTGCATTACTTTTCTCTGCTTTGCATTTGTTTTATAGATGATGATGCTTAAGCATTTTTTGAATGTTCTGTATGTGTTCGATTGGATGTGTGAGTGATTGTGTAAAAATCATCAAATCCATTCACCTAAGACTGGACAACAATAAAATTGTTGTGTCTTTAGAAACAGAGAAAGTATAAGCTAAGGAAAGCTAGGCTATTACTATTAAATGAGATATTGAAAACTGGGACAGAGCCTCAGGTGGGATGTGGTTACTTTATAGTATAAGCATAAAGGAGCACTAATATGGTTGCAATCATCTTAAGGAGAATCAATTTAGGATAAGGGTGATCCTCTGGTGATGAAGAACAGAAGTAAGAGCTTTTATACTACTTTCCTCCCTTCCCAGGGTCAATGGAAAAGAGGGAGCATGCACATGATAGCCCAATACTGTGGCAATTAACAGATGCTTTCCCCCTGAAGAGACAATGCTTTTGAGTTAGATACCTCTACAACTGAAAGAGAAAAGATGATAATCTCCCACAAGAACAGAATTATTAATGCACGAAGGTGCTAAGTAATATTCACATATGGAGACATCATAGACTATATTTACTAATTAGAAGTTAAGTAGAGTGAATTAAAGCTTTTACTGTGGCCTCTGTGGCAAAATCATCCCTTTACATATTCTTCCCATCCAGAAATACAACTTTTTGACAGCACATTTGTTTCCAAAACTGCAGACATTCTGACAGTGCTACAGTAAATGTCCATATATAGTCACTCTTTTTTCTAATGAACCCTACTGCTTATTATAACATTTATTACTCCAAAAGAGCAATAGACTTGTAATGACTGATTAAGACTTCTTTATAGCAGGAATATATTTGCTTAATTATCCTTTTAAATATTTTATTTGATATCACAGCAAGTAGTGCCACTATTTCAGTAAAACATACTGAGGCAAATACAATAAAGCAAAGAAGACATTTCAAAGAGGAACAGAAATTACTACAAGTGTTACTATGGGGCTCATCAGCTTTATTTTTTTAGAATAACATACTTTAAATTCAGTACTAATTGCATAATAAACTAGCATCCAAGTGACAAATTTACCCTTAGTTACATCAATGCATCAACAGTGAAATGGAGTCGTGCAGATATAAATGACAAAGAATATGGCCCCTAGATAGTAACCAAATCCACAAGACACAGCACATTCTCAGAAAGAGCAGATCTGCTTATAATTATCAGAAGTCTTTATAGCTGAATTACAAAAGGTCTAGCAAGCAACTTTTCTTATGCTAACTAGTTCTAAGAAACCCACATTAATTTAAATATAAGCACTAACAGAACCTTGAACTGGATTCTCCGGTTCTCTTTAAAACAAAACTCCCATTTAAGTCAATGTGAATTCTGAAGTCACTTAAGGATATACCTAGATGGTGCAATGCAGTGCTGTGTAAAGCCACCTGACCTAGCCTAGAGATTGAAAGCAGTATTAGTGTAAGCCTAGCTCTCTGACGAGGCTTCTTGGCAGAGCCAAATACCTTGGACAAAACATCGTGTTAATTTAGTTGGAGGGCTTTTGACATCCAAACTATTATATTCAGTGTTCACTCAGGACATGCTACAATCAGTGCATTACACTCAGTGAGTAAAGATGGACTACAGGATTTTCTAGGATTCTATGATTTAGCTATCCTAAAAATTTTAGATAAAAATAAAAAATATAAAAGCTTATCTGGGACTTCTTGTTTTGTCAGATTCATATGAAATTCTAGTGTTCTGTTGTTTCAGCCCCACCTGAAAGTCTGTGGGTCCAACAAGTCTGTGCCCAAACAGGTTGCCCAAAGAGCCCCATGATGCCACCTCAGTCCACATCCAGGGAAATTCCCACATCCTATACAGATTCTTAAGCAGGCACCACTCACAGGAGAACGAACCTCTGAGGCAGGGTTGTGGCCAGGTCATTTCAATGACCCTTATCCTACATGATGTAAAGTTAGTCAATTAATTTACTGTGATATTAAGAAAATGAGGAGGAGGAAGAGGGATACAGGAGATTATTTCCTTCTAAAAGCCAAAAGCCCGGTGTGTACTCAAGCCCAGAAAGGATGTGGGCAAGTTAAAGCGATCCTTAAGTCATTCTACACTGAAACACTATGCACAATGCCTAAGGATGGGGTAACAAAGACCAAAAGTTACCTTTGATTACATAACTCAGGCACAGGGATATAGAATGATAGAATCAAAGGACTGGAAGGGACCTACAAAATAATCAAGTCCAGTCCCCTGCCATGGCCAGGAAGTTATTGGGCTCAAATGAGCTCAACAAGGTACTTATCCAGCCTCATCTTGGACACTTCCAAGGATGGTGACTGCACCACCTTTGCTGGGAATGTTCCAGATTCTGGTAACCCTTACAGAAAATAGTTTTTTTCTTATGTCCATCCTAAATTTTCACTCTATTAGTTTGTGCCCATTGATACTCATCCTCCCTTGAGGTGCCTTCCTGAAGAACTCCCCTAGATCTTGATGTTCATCCCTGATGTACTTGTAGGCAGCTATCAAGTCACCTCTCAGTCTTCTCTTACTCAGACTGAACAGGCCCAGTTCCCAGAGTCTCTCTTCATAGGGCCTATCCTTCAGGTCCCTAATCATATGGGTGGCCCTCCTTTGTACCCTCTTGAGCTTACCCACATCCTTCCCAAAGTGCAGTGCCCAGAACTGGACACAGTACTCTAGCTGTGGCCTCACCAATGCCAAATAGAGAGGGAGAAGCACCTCCCTGGATCTATTGGCAACACATCAGCTGATGCATGCCAGAGTTCTGTTTGCTTTGCTGGCAACCTCATTGCACTGCTGACTCATGTTCATCTTCCTGTCAATTGTGACCCCCACGTCCCGTTCAGATGCCATGTCAGCCAGTGTACCACCACCCATAATGTAGTTATGGTGAAGGTTCTTCCTACCCAGCTGAAGAACCCTGGACTTCTCCCTGGTAAATTTCATCTGATTCTGTTCCACTCATAAAACCAGTCTGGCAAGGTCATTCTGGATCTTTACCCTATCCTCTGATGTGCCTGCATTTCCCCACAGCTTAGTAACACCCGTGAACTTAATCACTGAGCTTTCTACCCCCTCATCCAAGTAATTAATAAATATGTGGAAGAGCGCAGGTCCAAGCACAGTTCCTTGGGGGACATGACTGGAGATGGCCCTCCAGGATGAGGCCATCCCATCAATTACAACTCTCTGGGATCAGCCTCTAAGCCAGTTGTCCATCCACCTCACTGTAGACTGGTCCAGCCCAGTAGCATCCAACTTAGTCTGTCCCTTATCCAGATGGTTAGTTACCTGATCATAGAAGGACACCAGGTTTGTCAGGCATGATCTACCCTCGACAAAGCTATGCTGGTTAATACCCCATCAGTTGCCAGCTTGTAATTGATGGACTCCTTAACAATTTTTTCAAAATTTTTCTCCCGGGACCAAAGTCAAACCAACTAGTCTGTAGTTTATAGCGTCATTCCTCTTCCCTTTCTTGAAGATAGGTACCACGTTGGCCCTCTTCCCGTCATCCAGACAACTCCTGAGTTCCATGACTCTTCAAACAGCTTTGCCAGTGGCCTTGCTCAAAGCCAGTTCTTTTAGGGCTCTTGGGCACAGGTCATCTGGACCAGCAGACTTGAAAATGTCCAAGGATTTTAAGAGATCCCTCACCTGTTTGGGACTGATTTCATGTAGTATGTTATTCACTCCATATTCCCTGGACCTCTGGACAGGCGAACAGCTGCTGTTTGACTTCAGGAATACCAACGTGAAGTATGTATTTAAGAACTCTGCCTTTTCGCGGGGATCAACTGTGGGCTGCCCTTCCATATTCAGTAAGGGGCCCACAGTGGAGCTTGATTTTTTTTTCTTGCCTGATTTTTTTTTTCTTCTCCCTTTGTATCAGTAGAAGTACTTTTTGTTATCCTTTATTTGCCAGCTTGATCTCCATGCCTGCCTGGGCTTTCCATGTCTCATACCTGCAGACCCTGGCGATATAAGCATACTCCTCTCTGGTTGCTGAACCATTCTTCTATTGCTTGTAAGTTTCTTTTTTCTTTTTCAATAGCTCCCTAATATCCCTGTTGAGCCAAGCAGGTCTCTTGGGTTCTTTCCTGCTTTTTGTTCATGTGGAGATGGCCTCTTTATTGAAAAGTGAGAACTGCCCCCTTGAGGAAGTACCACCACTCCCAAATTGTCCCGTTGCTGGTCACAGAGGGCCTCTCCAACTAACCTCCTGAGTTTGCCAAAGTCTGCCCTTCTGAAGTCTACAACTTTTGTTCTGCTAACTGTTTTCCTGGACTTTCAATGGATGGTGAACCTAATCAAGTTGTGATCACTGTTGCCCAAAGTGCCTCCAATTCTCAGGTCACCTATCATGTCCTCCCTTTTGGTAAGCACTAAGTCCAGAGTGGCCTTATCTAGAGTAAGCCCTTCCACAACCTGTGTCAGGAACAGATCGTCTATTACTGCAAAGATGTTGGCTAACTTGCTGGAGCTGTCTGAATGGTCCTCCCAATAGACCTCAGGGTAGTTGAAGTCACCCATGACAATCATGTCTTTAGTGCTAGCTGCTTCAGTCAGTTCCCTGGAGAAGGCCTGATTGCTCTCCTCTTCTTGGGAGGGAGGCCTGTAGTAGGTCTCCCTCTCCTGATCCCCCTTGTATCTTGACCCAGAGGGTCTCAAGGGACCCTTCCCTGCTATCAAATGTGACCTGCAGGGTGGGGTACATTCTTTCACATAGAGGGCTACATGTCCTCCCTTCTTCCCAATCTGATCCTTCTTATAAAGCCTATAGCTCTCAAAATCCACTGCCCAATCATACATGCCATCCCACCAGGTATCTGTCAACCCAATGAGATCACATTCCTTGTCTACCAGAAGGAGTGCCAGTTCCTCCCGTTTATTTTCCATGCTTCTGGCATTCCCATAAAGACACCTGAGCTCTCCCCTAGTCACCTCAGGTTTTCTGTCATGCTGTTGGTGTCTCAGAACATTGGTACCTATCGGGATGTCCATTACGTGAATGCTCTCCCCTGTGTCTTCACAGCTAAAGGATTCATGTATAGCAGTGGAAACTCCCGCCCCAGACATGCCTAGTTTAAAGCATATATTTGCCACCATGAGTACAGCCCCTTGTGCTGTAGTGTCCTTCATATTTCCATTTGTTGCATTAAAAACAATTGTCCCCTGCACGCACACATCTAAAGAAAGGTAAAGAAGTTATTAAATTGATTTTCTTTTCCCGTGGATTTGTTTTATCCCTCCTCACTCCCCCAAGATAACCCTTTTATATCTTCTTTTTTGGTCCTGATTTTTCAAATATCCATGTACATTAAGGTTAGTGTTAAGCATATGCATGAATACTTGGGGGACTGGGGTCTTATCCATAACCAGTTTGGAAAAAGCAAAAAAATAAAGTAGCTTGATTTTAAACCAAGTGAGATGACATAATTCAATTATCGTAAAATGTCCAAAAGCCAGACACAAAATTATGTCAACAGTTGTCACTAGTAGTACAAAGATGCACCAAAGCTATCTTGTCCAGTCCTTTCAGAATTCTCTTTGGCTAGGGCAATGTATGTTTAGTAGAGTTGTACCATTTACCTGTGAGGCTTGTGGAAAATGTGTAATGGTGGATTTAATTTTCATTACAATAATAATTGGTATTTAAGGGGTTAAAATATAAAATGTATGCTGGTAGGGGAACACAGGAAGCTGGTAAATCTGGAAGGGGCTACACAATGATAAAAAGTTTGGGACCCTAGGGTCTCAGTGATTTCTTTGGTGACCCAGAACTGACGTTTTCATTATACCTACAAGCATTAGTCATAGACTAGATCCCCTTTTTATTTTGTGGAGAAATTCACCTTGAGTTGACCAGAACAACTGGCATATTCATGTCAAAGTTAGTAAATTGTTTTGGTTGGGGGAACCAAAGCCCTATCAAACATTCTTTTTAAAAAAGTGTCAAAACATTTTGTTTTAATAAATGCCTTGATTTTTCAATTCAAAATGGCTTCATTTAAAATTTTACTTCAACTTAATTGAAGAAAAATGAAATAAAACATTTTTCATTCGAATGAAATATTTGGTTTCACCTAAAATAAAATTATTATTTCGACTTTTCAGTTTATCGAAAATTTTGAAAAAAAAAGTTTTGGGACAACTGAAACACTGCATCTTGATTATTTTTTGGAATGACAGTGAACTCTCAGGGTTTTCTTCACAATTCTACCCCATTATTCTAGGTATTATATAAACAGAGAATAAAGAGAGGCCCTGCCCCATTGAACATAGTATGTCTAGAGACCTACCCAAATCGTCATTTCATGATTTCCACAACATCTGGCATTGCCCAAAAAAATCCACAAAAAATAAAAAAACTTACTGAAAAAAATGCTACCTCCCTCTGCAGCAAGGGATGGGTCCAAATGGAGACACAGGGAAGAGGGGGCAGTGCAATAAGCCCACAAAAATTATGACTGGCCCCACCACCTACCCACAAAATCAGTTGGCTGCCTCCTCGAGTTGGGTATACCCCCAATTACATCTACATGAATAGGTATCCAACAAGTATCCACGATCACCTTTTTTGGTGCTGTATAAAGTTTTAGTTAAAACTGCTTTTTCTGGTGTGAAAAACACATGTGATAGCTCCTCACAAAGAAGCCTTTTAGGACTCACCAGATGGACAATGTAACAGGAGGGCGGGCAGGGTCGCCATACTCTCCCCTGCCTTTCTCCTTTACAGTGCCAAGTTGCCGACAAGCACCCTCAAATCCTTGCCCACCATGACTTTGTATTTTATAGGGAGGCTGCCCTTCGTCCTCTTGGCCACGGTTCTCCTGTTATCACTCATTCTGTTCCTGCACTGGGTGTTCTATGCACCCCAGCCTTATGGGCTATGCATGGCTCCAACCACTCCTGTACCATGCCCCAAGCCTCGTAGATATAACTGACATTGTTCGGGCTCTCTCTCTCTCTGCGCCCTCTCCGGCGCTCTGGCTCTCCGCAGCCCTGTCTCTCTCTGCACCCTCTCTGGCGCTCGGCAATCACTGCCCCCTCTCTCTGGGGCTCCTCGCTGCCCCCACTTGCTGGGGCTAGGGTTCCCTTCCTGCTCCGGGTCCCCTATGAGGCCTCCTCCATCCCCTCTTAGCTTCACCCAAACCGCCGGTTACAAACAGCAAACAAAACACCAGCCCCTGGGCTACAACACAAACTCCAGCTGTCCAGCTATAACATTAATCCAGCCACCCCTATGGTGCTCCATCCTTTACCAGTCTCAAACAGCTGATGCATTCAGGGCTCTTCCCTCAGCTCGCTCAGGCAGAGCTCATTCCCCCTTGTCTGCCAGCAGGGAACCCTCCTCCTGGCCTCCCGCCTCTGATTTATATAGAAGCCAGGCCCTGCCCCTTCTTGTCAGCTGACTAGGCATGTGTGGGTCACTAGTTCCCTCTAGTTGCCTCAGCAACCAGCACCTGAGGAGTTATCCCGGCTCTCTAAGTAGCAGGCACCTTAGTGCCCTGCTACAGACAAGATCAGAGGATGAGGATAGCAGAGCACTGATGGCAGACAAAGCACTGATGGCAGATCTTGCTGACATGATGCTTACTGCTGTTGCAAATACAGAGGGGAATTTCTGGAGTAGAGCTCTCCTGGTATTTTAGGATCATATAATTTTGCAGATATTAGATGACCAAGAACTTCTACACAGAGAAGCAGACCTTCATGGCTCTGTGGAAGGTAATTGTCCCAACCCTCTGGTGCCAAAGCCCATGATTGAGGGAGTCTTTACCAGTGCAGAAATGGGATGCAGCCCACTACCTGCTAACTGACTAGAGCAGGGGGGCTGGACCCAATGATCTGCAAGGTCCCTTCCAGCCCCTAACAATCTATGAATCTATGAACTGGCTACCCCAGTCTGCTGCAGGTCTATTCACTCCTGCTGTAAGAAGGCCATCAAGAACATGAAGTTGTACTGTTAGCAGTTGCAGAATGATGGTGCAGTGTGTTAAGACAAAATGGTGCTGCCTCCAAAATCATTTGGATGCCAGTGTACCATATATTTTAGGTATTATTGTGGCCTCCAGTGGCCTACACATTGCTTGCAAATTTAAGGGCAAGTATTTTTACATTGAGTAGAACTCAAACACTGATGGACTCTGTAACTAATTCCTACCTTCAGAACCTCCCCCTCCTCCCCCCCCCCCATTAAGCAAACTGGGTACTGGGTCAAGAAAGGCAGGCAGAGTTAAGGATACTGTGCTCACATTCATGCCACATATAGAAGTTTGTCCCTTGGCAGACATTACACTTAAGATATAATTTTGCAGTTAACTGTGTCTTAAATAGTAACCCAGCCACATGTCCAGGAAACTAATGGCATGATAAAACAAGGAATAAGCTACAAAATCATTCCAAAACTATGCGTAATCATCTTGTGGCTGATATCTATCTCACCTGAAACTGAATGTGTGTCAGGGTCTGCATGGCAGGGCTCTGAGACCAGCCCCAGTGTAGTTCCTAGGCAGTCCAGTCCCAGGACCACACTGGAATGAGTTTGACTCTCCAGTGCAGTCCTGGGCTGAGATCAACAACCTGCCTGCAGACCTGGGAGGGGGAAGAAATATTTGAATTTGTCCATGGAGGCTTCACTGATTTATCTCTGTAGAAACTATGTCTGATAAACAAGAAGTCTGTTAAAAAGCATTCCCTCCCAAACTCAGGAGACCTTCAACAGAAATGGACTAGCACTGACAGTATAGACTTCTGGTGACTTTCCAAATTGGCAACTTTTCTTCAGCAAAAAGGTTCAAATAATTTATAGGCTAATTAATAATCTCATTTTAGTGAAATGGCTCATTACATGTAATTTATAAACAGTCAATTTATGCAGATTGTAAAAATAGATTTAAAAAAACCATAAATCTTATGTAACAACACCCGAGGGCTGTGTGGTTATGTGGTAGTAGTTAGAATCCTAAATTCAGTACTATGAAACTTTCACTCCCCTTTTTGTGATTTTTATTTTTATTTATTCATTTGTTTTTCTATTCAAAAGATGTGCAAAAAAAGCACATATTACGGAGGGCTGTTGGAGTAAATCTCTACATAAACACCTTATGTGACTTTTGCCCTAAATCAAAGCTGATTACATCCTAAGGAAGCGAAAAACACACTGCCTTTGTACTTATTAGCTTTGCATCCAAACAACTTTCTTTCAAAATATCATAAAGAGGGCAAAAAATACTGACTGTGCAGAGGCTCTGGCTTGTCAGCAATGTCTTTATGGGGATATCTGGATTCATTGCTGAAAAGATCCTCTGAAATTTCCCCAGGGTGTCCACAGGGACAGTCTCAGGCAGGTTACTCTGAGATCCCTGCAATTACAGCTAGCATACCAGTCACATCCTGGAATTGCTAGGCCATAGTTTCTTGGCCTTCTTCCATGCCTTCTGAAGACCAGAATTATGGGAGGCACCAGCAGGACTTGTCCAGCTGTACATAACACAGACATGTATCTGGGGTACTACTGGACTGATTTGTGTCCTAAGCAGCCTTGTAGAGCCACGTAGTATGTTTTACAGACTCCCAGAACTGAACTGAACTGTGGTCCAATGAATGCCCAGTTGTACAAGCCACCATGCATGTTGCTGGACCAGGGATGCATGTTGCTGCTACTTCAGCTAAAGCTGTATTACTTTCTATGCCCCTTCAAGATGCTAAACAGAATTTGGCTGTGTTCCTCTGGCCAATGAGCAGCATGTTGGGAGGTCATGGTGATAATAGCAGACTAGGGTTTACTCAGAGCAAATCATTCTGGAGTGGTCTGTGAAGAATGAGGGCTTAAATACCAAACTGGGGACATAAAGCACTGCTCAGCTGCAGGCAGCAGAGATGGAGAGAGGCAGGGCAGAAGGGCTGGAAAATAAAATAGAGAATTGTAGAACTGTTAGTGGAAGACTTCCTGTATTCATACCTTTTAGCTCACACTACACTGCAACCATTCTGTGAAATAGATGCTGTGTATAAAAGCCAGGCACAGCTGCAATCACAGCTGCAGAACTTGTGGGACCATGCTGAATTTGCACCAGGGCATAAGTATTAGGATTCTCAGTCAGGTGATAAAGATGGTATAGGCATGAATATGGACCCAGGCACTCATTTAACTATCAGTGTAGGTCCACCCATAAAATACGTTTAAGACTATAGATGAGGAGTGCAAGATAATGCTAGGTATGTCTATATAGTATAATTCAAGTGTGACTGTAAGATGGGTGAGCATATTTGTACTAATTTTTGCTTTCTTAGCATGGGTAACACTCTTGCAACAAATATACAAGCCCTATAGAAATTCTGGATAGGTACTCTGCCTGGCTCCTAACCCAGCCTGAAGCCTGCTTTCTATCATCTCCATCTCTACCTGTGTGAAAATAAACTAGTTACCCATGCCAGATAGTCAAAAACAAGTGTTGGTAACAATGTTATCATTAGACCTTCATTACACTACTCATCCCTGTCATCCATGGTGACAGTGGTTTGTGTCCACAGATTGTCAGAAGAGTTGGGATGCCTTGCCTGGGATGGCTGCTGGTGTACCTCTGGCTTAAAGTAAGCCACTGCATTACATGAATACAGGACTGCTTTTCGGTTTCTTGCGGGCTAAGATCAAGTTTAGCTCCTGGATCTAGATTCTATGCAAAACTGAACATTTTCAGAAAGAACTTATCAGTGTGGATTTGTCTGCACCATAAAAGGTAATGTTTAATGCTGAATTGTATCCTTTGTTAATATTTAAATATGGGTCCAACAGTAACTGTTAACATTTGCATCTATAGTTCCTCATTTGACAGATTCTCCTTTTCTCTCATTGCTGTGTATTCTGCTTTAATTCTAAAGATCATTTACTGTGCTAATGCCTTTTCCCTTTAAAAGTGTCTGTGCCTGCTATGTCTCATGATGAATACCCATTTGTAAACAAAATGGTCATTCATTATTATAGCTGAAGGGCATCAGTTTACCTGGATATAAATTCATCATTTTTTAATGCCTCACAGCTTGATGCTTGAAATCTCATCAAGTACTCTGAAAGCTTCTTTGGCACAGATTGATGACCGAAACAATTAACTTAATAATGGCATCAGCAAGTAGAGGTATCAACCAGAGAGAGAACTGGACAAGTTTATCCCTAGTCTAAATGCAATGGGTTCAGTCTATTTATTGCAAATTGTAATTTTGACCCTTTTTCACCACTCAGTGCCATTTTTTATAAGCATAACTTTCTTGCACACCAAGGCTTTCTTTATATGTTATATACTGTTGTTTATGAACAACAGAAACACAGTTACAAATGAGAAATGGTCTCAGAAAAGCTAATGTTGAATAACTTCCAGCATAGTTATAAACATTCTCTTACATATTGTATATCTGGCAAAAAGCAGGGTAAAGATGCAACTTAATGCCTAACAATCTGACATTCTTTCATGATCCTGAGCCAACTTCATCAGATTATATTTTATTTTCCTGTATATCTGCAAGTAAGAGTTGGAAGTAGCAGAGTGAAATCCAGGACCAGATTGTCACTAATATAAACTAAAATCAAATGCACGTGAAACAGCAGACTGGTGTATAAAATCCAAGTGGAAGATTGTAGTGGAGTTCTGGGCATTTAGCATTAGAATTGTCTGAGCACATCAGCATTTCTAGTCTGCAACAAGGGAATCAGAAGCTGGCAGGTTAGTCTGGCCCAGGGAAGTCTAGGCTGGAGCCAGCAAGCAGGAACCAGGGAACAATAAGAAACTAGGAACCAACAAGTAGAGCTGAGGCAATTAGTAGCACAGCATAAGAAATGGCTAGCTAGAGAGCTATCTGCCCTCTTGCTGGGCACTGAAAGGGATGCTGCTTATAAGCAGCAGCCATGCCCATGCAGGCCCACTCAGGTAACCAGGGCCATCTGGAGGCAACTTAACCTGCTGGCTGCCACGACACCTGACAAAACTATCAGAATACTATCATAATGCCGCGCTATAAAATCAAGGCTAATATTTGCCAGCAGTACTGCCAGTATATCAGAATATTACTTTGCTAATCCTAATGCCATGTTGGCAGCAAGATGGAGATGCCAGTGTGATTATTCACCTTACAATGCCTGATTTATTGTCCAGACATATTCCACTTTTACTATACATGTACTATACATGCTTAAGACTGGAATCTTTTTGCCTGCAGTGTCTGTTGGAGGCCTACTCCGTACCTTTAGTTCTTTTGCCAGTACAGAGCTCAGGAGTTATCAGACTCCAGAATAGCAGGGAAGGAGGGAAATTGGACAACAATACATCTCAAATAACTACAGTTACTGTAACCATTATATCTTTGGGTGATGGTCCATATAAATTCTTCTCACAGCAGCTCAGTTTCCTAATGTATCAGAAACTGGTACTAGGACTCTACCTGAATATGCAAAATGGATTACGTTATTAGTGAGTTCCACTGACCTGGTGTGTTCCTCAGCCCCAATGGTAACCATGTGACAGAACCACTAATACAGCTCCTAAATAGCCCTGATATTCCTATAAACTAATGGAAAGAGTCCATCTTTTCAATGGCACTACATAGTTCAGAATGTAAAGGGTGTAGCTGATGCTCCTTCATACTAAGGAAGAACCTTTTTATTTGGTCACATAAGTCATTTTTATAGAGTCTTTTCTATGTTGTAACAGAATATCCTGGTCATTTTTAGAGTAAATTATCTCTATGATAGCTAACCAGCCAGCATCCAGTCTGTGAGACAGAGAAGACAGGCATGGTTATAAAACATTCCCACTGTTTTGGGAAACAAAATGTCAAGGTTTTTTGGCAATATTAGTGGTGGCAGAAGCAATTTTCACATGCAGTTTGGATAACAAAACTGCCTTGGTCAGCTTGATGCTATAAGGACCATTATAAATCAACTCTTGGTTTTGTTAAAATCATTGGCATCAGAGAGAGTGGTGAGTCTAGCGAATGAGGAATGTATCTGAATGTAATTTTAAGCTCAGACTTCACTCTGGCAGAAAGGTAGGACACTTGGTTTGTGTCTGTGGCAAATAAGTGCTATGTGATGACTCAGCTGTGAAAGATTCTCTGAATGACAGAGATCTTCACTAAGTACTTATGATCATCTGAAAACTGATCTTCTAGTGTGGTATGTAATCCAGACAGGTGCATATCTGTCAGGATGATCTGCTGATGGATGCATCAATTCTGCAGCCATGTAAATTATTGTCATAGTCGAGATAATCATGCTCCTCCTTATCTGTTCACTTAAAATACTGCAGTGTTGTCTGTCAAGCCCTGAACAGTATTGCTTGGAATCACAGCTAGAAGACAGATACATTGATTTTGAGTCTAAGACAGTTACATAAAGATGAGTAACATACCATGACCACGAATCCTGAGTTTGATGTTGGTCTAAATGTGTGCTTCAGCCCAAATGTGCTGTTCACTGGGAACAGAAGTCATACTCCCTTTTGCATGCTTTCTTTCTGGTTCCAGGCCTCTTTTCCTCTTGACTATCCAGTAGATCAGCTTTAACAGAAAGAGTTCAGTGTGGTTTCTTGACCCTTTCCAGCCCATGGCCTGGTGGTTAGGGCCATGGAAAGTAGAAAATGTAGCTTCATATCCCCTCTTGTTTAGAAAGGCCTAAAACTTGATTTCCTACTGAAACCAAAAGAATCCACTGATACCACCCAGCAACAGTGTTAGGACTATTAAAAAAGAGGATATGGGATCAGTTATCAAAGTATTAAAAATGTGCATCAGAAACTGATCAACAAAATAATGAGGCTAAGCTATTACAATTATGGTGTTTTTGGGGGGAGTCCAGAATTTTACCATAATGTCAAAATAATGGGTAGACTGAAAGGAGTAAGCTTTATTATCATGGCTCCAGATTCACTGACACCTACTACCCTCAGCTCCACCATGGCAGTTGGACCAGTTTTCATTCTATGAGCATCAACAGAAGGCATATTTGAAAGCCTTTTACTATCCTAACTTTCTCCTTCCTTCTTCATTGTGCCCATCTGTTTTATCAAAAGCAAGAAAGTAATCACTGTTTTCACAGCAATTAGCTCAAGATTTAATAGCAGAATTAACCTCTTCTCGCCCACTAAGAAGGATTGTTTGACAGATAAGAGACTTTAGATGAATATCCTTTCACTAGCAAAGGACTTGGTATAAGATATTTTATATTTTGTTTTTCATTCTTTTTTCTTGTATATTCTAATCAATATATATCCAAACTTTGGCACAAATAATGTCACAAAGCAAGCTGAGGCCTCTGTATACAAAACCCTGAACCATAGTTAACTGGTCTCATGTAGTACAACAAGGTCAGATTACTTTTGACTCTCCATGCTCATTAATTCAACTGAAATTAACATTACCACTTTTTGGGACAGGGACCATCAAGTTTCATGAACAATGAGGCCAGGCCTATGTACCATGTACAATTAGGCTCTGTTCTTGATAGGTTCTTAAATACTGCAACAACAAATATTAATTAATAACAAGCGTACCAGAATCAGAAGCCTTCAAGGGAATTAGTGAGTTAATAGTTTCAAGTAATAAAGAAAATATTTCTAAATACTCAGGACTTGAAAGTGGAACAAGATGGAAAAAACTGATAAACTGAAGGAAAAGTCACTGAATGATATTTATCCAAGAGTTCTGAAGGAACATTGGAATGAAAGGCATTCTGCCAGCACAATGATGACCATGACAAACTTCATGGATTCTATGTATTAGTAGCTTAATTTTGGGTGAGCGAGCAGGGCAAAAGTCCCAGGAGCTGCCTAAAATGGGCACTTCTGAATGAATGCTTCACTGTCCCATTCTCCCACCATCCCTACAAAATCCTGCACCTTCCCTGCAACAGACCACCTCTGGCAGCGGGGAAATAGCAGCATAAAGAACAGGAGCTGTAACTGGAAGTTTGCTGCTCCTGGGGGCCATCACCTCATTTTTCTCAGCACCAAAATTGGTGTTTAAATGGCCACTTGACACCCAGGTTGACAACACAATGAAAAGATGACATCTCCCCCAGTGGCAGGGAATCTCCAACTGTTGTTCTTCTCTATGACACAGTACTGGCTAGTTATACTTCTCCTATATAGGAAAAAATGTGTTTTTTTAAGGTACTAGAAATTAGAACATGTCAGGAAACTGCTGGGTAAAGGTTAATCTGTTTTCTGTATAGACCTTTGAAACAGCTCTTGAAAAGATTCCTTTTATGAGGATATTAAGGAAACCAAGTCATGGGATAAGATACAAACACCCCAAATTAGACACTAGTTAGAAAACCTGAGGAAGGGTACCATGACACCTAAAAGCTTGTCTAAGTCTATCCCAACCACAGATGCAGCAAAATAAAAGATATTTCCCGTAAAAATATTTGCCTGTCAAAATGAAATGACGTAACTTTCAATATGGCAAAGATACGATATTGGGGTGCTCCACATTCTGCACAAGGAACAGCATTAGCTAATATGTTTACTAATGATCTGAAAAATAATAGGTGGGTAGTGGAGACCTATAAAATGGCTGCTGTAAAAAATAACCCCAATAATTGTTTCTTCAGCGAATGTTGCCTCCTCACTGCCCACCTATTTCTTTAGATCATTAAAATATATCTTCAATAATACTGTTCCTGTGACACATCCCCACAGTTAACCTTTATCTACATATCTTAAGAGGACTGCAGTTAACCCCCAAAGGAAACAGCAAAGCTGGCTGAATGAATGACAAGAAGGGAAATGTTGGATAAAAGGGTAGCACAGCAGAATGAGGTATGCCTTTGACCACCCTCAGTCAGCCTCTCAGAAGATAACCCTTCCACATAACCAATTTGTATCTGCACTTCTCTCAGGTTAGAATCTTACCATTCGCTCAATTTTAGTACTAAGGCCCAGGTACCACCCATGTTTCCTTAGCAGGATGAGCTGGAGTTCGGCCTCTGCCATAGATTTTCCACCCTCTGGGAGTTGCAAATAGTATGAGAATGCAGTGATAGAGAATGGCTCATTCAAAAACAAAGATTACTTTACACATCTTAGGAATATAATGAGGAAAGAGAAAAGAGCTCAAATAATTTTTTTTTATGCCAGATGTGTCAAACATATACTCCACCGGCTGGATCTGGCCTGTGGAGCTTCATGATCTGGCCTGTGGGTCTCAGACTGACCTGGCATGGAGAATTCAGTGGGCAAAGCTGGTCTGGTACGCAGGTTGGACCTGGCACTGCTCACAGCACAGGGGATTGGTCCAGTCTAAGCTGAATGTGGCCCTGTGCTGGACCAATCCTTTACACTGGCTTTGGGGCCAGTCTCTATTGCGCCATGCTGGAACCAGCTCACAGCACTGTCCAGCAGGGTGCTTAGGGTTGCCAACTCTGGCTGAAGCTATTCTGGGAGATTTTTTCCCCCCCAACATGACGTAATGTCATTAATTGAATTTATTTTCTTAAAATATCCTATTAATATCTCCAGGGTTGCTTTCAATAGTCACCAGGAGATTGATGCCGATTCTGGTAGACTTCCAGCCAATCCAGGAGGGTTGGCAACCCTAAGGACACTGAATGCAGCACACACCCCATGCTGGCCCCACTGTGCTGCAAGCAGCACTCATGTGCCATGTGCATCACACACCAGCCCCACTCCGGGGTTTGAGCTGCCTGCAGTGCAATTGTTTACAATGTCACTCTTCCAGGCCTCCCCAGCCCCTGATCTCCTCACTGGGATTGGACCAGATGACTGCAGGATGTGCAACTACTACTTCTGTCTCATTCTGATCCTCAGTCAGCATCTGTGCCCACATGTAGTCTCCTTAACCATTTCAAAGTTACTGTCTGTTCTGTGATCCTTTGACCTCACTTAGTCTGGTTTATGCATCTCACTGGGGAGAGCATTGCAGTGGTGGGAGGTAAAATTCCAGCAGTGAATTTGTTCATTAAATACCAACAATTGTTTCTGAGTCATTGTCTAGCTTCTGGGAAATGTCCAATGATGCCCAGGATTGAGTAAACTTGTTGCTCCCTGGTTGTATTGGATAGTAAGACAGTAGTATATATATTTATACATATAAAGACATATACATACACACACACACATATATATATATGCACACATACATACATATACATATATATACACCCCCCCCACACACACACCCATATATACATACATATACACACACAGAGCTTTTATAAGAATGGAGATTTTTTTACATTCTTCAAACATTAAATATATGTGGTGGTGTTCAGGAGATCATTTGAATTACCCATATACATTGCTGATTTCTAAATTATCTGTGACTACTCAGGAAATTACTTGAGTGCCATTATGAACAGCACTGTGTAAAACTCTCCTTAGCATTCAATGGCAGGCAAACAGCAAACACAATGGGATGGAAGATACAGAAAACAGTATAATGCCATTATATATGAATGGCCAATCTTCAGTTCCTATATTGTGTTCATCCTTTCTTAGGAAGTGATAAAGAAGAAACAGAAGTGCTTCAGAAAGAGATGATAAAAAGGCTCACCAGCATACAGAGCTTTATGAGGAAAGATTGAAAAAAATGATTTGTTTAGTATGACAGGAGATAAACAGAGGGATATCACAGAAGTACAGAAAATAACAAATGGAATAGGAGAGGTGAATCATGAGCTCCTGTTTACATTCCCTCACAATACAAGAGCAAAGGGACCTTTAAAGCAATTGAAAAGCAACATATTTTAGTCTAAGAAAAAAGTATGTTTTATACAGCACATAATTAACCTGCTGAACTTACCATCACAAGACAACACTGATGCCAAAGGCTAGGTAAGATACTGAAAGAGAATTTGACATTGAACACAAATATCCATAGTTACATTAGATGGTACATTATTTATATCTAAAAATACATTTTAAGCAGTTGTGAAATAAATAAGGTTACAAAAAATATAGCATGTTTGTCAAACTGACAAAAGCAAGGAAATGAAAAGTTAAGCTTCCTAACAATGTATACACTTCCACTCCCAGGCACACATGTTACCATTATTACAGCTACTGAACAAAACAAACCATATGCTGCAACTTTAACTCTGAAGTTTTCACACTTCTGCATGCTCCTTTAACTAGATTCTCTCTCTGACAACACTGATGGGCGTGTAAGTGTAATGCAGTATTGGTTGTGTTACGACAGATGAGTTTGGTAGATTTGTGCACTGTGGGTGGTTAAAAACGATAATAGAAAGCTGGTTTCCATGCATAGGTAGAATCAAGGTCGCCATGCTTTGTTTATGATGTACAACAGTTGTGGTAATGGTAAGGTATATGCTTACGTGTAGAAGAGTGAAGGTAAGTGGCCGTACGATTTGGTGGTTCAGATTTCCTTCCTTTTGTGTCAGCTATGTATGCAGGAATTGATCGAAACAGACGTTTATTTGCATATTCATTTCCCCTGCTTAATTGGGAATGGGCAAATGGATGGGACGGAGCAGGATGGTAAGGTAGAAGTGCAGTGGAAGTATATTATATCCATTAGCAGCTATACATGAATTCTTCTCTGAATTAAATATGAATACTTATAGAGAAGGTCTTATGTGTGTTTCTGGACAAGTTCGCCTATACCTGTTCCAACTCATCAGGATTGTATGCCCCTCTCCCAGCACTGCTAAATCAGGCTTTGCTGTGCCCAGCCCCTACATCTATCAGACTTGTGTATATAGCACACAAACATTCACTTAAAAGTGTGAACATCCACTAAAAGGGACTCTAAATTCAACTTTAAAAACAAAAAGACCTGCATATTGCAACAAGCCTCCTCAGCATGCCTCTCAAAGAATAATTTAAGCCATACCCTATATTCAAAGTTTTCCTTTAAGAAACTAAGCAAAATGGCAGAGAAATTACACAAAATTATATAAATAGTTCTAAGGACATAAAAACAAACATACTTTTAGAGAAACTCAGGAATGCATTCCCTATTCTAGAAAGCAATGCTAACTCTGGAGTCTTGTAATATGCATGCTGACTAGTCCTGGATTGTTTGGGGCGGGGGGGGTTATGATGTTTTTTGGGGATGGGGGTGAGGTTTTTTTGGTTTTGTTGTTTTCTTTCCCTATAGCTTCCGGTACTAGCCATTTGTCAGAGGCAAGATACTAATATGGAGGGACTATTCATTTGAAGTGGCCTGGCAATCCCTATGATATAATACTGCATGTTTTCCTTTTAACAGACCTATTCTCTAAGATAACTGAGACGGTGTGGTGGTTTTTTTTCAGGGAGGTTCATTACGGAACAATTTAGTTAGCTGCCACATACCTGATTTTTTATTATGGTTGACAAACAGATGAGATTAGGGAAATGATAGGTCTACTGTGAGACTATCATAGTGATGGCACAACTGTGCTGATATTCCCAAAGTAATTGTGTTAAAAATCTTAAATCAGGAGCCAGATTTACAGCTCAGATTACATGCAGGTTATTTTTATATTCACTAGAGCAATATATATTTTTCACGGCTTTTGAAATTTCCAATATATAAATGTGAAGTTAAAAACAAATTACTTTAATTCATACTCCAACTGCACAAAAATAAGCAATTAATGTTTACCTTTTCTTAATGCAAACTAATGATAAAAGGGCAATAGTGCATAATGTTGTGTACTATTCTGTAGACATAGCAGTAATGAAAACATTGCTAAAACAGTAAAGTTGCCACTACTGATGAGACTCAGGAGAGCTTCTTTAACAGATGTTTCCCATAGTAAATATATACTTTGCCTACCCTGATTATGATGATCTTGAGAATTCATGATTTGATTCAACATTCAACAACTCTTCAACAGTCTCATAAAAAACAAATTCTCGCAATAGGTTTACCTTACAAACCGCAGCCAATATAATAGATTTATGGCCTTGAATCCCTTCTGGTGAAATTGTATTATAGCATCCCTGTGTTCATGACATAATTAAGGTGGTATCAGCACTACAGTCAAAGACTGATGAATGAATGCCAGATTTTTCTCTGTTACTTTAAAGCTATCATGACTGCAGTGACTAGTGACCATTATAAGCTGACTTGACCATACACTTACTTCCTGTTGAAAATTTCAACTCTCTGTTCTGCATTGATTTATTATTAAACATGAACTACTGAAACAAGCTTCCTTTGACAGTTATTCATTATTATAGATCATTTCTGAGTGCTGAAACACATGCTAAGCACCGAACATCTTTCCTGCAAGATAATTTACTCCCTTAGATCCGTATCTCATTGCTAAGTATTGTTGAGGCATCTTTCCAGATGGGAGTAAATAGCAGGTCCCAAATTCAGCCCTGAAGTAAGCAGACAACTCCCCTGGAAATTGGGAATTGCTACAGCTGCTTATGTCAGGGCTGTAATTGGCCCCAAGAGACTTGAAAGAAACTAGTTTAAGATGACAGTAGTCAAATCCTGTAACAAGGCATGGTTTCAGGGTCAGATGGATGTTTGTTTTAACATTATACCCACAAATATTTGATACACATTTTCTGTCATATTTGCTTAGGATTCTTGAAATTTGGGATACTGTTGTCATATTTTTATATTCATAATATGCTTCTCATCCAATCAGTTCCAAAAAGCTCATACAGGCCATACTGTTCGTAAGGACCAGTGAAGCGCAGCATTTCTTGAATGGATAGTGGTGGTAACGTACCACTAGTAGTAAGGTTACCACTACACTATACTGCAAGCACTGAGGAAGAGGAATTTTGGCCATAAGAGCATTCCCTTAATTTTACAAAGAGGCTTTTGGGATATAGAATCACAGACAAATAGGGCTGGAAGAGACCTCCAAAGGTCATCTAGTCCAACCCCCTTCCTAAGACAGGATCATCCCCATCCAAACTATCCTATACAAATCCATAGTCTAAAATATACATAAGACTACCATCAGGTAATTTTACCTCTTATACAATGGAGAGGGAAGCAGAAGGGGAGGGGAGATCTAATACCACTTGAAGTATACCTAAGGAGGGATTGTGCCTTCTCTTGTCTTGAAGAATAAAGACCTAGTTAGCATGACATATTATCTCCTCTAAAAATAAGCACATTCCTGGCAGTCCTCTGCTAATGCCGTCTGCCCCCCCAGACTCGGGAGGCACCAGTCGCCCATGCTTCAGGCCTGTGGTTACTTTCCACCTGCAAGTGCAGCAGGCAATGCTAACTCACCTGTGAAACCTTTCACACCTTTTACTTATCTCCTGCTTGAATAGGGCAGGCATTATTTGATGCCTGAATGTCCAACTGCAGAAGGCAGATTCTTTCATACTACACATTATACATGGAGTAACCATATAGAATTGATCGACAATGCCATTTACCTTTTCTTCATTTAAGTTTCTCCTGAATACCCAAGCAAACTTAAGTCCCTAAACTTGTAGGAACTGTGTCTCCCTCTGTATTTTGAAAACACCTTATATACTAGGGTTATCACCACAATACTAATAAATAATATCAGCAACAAGATGATTTTGGACCTGGTTACAGACTTACATAAATCTTTCCCAGAGCTCATTTCAAGCCAGTCCTTGCTTTTCCAGTTCTAATAAAGTACTGAGACACAAAGGAACCACTAAAATTACCCAAGAACATTAGGGTAGAGTATTTAGAGCTCCTGACATCCACTTCTGTGCCCTAATGCAGGAGAATTTGTCGTTTTGGTATGCTTTTTTTATATCAACACTTCAAGCTTCTTTGTAGCTTGTGAACACTAAATACAGTTGCTGAGGTTCACCACTAGCTGGCAGTCTTTAAAAATCAGAATTATTTGTATATTGCATACTTCTGTTAAAGGGATCCAGTAAACCTTTACAGCTTGTAATGATTTCTTATATTGTCTTAGAAATTATTCTAAAGGTGACTTGTATAGTAGATGGCTGCATTCAAGTAGACATAATTTACTATTTTGCTCTGTAGGTCACCTCTAAGAGGTTTTTCTTTAAAACGTCATTCTAAAATTAGTAATAATTTATAGTTGGTTGACTCCTTTCTTTTTAAGTATTTTAAAGCTGAAGCACATTCTGTTTGAGGTTTCCATTTATACTGGTGATAAGCAAGCAGCATGTCAGTGTGCTAACTTTTCTGCTCTAAAGCAGAAATCCTGGTGTGTTTACTGGTTTCATTTGAAGAAATTTTAAAAGCAGTACATGCTTTTCCATGAATGGGTATGTTCACTTTAAGAGGTCCAGGGTTGGAATACTTAGGGTTTGGAAGCCATGACAGAGAAATACTAGTAGAGTTGTGCAGTGATTCTTGTGGAGGACGATGTACTTGGCTCATGTCAGTGCTAGGAACACTCCCTTTAAAAATCAATTCATTTTTGGACCAGATTCTCCTTTCTCCCTTCACTCAGGGAAAAACAAGAGTATGGAAAATGGAGCTACGTTGGGATAGAATTAGCACAAGAGAAGAAGCAGATCCGATGGTTTTATAAGGAGTTTGCAATAACAAGTCATCCATTTGTCTATATTCACAAAATATATAGCAAAGCTTTTAACTAGATAGGCCCAGCAACACATTCCTTATAATTGTTGTGCTGATGTTTAGTATAAGCAAACTTGAACATTTGAGCTTATCCTGGTGGTTTAAAAAACACACTTAAAAAAAAATCATATTGCTTACTCCCTGCACATAAATCATAGTGTGCCACCTTGTCTTTGCAGTCCTCACCTTCTCAACTGCTAAAAATTGCTGGCATCATTAACTCACTTTAGATTACGCTATTTCTCTTTCTCCCCAACCTGTCACCTCCTCATTTTCTCCAGCATTCCTCTGTTTGACAGATGCACTTGCTGAAATACTTCTCTTTATTTGGCTTACTCAGATTGTGCTATAATGACAATTTCCTCCTGAGAGCGCTGCTGTATCATGAGCTTGTTCTCTGTGCTCATAATCAGAGCTATTGCAGGTTTCCTAGCACCACAAGAACTGGAATACTGTATCCTATGGATACATTCTTTACTGTTAACTTGCCCCAGATTGTGTGGATTTATCTTTGATTCACAAAGACAACTGGTTTCTCTAAGTGAAATGCATATAGTGCACACTATAACTATGGCTTACATGACTTGGTGTCAAGCTGATTTTTGCAGTGAACACATCTTGTTTATATTAAGCCCTTCACGCTGCCAGTCTTGATATGATAGTCACATATTTCATATATTCATGACTTCTGAGCAGTCAGGGAGCTTTGAATTCTATATATTTGATTGCACAGGCCTGATGTTAAGAGCTGTTGAGCATACCCGTCTCAAACTGAAGTAAATAGAAACTGCAGGTGCTCATCACTAAAAAATCCTGGCTCTTTAGGGAAGCGACTGTCTTCATTTTTGTACTGTCTTAATACACTGTTGGGGCCAGATTCTATTCCATCTGAATGTAGACACAGGTGCCTAAGTGTGATTCTAGTCCCTGCTGTTCAAGTCCTGAAAAATCCACTAATGTATCTATTTTTGTAACACACTGACCCTTAAGATTGAGTCATAAAAAAGCAGAGAGGGGGAGAAGGTTCTTAATTGTTTTTCAGGGACTCCAGCAGTGTGGAACAGAATCACACTTTGGCACCTAAGTCCATTTATCCTCTTATTAGGTGGAACAGAATTTGCCTCTAAATGTCTAAAAATAATTCATGGTTTGGGTTTTATTTTTTTAATAGAAGATAATGTTGTGCCAATAGTTTAAAAAGGTAAACTAGATAATGAAGGTAAATCTATATTCACATAGTTTGATACTGAGCCTAGGCAAAATCATGGAACTGTCCATACAAGCTTCATTCGGTAAAGCAGGGATGTATATAGCCTACAAGGGGTTAACTTGCTGTCTCTGGGCCCCCTGTCTCCATGTCATTTCCCCTGCTGTTCTTGCTGATGGGGTCTTTGGGCTCTCTCTCTCACTCTCACCTGCAGCTTCTGCTTCTTGCCTCTGTCCCTGCCAATGAAGTGGCATGGCTCATGGGTCCCAGGGAACCTATAGTCTGAGAGGTTCAGGGGCCCAAAAACCCATGTGACATAGGGACATTTATTCAGCGTGATACACCAATGGTAGGGTTGGGCACCCATTGCCCTCATTAAACAATGTGCCCCCTAGGGGGCGAGGTGTGAGCAGCATGTAGCTGAGGGCCATGTAGCCTCCAGATGCTTGGTTGTGCAGCCCTACAGTAAAGAATTACATGAAGGCATACTTAAGGCCATAACATGGTTTTAGTTTATCAAAATGCTAAGTTTAACAAGTCTGGTTGATACAGTTACCTATGGCAATAGCAGACCACACATTTTGATTAACAAGTTAGTATACAAAAATCAATGTAGCACATATTGCTGAAGCTCTTAGGACTTGCTGAAAGATATCATAAATTACAGAACTACCGATTATCAAATGGGTTGTTTCTAAGGGGGCTGTATGGGAGCTTGTTCTTGGTCCAGCACTATCTGATATCTTCAGCAGTGATCTGGATAAAATATGAAATATCTGTAGAGTTTGCAGATAAATTGTAAGAGACTTAGTTTATTCGGCTAATCAGAAGCGATTAGAAAAAGATTTCAAAATACCTGCAAGGAGACTGGATTTGGTAGTAAAAGCCTTTTCAGTTCTAAAAACTGGGGCATGACAAGATCCTATGCCTGGAAATTGAAGCTAGACAAATTTAAGGTTCAGGTTTGTAAGAAAAAAAAGATACTAATGTCTGGGGTTAGGCTGATGAGTCCTCCAGTACAGAAGATGTATGAAAACTAGGAGCTCTACACCAAGTTGTTGCCCTGGAACAGCAGGCAGCCATCTGAGAGCAGCAGATGCAAGTTCCCAGGAGGCAAATACTATAAGCAAAAGGGAGGCAGAAAAGTGCAATTGCTACTCACTCACATCAGCGAGAGGCCCACTCAGGCACCACCACAATAATTGGGCCTGTCCAGAAGCACAAGTTAAAAGCTGTGGATGCTTCCTTGGGTGCTTTCAGCTGTTCATAATGGCACAGGTACAGCAAGGTGCCCGTGGGGCTCTTTTTTGATCAAGGTAAGTTAGAGGAATTAGAAGGGAAATTTTACTTGCTCAGTTTTCTGACCCTTCCAAAAAATGAGAAATGCTAAGGCCTGATGTGTGCTCAACCACTCACTTGAGTAGAGACACATTGCTGGCTTGATTGGTGCCCTGATTCTTCTGGGCAAGCATCTATAAAGAATTTGTCATGCTTAGAATGCCAGCTATTGAAATAAATACCTCTGGTTCCTTCAGTCTCTTTCTCACTGGCTGAAAGTCCCCCTGGGTGAGTGGTAATAGACATAGTCAGACCATTCAGAAAAACATCAAAGAGGGTACTGGGTATATTGTCAGTACTAATGGATTATGGCACCTATAACCCTGAGGTTACATCACAGTCCCGAAAAATAGCAGTCCCTCTATTTTTCATAAGGCGTTGTGTTTCGTATCAATAGCGGACAGAGTAGCAGAAAACCAAAATGTCCTCTATGACAGCCACCCTATGTCTACACGAGACGGTGGGCATCGGTGGACACTAAACATGATGCTGCTGCTACTGTGCAGTAGCAATGAGCTACTGTGCAGCAGCTTGTTGCTACTGCGCAGTAGGGTCAAATATGACCTGTGCACTGCTGGGGCTGTGCAGTACTGGTAGGTACTGCATAGTCAGGGGCACATGTAAACACACCCATTGTACACAAAGGTATACCGTCCTCAAGCCAATGCGTTGAGAGCTCTGTAATAGCACATTTAAAGAAATGATCAATTATTTCACAAAGAAAGGTCTGACTTTGAGATGTACCACTTCTTTCCCTGTTGTTTGCTATGAGAGAAGTCCTTCAAGCCTGGACTGGCTTCTCATCATTCAAGTTACTATACAGCCAACAGCCTAGAAATCCTTGATTTAAAAAAAAAGAAGTATGGGGGGAAAAAAATGTAACGAACCTAAAAACCCAAAAGTAGAAATAATTTTGGAGTTTAATGTCTCATGAAGAGATATCTGTCCCACGGCTGATTTGATTTTGTTTGGCCTCATTTGAAAGTCAATTTTAAGCAATATTAATTTGTATAATTTTTATCTCTATGTGGATGATCTTATTCTGTCTGTATGCATCTTTACAATTTTGGGACATATTTAGGTTTAATAGTATGGCCAGATCTCTAATCAAGCTATTTATATGTCAAAGGAACTAAGGAATGTATACCTAAAGCAGAGCCTCCCTATGCCTGTAGAAGGGTGATTGCGCCCAAAAGTTTGCAAAGAACTTTTTTCCAACTACTCAGGTGGTCTAATAAAAGATATCACATCTACCCAAAGAACCTTGCCTGCCTAATGAACAGAGAGAAGGTAAAACTAGTATCAGTGACCAATTGTATTACTAGGGCAAGAACAATTGCAACCTCTCAAAAAGATGACACAAAACACTACTGTGCAAATGGCAGCCAAAATATGGTAGAGCTCATCTGCCCGTAATGAGAAATAGTCACTCCATGAAAACAAGTGCATTTCAGGAAGATGGGTAGGGTGGCCATCATAGAGGACATTCTGGTTTTCTGTTACTCTTCAAAACAAAAATAGAGGACATAAAGGCATTGGGTTTTGTACTAATAGAGGACAGTGGACAACCGGATTGTCCTCTATGATGGCCACCCTAAAGATAGGCCCTGATTTAAGGGAATTGCAGATGCCCCAGGAAGGAAAGAAGTTTCTGGAGAATTTGCAGCAGATAGAACGCTGGTGGGGACCTGCTTTGATGGAATTCAGTAGCTATCTGTGAGACAGTCATAGTCTTCATATTATCACAGGCCTTGGGGTGAGTCTAGGTTCCCAGCAGCCAGGGCTCATAGGGTCAGGAGGCAGGTTGATCTCTACAAATACTGGTAGAACTCTGAAGGACTGGGCTGTAGCCAGATGAGAGGGTGAGAAATTTTACTTGACTTTTTGTTCTTCTTATACAATTCTTTTCTTCTGTATCTGTATCTACATCCTTTTATTGTTTTGTCACCTAACTGTTTGTCTGTGGTAAAATGTGATCTCAGAGTGAGTGATATTCCAGGATAGCCACTTATATGGCGATTGGGGGCGGGGAGGAGGGGAGCTGGCAATGATTCCTCTGCTGCAGCTGCTGGGTTGATTAAAGGGCAGTGGAGATGGTTCTTGTGGGAACATCCCAAGAGATTATTTTAGTCTGTTCCTCAAGACAAACAGCATGATAGCAGGGAGCAAGTTGGGGCTCTGGGGGTACCTCACAGATGGGTCTGTGACAGAACTCAACAAGACACCTGATGTGATGGACTGCATCCTCTGGTTGAGGGAAGGGATAAAGTTGCTTTGGGGTTTTGTACAAGACAACTTCCACCCAGCACAAGCAGTTCAGGAAATAGAATTTAACAAAGGAGCTTGAACAAGAGACGGGTTCAAAAGGGAGACCTAGTGCTAGTCTTTCTAACAAGCTTTAGACCCAAGGCTGATCCAGTTCCAGAAATAATTCCATGATATAAAACCTTTGAAGACATGGAAGGCCCGTGAAGGTTTCCTTGTACTCTCTTATCCCTAAAATAAATCTGATAGGCCTACCAACAACAACAACCCTTCTAGGTATATTGGAGGCACTAGGAAAATAGCTGCAACAGGTCCAAACAGTTGAATTAGTAAAAAGTTTTAAGAACATCTTAAAACAACCTGACACACAGACCTAGTATTTCATTGTACAGAGACATTACTAAGAAAGGTAGAACAAGAGAACATACAACCCATCCCCAGAAACTCAAACTAGAAGGTGCAGTTAGGGAAGAGATGGAAAAGATGGATGCAAGACTGAGGGGAAAGGCCCTATAATGGTTGTTTACCAACCAGATATGTGAATGCAATATTACATAAACCTCAGGAAAGTGAGCACAATATCAAAATTTGATGCATATCTTGTGCCAAGAGAAGAAGAACTCAGAGTATTTGGGAAAAATACCACCCTCCATTGGACTTAACAAAATTATTCTGGAAATCCCACTAACCTTGACCTCCTGTGTAAAAATACCCTTTTGACCACATGGACGCCTTTCAAATTTAAGGTCATAGGAAAAACTCAGCATCCTATAAATAGACTATGCCCCCTTTAGAATATGTGCTCAATTGTCCTGATGACATCACTGTGTGCAGTACAAGTTGGGAAGATCATCTTAGATCCATAACAGTCTTATGTACCCTGAAAGAAGTGGGTTTAATTGAAAAACACACAAATTATGACATTGGGAAAGGAGAAACCAATATTAGGGTATCTGCTAGAAAATAAGTATGCCAAGCCACAATAAACAAGCTACAGGTTCTACAGAACTGTAATATCATAATGACTAAGGTATAAGAACAGGGCTTACAGGATATAAAACAAGGACCTGGCAACCCATGGACTGCATGCAACCTGTTGTGGCCCACAGGCTCTCACCCCATTGACACTCCTGTCATTGCTTGGATTTAAACAGCAGCCAGAATCTTGGGGGGAAGGGAAAATAAAACTCCCTCTTTCAGCATCTGCTTCTTGCCCCTGCCCAAGGGGTGAGGCAGTGCAATACGTGGCCTATGGAGTGGAGGGTGAGTCTGGGGTCATGTGGGTGTGGTGCTATGGAAGGGATACCACGTCTGCATGTCCATGCACCAGCAGCACAGTGCTGTGGTGAAGGGCACCACATGAAGTGAGAGGGCTTACCTGCATGGGCGTGTTATGCACCACAGTGTGGGGAGGGGCCCTGTGGTGTGCAGCCTGGTGGACCATGGCTTGCCCTGGTCTAGCCTAAGTAGTATGTGGCCCCCGCTGGTATGGCACTCAGAGCATGCAGTCCCTGACCACTTAGGAGCTGGATAGCCCCATTACAGAAGAGTATATCCATGTTCCTTGACCTGGTAGTGCTGTATACTAAGCTCAGTCAGGTATTAGTGCTTCTGACAATACACTGGACTCCAGAACACACACTGAAGTGCTACACAGACAATATATGTTATGATCATGGGATTTCATGTAACAGTTTATTCTTCATCTAGATACTTCCAACACTGCTATTGAGGCTGGCCTACCATAAGAGTATGAAGATGAAGAACATCCAATACTGCATCTTAACGATAAACCCCATTTCCAGTATGTGAGTATACTTTATGATTATGAACAATGCCAGCTGTCAGTGGGACAGACAGACAGAATCAACCTAAAAGTTAATCACAAACCTAGCTCCTTCAAAGTAGTTGAAAAATGTGAGGAAGCACAATAAAAGGTGTTGTATAAAATGGTAACTCAATCTACAGACTTCTGTTTTTAATAGAACAGACACTGATACTAGACATAAAAGCAGTTTGAGACTCCTATCAGTAATACTCATGCTACTTTTCAGGGGAGAAGAGGACTGGCATCTATATTGATGAGATTTATAGGTGATGCATAATAAAGACAAGTTAGAATTCAAGGAATGTTAAAGCCCACCATTAATCCTGGCATCTCAAGCATTCACTCAGGGCCAACTACAGATATAAGCAAAAACTAAAGAAGATGATGATCAATTGACAGAAGGGGAACGGCTCTGAGAGAAATTTTAGGTTGAAGGCAGAGCTGAGGAAGCATAGAGGAGTATACAGAGGAAGGCCAAATCCCCTTCCACAGGGCCATATAAATCCACTGATCCCAGATGGTCCAGATTCTTCACTTCACTTTCACTCTCCTGGCCAGTAGTGAGCTAAGGGTGCTGACAGAAGTGACATTTGTCATGTGATTGGCCCCCTGAAAGCACCCTACAGCGATGCTGTGACATATACATATGGCTGCTTTAAAAGTGGTTGATCATACAACAAATTAATCCTCATCTAATGAGGGATCAGATGAAGGTGGTCCAAAGTGGGCCTTAGGGAATTTCTGTTCCGTAGTGTCAGTCTCTCAGTGTGATCAGGGTATAGGGTACTGTCTGCAGGAAGGGGAGGGAGCTCTGGGCTGGGATTTACATGACCTGAGCTGGAGGGGAAGTGGGTGAATTGGAGCTCCCCCCCACCTTGCAGCTCCACCCCAGTTCCCTCACCCTCCCTTCTCCCCTCTTCCTTCCTGCAGACAGCACCAGAGCTGGGAGGGAGGGGAGCACAAGGCTAGGAAAGAGAGGCTGTACACAGGCTCCTCCTCCAAAGTGGAATTTAATCCCCACCCTCTGAACCCTGACCCAACAGGCAGACCAGGGATTGGGGAATGGCAGGGGTTGCTCTAACTCATGATGCTTTATGTGAAGCACCATGAATTAGAGCAGGGACCATGTCTTGCCAGTGCCCCGGAGGCGGCACATAAGGAGTGCACATGCACCCCGAGCGTGGCAGTGCAACCCCTACAAAAAGGTGGCGCCAACATGGTCAGCAGTACCTGCAGGTGGTCACCGCTCACCATCCCGCCACCAATACTGCCAACACTGCCGGTGGCATCTGTGGATGGTCAGCGACCTCTGGTTGGTGCTCACCCCCATCCCCCCCCGCTGATAGCTCCAGTGGCATCTGTGGGAGCTCCCGCTTACTGCCGCTGTGCTCCTGCTGCCATGCTCCCACCACCACTGTGTCCCCCCAGGAGCCAGGGGCACACATCGTTCGTTCAGTGTCCTGACTGAAGATAGATCCAGCAACAGTGAGATCATTGGCACATGCTGCCCCTGCCCCCCAAGTTTGGCCACTGCTGACACTGCCAGTGGCATCTGTGGGCCGTCGCCACTCAGCACCACCCCCACTGCCAATGCTGCCTGCGGCATCTGTGGGTAGTCACCAATCACCAACTTCCCCCTCCCCCCCACCTACCGAGACCGCTGCAGCTGTCTGTGGGTGGTTCCCACTCAGCCCGCCCTTGCTGCTGACATCACTGCAGCTGCCTGCGGGCAGTCCCCACTCGCCTTTGCCACACCCCCGCTGCTGACACTGCCACCAGCCTCAGTAGGCACGAGGTGTGTCACCATGCCCCACCAGCCCCAGGAGGTATCAGGTGTTCATGAATGAGATAATGTTGCTAAACTGAAACTCTCAGCAGTAATTCTGCTTGTGTGATCCACAGACCAACACTTAGAGGGTATTCAGCATGGTCTGTCATAGAAATGAAACATGTGGTGATGCTTCTTGGTCAGCATATCCTAGGTCTGGATGCTTTTAGGTCAGGGTTGATAAACCCACTACCTACACAGCTCCCCATGAGTGATTACTTGGAAACCAAATGCTGGACTGGGCACACAGGGCAATGCAGGACCCAATCCTAGCATGCAGAGCCAGATGGGGATGACGTAGGGCTCTGGAGCCTAATCCAAATGCATGGGGTCAGGCAGGGATGGCATGGGACCCTGGAACCCAATCCTGGTATATGAGGCCAGGAGGAAGCAGCACATGGTCTCATGGCCTGTGGATTGGCCCCCTGGCATTCTTGTAGCCCATAGGGCCAAAGCCCTAAGCAGCACTGTTTTAGAGACTCTCCTGATCAATTATCCAGAGAGTCTCCTGATTAATTTTAAATAAATAAATAGTTAAATAAAGTTCAGGCCACCTCTTCATGCCCTGTAATCCCACACTAAAAAAAAAATTCTTTATACCCTGTGTGGCTTCTACTTTCCTTTAGCTAACAAATATTTATTGTAAATTCAAATCAACACTGCTTGAAAGTGTAAAAGATATCAACTTTTGAAAGGAAAAAGACTCCCAGAAGATCAGATCTAAACTGCAAAGCAATCCAGAGGTAGCAGCAATGGGATGGTATTCTCTCTAAATTAATCTAGTTTGGTTAATATTTTTCTATATTTTTAATCTATCTAGGACTCTTAGAAATATTTATTTGTAGCTTCTGCCAATTTAATTAATGTGCTACTTTTTCCCTTTTCCATATCATTAATGAAGATGTTAAATAAGACCCGTCCTACCCCTAATCCCCATGGTATCTCAACTAGACACCTCCCCCACAACTCAATTTATCATTACCCTTTGTTTGATGATTGCTTGGAAGATACAGATGATGCAAAGTGAGGCTGCCCACCTGCTTGGCTGTGTTAACCACAGGAAGCATATTACATCAATTATTTAAAAACTTCAATGACTGTATTTGCTTCTGGCTGCAATTCAGAGAATTCAGTGTTGACAGTGATCTATAAAGCACTATGACCTTTTATGTCCTGGCTAGCTGAGAGGCTGCTTCAGCAGTCAGGATCATTGTAGATGCTCTTGCTAGCAATCCACAGGACACGTTGCTCTGCTTGTGTCAGTAAGCAGTGCTCCAATGTCTTCAATTGAGAGACATTTACATCAGAGAACTTGGCCCATTGATATGAACATTTAGAAAGGAAGGCAGGCTATACTCATTAGGCAGTCTTAGATATTGAATTGACTCTTGCATTTGTCTATGCCAAAGCTTTTTTTCAGTGTGTCGCTTCAAACATCTCTATTTTCAGGTTTGTCAGGAAAAAGATTATGACTGGCATACAGACATTTAGTTTCTCCTGGGAGAATCGCTGCTTTCCCAATACAAACTACAAATGTACAGATGTTTAGGATTCTTTTCCCAGAGCAAAAGTGGCTGCTCCAGGAGAAAAATAACCTGGGAACAACCAAGGTTAACTTATTCCCAGGAAAGTTTCTCCTGGGAGAGCAAATACCTGTACACATTTTCTTCTGAAAGAAGCCACCGCAGTCTTCCAGCATCCCAGGTTGCTTTGCTCCTGCCACCCTAGGAGCAATGTATCCAATGCTCACTGGATTCTGCTGCACCAGCTCAGTAGGGAGTAAAACATGACTCTTTCACAATCCCACACTGTGCTGCCTGAAGACATTGGCTGATCAAGGCTGCTCAGTCAGTCTATCAGGGCTGCCCTAAGCACGGCTGCTATTTGTCCTTGGGCAAACTGAGGGAGCCTCAGAACACTCTCAAATATGTGCACAGGCAGAGCTGACCCAAGCAGGGTGTGGGGCCTGAGGCAAATCAGCCCGTGCGGGGCCCCATCCCTGCCCTGATCCCACATGCCCCAGACCCGAAGAAGCTGCTGTTGCATCAGCAGCGGGTAACAAGCGGCTGAACGCAAAGCTGGCAGTGGCAGCGTGGAGTCACTGCAGCTGCTCCACCCAGCTCCACGGGGCCCCCCCAAGGCATGGGGCCTGGGGCATTTGCCCCGATTCACCCCCCACAGGGACGGCCCTGTGCATAGGTGTCCTTGGCTGTACAATTCCAGCACTGCAAGCTCTCTGATCTCCAAGGGCTCAGTATTTGTATGTCTGTTCAGGAGTTTCTCGCTAAGTTTTTCTTCCTGGAGAACAAACCTGGGAGAGTTCTACCAGATCATTTGAATGTGTGTATGCAGCCTTTGCAGTTTGTATATAGATCATTCTGCTGAATGTTGTTCTTGTTGATGCTGGCCAAAAAATAATAGGAACAGAGACAAAGCAAGTATGGTTCCAGAGAACTCTGATGCCCCTGGAATACAAAGGAGTCAGATGAAAATAAGCCAAATACCAGGCAAGATCTTAGTTGTGGCAAACATTCCTTTATCAGAAGCAGCCCCTGGAAAGAAACATGAAGAAACACTGTGCATGTTCTTGTTGAAAACCTACCAGTAGAAGATAGAGCAAAACTTCTTCTCTACCCTTTGTCTTCCTGATTTCCAGGTACTTACTTTTTCACAGACTGCCTCTTTTCTACCTTGGCGAACTCAACTACAGCAGTCTTCCTTGCTTACCTATGGCATTTCCACCACACCCTCATTCCTCTCCCCACACACACACTCTTTGTTTTCCTAATTTCCACCTATTTACATTTTCACTGACCTTCTGTCACACTTTTAACTTCTTTCATTCCTTGGAGGAGTACCTTTGCCACCTGATCTGGCTGCAATGTTTTTGACAATCTTTTAAGTCATGTTACAAAATTGCAGAGCATACATACAGAACAACATAATCCATACAGCAAATAAAAAAGATAAAACAGTTTCTTCAGTTTTTTTAAAAGATCAGACATGGAGGCAAGTAAGCACCCATAGAAGGGTATCTGTTCATGTAGAAATATCACTCTCCAAAATTAATCATAGCATATATAAGAAACCATGACACTGAATTTATACCTACTTTGAATAACTTGGAATAGCACAAAACAGTCAATACTTACCGGTGAATCTGTCTTTTCATGCTGAGGTAATCTCTATCATAAGTAGCCACTGTGGCAGAATGCCACCTCTGTCTCTCCCCAAAAACTCTGCTATGTGACAATTTGGTTAACATGGTCACTGCAAAGGGCAGACATCCCATGGGCTCCAGGTAACCCTGAGTTAGATATATTCCAGAGGGAGGGGGGAAACCTGGGTGGGAGGGCTTAAGCTCCCTATTGTTCTAAGCAATACCAACCAGACTGGGAGGGTGCTAGAGACCCTGCCAGTCTACCCGGCAACCGTGATGCATTTCAAATTGGTTGGCTACTTCCACCAATTTGAAAGACAATTTGAACAGGCAATCCTCGCAATGCAGACCTTCCTCAGCCATACATGCAGGTGCATCTCATTCAAACTTTCAATGACCACCAGACTACCCCAACACACAAGCAGTCCCACGTTCCACGCACAGGAAACAAAGGAAATAAATGTAAATATTTAGAACAAATAAAAAAATAAAATCTTCCAAATGCAATGTCCTTATCTAGATCACCTTTCCCTTGGAAGTCCTCTTGAATTTGGGAAGGGAGATGTCCCTCAATACTGGGGCTCCTAGCACAGGTCTCCCCTAGTTTGAGCTACAGAAGATGGCCAAAAGGGTCAACACAGACCCATTCATAAATTTGCCACTCTCTCTATCATGTGACTTCTTAATCAGATTCTCACAGATGACAGCCGACACTTGCCAGATGACTTTATTAGCAAGGGAAAGGCAAATTCTCCCTGACAAACCCATTCTCCTTGGCAAGAGCTAGCTTATTATCTAGAGCACTAGTTTTCAACCTTTTTAGACTTAGGGCATCCCTTTTTTCGCTTGAGGCATCCCTCTTTCAGTTTAAGGCATGCTCTTAGTTTTCACTCATTTTTTGATTTTGGAACAATATAGGAGTTTTTCTATTACAAGGAACTCAGAAAACCATAACAGCTCAGAACGTTTTTAACACAATTAATTCTTAATGGAAATCTCTGGGTTTATCATATAAATCATGTCTGCAGCCCTACTGGTGCTAAACTTGTGTGGCTCCTCATGATGCCCTTGAAAGGATCAAGATACCTCAGAGTGCTGTGGCACCCTGGTTGAGAATCACTGGTCTAAAAAAAAAAAAATTCAGTAGTATAGCATATATAGTATAGTAACTCTTTGTTGTTAGCCTTCTACAAATAGTCCTTAGAAATTTTAGTACCATGTAAAAGTTAAAAGAACAGAGAAGGGAGAGGGCTAAACCTTCAAGAATGGAAATTTGTTCATGACTTCATACAGGGGTATAGGTTGTAGCTGTGTTGGTATAAGGACATAGGCAGGCAAGGTTCTTTTGGTAAATCTGATATCTTTTATATAAGACTTACCCAAAGAACCTTGTCTGCCTATGTCCTTAGACCAATACAGCTACAACCTATACCCCTGTACATTCTTCAAAAGCCTGACAAAGGGTATGTACCCAAAAGCTAGCAAAGAAGAATTTTTCCAGCTATTTGAGTTGGTCTAATAAAAGATACCAGATTTCCCCCCAAAACCTTGTTTGACTTCATTCAGAGGTCATAAGCTTCCTGTGGATGAAGATCCCCAACTCCCAAGATTCTAATTTATTAATTCTCTGTTCCCTCAGACTGATACATGTCCATTCTCCAGCCCAGCAATTAATCATGCAATACTAGCCTTTAGGTCAGTTCTGTTCCCATACCTATTCTGACTATTGATTCTACCTTCTACCCCCACACACATGAGTTTCCAAGCCTCAGTCTCTCCTCCTGGAAGTTGTTACCCTGCTCTGGGCCTGGTTAGGGAGTATCTGAATGAGCTCTTTACCTCTTCTCTCTCTGCCTGGGTCAGGTATTGCTAGTATGACAAAGGAACTGGAGAAGAACAGAGAGAAAGCATCTATTTTGCACAGGATGGAAGTGAAAAGAAAGAATTACCATCAGTGTTAGTGCTCTTTCTTGTCCTTTCTCCTCCTGACTGTGAGGCTGGTTCGCTTCCCTCTTCCATCATTTTAAAATTTCCTTTGGCTCTCAGGGGGGGAAAGTTCACCCTGACTGGCTGTTCTTTTCAAAGATGACAGAGGGGATTTTTCTATCCCATGCCAGGCAGAACTGAAATCAGAAATAATGCAGTCACCTCTCATGTCACCTCAAGACTGGCTCCAGCCTGGGCCAAGTTCAATAACACTGTCTCTCCTTCATATCTGTCACCATCACATATGAAATCAAGTATCCATTTAGGCCATAAACTTTTTGGAACAGGGCTTCTTCAAGCATCTATTATCTTTTGGGACACTATTAAACAGTGATGGATTTGGAAAAAAGGAAAAAGAAATAAAGTTGGTGAGAGGGGATTATATTGCCACTTCCCCCTCCTAATTCAAGTTCTGCTATTATAATATTACCCAACTTGTTTATGAAGGTGAAACTGAAGGTAATAAATAAATATCATTTACCTATTGACGACATCCAGCTCTGTTTAATATACAGGCAGTGTGTGAGGAGCTATGAATCATGTCAGAGATTTAAAGGGATTACTGATAGAGAAGAGTGTAACCTTTATTCCAATGCAACAGCTGCACTGAGAAATTTCCATAATAACAGTTGGTTTTAATTACATAAGGAACTGCAAAGCCTTTTTAGCTTCATATCAATAATACAGCTTTGATTCTAAAGTTGCTAAACAGATAATCCTGGGCCTTTTTTGTCAAGGCCAGCTTGTGAATAGCAATGATTTAAATCCTAGTGTTTTAAGTCTGGGAGAATGGAGTGGGGGAAAGCGTATATTTTTCCCCACATGGATAGCAAAATTATAAATAATGTCTAGGAGCCATATTTCTTTCACATGAATGCTCCAAGAAATAGCATTGATAGCTAAATAAATACAAGGAAAAAAACTCAAAAACTCAGGGACACTCCACAGGCACCAGACAATTTAAATCTAAACCTTATTCCAACATCATCTGATAAGACTTAAAGAAAGAACTGTATGTCTAAAATTAGTCCATTTTGTTAATAAAAGCAGAATATTTTTTAGTCATTTGAAACCCCAAAAGTCAGTTAAAATCCTACTTCCTTATCTCCTACTCTTCCAGCTCCTCTCTGTGATTGAACACTGGCCTCTGACTGCTTAATGCCTTATTCATTCCTCATTTTCTGGGCAGATCACTAGTTTGTGAAGATAATTAGAGACCCCTGCTATTCCTTCTAAGCCTTGAATCTTGAGGCTAATTAAAATGGAGTGTTGCACATATGCAAGCAGCTGATAAAGGCTTGCAGCAAGGTACCTGGAATCATGGTATTTGTATAGCAGAGAGGCAAAAAGGTGCATATACTTTGTAGTGAACAGAATTTGCTACGCCCCTCCTTGTTTTGCAATGCAAACCTCAGCTAAACAGAAATAAATCTCCATTGTCAGATTTTTCTGGATCCTATTATAAATATATGCTGTTATCTTAAATGTTTTTCTCATGGTTTCCTGGCTAATCTAAAAATCTAGCATTTATTTCCTAAGTAAAAAATGTCAATTCTTTATCCCCAAATCCCCTTCTTCCACCTCTTGGTATTCTTCTTAGAGGATGCAACTCCTCTGACAGAGCTTGTTTAAGATCAGAGAAAGCAGCCGAGAACAATGCTTTCTTTCACCTGGAATGGTGTGAATACAGTACAGGTATGGTGCGCACAGAAACTACTCCTGTTCTTGCTTTTCACTATGGACTTTAGGATTATTTACTCACATACTGGCTCTTTCAGCATGTACATATCCATGCTGCTGGACACTCCCTCTTAAATGGTTTAAGTATTTTTGTGTTGATTAAAACTATTCCCATTGGAAATAGTTTTAAATCATGTTTCTTTGACAAACACCCTGTCTAATTTTCTGTTAATTTGGGAGAAGTGTAGCATGCCAATATACATCAATAAAAGAAAGGTGCTGCTGGCACTAAGCTGGACCCCTGAATGCAGCAGAACATCACAGATTCTATTCACACAGCTATACTGTGTGGTTTGTCCTTACTTATCCTATAGATCCTCAAACTCAGTAAGTTCTGCTCAGTCCCTGAGGCACTTCCTCAGTGCTGTCAAACTTGCTTTTCTCAAAATGAATTTAAGCTATGGCCCCAAATTAGACTATGCTATCATGAAAGGGTGGAAGGTGCTGTGCTAGTGGATCCAAGTCCGGAAATGAAGAACTGCACTTTTACTGGGGAGGGGAGCAAAGAGAATTTGTCACTAATATAATTTTTTTTTTAAAAAAGCTTTTCTTTATCTTCATTTATTTTCTAAATTTCAAATTATTCTATTTCTAAGTATAATACAGTCATGAACTTATTTATAAATATACAGCTTCAAAGTAGTCCTGGCATATTAGACATAGCAAATTGGAAAGAACAATTTTGGAAATACATGAGATTTTACCTATTATGGCAATACATTCTTGCCTAATAATTTCTTCAGCTCTGCTTTCTAATTCTAGAATTACCATCAGAATAACATACAGCACAACTCAATTTGTGATAGTTTGAGATGCTTGATTCCATCTATTAAAATATTAAGAGGTAGCATTATGTTATTTTTAAATGCATACAGAGATTTTGAATAGCATACGCTATCCTCACTTGAAAACTACCCCAGATTGACTAGAATTATATCACTGTCAAAAAATAATATATACATATCAAAATTCTCTTTAATAAAAATATGTGAGATGGGATGATAGACCTAGAAAGAGCACCCAGGTCATCAAGTCCAGTCCACTGTGATCATAGGCAAGTATGTAATCAGTACATTCCCAAAGGCATTCATAGGAACATCCACTCCTGCCCTCCCTGCATACCAACTTAGTACAAAAATAAAGGCTTCAGAAAGTACAGTGTGCCACAGGAAAACTGCACTAGTGACAAGGATGCTATCAATATAGTGGGCTCTTTCAGTGGCTGCAAACTAGTTAGGTGAAGAATACCTAGATGAATGAACTGGCAGAAGCATAAAGCAGGGGTCAACAACTTAGGGCCCAATGACCATATCCAGCCCATATCCAGCCAATATCCTTTGTCCCCATTAGGCCAGGCTGCAGAAAGAAGTGGCAGCTGGGTCCTAGTGCTGGCCCAATATGGAACCAAGCTCAGTCGCTGCAGCCTACTACTGGGGAAATATTACCAACGATGATGTAAAGCAACTAAAACATACTGGAAAGGTCATGGGGAGCATTTTTTCAATCTCATAATCATAAACTTATGTTGAAAGAAAATTAATACCAGTATATAAATGCCTTCAGCAAGCAGAGAGAGTGCTATAAAAATTGCTAGATTTATAATTTTCCTGAACATCTATGAACACCTCTGTTGTTTAAACTATAGTAATAGTATGTTATACTGTCTAGATAAAGCTGGGATTAGTTGTGCTCACTTGTGTTATTTCAGTACAAGTCATGGAAGGCCCTAGTGCCAGACTATCTAGCTATGGAAAGATCTGTATTGACAGTCAACTTGTGTACACAAAAGCCTCTAGCATGGTTTAAACAGGGATGTGCCAATATCCTGATTCAAATAACATTCAGCGGCTATAAGATCTTATCAGTCTATTGAAGATAATTTATTATGCTTGTCTCTATACATGGGCAAGTTTCATATTTATGTTGTAGTGAACCAGGGGCAGACACAGGCATGGGTGAACTGGGTGGCTGCCCAGGGCCCAGACAGAAAGGGGGCGCAAAAACGGTGAAAATAATGAATATTATCATTATCTCTGGTGAAGGGGGCCCTTATACTAAAGTGCACCTGGGGCTGCCAGGAGTCTAGGTACAGTGCTGTAGTGAACAAATCTTATCCATTACTAGTTCCAAACTAAAGGGACCAGGATACTCTATTGAGCGTATTGCTAATAAAATATGAAATGGTAAGGTGAGAACAAGAGCAGATTTTAGATCTAGTACCTGACAAACATTTAAATCTAGATTTACAATGCAAGTGAGGTCACTTTGGGTGCCCGTGTCTGAAATGCTGAACCTCAGAACTTCCTCCCAGCTGTCATCTAAGCCTAGCAGCACTTAAATTTCTTCACCATCTACATTTTTCTATGGACCCATCTTTCTGCTACTGACCATGTATGTAGTCAGGCAAGACTTGGTAGCACTGATCTGTTTGGTGACTAAGCTCTAGTGGGATTCATACTCCAGGTGTTTTCCAGGTCTTGAGGTCTACTGATAGGCTTTTTTTCTAAACACACCTACCAGATCAGGTCTTGCAAACCAGAGCTGTCAAACGTCCAAGCAGCCAGGGACTGCACTGCCTCTGGGTCTCATGAACAATGATCACATGCCAGGTGGGCCACACCAGGGTGAGCCATGGCCACCTGGGCTGTGAACTGTGTGACAGTCCCTGCCACTGCATGACACATCTGCGCAGCACCCTCAGCCACTGCACCATGTGCCCATGCAAGCACCCTCCCCACACTGCTGTATACCATGCACCCATGTGGTCCTGGACTCACCTTCTGTGCTGTACACCACACTCTACACCCCCTGAGGTAGCAGGACAGATGAAACCACTGGAAGAGCCTGTAGCCCCTGGCTGCTGTGGGGGCCAGAGTGATAGGGGGAGTGGCAGCTGAGCAGCATCTGGGGACAGCAAATTAACCGCTTGCCAGTCACATGTGGCCTTCTAGCTACCACTTCAACAGCCCTCAGACACCAAATATCCTAGTGAGCACTCAGTTCAGAACTGGGACATCCAAGTTTCAAATTCCTCCCTCCTCCTAAAATCCATGTCCCAAATTAGGCAGATCTCCCATCTCTCTGATCATAAGACTTCAAACAATTCTGAGGTGTGTTCTTCTACTGAAGCTGTACCACTTTTTTATAAAATATTTAAATATTTATTGAGTCAGTGAGAAGACAAGAATGACAGTATAGTAATTAGATGGTTACTGCCTTCATATAGGAGACCTGAGTCCTGCCCTTGTCTAAATTATTATGTTCTACTGGCAGAGCTATTTCAGCTGGGGGTGTGAAAAGATCCTCTCTCACAGCTGATATCATTCTGACAGCAACCCCCCACAGCAGGAGTACAGCTCTGCCAGCATGAGGTGGCTTCTCTTGGCAGAGCTTCTGCTGCTCAGAAGTGAATTAGTTCAGGTGGCAGAAAGATTTCTGCTAGCAGAGGTACCTATCTACAATCAGGGGGAATAGCCTCCTTAGCACTAGCATCAGTAGCTCCCATATTGTGGGCAAAGCTCTCCCTCCAATAAATATTTAAGCAATTTCTATTAAAAAAGGAGAGCTTCAACAGGAGACACCAAGAAAGATCCTGATCTAGATTCCTTAAATCCCAGTGTTTGGGGCACTCTCCTAGGAAGTGAGAGAACAGCTTTCAAATCTCTATTGTAAATCAGCAGAAGAAGAGAGATTTGAACAAGGATCAGCAACTTCTTAGGTGAGCACATTAACTACCAGATGATTAGGTAAAGTGGTGTGACAGTTTGGAGGACTGGACCAAAAGACATCTCATGAGGTTCAATAAGGACAAGTGCAAAGTCCTGCGTTTAGGCTGGAACAATCCCATACACCAGTACAGGCTGGGGGATGACTAGCTAAGCAGCAGCTCTGCAGAAAAAGACCTGGGCATCGTTACAGAACAATAAGCTGAATATGAGCCAACAGTGTGCTTGTGTTGCCATGAAGGCTAACAGCATAGTAGAAGCATTGCCAGTAGATCGAGGGAAGTGATTATTCCCTTCTGTTTGGTACTGGTGAGGCCATATCTGGAGTACTATTTTCAGCTTTGGGCCTCCCACTACAGAAAGGATGTAGATGAATTGGGGAGAGTTCAGCGGCAGAAAGCCAAAATGGTTAGGGGGCTGGGGCACATGATGTATAAGGAGGGGCTAAGGGAACTGGATAATTTAGTCTAGAGAAGAGAAGACAGAGGCCATTTAATAGCAGCCTTCAAGTACCTGAAGGGTGGTTCCAAAGAGGATGGAATGAGACTATTCTCAGTGGGGGCAGATAACAGAACAAGGAACAATGGTCTCAAGTTGCAGCAAGGGAAGTTTAGGTCAGATATTAGGAAAAACTATCATGTAGAGGTGCACCAATACATCGGTCCCATATTGGATTGGCACCGATATGAGGAAAACTGAGACTATCAGCAATTGGCTTGTTTTGTTTGATGTGGCTGATAATGTGGCCCATAAATGTCCTGTGCATGTGCAGCCACAATGCAGCACCAGGCAGGCAGGAGCACAGCCTGGCAGCACAGAGAGCAGTTAAGTCTGTTGTGGGGGGAGGGAAGGGGTGTGGGGGAAGCAGACTGAAGCCCCTGCACTGAGGAGGGAGTGAAGCTGGGGCTGGGACAGGGGAAGGGGCTGCCCAGCTAGGGTGGGACATGGGATGGAGCCGTGAGCGGCTCATCCAGGGGCTGAGGAAAGGGGTTGGGGGTGGCTCCCGCTGTTGCACACGTCCCCAGGAGGACACAGGGAGGGGGGGTGAGGGTCCCCAGATCTGTTCCCAGGGTGGGGTGGGCTGACACTGTGGGCTGAGGCCAGGTCTGCGCTTGGGGCACGTGGTGGTGGTGCTGGGAGGGGAGGTTGGCGCACTGGGGTGGATGGCACCCACCGCTGCAGCCCCCCTCAAAATTTGCCATAGTCCCCATTCCCAGCACCACTGCCACCCAGACAACTGCCACCTGGATAAAACCTTGGCTGGGATGATAGAGTTGGGAATGGTCCTGCTTTGAGCAGGGGGTTACACTAAATGACCTCCTGAAGTCCCTTCCCACCCTAATTTTCTGATTCTATGACAGACTATGGTCCTGTTTTTAATATTTATGAGTTAAATGTATTTGTATTATGTGCCTCAGTTTCTCTTACTAATTTGTACATGGGGAAAGAATGGATTAATGAGCTGTAGAGAACCGTACAGATCTGCTTAAATGCTCAGCTAAGGGGGAAATAAAGCAAATAATGGACCAATCTACAATGTTGCCAGATCAGCCCACAAGGGGGATTGAAACTCCAGCCCCAGGAAAGAGAACCTGATGTGTTTGGTTTAAGGGAAAGACTACAGAGGAACCCAGCCCAAAGAGATGGTCTTGAAAAGGAGACTACCAGAGACGGTGCTGGGGGGATGCAGGATGAGAGGAGACAGTCTTGACAGAGAACAGCTGGAAATGTTTATCTGGAAGGGACTCTGCCTAGGAGCTGGCTGAGGCATTGCCTGCTGTGTTCCTGTTACTCAGCCTATGGTCTGCAGGCTGGATCTGGCCTGTGGCATTGGAGGGGGAAGTGAAAGAGGGAAATCAGCCACAAGCAACCTGGCCCAGTGCATTCCCGCTTCTCCCCTGCACCATGCTGCTCATTCCCTCCCTGAAGTAAGTGCTCTTCCTTTCTCCCACCCCTTCCTGACACTGGCAGCTACCTCTCTCCCAACTCTCTTCCTCTCCTCCTCTCATTTCAGAGGGGAGTGGTTGCCCATAATGTAGCCTGGTCACAGGCCTGCATCCTACTGCACTAAAAAGTTCAGCTCTGTTGCTGCAGACCAATAAATGTGGTTTTGACTTCAGACGAGCTACCTGCTAGCTGTATTAGGTGTATTCCATCACCCTAAAGAGGTTAAGACCCTCCCTAGGAAGTAAACCAGAAAGTACCTCTCCAGGGAGTCAGGGATCAAAGATAATGAGGGAAGCTGGGGATCAAAAGGCTGGGTCCAAGGAGCTAGGGCATGAATGATGCATGTCCCCCCAGAAGCTGTGGGGGGCATGGTGATTGCCCGCAGGCAGCAGCAGCAGTGTGGCAGTGGTGAGCGGGGACCACCTGCAGACAGCCACAATTATGTCAGCGGTGAGAGTGGGCCAAGTGGGGACCAGCCACAGTCGCGGCGGCAAGGCAGGGGAGGTGGCGAGTGGCAGGCAGCAAGTGGGGATCACCTGCAGCTGCCATCCGTGCTGTCGGCAGCGGCAAGCAGGGACCACCTGCAGCAGCCGGCAGCCACGTCGGCAGCGAGGTGGGGACGGCGATCACCTGCAGAAGCTGGCAGCAGCTTCAGTGGTGGCCAATCTCGGGGTGGGGGGGCACATGCCCCCGTGTACCTCCCCCCATGCATTGCCTATGAGCTAGGGGCTCACCTGCTCTAGAACTTATGCCCAGGCTGGCTTCAGGCATACTCCAAAAGACTCTAAAGGCTGCAGGGTCCACAAGCAATTGCTTCCCTAGGGAATCCATGACAAAAGGCCCCAGCTTCCTCTTGCTCTGAGGGTGTCATTTTGCAGAGTGCCAAAAATGACAGTACTGTTATGTGTGCCAACATGATTCAAAAAGTAGTCCCAAAGATTTCAATTAGGAATCCACATTGTAAATAATAGCATTCTGACCCATTTTTGCTCTTTCCAAGTTCTTTGCAACAGAAGAATTGCTCTATTATTTTTATGTAGTCAAAAAACAATTGAAAACTAAGAATTGGTATTTTGTGAGTTGTGCCTCAATTCTAGGTTTTTTGAGTGTATCAAAGGGTAAGTCTATATGGCGCTGTGCTTTAGTACTTCCTTTTGGAAGTACTAACGCATGGAACAGTATGAGCTGTTACTGCACCATGCACTGATAAATTTCCCAGTGTTGTATTGCAGTAGCTATAATTGCTTTGATTGATTATATTGTTATTTTTCTTTTTATATAATGAATTATTTAGCCATTAAGATAAAGTTAATCTTGTTATGATTTACTTTTTATGATATTTTAATCAGTCATTATTAGTGTTCTGGAATTAACCATCTATTTAAAATTGCCTATTGCTTAGCATAAATATATTTGACCTATTGGTCTCATGATTTTAGAACTTAAATTTAGTATAAGGAAAATGCTTGTGTAAGGTCTGTGGTATGTCTGGCATATGTAGAAAGAGGTAACGAAAGAGTGAATGACATATGTATGTGACAACGTGAAGGAAGAGAGTCCTCTTGCAGCAGGTGATAATAGCCTTCTGTGGTTTTACAGTTACAGGTTGCAGCTGCATCGAGTCAGCAGTTAAGGCTTACCAAATACCCTGATGGCTAAAAACTGCAAGCAATAACCCCCCACTGAAGATTGCAGACCGCAAAGCCAGAACATCGTGTCATACCAATCCCAGCCTGCCAACAGGACAAGGATGATGGCCTTTATGTTTGACTCAGCAGAATCCATAGGTTTGTATGGACAGCTATCACTATAAAGAATGAACACAAAGAAAAGGCTTTGGGTCTTTCCACCTGCAAGAAAGAGTTTTGGGTGTGTCCAACAAGACCTGACTCCACCTCTCGTGGTCAGTCCGGCCAGCCACCAGACTGGCCTGAGTGACTTTAGAACTTGGTAACACCTTACACTTTGGAGGACTGTCTAACTATCTGTGTGTTTGTGCTTATTTCTTTTGTATGAATGAATGAATGAGTATGCATGGGAATGAATGAAGCAGATAACCTTACTGTTCTTTATTCTTTTCATGTTGCATGTTTTATGTTCCAATAAATGCGGCATTGTGCCTTATCCCCTGGTAAGGTTCCTGCTTGTTTTTAATTCACACTGTATGCCCTGTGTGGACAATACTAGCTATCTTGCCGTAGTGGTGCGTTATAGTGGAGGAGTGCATCACTGTGCTAACGTAGCTGGCGATCATGTGTAGACCCATATGATTTCTATGTTGCTGTAGTGTGACATGTAGATGCCCCCAAAGGGTGTCTTGAAACTAAAAAAGTTGAGAACCACTGTTCTAGGTACAGGAAATAGCCTATTAGTTATAGCAGGACATGTTGTCTGTTAGGTACAATAGTATTTCTTTATCTTAGAAACTGGAAGCCTAAAATATTCTCATATGGATCCAGTTTCAGTTAGCCATTGACTGAAACTAGGATTACACAAGCTGACTTCCAACTGCTCCTTTTGCCTGCAATCTGTTGATGATTGTATCAGCACTGACACTGATAACTGACTAGATGAAGTTAAATCAGTTACACCATTTTAACTTAAAATAAAATTAAAGAAATTGAAATAACTGAAGAAATAAAGAATTTGAAAATTGCAATAGAATTAATCCCTCTGTACTGATCATAAAGGTTTGATTGTGATTTAATAAGTTTCTCCTCCATTTTTGGCCTGAAAAATAAAGTAAGTTGTAACAGTGCAGTTTGCTAATAGAATAAGAAAGACTTTCCACAGACAAAGGGTTCACAATAGGTGTGCCATTTATGTTATGGCATAACTACCAAAGAATAATTTAACTTTGCATCCATGTGCGCTGTGTATTGCCTTCAACACATCCAAACTGATCCAGGAATCTAAGAACAGATCACATGCCTTTAGCAGCACATCTATTTGGATTAATTGCATTAACATCCTTCATTTAGAAGGATTTGGAATGTTTTTACAAGGTTTAGAAAGGATTTCATTAGGATTACACGGTATGCAATTTTGAGTACATTTCACCCTTCAGCATAAGCTCCCTAGGCAACCATGTAATGGATCATGTCGGCCCCTGTTTATTCATTCTTATAGTCTTTTGTCACCCTAAAGTTAATGCCTGCATTTACTGTATATTTCTACTATCCCAGAAAAAGAAAAGAGTGAGTCTGCAAGAAGCATCTCATTTCTAAAATTGCCTTAAGGACTATTAGCCATAGATGCCGACTTATTTTTGCTGGGGGTGGGAGCAGGTCTAAGATGATGGACATGTGTAAAATGCCATGCATTTTAAGTGACAGCCTTCTTCCAGAGGTGGGCCAGGGCCCTCAGGCCCCCATGTACTTAGCACTTCTGATTAGAGTAGAAAAAGGAGGGATGCCACTTTCTTTATGCATATTATAATTTTCAAAGAAATAAAAGAGACCATGTTTTAAAGTTATATTTAGATGTGATTTATGTTTCACTATATGACCCTTTGATTTTTCCTCACTTTTTCTAACTTTCAATAACTTGTAATTTTTAGATATTTTCAATTAATTCCTTGGGCTTCACTAAGCTAGGGAGAATTGAAGTCACAAAGTAGAAATGATATAGGAATTGAGAAATGTTTGATGTCAGTGGCTGCATTCTTCATTCTGTAACATCTGGTTAGTGCCAGACTTAGAGCAACATAAAACTGGTACAGCAGAGGTATAGTTCCCTGCATAAATCTTGCACAATAGGTGTGACAGGACTGGCTCAAGGGCAGCCATAGCACCTCCTAGAGCAGGGGTGGGCAATTATTTGTGTTGAAGGGCCACTTAGGAGTTATAATGAACTGTTGCAGGCCGAGTCAGCATCCTGCCCCCCTGGCCTGCAACAGCTCATCAAAAATCCCTAAGATTACTAGACCAGCCTGGGACCCCTGTGGGCACGGCATGCATGGCCAGGCACATGGGCTGGGGCCACAGGCAGGTGGAGAGTGACATCCTGGAGCGGGACAAGCGGGGTTGTGGCCAAGAGCCATGAGCTGCTCCCTACATGACGGATTGTGACCTGCCTGACCCGGGAGAGGGTGGAGTGCATGCCTGTGACCCAGCCCCTGCACCAGCACATACATGCATGGACAGCCCCAGTACAGTACGACTGTGGAGCAGTGCAGCCCAGCAACATGAGGCAGACCCAAGGGATCATGACCATGCCCCATGCTGCCAAGCTGTGCCACTCCAAACCTGCACTGTACAGGGGCTGCCCTCAAGGGACAGTGGGAGGGAGGTCACAAGCATGTACTCGGCCCCACTCCCAGGTCATGCTGGTCAATCTGTGATGTGATGTGGGGAGCAGCAGATCATGGCTCTGCCCCAGCCCCAGCCATGTGCTATGCTGCAATCCTGGGCACAGCCCGGGCCTTGCCTGCCCATCCCGCTCCCAGATGCCCCTCCCTGCACACCCACAGCCCTTAACCCATATGCCCAGCCAAATGCACGCTATCCCCAGTGGTCCCAGCCGGTCCACATGGAGACCACAATACCAGCTCCACCTGGCACCCCAAGCAGTGGGTGCAAGGTGTACAGATCAGGGTGTCCAGGCACCAGAACCAGATATGACGGTGGCAGCCACACTAGCGGTGGTAGCTGGCAGGAGTCGCCGCCACTGGGGCTGCTGGGAAGCAGTCTGGCCATCATGCCACCCCAGCCCTGCACTGCACAGCACTGCACTGCCCCTATAGCAACAATCCAGTCCTCCAGTTACTTAAACACAAAATACAGTATACAAACATAAACACTTCAATATCTAACACAGGGCTTGTGCCCTCACCTTGGATCCCTAAACACAGCATGCTCCTGGCTAAGATACCAATTTCCTGAAACCACTACTGTAGATAGGGACAGTTCTCTGGTCCAGAGAACAGGATCTAACTAACTGCCCAACTTCAGGGCTGAGCTTTTTTACTTTTTTCAGTCACATGGCCCCATTAGCTCCAATACTGATCCTGGGTGTCACCCTTTGGCTCACTTAGCTGCCTGCTCCTCTTCGCTGCAGTTTACACAGCAGAGGTACTTATTCCATAGCTAGCCTAAACACAGTTGTCTTCATGTAAATGCAGCTCTAGCCTGCTACTCTTCCATCTTGAAGTAGCAGGGGCCTTGGTCCCCTCTTACACTGGCAAGAGAAAGGCATCATTTAATTCTCTATAACCCTGGAGAACTAGCGACTTTAAAAAAGCCAAAAATATCTCAATCTAATTTTCTTCCCTAATCTGACTTAAATGGAATGATGTACACGTCTATTTTTATGTGCAATGGTGATTAAAAAAAAAGGTTGAGGCATTTTACAGCTGATTTCTACATGCAATTATTGCACAGATACACATACAAATTAAGTTACAGTCTATGCAAATGACTACATAGGTATATAACTTATTACAGTATATGCATATATATACCTTGTGGACACCTAAATGAAAAATTAAGTTCTAAATGTTCATAGTAATTGGTTTCCAGCAATTTCTACATGTATTAACACTGTGCATCAGGGTGATGTGTTCCTGTTGGTAAAACAGCAGAGCATATCATCATGAAAAATTCTCAGATCATCAAACCTGTTCTTTACTATCTGGAAATAGAATTAACCTTGGAAGAGGTTGTTTTTTTATTGCCAATGGAATTAGCAGAGCCAAAACACAGCTTTGTATCTCTGTTAATGGCAACTATTCACTACAAAATTATATATTTTAATGAACAGCCATGGGGAATAATACTAAAGGTATATTATTTGTATGTTATTGATCAGCACCTGGAAATACTAAAAAACTCAAAACAAAAAGAAGAAAAAGAAAATCTACCTCCATCTTTCAAGTGAATAAAAAGCGTAGTGCTAAAATTCAAGAGCAACAATTTTGGATTTCCTAAAACTAAAGTATTGCAATTATCACAACCGCTGGAACTACTGTACTTACTACACTGTAAAACAGAAGCAGTTTACATTTGTGTTCTTGACTGCACCTTCAACATAATTAGAAAATTTTATAATCGGTAATTTTGTTTAGCAACTGTTGTTTATAAAGTTGCTCTCGTTTATGTACTTGTACTTTACATTGTGGAAGAAAAATATACTGATTTACAAAGTTCAGTATTTTGTATTTGTTTCAAACCATAAAAATGTCAAAGTAGTATCTCTTGTAGTGCTTTTTATTACCTCCCTTCTCTTCATGGTATTCATATTAAATGTTTCTCTTAATGTGAACCAACTCAAGACGGTTCAGCAAGTATCACCAACTGCTTTAATATAAAGCTCGCTAATGATGTTTTGGATATACCTACAGTTGAGCGTGAAGTGGAATGAAAGTGCATGTGAAGGGTGGGTAACTACAGATCCCCTTGTTAAAATTAATTAGCTTGTGTAAAAAGAAAATGGTAAGAAACGAACAAGATCCTTATTATGTTTCTTGTTCAAGCTGTGGATGCACCTACTTCCTCTGTAATTGGATGTGGCAGTTAAGATGTTGTAACTTAGCCAATCAACTGAACATTTTAGAAGGATAATTTCCCCCATTTATGAAATATCCAATTATGAACTACTTTTTCTTGGGGGGAAATTGCATCTGGTTGATCAAGTAAATGGGAGCTGATGGCCCTGGTGCTTTTTAGGTGTCTAAATATAGGAGCCTGACTTCAAGCATCCTTTTTTTTAAAAACCTTAGTTGGTATGGGGACAGCAGAGAAAGAGACAGCTGAGTATCACACTCTTTCCCTGAACAACGCTGGCCTCTGTTATCTTAAGATATATCAGCTTTTAGCTAGTGAATTTAATTCTTTGGCTAGCAATTATTGTCAAGCCTTGTTTTTTTAGCCTGTTTTCAAACATTTTTTCAGTAATTAATATTAATAACTCATGAACAAGCATGTTACTAAAAAAACCACTAGATATTTTGTGACTTAGACAAATGCTTTTGTGAATTTCAAAGGCATCATAATGTGGCTGTGTGTGCCACAGCAGTGGGGCCAACCTTTTTGGTAGATCTCGCACCCTCCCCAAGTGCCAATCTGATCCCCTTCCCCTGTCTGATCTGCTGCTCTGTTTTCTGCTTCCTGCCCTACCTGCTGCTGTGCTGCCTGTCCCATCCCCAGTCTGCCCATGCATAGGCTGCCCATACCAGTTGTGGCATGCATGCTACAGGTTGGCCACCCTGAGCTACATCATCACTCTCTCTCTTTTTCCCCATACATCTTTGCGGGTATGGTGAGCAGGATAGCATGAGTCTTTATTCCTGCCCAGAGCTATTTCTACCTGGAAAACCACAGTAGTTGAGCCCTGCTTGCAATCTCTAGCCATCTAACTGGTGGTTGGTCTCTGAGGTAGAAAGACATTGGTTGTGTCTACATGGTCGTGTTCCATAGCATATAATTATTACTTTCCTAGACCCTGTCTCTCAAGATGTATGCTATTTTACTGTTTTCAGTAGGTTTGTTTATACTGTCTGAGAGGATGGTATAATGCTACCTGGAACAGGTATACAACTTTAAAAGAAAACAGAAACTATTAGCAAAGTTATCTGCATGCCAAGAATTCTAGCCCACTTTGGGGGCAGGGAGGGAAATATGGTATTTAGCAGTTTATGCATACTTGGAAATGTATAGGTCTATGGATGTGTGTGGGAAGTCTGCAAGCCTCCTAATATATATGTATGTGCATTATTGTCTAGTGCAGGGGTGCTCAAATCCAGCCCACAGTGCTCCCCATGAGCAATTAACATTGACACCCCTTTCCCACTGCCAAATTTCCAAGTCCTCCCTAGCCAGATTGGGTCTAGGCCAGCCTGTTGCCTCTCAGCTGGATCCAGCCTGGGCCTTTGCTATATGGTTGGATTGGGGACAGCCAGAGCCTGGTTGGATCAGGCCCAGGGATGGACCAGGAGCTGCCCATCCAGCCCAAAGTGTAGAAAAATTGGCCACCACTGGTCTACTGTTTAGCACAGACTCCTTCAAGTAAAAAAATTCTTGGTACCATTTCAACTCTTGCCACAAGTCACACCATACGTCAATGTCATTTTAATGATTTCATATGTATTTGTCCTCAGTGTTTATTATCACACATGCTGACATACTCATGAGATGGCCATCATGTTACCATATTTTAACATAATCAAAGCATATTTGCCAACAATTTTGCTTTTGCTATGATACTCACCTTTCCACTTTGGGCTCCTGTCTCTCTAGTGCTTATGTCACTATTTAGGGAATCATACAATAACTTCCAGAAACCAATGTTTAAGATACAGCATTGCTACAAACAGAAAAAGATTTATAAGGGAGCCACCACAACTGGAAAAAAGTGATATGACATATCACTAGTTGAGCAATATTCAAGCCCCTTTATGGTGGAATTTCCCACTGTGGAGCACACATCTCCATGTGCTGTGTGTTCTGGCTTCCCCACCACACCCCATCACAGTTGCCACTTTTGGAAAAGTAGTCCTCCTTCCTCCCCACCATATCGCTCCATGGCTTAAGGGTTTGTCTGTCCCCTGAAATTGAACTGAACTGGTCACTCACCATGCTTGTTTAGCTTGGTAAACCCCTTCAGGTGGCACTTTAAATTGGTTGAAGAGCAGCTAATGTGCGCTTAGTTGGATATTCATTTAATTCCATGTTTTACCAATTCCAGCTAAACTGTTGTGAGGCAAGCATGGGAGGGGAGCCACTTGGCTCGTGACTTCTGAACGTTTATGAAAATTTGTGGTACATCATACATTATGTTCACTTATACTTGTCTAAATGAGAATGAGGACTTTTCTTGCATGCTTTCCCCAAGAACCATGAATCTTATCATGATAAACTAGCATAAGAGATATGTATAGTATTAATTCTGCTGTATCATTCATCATAGCCTTCCTTAAAGAGGAGGCCGCTGGAGACACTACTATTGATTTCTTGGGACAAATAAAAGTAAAACAGGGAAAGGAGTGAGGGTTCTAGGTTTATTATGAGTGCACCAAGGGGAGACACCAAGCAAAGCATGCCGGACAGTACCTACTGTAACACTAGCCCTCAAACAAGTCCAAGGAACCAGTGGACACTTTTTTTTAATATATATATTTCATGTTCCAGGTCAAATTAGCCAAATCAGTTCCAAATCACACCGACTGAGCAGGCAAAACTCAATTGTTCTATGTATGGCGCTACACCGGCAAGCATCCTGCATCCCAGACTCTTAGCCGGGGACTTCAGATACTCCCAAACACATTGGTAGGAATCCTACATGCAGGCCTGAGCCTAGAGGTCTTGGGATTCAGATGCCCTCTACACTTCATCTGAGCCAAAAGGCTGCCACCTACTTTGTATGCATAATATTATGCTCACTGAACAATGCTCACTGAAACTGCCCTGAGTAGGGCTGGATTAATCCTTTAGTGGGCCCTAGGCAGACAAACATGTAGGCATCTACTTAATACTGTATATTTATGTTACTTTTTTCACTCAATAATTATAATATGTACACTAAGCACAACTGGGCCCCTTCTTCACTTAGGGCCCTAGGCATGTGCCTAGTTTGCCTATGCCCTGGCTGGGAACGGTGAAGGAACAGCAGGGCAGGATTTTTTTTTAATGGAAATGTTTTCATGTTCTGACCCAAATCAATCCCAAATCCGTGAGTCGTACGAGACCCATATGTGACCCTGCTACTGGCAAGTACCCTCCACTCCTGCCTGGGGCTTCAAATGCGTTGGAGGGCATCCTATGTGCATCGGAGGCTTGGGGTTCGGCCGCCCCCGAGGTTCGCTTGCCCTCTGCCATAGGGCCACAGAAACAAGCTACGGAGGAGTCTCCCATTTCCATGAAGTTGGTGTATAGCCAAGATCGTCCCGCCGGCAGTGAACGCGGGAGCCTATCTATGCGGTACCACAGTAGGGGTACTACCCCCTGCAACTAAGAAACACATCTGAGTGGCCACGGTATTTCCCTTGCCAGGTACGTGGGACAGGATGCATTGGCCAACACCCCGCGGCCGCCCTGACAGAACTTCGAGGCACCCCAGGGTGCTGCAGCACCCGGCTGAGGCCTACGGGCTTGTAGACTCGGCGTCTTCAACACACCTGCCTGGACAAATGCTGCCCACCCGCAGGGCTGGAGGAGCCGGGCGCCCCTGAAGCGCCAGCTCGCGGCGTGGGGCGGAGCTGAGGGGAGGCGGTGCCACGGCGGGGCGCGCAGAAGGGGCGGAGCCGCCTGCGCTGGGCGGGAGATTTGACTGGAGCGAGCGAGCGGGCTGGCGGGCGGTTAGGAGCCGTAGCCATGGTGGAGGGGCCCGGCTGCACCCTGCACGGGGAGCGGCTCCGGGCCCGCGTGTGCCGCGGCCAGGCTGTGCGGGGCGTGCGGGGCAGCGCCGTGCTGCCGGGAGCCGCCGTCCGCCCGGGGGTGAGCAGGGCCTGCGGGGGGGAGGGCACCGCCGGGACCCTCTCGGCGGCCGCAGCCAGGCACCGCCGCGGGAGGGGGAGGTGGCACAACCCTGCCCCGAGATACGTCAGTGCCCTTGCACCCGCCCCGCGTCCTGGCAACAGCGTCAGGGCCGCGGTCCCTGCTCGGCCGAAGCACGGGGCAGCCGCCTGGGCAAGAGCGTCTTTACCTTGCCCCGCTTGTCCCGCAGCCCCGGGTAAAGGAGGTCGCGGCAGACATCCCGGCCTGTGGCATCCAGCGCCCCGCGGCACCGGAGCCTGCCCTTCCCCAACCACTCGGTTCCGAAATTGCTTTCGTGGGGCGAGGCCTCTCTAAGCCTGCGGTGTTCAACCCAGACCTGAATCGGAGGATCCCAGAAAACGAGGGTCCGATAGGACCTCAGGAGTCAGACCCCTGCTCAAAGCAGGACCAGACCCAACTACAGCATCCCAGCCAAGACTTCGGGCGTACAGGCAGTCCGCGGACTTACCACACCACTGGCTTCTGAAAACCGAGTCTTAAGTCGAAATGTTGTAACGCGGAACCGATTTTTCCCATGGGAACAATGTTAGAAATGGGGGATTGGTTCCTGAACCGAGGTCTGAGCCCCTATTTTCACCAAAAGTAATCCAGAATGTTGTACTCAATCAATTATAGATGAGTAATATAGCTACGTTAATGTATTCAGGGTCATTGGGGGGGAGGGGAATTGAGGCGACTGCCCCAGGCCCCATGCTTTGGGGGGCCCCCACAGAGCTGGGTGGATCAGCCACAGCAACCCTGTGCTGCTGGCTTCGCAGCCAGCTGCTCGCTACTGCCTCCTCCCCTGCCACTCACGCTGACACTACCAATGGTGGCAGTAATTTCTTTGGGTCCAGGGATCGGAGCAGGGGTGGGGCCCCGCATGGGCTGATTTGCCCCGGGCCCCGCACCCTGCTTGGGTCAGCTCTGAATGTATTTATATTGTAAATAGCAATCATATTGATATGGAAGGACTTCTTTGAGATGACTTTGCTGGACTTTTTGCAGGGTTTTTGTCTGGAGTCTTCTCAGGAGTCTTGGCTGCAGGTTCTTCTGGAGTCTTGTCTGCTTTCTTAAAGAAAGCATCCAAGGAAGTTTGGACAAATGTTCTCCAAGGAGATGGGCAACACAGCGAACTTGTTCGCTGGTGTGGTATCAGATCAAGCGTCATAAAGTTGAAACTGATGTCAGAAAGTTGAAACAGGGTAGCAATTTATAAACGTCTCAAGTGACGTTCGTTGTAACTTGAAACGTCTTAAGTCGAGGACTGCCTGTACCCAGTTCACTCTGCCTTGCCGCATCCACCCTGCCACCCTGACATGCCTTTGGATGTGCCCTTCTTAAACAGGCTGAAGCTCCAGTAGAGTTATTACTTTCACTTGATGAAGGGGTCCTCTAAGATAATAGTGCTCAACCTTTTTTGTACCAGGACCCATTTGTAAACATTGATGGCCAGTCCCGACCCAGTGCCCCTCGCTCCTGATCTGCTGCTCCCAGGCCCCAGCTCTCCCCAGTGTGGGGCATGGGGAGGCCCCAAGCAGCCCGTTGCAAGCTGGAACTCTCGCTACCTGCAAGGGAAAATCCACCATTTCCCATGGTTTTTCTCCTTTAGGGAGAATCCATTTTTAAAGTTTGCTCACAACCCTTTCATATATTCTTGTGAGCCAGTTTTAGGTCGTGACTCGCAGATTGAGAAACACTGCTTTAAGGGCACATCACCCATCACTTGGGATAACAAAAAGATAATACAGGGATGGGAGTGAAGGTCATAGGTTCAAAACGAGTGCACTAAGGGCAGGGCACTGAGCAGAGAACGCCGAACTGTTGTGTGACACGGGTCTTTTGATATGTCATTCGGGACAGTAGCCTGAAGCCCACCAAGTAAAGCTATAAGCTGGAAGTTTATAAGTGACCCCCTTGGTGTTGGGAGCCACTAAGGGCATATCACTGATTACTTGGGACAACAGAAAAACAAAACAGGAATGGGAGCGAGGATCATAGGTTGAAAACGTGTGCACCAAGATGGGACATAGAAGAGAGAATGCTAGACCATTGTGTGACACAGGAGACGGGGCAAGATGAACTGATGGTCTGACCTAGTAAATGGTAGTTCCTAGGAATTAAGGATTTTGCTACATTTAAATCATTCTCAGTTCATTTGCACATAGCAGTCAGAACTGCCGTTCTCAACTGGGGTACCCAGCATGCAAGGGTGCTTTGGGATCCTTTCAAGGGTGCCCTGTGGCACCACGCAGTGTTAGCTCTGTTAGGTTTGCAAGTGTGATTCTCAAGATAAACGCACAGATTTGAAATAGCCATCCGTAGTGTTAGAAACAGTCTGAGCTGCTTTGGTCTTTCTGTGGTTTCCTTGTGACAGAAAAACTCCTGTGTTATTTTTCCATAATCAAAAAATGAGAGAAAACTGTGAGCTGACATGTTCCAAGGGGTGCCTCAAGTCTGAAAAAGTTGAGAACTACTGAGTTAGAAAGTATCAGCTGCTGCCCTTTTGAAACATTACCCTTTTAAAAGGGCTCCAAGTGCTCATGGACCTGTAACCTGTGTACATACTGGATAATTTTTTACTAGTTTTGATCCTCTGTTTGATCCTCTGTTCGAGCCTCACAATTATTTGGAAATCTAAAACTGCTGAGGCTTGTGGAACCTGGTTGTAGAAGAAGGTGTTAAAATGTAAATGAGCAGGTCTGGGTAATGAGCTGTGAAGATCCAGCCCTCTCTTTTTATTTGTATTATTATTATTATAGAGGTTCGTTTTTTTAGGGCTTTTTTTTTTCAGTTTGCCTATTTCAGCACAACTGTAGGAATCCTTAGTTCATAAGTTATGTTCTTAGCATATTAGATGCCTCAGAATAGACAAGATGCAAATGGGTGGGTGAGTTTTTCCCCCCCTTACGTGTATACATTCTGTTGTTGATAGGCAAGGCAAAATGAAAATGATGGCAAGATGTGAGTTTGCTCTTTAAGACTTAGTACTACCCTGGCATCCATAAACAATGTAGTATGAGATGTACAAGAACCTTTTATGACATTAAAGTTGTGTTTATGAGTCTTTAAAGGTGGTGACTGCCCTATTCTAGCCTGGTCAAATTAATCTGTGCTCATAGGTGACAGAATTAGGAGGAAATTATGCTGGAGATCAGAGACATTTTCTGATTATGAGAGCTGACAAGCATTGGAACAGGCTTTCTAGAGTACTTGTGGAATTACCCATCTGTGGAAATTTTCAAGAGCAGGCTGGACAGGCAGTTGGCTGAGATGGTCTGGTCAGGGATGATCCTGGCTTGGGTAGGGACTGGACTAGATAACCTTGTGAGGTCTTTTCCAGCCCTACTTTTCTATTATCCTATGCATTAGGGCCAGGGAGATGCTATGTACCATTTAGACCTTGTAATTTTCCTAAACACATTAACAAAACCTTATGCTTGGCAGTGCAACATTGCTGGCTCCATTGGAGGGCTTTGCCTGTGATGAATTCAAAGGTTTGTCTAAAGCAATTGACCTTAGATCCTTTTCTTGAATCAATTTACCTAGGATGATTCTAACTCTATGTGGAAACTCTGATTTTGGTTGGGTTTGAACTACTTTCTCAGTGATTTAATGAAACCAAAATAAACACCATTTATACCAAAACTAAGTGTGGACACAAGAAGAGGCTGGTTTAACTACATTATTTTAATTACACTTTGATAGTTATTCAACATTGTTGTGTAAACAAAGTCTCCTTCATTTTCTTTTTCCTTTGCTCCCAGGTCTGTCCAACTTAGGAAATGTGTTTTTTGTAAGAGTAGGTAGTTAGGAACTTTAGAAATGCAATTTATTTATCAATTTACAAATCATTTTCATGCATATCTTAGAAATGCCAGATTAATGATTACAAGAATGAAACTTGCTTTCTTTGTTCAGAGAGATGTTATGCAACAAGGTAATCATCAAGTCTTTCTGTTTGGCAGGGTGATATTACAGGATGATCATATCTATGAAATGTGGTTATTTTACAATGCTGTGATGAAAACAGAGGGTAGAGGGTGAATAGTACCTGTCTCTGCCTTAGTAATTAGTCTTACTCATGTCTGTAGAGAAATCTCTCTAACTCCTCCAGGCTCAAAAATAGACTGGAGTTAGAGTTCTCAAAAATAGAAATTGTGAAAATAGTGTGGCAAATGAATTGACTGAGAATGTAAGCATGGAATTGTTTCAGGATAATTTTGTTAATGATGAGTGGCTGTGTTGGACTGGTGAAACAGTAACCTACAAAAGCAAAGTGTGGGCCTGATACTGGACTGTTCAGACTGGGACTTTTACCTCCAATTTCTGATCCCAAGCTGTGACTATTCTTGGAATTTAAGATGCTAAGAATGGGAAATTGTTAGTTGCAAAATGTCTAACTCCTGGGTCACTAGGATTTACATTAGAAATTCTGGATCCCTGTCATCTGCAAATTTGGCTCTGCAATTAATCTGATTTCTTAACGCTGGATCCTCACAGCAAAATGCAGACATTTCTGCCCTACAGTTGGCACTTGTGACTGCAGCATGTATAAACATACCTGATTTAGCTTTTATATCATTAGTCAGGATTCCAGTAGCAGTTCCAAACCTTGGTGCAACTCAGGTGTCTGAAGCATACAGTGGTTTGTTTTTTTTTTCATATCTCTTGTTGCCTAAGCTAGTTAGATTTCTGGGCAAAATTCAGCACTAATGAAACGAATTAATCTGTACTTAAGATAATGGAGTTGTATATATGGTACAAGAGATGCTTTTTGTATCAGTTTGTAATATTCTCCTTCCTTTTAGTTTCAAGACCTTCCTGTACAGCTGCTGAAACACTGTTCTTTTAAAAGCAAACATAGTTTATAGATTGGTATGAGTTTATTTTTCCTGGAGAGAGAAATCCCACACAGAATGTATCAACACTGCCAGAGTTTCTATTGGAGGTATTTAGAAAAGTTTGGGATTTTTCTCTTAAAATTGGTATTGTGCACTTTCCTTTATAATGGTGCTAACCTGGAAGGATTTTGAAGTTTACATACAGCCCTTTATGTCTGTTATAAAGGTGATGCAATATATTTGTCAATTCAGCACATGTATCCAAGATAATTCATCTTTTTCCTGGATTACGTTTTCTGAGCCTCAGTAGGGAAGAGCAAAATGGGCCAGGTTCTGAGCTTGGTAGTGTTGAGCAAGGGTATGAAACTCATCCAGCCCTGGATGAGGTACATAGGGATGGTGTGCTGGCATACCCTGAACCAGCCCTGCACACTGTGTACAACACACATTGGTCCTGGTCACACACGGAGCTGTCATGGGACATGTGCTGCATGAGGTGTCCACACCAAACCAGCACTTTATGCTAGCTCAGGTGCTTAGGACCAGTTTATGGACCTAATCCAGGCTGACCCTAGAGCCAGCATACAGGCCCCTTTCAGCCCTGCACACTGTATGCAACATATGGAATCAGTCTGAGGCCCACAGGATGGATCCAAGGGCTCCACAGATCTTTGGCGCCCCTGTGATTGAGTAGCACTTTACTTGGTACGTAGTGTTAGTTTTAGTGATTGAAGAATGACATTCTACTTAGGATGAGTAAAGGGTGGCAGTCTATATAGTAATCTGTTAGGTATTTATAAAATGTTGATGTTTGTTTTCAGAACTGTTTCTTGTTTTTAGAAGTACTTCTGTTTTAATCATTTGTGTTCTTATTTTCAGAATGCTGTTACTGTGATCAAGGCCTCCTGTCAAGATTTCCTAACATTGCTTAATGGATGTTTGTACACTGGTGTGGAAACTTTGGGAAAAGAGCTTTTTATGTACTTTGATCAGAAAGCATTGAGGTAAGAAAAGGAATATATATGGTATTGCATATACTCGTGTACTGAACCTATATTTTTTTAGACTGTTTTCTTGCTCTCAGTGCAGTCCATTTCACGTGAAATTTCACGTCAGTCCATTTTGACGTCCATTTCACGTCAGTCCATTTTGACGTGAAAGCTAATACTGTAGAGAAGCGTCTTTGTACAATCTGTATTTAGGTGCTGGATTTTCCAGATAATGACAGGGTAAGTGCAACAGCTCTGCTTTACTGTAACAAAAGGAGTTTGGAAAGGCTGTGAGTTATCTGAAATTAGTGTGTGAGTGCTATTCTCCTTCTTGAATTATTTGAGATTTAATAACATAAAATATGCTTAATGAAACGGCAGTTTATTATACACAGTACTGGTAGCATTACATACCATTATAATTGCTTAATGCTTTTCTTGATTAATAACATTCTCAATTGCTTATAACTTTGCCAACTTCAACTCTGAGCCAACATTGTCTATGAAGGTTACTAGATTGAGACTGAATTTTTTCAAGTTTTTACTTAAACTGTTGCAAACTCACCTTAAAAGCAGGAGGTTCAATGTTATTTCATACGTAAGTAGTTTGTCCTTAGTTTGATTTAACTACCTTCATGTTTGTTCTTTTTTAAAAGCTAACAAGAAGTTGTGTTCATTTTGATCACTATGCGCCCATCTAGGTTGATATAGGCGCTGTCCAGCAGCCTTGAAGCAGACGCCCAGTCCAGGCCTCAGGGCATGTCCCCGAGACTTGGGTGTTGGGCTCCATTCAACCCTGAGGGAGGCCCCAACACTCGCGTGCCATGAATTGATCTTCTGTTTAGTAGTGGGACTCTCCCTCACGGAAACTCATGGACTGGGCGCTGCCCCTTGCAGGCGTTCTTGGCGCTCCACCTCCCCTACACCCCAGCCATACGCCAGCCGTCAGGATGACCAGGAGATGGGTCGCTGCCTTGTGTCTTTGATGCTCGCTCCTGCTTTTGTTCCCTCTTGCCCGTCCCTCAGTGTTTTTCTTCGCCCCAGGTATCTATGGGACTGGCCCTGTCTCAACCTCCACCTTGGCCCTATCTCTAAGCCGTCAGGTTCGCCGAGACGGCCTCTACTCTTCTTCTTGACCCTCTGGGTCAATTGGAGATGCTTCCCCGGTTCAGGCTCTGGGTGCCCTACGAGGCACCAATATCAACCAAGAAACAAAAGGGGAAAAAAAGGAGAAAAGAAAGAAACAGCAGGGGTTCAAGCCCCACTCACGGGTCTGGCGTCTGTGGTTGTCAGGATCCCTTGATGCTGTCCTCCTTTATCCAGTTGTCCTATTGAGCCGGGCATTTACCCTTTTAAGAGGTCTCGGACCCTTCTGGTGGGCCCCCGTCCAGACCCCCGCAGCTCCTCTTCTCTGACGGTCCTGCAGTCCAGAGGACAGCTGCTTCCCCTGTCCCTGGTTCGGATGCCCTCCCGGCATTCAGGAGATGAAAAGTTTTTAAATCTGGCAGGCAGCGGTTTTTGATCATGTCATCCGCTGGTTTCGCTCCCAGCTGTGCGGGCCAGGAGCGGTCCGAGGCCCTCGGGGGTTTGTTTTTTCGCGCAGCGGGCTGTGGCCAGCAACCCGGACACGCCGGGTCGGGGAAGGCAGGCGGCACGCTAGAATTAGGCACGGACGCTTAGTGGTTGATTTAAGATTATTTTACTTACACCGAAGATGGTCGCGGTGCAGGCAGGAAAACTTGCTTGAGTTGCAGTTACAGACAGAAAAGAAGAGAGGCGGACTAGAGTTCCTTCCCGTGAACCTTCTAGCCCAATCCGGTTGAGAGCTCTAAACCGCGAGCCCGTCGTGTCAACTGAAGAAAGTAACTCGAAGCAAAGAGCTCTGAATAGACTCACACGAAGTTTGCTAGGCTCTGTGGAACTTGCGCGCAGGGAAGGGTACGTCGAGGGATCAGGCGGTGACGGGGAGAGGCGAGGGGCTGATCAGACCCCTATAGCCTTCTTGATATACACGCTGGGCTCGATAGGCTCCGCAGCGCTTAGAGATCTTCACAAGATGTGAAGTTCTCCTCCTCCAGATGGTTGTGGAGTCCTCCCTTGCGGGGTTCTCCTCGGAGTTCTCCAACTTGGGCGGAAACCACTCAAGCCTCTTATACAGCTAGCAAGCCAATTGCTAGCCGCCACGTGGGAATAATTTAGAACTGGCCAATAGTGGGACACAAATTTGAATACGAATGGCGGGAACTCCTTGCACCGTGCATTTCTCTTTTTGCAACTAAGAAATGCACCCTGCAAAGAAAGCTATGAGTGGCGGGAAATAATTTAGCAGTGCCGAAGCGCACACAAACAAAAATCACACCCTTGGGTTGTGACACCAGCCAAAAATAACAGTGGCTGATGAACCAGGCCAGCGGCTCTTCTCAGCATGGCACGGTTTTCCCTGCTGGAGGTAAGCAAGCCCTCTCCTTAGGGCTTTTGGTTTTCTTTTTCTGGGATTTTATCCCAGCCTCGGGTTCTGCCATGAGAGGGGTTCTCGGGACTTCCGTTTGTGTCCCCCTGGGAGACGCTGTTTTGGCTATATGGCAATTATTCTGTATTTATGTGCCTTTTCAATTTTGTGACATGCCTTAATCAAAAGATTGCCAATAAGAGATCCAGGTGACAAACGTGCTCCTTTAGTTAATGGCTATTTGTAGGCCTAATGGACAGTGTGGAGGTGAAACTCTTAGATGTCAATGACTAATTGCATTTCAAGAAGAAAAGTCATTGTTGGAGAAAACCTGGACTGCCAAGCAGCTGGAAAAGAGGGCTGTCAAAACTCAAAATAGGGAGACAGTCAGTCTTGGGGGTAGGCACCCAAAATAGTGTGTATAAGGATTGCCCAGGAATGAGAAACGTTAGCCTCACACAGAAGCAAGTATATTCCATGGGGAAGGTCCATTACCAGGGGAATTCCGGATCCCCAGGCAGGAAAGAATGTTGTCCCTTCTACTGAATGATCCATTGATAGAATTGTCAAGATGGTGGGAGGCGGAGAAGGTGGCTTTAAGGGATTTAGGTGATGTCTGCTTGGAAGAAATGGTCTTTGGAATCCATTTCCCACATCTTGGGATGAATCCTGGTCCCTGGCTGTTAGAGCTGACAAAGTCAGCAGTGAAGGTTGCTCCCTGGAAACGCTGACAAGGACTGTTATAGTCAGGAAAGTGGATGAGAATTTTGCCATTGTGTCTTCAAAGTCTATGTTTCCTCTTTCTTGTACAATTTCTTTCTCCTTTGCAATAAATCCTTTTGATATTTTGTTGTCTTGTGGTGAAAATAGTTTTCAGGGAGAACAATAACTTTGAGACTCCCTTTGCTTCAGGAGATGTGGTGGGGAGACACCTATGGGTATTTATAGACTTGCTCTGGGGGGGGGAGTGGCTTTAATTAGCAAGCTGCGCTAGTTAAAAGTGCCCAAACATCACGTGCATCAGCGTCTCTGTACTGAAAAAAGGCAGCGGGGCGCTTTGAACTAAATCTCATTCAATCAGCTTTAGTTCAAAGCTCCCCACTGCCATTTTTCAGCGCAAGGATGCTGATACATGTGATGCTGGAGGCTGCTCAAGTGCATTCATTTCTGCGCTCCAGCAAACTCGAGTAATCGAATCTGCTCTGATGCACTGGAGTTACAGCACATTGGAGCGGCTTCACTGCACATCTATAGGAGCTCTATAATTTTATAAAAAGCAAGGGGAGATTCCTGGAGTTGGCAAAGTTTCTTCTGTTGCAGCTGTGTAGTCTGGTGTGAGGGCTGGTGGAACTAAGGCTTGTGGGGATGAGCAGTTGCCCCCAGGGACAACATTTTGTTTGTTTCTTAAGACAAACAGCAGGAAGAAACCAAGGGCTCTTGGTTCAGGGTTTAGTTGGTTCATGCTAAGAAATAATTTCTAAGAATTAGTTTGGAGATGTTGGGTGGTATGCCCATCTAACTTTATGGAGCCTCTCCTGTGCAGCCCTAAAGCATATGCTTAGGGGTCTGCCATGGAGATGACTCCTGCTGTCAAGATGCAGGGTCGTGCTCTCCCTGGAGGATACCCTGATACTCACTTGCCACATCTTGGATGTTATGTACCAACCCTATGATTCAGTAACGGGGTTCCCTTCCGTCATGGGGAACGCAGCAGGTGTCATCACTAGCGGGCATTCCTGGGGCTCCACCTCCCAGCCAACCTACTGGGACTGCCAAACAATGGACAATTCGGCTCCACTTTGATGTGGTGTCCCACTCCCTCTCTGCCTCTCTAGCCCTTGGTGGTTGTAATAACCTATCTCCCTGCCACACGGATGTGCTTGGGGCAGTGAGATGGACTTGACGATGGGTCTAGCCTACCTGCGTTGAGATATTCTGAGCGGCCCCAGCCCACTCGACCTTCAGCAACTGTCTTTTGGCCTTTTCTCTGGCCTCAGGGCTTCAAGGTAAACAGAATGATAAATAAAGAACCAAAACTCCAGGGAGGGGCCTTTGCCCACTCCCCACTCACACATCCTATGTTTGCCGGCTTTGCCGTCCCTCAGTGTTCTCCTTCGGACCAACTCCCTCGCTGTCCTTGGTGATGTGGTCCTTTAAATCAAGCCCTGGACCCCCCTGCTGGGTCCCTGTCTGGCCCCTCCTCGTTGGTGTCGGGAGGCCTCTGTTCAGCCTGGAGGATGGTCCCACAGCTCCCTTCCTGCTGTGCCACCCTTCCCCTCACAGCTGATTTCTCGCCACCGGCTTTTATCCCTGCTGGGCTGTGTTCCTTGATGACATCATCGGACTGCACCATCCCCAGCCATAGAGAAAAGCGACTGATGACCCGTGCAGGCGCTCCGCCTCTCTGTGGTTCGTCCAGCCTGGCTGTCCCTGGGGAAGGTAAGTTTGCCCTGTTCTCAGGGCTTTTCATCTTGCTGTCGTGGAGGGTTGTCCCCACCGCAACCCATGCCATGTGAGGGGTCTCCCGTTCCTTTCTTGTTGTCCCCCTAGGACAGGTGGCTTTGCTGGTTGTAAAACCATTTTCTAGTCACTTGTCAAGAGCTCCAAACCACCTTGTTTTGGAGGGCTTGGAACTTATGAGAAGGTCCTGAAATCAAAGAGAAAGTGTGTCTTTCTCTTCCTACATCTGTTTGAGTTGCCTGGGTCTAAACAATATCAATCACTGTTAGGAAAGCTTGTAGGAGGTTTGCCAGTAAATGTAGGGTATGCTGTGTGCACTGGGCGGGATCCTCCCCACCTCAGAACAGTCTTTGTCAGTTATAGTGACAGGCTCCCAAGCCTACTATGTGATTGGCAGAAAGCAAGGCTTGGTCCTGATCCCCAGGTATTCAGTAGCATCGTTTTCCACAATGCTTCAAGCTAGGGTAGGATACTAAGATGAGACCATGGGTTACAGTCTCAAATCTTAGACTGATTGGAGGTTACTTCTGTGTACATGAGGACCCTCATCAAACGGCCTGAAGAGCTTAGGAAGCAGGAAAGTCTCATTCCATTGGCAATGCATAGGGGGTGCATGTGTACCAACCTGCTGCTCGCACCTCCTCCCAACAACTGCTGACACCACCGGCGGCATCTGTGGGTGGTCACCACCCTCTACCCCCGCCGCCGACACTGCTGCGACTGCCTGTGGGCAGTCACTGTGCCCCCCCAGCCTCTGGGGGCATGCGTTGTTCACGTCTTATGCCTTTACAAGTGAGGTAACTTCGAGTGGTGCTATGAACAAAACCCAGGTCTCTTATATGTCAAGTTGCATCTTAGCTGTGCTGCCTTTAAGAATAAATGTGTTAAATTGTTTTTTCTGTGGTTATAATGCCAAAAGAACCTTGTTCCTTGCCAGATACAAGAATAGAAATTCAGTTGTGTGATTTCTGGCATTGCTCTGCTGTGTAGTAACTAGATGGATAAGCCATTGGTAAAATGTGTATCATCCTCCTTGAGTGCTGGTCAGCATTCATAATAATGGCTTGCTGTTTCGTCCAGTTGTTCTTTTCGTGTAGGTAACTAAGATCTGGGTCTTAAGTTTCACCCAGATTTACTCAGCCACTGGTTCAATAGGTTTCCACCTGAAAGCAAATGGAGTCAGTATAAAATCTCTTTTAAAAAATGAAACAAATCTTCAATTAAAAAAAAAACTACATTAAAATTGAAGAAAAAAATGTTAAAAGGCTGTCGTGGTTGAGGGAGTAAAGCATTCTCTACAAAAGTTGGGATAAAGGTTTCAACAGCAAGCTGGACAGTGAATGAGGCGATGGTTATAAGAGCTGGAGCAGAATGATGAAGAGAACACACCTCTCATAATTCTAACTTTGAGTTTTCGAGACTGTATTTACCTAAGGGAGTAAAATCAAGGTTTGACTCGGGCAACTTTAACTCTTCACCTCCTAAACTTTGAGTGCTCGGCTTTGCATCACTGATCTTCTCTTCTTGTGTTATTTTGTATATAATAGATATGGTGATCCCATGTGGCCGTAACTAAAATGACCTTTCTTCTTTTTTGTTTTTAAAGTTTGCAGAACAGAAGTTCACAGAACAAACTTCAAGACCTTTTAAAATTTTGTAATATTTACATGACGGCTGTTTTCAATTTTTTTTAAACCCAGTGATTTGCTCTTAATCAGTACAATCCAAATTTATTTTATGTAGGTAATTCCCAATGATTTCAGTTCAGAGTGTGTTTAATCAGCACCTCTGAAATTTGGGCCTATTTGTCTAAGGATAATTTCTAGTTTTTATTCCTTTTCTACACACTTTTTTATCATGAATATTCACTAAAACAAAAGAGTGATAGCAAACATAAGTCAAAATATGTTGTTAAGACTGACTTTTTTTTCAATCAAGCAGAGCCAGTTTGTATGCGTTGTAGTATAATATAGGCAGGTAGACTTTTCAGCTAGTTAACATGAACATGAAACTTCTATTAAATCATCTTTTTTCCTTGTCAATATATATTTTTTTAACTTTTTTTTTATTTTATTATCTTATGTTCAAGGAAAGTACATTTCATTGTCAAGGTGGATGTATCCTGGACAGGTGTCAGGTCATGATTTTTCTAAGTTTGAAACTAACAATATCAGCAGGTCCCTGCCAGCTCATGAAGCAATGATATATTGCCAGTGACAGTACTGTTGTAGTAGAGTTATGTGATTTAAAAATGCTTGGCTGCGAGTAGGGCAGCTTACAGTGGGTTCTATGCTGGATACATAAAGGAAGTGATATATTACTAATTAGTGAGAATGAAATGTAAATTTATTTCTGGTATCAAGGATTTGCTGGTTGCCAGGTACAAAGCTTTATGTTAACAGAGGCAGATAAGATAGCTTAAAAGTGATGAAAATATTAGAGAACTATGGCTCAAAGAGTCATAAGATGTGATTACCTTCAATGAAGAGACCATAACACTGATACCAGAAGATACCAATTTCAAAATAAATTAAAATGCATTAAAACAAAATACTCTAACACAAGTATCCAAAAACAGTGACAGTATCCAAAAACTCCCTAGGCGCCTAGCAAGAATGGTGACTGTTCAGTAATCAAATTTCTCCCAAACTAAGTCTTGGAGTTGGTAACTTTGCATTATTTGATATGCTGAAGTGCTTGGTATGCCAAGAGCAATTATTAGACAAGGTTTTCCCAAAGTATGAGACAACATTCTGATGTTTGAAGAAACCAAAATCTATTTAGTTGGATTGTTGATGAATCTTAAGTATTTCTTCATTTTACAAGTCTTCTCATCTTTCAGGCAGGGGTTTATAGAAACCTGATTGGGAATAGACTAGTGGTATCCCCTTGCCAGTCTTTGTGATGCCTTTCAGAGAAAAGGCCAAGTTTATATAATTAAAACTGATTTTAAAGAAATCGAAAACTTTTCTATTACCATTTTTGAAAAGCAAAAGTAATCAACCCACACATATGACTTTCTTCTTTTTTTTTGCCTGCTGTTACTTGTAACCTATAATTGCTATAATGAACATGAGTATAGAATCGACATAGAATTATTTTCCTTTTCATTTACTTTGAACTATAGACCATGTTTTGAAATAATTGACTGTAAGAGAATCAGTGAAACAGGTTAAGTACCGTTTTTTCAGTAGTCACTTGAATAGACTGGTGTGTGTATGTTGGGTTTTTTTGCAGAATTGGGCCTAGTCTGATTTCCCTGCAAGTATTGGCCTGTCTTGTATAAAACAGAGAATAAAAACATTTTAAACACAGGAAAATGCAATTATTAACAAAACCAGTAAAACAGTGACAAAGACTAACACTCTTATTTAATTGACTACATTTAAATTTAATTGGGTATGTGAAAGATCAGTTTGTCCTCCTACTGTGCATTGGTATCAAAACACTGGGCTACAGGATGGTACTAAAAAACAATCTTACTACTTAGAGCATTTTGAAAAAGTTATTTTCCCTTCAAAAATGTTTTTTCCATTAGAAAAGATGAGAGAATGTGCCCTAAACTCCAGCATGGGAGCAAAATCCCATGTTGGTGCAGGATTTTAATTAGCTTTAACTATTAAGCTCTCTATCAATTATTTACTGAGTGTACATGATCAAATGTTTCAGTTGTACCCATCCTAGTGCTTTTTAATTTCATAGATTTCATAGACATTAGGGCTGGAAGGGACCTCAGAAGATCATCAAGTCCAGCCCCCTGCCCAAAGGGCAGGAAGTCAGCTGGGGTCATAGGATCCCAGCAAGATAAGCATCCAGTTTGCTCTTGAAGGTGTTCAATGTAGGCGCTTGAACCACCTCCGGTGGCAGGCTGTTCCAGACCTTGGGGGCTCGGACAGTAAAGAAATTCTTCCTTATGTCCAGCCTGCAATGGTCTTGTAGTAGTTTATGACCGTTCGACCTAGTCGTCATCTCTTGGGGCGGTCTGGTGAACAAACGTTCCCCCAGATACTGGTGGTCACCCCTGATAAACTTATGGGTGGCCATCAGATCACCCCTGAGCCTGCGCTTTTCCAGGCTAAAGAGCCCCAGGGCTCTCAGCCTGTCATCGTAGGGTCTGCTTCCCTGACCTCTGATCATGCGCGTGGCTCTTCTCTGGACTCTCTCAAGCTTCTCCACATCCTTTTTGAATTGTGGAGCCCAAAACTGGATGCAGTACTCCAGCTGCGGCCTCACCAAGGCCAAGTACAAGGGGAGAATGACGTCCCGGGATTTGCTTGAGAAGCATCTATGGATGCAAGCCAGCGTTTTGGTCACTTTACTAATCGCAGCATTGCATTGCAGGGTCATGTTCATCTTGTGGTCAGTGATGACCCCCAAGTCTCTTTCTTCCATAGTGCCAGCCAGCGTAGCACTGCCGAGCCTATAAGGATGCTGCGGGTTTTTCTTCCCAAGGTGGAGAACCTTGTATTTATCGGCATTGAACACCATCAGATTCTCCTCCACCCACTTGCTGAGCCTGTCCAGGTCAGCCTGGATCACCTGCCTGTCTTCTGGTGTGGATGCTTTGCCCCAAAGTTTGGTGTCATCGGCGAACTTGGCCAGTCCACTTCTGACTCCAGTGTCCACATCATTAATGAAGATGTTGAACAATATGGGTCCAAGGACAGAGCCTTGGGGGACCCCACTGGTGACAGGACACCATGATGAGTGACTTCCATCAATTACTACCCTCTGGGTCCGACCCCGGAGCCAATTTTCCAACCAGTGGATCGTGGAGGACCCAAGGCGACAATTGGCCAGTTTCACCAAGAGGTGATCATGGGATACCAGATCGAAGGCTTTTTTTGAAGTCAAGATATATGACATCAATCTCTTCTCCCTTGTCCAGGTGAAAGGTCACCTGGTCGTAGAAGGAAATGAGATTGGTCAACCAAGACCTACCTGCGACAAACCCGTGCTGGCTATCCCTTAAGATGTTGGTGTCGGCCAGTCCATTAAGGATGGCCTCTTTAATAAACTTTTCTAAGATCTTCCCCCGGATAGAAGTCAGGCTGATGGGCCTATAGTTAGCTGGATCCACTTTCCTCCCTTTCTTGAAGATAGGCACCACATTGGCCTTCTTCCAGTCTTCGGGCGCTACACCAGAGCGCCAGGTTTTCAAAGATCCGTGCTAGAGGCTGGGCTATGATGCTCACCAGCTCCTTGAGTACCCTGGGGTGTAGCTTGTCAGGGCCGGCTGACTTGAAGGTATCCAGGTTCTCAAGATGTTCCTTCACGAGGTCAGCATTAATGGAGGGCAGGGGATCACCCTCACCCGGACTTCCCTGTCCCGTAGCGGGCATGGGCGTCCCATGGGACTGATGAAAGACCGACGCAAAGTACCCATTTAATAGGTTGGCTTTTTCCTGGACGTCAGTTGTCAGTTGGCCCATCTGGTTCAGCAGAGGTCCAATGTTGCCCCTGCTTTTCCTCCAGCTCCCCACATATCTGAAAAAGGACTTTTTGTTGTCCTTGATGATCGAAGCTAGCTGGAGTTCAGTTGCAGTCTTGGCTTTCCTGGTCTGCTCCCTGCAGGACCAGACCAGTGCAGAATAATCCTCCTTGGAGGTGACTCCCATCCTCCATCCTTTGTAGGCTTTTCCTTTTAGCCTCAGGAGGTCTGCTAGGTCCCTGGAGAGCCAGGGGGGCTGCTGTGCCCTCTTGCTGCCTTTCCTCCAAGATGGAATAGACTTAGCTTGTGCATTGAGGATCGCTCCCTTGAGGAGCAACCACTCTTCTTGAACTCCCCTCTCCCTAGGGTCATGGTCCCTTAGGGCCTCACTGACAAGCCTCCTGAGCTTGTCAAAGTTGGCTTTCCTGAAGTCAAGGACTTCCGTGTTGCTGACTGACTTGCCAGCTTTTCGGCGGATGGTGAAGGTGATCAGCTTGTGGTCGCTGTCACCCAGCTTCCCATCGATCACTAGGTTGCCGACTAAGTCATCCCCAGTAGCCAGCACCAGGTCGAGCAGCGCTTTGCCTCTCGTTGGCCCATAGACTTCCTGAGTCAGGTAGAGGTCATCCATGCATGAGAGAAAGCTTTGCAACCGCTCGGATTTTGCTGAGCGATCCTCCCACAAGATGTCCGGGTAATTGAAGTCACCCATGACAACCATGGTCCTGGAGCATGCCGCCTCAGCCAGTTCCCGGGCAAACTTCTGGTCAAGCTCAGGACTTTGGGTGGGAGGTCTGTAGTAGACTCTCACCATTGTGTCCCCTGTGCTGTGTTCCCCACGGATTTTAACCCAGAGGGTCTCCAGTCATCCACCCTGGTCACCAATATCGGCTTGCAGGGACGTGTAGCTTTCCTTAACATAGAGAGCTATACCCCCACCCCTTTTATCTACACGATCCCTCCTGTACAGGGTATAGCCATCTATACCTGTGGTCCAGTCATGGGTGGAGTCCCACCAGGTCTCCGTTATCCCTATGACATCATAATTATTTGCATTGAGCAGGAGGATGAGCTCCTCCTGCTTATTCCCCAAGCTCCTGGCATTTGTGTACTGGCAGGCAAGTATCCCCTGGGGGGCTCCTTCCTTGCCCACAGATTTTACCAGGGCTGGGGTAGGGGTGGGCTCCCTTAAGTGCCTTGACCAGCTGGGTTTGCAAGGATTGCTCAGCGGGCCAGCAGTGGCGGTAGTCCCCTTGTCCCTCAGCGGGCTTAGTTTAAAGCCCGGTGGAGCAGGTCAGCCAGTCTGGCTAAAAAGAGCCTCCTCCCTAGGGGAGAGAGGTGGAGGCCATCTCTTCGCAGCAGCTCGCTGCCTCTCTCACCAAAGAGCGGGCTGTGGTCATGGAAGCCAAAGCCTTCCCGATGACACCAGCGCTGCAGTCTCTGGTTAACTACATGGATCCTCCTCAGCCCGTAGCCTGAGACTGGAAGGATCAACGAGAACACCACCTGTGCCCCCAGACCCTTTAGCCCTCTCCCAAATCCCTATAGTGCCTCATGACCCAGCTGGGAGCGCTCCGAGCCGTGTCATTGGTGCCCGCATGAATAAGGAGCATGGGATAGTGGTCTGTGGGTTGGAGGAGCTTTGGGATTCTCTCCGCAATGTCCTGGATGCGGGCCCCCAGGAAGCAGCAGACTTCCCGGGCTAAGGGGTCGGGGCGGCAGATTGCCCCCTCAGTCCCACTCAGGAGAGAGTCTCCCACAACAAACACCTCACATTTTGTCTTGGGGAGAGCAGGGGCGGTAGCTGCAGTTGGTCCCATGTTGCCTGTGGGAGCCAGCAACTCAGCAGGCTCTGCTGGAGCAGCAAGAGGTGCGTACCTGTTGCTCAGCTCTGGCAGGGCAGGGGCCTTGGTGCGGCGGGCCTTAGGGCCCTTGACCACCGTGGTCCATACCCCTGGCTGGACAGAGCGGGAGGTCCCGGAGTCCTCCTTTAGCCTGGAGGGAGACTGTGGTCTACCCTCCGCCTCCCGGGGGAGAAGGGCCTGGCAGTAGGAGTCTGTCTCCTGCTTGCAGTCCCTGATGGCACACAGTCTCTGAACTGTGGCCTGGAGCTCCTCCAGCTGGCGTGCCAGAGATCCCAAAAGGGAGCAGACCCCACAAGGGGAGGTCACCATGTTCCCAGGCCCCAGAGCCTGAAAAAGGGACAGGCAGCCCCCGCAGCCGAGAGCCAGGGGCTCTGTCTGGGTGGAGCCCGGAACCAGGGGCTCCGTCTGGGTGGCAGTCTGAGGTGCCAGAGGGGGGGCCGCGGAGCCCGAGGGGACCCTCGGGGTGCAGCGCATGCCCATCCGTGTCATGCCTCTGGTAGGCTGGCTACGACTGGGACTGTCTACCCTGGGGGGTGCGCAGGCAGGGTCTTGGGCCCTCCTGTGCGAACTCCGCACTAACTCACGCGCCGGCAGAGAAGCGTGCCTGTTTGCGCAGCCTGTTCACGCGGCTCTGGTCGTGTGGCTCCCTGGGGGGCTGGGCGAAATAGGGGCCTGCGCGGGGCTTGGCCCGGCCTGGCTCCACTCAGCCGCCTCCTCCCACACACTAGGGGGTTAGCCCCCTCTCTCTACAGGCCCTGCTTGCCTCCGGCTTTGCTGGGGATTGGCGGGGGGCTCCGCGGCTGCTGGAGGGTTTCTGGGGGGCTTCAGGGGAGTGGGGGCGCCGCAGGCTTTCACCCGTGCGTCTCTCACCACTCCCGAGCCTAACTGATATCATAATAAATGATTCTGAAACTTAAGGCATTCAAAATACTGGAAATTGTTGCCTTTTTTTTAAATAATTAGTCCACTCAGTCCCATGTCTGCACTGATCTGAAAGGCCCTGACACACTGCCTTTAGAAAACTTATTCTCAAGATAGCAAGCAGAATTCCTTGTTATGTGGTCAGGTTCAAAGTTTCTTCTGAGCCTGGTGGTCCATAGGGTTATCATGGTTAAGAGATAACAGTTTCTTTAGCTTAGAGTCAGCAACCCAGGCTAGATCCATTGTGCTTTATATTAGTGGTGCACCAATATCCCACTACTACCCAGCTTCAGATCCATTGTGCCTTTTACTAATAGTTAATCATCTGTTACTGCTCCACACTGTTCTGTGTGGAGGGGTGCTCTCTTGCCCCACTATGGCAGCCTCCCTCTACAGAAGAAAATTGCGCTAAAAAATTAACCAGGCCAGGTGGTTATTCACCATGCTTTTTAAAAGATGCTTCATTAGAGGAGTGGCAGAGCAGCCCTCCTCAGAGAGCTGGGACAGCTGAAGCAGCAGTGGCAGATTGGTGGCCTACAGTGGCAAACAGGTTGCAAGTACTGGCCCACAAATAGATAAGGTTGCCATCCCATGCTTTATCCAGTAGTACACTAAGGACTGATATGTGTCGCATCACATCTAGCTACCCATTTACAGATTGACTAAGGGTGACATTTGGACTGAGTCAGGGCTTGAATTCGGACCCTTGGGCTAGGGACAGACATTCAAAAAGCCGGAGCCTGAATTGATTCAATCTTTGCAGTTAGTCTAACCTGCCTAGGTTGAACTGATTTGAAGCTACACAGATATTTCCTCTGGACTGAGGAAATGCAGGACTTGCCTGCAGTTGCTCAGGCCAGGAGCCAGGGGAATGCTAGAGCATGTCCTCGACTGTGCGGGGGAGCGAGGGCTGTGGCCAGCCTGGGCAGTAGCTCTGGCTGAACTAGCCAGAGAGGGGTTTAATTCCCCCCTCCTTGTCCCACTGGCAGGGACCCAAGGGTCTGCCAGGTGTTCCCCCCTCACCGCTGCATGGCAGGGCTGGGCATGCCCAGATGCCAGGTGGCATGGCCTCTGAGGAAAAGGGGGCAGGGGGGAGATTATTTCCCCCTCTACTGTCCCTGGGGGACAGCAGCTGGGTCTGCCTGCCCCATCCACCACTGCTCCCTTCTTAGGGTAAGCGGCAGATTAAGCCCCTGCCTGCCCCCTGCACCAGATGCCAGAGGGAGGGGAGTAACTCCTCTCACTGCCCCCCTTCTAAGGAGCCCTGCCGGCCAGCGTGTAACTGCATCCGCACCCCACTGCTGCAGTGGTGAGGGGGCAAAGTTCCTGATGGGGGCAGCAGCCCCTGTCAGGGGGTTGTGAGCCCCTTCTCTGCGGGGCAGGCAGAGCTGCGGTGGGCTGTACGCAACAGTGCTGGGGCTTGGAGGGTACTAGAGCCCCTGCCAGCACTGCCACAGCAGTCTGCAGCAGCTTCCCTCACTCCACAGTCTGCCCCTCCCCACCAGGAAGGGGCTTGCACTCTGGGAAACCATGATAGTGTCATGACCCAAAGGGTATGATTTTGTGTATGCTTCGGCACTGGAGAATTATTTCCCGCCACATGGAGCTTTCTTTGCACGGTGCAATTCTCAGTTGCAAAGAGAAAACCCCGGTGCAAAAGAGTTCCTGCCACTCGCATGCAAATTTGTGTCCCACTATTGGCTGTTTCTAAATTATTCCCACGTGGCGGCTAGCGATTGGCTTGCTAGCCGTATAAGAGGCTTGAGCAGTTTCCACCCAAGTTGGAGGAGGAGGAGAACTTCATATCCATCTCGTGAAGAACTCTAAGCGCGCTGTGGAGCCTAACAAACTCCGCGTGTGCCTTAAAGGAGGATACAGGGGCCTGATCAACCTCTAGCCTCTCCCCGTCGCCGCCTGATCCCTCGATGTACCCCACCCTGCGCGCTTTTGGTCGGTCCACGGAGCCTAGCAAACTCCGTGTGTGTGTGTGTGTGTATCCAGAGCTCTATCCGGGTTGTTTCAAGAGGCTCGAGTTTTCTGCAGGTCTTGTTCGAGTTTTTTTTTGTTTTCGTTTTGTAACTGCAACTCAAGAAAGTTTTCCTGCCTGCACCGCGACCACCTACGATGTAAGTAAAATAATCTTTAATCAACCTCTACATGTCAGTGCCTAATTCTAGTTCGCCGTGCCGACCACTTTCCCCGGCCCATGTGCCCGGGCTGCTGGCCACAGCCCCTTGGCCCCGACAGATAGGAGCTGCTGCCCCCATCAAGAACCCTGCCCCCTCGCTGCTGCAGTCACAGCTCTGTCATAGTTGCTCCCTCCTTGCTGCTTCAGCTGCCGGGTGGGGACAGAGCCAGAGGCTGGCCAGCAGGGCCCATTAGGTGGAGGGGCAGGTAGTGGAGTTATTCTCTTTGCCCTAGAGGGGCTGCAACAGGGTTTGCCTGCCCCAACCACCACTGCTGCTCATTCTGTACTCAAGACAAGCAACAAGATAAGCCCCCAACTGCCTCCCTCCACTGGACACTGGAGTTTATTCCACTGCTTGCCTTAGACACAACAAGCAGCAGTGGCAGGCAGACCCCACTGCAATCTCCTGGAGGCAATGCGGGTAGAGGGGGGAATAACCCCCCACCCTGCCCCCTCTACTTTAGAGGCCATGCTGGCCAGCATCTGGCCAGGCCTGCCAGACCTGGCTCAGGTCCCTGCTGGTGGGAGGTGGGGAATTAAATCCCACTCCGGCCAATTCAGCCAAAGCTACTGCCTGGGCTGGCCATGCTCTTGCTGCTGGGGCAGCCAGCAGAGAAGTGCAATTCCATGCTGGTGGGACAGGGGATGGAGGGGGGGAATAAATGTCTTCCCTGTTCTCTTCCAGGCCAGCTTTTGGCCAGACCCCTGCCACTGCCTGTCCCTGCTCTGGCTGGGGAGCAGAGGGATGGGGCCAGCCCTGCTGGGCTGAAGGAAAGAGCCCAGCCCAGAGAGCGTGCCAGGATGCTGCAGGAGTCTGATTTAACTTAAATCAGGACGGGGTCTGGGGCAGACATTGCATAAATTGGTTTGAGCTCAGTCAGCTAAGTCTGATACTACATTCAACCAAGTTTATCTCAAACTGGTTTCAGCCATTTTGAAACTGATGTATGTGCACTGAACGTCTGTTCTGTTCCAGGTTTAAATCGGTTTCTGATCACTTTAACTGGTTTATATGTAATGTCTGTCCCTGGCCTTGAAGCCATAATGAGATGCTATAACTACCCTACCACTTTGCACCACAAGCGATATGATGAAGACTTCTAGGATTATCTCTTTCCCTGGTCACTGCTGGGAAAAGCCTGCATCCATACATGTGGCACCTATATATAGCAGAAAAACAGTTTTGCTTGCGTGCTAGTTGCTCTCTGTAACATAGAGTATGTACAAATGTTACACTCAGATCAGTCTAACTAGGATTAGATCATAAGGGCTAAGGACAGACATTCAATAAGCCCAAGCCTGAATTGATTCAGTTTTTGCAGATTAATCTAACCTGCAAAACTTGAACCAATTTGGAGGTGGATAGACATTCCCTTTTTATTCCAGAAATGCAGGCACATGCCTGCAGTGGCTCAGTCTGGAAGCCGTGGGAGCTAGGGCTAGAGGGGGCTAGGGCAACCTACCCTTCCCTTCAATAATGCTGAGCTGAGAGGAGGGTGGGGGTGGCCAGCCCCTGGCAGGATGCTCTGATTACAGAGAGGTGTAAACCCCCACCTTGCCTGCACAGTCCCAGGCTTTTCCTTGCTCGCTGCTCAAGGGGTGGGAGTGTTGCCAGATCCTGCATCTGTTGATGATACTGAGCTTTCCAATCTTCCGCTCCTGCTTCTTCATACTGTCTGCAAACCAGATCATTTGTACATCTTTCTCTGTCCCCTCTTGAAGACTGACAGATTGCAGCTAGCAAGTTGCTTGGTAGAACAAAGTTTATCACCCCATCAAGCCCTACAAAAAACCCCATCTCTTTCATTAGTTTTAAGCTCTTCTTGTCGCAGGGTGCATTTGCATTTGCAAGCCACTAGTTGTTTGCCTTTATTACAATGAAACTGGAGACCCACACATACACCTCTCAGCATCAGCTAGCATTGGTGGGGGGAGGCATGACCAGGTGGTGGGTCCTTGCGCTGGAGTCCCTGTCATAGGAGAGGTACAGGAGGCGGGATCCCTGCTTGAGCAGCCAGCAAAGGGGGGCCGTGGAGGGGGAAGCCTGGCAGTCGCTGCAGTCCCTCAGCCAGCTGGAGCAGTGGTAGTGTTCTGGCTAGGAAGGAGAGGGGCAGGGGCAACCCTGCTTTGCTACAGCAGACAGCCCAGCCCAGGGCTACAAAGCATCTTGGATGCTGGGGGACTCCGGTTAACTTAAACAAGGAAAGGGGTCTGGGACAGACATTGCTTAAACTGGTATAACCCAAATCAGTTAAGTCTGATACTACATTCAACCACGTTTATCTTAAACCAGTTTCAGCCATTTTGCAAGATGGATGAACCAGTTTCAGAATGGCTGAAACTGGTTTACGTGCACTGAACTTCTGTTCTGGTACAGGTTTAAACCAGTTTCTAATCACTTAAGGCAGTTTATGTGCAACTTCTGTCCCTAGCCAAGAACATTAAGAATTGCCATTTACTGGGTCAGACCATAGGTCCATGTTGCCCAGTATCCCAAATCACAGTGTCACAAAGTAGATGCTGAAAGGGAGAGTAAACTGGGTATGACCAGGGTTTTTTTTTTCCCACTGTTCCTCTCTCACTTGCAGCCTCCAGCATTTAAGGTCTAGGAAGTTCTAATTCAGAGTCTGTATCCTTAACTCCCATTCTTAATATAGCTATTGCTGCCCCTTTCCTCCAAAATTTTGTCCAATCCCTTTTTGGATCTGGCTAAACTGTCACTTTCCACATCTTGTGGCAATGAGTTCCACACTTTAATGTGAACAAGAACTTCCTTTTGTTAGTTTTAAACCTACTACCTACTAGTTTCCTTTGGTGATACCCCCTCCCCCCCCCCCCCCCCGTTCTTGCATTGTGAGAGATTAGTAAATAATAAATCCCTATTTACTTTCTCTTTGCTTTTTTGTAATTTTGTAAACCATTACCATATTCCCCAGCAAGTGTCTCTTTCCTGAATTGAGTAGGCCTGGCCTCTTTGGTCTCTCCTCATGGAAGCCCCTCTATATCACTCATCGTCCTTTCACCCTTCTCTGGATCTTCTCTAGTTCTTCTATATCCTTTTTAAGATATGGGGACCAGAACTGGGCACAGTATTCAAGGTGTGGACACACAAGGGATTTATATTGGGGAATGATGATACTTTCAGTTTTGTTTACAATTTACTTCTTAATAATCCCTAACATTTTCTTTGTCTTTTTGACAGCTGCTGAGCACTGAGCTGATATTTTTAGTGAACGGTTCACAAAGACTACCAAATCCCTTTACTGTGTTGTAAAAGCTAATGTAGAGCCCATCACAGTGTAGGTATAGTTTGGGTTATTTTTGCCCAGGTGCATCACTTCCCACTTACCTGCACTGAATTTAATCTGCCATGCAGCTGCCCATTCACTCAATTGTGCCAGATCCTTCTGTAGTTCCTCACAGTCCACCTTGATCTTTACCACTTAGAATAATTTTGTGTCATCTGCAAATTTGACCACCTCACTACTCACCCCCTTTTCCAGATCATTTATGAATATGCTAAACAGCACTGGTCCCAACACATATCTCTGGGGTCCCTGCTGTTCATTTCTTTCCACCTTGAAAACCATTTATACTCTCTCTGTTTTCTATCTTTAAACCAATTTCTAATCCATGAGTGGATGCTCTCTGTAGTCCCATTATTACCTAATTTAGTTAAGAGCTTGTGATGGGAGACCTTGTCAAAGGATTCTTGGAGGTCCAAATATACTATTTCACCTGGATCATCCCAGTCTACCTGCTTACTGACACCCTCAAAGAACTCAATAGGTTGGTGAGGCATGATTTGCCTTTGTCAAAGCCATGTTGATTCTTCCCGAGTAAGCCATGTTCATCCATGTGCTGAACAATTCTTTATTTTATTATTACTTTTACCAATTGTTTGATCAACTAAAGTGCTGAACTGTACATATATTCGGGAGCTTAGATAGGGCAAAAAAAATATTGGTTGGCAACAAGATCTAGCTTAGTTCACTCACGTGTGGATTTTGTACTTAGATTGACCTAACTAGGGGTTAGGTTGTTGGCTACAAAGGACCAACTCGTGGGATCATAATGCAGTCTAGTTTATTAGATGGGACGTGAAGTTACCAATAAAATCATTAATGCAAACTTTGAGTTATGGGTGGTACTGTTACCTTAGCATGCACACGCGCACACACAGTCTCTCTCTCTCTCTCTCTCTCTCTCTCTCTTTCACTCTCATTCAAACCCATGTAGTATATAGTAGCTGCTGTAATGATTGTGGGAGCACTGGTGTCAGTATATCTACCTAGGCCCTGGAGTCTGCTGTTGATGATCAGCTTCCTTCAAGGCGATGTCTTCTCCAGGAGGGGGGTCACCTGCTTGTCCTTCTGTCTTGGTAGGTCAGGTGCTGGATGAGAGGGTGCCACTGAGGGTCACGCTTCACTGCCTTTTATCCTTTTCTGGCAGACTTGTGTGACCCCCAGCATCATCTTGGCTACCCAATCCGGAGGTCACTGAGTACTACCTGACAGCTGTTAGTCACAGGGGTCTCTGCCTGCTGGTACCTGAAGTTTTGGGAGTCCACCTTTGATTTATTGACTTAATGGCTGTATTGTCATGGACTACAGGAATAGTCCTTAGGGTGAGCGCTCAGTTCCAAGAATCAGTTGATTAGCTTAAACTGGAGTTCCTTTGGCTAGGCTATTGTCTACTGATGATCATCATTCACTCGCATTCACTCAACAGATTATATCACTTTACAATTTCAGTGCAGTTTTAACAATGGTCCAGGGTGTAACTTCATTCTACAGGGAGTACATTCCTTAAGAGTTTAAAAACATAAAATACAAAATGGTAAAATGTTCTCTTCAGTACAAATGCGGTGGTATCTGAGGGCTTGGCTGTATATCACAGCTTTTTTGGTGTGTTTAGGGTGATTGCTGGTTCTGTACAGATATGTATGTTGGTCTGTGGGTTTCTTGTATAACGTGGTCTGTATTTTATCCTTCTGGATACTGATCGTCATATCTAAAAAGGAGATGCTGGTGCTGGAGTATTCTAGAAAAAGTTGGATGGAGGGATGGTGATTGTTTCTGATGGAACTCAATCAGAGATTGTAGGTTTTCAGTCCAAATGATGAAGATGTCATCGATATATCTTAAGTATAGCAAGGGTTTGATGGTGCAGTTCTTGAGGAAGTCTTCTTCCAGGTGGCTCATAAAACGGTTGGCATACTGTGGGGCCATTTTAGTGCCCATAGCTGTTCCCATCATCTGGAGGAAGTGTTGATTATTAAAAGTGAAATTGTTGTGTGTGAGGATGAAGTGTATAAGGTCAGTAATATCTTTGGGTCTGTATTCTGAGTTGTAATCTTGTTCCTGCAGATATGTAAGGTAGGCTTGGATCCCATCCTGGTGTGGGATATTGGTGTATAGGCTGGTAACGTCCATGGTGGCTAGGAATGTGTTGCTGGGAAGGTGGTCTATGGTTTTTAAGTTTCCATAGAAAGTCTGTAGTGTCTTGTACAAAACTTGATCAGTGGGTGACGAGCGGTTTTAGGATTGATTCAATGAAACCTGGTATTTCATAGATTCATAGATGTTAGGGTCGGAAGGGACCTCAATAGATCATCGAGTCCGATCCCCTGCACAGGCAGGAAAGAGTGCTGGGTTTAGATGACCCCAGCTAGATGCCTATCTAACCTCCTCTTGAAGACCCCCAGGGTAGGGGAGAGCACCACCTCCCTTGGGAGTCCAAGCCAGACTTTGGCCACTCTAACTGTGAAGAAGTTCTTCCTAATGTCTAGTCTAAATCTGCTGTCTGCTAGCTTATGGCCATTATTTCTTGTAACCCCCAGGGGCGCCTTAGTGAGTAAAGCCTCACCAATTCCCTTCTGTGCCCCCATGATGAACTTATAGGCAGCCACAAGGTCGCCTCTCAACCTTCTCTTGCGGAGGCTGAAAAGGTCCAGGTTCTCTAGTCTCTCCTCATAGGGCTTGGTCTGCAAGCCCTTAACCATATGAGTGGGCCTTCTCTGGACCCTCTCCAGGTTATCCTCATCCCTCTTGAAGTGCGGCACCCAGAATTGCACGCAATACTCCAATTGTGGTCTGACCAGCGCCCAATGGAGGGGAAGTATCACCTCCTTGGATCTATTCATCATGCATCTGCTGATACACAATAAAGTGCCATTGGCTTTTCTGATGGCTTCGTCACACTGCCGACTCATGTTCATCTTAGAGTCCACTAGGACTCCAAGGTCCCTTTCCACTTCCGTGCCACCCAGCAGGTCATTCCCTAGGCTGTAGGTGTGCTGGACATTTTTCCTCCCTAGGTGCAGCACTTTGCATTTCTCCTTGTTGAATTGCATTCTGTTGTTTTCTGCCCATATGTCCAACCTGTCCAGGTCTGCCTGCAGCTGTTCCCTGCCCTCCGGTGTGTCCACTTCTCCCCACAGTTTTGTGTCATCTGCAAACTTGGACAGAGTACACTTCACTCCCTCGTCCAAGTCGCTGATGAAGACATTGAAGAGTATCGGTCCAAGGACCGAGCCCTGCGGGACCCCACTGCCCACACCCTTCCAGGTCGATACCGGCCCATCTACTACGACTCTCTGGGTACGACTCTCTAGCCAATTTGCCACCCACCAGACTGTGTAGTCGTCCAAGTCACAGCCTCTTAACTTGTTCACTAGTATGGTGTGGGATACCATATCGAAGGCCTTCCTCAGATAGGGTTCCATGGTTGGATATGATAGGTCTGCCAGGGTTCCCTTGTTTGTGGATTTTAGGGAGCATGTAAGAAGTCCCCGGGTTAGGTAGTGGGGGGATCAAAGTCTGTAGTTTTTCTTGTAGTCTCGATGGAAATGATTTGATGGTATTGTTGAGTTTTTTGGTGAAAAGGGGAGTAGGATCTTCTTGTACTTCTTTGTAGTAGGTGGTGTCAGAGAGCTGTCTGTTGGCTTCCTTTATGTAATCTTCACGGTTTAGGATGACTATGGCTCCTCCTTTATCTGCTGGTTTTATTGCTATTTGGTGGTTACATCTTAGAGATTCTATGGCCTTTTTCTCTGGCAGAGAGAAGTTGTTATGGTGGCATGATAAAGATGAGATATATGAAAATGCACTGTGAGAAAAATATAAAAATGCAATGTGAGATAGTGAGGATCAAAGGCTACAGGGGACAGTAAGTGAGTTAGGTTAGCACAGGATATATTTACAGTCTTTGCAGTGGGTATTTTAGCAGGGGGGGTTTGTTTTCTTTAGTGTCACTGAGCTTAATTGATATGTAGATGTAGTTTCTAGGTTTCTCCTACAGAAAGCTTCTTCATCTTTCTGGCTTGCTCTGAGCCTTGCCACACCCATGCAACGAGTGTGTAAGGCCTCTGCCAATACTTAGAAGGAAAAGAAATGCACAAAATGGGGGGTGCAGACAAGAAGGGGCTTCTGTTATATCCATGTCCAGAAGGGAAATGTACAAAGGTGGCATTCTGCTACACGGTCAATCTAAGTGCTGGACTGTACAGACATTTGGAAGGTTAGATTGGGTAAAAAATGGCTGGTCCAATCAAACTTCAATTCACTTAGAAGGTGAACTATGTAGATTGCTCTAACCCATGCCTGATCTAACTCAAACATGTGTACAGCATGGACAGACCCCTACCTCACCTTGCCCTGCAGATTCGCCATTCTCCCTTCCCCGCCCTCCCCCCCCCCTCACCTGCTAACCTCCTGCAGACCTGCTTACCAGACTTCCCCCACTGACCCTGATTTACTTAGATCAGGCTCCTAGCCTAAATCCTGGCAGGCTGTCCAACATCTTGACAGATGAAAGGAGACATAATTAATTTGATCCTATGACCCCAGCTGATGCCCCAGCTGACATCCTGCCCTTTGGGCGGGGGGCTGGACTCGATGATCTTCCGAGGTTCCTTCCAGCCCTAATGTCTATGAAATCTATGAAATCTATGAAGTCAGCCAATCAGTGGTGCTTGGCAATGGTGTGGGAGAAGAGCCTCATACGCAAGTGGCAAACCTTTCCATAGTGGCTACATGTCCACTTGCCAGATGGAAGTTGAAGCACCCTCTGCTTCCTGGCTGACTTGTGGGCCTCAGCCTGGGCTCTCTGTCTCTCCACGGTGACTGCATCAGCCTTGACCCAGCTTCTCCAAATTGAGTGGTTGTGAGCAGGGTTTTCCTAGTTGTCAGTGGGAGTGCTGAATTTTTTGAAACCTTGCTTGACCTTTTCACTGTATTGGAGCTTTGGACTTCCTCTGTGTTGTGGGCAGTTCTTGAGTTGGGCATAGAGTACAGTTTTCAGCAGACGATCTTGAGGCATGTGCTTCACAAGTCCCAGCCTGTGAGCATCTGGCGTAGTATGCATAGACTCTGGGTCAATTCCCTCAAGGATCTCATTGTTGGTGATCCGTTGGTCCCAAGTAACTCCAAGGATTTCTCTGAGACAGTGAAGGTGAAAACTGTTCAATCTCCACTCCTGCTTGGAATACAGGACCCAGCTTTCACAGCAATAAAGAAGGGTATTGAGGACAGAAGCCTGATAGACGGACACCTTTGTAATCAGGGTTAGCAGCTTGTTGTTTGAGACCCGTGAGGTAAGTTTGCCAAAGGTGACAGAGGCTTTGCTGATTCTTATATGAAGTTCTCTATCAAGGCTAAGTGAGCTGGTAAGAATTGAGCCAAGATCTACATTGTCCAGAGCTTCATTATTGACGTAGATTTTAGGTGGGATGATGGTGTCTTGTGATATGACAACTGTTTTCTTGATAGTGATTACCATGCTGAACTTATTCATTATGATCTACAATTGATTAGGAGAGTTAGAGATGAATGCAGCATTATCTGTGAAGAGCAGATCCTGAACAGCGAACTGGGTACATGCCTTTTGCTCTGAAATCGTTTGATGTTGAACAAGCTGCTGTCTGTCCTTGATTCAGTTTGTACACCAGATTGATCATTTCCAAAAGCGTACTTGAGAAGGATGGAGAAGATGCCAATGCCGATAGGCACCAGCAAACATATGTACACGCAGGACCTGTTCTACAATCATACGTCTTAAAATGAACTGTGCGATTGTAGATCAGGTCCTGGGAATATGTATGCACATTTACAGCACAGCCCTGAGCCTAGAAAGACCCAGCTGATCGCCCCAATTCCAGAGCTATGCTTTTCCTTCCGTTCCTGCTACCCTTACAGAGCTATCTTTAACTCGGTGACCCCCTTACCCCCAGAAGACAACCCTCCCCACTCCACAGACCTGCCATCCCCCCCCCCCCACAATCCCACCAATTGCCTGCCCCCCACGAACCTGCTAGCTTCTTCAGTCCCACCAAAACCCCTCCCCCATGGACCTGCTATGTCCCTCCAAGGACTCTCTAGGCTCCCCTAATCCCTGTCGCCCCTTCCTGCATCCTGACGTACCTAGATTGGGCTGACGGCACCACTAAACGTTTGTTCAGTGGACATATAACCTACAGTCATGCATCTTACTTGTAGATTGCACAGTGGTGCAGGAGGGCTGTCTGAAGGGATAAAGAAGACCTAGCTTCAAAATAAATCCCTCCGTACAGATTGCATACTGGCTGCCATAAATTAAAAGATTCCCAGGGAATCTACTTTTGCTATATTGTGATCTACACTGAACAATATGGTCCTGTTGTTTCCACATGCAACTGGCCAAATAATGAAGGATAAACTCTTGAGAAATTTGTCATTTAAGGTCAACTTTCAAAAGTAGGCGCAGTAATAATAGTACAAGTGCATCAAAATCACTAGTGATGACAGTGTATGTAGTGTCATCAAATTTGACTTGATAATGATTTTCATTAATTTTGATTGCTCCTGGATATCTTTGTGCTAGTCGCTTTTGAAACAGATTATAAAATAAGTTAGTTAACCCTAAAGAGGTGGCTGCTGGGGAATTTTGTTACATAGCTTTCAATGTCTAGATGAATCTTACCCGTTGGATGCATCACTAAATTAGGTTAGAGGAAAGGACTGTTAGGGCTTTGAGAGGTACTGAACTGAGAATAGGCTGGCAATTTGGATTTCAAGTGTATAATTCAATTTAGAAATCTTCAGTTTAGAAATTTAGACCCTGTAAATGTATTTTAAATGTTTGTATTATTAAAAAGAGCAAAACCTAGGTACTTGGTGCATAGAAAGGGTTTCTGTGTATATAGTCTGACAGCAATTCTGTGTTGTATTATGTTTCTACAAACAATGGGAAGACTTTTTCTGACTTTACTGAAAGTTAGTTCTAGACATTTCGCAGAATTATTTTAGAAAAGTGTACTATTGGTGTCTTCTCCATAACATAGTTTGTATTATTATTAAGCACATTTCTCTGACAAAACTGAGAATGTAAATAATTTTTAAAAAGAAAGATAAAACTAAATCTTGCACACAAATGCAGTTATAACAACTGTTTTTTTCTCTTAAAACAAAACCAAAAACAATTCATCGGTTTTTTAACACTAGCTGTCATCAAACAGCAGAATCTAGGTTTTAATTAAATATAGCTTTTTTCCCCTTAATTAAAATGAGAAAGTGCTATTTCCTTGTTTCAACACATCAAAGATAATGACACACACAGAGTGAAATTGTTAAAATTCTTAAGTGTTTTTAATGGGAAAGGTATCTTTTTTGCATAGAAATGATTTTTCATGATTGAAAATAAAAATTTCAGTAGTTACGACAGTTAATAGTACTCTAGTGCACCTTTAACCAGGGTACTGGACCTCTATAAATTAAATTATTAATATGCATAATTTTTTTTCTTATTGAGAACTTTTGGGAAACGTTAAATGAATTTGTGATTGATAGCAGGGCACAAAGTTTAAAGCACCTGTTTTTAAAAAAATTGCCTGCTTAACCTTGTGCAGTACTATAACATGGCACTTGAGAATTGGAAACACACAGCAGTAAGAAGTGCTACCAAAATAGCTGTATTTACTAACTCAACTTGACTGAGCTATAAGAGAAAGCATTTGAAACGCCCAATATACTTCTTTAGAATGAATTTACAGTAGCACTTTATTTTAGTAGGATTTGTAATCAATTACATAATAATGTAGAGTTTGCCTATATTTCTTGACACATGGCAGCCTAAAAGCTACCTGTAAATATTTAATAAGCCCATCCTTCCAGTGCTTACTGAAAAGTAAAATCCCAATGGTGTGTAACAATGATGAGGGAGGGAATAAAAAAATAAATAATATTAGAAGTGCTGTCTTCAGTTGTTTGTCATTTGTTTAGTTTCCAAGCGTTTGGTCTACTATTTGGCTCCTGTGTTGCATGTTAGAAGAAGGTTGATTATTTTAAAATATGTTTTTAAAGAAAGTTTACAATTATACCCTTGGATGTGGGGTATATTAGCCTCAAAAATAAACCCCTCTGTACAGATCATATAATAATCCCATTATTAAGAGGTTCCCAAAATTTGGAATTATTTTCAGGATTGCAGTCAGATTTACCCATTTGCTTACTATACTGGCTCTCAGCAGGGTTTTGCATCAAATATCAGATCTCTGTTCTTACCTTTAAAACAATTAATAGTCTGCACCTGGGATACCTTAAACATAGTAACAAATGTTGGATACCCTTCTTCCATTGGCTTATTGGAAATATTTGCATCCTGTGGAAAGCTTATCTGTGGAGGAAATGGAGATTTCCCTGAAACTTGCTTAGGACTGGAACAATCTTTTCCAGTATGAATATCTAACTACCACCTCAGCTTCATCAGATTTGTTTTTTGAGCAAGTTCAACTTCAATCTTCAATCCCATTTTAACTAATGATAACAAACACACAGCAAAGCATTTTCAGAACTGGATTGTTTTAAAAATATCCTTACAATCATTGACTTGTACAGAGTTGTGGAGAAATAAGACAACCAGATATGGCAAATACTATGGGTTGGTTTTCGTTTTTAAATTAACTGCTGAAATTTGGTTGTAATAATGAAAGACTTCTGTTTTTTTTCTAGTTCACTTCTACATAAAAGAAGATAAGCTAGTGATGGAATAGTCTGGGAGCTAAACATTTGAGTCTTTTATTGATATTTTTTTTATTTTGAAATGCGTTGGCATGAAAGAAAACAACTGTGTTTTAATTTTCACTGTTCCTGGGCTTTGTTGTACTTCCCTTGGAGGAGCTTGGCATCTGCTTTGGGAAGCCAGTATTACGAGTCAAAACTTCCTGGGTGAGACACTACATTCGGGGACTAGGAAGGTGTTATATACCAAAATCATCAATGACAAATGACAGTTCTTGTTAATACATATTTTAATGAATTAGTAAGTGGAAATGCCAACTGTTAAATATCTGAAAGTAAAGTTAAGGTGCAATTTTTCAAAAGTGTATTTCTCACCTAGGGTTCACTTCGGCATGAATGGTTCCATGCATATTAATCCTGTTGCAAGCAAAGAGAAGAATGAACAATCACCAGTCCTGGAAATACAGCTTACTGATGATTTGGTTTGTTTTTTTGATGCTACAGTAGAGATTAGGTAAAGTTAAATATTTCTTTCATATTCAGTTCACCATATGCTTAATATACAATTTCTTTAGAAGAGAATATTGAAGATAATAGCTTGCATTATACAGTGGCTTTCATATGAAATGCTTTGACATTGTTATAAACAGTGATTAATTTAACTACCTAAATATCTGAGTTGTGTAGGCCAGTATAATTTTCCCTATTTCATGCACAATGAGGTAAATAAAGTGTCTTTTTGAAAGTTCTGAAAAACGTGTTTTTCAACCTTTTAGAGCCACATTGATAGCCCTGCACCTTAGGCTCATGGCACTCCTCAGAAAATGCCAGCTGTTAGTTTTCACTTGTTTCTTGACTATGGAAAAATAATAGAATAATTCTTCTGTTGTCAAGAACTCGGATCACAACAGAGCAGAATGTCTTTAAACACTGTGGTTTAATTATCTTCAATCTCTAAATTTACGTTGTGAATCATATTTATACACATAATAGTGCTAACATTGTGTGCTACCTCACAGCACCCTTGAAAGAATCTCAAGGCACCCGAGGTGCCTCAGCACCACGGTTGAGAATCACTACTATAGAGAGTTTAGTGGCAGGTTGGGTTTTAAACCCAGTATATTGGTTTCTGTCATCTACTCTAGCTACTGAACATAGTCCTTTCTTCATTTGCCCTTAAGGTCAGAAAACCTGCAGTTGCCTAAGAAGGTGGCCTGTTTCTTTGACACTGTTCAAAGGACAGGATCTGGCTCTAATAATTACTTGTTTGTTCCATCCCCAGTATTTATATATGGCTATTTTTATTAGAATTACATGATTTGTTATTTCCCAAAAATGTATTTTACATATTTCTAGTCATTGGCACTATGGAAAAATAAGATCATTGCAAGACTTGTTCACTTTGAGCCTTAAGATGAAAGGGGCTGCATAAATACAAAGTAGCTTTATATATATATATATATATATATATATATATATATATATATATGCATTTCATATTATTTGTAAACTATACATGAAAATATTTCTTAGACCTCCTACCATGGTTTTTGAATGTTTCCTGTAATTTATAGTTGCATTTAATTTGAGCATTGGTTAACATTTATCAGAATAAGGTTTTGTCATCTTTAGCATTCACAGTGCAATGTGGTTCAATAGTCCTTTACTATGATGAGCTTTTTTAACTGTTAAGCTAATACCGAATGTACTAATTAGTATTATAAGAGAACAGATAGTTCCTTTTAGTGAAATACATTAGCACTTGTCCTTTTTTGAAAAATGAAAATAGGATTTTTCATTTCAAAGCCTGAAGAATATTTGTCATTTTACGCAGCTATACATAAACACTTGAATTGTGAAACAGTGGTGGCAACTGGATGGACATGCAGATCTGGTTTAGGTCAGGAATAAAGCAAATCTTATGATATCTTTGTGTCCTCAGACACTAAAGACACCAAACTAACAGCCTGATAATGAAATAAATTGCACTGTGAAAGTTGTGCTTTGTACTAGAGCTGCATTAAAGTAGATATGGCTTCTATTGATTAAGTAATTCACAGTCTCTATTGTACTTGTCTTTGTATGTTCCATCTCTATAGAATACCTCTGTTTATTAGAGGGGAAACTGAGATCCAAGAGCAGAAATTATTTGCCCAAGGTCACACAGGAAGTTAGCGCATGAAATTGAACCCAGGTTCCAGGCAGGTGCCATGACCAATGGATCATGTTAATTATGACTGACACTGTGTAGCAGATGCCTAGTTTTGGAAATGGTATTTAAATGCAGAGCCCTGGAAATTATTCTTACAGTTGTTCTGAACAAAGCTGTAGTACACCTGTCCTGGTACCAGCCTGTTCCATTTATGTGTCAGTTAGAACTGTCATACATTTTTTGAAAGGAAAATGCTTGTGTCTGCCATGGCTTTTGGATCTCTTTGTAGCATATTATAACAATTTTAATTGCTTGTTTGAAAATCTTGCACGTGGTTAAATTGTTGCCCTCTTTGTGAAAGTTAGAGGATTTTTGTCTGTCTTTCAGGAATGCAGTTGAAAGTGAACAGAAAATAAGAATGATGGAAAGCCTGGATGTATGCTCTCCAAAATTCAGTTTCATAAGAGCAGAAAGTGAGATTAAGCAGCAGAAAGTCCGCATGTTATGTGATGTGTTATTGGATCAAGCAGTGTTACCTGGTGTGGGAAATATCATAAAAAATGAAGCTCTCTTTGACAGTGGTCTCCATCCAGCTATTAAAGTAGGTGAAATATTTCAAGGAATGTTCTGTAATTCTCTTTTTGCAGGGAACATAAACGCAAACAATGTTTCATTTTTTGTGGGGAGGAAAGTTGTTTTCGTCTGAATAATTCTCTCTCTCCCTTCTTTAGTTTTCCCTGTCCTCAGTTCTTTAGACCCTCCTGACCCCTACCAGTTGTGCTTGCTCATCCTCCTCCATGGGAGCTAGTAGGGCACTCTGGAGCCTGTTGGCACTGTTTATGTAATGGTTGGTAGAATTGCTACTGGACTAAGTAAGGGTTGTGCTTGCTACATCTGCAACTCAGATGCCTTCTTAACCAAGAATTAATTTAATTTTGAGATGCTGACCTTCTGTTTTGCACTGTTATTCAACCATGAAATCGCCAAGCCAAGCAATTATAAAGCAAATTAATTGGCAGGTAACGACAGGTACATTTTCCTTCCTATGGACAAAATATGTCTTTGTTTTAGCTATTTTAAATTTCACTTTGCCTTCTTATATTCAATTACTTTTGTTCCTCACACTTTTGTTGGCTATATTTTTTCCCTTGTTTTGTATATGCCAGACCTCTTCTGATATGAGGATCCAAACATGGGGGGGAATTCTCTGTCTTTCAGGAGGAATCTGCTTTAATAATCCCTAAACAATCTTAGATCTCATGGATTCTTAAGTAAGACAAGGTTGGTCAGAGAGAGAGAGTGATAATTCCAGGTCAACTGAATAAAAATCTTTCTAGCTTTTAACTATATGAAAATTAAATCAAAATACAGTACAAAATTAATGGGGACGCATTTCGGATTTGAGGGATAGCTCATCTCAGCCTGACCCTAACCTTGTAGGTTAGACTGTAAGCCTTTGCTTTAAAGCTTACTGTCCACTCCTATACTGGGTGTAATTAACCCTCCCTCTGCAGTCCCATTTTTTTTACCACTGTTTCAGCCGAACTGGCTTAGTCTGCTACTGAGTTTTGATTCAGGACGCACTCAAAAAGCCTGCAATGTCTACCTGCAATGCCCTCCACTCTGGCAGAAGTTACTCTGCTTCTTCCAAGTGGAATAAGGCTTCTGGCATTACCCAGCAAGACTGTTACAGAGACTCCTACATCTTGAGTCAGCTGCTACAGTTCATTCTGTCACCTTCCTCAGATACATTTGGTAGCCTGGTAGCACAGTTGCTGCAATGTAGCTGCATATGGATGTGCACATGCTTTGGAGGCAGAAAGCAGCTGCTGCCAGAGCTTTTGGCAGCAGACGCAGGTGAGTATAGATGTAACCACAGGTTATAATCAGCGTTAGTTGTACTTTGCTGTGACTTCTGCAGCCAGACTCAGTTTTATTGTCACTTTTTATCAATGTTCGTTCAGCAGGCTTAATAAAAATTATGCCTAAACACCATTCCAGCTGCCAGAGGCTTGTCTGCACTTTGGTTCCCACTAATTTTAACTTTGGTTTAACTGAATTGGTGGTGAATTATTTGGGGTAAGTGTCCCCTTCATAGGAACAGCTCTAAAATGCAGATGGTTCTTTCTCTTCTGCAGGTGTTTTGTTCACTCTGTCTGCCTTTCTCACAATCTCAGCCCTGCAACTTCAACAAAACAACTTTCCATCTGATAATGAAAGTCAGGTTCATATGTGAAAACCCTTTGCCCTTCAACTTTCTCCCCCCTAAATTACAGGGTAAACAAAAATGTCTTGTGTGTCCTATGGGTTAATAAATCTGGACTCTGGGGGTGCAAAGGAGAAAGTGCATTTCAAAGTTCGGGAACCTAGCAAAAATGCTGCTAGCTACTCTCTTCTGATTAAACTGAGGAGCCTTTAGCTCAAGTGTCTCCATGGAGATGTCACACAGGAGAGGAGCATCCTATCTGATAACAAGGTTCTAAATCATTTAGGTCTTTCCAGGTTAACAGCAACATCTTAAAATCTGCTGTGAAACCAAGAGGCAACCAGTGCGGATAACTACCTGAAATAAAACCCACTCTACTCTGCCTCTATTGGGAACTTTTAGGTAAACAGGGAAGCAAAATGCTGAAATATGGTACCTTCCCCCCAAACCCACCCAAAGAATGAGGGAAAGTGGCACAAACTAAGATGCTGTAGAGCAGTAAATAATGCAAAAGAAGAGGAAAAATCAGATACAGGACACTGAGCACCTGTCTGAGTTTTCTCTTTGTCTGTGTAAAGTCACTGTTTTAAGTCACTTCACTAAGGTTTCTCAGTGTATTAATGTTGCCTTAAGAACTAGGGGGTTGCTGGTTTTCCTCCCAAATAAAGAGCAAACAGCAAGGTTGATGTTGCCTTAAAGTATGCTTCAGTTTTCTCCAAGCGAGCGCCCAGTTACCTTCTCCTCCAAGTGAGCACCCAGTTAATTCTTCAATAAACCAGTTTTATTGAACATTATAAAGTATTAATTCCAAGCATGTATATAGATATAATCTTAACAGTTTTAGTAATCTTAGCAAGATATAATCTTAGCAAACAGTAATTGTATATTACCAGTATCACACATCTTGAGAGCTGGCCAGACATCCTCAGGGGAGGCTGGTTCCTTGAAGGGAGAGCAGATGTTTTCAGTTCTCAAGCATCATTGGGGTGGGGGAAGAGGATGCTTCTTCCTTTTGTTCAGGTAGTAATATTTATAGTCCTTTAGTCACGTAATTACCAATTAAGTAACTTTCTGTTTTTCATCCTCAACCTGAATTATGTCTTCACTTTATCACTGTTTTTCCCGTTTCCTGGTACCAGAAGCCATCTGCTCCAGATATGGGTAGAATGCTCCTTAGCAAGCCTTTTATCAGACTCTTGCAGGAAAAACAAGCTACATCAGACCCTTTTTTCTGTAGAAAGCAGGTTACACAATTGCATAACTCTGTGAATCTACTCTTAGCTTACTTATGTCAAGGCTACTTTAAGCCTTGCAGACCCAAGGGAAAATTTCAGTCCTGTCAAGCATCAAGAGGCTTGACTGGCTCCGCATTAACATTGTAGAAATTTACTATATCCAAGTATTGCCTTATTCGCAGGTTTGTCAGCTGACAGATGAACAGATACACCACCTGGTGAAAATGACCCGTGATTTTACTCTTCTTTTTTATAAGGTAAGGACAAGAATTTCTAAGAGAGCAGCCTCTGAACCTTTCCACCAAAATATATAATCCATATATAGCCGTCTAGTGGAAATGGTAAAAAACAGAAATGCTGTAAGACAGTGTGTTAGAAGTGGAAATTAAGTTTGGTTTATACACTATTAAACCCACCATTTATTAGAAAGTAAATAAGGGGTGAAAGTCTGCAAGCAATTGTATCTATCCTTTTTTATCTATAACATTGTTGAACAGCAAGTGCCTGGATTTTTAAATAGCTTTTGACATTTCACAACTAGTACCCTGCAAGACCATGTCCATGTGTATGCATATAATCAAATACTTTCAAAATAATAGGCTAAAGTTGGAGTATTAGGTTCATAGAGGCTACATGGGAAATAACCCTGGTGAGAAACTAGTTGACATCCCCAACTGATGGGTGGAGGGATGGTTTGGGGATTCTTATCAGGGGATTCTGCTGGAGGGGCTGCTCTTTCTTCTTGTTTAGTCTGTAGTTCGTAGGTGTTTGATAAACTTGAAACTAGCCATTTGGCTGATGAAAGTTGTTTGGAAGGTGCTTCTTCTTTCTCTGCCCAACCCTACAGCATCAGTAGTTGTCCTGTTCTTCCCCAAGGAACACTCCAGTGTCTGCTGGCACCTGTTGTTGCTCCTTTAACTTTCAAAAAAGTTGGGATACAGTTGACCCAATTTTTGTCTCTTTTACATCCCTGTACAGGGATATGAACTACAGCACTGAAATGATCTAATATCAAGTATATTTTTACTTGGTTAGTACCCGTTAAAGATACAAGGACTAAGGATCAGGTCCTGTTCCACTCTGTTCAAGTCCCTGGAAGACCATCAATGCCAAAGGGAATGGGTCCTCTTTGTTCTTATTGCTTTTTGTGACTTAGTCTTAAGGCTAAAATAGAAATAAGTAGATATATTAACTTCTTTCCTGGAACTTGAACATGGTGAAATAGGACCATGCTTTCTTGCTAATAGGTGGGATAAGTTGAAGCCTCAAGTGTCTCTGGATAGTTGCATAGTTTCCCAAAGATGGTCCTGAATCATGTTTTGAAAGTTAGTGTCACAACTAAGAGTTGGAGTCGTAACTTTTTAATGGAGGGCTTCCACTTTGCAAGAATAGATCATATTAATCCCTTTATTCAGTAGTGTTACTGAGGGGGTTGATACTGGCAGCAGCCCCAGGTGCCACTTATGATGTGGGAGGGTGCAAAAATATCTGCCACTACAGTGGCCGCTGGTTGCTGCAATGGTTACAACGGCAGCCAGTGATACCCCGTGCGTCCCTGCTGCCCTAAGCATGGCCATGGTTGCGTGCATGCATGTGTGTGCTGAATTTAATGCTCTTGGTGTTTGCTAGGCATGCTCAAAGCATACATATCATATTGGCCCCCTTCAGTGATTTGGGTGCCACTATCTAGTTTCTCGATGCAAATGGGACTTAGGTAGGAGTTGCCTAGCTCGTCAAGGAGGGTGTGGGGAGTGGGGAGAAATACTGGTGCCTAGAGAATTTATAGGTGAAAACAGAGGTATCCAGTGAGATTGGTCACCTCCTGGATTAGGAATATTTCTTTGATTTTTTTTTAGCCCTTAATTCTAAACATAGAGCAGAAAATCAGGAAGAACTCAACGGAGAATGAATAGTTAAGTGTATTAATTTATGAATGAGTCAGAGACAAAGACAATAGCAGAGTGTGACTGTTTTCAGTATTGTTTCTTAACATTTTTATCTGCATAGTTGTTGGTTTATGTGTGTGCACATGTATAAATATTATTTAAAATTGTGAATTTTCATTGAAAGATCAGGAGGACTAGAATCAGATCAAATCTGTACTTCAAAATCTCATTATAAATATGTTCTGTTTTAGTGCCGCAAGACTGGATCTGCACTCTATAAACATTACAAGGTATACAAACGTCCAAACTGTGGCCAGTGCAATGGAAAGATCACTGTTTGCCGTCTAGGAGAGAATAACAGGATGACATACTTCTGTCCTCAGTGTCAGAAAGACAAGCCTCAGCTTGTTGACGTAAAGTATGACATTTGCTTTCAAAACCTTTAAAGTATGGCTTTGCTGAGTGTAAGTGCCGATTGTGGAAGTAACGTACTCTTCTTACTCAAATAGTTCTGATTCCTTGGTGTATTCAAAAGTGTATGTTTTGCTTCCACTGTGGGTTTTTTCCCTCTTGTTCTGTTAGCAGTTCAGAGGCAGCTCAGTTGAGAGAGAGAGAGAGGAATTAAATTTCTATTTGCACATCAGAGCTGTTGACTAAATTCCAATCGGCTTCAATTATTAGTTGAATTCCATTTCCAACTGCAGATTCAAACCTTGAACTTTTTTGAACCTTCAGCTGTTAATCTGTATAATCTTGTGAATTATACAGCTGCTTTCTCTTAGTCTCCCTTCAGCTGCCCACCTGTTTTCCTTCTTGCTTACTAGAAGCATCCTTAAATTAGGTCCCCTTGCTGCAAACAATTAAACCTGTATTTATTTTTACACACCAGTTGCAGTGCTCTCAGTGAGATTACTGATGTGTGTAACAGTATGCACTTTGTAAATCTTCATAGGGTAGGGGGATTAGATTACAAAATTCTTGGTTTAAGAACTGTCTTCCTACAATGGGGCCCTGATCCTGACCAGACTGCTGGATGCTACTACATCATAAATTGTTAGATGTAATTTATTGGGAATAAAGGAGCTGTCCAGGTATTATTGAGAACAGAATAAGAAGTCTGTGAGGTTTCGTATTTTGACCTACAAAATATTATAATTGATGCTGATGGGTGAGAAAGTCATGTGGCAATAAAAAACTTTAAATTCTATATTCCTTACATGTTCATAACAACTATCTAGCCTTACTATAATAGATTTATGTTTGATTTAATTTGGCTTTGCAAAATCAAGAAAAAAACCCAAAACCTGAAAGTGGCTACTAAAGTGACTAGTGACTTCAGGTCTTTCAATTTATAGGTGCCAAACTTGTTAACATGAAGGGTGGTGATTTCTAGAAACACTCTGAGCATGGATTGTCAGAACTCTCTTGCACTTTTTTCATAAAACTGAAAAGAAATGCGTACTTGTTACTTCTGAAAATCCTGGCCTGTGTTCTTATTTAATATGTTATCATTTAATAGTCTTTTCTTAGAATCTTATAGTAGAAAGGGATTTCAGGGATCATATTATCTAAGCCCCTGTATAGCTGAAGGATTTGCTGTTTCCAAGCCAGTGGTTCTTAACTGTTTTGAAGTCTAGGCACTCCTCACTGAGCTCAAGCCACCCTTCCCCAATTTTTTTAATTAAGTGGCAATCGGTTAAAAATCTATATATTACAGTGATTATCTCCTTGCAGAAGGGCTGGACACAGGGGATGAGGAATTATCTGCTTATCTCCTTATGCCTGGCTTATCTCCTCACAACTTGCTGCACCCTTCAAAGGATCTGGTGGCACCCCAGGATACTGCAGCATCCAGGCTGAGAATCACTGTTCTAAGCCATCCTATACAGATGCCTACACGGACTCTTCTTCAAAGCCTCTAAAGAAGGAGATTCTATAACTTCCTTAAGCAGCTTGTTCTATTTTCCTACTGTTCTTGTAGTTAAGAAGCTTTTCCTGAGCCTTAATCTAAATTTTTCTTGCTGTTGTTTGGACCCATTGTCCCTGTAGTCTAAACCCAGAGACTGTGCTTGCAGGATGTTAGGTTGAATGGCTGATAACTGGGGGTAAGTTCATGTCTTTGGTATTCCTACTATTTGGCACGAAAGAGTATTTGGTACAAGGATGAGAAGGACAGTCATGTATTTATGCAGTTTGGCTGCTTGCAGATGTTAAAAACAAACAAACCAACCAACCAGCACTTTACTTTAAACTTGGTGTGCTTCCATGTGGAGCCCATTACACACCCTGAAAAGGCAGTGCATTAATTGGACCCAGTTCACCCAACATCTGTATAGATCGGGTGCTTTAGTGGGGCTTTTTTGGCATTTTTATCTAATAGCTGATTGGAAGATTGTGGGCTTAACTGTTCAACAGTTCTGTGGGTGGAAAACTGGCTGCATAGTAGGACCCAGAGAGTTCTCATGAACAGATCTGTGTCGTCCTGGCAAGAAGTAGCCAGTGGTGTCCCCCAGGGGTCCGTGCTTAGACCGGTGCTTTTCAACATCTTTATCAATGATTTGGATGTGGGGGGGGGGGGGGTGAAAGCTTGCTGGCCAAGCTTGCAGACGACACCAAGTTGATGGGGAGCATGGTCATACCAGAAGATAGGTTGCAGATACAGGTGGACCTGGACAGGCTGGAGAGTTGGGTAAACTGGAACCAGATGAAGTTCAACACTCAGAAGTGTAACGTGCTCCAACTGGGGGCAAACAATTTCCAACATACCTACAGGTTCGGTGGCGAAAATTTGACTTGTACCACAGCTGAAAGGGACCTAAGGGTGTAGTGATCGACCATTGTATGACCATGAGCCAGCAGTGCGATGCTGTGGCCAGCAGGGCAAACAACACGCTGGCATGCATTAACCGTTGCATCTCATGCAGCACTAAGGAAGTGATACTCCCACTCTAGTCCGCACTGGTGAGACCACAGCTGGAGTACTGCATATGGTTCTGGGTGCTGAACTTCAACAAGGATGTGGAAAAACTTGAGAGGGTGCAGAGAAGAGCCACCCATATGACCAGGGACTTGCAAGACAAGCCATACGAGGACAGGCTGAGGGACTAGGGCCTCTTCAGCCTACAGAAGAGAAGGCTGAGAGGGGACTTGATAGCAGCTTACCATTACATCAGGGGAGTACATCAAGAACTCGGTGAACAGCTGTTCACCAGGGCACCCCTGGGAAAGACCAGGAGCAATGGATACAAAGTCCTGGAAGGCTGCTTCAGGCTCAATTCCAGGAAAAGCTCCTTCACAGTCAGGGTGTCCAGACTGTGGAATAAACTCCCTCCAGTGGTGGTGAAGTCACCTACCCTGGAAATCTTCAAAAGGAGACTGGACAGTCACCTCGCTGGGGTCACTTGACTCCAGTTGTCTCTTCCTGCCTAGTGTAGGGGGACAGAACCTGATGATCTACAAAGGTCCCTTCCAGCTCCTAACAGCCTATAAATCGGCTTTAGATATATGGGACACGATTCCCGGATGGTCCTTGGGAAGCGGCCGCAGTTGCATGTCAAGTGGGGCACCGGGTGGTGACAGCAACCCAGACACGCTCAGGAATGCCAAATGTGAGGGGGAGATAAGCACCACAGACAATGAGGTGTGAAATAAAATTTGATATTTACTTACAGAACTGTCGAAACAACTTGAAGGGTGATATAACTTGGAGGCGATGAACTATATACAGCAGCAAGGGACAAGCGGTGGGTAGCGGGTGAAGACCGCAGTATACAAGTACGATGTCTGGTTGGGACAAAGTACAGGGCATTCCGGATTTGGCAAGGCAGTAAACTATAATGCTCGGAGCGACCGGAGCAGCTTCTGCTATAGACCTAGGGGTCTGACCAGGCCCCAAGACAGGTGATCAATCTGCCTTGAGAGTCAGAGCCTGGGGACCACGCACCGAGGCGTGCGGTCCCCTATATAACTTTTTTGGCCAATCAGGAAGCTCCCCTGATGGTACATTCTGGAACCCATGGACATGCTGGCCAGCCAGCCATGCCCATTAGGTGGTCTTTGATTGGCTAGACCACAGGTGATCACGCCCTGATCACGCATCGCTCGCATGTTGGGTCAAATTGCTGATACACTCCGCCACTGCATCACTATTTACAATGGTTGCGGCACTTAACACTTTGATACAATAATCTGGCGGGGTCATATTGCTTGTTGACAAGATAAAAGTGCGAAAAAGCCCCGTTGAAGCTGCTGATCTATACAGATGCTGAAGAGCCAGGTTAAAGCAACAGGCTGCTTCTTCCAGTAAAGCATGGGTTATGTTGTTTTTTTTGTTTTTGTTTTCTAAATATTTGCAAGCAGCCTTTATGTTTGGACTTTACAGTGAAAAAGAAAAACTTTTGTTTTAAATGAAAGCCTTTGAATGTGCAGAAAAGTTAAGAAACCTCTAATTTTGCTGCACTCTAAGTGTGGGATATGTTACATTTTTTTTTTTAAATGTTTCTTATTTTTCTTCCTGTGGATTTTGCCGAGATTTTACCATTTGCATGTTATAAAGACAGTTTTAGTCTTTTACCAGTTTTGTTAGCAGCTCTTTTTCTGCTTGTTAATTTGGAAAAAGTGAAAATACATTTGGTATGACAGCAGGGGTAAAGGGTAACATTTTCAGAAAACACCTTGCTTTCATTGAAGCATCTGAGAACATAAGTCATTCTTTACCCACTGTTTTCATTAGGATAACGAAGCTTTAGAGAACACTTAAATTCCCCCTCCATCAGGCTACACCCCACCTCCCAAAGATCTTTGCTAAAGATTTAAAATCATCTTTGAGTCCAGATCAAATGGAAAATTCCAGCATAGAAGACAAATATTTTATTGATAAATTTCTGAAAATATAAAGCAAGGGGTTTTAATTAAAAGTGTTTTGAAATGGGCTTGAAAGAGAGTGGTGTTCTTGGGTCAGGTAAGAGGGAAAAGATGCAGGAAGAACTGCTTTATTTTCCCCCTCGTACCATCCTAGAATAGACTGATATGTAACTTTCAAACAACAGTAAAAGTGCAGCTGTATAATTGTTACTTGCAATAATATTGTTTCTCAAGTGTGTGTTTTTTCTCTAATACTTGGAAAAAGTAGTAAAAGAACAACATTTCTCTTTTCTTCTAAGGGTACTGTTGTGCAAGTGTCAGATCATACAGTGTTCTATCACTCTGTATATTCTGTTGGACAATCCCTTTCCTAGAATGAAATGCATCTACTTCAAGTGTCACGGTTTTCATATTTTAAGGCCAAAAAGAACCACTGACCAGTCTACCTTGACACGCAAGTTATACAATTTTATCCAGTAGTTCCTGCATTGAGCCCAGTAACTTGTGTATTTGGACCAGTTTACAATATGAATAAAATAACTTAAAACACTTTCTTTTACCAAGTCAAGCCTATCTTGAACCTTTAAAATTGCTAATGAAATGAAAACAGATCTGGTGAAATATACATAGAGATATTTTAGATTCTGTTAGATGACACAGACTGTAACAAATCCTAGAATTACATTCCTCGTTGGTGACTGACTGGTAGGATGTATTCTACCCAAAACTAAACCCCCTTCCTCCCTACCCACCCCCATCTCTCTCCATCCCCTGGCTTGGGGGAAAAATTCAGTATCTGACAAATTCAGAACCCAAACATGTTACAGCGTAAGGTGTAACAAGGCCTTATGGGAGCACTGCAGCAACACTTCCAAATTAAAAGATTTAAGCTTTCACATGCACATACGCACAGATGCACACACACAGTTTTGAGAGGAATTTTTAGACAAGTTTAATCAAGTCTGTTTAAAAAAAATATCCTTTTGTATTCTGTCTGTGGCTGAATTGGTTTCCCAGAATTTAAACCACTTATCCACTTATGCCTGATTAAGTAACATCAGGGAAAGAAAAGAGAGTGTTAAAACTGAAACTTGTAAAGGTAAACAACTCTCACCCTTCTCAAAATTGATATAAAATAAATGTTTATGTACATGTAATACGGTAGCATGTTCAGACTGAGTAATGAAACTAATCCTTCCTGACAAGTAGTAAACTAATCCTTCCTTCCTGGTAGTAACTATTATTGTAAACAAAGTAAGTGCAGCTATAGTAATGGTAGTTACTTCTAATGAAAACAATTGCACATCAATTTTCTGGATGTGAGTTAAGAGTTCCAACTTGGCTGATCGATCGGCAATCAGGAATGCGGTACCTGCAGTTACAACTGAAAAAGGATGGGTTTGATTTATCAATGCTCCAATTCTGAATAGGTTACTAAATGCTAATGATTTCATCAGTATTCTTGAAACGGGTATAAAAAAACAATTTCTTCTATATTTTTTTTCCCCCCTTTTTCAGTCATGTGAGAAAAAGATCATGCTTTGTATGGGCTGGATTCTCAACTATTGGCTCTTATTACAGCAGTGTGGACTGCTGTACACCAGTGCGATGCTTATATTAGTGGAAGAGAGTAAAGAAATCAGTTAGGGCATGAACACACACAACAATTATAATGGTTTAAATGTTGTTTAAACCTGAAGCAGCCAGACATACAAGCCTGTTAAGCTGGTTTAAAGCCACCTAGAATTGTTCAAAAGTATACATGGAAAATCTATTTTGAATTGTTTCACTGTGAACTGATTCAGTGTTATGTGTGGCCACCAACCGTTCTGTGACAAGGGTCTCCTGGCATCCCACACTGCATCACTCTCTCTTTTCCCTCCCCCCTGCCCTGCCCTCACTGCTTCAATTGGCTACTCTGGTATGCAGAGAGGACTCTCTGATTCCCTTTTTTCCTCTTATTGACACTTTTAATCAGTGAGCACCCCTGTGCTGCTGCTTCAATGAAAGCCATCTTTCTAACAACTAATTGTGTCCTCACTCCCTAGGTAACTGCAACTCCTCATGACACTTCACTTCCTGCCCCGCAAACCTAGAAACTAAAAATCATGGGCCCAAGCAACTCTGGGGCCTCCTCTCCCCACCCCTTCTCCCAGTCAGGCAAGCACACTGCAGACTGTTGGTTGCAAACTATTGTAGTTTATTGAATTCATGTTTAGGAGAGAAGGGAACATAGAAAACCCCAGCCATAGGTGACCAACCCCCGCTCTGCTCCAGCCCCATCCCTACAGTTAAGCATGTTGGAATGGGTGCTCACTCCCACCCCAGCACTTTGCACGGTTGTCAACCAGTTCCCATTTAGTGACATTTTGAAACAGTTTGATTTCTGAGTGGTTGCACCTTTACATTCAATACTCTGCCACCAGCTGTGCTATCTTGATCAGTTTGGCCTCTCTAAGCCTTAGCTTTCTCATTTGGTTATTCATTAATGAGGACTCTGAAAGGGAAGAGCAAGGAGACTGGAGACTGGAGCAAGGAGACTCCCACACCTCATTCTCAGGGTTGCTTATTGAAAAGGGCAGGGGTTTGGAGCTGAGAAAAAGGCGAGGACATCCAACTGTAGAGCAGAGTGGATAATAATTAACTATTATTAAGGCACTATGAGATCTTTGACATGCCATTTTAGTTTGAGTAATTCTTATATTTATTAGCTATTCACTATTGAGGAGGAATTGCCCTTTGGGTAAAGGAAGAATCTAACTCTAATCTTGACATTCTGTCCGAGCTATGATAGGCAGCTGTAATACAGGTACTACTGTTCTCCAGCCCTGCGTCTCCCAGCACATATTGGTGCAAGGCAATTTGTAGAAGAAACTTCACAAAATGTTAACATCATTTATTTTTGTTTCACAGCAAACTGCCAGCTAGAAATAGCCTAATTGGCTGGGCATATGGCAGGGGGTCATGTTCTAATGAACATGTAGCTCAGAAATCTGAAGAAGAGTGGACGTGTATGCTCTGTACTCTAATAAACAAGCCTTCTGCTAAGTTCTGTGATGCTTGTTTGACTTCAAGGCCTGAAGGTAATGAAGGTTTGGGGTGTTTGTTTTGTATTCTATTTACATAAAATGTTGTGGGAAATGGTATCTTGTAGGTAAATTGAAAACCTTTTGTGCTTTTATTTGTTTCATGGTTGTATTTTTAACTTTAAGACCAAACTTGAAGGCCAGATTTTTGGAGGATGTAACGTAAATGATAACCATGTAAACTGCATGCTTGAATAATAGCGTGTTTAATTATTTAACATGGATGCATACATGTGAATTTCATACACGAGTGATTTAAATGACCCTTTAAAGTCTAACATATCACTAAAATCTGATTCTGTAAAGTGCTGAGCATTCTCATAACTCCCAGTGAAATCAGTGGAAGTTGGACACAGCTCAAGAAGCCCCAGGGAGACAGGTTTCCCCCTCTTACAAAGAAGCCCCATGGCACAGAGAAGAAATGTCAGGATGTTTCTGTCATTTCTTCAGTTTTCTAGTGACAGGCCATGTGATTAGAAATGTTAGGGAGTCCTAGCTGGATGCCGGAAAAAATTCTAACCCCCAGAAATTCTTACCTTCAGAGAAGGGATAACTGTGGGCTCTAGTAGTAAATTATCCAGGTAGCTGGGGTTCTACTGGAGTCTTACTTCTTTTGGCAAGATCTCCATGAGACTGCTCAGTAGCTGCTATGGAGGGGACCTAGAGAGAGGGAGAGAAAATAGTACATATTGAAATAAATATCCATCTATTTGGAAGCCTATGCATCAAACAAGGAGTAGTGAAGCAGAAAGCAGATTTCCCTCATCTGGTGTTTTCCAGACCCAGTCCTTTTACAGATCCCTGTATTGGAACATTGATATAGGGGAGAAAGAGAATCCTGCTTCCAATCCTTCATGTTAAAAGGAAGGACTCAGCTCAAGAGGCAGGCTCAGAAATCTTTGGATTGTTATGGGTATCTCAGGAATCTTCATTGTAAGCCCAGGCATTGTTTTTCAGGGCAGAAAAACTGCTTACAGTACAGTGGTATGTGCCATTTTTACCTACAATACAGACCTATATCTGTTGCACTACACTATGCGTAATGAATTATTCAATAAAGCTTTATTTGGCAGATTTCAGCAACTTAATGCATTATTCTTCAGTCCTAATGTTTCATAAACTTGAGATAGAATAGATTATTTAGAGAAGAAATCATACAGCTGAAAAGGATGGATGTTCCTACTGCATCCTGTATTCCATGCCCCAATATTAAAATTTCACTGAGTTTAAGTACATCATTCAAAGTGTGTATGTCCAAGAAATTGTCTTAGCTGATTAGGGAACTTTTGACACACAATCCCTACAATATGTCTAAGTTGCCTACTCAGTTTAAAAATCTCAGCCATGGTGCTGATCGCTACATTTCTACTAACTTTTAAACACTTTTAAAACTTCTAGTTCATTTCACATGTCTTTGTGTAGTGAGGAGTAAAATGTGTTACTCTCCTGTGTCATGCTTAGCTGGCATAACTTTCTTTCCCCAGGCCAGGAAAGAAGAGCATGTATCTGTAGATAGCACAGATTTCTGTAGCCAGTAGAGGCTAATCTCACTGGCAATTTTCTTTAAAAAATCCCAGTGCCAGGAATCTGAATGCCTTAGTCTGTCCACAAATTCAGATTTGCCAATTAACTTCTCTCCTGGAATTTATACAGCCATCTGGTTTTCTAAAACATGCAGCAGTTTCTGTACAATAAAGGCTCTTGAGCTTAGTTTTAGAACAAAATCCTGATTATTCTGTATCTTTTTTTTCCATCTCAATTGTGCAGCTCTAAGATGCCATCAAAGACTGAGATGTGGAGTTTGAGGATTTAGTTAATAACTTTGTCTACAAATAAAAAAAACAAAACATTTTTATGTATGATTTTCTTTGTATTTCAGGGATTGGTATGAAATGTGACTTTTTAATGGCTGGCTTTATTTGGCTTTTTTTATGAAGCTTGAGATTACTGTTCTGTCCCGGGAGAGAACGGGGGGAAGGACCCCGAATAAGAAAAGAAAGTTATGGGGGACAGAACGGACAGGAGGGGGAGGAAACAAATATAAAAGTTAAAACAAGAAAAAACTACTCACCCACAACAGGAGCCGTGGCACAGCGGGAACAGGGAGAGAAGCCCGCACAGCTCGTTAGCCATGTCTTTATTCAGCTGAGACCGGCCGATGACGTCACCAGCAATCACCGGCCAGCAAGGATAAAAATGGCCGATGGCGGAGGAAGGAGAAGAGGGAGAACAGACCCGAGGAGTGCGGGACCACCAGACTCACTTCGGGAATCCCTCAAGGAGGAAGGAGCACGGGACAAGGAGCCAGAGGAGGCCCCTGATGCTGGCCATGGCAACAGCATCAGGGAACGGATTGTCAGTGCTGGAGACGAGCCAGAAGCAGATCCTGCAACCTGCGAAGGCATCAGCAACAGGGGAAGCAGAGAAGGGCACACAAAGACCCATACCATAACAGGTGGGAGTATTGGGAACAGTTGGGAGGAGGAGGAATTCTCCCCACCGGGAAAGCCCCAGCAGGAGCAGCAGGAAGGGCTGTGGAGAAGCAGGGCACTTACCTTGAACACAGAAAGTAGTCAGCCACACGCTGAGGAACAACGGGGCACCAGGATTGGGACACCCCGGAAGGGGGAGAAGTGGGGCAGCACAAGGCTCATGGAGGAATTGGAAAAGGAGGAAAGGACGACCCGAACAGGTACGCGGCCCCGAACAGGGATCATCCCCTAGCTAGACTGTAGGGAACTAGGCACCCGGTACCCTGACGTAAGGGACCAGGGAAGGGAGTTACCCAGAGTCCTAGCGACACTGTAAACCTGTTGTCTTGTGCTTTTCTTTTGCGTTTTTCTTTTGTGTTTCCCCATGTGAAGGGGTTGAGAGAGAGGAGGGGCTTATATAAATAGAATAATTGGTGCAAAGCCCAAAGGGCTTCACATAAGATTCAGGCCTTAGGGTGGGAGTCCACTCTAGGTGAATACAGGCTCCATGATCAGGACCTCCGAACGTAGACAACCCGTGGCGGAGTAAGCGAATTGGCCTCAGGAGCTGATACCCAGGATGGGAAGGAACTCGAGAGGCTCCACAGCTATGTGCGAAGGGGTACGTGGCCAAGAAGACTGAGCGATCCATCGACGTGGCGTAAGGTCGGGGTGTAGGGGTGGCGGAGCCCCGCAGGTGACCATCAGGCAGACCGCGTGCCGCAGAAGGTCCCTGGGTAGTCAACCCCCGACTGGGAAACATTCAAAGTCGTGGCAGGAGAGATAGGGGAAGACTACTCGCAGAGGAAACATCGACTCAGCAATTCACGGGAGTCTGCAGGGCATACACCACCCATTGCTCGGACCAAGGCTGCATGTGACCGGGTGTTTGAGACCTGACGGTCACGTGGTCCATGTGTGGTCTGCTGCTTTTATACTGCTGTTTTGCTTCTTAATTTAGTTAATGTTTGTAGGAGGACCTTGCCCTGAAAGGCAGCCATGACATCCCCTGGTGGCCATATTACCTCTGCCTCACCTTTGTTCCTCAGAGTACCCTCCCTTGTTGGTCTTTCCTGCCATGCCTTGATAGATATTTTCATTCTTAGGGAGGCTGCCCACAGGAGCCTGAAGTGAGCCTCAGCTCACCTCTTCACCAACTTACATGCCTAGTTGTCACTAGTCTTGCCCTGAGGTAGTAAATCACCTTAGGGGGCTCCAGTGTCCACATAGCCATGCCCATGCCTTGCAAGTCTTACTCTTCACCAGCCTATGTAGGCTTCAACCATCTTGGCTTTAGCCTACTGGTTGCTCTGGTTGGACACTTCTAGCTTAGGCCCACTTGCTCTGGCTTGACTTTTGAGTTCCAGCCTGCCTGCATGTCTTTCTCTCTCCTGTCAGGCCTTTGGCCCTTTCCATCTTGGCCTGTCTCACTCTGGCTCTGATCAGGCCTTTGGCCCTCTCAGACCTAGCTTATCTCTCCATCTCACCCTTGGGATGCAGACTCTGGCCCTCTTAGCTTTAGCCTGTCTGTCTTGCCCTAAGGGTGCAGGCTTTGGCCCTCTCGGCTTTAGCCCACTCCTGTTAAGGCTCAGAACCTGGAGTGCCTCCTGTTCACCTCCACAGCCACAATCCAGTCCTCTAATGTAAACTGCAACCAAAATGTTAGCAACCTACTTCAAATAAAATTCTCAAAGTCCCTCTGGGTCATCATTTGACTACAGAAGCCCCCTCCCCTCTTGCTGGCTGCCTCCTAGCCTATGGAGTACATCCTGCCTTGCAGCTTTTGCTCCTTGACAGCTTAGGCTGACAGGAGCTCTTCATTCTGCAGAGTTCAAAGCAGTACTGTCCTCTCTGTCTCAGGGACCCAGGTTTATATTCCCTGAGCTCCTCCTCAACCAGTCAGGTGTTCCCCTAACCAGCAGCAGGTGTGCACCCTAGACCTAATCAACTATTCTCCTTACTGAATTGCACTTCTTTCTCCTTCCAACTTGGTGCCCTGTCCTATTGGCCTATTTCTCTGCAGCTGGCTACTAGGTAGGTCTTTGCACCCCTTTGGCTCCTTACCTGCCTATCCTTCTGCAGCTAACCCAGGTTCAGCTGCCTGCTCCTGCCTGTGGGCCCTGTCTTGTGCACTTTCCATCTTAAAGTAATGCTAACCCCCTGTTACAATGCTTTTAAAGTATTTTGAAGTTTTTGGAGAAAGACAGTATATAGGGTATGTAAAGATATAAATTTTCTAAGGACATGTCAGTTCTTTGGCATAAAGTGTTGCATATAGAATCATTAATTGTTTAACCACAGCTGTTGGAGAGAAGTTATTTGCCCTTAACTCAAATTCTTCATTTTCTTTCCTAATGGCAAATCCTACCTACCTACTATTCTCCCTCCTTGAACTGACCTCAGGACTGCCAAAACCAGTTTGATTCCACATTATAGCAGAACCAAAATACACGGAGATTGCACCTTTGTGCTCTATGAAACAAATCAATCTTAGAGATTCTTATTTTGTTTCCCTGAGGGTAGTCACCTTTGTGCTGCTATAAACATTATTATGTGGCAGCATGAAGGCCAAGCACACAGACAACCATCCCCCTTGTCGCTTCACAAATGCCCAAAATTTGTGGCTGCAACATGGGTGGTATCAATTTGTGTCACTTTATTGCAGCAGGCATCTGTTAGGTTTATCGCAGCCTGCGCTCTCCTGCGCTCTCCAGCTACCCTGAGCAGGCACTTCCAGGGATTCAGGGGCCCAATCCTTCGTGCCCTGGGAATGGGACTTCCTAGGGCAGGGGTGGGCAAAATGTGGCCTGTGGGCCGGATGTGGCCCACCAGGCCATTCTATCCGGCCCGTGGGGCTCACCCCAAAATTTAGAAAATTAATATTTATCTGCCCTGGCTGCCCTTCATGCGGCTCTCGATGGCTTGCCAAAACTCAGTAAGCGGCCCTCCACCCGAAATAATTGCCTGCCCCTGTTCTAGGGCATGCAGGATCATGCCCCTGAAGCCCTGGAACCATCTACCTGAGTTCCCCCATTTGGGACTCCTTGGGTGCCTGTTGACACTGGTGTGGGTCCAGGGGCTAGGATTGACAATTTAGTTGCTCCAGCCCCAGAAACATACTGGAGTGTCCAACTTATTCCTGTGTGGTCTCCAGGGTGCTTCTTTGTAAGAAGGGAAAGCTGAGGTTTCCCCATCTACAGAGACATACCCCAGAGATCCCTGGGATATGTCTCTGTAACTAGGGAACACACCACCTGTTGTCCTGCAAGATAAGTAGGTGGGACAATAGATGACGTGCACTTTGCCCAGTGAAGCAGATCAGCTATGGTATCCTGGCACAGTTGATCTGCTTCATTTGGTGACACGTATTGCTAGTCTGGGAGACTGGAGGGAGGATTAGCAAATATGCACTTAGATTAATCCTCACATGGTGGAAGGATGTATCAGAAGTGATCCCTACAGAAGGAAATCTAAGGGGAAAAGATTTCATTTCTAACTCCTATGTAACCCTTCTCTGTGTAACCAATTCAGTTAGGTGGTACCCTCAAGAGAGGCATTTTTCCGGAGTGAGCTAATTATTTTAAAAATTAAGAAACCTGAAATTGCAATATGCCTGCGCTTTTGAAATGGTTATATTCTGTTATACAACTAAATAGGCCTTGATTCCTGCCTGTAATCAAGGAATTTACAGTTTAACTTAATAAATAAGCTACAAAAGAAATGCCTGTGTTTCCTTGATCCCAAAAAGTCTTTTCCACAGTTATAGATTTGCAGTCCTTGATTCTTAGGGAAAACCTTGCGGTGTAGGAAGGGATACCGCTGGCTCAGTAGACTGGCACTTTTCTTTCTCAGTCAAGTACTAGTGCTTTGGCATGGAACAGTGCATTGCTGCTGGAGATGCCATCCTTCAGAAGCTCCTCACATTTGTGAATGTTAAAAATATACAGTTGTCTTTTTTCAAAAAGGGTAAACAATAATCCCTATGCTTGGGCCAAATTCAGTTTTGTATCATTCCCCCTATAGTTTCAGTTACAACAGTCTTCACATCCAGTCCTTTTAAGGTTGCTATGCTTGATTTGAAAAGGGGCTGCACCTCTATGATGGAGGAAACTGTTCTTGTGTGTATCTAATCAAGGAAATATAGATCTTTCAAGATCAAGCTCCATAAATAGAGTTATTTATTTTCATATGTAATCTGTAAACATGGTGATAGACTTTCATACAAATGTATAACCAAATTTTTTTTCTCCAAGTTCCAAAGGTAGAGAATGAGGAAGAGTTGACCACTTTTAACAGCAGCCTAGTCAAGTACCCTTGTAACAGCTTTGGAAAACCAACCACAGAAATAAAGGTCAACAGGAGAACAGCATTTGGAACTACAACTCTCATTTTGACAGACCTTGGTAGTAAATTCAGTCTCTTAAAAAATGAAAGAAGTGAGAATAAGACGCCAGATGGGAGTTCTCCGATTAGTGATGATAATGGTCGGTCACTGAATAACACTTCTAAGCGGAGTGGAAGCAAATACAAATGTTATTCAGCAAACTCACCTGTAGGAAATACATCTTCACCTTCCCATCAACAGTCTAACTTTTCTAATCCTATACAGAAGAAACAGAAAACAGATCAGTCATCTCCAAACTTACAAAGTAGTTGGAGTTTATCAAGTAGGTATGTAGTCCTCCCAAATTCAAACAAGCTTTTTCTATCAGGTACAAAACTGCTTTGAAAACAAATTTAAGAACTGGAAACTAATCTAAGATTTTTCTTGCTGCAATGACTTGTTTTATCCATTTGATATTTTACTTTGAGAACCCAGGCAGTTTCCTTGTCTCTCTTGTGCTGAACTGACAGTACAACATCAAAAGTGCTTGGTCCAACTACAGAAAGATAAGAGACGAAAGAAGATATAGTTGCATGGAGATGGAGACATGTCCAGAATAAATGGAGAGCACAAGAGAACTGGAGCTAGAATTATGACGAATGACAATTTAATACAAAGGAAAGAAATAAAAACAGAAAAAAGGCAATGGGAACAGGTGAAATAAGATTAAAAAAATATGAGGGGAGGTTACTGGAAAAGGAGGAGAGAGGATTAGGGAATAACTATACCAGTCTCTAAAACAAGGAGGAATTTAATCAATTTAATCAAACCAATTTAACCAATCAGTAGGAATTACTGAGTATTCTCTCAAATGCTGCCCTCCACCTCCACACACACGGAGACAAAGTGGGACAGCATTATAGGGCAAGGTGATCAAATGATTTGTTGAAAGATCCAGTGCTTAGAAAGATATGTTTGGAAATACATTGCACTGAACTGTCCAAAATGATAATGATATTAATTGGAATGAAAGAAAGGACATACTTCACATTTGAGGACTCCTATTTAAAAAAAAAACAAAAACGACAAGGTAAGGGGTTGACATTTTATTTGCCACAAACTTCTATGTGACTATGGTCAGGTCACTTAATCTCTATCTCAGTTTCTCATTTATAAATTAAGGAAATGTTTTCCCAATCTTTCAGGAATCTGGGGCATTTGGATACTATATAAAGGGACCTAATAGGTCACAATTAACTTAGCTCAAACACATCAGAATGACTTAAACATTTTCTCTAACATCTATGATGCTTGGTTTTGCTAGATTTGCAATTTAAATCTTGCATCCCATCTCATTCTGAGCAGCATTCTATTGGGCCCAATCAAAATGCTTATACCCTGAGGTGCTTCCACTTGGAAAAGATAAGTTGCAAATTTCTCTGGTTGGTTTGATTAGTAGAAAGTGTATCTGAACAGCAGCTGAAAAACATTATTCTAGGAACACTGGAACCAGTCAGAAAACTTGCTAGCAGTGCTGTTTATTTTTTCCACTTGGTAATCGATGGTCTGTGGTTAACTGAACAATAGAAACATTACCCTGAGCTATAGATCGTCACTTTTTCCTAACCTGAAAACATCTTAAACTATTGCCTTGGAGAGGATATAGGGATGCATTATTTCTGAATTATTAAAAAAGTGTGAGGGTTCCAGTATTGCGTATATTAAACAAAAACTAAAATGATCTTCTTTTCAGTATTTGATTATTTTAACATTAATTTGCTTTGTTGCAATTATCTGGATAGGCATATCATTATATTTTTCGTACTTTAAAGCCAGATTCCTGGCTCTGATTGTACAGAAATTTGAACCAGTGACGATGAGCATGGAGAGACTCATGAGGTTCCTATGTTAAAATTCATCTCCCTCCCCCGCCCTAATTGAAGGTAGGATCGGAGAGATATCCATACCTCTTGTGGAGTTCACTACATCCTTGGATTACTGCCAAAGGTAACATCCCTGGGCAAAATAAACAAACTACTTCTGAAGATTAATTTTTTGTTGCCTTGGGAATGGACCAGATTGCACCATATGGCAGGCACTTGCAAAAAATTTTCTTAGGGAGGATACACCCAGACCTCTCTCTAGGGTCATAAACCTCACTTTAAATTACCCAACTTAAACTCTGCTCTGTTCTTTCCAACATATTCAGCATACTTTTTCAGGAATAGCATATAAATACAGCATATTTTTCAGCAACCATACAACTTAAAGAAATAGAATCAGCTAAAAAACTACATTTGTTTGAAAAGTTTTTTAGTATACTTTAAAGGACTAGCCAAGATTACTAGAATGGAAAGGAGGTAATAACAGCTTTCTTTCCATTAATTTAGTGCATTTGTCCACATTCCAGAAGTGCTGAGCAATCTGGAATTGCACTAAAAAATAAGCTTTTAATGTCTCATCAGTTGCCCTGATGGTTGCTGATCATTTGTTCTTCATGGGTCACAGCCTCAGTTGAGGTAAACCAGTATAGTTTCAGTGACAGTGACTGGCAGTAGAGCTATGCTGATTTACCCCGGTGAGTTACTGGACCAATCATCTACATTAGCAGTCTATTTGCTGTCAAGCTCATTCAGTTAACCTCACCGAGCTCTTTAAATCATCATTATGAGTCAGAAAAGCCACTATAGATAGAAACAGATGTTACCTGATGTTGCATTTGTACTGCCATAAAATTTTTTGATGGCACACAAGTGGTGGGCAGATACATTCCTACCTTGTGTCGTGCTACATAAGTGGATGGAACAAAAAGTAGCATAAAATAGTGCTGCTTTATTGAGGGGAATGTCTTACTTGTGGGGTACAGGAGTTGGAGGGGACAGGCACATGTATGAGGGAGCAGGCAGGGAAGGAAAGGCAGAGGTCTGGCTTCTTGCCCCCTGCTGCTGCTTTTGGGGAGATGAATCTAGGATGACACTCCAATAATTAGATTCTCAACATGGAAAATTATGACAAATTTATAATTTTCCACATTATAGAATCATAATTATTGGGGGGGATGTCTTAAATTCAGTGTAACCTTACATTTAGGTAAATACAGTACATGTGTTCCCATTGCTACATGAAAGTAAGTAATTGCTAAGAAAACTGTACTATTAAGTCAAAGATCCTGTGATAAAGTGACAAATTAAAGCTAGGTGGCTTTTAGCATTTTCTAGATCATGAATCTGCTAAAAATAAAATGTTTTGGGAGCTCCCTACTTTGTAATTATATTAAAACTATTAAAGTAGAGAGGACTGAATGCATCACAAGCATAACCTAGACAGGTTACTAGTCTAAATAATACAAAATACAGTAGGTGAGACTGACTGAGAAAACATAGAAGTAAGGGTAACCAGTTATAGAAATTCCTCACTTGTTGCATACATGACTTGTGCTCATAATGTGCATGAAAGTTCCTGATCAATTTTTTCCTCTTCAAAATAAAATAATAGAAAAGTAGGGTTGGAAAGGCCCTCAGGAGGTCATCTAGTCTAACCCCCTACGCAAGGCAAGATCATCTCCTAGAACATAAAAACTGTCTTTTACTGGGTCAGACCCTCGTCCTATCTTGCTCACTACCTGGTGTATCTCAGTGGCAGAGAGTGGATGCTGAAAGGGAGAGTGAACTGGGTATGACCAGGATTTTGTCTACTGCTACACTCCCACTTGCAGCCTCCAGCATTTAGAGCTAGGGAAGTTTCGATTCAGAGGCTGTACCCTTACCTCCCATGATCAATAGCCACTGATGTACCTTTCCTCCAAGAATTTGTCCAATCTCTTGGACAATCTCTTCTCTGCAACTTCTCTAGTTCTATATCCTTTTCTGCTTCTATGTCATACTAATAGACAAATAATCTTTAGGAGCATCAGTCATGGACCTAGGAGCCTGCTGTGTTAAGCACTGTGGAAACACAGGGGAAAAACTCCCTGTGTTGAAGAGTTTATAGACTGGGGTGAATAAGATTGCAGTGACATGATACTGGCTGGATGATAGTAGTGTTAGCACATCACCAGAATAACTCTTGTCGACTATTCTGTAGGCACTGCAGTGAAGGAGGGTTTGGGTGTGGGTTGGGCTGGTTTGGTTTTAATTATGGATTTGGAGAAGGCTAAAGGGACCTAGCTTTGTAGGTGTTTATGAGAAACAATTCCTAAGCATGAAGGATAATGTGGGAGAAAGGACAATGATTCTGATTTTAAAATTGAAGAGATGAATGATGGGGGCTACATACTTCTCTTTCCATCCCCCTTAGCATCTCTAATAGTGCATTATTAATTGATTCCACAAACAAAGTGAAACGTATACCTGTTGAGATCTTTAACAGGAAAAGAAATCTGTTTTCAATAAAAACTAATGAATATGGTTTCATGAATTGTATGAGTTGTATTTAGATAGTCTCCAAGCATGGTTGGTCATAACAGTAAATGAGAACAAAGCTTTCTTAGCATTTTTATAAAATTCATATTTCTACTGCTTCAGCTAGACAGTTCTTTGTTGGGATACAATTGAAATCAACACAGTAGCTCTGATCAAAGGGAATAGAAAATTGTGTCTGAAGTAAACAGGTATATGGCTGAATCCCTATGGCTTTCTCTAAGCTATTCACAATGGTTTTCCACAGTGTGAAAAGCCAACCAAGAAAATTGTTACTGTGATTCTGGAATTCGGTATGTTTTTAACTGGTTGAAAGCAGAACATCCATATTAGCAAATTGGTGTAACACCTCCTGTTTTTACCAACCCCTATCCCCCTCCCGCCCCCCAAAATATCTAGATTTAAATTGGAGATCCCTAATTTCTTTTAGGATTTAAAATCTAAAATATATTTGAATGTTCTGAAAATCATTCAGCTTGTGAAAGAAAAACAAATGGGGTGGATTAAAAAGCTAAATTCCATCTGGCTGTCATTGTGTGCAAAGGTAGAATGGCTATCCTGTCTTAACTGTAGGAGTATGGGCATTAGATTTTTTTGTTTCCTGGTGCTCTTAATCCTTTTAACATTGTGCAGGAGTTATTTTGTAACCTGTCGTTACAGTGAACCTGGAGTTAACATGACAGATGGTACTTGTACATCAAATGCGGGCTGTCCTCGCTGCAGTAAACACAACCGCCTCTGCAGTCTCAGAGTTGTGAGAAAGGACGGAGAAAACAAGGGCAGGCAATTTTATACTTGTCCTCTACCCAAAGGAATCCAGTGTGACTATTTTGAAGTAAGTACAGGACTTCAGAGCTTGTAAGATTTCCACAGAAAGAAAAAGGACTGTTAGCCATTAATTAAACCATTGTGTTTGCTTAATCACTTTCACTGTAGAAAGTTTTAAATTGTGATACATTTAGATTTTAAATGTACTCAAAAGTTATTCTTGTTTGCTAAATGGGTAAAAGGTACCAAAGAAGGTATCTGAAATTCAGGGCAGCAGTTGTTTTCTGCATGGGGACAGTTGAATTGCTATGGGTTTATAAATAAACATTACTTAAAAGCAATAGCTAATATCCATCTTGAGGACAACAACAAAAAATCTATGACACATTAATAGCCGTGGAAATTAGAAATACATTATTTCCTTCCAAATAGTGAAGAATGTCAAAAAGTATGAAGACATTTTAAAGAGAGCCAGTGCACATTTTGTGACTTTTGAAACATAAGCAACATAATTTATTTTGGATACAATTTTTGGAGTTGTCCGTGTCTCTCTGACTTGCACTGGGGCTTAGGTGCCAAAGGGCAAGACACTCAAAACGTATTAAAGTGTCTAACAGTGCAGATCGATGCATTCATTGCTTATTCACTTCTGAAAATCTCCCTGTCTAACTTCCTTTGAAATTAGTCCATGTGGTCATTTGTTACAGAGCTTGAGGATAGCACTTGGAAAAGGAAAATGCATATTCTACCTTCAGTTTGATGACTTTGGACTTATTGTTCTACTGTGGGTGGGGAGGGAATTGTTGCTAACAGGATGCGTCTACACGAGCCATTAACATGCAACAATAAACTGCAGAGCTTATTGATTATGAGCTTATTGCTTATTGCTCTGCAGTTTATTGTTCCTGAGAAGCTCCTGGGCACTCAGTTTACACATGCTGCAGAATCACAGCTCATTAAGCCAGGTTACAGCAGACCCAGCTGGCAGAGGGTCCAGGGGGTCAGCCTGCCAGCTCAGGACTGCTCCAACTGAGCTCAGTGTGCTGTGGAGGGGCTGGCTCGGGCATGAGGATGCTTCAGCACAGGGCTAGCTGGCAGGCAGTCCCTGCACTGAAGCACCCTAGTGCCCCAGCCAGCTGGCTCAGCATCTACGCATGCACCGCTGCGCACGAAATACCCTCCTCAGTAGGGTAGGACTTGTAATGTTTATTAGCTTTGTGCACCCTAATAGGGGTGCACATGTAGATGCTGAGATGTTTACTGCACAGTTAATTAATCAACTGTGTACTAACCGTCTTGTATAGACACGCTCACAGTGATTCAAGCCAACAGCTTTAGGACCACGTACTTGAGAAATACCCTTCTAATGACAAATGAGCCTATTTACTAAAGCATCTGTTTGCTTTTATTGTTGTTAGTAAAATGAGGAAATTGCAATGTAAATTCCATTGGTCTATACCTCTGGCAAGCAGGCCAGTCAGATGGATTTCTAACATAGTAATTCCCTCATGATAGCATCCCTCAGAAGAAAAGTGTATTTGATAGTTTATTGGGAGGGTCTGTCCTACTGGTTTAAATTCCTCCCACTGATCCAGAGAAAAAAAATTCTGACCAGCAGATTCAGCAACACTCATCCTAAATAATATCATTTTTTTTTCCCCTGCAGTGGGCAGACTTACATTTTCCATTCTGCAATCATGGAAAACGCTGCATTATGAGGACAGTGTTGAAGATTGGTCCTAATAATGGAAAGAATTTTTTTGTATGCCCATTTGGGAAAGATAAACAGTGTGACTTCTTTCAGTGGGCAGAAAATGGGCCAGGAGTGAAGATTATACCAGGATGTTGAGAGATTAATTTTCAGATAGTATAGATTAATCTGTTCAAATTTATGTTTACTATAGTACTATATTATTTTAGGAGACTTGATAAAAACCAAATCTGCCTGTATTATAACTTTTAGACTTTTCTTTCTTAATCCCTACCTAGTGCTATTCTTTGTTTTCTTTTCACTACTGGTAAATAGTTCTGGCTGTTTTATCTAACAATAGCACCTTTCAGAATGTGCAATTAGCATATCTGGCCCTCTGAAAATTAAACAGTGGTAATATTAGCATATCAGTTTCCTAGGAGAAGATCCACTTTTGAGAGGAGGGAAAAGGCTCATGCTTGCTCGCTCTCTCTCGTTAAGGTGTTGCTGTCACTTGCAGCTCATGATCTATTATAATATACTGTCAGTGCAGTATGTCTGCTTTTGATGGTGTGTCTGTATCCTTTGTGTAGGTATCACTTTAGTCTGTCAACACTAGAGAACTTCAAATATTTGTTGTAGGTATGATTTATAGAAAGTATAATATATTTAAAAGCATTTAAAATGAATAATTTTAATAAGACTGTCACTGTTTTTACCACAGAAGGTGAAATGTATTCAATAAAAATACTTTATTTTATTTTTATAGTTCCACTGTTTGTATGTGTGCGTATGCGTGTTAGACTGGGAACTAATTAGTGTTAGATACTGTGGCCTAAATGGTGGATCTTGGCCGGCTCACTAATTGACAGACTAGTTTAGAGCATCTGTCAGAACTATACTACCCCCTTGTCCATCAGCAAAGTCGCAGCTAATTAAGAGTTCCGGCACAAAAGGTAAAAACTGAAATTAATCTATTGGTTTATTGGAGGAGTAATTAACAACAACAGAAGAAGGAGGGTGGGTAAATCATTACTAATTACTATTAACTATACAGAACAACCTTCATAACGTATGAAACAAGTGTAGATAGGTGCTTCTGTCACTGTGAGGAGATGTGGTGCAGACAGTGCACACACTCAGAGCAGAGTCCCTACCCCCCTCTTCCCACCTTCAGGCAAGGGTGATACTCACTAAAGAGCTCTGCGAGTTGCTTGCTTACTGCACCAACGCACCCGGCGCAAATTCCAGGGAGACAACCCTATCAGTGCTCTGTGGTGATCAGTGGTAGGGGGAGCCGATGTGATCCATGGCTAACACACTTGAGGATTTGATACCAGCTGTGGTTCCAGATCCAATTGCTCACTTACTCTACTGTTCCACTCACACCAGGGGCTTCAGCACTAGTACTCTCCTTACACACCACAAAGGATACAGGATGAAGAGTAGGCTATAGATCAAGGAGCGATGAGCATGTGCACCAGTTTCACCCGCCAGGAAGCCCTTGAATCTCAGTCAGCATCAGCTTATATACTGGTGTTGCACACAGTACTCAGCCTTGCTGCAAATGTCACCTGGGCTTGTGTGCTCAGTACTCAAACTTTCTAAGAGATTCCACCTTTTGGACATGTGTACTACATACACCATGCATACTGCTACACACCTCACTGTCAAGAATCACTTAAGAGTTCATCACACAATCCACTTTCACACCACCACACATGCACACTGGTTTGTTGTCCTCTTGAACTCAAAATTCTTTTATTCTAACTGCACAAAAATCAGCATAACTGTATGCTGCTGATGTAGCTAAGTGACTCCCATGTCCCAGGCCCTGATTTATGTCCTTACAATCCCCTCCTTGATACCTTACAATGACATCACAACAGAGGTATCATCATATAAACAAGAAGGGCTGAGTCATGGCTTTAGCCAAAAGGGACATAGGGGTAGCAATCGACCATCGCATGAACGTGAGCCAGCAGTGCGATGCTGTGGCCAGCAGGGCAAACAACACGCTGGCATGCATTAACAGTTGCATCTCATGCAAAGCTAAGGAAGTGATACTCCCACTGTAGTCCACACTGGTGAGACTGCAGCTGGAGTACTGCATCCAGTTCTGGGCGCTGCACTTGAACAAGGATGTGGAAAAACTTGAGAGGGTCCAGAGAAGAGCCACCCGTATGATGAGGGGCTTGCAAGACAAGCCATACAAGGAAAGGCTGAGGGACTAGAGTAGTGGCTTATTGTTAACATCAGGGGAGTACATCAAGAACTCGGTGAACAGCTGTTCACCAGGACACCCCTGGGGAAGATAAGGAGCAATGGATACAGAAGGTTGCTTCAGGCTCAATTCCAGGAAAAACTTGGTAGTCAGGGTGTGCAGACTGTGGAATAAATTCCCTCCAGTGGTGCTTCAGTCACCTACCCTGGAAATCTTCAAAAGGAGACTGGACAGTCACTTCGCTGGGGTCACTTGACCCCAGTTGTCTTTTCCTGCCTATGCAGGGGGGCTGGACCCCATGATCTTCAAGGTTCCTTTCAGCCCCTAACAGTCTATGAATCTATGACTCTATGAAAGGTGCATTACACCGCTGAATGTGCTACAGCACCTGGAATTAATGCGCAATATGCAGCTGACACGTGCAAACACCAATGGCATTAAAGCAGTGCAAAAGCATTTAACCTGCTTTAAAGTGTCATGCACACTTGCCCCTCATTTGGTCTATACATGCCCTTGATTAGCTGCAACCTCACTGACAGAAAAGGGGATAAGATAGTCTTGCTAGATGCTCTAAGCTAGTCCATCAATTAGCCAGTTGGCCAAGATCCACCATTTAAATAACGCTAATTAGCTTTCAGTCCAACATGCAAGTTATAAGGAAACAACATACTGTACATTAACATTTTTTCATAAAGACAAGGTTATTATCAGTTCCTAGACCGATATGAAAAAAAACACTAAGCAGAACTGTTGCATGACTTTGTAAATCTCTCCAATAAACATTTTTAATCCAAGTCTAAAATGCAGGCCTCTGGTGCTATTTAAAAATCCTGAAATTTGCAACTGAATTCTATACAACACTAAGGACCCTAAAGTTCTGTTCTGGCTTGCAATCTGTGAATTCTTGTTTGAAGCCATGTAGTTTTCCACAAGAACTTAACAAATGTTTGTATTTGCTTTGCTTCTGCTGTGCAATGATGCAAAGCCATGGAAAAGAAAAATAAGGAAGGTCAGTTATAGCAAACTTTATTTCCAGCTAAATTAAAGTATACTCAAATTAGGAAGCAGAAACTAAATGCAACTTGTTCCTCTGGAACCTTGCGGCCTTTGTGCCCCTAAAGCCCTTTCATAACTTAAATTTATGTAGAAACTAGCTGAATAAATTTATGCTTGTATTTAAAGTATATTTTAACTTAAGCTTTTGTTAATTTTAATGTGCATAAAATACAAAATACAAGGCAAAGTAAAGGAGGGTTGTTACAGCTTCTAAGATGTCACAACAGTGGCAGTGGCCTCAGGACTGACCTGACCTACCTAAAAATACAAAATAGTTGGTTACTTCTGGTTGTGCAGTACTTGAGTTGCAAACGCTGCAAGGGAATGACTAAGTCTAAAATAAATGCTAAAATTTTAGATGAAATCATTTTTAAAATGGTTAATCTTGAAAGCCAAAAGCTGCATTTATCAAAAGCTCGGTTCATTAATCTTAAAACTAGAGCCAGTTTGATTTTTTTTTTTTCAAATGTGAAACCTTTAAAAATTACATCAACATCTCTAAATTTTCTCTCTATCAGAATTCGCTTTTTTGTTTGCTTTTAACAGTGGTTGGTCAGGAAACAAATCTGTTAACTACTAATGACAAGCTAAAACAAATCCATTCAAGCCTCTCTTAGCTGTTTGTAACTACTGCAGATTCTTTTTGTTCTATTACCTGTATAGATAAGTGTGCCATGAACATCAAAGACGAACAACATTCTAATCCAATGAGCTGTACACTACAATTACCTTTTCAAGGGGTATGTTTTAATCAGAATTCCCCACTGAAATGAGTAGGCAGTCCTGCTTAAAAAAATGAGGGCATAAGTGGCCTTGTTTATAACGTGAGAAAAGGTGCTTCTGCTCTTTAAAACTAATGCACAGCTGCTTCAAGGATCCTGTCCACTGCCCACTAGAGTCAATGAATACACTCCCAGTTATTTCAGTAGACATTTTGTTAAGCCAATAATGCATATTTACTGTACCTGCTACTTTGGCCACATTTGAAAAGTGTGTATGTTGCTATAAATTGCAAAAAGCAAATTAGAAAACAGAGCAAGAAATACATTAAAACTAAGTATTTATCTTGGTTATTGGCTCATCTATTCAATAACCTGTTTTCCAAAAGCCTGAATAATTTAAGTGCATTAAAAATAAGTTCTTAGAATGGTAAATAGTACATCTTGGATAAAAACAAACTCTGCTGAGAACTCATTTCCAGGACTTTCCTCTTAGTAGGCAGCAGTAAGTATAACAATTGGACATATTAGCACATTAAAGCCTAAATGCAAAAGCTCAGACATAACAGCAAATGGCTGTCCTACCATGGCTTATTAAGTTATCAGAAGTGATTGCATATAAGTAGCTTGTGAACAGATGCGTAAACTCAAGTTTTTTTTTAATCAGGGAGACTAAGTGTAAGGTAGGCTTAGAGTATCTGTACCAGAAAAACTAAACCCTCCCTCCCTCCCCTCCACCACCACATCTCAAATTAAGAATTCCAGACATGGTAATCTGCTGTAAAGAAATTTCAGAAGACTTGCATTAGAAATTGCTTTTACTTTACAACACTGTTATTTGAGTCAAACAGTTATTTTAAAAAAAATGGAAATCTAGTTCAAGTGGAACCTCAAAAGAAACAAACTGTCAGGTAAAATGCATAAGCGGGATTTTCAAGAGCAAATAGCCAAAGGCAAAAAAGGAAGCTTTGTAAGTAGTTCAGAAGCAAAAAAAATTGAAAGAAGTTGGGTGAGAGAGAGACAAGGTTCCTTGGGTGAATTTGATATCTTTTATTAGACCAACCCAAATGGTTGGAGAATAGTTATTAAGCAAGCTTTCGGGTTCAAAAATCCTTCGTCAGGCTAAGGACGCTGCAGCAGTTGCTGCTGCGTGCTCTTCCAATATATGGCTATTGACTCAAAATCCATGCATTTACTCTTACCATCTCCTCTCTTCTTTTCAGCTAATTTCACAAATATCATTTAGAAATTAAAATTGTGGCTTCTCTATTTACCAGCACAAATGTTTAAAAGTAATTCAGTAAGTTTTGGGATGTGTTTACCGTAACATCAACATGAATGAAAGGCATTTGTTGTGATGATAGAAAATCTGTCCCTTCCTCAAAAACGAAATAAAACACACTTGAGTAAGTCAGGTAATTATTTCAGCTTCCAGAGTATGTTCCTGTTAGTAGAAATGTGCTGCGCAGAATTGGTATAGAGCTATGAGTTGTCTCTAGCTCATCTGTAGGATTTGTGTGTGCTGGGAAGGGAGATGGGGATTGAATCCACTGTAAAGCTCTCAACTTAAGTTTAATGGAATTTCTTGGGCTTTCATTATGACAAGAGGAGGGCTGGTGTGGAGGACACAGCATGGATACCTTCTTTCCCAATACCCCTATGATAAGTAGGGATATGGAGGTGTTTTCATCGTGAGGAAGTGGACATTAGTGTGGAGGTCCTGAGTCCTAACACCCTCTGTTCCTACTGTTGTTGAAACCCAAGTGTCTTGCAGCTTCTTCCCTAACAGTTACTTAGGACAGAGGTGGCCAACTGGCAGCATTAGTGCCACAAATTACATCAGCAGCCTCTGGGTGTGGTACATAGCAGATGATGGAGGGGACAGGCAGCACAACAGCTGATAGGGCAGAAAGCAGAGCAACAGATTAGGCACAAAGAAGGGACTGGAATGGCACTCAGGGAGGGTTCAGGGATAATTTGTGGCACAGCTGCCAAAAAGATTGGTCCCTATTGACTTACGGTATGGACAGGTGTTGTATTTGAGATAAATACTTTTCTTCTGGCAGAAATGAGAGTAGTCATTCAACAGTTTTTCTGCAGAACAGAACTGACACTACAAAAAAAAAAAAAGAAAAAAAGGAAAAAAAAAAAATCCAAGCAGGAATCTCTCTCTCCTCCCAGGCTTAGTTGAATGACAATATGCGTTTCCCATGCCTTCCACAGGCCAGTAACTCTAGTCTGTGGAAGGCAGGGAGAAATTTCCCCACCGCTCAATTTAGCCTGGAGACGAAGACAAATTAAGCTGTCATCATCTCCTCTTTTCACAGACTCTCAACAACTTAGAAAACCATAAATTTTATCTAATGCAAATATAAGAATTTTTCCACTCGGGGTTGTCAATTAAGTTTGAACCCGAGACATTTTTATTAGTTATTTTAAACTGGTTTGTTTTATTCTTTAAACAGGTTTTCACTATATCTATCAACTTGTTGACCACATAAAAGCTCCCACAGTTACTTAGTTTACAATGCTCTGCCCCCTACCCCCCATCATTTTGATGGCTTATGGCAGGTTTGAAAGTTGAGTATAAACATAGGCTTTTGTGAAGTAGCATTGATCCTGCTTTCCTGAGGCCAGCTCATATGACTTCAGTGCCATTGGAAACAAAGGGAAGTGGTAACCATTTTTACTTAACTCACTAGGACCCTGGCCCAAAGAATGATAGGAAAAAAACTGGTGCATTAAAAATGGTTTTGGACTTTTTCAGCATTAGGAGCTAGTTATCCAAGTTCCTCTTTAAGCTTTCTCCAAGGAAGCAGAAGATATGGTTTCAAGCTGAGACAAGAATTGAATCCAAGTCTCCCACATCTTAGATCAGCAAATTTATCTAACAGTCTATTGTACAAAGGTGCAGTGGCAGCTCTTCCTCCTGTCGTGTTTATAAAAAGGGAGGGGGAAGCTGTTGCCACTGCATTTCACATGGAGTCCTAAGCGTGGGGTACGTGTACTGAGTCAAGCTGTTGACACGAGATAGACAGAGGAATACCTGCATTCTGCTTAGGCACAACATACATGTTAGGTTTCTTAATTTTGTTAAGACTGACGTATATTCTAGACATGTCCAGAAGCAGAACTTTTAAGCTTTTGAAACACTTTAAAAGTTCAAAGGTGAAGCACTTAGGCAGAAATCAAATGGGTCTTTTCAGGCTCACAAATGGATTTAAGCAGAATTTATGTGCCCATGTTCTTTTTTTTTTCCTATTGCTTTCCAGTGAGACACTTAATAGCTTGAAGCTAATACTGCAAGTTAGGATACTGGACTTTAATGTATGGAAATTTGTTTTCTAGTTTTATTTACTGCACTTATATCTGTTCTCCCTCAGTCTTTTACAGAAGGGACTCATGCTACCAAACATGCTTAGGGGCAGAGTTGAAGAATAAGGCAAAAAAACTATAATCCAAATATATAGCTGACATTTCCAAATGCATCCTGTCAAACATGTGGCATGTACTGAATGCAAATAGTGGTAGAAAGATTTTATTTACCTTCATTTGATATGACCTGCATAACTGATTAATGGCTTTGCCACTAACAAGTAATGTGACCATCTGCTTTTCATGCTGATATAAATGTTATACCACTCCACCAGGTGTTCTCTGTGTACAGAAATGATATTCATGAAGTGAAAAAAACATACTATTTTGGCCTCCATTTATGAATTCAAGGGTCAAACACAAATGTATGCAAGCAGATGTTTTTAAATTAACACTCACTGTACTGCAGTATTTTCACTTAGAGAATCTCCTCCATGTAAAAGGTATACCTTAAATAAGTATAGACAGTTTCAAAATTAGAAGAATAAGATTCTGAAACAGACTACCAATAAAAGTAAAAAAGACTGCCAATAAGAGTAAATAAGGGCAGGCTATTTTTAAAAGGGTTTCATAATAATTTTAGGAATGAAAATCATGAGATGGTTGCTTGTGATAACAGAGAACTGTTGATGACTCAAAAGGTCCCTTCTGATCCTGTGTTCCTATCTTGATGTCACAGTGAGACAAAAATATTACTGTGTTGTAATTTATTTCTCAAACTGAAAGTGAAAATAATTTAACTTCCAACCTAGGTGTTTAATTAAACAAAACAAACAACAAAGTTAAAAGCAAACTAAACACAACTGGCAAAGAAGGAAAGGACAATTATGCCAAAATCAATGCTGGAAGTACAGGATGGAAGACAGATTTAGAAGGACCAAAAACAAATGACTACACTCAAACATTGTTCCAAATCCCAAACTAAATTAAAATCAAGAAATATGTATTTAAGCTAGTAAGAAGGTTATAGTTCAATTTTCCTCTTTCTTGTTTCTACCTAGCTTTCTTCAGTGAAATAGTTGTAATATTAGATTTATATACACAAAGAACATTAATACACATGCTCTGGGACGTGTGGCAGAGGGTGCTTTAACTAGCATGGCTCTGAGACCTGTGCTAATTGAAAGTGCCCGGAGAGTCACGTTTATCAGTGTCCCCAAGCTGAAAAATGATGACAGGGTGCTTTTACCAAAGCTCATCGCATGAACCTTAGTTTAAAGTGCCCTCCCACCATTTTTCAGCATGGGGATGCTGATACATGTGACACAGGAGGCTGCTGGAGAGCAGTAATTTTCACAATGCAGCATGCTGGAATTACAGCATGTCAGAGCAGACTCCATGCATGTGTATAGGAGCTTAAAGTGTTTAGTTTAATTTTAAAATGACAATAAAGCATATTGGATATTCTCTACCTCTGCTGGCTTATACTATTAATCAGGCCAAATTTAAATATCCTAGGACAACAACCTGTTATCCTTATTTACTAAGGGAATTTACTCACTGTTAATTGTATGTTGTTGTTTTCCGTTCTCCCATTCTACCCAGTGCTGGCCCTTCACACAGGTAGCATTAATCATGAATTAACACAAACAAGGGACACAAATCTTTCAGTCACAGGTAGAATACAAGCTTCAGCCTCCTTCTCCATTCCTTCCTTGGTTTTTCTGCCCTCTCCATACATGAAAGTCGAATATCTTCTGCTAAAGATATTTAGCAGAATTTGCAGATTCATTGGAAACTGCCAGGGCCACGCCGTGAGCATCCCTCTCTATTAGAAACTTTAAAGCAGGAAAGAAAACCATAGATAGAAGGAAAAACAATTAATTCCCTGTGATGTTTCTGAGGCAAGGAAAACTGAAGAAATGTGGAAGGAAAGAAGAAGATAAAAGATTAGAAGTAAATAATCTTCTCTGGCCATAGGACCCTCTTCTATAGTAATCTATCACAGTATTTACAGTGGATGTAGTTGCTGAAATATTGGTTGGTTGAACAGTAGAAGACCTCTGGTGAATTTAAAAGTATAATAACTAGATCTTGGCCTTGTAGGAGATGGTTATCTCAGCTTATCAGTTGTTAGATATTGCCTTACCTCGAAACAAGTGATATTATGATTAGGTATGATTTTTTAAAAACTTTACTCAGATGAGGACCAACTACAAATCAATAGCCACCTAAACACAGACAAATTGGTAGATAGGAGCTTACATGTATGCTATTATTTGTCTACTAATTTCTGATTGAATCACAATGCTATCTTTAATAGCCATGATTGTTTCAGAAATATGTAAGCAAGGATTTTTCCTTTGGTAATAACTTGTATTAGACCAACTGAATAGCTGGAAGTAACGTTAGATAAAGTGTCTGCAAGCTTGTCTAACATCTCTTCTAGCAGGTTGGTCGGTCCAGTAAAAGATATCAATAAAAAAATCCCCCAAAACCATGCTGCTGTTTTACTGGCTTTCATAGGTGGGATCAGTGCTTTTTTAAATACCACCCCTCTGGCCTGTCTGATATACATCAGTCCCCTAGGAATTAAGAGGAGAAGAGAGAACCACCATTGCAATATTTAATTACAATTGCAGAAATCCTGGGTTTCCTTGGGATTTTGTACCACAGGATCAGTAAGCTCCATCTTTCCTCCTATTCTTTAGGATTAGATTTACATCCAGAGTGAGCAAGTGCAAAGGAAAAGACTGACCTGAGGTTTTGATGGTTTCTGAGGAAAACGATATTGTACTTACTCTGTTTCCAGTTTGGAAGTTAGGGTGTGCAAGGCATGACTTGCATCATCTAGATATAACTTAAATAAAGCATTTCCATTAGGAAACACTTCAAGTTTTTCAGTGATCAATAAAGCCAGGGTTAAGCAGGTAAGAGGCTCCAGCTACACAGTAAGCTGTCCTGACCATTAGGAAGGACTCATTGGAAAACTTTAGATCAAGATCTTACGTTTTCAATCAGTCGACCAGTGGGCTATTGGTAGGAGGGGACTGGGGGTGTGCTGCAGAATCTAAAAGGTTGCTAACCACTTGCCCAGACAAGAGAGAATGAACTTAAAGGAATAATAGGAATCTATAATTAAAGAGAAAATGGGAATGGTGGGAAACTAAGCAGGTACAAGAACCCAAGGCTGTTATTAATTCATGGATGGTCCATCAAACTAAAGTTCGATCCATCTAACTAAATACGAGAGGAAAACACTGGGAGGAAAAAAAAAATCACACTGCAAGTTATATACCATCTGTAACTGATATTTCTTTGCCTCCTGCTCCCTAGCAGGTGGAGCTGTAAATCCTGTAAAGGAAAATGTCAAGTATAACTAGAGAAAAGGGATGCATAGTAAAAACAGCAAGCATATAATTTAGTCTACATTACCTTGTATACAAGTAAGAAGTACTTCCTTCCACCAAATAATGTGATTAAGATTTTTCTCATAAAAACTACTGGAAAAACTATGATTCAAATTCAAACATTTAATTTTTTTGAATTAGTAGGAACTGCATTTTATGTTCTTGCCTTTTAAGTCTTATTTTCCCATTATCTTAAATATACAAATGAAAATGATTGCCCACTGTGCTGTACAATAAGTATTCAAGCAACAGAAGCAGCAAAACACAACCTTGTAATTTTAGTGACTTATTACTGTAGCATTATGCTTTAGTCATTCTGCAGAAACTGAAAAGCTATTTATTTTAAGTGGAATTCTAAAGGCAAAGGTGATGTGTTTGAACTTCTTACAGGGAATACTTCCAACTGAAAAGGTCTTGAATAAAAAAGTATAAATTACTCTGATCAAAACTATCAAATAACATTTAAGCAGGCTCTGTGCTTAGCATAAGAACAATACAAAAGTGATTTAGAAGGTTGTATGTTCAATAAGATAAACATCTGAAAGAATGAAAAGGGAAATTGACAATTTATCAAACTATTTAAAGTATCTCCATAAGCATAGATTTGACGTTAGCCCCAATACTGGCTGAGATATTGCAGGGTGGTTTTGTAATTACATAAATGCTACTTGATATGGTTCAAAATATGGCCTATTATTAAAAGAGAGAACTGAAAAAGTTAGCAAATGCTGGAAAGAACACAACCTGTGGGCAAACTTAAGAACCTGTAGCATTTTCATAGACAGATTTAGATAAAATAGCACAGTTGTGACTTCTCTCATCATTGCGCATTGCATACAATTATCTTTTCTCTCTTATTCTCCCCAAACCTGTATTTCCAAATCACTCAGTTAAGTTCTATGGTCTTGAGACTGCAATTCTTCACCCTGAAAGAATATGTGATGTTCCATGTGTGGCACTTTGGAATAAATACATCTGTCTTCACTTGAAAATTAGGTTGTTAGAATATAGCCTTGAGGAACCATGCTTAATACAGTACTGTACATGAGCTTACCATCAGAATAGACAGGAATCTGTCACATTTAGTATAATAAATTAAAGGGAAGTATAAAAGAATAGCCCAAGCATATACAGATAAAATCAGTAAAGCTAAGATGCAAAATTAATTTCAATTAGCAACAAGAAATGGTTCTATAAATATATTAGAAGAGAAAAACAAAGAGAAGTATTTAACCCAATGATTTCCAAAGGGTGTGTCATAGCAAAGTGATGGAAGTGAGCTGCAAAATCCCCATGTGAAGAGGTAAATGCTGTTTCTAGTTTGGAAGTTACAGTACGCAAAGCACTAACCTAATTTCTTTCCCTGACAGAATAATTAGTTTAATGAGCCATGGATGTGATATACTTGAAGAATGGTAAGGGTTTTAGCATGACACTCACATAAGCAAGTTAAGAAACTATGATCTTGATGTTATCACCATCAAGTGGTTGCATGACTTGTTGAAAAAACTACTCTTGGAGACCAATTATCAACAGTTTGCTATCCACTGAGGGGGGTGTGGGGGGCACAAACAGGGATTCACGGGGTTCCAGTTTAATATTGTCAGTATGTATATTTTTGTTAACTATTTATTTGGTATAAAGTTTACAAAGTTTACAGATGCCAAGCTGGAAAAGCCTATCAGCACTTTGGCAGACAGGCTTGGCATTCCTTGGTCCTAACAAAATGCAATCAACAAGATAAAGTTCAGTAAAGACAAGTGCAAGGTAATACACGCTGGAAGGAGAACCAAATATGCCAGGAAAGGAAAAAAAAAACCTAAATATAATTCAACATATGATGCTGGTGCAAAAGAGTAAATCTAATTCTATCAAGTATTAACAGTAATATTGCACTTAAGATTAAAAAAGGGAAATATTTTGCCCTTGATTTGGGTGAGGCCTCAGCTGGCATACTATATCCAATGTTGGGCTCCACACTTCATGAAAGCAGTAGACAAACTGGAACCACAGACTTGGCATTCCTCTGCCATCTCTCCCCAGGAGCCCTAGCTTTGGTATATGTTCTCAGAGGGTGCATCTACATGTGCACATAAGTACGACTAAATTTAATACCTACACCCCTACTAAATTTAATAGACATTCAACTAATGTGCATTAAGCGATTTTTGGCAGGTAGGTGCCTACACATGCAGGGTCTTGGCATTAAAGTTAGTCCCAAGTCCCTCCGGTGCTGCCATGTGCCCCTGTGGCCACCAGGGGGAGCTCCACCCTCTGGCCACTTAGCTGCCAGCACTTGGCAATCATCTTGGAAACCCTAATCCCTGGCCAGCCTTTTCCCTACCCAGAAACTATGCACCCAGCACAGGGGCAGCATAAAGCATCTCCCTCCCTACCTCCCTGCACCAGGGCAGCCCCTGTCAGTGACACCCAGCAGCCTGTGCTCCTGCTGTCCCCAGCAGGCCCCCCTGCCCAGGCCCCAAGAGAGCCATGCACCCAGCAGTGGGGGCCAGGGCACTATCTGCAGGGGGCCCTAGCCAACCCCCTTCCTGCCTGCCTCACCACCCAGACACCCACTACCACTCATGCTGGGCACGTTTGAAATGAAACAACTTTATTGCCCTCACAATCCCCACCCCCATTCCTTCCCGCTTCCCCCTCAACAAACAGAGCCCCTCACCACCCTCCCCAACCACCAAGAATAAAAACCCCACTTACAAGTGGCAAATGATATAGAGAGCAGCCCAGCTGTGGGGAAGGAGGGGAACCCTGGGGCTGGGCTCAGGCTAGGCCCCTAGTGGCAGGGCTGACCTGGCACTAAAGTCTACATGTGTGTTAATGCACTTTAACTAATCACATTTGCAGGTATTAAATTTAGGCATAATTAGCCTAATTTCACCATTTTTGTGTGCTAAGGGTATGCTTGTGTAGACGTGTGCCCTTAACGCACATTAAATTAGGTTCTAATATGGATAAATGCGTCTCATGTAGACATGCCCAGAGTATATGTTCTCATAGCCCTAATGGTTATTTTAACTACCAGGGCATTAGATACATGTGGTGGTTGCACCACCCACAGAATGAGCTTGACTTTTCAGGGTAAGTCTTATGAAAAAGGGATAGCTGGGCACAGTGATTATAACCAAGAACTGATCATGTATTTCACATTGAATAGATGCTGGCCAAACACTTGGGGCCAGGATTTAAGGCTCTCCTCTGTTCTCAGCAGCTCCCTTTGGCTAAATATGGGCAGCTGCTTTTAGTATATTGGTTTTGGTATTTCCCATTCAAAGGGAAGTTCCCAACTTCTAGATTCCACTCCAGGGCCATGTACCTAGAAATTAGGTTGCACTACACAGAGCATTATAACACTTAAATCCCATCAGATCTGGAACCGTAGACTCTACACCTTAGTTCCTCATCTCTAAAATGGAAACACTACTTCCTTACCTCACAATTTACCTTAACTGGTGTGTATACCACATTTTCCTTACATACAATATGTACCTATCCCCCCTCCCCCCCCCCCCACAAAGTTACCCCTTTGTTAATACTGGAAATAAGAGCAGACATTCTATGCAAGAAATATAATAAAAGTTGGTCCTGCCACATACTGGGTAAAACCAGAATTAAACTTTGCAGTGATCCACAGATTTACAGGAAGCAAAACAATAAGCACACTCAGCTGCCTAACCATAGTAAGTAACTGAGTAGTAGCTGCAAGGAAGCCACATCTACACGAGTTGTTTTACTGCACAGTAGACTAATCTACTGTGCAGCAAAGCATCACCGTCTACACATTCCTAGCATTTACTATGCATTTAGGGCATGTGTAGATGAAAAAGGGGCACTGAATTGAAGTGGTAGGTTTTAAAAAACACTGCTTCAATTTAGGGCTGATTAAACCCCCATGTCATGTACACACCCCACTGACTTATCTCCTTTCCAGCAGGGAGGGGAGGGCAAGCTGCCAGTGGGCAGAGCGGTCCCTGGGCTATGGGGGATGGGCTGGCGCTTCTCTCAGTGGCAGCAATGGCCCCCCCAAGCAGCACCCGCCCACAGGCACCCAGTTCGGTGAGCCCTGTGCCAGGTGGGGATTCACCACCCGGCAGGGGGTTGGCCAGGACTTGTCTTAGTTCTGGGGCAGCTGCCAGTGAGCCCATGGCTAGGCAGGAAAGCCCTGCTGAGGATGGGGCTGGCTAGCAGCAGTGTGTCCCAATATTTACAGGGCCAGGAGAGGTCTACCGGCAGCAGCGGAAGCAGTCTCTTGGCTCCATGCACATCAGAACCCCTTCTGATGTGCACGGGGCTGGGAAACAGCTGCTGCTGCAGCCAGCAGAGCTCTCCTGGCCTCATCTGCATGGGGACCAGCCCCCATGCTCCGTCTCAGCACCAGCCTACTCCCACTGGGAACATATTTGCTCCCAACAGGGTGTACTGTAGACATGCTCTCAGGGAAGGTTTACTGCACAGTAAGCCTATATCACATTAACAGCACGTGTAGATGTGCCTAGAAAGATCTTTTTTTCTTCAATCTACTTTCCAAAAAAGATGTATTACTAAGCATATAGTATATGAGAAAATACATTAGATATACACACAATCCTTTATTTTGAATAGGTTTTATTGCAAATATTTTAAATATAAACAATTAGTAGCCTATCTGAATTACCTGCATCACAAAAAATTATAATGTATATTTTATAGCCATCCATTTTTGCTCTACCTTGTTGGGAAGCTCTTAACAATAATGGGAAAACGCAAGCCTGACAGAATTGATAATACATAAATTATATATATTATACATGTATGCCCAGAAAAGAGTTGTCCTATGAGAGCACTGTTAATCAAGCTTTGACCAAAATAGTAGTCAGTGGGTTAATTGCAATGTTTCAGGTGACTAACAGCTAGCAAGCTCTGCTGATAGAAAATAATTCTTTAATGACCGCTGGGATGATTATACTCAATCTATACATACAGATAGCTTGAGCTGCTTGATTGAAGAATTTGCTGATGGGGAACCTGAATCCAAAGTTGGGATATTTCCTGGGAATGATAATGACAGTGTGCATGTTAGCAAAAGCTGAGCTAATGCACTAATACACAGTAAAATAAGTCTACTGAGCATTAAGCTTCACAAAAAGACTGGCTACTACACACCTAGTTAGTACCTCATATTAGAGGTACTAAACATAATGTGCCATAGCAACAGTGCATTAATGCACATGTAGACGTGCCCAGTGAGTATCATATAAATCTCACTGCCTTCAGGCTTCCTGTCCCAGCAGCTGCTCTTTCTTGTATCTGTGGTGTAAGCTCATGCGATGGGAATGTGAATCTGAGACTTGTTGGACCAAATGAGTTAGGCATGACCTGAATGTGTCTAAGTTTTAGATGCTGAAATTGCTTTAGGTTTGGCTTTATCTGTTTTGAAAAGCACATTTGGGGCACTCCTACATGTTCAAATTAAAGCTGAATAGAAACCAGCTATAAAGTTGTTACACGTTTTCAAGCACTGACTTTGTAGCTGGTTGGCTCTTTTATAGCTGGATAGATGTTTTATGGCATTTTAATTACTTTGCACATGTGACCATTCTAAATTTTTGTGCAATTATCTAGTTAATTGTGTAATACATGTAAAGTGTGGCAGGGCCTTGGATGGGTAAAGCCCTTGGTGACACCTATAGCACTTAAAAATTAGGTGCGCCTAGAATCTTTGGATGCATCTAACATACCTCTCCCTCAATCTCTTTGCAAAGGTGCTGGATTATGTGCTTCTCTGGAGATTCAGGGTCCAAAAAGTCTTCAAAATTCTGATTGGCTTCTTGTACTCAGGCACCTTTCAAAGAGATTTTGGGTGAACTTGGTCTCCCAGAGATGGCATTCAACATTTGCGTGTGAATAATCCAGATTCTTATTTTACAATCCAAAAAGAAATGAGAGAATAAGAGGAATAAATATTAGAGCATTCTTAGGGTAAAGCTTTCTCTCCTTAATGAACGTAATTGGCTTATCAGAGAATACTGTATCCCTTTTAATCTGTTTTCTTCCAAGTTTATGCATAGCAAGTTACAAGTTGACACTACACAGTCAGGTTGAAAGGATTAATCTGTTAGTGCCCTATGCACCTTTTTCTGCAGACATGAGTTTTAGCCAAGGCTGTTCTAATAATTTTGTTGCAGTCTGTTATCTGGCCCTAAATTGCTTTTTTTTTTTTTTTTTTTTTAAACAAAGGGGTAATTTTTATCAGGAAGAAAGCAATGAGAAAAAAATAGGGATAGGGAGAAAAAAATCCTCTAGGAATACTGGATTTTCCCAAACAATGTCAAATACATATATATTTTGGGGGGGGGGGGGGGTGCAGGGGGGAGGGTGGAGGACAGGGCAATAGTTCCAGATTTTGAGTAGTCAGATTTAAACCACATTAGAAACTCCAGTTTTTATTCAGATATTACAGGAGAGGAAATACATATGTAACAGTATAAATACATATGTAACAGCATGCCATAGTTACAGTTGCTCCTTAGAATAAAGATTTGTGAATCTAGTTCTCATTAAAAGTTAAAATATAAAAGACATGTCTTGACATCTAGAAACTTCACATCCTCTATAGATCCTGAGTGCTTGACTACATCATGTAACAAAAACAGTCTGCCCCTCAGTAGGTCTCATCTTTCCCAAAATTCAGTGACATTTGACAGACAAATTACCTTGACTTTGAAAGGTGAGGCAGTCCTGAATTTGTTTAGCTTGAATGTGGAACCAGTGTAGGTAGGTAAAAGGGTGTGTGTATGTGGGATATGTGAAAGAAGATGAGAAAGAGGGAAAATATAACTCTAAGTCCTGGTAAGGATAGTTACCTGGAAGGAGACAAAGTCCTGGTAAAGACAGTCACCTGGAGGGAGGAAAAGACCTGAGTTCCAGCTTCTGCTACTAATGATTGTTTAAGTATTTTAAGTCTCTCTCAGGCATAATGCATATTTATTCTATACAAGGTAGGGATCCTTCAACAGCAGGCATGAAGAGTGCCCCATCCAAAATGCCATATCACCTGGTAGTTAAGTCATTCTCTTAGAAAATGGGAGATAGACATTCAAGTCCTCTGCAGCACTGGAGGGAACTCAACCTGGATCTTTCATGTTGGACAAGTGCCTTAACCAGTAAACTATTACATAAAAAAGAAACCAACATCACCACTACTACACTTTCTTTCTGTTTGCATGGTGCTCAATTTGGTAGGTGTTTTCTGAAAACACGTACCAGATAGGACCTCACAATTAATATAGGTTGAACGATCCACATAGGTTGTGAATCTTCATTGAACATAGACAAGAGTTAAGCATCTAGCTGCTCAGCACTTCCAGGACACAGGTAGTCGTGGGTGTGCCCTAAAGTTTTAAATACCAACCAGACTTAATTTACAGAAATGGTCACCTCAAGCACGTGGCAGCAGCAAATGAGGGCAGCAATTCTCAACCAGCATTCTGTGGCTCAATATTAGCAGTGTAAGATGTATGAACACCTATCTACATGTGATTCACAAGATAAACTCAACAATTTCAAAGAAGAATCCATAGCTTCAAGGACATAAAACCTGATATGGTTTTTCTGAGTTCTTTGCAACAGAAGAACTGCTCTATTTTTTTGTTTTTGTTGTTTTTTTTTACTATGAAAAAATGAGTGAAGGCCAAAAGCTGGCATTTTCCAAGGGGTAACTTAATATAACAAAACTGAGAGCTGCTGGTTCTACATAAAGGGCAGCAAAGTCTGGCCCATGGGCTGGATCAGGCCTGCAGTGGACTCCATTTCCCAGCAGCTCCTGCCCACTTTGCTGCAGCTGGTGTCTATGGAGACGCCAGCAGCAGCAGTGCTATGACAGCACAGGGCCAGGGTTTCCATGGAGATCAGCCCCAACAGCGCTGACAGGCCGTGCAGCTGGGCAGGTTCTGCTCCAGGGCTGGGATCTTGCAGCAGCGACAGCGTGGTCTGGAGCTGGGGCAGAGCTGTGATCCGCTGTCCATGTACTTTGGGTAGGGGTGTGCAGGTGGCAGATCGTGGCTCTGCCCCAGCTCTGGACCACTCTGTCACCACTGCAAGATCCCAACCAGAGCAGTATCCCACCCAGCTGCACACCCTACCAGTGCTGCTGGGGCTGGTCTCCATGGAAACCCTGACCCCAGGCTGTCTCAGTGCCACCAGTGATGGGGTCTCCATGGAAACTAGCTACAGCAATGCAGGCAAGGGCTCCTGAATTCTGGCTGCTAGCTGGATCGACCATTTTGCCCACCCCAATCTATATTCTGGCTAAGCCATTTAAAATGGCATTTAGGCAGGACTTAAGGTTGCACCAATCTGCAATATATATATGAGATACCCATGCTAGATTTAAGTGAACTAGTTCAGGTTCTGGAAGCAGTCTATGCATAACAACATGCTAATTTACCCTTCCAGGACTATAGTTTGAGGCCCAGCAAACAGGAGCAGAACTAGACTTTTTGTTGCAAGACACTACCAGAAGCTTACATGCCTAGAGCACTATAGATGTTTCTAAACTTGGGCAGTAGAGGTTTTGACTAGATCTCAGTGGTGTTTAAATGCTGGACCCTTGGGTGCCTATAGTGTTTAATTATGATGCCCCACTATGACAGTTACCCTACTTGCAGTCTTGAGATGTAGCATGCACAGAGCAAACATGACATGTCTCAGAATGATATTGCCTGGCACTAAAGACATACCCACAGTAGATTTAGCACCAAGTCCATTTCAAATTATCCCTTGTGGGCAGGTAGCTTTCTGCCAAGGCACTCCTTCCACCTCTCCAGGGATGAAGCGAATTAAACCTTTTGTGTGTGAGAACAGATTTAATTGGCTCTATGCTGTTTAACTATTTTACTGTTACCTTGCTATTATCTGACCAGACTGCTTCCAACTTCTGGTATGAATGTAAGCTCTTCTCAGAGCTAAGCCTGCAGTAATCATAGTTGTGGCACAATGGTTATGCATGACAGTGATAAGCATATTAAAATACGTAAGATTGATTAAAAGGTAGGTCACTTATAATTAAAAATGCACAGGTAAGACACTGAACTAGCACAGACCCTCATTAAATTAAACATTTTACAGTGTAAGCCCATATAATTTTAACTGATTTCTAAAGACTATGCAAGGACAAAAAGGTGTTATTTAACATCAAATTTAATTTCTGTTCTCAGATTTAAGGAGGACTCGATTCTTAAAACAAAGCACTGCAGTAATCAAGCTAAGCAGCAACACATTCTATAAAATCTACAGCTCAAGATCCCCAAAAGAACTTAAGGGCCTAATGTAGGCCTTGCTGAAACATTGATCAATATGCACTGCTCACACAAAGCTTTACTTAAGTACTGACCAGAGTAGGCCTGACCAGCAAACCTGACCAATGCATAAACTCCTATGTAATCAAAACTTGGTATGTGGGCTAAAAATGGAACAAAAAATGGGAAGGGGGAGATGGTTGTACAAGGTATAGGATAGTCCAGTACTAGAATAATAAGGCTGGAATGGGAACACCCAAATCACGATATGGAACAAGCCCGGGGTACAGGACAGCTGAAGATATTCAAAATACAGTGGATGTAATACATCATTTGTTTTGACCACTGTATAAAAGATGAATTGGAAAGTATGGGAACTTGTATTGGCCTAGGGGAATTGACGTGGCGTTGTGCCAATACCTTGTCACCTTGTCTGTCAGCTCACAAGTGTGTTAGGGTAAATGCCTTGTACAAAATAAACCTGGCGAAGCCTTTGCCACCAAACCGAGCTTGCAATTGTTCTTTAAGACAAGACTGGTGTTGGGATCTCCTGGCTGTGACTTTTTATAGCGTTGCAGTTCCTGAGACTTCAGCACTGACAACACATCAGTAACATCTGACAAGGACAGCAACTATGACACCTAACTGCCACTTTAGATAGCAGAATCTAGAATTTAGATCAGTGATTCTCAAACGTGGTGTTGCGGCATGCTAGGGTGCCTTGACATCCTTTCAAGACTGTGGCAAGGTGCTACGCAATGCTAACACTGTTCTGAGTGCAAACATGATGCACAAGATAAACCCAGAATTTTCAAATAGGAATTCATAGTATTAAAAACTAAGTATTAAAGACTGTTGCAGTCTTTCTGAGGTCTTCTTTTGCAAAATAAGTGAGTTTCACTTTCATCCTTGACAAATTGGCAGAATCTATAATAAAGAAATCAGCTGTCACATAGAAAAATATGGCCTGCTGGGGAAGAGTCAATATGGTTTTCATAAAGGCTCACAAATTTGCTGGAGTTTTTTGAGGATGTTAAACAGTTGGCCAAGGGGGATCCAATAGACATAATATATTGGACATTCAAAAAACTTTCAACAAGGTTGAAAACTTTCAACCAAAAGACTTTTTTTAAAAACTGCATTGCTATAGGATTGGAGGGAAGGTTCTTTTGTGGACTGAGCTGGTTAAAAGATAGGAACCAAAGAGTAGGGCTAAAATGTTCACTGTTCAGTATAAAGGGAAATTGAAAGTAGAGTTCTGCAAGGACTTTTTTGTTCAGCATTTTCATCAGTGACCTGGAAATGGGGGTGCACAGTGAAATTTCCAGATTTGTAGATGATACCAAATTATTTCAGGTATTCAAGTCCCAAGCTAATGAAGAAGAGCCACAGAAAGATTTTGTCAAGCTAAGCGAGTGGGCAAAAAATGGCAGGGAAACTTCAGTGTTGACAAGTGCAAGTTAATGCACAGGAGGAAAATTAAAAAAAACCTTGAGTATGCATACACAGTGCTGGGTTTTATACTGGCTGTTACATTTCAGGAAAGAGACCCTGGAGTCATTGTAGACAGTTCTCAGCTCAGTGTGCAGCAGCAACCAAAAAGACAATAAAATGTTGGGCATCATTAAAAAAAACAAAACAGAGGATATCATCATGCTATTATACAAATCCAAGCTGTGCTCACATCTCAAATACTGTGTGCACTTCAGGTCCCCACATTTGAAAAAGTATATGGTAGAATTAGAAAAGGTACAGAGGAGGGCAACCAAAATGGTCAGGGGCATGGAGCAGTTGCCATACAGGAAAGACTAAAAAGGCTAGGACTCTTCAATCTGCAAGGAGAAGCCTGAGGGGATATGATAGAGGTCTATAAAATCATGAAGGACGTGGACCAAGCCAATCGTAAAGGCTCTTGTTCACCAAGTCCCAGAATGATAGAACTATGGGGCATGTACTAAAATTAGTAGATGACAAGTTTAAAACTAACAAGAGGAAGTACTTTTTTCATACAACACAGTTAGTTTGTGGAATTCATTGCTATAGAAGGTGGTATAAGCAGAGAGCTTAGCCTGGTGCAAAAATGGACTTGATAAATTCATGGATGATAGATGAATTAAACCTATTAACTGATCTATCAATTGAACTATTGAAAGAACATTTGAAATGCTTATACCAATAATGGTGGATGCCAGGGAGAGTAATGAATAGGTGATATCATTAGATCACTTCAGATGCATCCAATTCAGCGCTGTCCCTCTAAAGCATCCACTACTGCCAGTGTTAGAGACAGGACACTGGGCAGATGGTCTTATGCAGTACAGTATGGCACGTCACATGTTCTTATATAACAAGAACAAACTAAGAGCTGTTTTTTCCAAGGGGTGCCTTGAGTCTAACAAGCTTGAGAACTACTGATTTAGATAATTAAAACTTGCTTAAGTGCCCAAGCTCTTGACAGTAGAATTTTCTAGGCTTCTAAAGGTTCATGTCTTGGCAAAGTCAAAAACTGCTCCATCTAGGTATTGCCAAGGTTAGATGCAAAGCTTGCACCTAAGCTCCCTCTGGGCACATCCACGAGATGCTGACGGCATAGTAGTCTGCTACTACTGTGCAGTACTGTGACGTGGCAAAAACCATGATGTATGCTACTGCGCGGTAGTATCACAAAAAAAGCATTCGCTGGTGCTACTGCGCAGTAACTCTGGTTACTGCAAATTTATTTAGTACTTGGTTATCTAGACTCTACTTCAGTAAATCTCAGCTGGCATCCCAAGGAGCCAGTGGATTCAGAAAAAAGATATGGAATGGTGTCTTGAGTCTAAGGTGGCTGAAAACCACTGGGTTAGAGCAACAACCCATGAACTAAGAGATGTAGGTTCAGCTCCTTCCATTGCCTGACAAATTTTAACCAACAGCTCACAAATCTTAAGGTAATGCCCTAACCAGAAAACTACAAAGTGTGCTGTGGTGGGGGTGTTAACAACCCCCTTCAGTGTAAGTGATTCTGCTTAGAAGAAAGGAGACCTAGGCTGCATTGCATGTTTGTATTAAGTATGCCTTCTGCCTCAATAAATATTGCAGTGCAAATCAGAACAATATCAGAAACCTAGTGGTAAAAGCCTTCAGTTGGGAAGTAGGAGTTCTTTGTGTAAACCTCCTCAGGCAGCTATAAAGGGAAACCCAGACCACCCATGCTCTGGGTGAGTGTGCTCCTGAGTACAAGGGAGAGAGCACCTCCCTCTCTGACATAACACCAGAAAAGGTTTCTGAGTTATGAATCCTATAGAGAGGTGCATCCTATGAGCCCAGAGAGAGGTGGTCATTAGGATACACCCCTGTTGGCTACCTTAGGTGGCTCCATGAAGTGTACTGACGTCCATGAATCTGTTTCTTATGAGTCTAAATCTTCCTATGCGCCAACTGTGTACAGAGTCAAAGTCATGGGGTGCGGCCTTAGCTGCCCAAGTTAGGCTCAGCATTAGTATTCCTTAAACCTCTTTTGTGGTGGCTTAGACTTTAGCAGTAATACAGTAGTCATAAAACTTGTTTGTAATTTAAAATATAGGACTTTGTATGTTGGTAGCTTCATATTAATTAAAAAAAAAATTAAATACTGTTAATGACACAGCAGGCAACCCAAATAAAAAAAAATATCAGCCAGGTTTCATAGTATGTAAAATGGTCTCCAATATTACTAATTGCATTAACAAAACAAACTTCATTCTGCTTAAGAATTACTCTAAAATTGAATTTTATGATTAAAAAATGAATGGTAATATCTCCAGGCCAAGTGCTGAAATCACCACGATGAAATCAGAACTCGTGGTAGAGGTGATATCTTTTTTTAGATCAACTAGATTTTTGCAAAAAAAAAATATTTTTTTTGAAAAAATCTTGTTGGTCAATGTAAAAGATATCACCTCTACCATAGGTTCTGATTCCTTTTGCCTCTAGACCAATATGGCTACAACCTGGAAACCTGATATCACCATGAAGAAGTTACATCACTCTGTTACCCAGTATTAACTTTTAATGCTTAATTTCATTCTTTACTGTAAACTTTTATAACTTTTTATGAAATGACAGGTCCTCCACCCTTTACACAAAGACAGCTTCCATTGCCTTCATACAGGCCAATGGAATGTTTCTTATTTTTGCACCATCTCACTAAGACAAGAAATTAATCATATTTTCTTTAGAAAGTGTCAATTTGTACATTTCTTTGGCAATCACCAAGACTGCTGTTTTATTTTTATTTTTAATGAGATGTGTCATTTTCTGTATAGCTGACCTCTGATTATTCCCCAGGCTCTATTTTTTTATGACATCACAGCAGGATTGTTCCATATAATTGTAACAGTGGCTAGCATAGCAGCTGGAAATTATGCTAGAAACAGGGCATTCTTGACAGAAAATATGTACGTGACACAAAGTAGAAAACTGTCAATTTTATATTGCTCCTCAATGTTCAGAAAATGACTAGTGAAGATAGAAGTGTTTAGTTATGGAAAGTTTTAGTTTCTTCATACTACTTTATGTATCAACCTGCCAACCTGAGATTCATTTCTCAGAGGCCATCTATGATAATTTGCTTTGGAATTTTTCCCATGAGAGTGAATATCCAGGAGCAATGCTAAGCCAGATGCTGCTTACTGTTGTAGTTTAAAATAGCATCTTCTTGTCAATCTGTTTCGTGGGATGGTGGCACAACTATCTATTTGAAGCTAGTAGAACAAGCTATTGTATTTCCAAGTAGCATGCCACACTGTATGATAAACAATTATACATACTACAGAAAATGTTTTATAAACAATAAGCATGACCAAGCCAAATTAAAACACAATACCACACTAAAGCTATTATAGCAAACATGCAGTATACACTGATTTATTCACCTGTGGGATAATTTGCCATCATGATTTAATTTGCTGTTGTCTTAATTCTCTGCCACCCCTCCCCCCTAATTACAAACCATACTTTATAACTGGATAATTCACCCTTATTCACATTCTCTTTGGAGTGGTGAATTAATCACAATTCACTATATTGATTCTAAAAGGTTTAAATACATACAGCACTAAATCAATGCACTTTCTATGGCTAACATCTTAAGTGACCATTAACTCATCCAATTTACTTAAATGTATTTGTATCTTAAATGTCCACTCTTCTACCATTACAAATAAAATGCCTTTTTCAACGGAAGTTAAGTAGAAAGTGTTTCAGTGGAGTCCCAGGCAACACATGAAGAACAAATCCCAATTCCTTACATGAATATGATATCTTGCAAATATGTATTTGGAAATGTGTACCCCCAGTAACATATACTACTTCAATCAGTATCACTGTACCCAGCTCACATCATTACCCACTCAAAACGAACTTTCTAAAGCAGCAACAATTAAACCAAAGCTAAGGGGCATATATGAGGAAAGCAATCCAGAAAAATATAGGAAAGATATAGGTATGATGGAATTCTAGGGGGGGAAAAATTGCCAAACCTTGTTTAGCTTTCTCTTTGAGGTGGCTTGGGGCTGGCATTGTATACTATGCAGCTGGTCTATTGCACCAAATTCACTGTTATAGAACACAGAAACAGGACCTTAACGTGCCTTATATAGAGATGAAGAGAAAAGTTCCTCGTACCTTTGAAATGATCATGTATCACTTGAAATGATTTAGGGAATATGCCTATGTACAACTTAGATTTTCAATTGATTTTCTTAAATTGCTGTTTTGTTATATATGGAACCAGCAATTTGTTACCAGGGTTAATGTCACATATATCCCAAGCACAATGGTAATTAACCTCCTACTCAAATGCAAAAAACACAGGGCAGAGAGCAAGTTCCTGTTGAAGGAACCAATTTTTCCAGGGGAGAAAGAACCAAGCAACAGACAACCTGAGAGAGGGACTCTTAGATTGATTGAACAAACAGGACTGCAACAACTTGATCCAGGTGTCACTATGATTTTATTTGGATCACATCCGACCTTTTATTTGTTCTGGATTTCATCTTCACACACAGATTATTAATTTCCTACCTTCAAATTATGTATTAATTAAGAAACTGACAGTGGACCAACCTATGTTACTGAGAAACTTCTCACTATATGCATGTAAAAAATGAAAGAATTGTTTTTACAGTTCATATATTGGACAGTCAGGCAAACTAGACTTTGTGTCAGGACCTGTGTGTAGCACCTATGTCACCTTGGAAAAGTTAAAGTCTCAGGTTTTCCACATCTCATATCTAAATTACAGGGTTTCTTGTGAAGTTCATGCTATATCTGTACTATAAATTTACTATGCCTGGCAGTAGCATGCTCAAACATGCTGTATTGCTCCAGAGAGGCTATCTTCTAAACCAAAAGCAGTATAGGCTACGTCTGCACATATGATTTGGTGGATAACGCAGAGCCAATTAATGTGGGGACAGGTTATACTAGCTAGTCTGCAGCACAGTATAGCTGTAACTACACAGCTTCTGGTTTAGGAGGCAGCTGGGCCAGTGCAGTGCAGCCTGCTTGAGGGTACTGTTGCCATAGTATATTCGCTGTGTGGACATGGCCTGAATTCTTTAATATTTGTAGAGACTGAGTTCACTGGGGGGAAGGTAGTAGGGAAATATAAATACAAAATGCAATTACATTTTCAAACTATACTACAATGACCACGTTCACAATTTTACTTTTTGGGCTTCAGTCAGAGACTCTCACTAATCAAAATAATTTCCGAAAGACCTTCTTGGATAACTTAGTTCCACAAAATGCAAAATACTTTTTTGAAACGTAATTATTCTGATAGCCTGAAGAGTACACAGTTCCAATGTCAAGAAAAAAAACGTCCATATCAACTTGCATGTTGACAACTTATCCACACAGAACCCCAAATTGATCATTTCTAAAACAAACCTTGACATTTGCAACTATGATGTTTTTGTAAAATTCTACCCAGGGGGGGAATCAAAACCTATTTTTCTAAACATTTCTCCTCACCTTGTTTTAAAAAACCTTAAGAAACATCAGTAACAAGATACTTTGCAGGAATTCCCTGAACAACTGGCACAGTTACAAGTTGCTATTGCTTTTATTTCACATAACACCACCTGTCATTGTAAACACATCAGCTATACACAACAAGAAAGAGCATTGTAGCAGCAGGTGTATTTAGTTATGTTGAGTCCAACAGTCAGAGGAGAAAAAGAAAATGAAAACTCAGCAATATTCTTAAATGCAAACAACTAAAATGTTTACCACCTGACTCAGCATCTCAGATAATAATAGCAAAACTAGTCATAAAAATCCAAAGATCCTGCCACATCTGCTACGCAGACGTTTCAGTAATGTCCTTTCGCTGTAAATTTAATGGGAATTACATGGAGGAAAGAATGGACCCCCTAGTGAGGACATTTGTGATGCAGTGCTTAATGTACCACATATACTTCCACACTAGAGTTGAAGTTAGCCATATCAGTGATGGCTCAAAATGTTAGTACAAAATCCAGTGTAAAACCGGCTCCCTGTTTAGGCCTTTTTTAAAGATCAGAGTTACAAATAAATTGATACTGAAACAATATCTATGCGCCCATAATACCTAGTATCAGCTATCTTAAAGACTTGCAGAAATTTGGGCTTCCCAGAAAGTAGCAGCTATTTTGTTTTTTAAAAAGCTTCCAGATTTACAGAACTGTATACCGTACTACTCAGTTTCTATCTTATAATCTAACTGGCAAATATTCTAAGGACCTGAAGTAGTTCCCCCAACCCAGTGGTCTCATTGATGGAAAGAAATAGCTAAATGATGAATTGGTACCTACAAAGGGACAAAGGTGAAAATAAAGTTTTTATCAAGTAAGGTACAAAAAATATTTCCGAAGGTTCACAGGGATCAACTTGTTAGATATTCAATATCATACAAAAGCACGCTGTGATATGTTTTTCATTAGTTATAGCCAGATAGCTAAAGTATGCTGCCTGTCCGTTTTACATAAACTTAAAAAATCATTAATCTGGTAAGGACCATTAAGCATTAAAAAATATATATTTTTTTTAAATGAAAAAATGGGTAGCTACTATGGTATAAAGTGAATAGCTCTTAATTTGCCAAATAGAACCAAATTACTTGTACTTAAATGTAGCGGACCGAATACAAAACAACTGCACCGATAGGCCCAATACAACTACTAAGTTTGCAAGTACACAGTATTTTGTATGTACTAGTATTTTAGGTTTTGCCGTTCTAGAATGTAAAGCCTTCACTGGACTTAAATGTAATAGGGGCCTAACTTTCCAGAAATAATGAGAGACCTGAGATGCATCTCTCATTAGTTCAATAGTATGCGCATGCACATACAGCACCTAATATTTTCAGCACTGCTATAAATAATGGTACACATCTTTTTGAACTGACAAGTAGCTAGATGTAGAGCCATGAAATGACACCTTGCCTCTCCATTTCCCTCAACTTCAATCCCACTATGATTCTTGGCAGTGGCTATATGAAAATTGAAATAGCAATGAAACCAATGCTTGTACTTCTGGCTTAAAGCGGCATCAACTACTTCTAATGAGTTGCATCTTTTAAAACATAATTAGTTAAAATAGTTCAACTCTTCATGTAGACAACTGTACCAGTACTAAGGTACTGTTATGGCTTATTCAATAGACTTACAAGAAATTTAACTGCTGCTGTAACTATATTCTAACATGAAGCTGTACTGCTTTAACTATACCAATATAATACAAACCTGTACATTTTTTTTAACCAAAATCAGGAAGTGGTATTTTTTAAATTAAAAAAAATAATAACAACAATTATTTATTTTTAAAGGGAATTCAGAAACAGACCACTTGGTAGCGTACGTTATGGTTACTATAGTAATTAATGTCATCCCTATTCAAAATAAGTAACTGCAGCATTACATATGTGAATCCTTGAACATTTAAAAGAAACATTCAGTTAAGATTAATATTCTCTTTGAAGTCATACAGTCACTTAATGCCATCTGAATGTTCATCTTGCAAACAGCCGTAACTTTGAACCTCAGTACATTTATAATTATATAATCAAAGAATTTATGCAAAGTATTTCTCTTAATTAGTGACTTATGTTCTTAAGTTTTTAACTAAACGTGACAAAACCTTCTATTTTATACCATATTTGTAAGTGTATGCATCTCAGTAGATTAAATATTTTATTTTGTGCTTGCTCTGATACACTTCAAGTATATTAGTTCTAAGCAGTATATTAACTACTACAGAGCAAGATAAAATTCATACTTAGGGGAAATTTAGGGTATGTTGGTAGTTCAACTGAAGGTGTGGTTATAGCTGTCATCAGTTGTTATCAGTGCTATCATTGTTATTGTCCTCAACAGGTGTTACTGATGTATTGTTAGTGCTGAAGTCTCAGGAACCATGGTGCCAGCAAAAGTCACAGCCAGGAGATCTCAGCACCAGTCTTATACAACAACCACAGGCTCAGTTTGTTGGTCAAGATCCGGCCAGGTTTATGGTCTACAAGCACAACCCTAACATGTTGGGGCCTAACATGTACAGCAGACCAGCAGTTCAGACATTTGTACCTGTGACAAGGTAGTCAGCATAACACCATGGAGGCTCCACTAGGTTGTTTCAAAGTTTCCATCCTTTCCAACCCTCCTTTTATACAATGATCAAAACAAATTATATAATGCATTCCACCTGCATCTTGAATGTCTCAAACCTTCCTGTACCATGAGCTTGTTTCACATCCTGATGTGGGTGTTTCTGTTCTTCTGGTACTGGACTATCCTATACCTTGTACCTCCATCTCTCCCTCCCATCTTTTGTAAGGAAAGCACATTTGGCCCATATGCCAAGTTTTACGTGACAGGTTCATGCTTTGGTCATTTTTGCTGGTCAGGCCTATTCTGGTCAATGCTTTAGCAAACATTTTATGTCAGTAGTATATATATCAGGGGTGGGCAAAATATGTTCCACGGGCCATATCCAACCTACCAATGGATTCTATCTGGCCCATAGATAAGTTTTGGGTAGACCTGTATTACGTTTATTAGCATGTTATTAAGTACTGTTATTTTGATTAAATGTGGAAATGCCATGGAGGGAGGCCTTCACTTGTCCATTGCATGGTAGTAGGGCCCAATGTTTTGCCTCTTCCCTTGCCCACAGGAGGGCAGCAGTGCTCCGAGTGTGGTCTGCAACAGCTGCATGCAGCAGCAAGGAGAACAGCACCATGCACCCTGTGGCCTTTTGTGCATAAACAAAGCTGACAAAGAAACCTGGACATAACCCAGGAAAAACAGCAGCAATCCCTCTGCAAGCAGCTCCTGTCCACTCCCTCCCCAAGCTCCCAGGGACATGGTTGAGCAGCCAGCAGACATGGACCACTCCTCTGCAGAGCCAGTGCAAATGGGACACTGCTCTGCAACACCTGCCCTTGGTGCTTTTGCTCCCCCTGCACCCATGCAGATTTGTTCTGAGAGCTCACAGAAGCTGCGCTGTGCTCTAGGCACCACCTGGCCTTGCTCCACAGCATGGCCCGCACCAGATCAGCGGGGGTCACGGGCAGGACCTGGCACCAGGCGCTGCCACAGAACAGGGGAGAGGGGGTTGTGTGGACACTGTGGCAACATGGTTAACTTGGGAACGTGGTGACTTGGGAACTGTTTTGTGGAAAATATATTTGGAAAATTGTGTGGTAATGTGGGATTTTCTGGAATTGTGTGGAAAGCTGTTTATGGCATTTATAGTAGAAAGTTTATATTACACTTAAAATTTGGTATACATTTATGCTATAAACTTTCTACTATAAATACCATAGTAAGTTGTTAAACACCATTACTATAATATACTATAGTAATGGTGTTTAACATATACTGTTATCTACTACTACCGTTATCTCACTACCATCTACTATAGTAAGTTGTTAAATACCATTAACTTCGTGTGTATGGCTCTCAGCAGCTTGCCAAAACTTATTAAGTGGCCCTCCAGTCCAAATAATCACCCACACCTGACATATATGTATCAATGCATGCTCCAGTGAGGCCTACAGTAGCACAGGTAGCATAACAATGATAAATAAATTAGATAGTATAGTAGAGTAGCTAAGACAAAGAGGCAGATACACCTCACCACCAATTCAAATATATATATCAAGTCTGCCCCGTATTTTTGTATAGTGTATACTGCAGAGTCCCCAAGACTTCTCTGCTAGTGTTACCAATGCTAACTGAAGGAACTTTAGGGTTGATATCCCTACCTGTGCTACAACACACCTTCAACTGCAATGTAAACATATGCTTAAATTAATATATTTAGGCAATTCTCAGGGATTTAGTTTGAAGCCATTAAAAACATTTATAAGGGTTTTTAAAGCATCTTTTAATTTAGCATTCAACACCTAGTGAAGAAAATGAATCCTCCAAAAAGAATTCTTCAACAAAACAGTTACCAACATACTATAAAAAATACAGCCATTCTGGCTTAGAAGTTTTTTTCCAGCTTTTAAACAAACCAGCTTAGAACATAAGGCAACAGCCATTTTAATGCATTGTGTATAAGGATACCTAAAAACTAATTATAAAAGATACATTAAAGCTTGCTTGCATTACCCTGAACTTTCATTCAAACAGACAGAGCTAATTAAAATATTTATGGAATGACTTGGTCATTTTACTTTATTTGCCTTTTTAAGTTTCCTTAGAAATCTCAAGCTCCTGACTTAATAAACTGATCAGCAAGCCCACCAAGTTAAAAGGGAAGATCAAAGATCTTTTACAATAGATCTTCAAACATCTAGGGAAAGATCCACAGGATACTGAACTACATTATAAATGAAACTTGGTATCTATGACTAAAACATAGTAGGAAATGGAATGAGGAACATCACTTTGAAAAAATGCTAGTCACTGAAATTATTTTTAGAGGGCAAAATTTTCACCTGTGATACTTGTTATTGCTCACTTACAGGTATAAATCAGGGCTGGAGGGGATGGCGCACTACAAAAACAAAGGTAAGGAAAACAAGCCACAAACAATTTTTGGCTGGCTGTCATAATTCAATTTTCAGCATTAGTGATAAAAAAAGGGAACTGAAGCATAGTTCTAATGGATGGAGAAGGCTGATGCTGAAAGAATCAGTGGAAAGTTTTATATACATACACACAAACATGTAGGTACACACAGCCTCTCTCTCTCTGCATTTCTTTAAAGGCTTATGAACTTACAGGTCCTCTTTGTGTTAAAGCTTTCACTGGTTGTGAAATCAGTTTGAAAAAAGCTGCTACAGAAACAGTGACAGGTGCCCAAGTTGGCAAACTTTTACATTTGTAGCTATGAAAAGTTTAAAAAGCTGTGCAGCTTAATAAGCTACTCAACAAATAAGAAATACAGACAACCAAGAAACAGTGGCAACAGAAGTACTATCCAACACTGTCTGACAGAACACGTTATGGTAAAGAAGAAAAGGGAAGCAGAATAGCAAATTATCGCCTGAAAATGAAGAAACTTCTGCAATCCTGCACACAATTATGGAAAAGAAAGACCTCCAACTGTTTCTAAAGGGGGAAGATTAGTAAAAGTACACCTGAGTCAAAAAAGCCACAAAATAGAGTAACTTTCTGACCCTATTGGTGATGTCCATAACAGTATTGCAACACTGGCTGCATACCCATGTTCAAATGATCTGGGAATGCTCTTCCAGCTTTGTTTTCCTGATAGAAACATTTAGCCAAAGTTATCTGATAAACATTAGACTGCTAAGCCCTCGGAGAGCAGAGAGCTTGTACTGCTGATGCTATGCAGCCAGGTGACCTTGTATACACATCTCAGCATGCTCTGCAGACACCTTCCATCTGCCCTGAGATTGGTGGCAGCAATGCACAGGGTCAGCCTGTGTCGCCCTGCAGCATGATGTGGGATTATGAAGGAAGCGTGTTCTGCTCCACACTTGGCTGGAGCAGCCGAGTCCAATGAGCAACATGCAGTCTCCTATGGAAGAGGGAGAGGCAAAGCACCCTGGGATGTTGGAGGAATATTCTCCTCTCTCAGAAGAGGACATGTACAGACATTCATTCTCTCAAGAGAAACTTTCCTGGGAGTAATTTAACTCTGGTTATTCCCAGGTAATTTTTTTTTCCTGAAGACTCCACTTTTGCTCTGGGAGAAAAATCCTGAATATTTGTAGACTCCTGGTTTCCCCTGGAAAATCATTAAAACTCCAAGGAGAAACTGAATGCTGTATGTGGCCACTGTTACTGAACATCCCTGTAATGATGCATCAAGACAAAAGCTGCTACAGCATGTCAAACTTCTACTGTGATTTTACTGCTTCCCATTCAAAAATGAAAAAAAATGTTGTCCAGTGCTTAGTATAATTACACAAAATTTCATCCATTTTAAGATTCCTAAGAATACTTTAAAACAGAAGTGTTGCCTTGTATCATTAGAAGCAATTATTCAGGGACATAAAACTTAGTTAATTCAAGGTTAAAGCCGCCTGATGGAATGCATGCATTCTCTCTCTGGTCCTATGATCAGTAAGAGAAATTTGGAGGTCTAGGACATTCAGGGGCAGACACACCTCTCATTTTGTTAAGAGGAGAGTAATTCCTTGGAATTGTAATCTGAATTAAGTTTTAAAATAAGTCTCTAGAGATTAGTAAATCTGCTACTTTATTTACACACATTATTTGTAATTTTCAATTTCTGGGAGGCCCCCCCCCCACCCCGCAAGGTTGGGAACCTTGTATGACAGTGCCCCCATTCCTCCTCCACATCCACAGGTCACTTCACCACAACTTTGATACTAGCAGGCAATCTTAACTCAGGATTAACAGAGTATTTTTGTCACTGTATTTCCAAGGTACACTTTTTTTGGGTTGCTTTTCTTGCCAGCGCAAGCTTTGTAGGGCTTGCACCAGGCACAGCATACTTCCTGCTATGAGCCCCACACCTTATGAAGCTCATAGTGGTGGCAGTGTTCCCAGCACTACCCCTGCCATTAACCCTGCAGATGTTGGCTATGTGGCTCACAGCAGGGGCAGCACCGCCAGGAATGCTGTTGCAGCTGTGAGCCTCCTAAGGTGGAGGACTTGCAGCAGAGGAAATGCCAGGACAGAGGCTCACAGCAGCAGCAGCATAAGGTGCGGGGCTTGCAGCAGGAAGAATGCTGCCACCACTGCAAGTGGCACAGCTGATGAGGCCAGCAGTGGCAGTAGCATTCTCCCTGCTGCAAGCCCTGCAGACATCAGCTGCACAGCTTAGTAGCACAATCCCAGGCTCCCCCTGCACTGGCAATGTGTGATAGGATCTATCACACATTGGATTGTTTATTAGATCCCAGTGCTCCTTTATGTGTACATCTAGAGGGGCCCTCAGAAAACTGGTGCTAATTTCATGGGTTTCCAGCACTGCTTTAACAAAGTGTCAAATTTGCTTAGCTTCTCTCTAGATAACGCCATCTATCCATCAAAATTTAGAAAGAGCTTGCCAAACTAATTCGTTCACAGGACTGATCAAGTTTATTGACATTATGAAATGGTAGTATAAACCTGTAGATTTGTATGTGCAATTTCAGCATGCATTTACAGGCTCAGATACTGGTGCAAAAGAGTACAAAATTGAATGACTGTAAAATGCAGTTCAGTAAACCTTATCGGCTTTCTTTTCCTTCTTCGTCTTTATAGCCTAGAAGCTGATGGTACAGAAATAATTAAATGCAGTCTACTACTTGCTCAGATGGCTGACTTAGCAAAGGAGTGTAAACCATGAAGTGAAACTGTCTGAATCCTGGAATTTTATTGCAGGCAGCACCTGGGAAAAGGGAAAAAAAGTATGACTTGCTACATTCTTTTTTTGGATTAGTGCACTGGTTGTTGTACCTTATCATCTAGAGACTCAATTATTAATTCTACTACAATAGTGTAATTATCCTTTAACAATCTGTTTAACCCAATATTGAGACTTCTCAAAAGCCTTTTACTTTTGAAGTGGAAATACAGTGTCTGTGTCTAGTGCGGTGCAATTAATGCCTTTAAAATATAATTCAAAACTTATAATGTAAATTAGCAAAAATATATCTTAATACTGATGGGTGTAATGAGTTCCTTTAACTCTAATCTCTCAAACACAGAACTGTGGGAAGGAAAAGATCAAAGTACTCCAATAAGCAGTCTAACTCAGTAAGTCATATTGATCAGCAAATTGTATTTTCTACTGATCTAAGGGTCCACTAATGAGATACCCAGCACAATGACTGATCTGGAACTGCTTTGAAGCTATGTTAATAGTCACATTCTGACTGCATAATACCATTCCTCAAAGTAGCCTGAGCCTTTTTAACCTTCAAATTAAATCATACATATCTCAATATGACAAACTGCAGTAAATAGCTTTAATTTTGCTAAGACTTTAAGAAATAATCAGTGAAAACCCTACAGATTAGGCTGAAGATGGAAAACCATGATTTACTGGTGGTTTGGTAGGGTGCTGTTTAATGCCACACTGAAATCTGAACTCTCTCCCCATTAAAATGCCTGATGCTCAATGCTATGGATGCACAGCACAACTGCATCAGTTAAAAGTAAAAAAACAAACAAAACCCCAAAAGCAAACAAACAAAAAAACCCCTACTTGGGAAGGTTGGAGGCTCCTGTTTTAAAATTCATCTGTCTATTTCATTTGTCTTTGTGACCTGACTTAAGTTGTGTGTGTTGAACAAAAAAGACATACCATAACTTCCAGTTGTGTTGGCACAGATAACAGCACCAAAGAACTCTGGAGCATACTTCTGGATTCTAGAAATAACTTTCTGACAGGCTATAGTTGGGTCTATTCCCATCCTCATATACTCCACCGCTTGATAGCTAATTTAAAAACAAAACCAGAAATGTTAAATCAGTCTGACAGAGTATAATCAGAGTAATGAAATCCATATAAAAAAAAAAAATCACATTCTGAAATATAATTTAGCTTAGGGACACAAACCAGTGTAAGTGATCAGAAACTGATTCAGATCTGGAACACAACAGAAGTTCAGTGCACATAAATTACTTTCAAAATGGCGAAAACTGGTTTAAGATAAACCTGGATGGATGTAGTATCAGACTGAACTGATTTAATTTAAATTAGTTTACTGAACTTCTGTCCCAGATCCTCTCCAGATTCAGGTTAACTCACAGTGCCCCAACATCCCAGGATGCTTTGCACCTAGCCCACAAACCCTCTACCTTTGCAGGGTGGGTAGGTTAGCCTTGGCTCCAGCTGTCTGCTCCAGCTAAGCAGGAAGGCGTGCTCTAGCTCCCCCTGGCTTCTGGCCTGGGCCACTGTAGGCATGCAGTTGCATTTCCGGAATCAAAAGTGAATGTCTGTTTACTTGCATATTGGTTCAACCTACACAGTTTAGACTAACCTGAGAAGATTGAATCAATTTAGCCTCAGGATTTTTGACTCTCTACTTAGCCCTAAAGATCTGAACTCTAACTTAAAAATCTGGAGAATAGCAAAACTCCATGTTGGAGATTAATGAGTTAGTATTACATACCATATTACCACATTTTTGTAAATAATACAAAAGAGAAAGAATGCTAATTAGAACATGAATTAGAAATTGAAGAAACTAAGTTACTGCCAGATTCCTTCCTGTTTGAACTGCCACACCTAAGAATTCTGAATTGCTATTTTGTGGATTATGTTGATTTTTCTAGTAATTTCTGAAAGTGTTAGGTTGCTGAAAATATCTTAATACTATGCTGAAGATAAAGAGTAAATCTTATTTTCAGGTATCAAAAAACCTTTTAGAGAAGTATGAATAAATCTATGCCTCTCCTTAAAAATGTTGAAGCACAGTAAAACATTAACATTTTTTCCATAGGTCCAATGACAAGTACTCATGTGGAGGTGGAATTTGTGATTAAACTGACTTTGCACCTTTATTTTTAATGAAGGCCTTTACACATTGCTACCCCATATTCTCACCGGAGATATGGGATTTTTAAATAGGTTTTATTCTGAATACAAAAAAACCTCCCAAAATATCTACATTCCCTTCATATCCATGGTAACAAGCTTAGTGACACTATGGATAGTTGCTGCATATTGCCTTGCATTTCTGCCATGCCCAAGAAAACAGAGACCATAACTCTGTTGTAATTTGGAACAATACAACATGGAAAAGAACCCCCAAAGATGCGCTTTTAATTCTGTGCAACAACACATCCCTAAAAGGCTGCTATTCTGTACTTTTGCTTTCAGAAACAGAAGATAAATCAAGTCACAATGACATGTTACAATACATTAACACTTCTACCTGAATGGTACCAGCACCAAATCACTTTGGAAGAAGGATCCTCTAATATTTCCAAATTTCCTTAAAAATGTATCTTTTACGTTAGGGTTGCAAAATTAAGCAAATTGCGGTCTTTTCGGTATTTGAATATAGACCTGTATTCTGACACTGTAAATGTATGTTTCTTTTCCAGACCAGTCACTTTTCAAAACCAGTATGTACTAGCAAAACTGACACATTTTTTCCAATCAATTGCTTTAGGTCTGCAGTTCCCAAACTCTGACAGATTGTGCACCACTAATTAAAAATGATACAACCTTAAGTATCACCAGTATTTAAGGTGGGATATATGTGTGTGTGTGTGTGTGTGTGTGTGTGTGTGTGTGTGTGTGGCGGGGGGGGTTGTGACTGTGTGTGGGGGAACACACGATATGTTGGGGAGTTGTGTATATGTAGGGGGTTGTAGGGGCAGAGTGTGGGTGCGTGAGGGATTTGGGGATCCCCTCCACTCCCCTCATGGCACAGCAATAGGCAGACATGCTCAGGGCACAGCTCTGGCCAGTGCTGCACATCCTTCACCGGGCAGTTTGTATTGCCAGAGCTTCCTGCATTTGCTAGGCACAGGAGGGAAACCCCGTGCGCTGAAGCCGGTTGCCTTTCCCACCTCTGAGAGGAAGGAGCCTGGGGCTTCCCTCCAGTGCCGCACAACCCTGGCAGGGAAGGCAGTCAGCTCCAGCACGCGGGGCTTCCCTCCTGTGCCTGGCGAGTGCAAGAGCTGCATGTGTGGGAAGCGCTGGCGATACAGGTGGCCCAGCAGAGGCTGCGCCCCTCGCTGTGATGTGCAGCGCTGGTCGGAGCTGTGCTCTGCTGGAAGCCTGCGCCAGGCACGTGCGCCCTGAGCGCCCCTGCCTGCTGTTGCCACTGCCACCGCCTGCCAGGGTTGCACACTTAGGGGGGAGGGGGGGAAGGACTGGGGGGGGCTCCCCCCCACACACACGCTGCCCACCCAAGCTCCATGCTGCCAACACTTGCAGCCCCATGCTCCCTCCCAGCTGCAGCCCTGCCCCCACTGCTTCCCTACATGCTGTCTGGAGCCAGCAGGAGACTGGTGAAGCAGAGCAGGTCCCTGGGAGCTGCAGTAGCATCAGCCCTTCCCAGAAGCTGTATGCTGGCAGGGCCAGGCCCTTCCACTGACAAGGGTGGGAGTGGAGTGCAATAGGGTATGGTTGGGGTGTGTGTACACATGTGCGCCTAGCTCCCACCCTTGTTGAGGGAAGGTCTGGCTGGGGCATGCGTACCATTGACAGGCTGTCTGTGTACCACTGGTGGCACACATACGACAGACAGGGTACAGCTGTTTAATAATAACCATTACAGGGCTCCTATATACATGCAGGAAGCTGGCTCCAACATGCTAGATTTGACTCAATTAATGAAGTCTGCTGGAGAACGGAAATAAATGCACTCTAGCAGACTCTACCATCACATCTATCAGCGTCCCTGTGCTGAAAAATGGCAGTGGGATGCTTTGAATTAAATGTTGTTTGATAAGCTTCAGTTCAAAGTGCCCTGCCACCATTTTTCAGCATGTGATGTTCAGGCACTTTTTATTAGTGATTACTAATAAAAGCACCCCTCCACAGTGTCTGGACCATGTATAAAAATACCCTTAGTAATGAGACAAAACCAACACACTTCCATTGCTAACATTATAAATGTTCACAAAAACTTGCAATGAAACTAATAATTTCAATTCCCACTCTATTCAAGATCTGGCTTGGAACAGCTAAAGATTTGAGTCTAGGGCATGGACAAGCATAAATACAGTAGTACACACTGGAACAGGCAACCAGAGTATTAGAGTGAACAATTATTCATTTGTGTGAATAGTTTCAAACTACTATGGCAGATCCCTTATAAGTATCAACCTGTTATCTCAAGAACTGAATATTGCAAACACGTATCTATGAGCCTTCCAATAAAGATCACTTGCAAGATGTGAAAATAGCAATCAATAAGGTTTTAAGCAGGGTCTGCAAGCATAAGCATACCCTCCTTCTGCCTCTATTTCCAGGTGTAAATGAGACTAATTATATATAAATCCCAGGACGAAGAAACCAATTATCTGAGATCACCTCTTCCTTGTTTCCTTAGGGCTTAAACTTTGTTTGTTCCCACAAATAACACTAGGAATGAAACAAGACATTTTGGTAGAAGGCATATGGTGTTGGAATTTGCTCTGTGAATCCCAACACTGTCAGCATTCAAGGTATTTATCATGAAGTAGGGAAAAGGAAATAAAAGAATTCATAATTGATATGTCATCTCCAAGACAAGCTCTGGAGAACACAACTGTTTTGTTTTGTTTTTTTAAAGCCATGGTGATTGGCCCTAATGTCTCCTTTTTCCCTTTCTGCATGCCACGCTGTGCAGTAAACCAATAAAACAAACAGTCTTCTTAATAAATCATTTTGTGTGTTAGATTTTATTCCACAAGATTTCTCCAGGGATACTTCAGCAATTTCCCCCAAAAGGACAAACCTGGGTAAAAAGCGCATCATGACATCACCATCTCCAGTGGCTGCAGCTCCACCAACTGTGCTATCAGCATAAGCTCCAGCTCCAGCTATTGGAGAGTCTCCTACACGACTAGAGAGTGAAAGGGAAAGAAACCCACAAAATTAATTGGAGAATTGGTTATAATGGGTCCAATTCAGTTACATTAAGTGTATCCTCACTGCAGCTCCCTCAGTTTCACTGGTATATGAGCATAGATGGCCCAATATATGAAGGCAATTGTTTAATTCTTCCTGTTTCCCCAAATAGAATATAGCATCATTAAAAAAATGCATTGTTCTTAGTTTCATATGCTAGGTTTTCCTGAACACATAACTTGTTAATGTTCTCTCACGCCACAGTATAAAGATCAGCATTACAGCCCACTGTAAAAATCACACCAAGAAAATCATCATAACCTGGTAAAACAATGCCTAACTCCAGCCTCAACCTTCACTATTTGGAAAAGACTGTTACTCAAAATAAAAATGTTTGCACACATGTACGCAAGCCCTACTATATTTATGGTGTGGCTCCTAAAGTTCAGGAGATATTCATATGGTCAAATTTATCTTTAACAGGAGTAATTTTTAAAGCTTTTTTAGCTTTAAGAGTGAAAACGTATGCAGTGATCATCAATAAAGAGACTCTCAAGTCTCTCCCATGGTAATAAAAGCAGAAAGTAACAAACCCACTACACTTAAAGAACCGAATTTTGTTTCCATTTAAAAGTCAATAGCAAAAGCAGACTCAGAGAATGTGTTATATTTATACATAAAATTGAAAAACAAGCCAATTAAAATGTTATTATTTGTAATGCAGGAGCACCAAGGAAGCCCAAATAGCCACTTGGGGCTTGTTTTGCTTGGTCACAGCATAAGCACAGTATATAAGCAAAATATAAACTTACATTGATTATTTAAATCAGGGATTATAATCATCATACATATTTCTTCTGAACTAAAAATACTAACCCCTGGATTTTGTGGGTTGCACCATTTGTAGATGTCCCAGCAGCAACGTTTCCAGTCTCACCAATTACAATCATGCCTACAGATTTTGACAAGAATGAAGTTTAATAGGAGTAATTCACATAAATTTGACAGTATGAATGTGTCAGAACAGAACATTTTGAACAGTACATTTGAGGGCCCAGGTTGCACGTGTAGTTGGGTACCTGAGCACCTTAATTCTTGATACGCTGGAACATTTTAAAATTGATCTATATGTAATCATCTCTGTTTAACAAGTAGAAGACAGATGTGGGGGAGGGGAAACCCCAAAACAGTACTTTACCAGAAGAGAAATCTTGCCAGTTTGACCTGGCTCACTCAGCGTATATAGCTCTCATGCGTCAGTGGGGTTTTTGGCGATTTTAACTAATAGCTGATTTAATTGGAAAGAAGTGCCAAAAAGCCCTGCTGAAACATGTGAGCTATACAGGTGCTGGGTGAGACAGGCCGTAACTGATGTACTTCCTCTTCTGGCCTTGTACTGTGCTCAGGGTGTGCCAAGCTAAAAGTAAAGGTCTGGAACGGGCTCCCAAGGGAGGTGGTGCTCTCCCCTACCCTGGGGGTCTTCAAGAGGAGGTTAGATAAGCATCTAGCTGGGGTCATCTAGACCCAGCACTCTTTCCTGCCTATGCAGGGGGTCGGACTCGATGATCTATTGAGGTCCCGTCCGACCCTAACATCTATGAATCTATAAAGCAATTTGTTTTTTCTTTTACGTCTGTAAGCACCCAATGTATGTATATTTTAAATCCTTTACGAACATTTACTTTGGACAAATTCTGAAGCAGCTCTCATACCATATTGGATCTAGAAGCCCATAAATATAAGGGCGGGGGTGGAAACTTAAATTGTAGTTCAGTCTGTTAAATACAATAGAATAAACAGATAACCCATCTACCTTGGCCTCCCCAACTTCTGCAATCTGGGAGACAATCATGAATTTATACCCTAATTCAGCAAGGCATTTAAAGCCTATAACGAGCCTAACTGCCTTTAGTGAGACGTGTTTACATATCCAAAGGGTTTTAGAAGGGGGTGAGGCATGGGAGCTCAGTACTTAATTTTTTAAGGGCTGCTTGGTACTGAAAACCAGTTGTCATACAAGAAGTCGTCAGTAACTACATTGGCAACAATCCAGAACAAGATGAGGGAGTTAAATTTTAACTAACAAAATACAGAAAGGTAACCTGGACTAAAGCATTTAGAATCTGCCTCAAGCCAGGAGTTCTGGAATCCTTGCTATATAAATATCATGTACACCAATAATACAACAAGAGCTTTCAGGGGGGGTGGAGGGGGTTACTTTTGGGGGATCATTTAGAGAGTATGTTCTATGATATATTTTAATAATTTTATCTGTCTTTATGATTTATCTGTTTTTTATTGCAAGTCATGCTTGACCTCTTTTTGGGAGGGAAGCTTATAAATCAAATAAATAAATACATCATTTTAAAGTACAGGCAATTTTATACAACCCTCCAATCAGGGGTCTCTAGCAAAACTCTCAGGTGTCTTTGTTACTACTACTCTTAATTTGTTTTAAGCATACCACCTTGTAGTAAATCTGCTGCTCTACCCAAAAATTAAGTGGAGGAAAGATGGTAATAGGATTTATAATGTAAGTTTAAGTTAACTAAAGTGTTGTAGCTATCCTTTTACAATAAACACAAAGTTGGAAACAAATGTTGAAAACGTTGATGTGTATTTGGTATACTGCCAATTTGAAAACTTTTCTTGTTAAACTCAATAATATTAAATTAGTCAGACTGCAAAAATGAGTAAGTCTTTTAGCATAAAAGTTACCAAAAAACTTTACCAATAGTATCATGATTATGAATATTCATTTTTCTTTGTGAGATGCTCCATTCTTTTCTGTTATTTAATTCTTTAGCCCGTTTGTATGGTCCACAGGATTTTGAAGGATCTGGTATTACATTCTGAAATCAACATTTTATTCATAAACATAATGATATTACAGTAAAACTACATTTTAAAAAGCTACTGTAACAAATATCTTCAGTCCAAGTATTAGATACTTAAAATTATGATGATTCAGCTTTTGTACTTCAGTACAGCTGTAAAGAGATGCATTCACTGAATGGCTTTCAATATTGTGTGATGTAGAAACTAGTTTCTATAATATGTATTTACGTAAGTTAGTTTAAAATATCATTGTTGCTTATTAGACTGGTAAAAGCAAGTTTACATTTCCCAGCAAAATGAAGAACTGTGAAAGTTTTCAGAGTTATAAAGACAAAGCAGGTTCCCTGTTTTTAATTGGATTTTCTTCTCTGTAAAGATTAAATATTATAGACATGACCCTTTCAAGCAGAGGTAGAGGCAAGAAAACTGGTTATCAAATGAAGACGGTTCAATTTTATAGCATCTCGCATAAAAAAGACAGTGGCTATGTACTCATATGCAGTTTCTACTAGAAGAGTCACCATTTTTTACTAGAAACCACAAGCATGTAGATGTTCAATCTTTTCTTCCCGGAGCAAAAATGGCTGCCCCAGGAGAAAAATAACTTGGGAACAACTAGGTTTAATATTTCTGGGAGCATTTCTTCTGAGAAAATGAAGGTCTACACACTTTCCCCTAGCTTAACTCCTCCTAGGGACCAAGTGGAGTGGAGCTGGGGGAAAGGCTCCTGTGCCCTCCTGAGCCCAGGGTCACTAGTGTGGAAAAGGCATGTGGGTGGCACAGCACAGTTGTCTGCTTCTCAACTACAGTTTCCCATATGAGAATTGTGCAGGGGCTTTGCCTCACCACTCCCTCTGCTTGGCTGTCAGGCACCAGGAGTCAAGTGGCAGGGAGCAGTGCACCTCCCTGCCTGCTTCTCAAACCCAGGTTCCTAGAGTGAGCAGACAGGGGCTTTGTTTGCTGCACTCTCCCCTGCATGCTTCCCCTTGCCTTTCCCCAAGGGGAATCACCTAGCAGGAAACAGGTCTTGAGGAGGCTCTTGGGATAACAGGGCAAAGTCCCTTCTTGCTTCTCACACTGGTGTCCCAAGTGTGGAGCAGGAAGGGGTTTTGCCCCACTGCTCCATCCCCTCAGCTCCCCAGCATGCCAAGCAGATGGAGCACAGCTGCAAGTCCCTTGCTTCAGTCTCCCAGGAACAGGACTGCAGCAGGTCACGCTTTCCCCAGACTAAGGTGAAAGGGCAAGGAACAGTTGCAGACTCAACAGCTATATTTCTACCTCTTCCAGAATCATTTCTAGTGGAGGAAAATATCCAGCCCTAAAAATGAGTATTTGTAGGCAGTCAGTGTACACATACATACAATAACAAAGTGCACCATACAAGAAAAAAACAATAACACAGAAATAAGGACACCACTCCACACAGAAAGACATGCATAGTAATTAATTCTTACTACAGGGCCAATTTTGGAAAGCAAACATCCAAAGAGTCACATTAAAGTTAATAGGACCACTCATATGCCTAAAATCACTCACAGGCTTTAGGAAATATCAGGGCCTTAATTTCTAGTATGGGATTGCATGTAGAGAGACTCTTGCATACAGAAATATGAAATCATGCTGCATGGTTCACAGCAAAGATGTGTTCCTAAACTCAGGAACAGCTTTATACTAAAGCTAAAGGTTAACAGAATTCTGCAAATCAGCCAAAAAATCTTGTAGTCCCCAAGCATACCAATTGCAACTCCACAACTATTTTGTTGGTTAATGTTTTTTAAATAAAACATCATTTTCAGTATGTTGAATGTAGCTAACAATACTGTGTATTCAAATTTCTAAAAGCAAAATAATTATACTATTATAATAATTATATATACTATACCTTCCAGTAGTTTGGCTGGCAGCTTTGATTAAGCCACTTTAAATATATTGAAAGCGAGTTCTGAGTGGTTAAATCTTCATATGGAAACCCCATGCTCACAGCAAACAAGGAGGCTTTAACAGGCAAAAAAAGAAATCAACAACATTTTAATATAAGTATATTATTATACAATAAATTTCCTTGATGATCATGACGACAAACGAGTTCATTTCCCGAGAACTGCAGAATACGTTCTTCAGAGAAACAATATCTGAAATTACACTGATGTACCATTATAACATGCAAGTCTTCTTTTGCCAGAGGGTCTATAATCCTGTTCTTTTAGGGGTATGGATAATATGTATCTTGGTTCTCTCTCCATTTAGAGTCCTACTCACATCTACAAGTATACTTTTAGTGAATTCAAGTTGTGTTACTGTAGAAAGGAACAAAATTGAACTGTTGCAATCAACTGGACATATACAACTGCTCAACCAAAATAGAATGTGCTATTTTAATTAAATAGATAAAAAGTAACAAAGTTACGTTACTTTAAAATTCTGAAATCTAAACATTTTAAAAAGTGATGCTTGCAGAGAGGGAACAGCTGCTAATGCTTCCCAAAGCCCCATCTCCCAACTTTCATGATATAACACTCTTATTTCCTACAGTTTTAAAAATGCTTATTTCCTTATGTTAAGGTCTTTTCTGTCCTTTGACATTATATAAAAGGCCCTACAAACACCAAGAAAACTGATTCCCTATGCAGCAAGGAACAAAAGCATTTGTCAAAGCAAGCCAAGTTTAAAGCAAATAAACAGAAAAAGTTCTAGTCACTCTTTTTAGTTACAGTAAAGCACACTGACTGACATTTTAAGTTACCAGTCTTTTCATCATTTGATTCCTTTGATGTCTAAGTCTTAAAAAAAGACAATTATTTATGTACCGTTTATTTGTGCATTGCTTTTACAAAAATGTGCTTATTTAAGTTTTCTTGTTATAAAGACAGCAATTCTCACATAATTTACTAATGTTCCAGTATCTAGAGTAAATAAGTATGAGACTACTGTGATAAAAGCCCGCTTACTCATGAGTATCAACACCTCCCTTCTGACTTTTGTAGCCTGCTTTTTAGTCTAGGCGGTAGAGCTGTTATTGGGTTGTTTTGTTTTTTTTAATTACAGAAGTTTTTCACTAGGATTCTGGACTTTGGTCAATTGAATCGTTGGCAAGAGAATGGGCAGTGAATAGGTCATGTTGGGATCACAGATGCTTCTCAAATCTTAACAATTAACCTTAAGTCCCCTTGCCAAACAGACATATAGAATCCCAAATTTGGCCATGAATTTGCACAGATGGTCCCTCACACCTATGCAGAGCTCTGTGCAGTATTCAGTCTTTAGCTACTCTTTTCTGCTAGCATATCTTAACCCTGTTCTGGAAGGCTCACATGATAAACTGAAAGAGCAGTTCTTACAAGCCCAGCCTGTAATAAGAAATTCCTACCTCCATTCCTGAGAGGAAGAAAGGGAGGGAATGGAGGCTTTAAGGAAGACTAAAGACTAAAAGCCAAGTCTCCATACTTACAAATCCAAAAGCAGGAAGTGTTTGGCAGTGGAAAAGAGTGGAGCTCCTGGGGATGAAGCTGGGGAAGCTGAACTCCAGAACCAGTTAATTATGAGTAGGCCCAGGGAATGGTGACAGTTGAGCAAAAACCAGCTATGTCTAGGTGAGACCTGTGAGTTAAGGCATTCAGTAGGGACTGATGCACTGTGAACACAGGCGACAGGTAGGCAGGATGGGGGGGGGGGGAGGATGTGCCCCACCTGACGGCTGTCCCCACTGCCTATGCCGCCAGCAGCTTCTGTGGGTGCACCCCTAGACTTGGAAGGCATCAGTCACCCACAACTGTGAGGCATTATACAAAAGGAGCTTGGGTCATGAGGCAAGCTCCTTTTTATGGTTGTGATGGGAGTAGGGAGGCTGCAAAAAGGGCGCTATGTTGGAGTTTTCAAACTGCTTTTTGATCTGGTGGACTGATGCAGAGCCGGAAGACCCTACAAAATGATTTGGCAGGCAGAGCAGAAGTCCAAGACAAACAGGATACTATACGGGCCCGGGAAGGGGGATCTGTATGATACAATCCAGAAGAGACACCTGAAGTTATTGCCCTCTGACAAGACTAAAGACAAACTCCCAAAATAAAACCAAAGGCATGGTAGGCAAGTGAGTGAGGTACTCAGGTGGTCCACAGAGCAGGCCAGCACACACTGACCTCTATGGGGCAGCAGGTAGCCCTAGAACAGGGGTCAGCAATGTTTTTGGATGGAGTGCCAAAAACACACCAACCTCGACTTAAGATGTTGGTATGTCGGGGCAGAGGGTGCGGGAACTGCAAGGGACCCAAGCCTTGTTGTGGCAATGAAACCACAGACCCTTCCCTGCCATTAACCCAGAGGTGCGTGCACACCTGCCACCTGCAAGACTGGGGCTCCGCAGACCTCAGTGCAGCTGTTTTCAGCCTCCCCACTGCTTGCGTGAGTATCTTGCAGCCTCCCTGCCAGCCCAGATCATAGGCTGGCTGTGCCAGGCAACAGGGAGGCTGCAAGCCACTGCACTGAGGTATGCAGAGCCCCAGCCCAGCTCATTGCTGGCAGCAGGTGCACACACATCTCTGGGTGGAAGACAGGGGAGGGGCTGGGGTTGTGCTGCTCTGGCTCCTTCCCCACTGCATACCCAGAGGTGCATGTGCAGCCGCTGCCAGCTGTGGAGCCCAGGTTGCTCACAGCAGGCAGTGGGCAGGCTGCAAGTAGGTATAAAATGCTTAGAACAAATTAAGCAAAATATAGCTAAGGCATTTAGAGCAGGAGCAGACAAAATGTGGCCCGAGGCACTTTCATCTGGCCTGCAGGCACCCACAAATGAATTGTAACCTTCCCAGCCCTTCTGCCCACGAGGGTGGGAGCGAGGCGCCTAGGTATATATACAGCCCCCAATGTACCCTATTGTGCCTCGCTCCCATGCTTATGGGCCTGGCCCAACCAGCAGCAGATGCTCCCAAGGGACCTGCTTGGCTTCCCCAGCATCCTACTCGCTCCTGGCAGCAGCTAGGGAAGTGGTGGGGGGAGCTTTAGCTGAATGAGGCAGGGAGTGTGGGTCGGCAGGAGCACGGAGCTCAGCTGGGCAGGGTATGAGGGAAGCTACGGGGATCCCTCACACACTCCCCTAAATGGCGTGCAGCCCCCACTACTGGCAAGAGCAGCAGGCAGGGGCACTCAGAGTGCACCTTGCCCAGCCTGATTACTGTGGGGGCTCCGAGCAGTGTGCCTGCAGCTTCGCATTCATGTGGCACTGGGGGAAGCCCCATGCTGGAGCTGACTGCCTTCCCTGCCTCCTGCCACACAAGTCCGGGGGGGGCAAGAGCACCCCAGACTCTGCTTCCCTGTGGAGTCCTGGGACCTGCACAGCAGGGGGCAGGGAAGGCAGCCAGCTCCAACGTGGGGCTTCCCCCAGTGCCACGCGAATGCAGACAGTGCATGTGTGGAGCCCGTGACAGATGTGGGCTGGACACCCCTATGTGCAGTGCTGGCTGGAGCTGTGAGCCACTGGGTGCCAGTGCTAGGGCAGTGGGGGCTGAGTGCCATGTGGAGGAATGTGTGGGGGGGTCACCCCTCACACACACACACCCTGCCCCAACAACCCCTCCCACATGTAGACACACACCACAACATACCCTATGCCCCCCCCACCACACACAGTCACCGCCCCACCTCCCATACACACCACCTCCACCTCCCTACACACACACACACACACCTGGATACACCTCCCACATCCCACCAAACACACCCTCCTGCCCCCAACCATACTCCACACTCCCTCCACACAATATATAGAAGTAAGACTTGATTTTTGAGTTATTATGCAATCACCTCTATATGCAGTACACAAACATAAATCATGACAAATATTTTTTGTAATGAAGTTAAAATATGTTATAGTAGGTGTCATAGACGGAGGGAGAAAAAATTTGACGGGGGGGGTGCTGAGTGCATGCGCACATGCATCCCCCTCCAACAGGTAAGTCTGCGAGAGAAGGGGCAGAGTGAAGGGGGGAAGGAGTGGGGCAAGGGCTCCCTGGCCCAGCTGCAGCTGCCAGAAGCCCGCATCTGGGCTGCTTTGTGGCCCTACTGCTGCCCTGCATTTGGGGACTTAGCCCCATTAATCATCCCCTTCTGCTGCCTATGACAGATGATTGACTTTAAGTGTACAATTTGGTTTCTTTCTCATTCCAAGATGGCAACCCTTCCCTCCCAAAATAAGTATTTCTGGGGGGGCAAGAGGATGGACTTCCAGTGGCAAAGGTCAGGAGGTTAGGGGGTGAGACTTCAGGTCCCACTATGACGACCAGGAAGCGAGGCAACTAATCAGGGGTGGGACTACCCATGCAACCCTTGACAGCGGACCAAAACTCATTGAATGGCCCTCTAGCAGAAATAATTGCCTGCCTCTGCTTTAGAGTCTAGTGTAATATATGTGCGGGCTGGGGGCGAGCCGGGCCCGTCTTTGCGCACGCGGGCTGTGGCCAGCAGCCCGGGCACGCGGGGCTGGAGGAAACCGCGCGGCGGCAAGGAACGCACGGGCTAGAATTAGTCACAGAGGCGTAATGGTTGATTATTTACTTACACCCAAGATGATCACGGTGTAGGCTGGACAGTTTCCAGGTGCAGCTCCGCTTAAATCCTCGTTGGAGGACTATGACGAATTCGGTTCTTTGGCCCCGGAGTTGTTAAGGCTCCGCGGGTTTGGCAATTCTTTCCCACGGAGTTGTTGAAGCTCCGTGGGCTTTGTTCGGTTCTCAGGCCCCGGAGTTGTTAAGGCTCCGTGGGTTCGAAAATTGAGTATATAGGAAAGGGATACGTCTAGGATTGCGCTCGGCGACGGGGAGAGGCCAGAGGCTGTTTAAACCTCTGTTGCCTGCTTAAGAAATGAGTTGGGTCCGTGAGGATCCGCAGCGCTTAGAGATCTTCACGCTCTTTAGGTGATTTCTCTCCAAGTGATTTCTCTCCAACTTGAGTGGAAGCCACCCAAGCTCTTTATACGGCTAGCAAGCCAATCGCTAGCCACCACGTATGCATATATTAGAGTTGCCCAATAATGTGGCACGAACTCTTATACAAATGGCGGGAACTCCTTTGCACCGTGCATCTCTGAGATGCAAAAGAAATGCACCGTGCAAGGAAGCTGCAATTTTAGCGGGAACATAATTTAGTGTTGCCGAAGCACACACAAACAAAAACTCACAACTTTGGGTTGTGACAATATAGATGTTAAAAAAAAAAAAAAAAAAAAAAAAATTCAGGAGGTAAGGAAGCCACTTGAATTTTAAACTCAAATTGCCAACCTGCCAAGCTTACATTGTTTATGTTTCTTTTCTGCTACTTTATTTTTCATTTTAAGTAAAATCATACATTTTCAACGGGACTGTCTGCACAGCAAGGATGGAAAAAATGAGCTAGTGAAGGTAATGTGCAATTTGGACACTTTTAGTAAGTCTCATAAAGTAATTCCATTAATGCTAGATGTATGGTTTAATACTACTGTGAAAATATGTTGTTCTTTAGTATAACTGAAAACGTGCTTAAGCCATGGATTTAACAAGAATTCATCATCTCATTTGATTATTCTGTGTGTATCAACTGCTTGAACACCTTCATTCTACCCACCCATTCCAGTATTAATCATCCATTCGAGTAAGATTCAGTGGCACATCACACTGCCCATCTCACCTTAAGAACTGGGACAATCAACATTAAAATAGCAAGCTGTAGGGTGAGAAAACCCTGTCATCCTCTCTATTTGATATAATCTAGAGGTACTTGAGCTAAACAGAACTGTGAAAATTGCTTAAGTAGTCACAGAAGTGCAAGAGATCCAATTAGCATTTTCAATATTGAATACTGAAAGTAACATAAGTTTCCATTACAGCCGTACTGTCAGATGCAACATAGTTTTTCACACACACCATTTTACACAGTGACTCTTTCACAATACTGACAACCAGGAGCGAACAAGTGAAGGCTGCTGAATCATTAAAAAACAAAGCACTCAAAAAAGATTTAATATTCCTGGACTGAGATACTGAATCTTTTAAGTCTCCAAAGCAGAAACATCTTGAATTAGTGTAACAGCAAGAAAATAGGGAATGATCTCTGACTCCTTCACTTGATAAGAAACAAGCTACATACTAGAAAAATGCTTACGAGTCATATCAGGTTTTTTTTAAATCATATTTTAAGTCGTTTCTATTACTTTGAAACAACATAACGTATATTCCTTTCCCCCCTGATCTCAAAGTTTCAGTTCTCTACGCTTCTAGGTGCATGTCCTATTATCTGTGCCATCATCGTATTCTTCATATACTCTGTGTCTGGCTCATACCTGCTTTCTCTGTCCCTCTCCGCAAAAAAAAAAATCATACAAATGCTCCAACTACCTTCACAAGGAAGTTTTTATTTTGCTTCCATCTCCAGTCTTTTAGCATGGGAACACATTTCAAACCTACTTTCATCTCGCCTCTTCTTTCTGTCTTCACAGCTTTTTTGAAAGAAATTTAGCTAGCATCTATACTTATCAGTAACTTTCTACCTACCTTCACTAAGATACCATCCTTTACAGTCCTGCCTAAGAGACCATCCTTTACAGTCTATAAGTAGTTCTTCACCTAGTCACCTGCCACTCTTCACTGACATTATTATTGAAGCTTTCCTTTTACTGCATGCATTAAGTATTTTTTTTGCCATCATGAATAATGCAACGGAAGCTACCACCATTCACTAATGCTCTGCAGTTTTTCTAACTGGAGTGTCTGCACAGTTGACTTAATGGTTTACATGTTATTGTGGCTGTTTGGTTAATACTGACTGCTCATTGTGTTTTGGAGCCAGTCAAAACTAGGTCTTACTGTTTTATATTCCAAATTCATATTCTAAACCCAGAGGCCAAATTCAATTCTTTAACTACATCCTCACCCAACTGCTAATTTTTTTCCCAGCTCTACGATTCTCAAGTCACTCTTCCGATTCCATTTCTGGCATTTCAAACTGCTCTACCTATTTCCATCTGAACCTACCTTTTCTGTTAAGTGTTAGGGAATAAATCTTGTTTCAAAGCATTGTACTTTTAATACGTACAGTTTAAAAGGATTCACAAGACCTGTTCATGCCTAAATTAGTTTATAACCTAAATTAAGTACTGTGCAGCTTAGTATAACAATGAACAGTGAAAATTCACCTTTTACCCTCAAGTCCTCCCATCCCAACCAAACTCAATCACACCCGCCAACAACAATGATGCATAAGGGGTGTACAAGGCTGCACGTGCACTCTCTGAGAGTGCTGGTGGACCCCATGACAAGCCACACTCCCTGCTTAAGCTATGGGCAGGGGGAGGCAGGTGGGAGCGCAGGTGCCCCCCCTGTGAGCGACGGCCAGGGAGTGAGGGTGCCAGGTGAAGCGCTGCAGCCACTTCTGGGAGTGCTGTAGCCACTGCTGGGAGTGCCATGGCCACTTCCCAGTCAGCATGATCTGCAGGAGGACCACCTGCCCCCAGTCGGCAAGATTGGTTGCAGGGGGGCCTCCTCACCCCAGTTGCTGACTGGTCACTGGCGGGGGCATGCCCCCCTGACTCAGGTGGCACCAGTCGCCCATGCCTGCCAACCACCTATTCTTCTTCATTTTTCACTATTCCATGAAAAAAGCTGCATCAGAAAGATATCTCTCTGGCAACTATGACCATTTTACTAGCTTCAAAAAATCATCGTTTTCAAATTCAAAATGTTCTTGTTTTCACCTTCATGGTTCTGAACACCATTTCCTTCTGAGTCTCTACTCCCTCACCTGTGTTCTTCCCTTCTTTGATTTAGCCCTGTAACAGGAGGGCCTCTCGGCGCCGACTTCCCAGTGGCCCGCCCACCTGTTTCTTGGCTAACCACCCGCCACATCTTGTTGTTAATAGTTTAATTGATCTTAATAAGCCAGAGGCTGCCCATTTCTTGCCTCGATGCGGTGAGTCCAGACAGGGGGCGCTATCTGCGGCTGTGTTCCTCCCCTACACCGTAACCGAACCCTCGCAGATGACATCCAGATGTTCTCAACGGTCACCGGCCCCCGGCTGGGCCCCAGACTTCTCCAATCAGGACCCCTCTAAGACCCCTCCATTCCGGCGGCCTAATCCGCCTTCATCCTGGGCAGCATAGCTCCCTGAACTGCTCCCCCTTCCAGGTGTGGTTCCCCCCCCCGGGAATCTTTGGCTACTAGTCCTGGCCCACCTGCAGGCCAGTCGGAACCCCAGGTCCTCGGCTCTTGGGCGTTCCTCGCAGTGGGCCCCTGGCCCTTTGACCCTTCTGGTCCCGGCCCCAGCATTGACCAGTCAGGGGATGTCCAGACAGGCATGAATCTATGGCCCCACTCTCTCTCTCTGGGGTTCCACCTTTGACCCTACGAAGTGGGGAACCCAGCCAGTTATGGGGGCTAGGGGTTAAGGTGCCCCAACCCGCCTTTCGCCAGGGTGGTAACTGCTCTGGCATTTCCTGGGGGCTCCTGCACCACTGGGAGCCCCAACAGTCCACCCACTCCCGGCAGGGTGCCGTTTTAGGTCGTACCCAGGACCAGGAGCCTCCTGACCATCCTCTACAGCTCCTCCCTTACCTCCAGATGCAACCAGCAGCCCTGTGGCCAGGCGATGTTGTTGCCTGGCCTCCCAGCAGCAAAATGCCCTGTTTATATCGGCAGTCCCAGATTCAAAATGGCTGCCCTCATCAGGCACCTGGCAGTTGTCAGCTCCAGGCCCTTAAAGTGGCAGGCACCCACAGTGCCCTGCCACAAGTCCCTACATTTTAAAGGAACCTTAACTATCACCCAACTACCCCTTCCCCTGTCTATTCAATTTCCAACTTGTGATATGTTTGTCCTATGAAACGAAATGAAATTATTCTACCAACAGTGTTGTTACTTCTAAAAAAGGTGAAGACTTCACTGTTCATAGTGTTTACCATTACCTGACTTGCTACATCAAGCTGCACAGCACTTGATTTAGTTTATAAGCTTCTTTAGGCAGGAACAGTTCTCATGTATGGTTTTAAACTGTAAAGTACAGCAATAGTGTTTCATAGATTCATAGATGTTAGGGTCGGAAGGGACCTCAATAGATCATCGAGTCCGACCCCCTGCATAAGCAGGAAAGAGTGCTGGGTCTAGATGACCCCAGCTAGATACTCATCTAACCTCCTTTTGAAGACCCCCAGTGTAGGGGAGAGCACCACCTCCCTTGGGAGCCCGTTCCAGACCCTGGCCACTCGAACTGTGAAGAAGTTCTTCCTAATGTCCAATCTAAGTCTGCTCTCTGCTAGCTTGTGGCCATTGTTTCTTGTAACCCCCGGGAGCGCCTTGGTGAATAAATACTCACCAATTTCCTTCTGTGCCCTCGTGATGAACTTAAAGGCAGCCACAAGGTCGCCTCTCAACCTTCTCTTGCGGAGGCTGAAAAGGTCCAGTTTCTCTAGTCTCTCCTCGTAGGGCTTGGTCTGCAGGCCCTTGACCATACAAGTTGCCCTTCTCTGGATCCTCTCCAGGTTATCCGCATCCTTCTTGAAGTGTGGCACCCAGAATTGCATGCAGTACTCCAACTGCGGTCTGACCAGCGCCCGATAGAGGGGAAGTATCACCTCCTTGGACCTATTCGTCCTGCATCTGCTGATGCACGATAAAGTGCCATTGGCTTTTCTGATGGCTTCGTCACACTGCCGGCTCATGTTCATCTTGGAGTCCACTAGGACTCCAAGATCCCTTTCCACCTCTGTGCCACCCAGCAGGTCATTCCCTAGGCTGTAGGTGTGCTGGACATTTTTCCTCCCTAGGTGCAGCACTTTGCATTTCTCCTTGTTGAACTGCATCCTGTTGTTTTCTGCCCACTTGTCCAACCTATCCAGGTCTGCCTGCAGCTGTTCCCTGCCCTCCAGCGTGTCCACTTCTCCCCATAGCTTTGTGTCATCTGCAAACTTGGACAGAGTACATTTGACTCCCTCGTCCAAGTCACTGATGAAGACATTAAAGAGTATCTGTCCAAGGACCGAGCCCTGCGGGACCCCACTGCCCACACCCTTCCAGGTCGAGACCGACCCATCCACCACAACTCTCTGGGTGCGACCCTCTAGCCAATTCGCCACCCACCGGACTGCATAGTCATCCACATCACAGCCTCTTAACTTGTTCACAAGTATGGGGTGGGATACCGTATCGAAGGCCTTCCTGAAGTCTAAGTATACGACATCCACCCCTCCTCCTGTGTCCAGGTGTTTCGTAACCTGGTCATAGAAAGAGACTAGATTGGTCAGGCACGATCTGCCCGCCACAAACCCGTGCTGGTTTCCCCTCAGCATAATTTGCCCTGCTGGGCTCTCACAAATGTGAGCCTTGATAATTTTTTCAAAGACTTTGCCAAGGATGGAGGTGAGACTGACTAGCCTATAGTTGCCCGGGTCCTCCTTCCTCCCCTTTTTGAAAATGGGGACCACGTTAGCCCTTTTCCAGTCCTCTGGGACTTGGCCCGTGCGCCACGAGCGTTCGAATGTTCCCGCCAGTGGCTCTGCAATGATGTTGGCCAGTGCCTTCAATATACTAAACTTGATCTTAGTCCACAAAAGGCTGAGAAGTGTTAAAATATTGCTTTGAAACAAATGCATTCCCTAACAATTCTACTATTCTTTAGGAAAGTTTCCCCATGTTTTAAATGAAATATTTATGTTGAACAGCTTCTGTTGATAGCATCTTATGTCAAATCATTTTTATTTAATGCCTGCATTTTCAGAGATATTAGTACAGCCCTGGGATTACAAGTTAACTGTTGCAGCTGAGACAAGTACAGGGAACATAAAGCTTTTCTTTTTTCCTCAGAAATACCCAAATTAAAAACCCTGATATTCAGAGATAAGGGATACACTCAAAGTAGGATACATGCTTTTGTGCTATTTAGATGCCATCATTTATACAAAGATGAATCCACTATAAACTTTCTCCAGCTATTGCACAGTCACAAGTAAGACAAGGTTAAGGCGTTGAAAGTTTAGAATGAAGTAGGTAATTACCTGACTCTCCCACCAATAGTGTATGCTTAGTGTGTTGCATCACCTTTCGTGCTACGCCAATAGCATTTTTTACATGTCTGAGATCTGCTACAGACCCAACTTCCATGGTGTTGCTGAAAAGAGATTACAGTTGAGAGATACTTAAGGACTGCATAACTTAAATCGTGGCAAACAAAAATAGTTGTGTGCCCTTTGTTGTATATACTCTGAATTTGTTTACACTAGAAATGAGCAACCAATGTTTAAGTTCATCACGGGGGCACAGAAGGGAATTGGTGAGGTTTTATTCACCAAGGCGCCCCCGGGGGTTACAAGAAATAATGGCCACAAGCTAGCAGAGAACAGATTTAGACTGGACATTAGGAAGAACTTCTTCACAGTTCAAGTGGCCAAAGTCTGGAATGGGCTCCCAAGGGAGGTGGTGCTCTCCCCTACGGGTCTTCAAGAGGAGGTTGGATATGCATCTAGCTATGGTCATCTAGACCCAGCACTCTTTCCTGCCTATGCAGGGGGTCAGACTCGATGATCTATTGAGGTCCCTTCCAACCCTAACATCTATGAATCTATGAAATTGTATCATTTTTAATTATCCTGGCATAAAAGTCACACAGATCGGCACTAATAAAAGGAAGATTAACATTACAGGCAATCAGCTTTTTTGGCCAGTTTAACCGATAATGTCATTGACAAATGCCTCATGCATGTGCGCAGCTACAGCATGCACATGGCCAGGAATGCTGCTTGGCAGTGTAGAGAGCAGCATCCTGCTGGTAAGTCAGGGCAGGGGTGGGGGGAGGGAAGGGGTGTGAAGGGGGGGGAAGGAAAATGGCAGGGACAAATCAAGGCCCCCATGGTGAGGGAGGGAGTGGGGCTGGGGTAGGCACTGACCAGGCAGGATGGAGCATGGGACAGAGCCACAGGAGGCTCATCCAGGGAGTGCAAGGGTGTAGATCCCTGCTGCTGTGCGCACCCCCAGGGGAGGCATGGGAGCATCTGCCTCCTCGATTTGTGTGTGGGGTGAGGGCAGGCTGCCCGCTGTGAGCTTAGGGCCAGGGGCTGCGCCACTCTTCCTAAAAAGAAAATATTTCTCTATTAGAAATCTGTTCTGAAAACCTCCAAGGCCTCACTCCTGGGGAAAAAAAAGAAAACTGCATCTTTCTCCTTTCACTGTTTATTTAGTTGAACAGTAGCATGCATTCCATGCCATCTTTCACTTAAAGGGAGAATCTCTACTTTATTTTGGTTACAGACTCCGCCCACTTTAGCACATCTCAGCTGCTTTACCTGTCAACCATTAAGTGAAAAGCAGCGACTGCAAAATAAATGCTCAGTTAGATTCCAAATGTCCTGGTGCTATGGCACCTGCCACCTCCCTGCCCGGACTGCTCTTTCCTCAGTTTCACTACAGTGCAATAACTGGTACCCAATACATAAGTACGTGTTTATATCAAAATGTTCTACAGATCCCCAAAATCAAACTTTTGCAGGCAATTTTCTTACCCATCCATTATCATAGCATCTAACGTTGTTTCTCCATGTTCATCTGGGCTTCCTCCAAACCCCACACTTCCATCACACTGCACAATTTCACACTGACCACAGCCTGTTTCGACTGCATCCAACTCAGAGCCTCCTGACTGTAAAGTACACCATGCTGTCAATCAACAAATGATAAAATTTGTGAGTGAAAATAATGAGCATTTAATGTTTATTGTTTGAAATCTTAAAACAAAAAGAAGATGGATGGAAGCAAAAATAAATGATTTAAGTGTCAAAATCATCAGAAAATGTTACTCAAAATACAAAATCTTTATTTTTTTCCCCCATTTTGATTAGTGTTTCTGAATGGAAACTGAGGCTGTTTTTGTAACTGAAGTAGTCTTGTTCAACACTCTCCATAATTCGCATGTATTTGGTGTACCAAGTAAAAACCCACAAATAATTTATATAAGTAGAACATTATATAATTAGAGTGCTTCTGCTACCGGGGAAGGTGGGAGTTACTTTAAGTCATAGTCTTAAAATTTGCTTCGCCTAAGCCCACACGGACCTCTATTAAATATTTACAGTTCCACAAGGAATGACTTGCAAGAGTAAGAACTATTAAAAATTTAAGAAAACACAACCTAAACAAGTTTTTAAGTGTTGCTCAAGAACAATTTTAAAGAGAATCTGGAGTTCAATTATCACTCAGTTAAAAATGTGAAGGGTGGAATTAAAATTAAAGCAAAGCAATGAAAGAAAAGTTCATGCAACACCAATGACCTTAGTCTATTTTTTATCTAATGTTTTCTGTCCTTTAATATCTGTTCACAACCTGAACTTGCAAAACTTTATGAGTCACACACATCTGTTTTTGCTGAACTTGGTCAAAAGTCTTAATTTCATGAACTGTTTCATAAGCTTGGACTCTGAGACTATGTATGGCCAGAGGGAAGTCAAGCGAGCCCCTACTTGGGTGCAATGTTTGAGGAACAGCTTGCAGGGTTAAGACCTGACCCAGCAAATACTTTGTACATAACTAACTCTCAAACCAATGTGGCTTGAAACAACCCTATTCATAGTTAATGGAAGCAAATGTTTGTAGTCAGAGCGTCACTGTGTAAAGTTGTGTTTTTGGATGACCGGTTTAACCAAAAAGTTTAACCAAGAAATGATGATATCAGCGCATTTCCTTCTTCCACAAATTATCATGCATGTGTGAGTATACACGAAGCCACACATCAGTAGCACCCAGTACCCGTGTGTGAAGCTGCAAATCACTAGTACCTGGTGTGTGTGAGTGTGTGAAACTACACATTAGTAACGTGGGGGGAGGGGAGGGGTTGAAGCTACACACTAGTAGTGACCAGCATGCGCATGTGTGAAGCTATACACCAGTAGAACTTGGGGGGAGTGTACACATTCATATGTGAAGCTACACATCAGTAATGCCCAGGGTACACGCATCTCCGTGAAACTGTACATCAGTAGTGCCCAGTGCATGCATGTATGCGAAGCTGCATATCAGTAGCACCCAGTATCTATGCATCAACCTGCAGCTGAGTAGCGATGATCCCGGGGGGGGGGAGTGAAAATACACACCAGTAGCACCCAATGTGTGCATGTATGAGACTACACATCAGTAGTGCCTGGAGAGCACCTGGGTTCTGCGTAGCTACACATCAGGAGTGCCCAGGGTATAGGTGTGCACGTGAAGCTACATACCAGTCATACCTGGCGTGTGCATGTGCGCATTCAAAGCTACACATCAGGAGCGGCCGGGTGTCTGCCAGCAGCATCAGGGGTGCGTGTGCTAGGCTCCATATCAGCAGCGCCCACTGCCCTTGTGACTCGAGCCCTGTGGTAACACCCAGCCCAAGCCGCTGGGGCCCACGACTGCCTGAACCCGGGGCCCCAGGCAGGGCACGGAGCGCCGCGGGCACCTCCCAGCTCTGCCCGGCGGGGCACAGAAACCCGCCCCGGCCCGTCTCCCCGCGGGGGAGGCGCGCAGGAGCCGAGGAACTAACACCTGCAGCCGCGCGCCCGCCCGCAGACCCCACCTGTCTCCGCCGCCCTGCGGAAGGCCCACGTGTTGAGCACCAGCGGCAGCGGCGCCGCGCGCACACCCAGCACCAGCAGCAGGACCAGGAGGCGGAAACAACGCCCTGGCGCGATGCCGAGGCGCGCCATGTCCGGGCCCACGTGACCCACCCGCGGCACCAAGTCCGGCACAGCGGCGCGTGCGCGCTGCGCAGGGCCCAGCGAAGGGAGGAGCTTCTCGAACCCCGCCCCTTTCGCCTTTCCCTCCTGCGCTCCACCCCCCGCTTCTGAGGGCGTTGCTGTTCCGAGCTTCTCCCTCGGTGTTGAACGTGGCATTACCCCTACCAGGCAAGCATGGGACTACCATCAAGGAGAAGCCACCATCAAGGTGTGAAGTGCAGAGACCCAGCACTGGGGGATTGGGGGTCCAGACAGGGCAGGGAAGCCTACCTGGCAAAGCCATCACTTTTTCCAGCCCTGGCAGAGCCCCTGAGAGGACCCAGGGTATGCAGAGGCAGGAGGAGGTTTGCTGCTGCCACCTTCACTTGACCGCGTTGCCTCAGGCTGCAGAAGCTGCCTCCAGTCCCAATCCAGAGCCGTGCTAGCAAAGCCTTGTGGGACAGCCCCCACCTAAATCTGAGCAGGGGTCTGTTTTGATGAATGTCGCCAGCTGTCCACAAGTTTACAGCTAAGCTGTGAAAGACGAGGCGAAAGACGCTTTTTTTGAGTCTATAAAAAAATAAATTAAGAAACTATGAGCTTGACTGAGGCTGGATGCAAGTGTTGATTGACAGAGGACACCAGTATTGCTTTGTGGCTGAGCAGGTGCCCTGCAGAGACCTGTCAGGGTTTTGTGGCCTACAGAAGCCTTCGTAGACCCCTTCTCCTCCCCAGCCATGTGCTGCTGCTGCTGCATCACAGCTGCCTCCAGTGGCTGCCTACCTGGAAAGTAGGGAGGCTTTGCATTCCCAGGCAGTCTGAAGCACCAGGTAAGACAGGGAGAAAGGCAGTGTGGCTGGTATAGAGCTGCAGGCCAGCAGGAGGGAGAGGCAACAGGTGGATCCATTTCAGGACTTGGGGAAACAAAGCCGGCAGCCAGTAGGCAACATGGTACTGGTTGTGGTCGGGTATTAGGGTGTGGAGGTGTAGGGGACTTCTGGGATGGGGACAGCTTGGTATAAAACTATTTGCTATCTACTAAGACTCTTCTGGGAAGGGGCCTGCTCCAGATTTAAAAAGTTGGCGTTAAACCTTTAAATTCCATATCATACCCATTACTGCTGTCCAGGGCCTGGCAGAAGGGTTACCTTTACATTTTGTAAAACACTTAAGTAAAAAAGTTTGCAGATTGTTAGTAATAAAAAAAGAAAATTCTTGGGTTGGCAACCATGGGTGAAATGAAAAAAATGTAATGGATCACTCTTTGCAGTGCACAAAGTAGAAAGATCACCATCTTGTTAATGCTGGAAGAAAAACGGACGCTTATTTCATTAGGAAAGAATGAAATAAATGCAGGCATGCACACAGGAATCAGAATTTGTGGTAGAGGTGACCCTCATCTGCATATAAAATGAACTGTTCCAAACAGGAGATTTTACCATATCTTCAACTCTGTGAAATATGAGCTTTCATTTCTACCCAGGAGAACTTGTACAGTTTCTTCCTATGCCTGAAGAAAGGTGCATGTGCCTCAAAGCTTGCAATTAAATACTTTTTTTTGCTAATATCTACTTGGTCTAATAAAAGATATCACCTCTACCGTGAGTTCTGATTCCTTTTGCCTCTAGACCAATATGGCTACAAAACCTGGATACCTGACTGCATGCACATACATATTTATATATGTACCATCAGAATGGCATGTAAAAGTTGATGCACGTAAATTTTGGGAGCTTACTTTATCCCAACTTCCACTTTTAAGGGCAGCTCGCATGACGTTATTTTTCTTAAAACCTTAGCTCCTGTGCCAACAAGAAAATAGTAGGTTTTGTGTTTTTTAAAAGTAAGCTTTTTAGCCATCACTGTTTCAGAGAAAAGTTTGGAAATGTGAAATCCAAATACTCAAATGCTAGAAGGCAAGTGAAAAGAATTCACCATTTAAAAAATCGTACGATTTTTAAGTCATCCCCTTGGAGTTGGCGGAACTCCATAGCCAAGGCTCCCAGTTTAAGATAGGGCATCTGTTCAACGTTGCAGTTGGATGATTTCAATAGAGAGAGCTTTAAAAAAATTCCACAGAAGCTCAAACAAGAAATATATTTTCTGCTGTAAAAGTGGCAGTTGGTCAGTGATTAAAAAAGAACAAAATAAATCAACTTCCCACCTTACCTCTTTCTATATTGACTGACAATATTTATGTATACCATCTTTTAGGTGCCATTCTCAGATTGTATATATGTTCTGCCATAAGTGTGTTGTCTAGGGCACAGGAACACTTCTACGATATGTGTGTGTAAACAATTTCAACTATCTTTTACTGCCTTGGCAAATCATTTATTAAAGCCTTTATGAAAGCCTTGCTGAAGAGAAGAATAATAAAACACATATTATTTAATTTCATAATCCTGCCAACAGTGCTCGAAATAAACCACCCTCCAATAGTTTAAACTCTTTTGATACGTTGCTATAGTAGTCTGAATGACTTTAAATCTATAAAGTCACTTGATGCTGGCACTTAATTTGTGTTCAAAATAATTTAATACAAGTGATCACCGATCTTCCACCAGTTAGTAACTACTTATGTACCACAGAAAAAAATAGCTGTTGCTGCAACTATCAAAAACTCAGGTGCTATAAAGGTCTCACAGGAATATTTTTTCAACAAAATGTCATTTGTCTTCTGAAATATAACATGGGCCAAATTCAATCAAACTGTACCAAGAATATATTTGGCCCTTTGTCTCTAGATAGTACATTGGAAAGAAGAGCGATGAGATGTCTGGACCTCATGTTTGACAAGGTCAGGTTTGTAGGCCTGCATAAACTGTCAGTGCACCCAAACTGGTTTAAAAAGCTTGCAGCTATATTATTTTTATTATAACAAAATAATCCACTGACTTCAGAAGGCTAGGGTAGTCACAGAACAAGTGTATTATCCTTTATTACAAAAGTCAACAAAACAATAAAATAAACTTAAAATATTAGGCTTGAACACAATAATAACTCGACCTTGGCTTTAGAGATTTCCCAGAAGTAAAACCACAAGTTGTCTAGAGAAACCTTATTCAGGTAAATACTCTACTAACTAATTTATTTCTGATATTAAATTTCTTATTCCTGCTATATATCTCTGTATAAGGCTTGCAAGGGCCCAAATAAGTGTAAGAATTAATGCTAGCTAGAAGGAAAGGGAATAAAGAGAAGAGAAGAAATACTACCTAGAAAGTAGGCCCCTTAATAAATGAAAAGGAAGACCAAATTAACCATAATTCTAAACTGGTTGCATTACTGAACGGCTTGTGTAATTTTTTTCCTTAACAAGATAAATAAACAAAAGACTACAGGCAGTTACAAAGGAATTAAGATTTTCCATATATAAACTATTTTTCAAATGAAATATTAATTGTGATAGATTACCTGCATCATACCTAGGAAGAAGTAATTTGATTGGCCTTGAATTCAAATTAATATCATATAACTAAAAACTTGAGCTTATATAATAATCTTTTGAAGTCATTTATTATTTGTCAGGGTATTGTCAGCTATATGCTGAACAAAAAGGACCATCAGCTATCTCCATGTAAATCTGTGTAGTCAGTAGAGTTAATTTATTTTTACATTAGTACCACCAAAAAGCAGAATTTGGCCCACAAAACTGACTGGCACAAACAACAGCAACTAGGGTTGGTATATCTGTCTTTGTCATTTGGGTTTTTTATTTCAGTTCTGCCTCTGTAGTCCATTGTTTTAAAAATGCTCCTGCTAAAAGTGCTGGAACTTCTTTGTATCTCCATAAACATGAGTTGTATTCTGATACTGATTTCTTCTCTGCATCGTTAGTGGAAATTTACTTCAGATGTCACTGTTCTGAGTGTTAATTGTCCTTTACCAACCACAGTAACCTTAAAAGCTAAGACTGTTGAGAGGTAAGAGACTGTACAGCAAAGCAATGATTCCAGAGAGTCAGCATCCTATTAGCAAGTTATAACAGGAGACATTTTAAATGAAAGATTTCAGACTGAACTGCAGATTCCTGAAAAGAGCTTCAACAGTCAACTTCTTGCCTGACTGGCACTAAGTAATTAATAAAAAGCACAGGAAGACTCTCACCTCTTTTACTAAAAGTGTCAGTTCCTACAGTGGCCAAATTCTGCCCCCAGGTACAACTGTGCAACTTCATCTGGCACCATCTGTTCAAAAACTGCATGCCTAGCCATTCTGTGGTGCCTAATGTTTCACATACTGATGCTGTGAAATCCAATTAATTATTCTAATTTTAGCATCTAATTTGTTTACCTTTTAAATTTTGATTTGGATTTATGGCTTTCTAATATTAGCATACATGTATGTACACATGCAAGAAAACCAAATAAAACTGCTTTTTCTTAATTAAACAAAAATAAGGAGTCATTGTTTGATGAGCATTTGCCATGGAAATTTGCAAATCAGTCCATTTTTGCTGATAGTCAAAATTTGTCATACACACATCACTTTTAAATTTAATAAATCTCACTACTAATTGAATGAAACATTTTAATGACCGCATTATATTATCTTGGTCTATTAAGGATAGCTTTGTGGAAGTGCATGGAACATTTTAATGACCTTATATTATCTTGGTCTATTAAGGATAGATTTTTGGAAGTAAATATATTCTCTTAGCTATTTCACAACTTCTAGGGGCATCACTAGCCTGCCCCTTACTTTCACACCTTCTCTTATTAATTATTGAGAAGTCATCTCAAATAATTACTTTCCAGCTTTCCCTTAGGCTGCTTCTCACACTTAAGAGGAGTGCTGCCCCCTTCTCCCCCTCCCGCCCCCCACCCCCCATACATATCTGGAAAGGTCTCTCATTACTGTCCTCAAAATCTGTTTTTAAAACAGTGCATTGATGTGGTACCCACTGAAAATGTGACAACTGTTAGTCTATAGGTGTACCAAGTTCTTTATTACTGTCGTGGACCAGTATTACAAATAGGATGCATCTATCATGTGTCTGTCTATATCCCTTGTCTCTTGACTCATACTTCGCTAGTAAACTCTTTGGGGAAGAGAGCATCTCTTTGTTCTGTGTTCATATAGTGCTCCCTAGTGCTCCCTAGCACCAGGGAGTTCATGGGTGGTTCATGATTGGAATCAACACATTCCACATTGATTAAAATAATAGACAATACCACTAGCACTAATCATTGCAGAATTGGAGGGAAGCATATTCCTTTCTTCCTGTTACAGTTGTTATTGTACTATTTTATTTTAAAAGTTGTAGTAGTGGATTGTCAGATTACAGTAGCTCACTTGTTTTTGTACGTTTTCAAAGCAATTATTATGTCTTATAAAAAAATATGTTCTTAAAGTAATATGTTGGCCTATTGTGCTCTTTTGTCTCAAAACAAGTTACTTGTAATATATTTCCTATTTGTAATTGTAATACTGGTCCACTACAGTAATAAAGTTGTCATACTGAACATGTAACGGATCACTTTACATTGTTGGAACTGCTTTTTTATTACGACTGTTTGTAACTTTATGATGTCTTCATAAATGTGATCCATTGCAATAATAAAGTTGTCAGACAACTGCTGCAACTTCATGTTTTCTTTCCTAGCTCTAAAAGTTACCTTGAAATAGTAAATAAGCTCATTTACCAATTTCAATATTGAAATTAATATAGCTAGAAATATTGATCATTAAATATTATTATATAGAATGGCAGTTTATGATGTAATGTTTTCTTGATGGTACCAGCAGTTTTAAATGAACACTTCACTGAATTATAAATACTTCTAAAACTGTAAAATACACAATAGTTGTCACTTTCCATTGATTTTTTTTCATGGGCAGGCTATCCCACTGCAACATGCAGTTGCATAAGGAGTTAACATGGAAAGAAACTGCGTGGATTCCATCAAAGAGTGCTCTGTTTGTCTGGTTTTCCTTGCAGAAATGTAGCCTTAGCAACTTTTTGTTCTTGATGTGGATGGGCACCTTTTCATATTTTGTGGTAAGAGGGGGAGGGAATAGCAGGTGCTTTTAAAATTAGGAATAAAGCTGCTCTGTAGAAGCTATTTTGGTCCTGAATATGACTGTAAACTGTATCTGGCTGGAGATTGTGGTGGCAATGTAGTAGGGCTGCTCCTATAAAATATCACATTACACCCTCCAGAGGAAGGTGAGTATTGGGCCTCAAAACAGTAGCCTCCACTAGCCCTGGGCAAGCCACCCTCAGGCTTCTGCTGGCAAGCCCTAGCTTCTGATGGCAGGTGGTGCCCAGGACCTAAGGGGCGGGACTGCATCTCCCAGGCACTGTGGAGGATGCAGGATGGAAGTAGCTCTGCCCATCTACCCAGAGCCATGCAGCACGTCCTGGATGAACTGTGCTCGGGCACGGGCAGATCCAGCTACCATGTGGTGTCAGGCAGATGGGGCTGCTTCCACCCAGTGTCTCCCACAGTGCTAGCAGATGCCAGCCTCTCTGCCAGTGCGGGATGGAGCCTGGATGCAGACCTCTGTGCTATCCTGCCCTGTGCCCCATCTGGGCTCCTAGGAGCTGACGGGTAAAGGGGAGACAGGGGTGTGTGTACATGTGGGCACATGGACATACATCAGGAGCCCTGATGGCAGGGTTGGACAGTGTGGAGGTCTGCAACCAGGCTCCATTTTCCAACCCACCCAGCTGTGGACATGGCTGGTAGGTGCTGGTTCTAGGCTCTGGGCGAGCAGGGTGGGGTGTGCTACAGCTCTGGGTGGGTTTATACACCTGTGGCTGCTCTGGCACCAGCCCTAGCCCAGTTGCAGGAAGCCTTTGTATCTGCATGCATGTGTATTTGTACATACATGTGTGCGTGTTTGTGTCTGCAGCTCTCAGCAGTTCACCAAAGTATGTTAAGTGGCCCTTCAGCCCAAATAGTTGCCCACCCCTGAGCTACAACCATTGAGATACTGAGTGTCTAAACTCAATCTGGCCTTTGGATTCTGTCTCAATGGTCAAAAGGGGAGAGGGTAGGTCTAGGGCAGCCCCACTCCTCCATATTCTTGCCTAGGTATACACGTTGAAGGTCTTGGTGTGATGGTCACAGGATTCCATATGAAGCATATAGGAACCTGAGGCAGCTACCAAAGCATCCAAGCATCCCTATGCAGGGGTGTCCTGCTTGCCTCCCTTGAGAAGGGCCCTAGAAAAGGTGAGCAGAAAAAGCCATGCCCAAACCCAACCTATCCTGGTAAAAATGAAAAAAAGTGACTCGCATGTTGGAATGTTTGGACTCTGACACCTCGATTTGATTTATAGACTCACAGAATCATAGAAAATTAGAGTTGTAAGGGACCTTAGGAGGTTGTCTAGTCCTACCCCTGCTCAAAGCAGGACCATCCCCAAACAGAGCATTCCAGCCAAGGCTTTGTCTAGCTGGGTCTTAAAAACCTGCAAGGATGGAGATTCCACAGTCTCTTTGGGTAACCTGTTCCAGTGTTTTACTACCCTCCTAGTGAGACAATTCTTCATAATAACTAACCTAAACTTTCTGAAACTTGAGACTGTTGCTCCATATTCTGTCATCTGCCACCACTAAGAGCAGTTTAGCTCCATCTTCTTTTGAACCCCGCTTCAGATAGTTGAAGGCTGCTATTAAATTCCTTCCTGGTCTTCTTTTCTCTAGACTAAATAATCCCAGTACCTTCAGCCTCTCCTCATAAGTCTTGTGCCCTCCTCACCATTTTTGTTGTCCTCTGCTGGGCTCTCTTTAATTTGTCCACATCCTTTCTGCAGTGAGGGGCCCAAAACTGAACCCAGTACTCCAGATATGGCCTCATCAGTGCTGAATAGAGGGATTTCCCTTGACCTACTAGCAACACTCCTACCAGTGCAGCCCAGTATGCCATTAGCTGTGATGGTAACAAGGACACACTGTTGGCTCATATTCAGCTTGTTGTCCACTGTAACTGCCAGGTCCTTTTCTGCACAGCTGCTGCCCAGCCAGTCAGTCCCCAGCCTGTACTGGTACATGGGTTTGTTCTGTCTTAAGTGCAGAACTTTGCTCTTGTCCTTACTGAACCTCATGTGATTTCTTTTGGCCCAATCCTCCAATTTGTCTAGGCCACTTTGAATCCTAGTCCTACCCTCCAGCATATCTACTGCTCCCCTCAGCTTGGTGTCATCTGCAGACTTGCTGAGGGTGCACTGTATGCCATCTTTCAGGTTGTTGATGAAGATATTGAACAAAACCAGCCCCAAGACTGACCCCTGAGGCACTCCACTTGATACTGGCTGCCAACTAGACATTGAGTCATTGATTACTACTCTCTTAGCCCTTAGCCTGTTGCTCCAGCCAGTTTCCTATCCACCTTACAGTCCATTTATCCAGCCAATACTTCCTTAGCTTGCCAGCTCCAGGACTGGTATTGTTTTGGGGCACTCCACTTGATACCAGTGGCCAGCTAGACATCAAGCCATTGATTGCTACCCTCTGAGCCTAATGCTGCAGCCAGCTTTCTGTCCATCTTACAGTCCATTCATCCAGCCTGTACTTCCTTAGCTTGCCTGCAAGAACGTTGTGGGAGACTGTATCAAAAACCTTGCTAAAATCAAGGTACACCACATCCATTGGTCTTCCTGCATCTACAGAGCTAGTCATTTCATCATAGAAGGCAGTCAGGTTGGTCAGGCATGGCTTGCCCTTGGTGAATCTATGCTGACTTTTCTTAATCACCTTTTTCTCCTCCAAGTGCTTAGAAATGGTGATGATCTGCTCCATTATTTTTCCAGGGACTGAGGTGAGGCTGACTGGTCTGTAGTTCCCTGGGTCCTCCTTTTTAAAATATGGGCTCTATGCCTGCCATTTTCCAGCCATCTAGGACCTCTCCTGATTGCCATGAGTTTTCAAAGGTGATGGCCAATGGCTCTGCAATCACATCTGCCATCTCCCTCAGCACCCTCAGGTGCATCTCACTTGGCACTGTGGACTATGTCCAGGTTTTCTAAATATTCCCTAACCTGTTGTTTTGCCACTGTTGGCTGCTCACCTCCTCCCCAAACTGGTCTTCCAGGTTCAATAGTCTGGGAACTGACCTTGCCTGTGAAGACTGAGGTGAAAAAGGTGTTGAGTACTTCAGCATTTCTGCATCATCTGTCGCTAGGTTGCCTCCCACATGCAGTAGGGGACCCACACTTTCCCTGATCCTCCTCTCGTTACTGACATATTTGTAGGGACCCTTGTTACCATTCCCATCCCTTGCTAGTTACAACTCCAATTGCACTTTGGCCTTCCTGACTTCATCCCTGCATGCCCAAGCAATACTCATATTCCTTCCTAGTTGTTTGTCCAAGTTCCCACTTTAACTCGGACTCTGATTTACAGAGAACAGCACTACTAAACTACAAATTGGTTAGATTTGGAATTGACATTGCTGCATTATTGGAAAAACTCTCAGATACAGGTTCTATCCAAGAGAATGACTACATCATATTCTGGCATGGGAAGCCAGCAGGAGAAAGAAGAGAGCAGGGAGTAGACTTTGCTATTAGAAACAGCTTACTATCTTCCTGTGAAAGCCTCATTGCTATATCTAGTTGATTCATGATGCTCAGAGTACACACACAGAACGGCGTCATTATATTGTTTACTTGGCCTGGTATTATTAAAACTTGGCCTGCTATTCTGGGCAGACATGTGACTGATAATATGAATGAAAATGGCCAGCGACAAGGTTCCCTTCAAGCTGCGCACATGTGTGGCCAAGCACAATTTAAAATCTTGCCGTGCACTAACCTAATGCTGCGCACCCACCCGGAGAGAAGCTGGGCATGGAGCACAGCAGAGACACCGGGGCTGGCGTGGGACACTTACTGGAGGTAAGCTCAGGCAGCAGCTCCTTCCTGAGGCAAGGCCGGGGTGGGGACAGGAGTTGGGGCAGAGTGCTTCCTTGCTCCCCAAGGTGAGGGAGGGATGGGAGCTGGGGCTCGTGGCTGGCGCTGGGGAACTGCTTCGCTCCTGAGCCATAGATCCTCCAAGAAAGGGGGAGATAAGTTCTCTAAGGCTGACAGCAGTCATTCCTTGCAGACCAAATATGCCCCAAGCGTCTTCTCTGCAGCAGCTCCTCCATAGGTATGCCCACCACCCCAAATTAAAATCAGCATCTGAAATCAAAGAGAAGACCTGCTGTGCCACAATCAGAGGCTCCAGTGAAATTTGCATAGTGCAGGTGGAGAGAGACTGCAGGACTCCGGGGAACTGCTCCACTCCCCAGCCCCGACGCCATGTGCCTCCTTGCTCCCCAAGGCGAGGCGAGGCAGGGGCTAGGACTGGGGTCTTGGTCATTTAGAAATTACACAAAGCCAGTTATCTTCTCTCTCTCAAAATTGGGAAATAGTCCCGTTCCGTGGAAACGGGTTAGCTGTATTTATGTCCATCCATCCATCCATCCATAGCCTGCCAAAACAAGGAAAAGGTTAACAGAGAAGACATCTGCACCCCACACACACTTCCCTTAATTAGGTAAATTAATGAAAAAGTAAACAATCACACCTTTAAAAAACATATGCATAGACTAAAATTATGAATTAAAATCTTTTATTAGCTTAGGTGAATACAGGAATACCACATATAAGCTTCTGAATAGTAGGCAAGAGCACACACCACCTGAGAATACAAGCCATGCTTCCGAATAACAAGGGGCAACAAAAGGGGGAGGCGGGACCGAAGCAGCGTGCTCATAGACCGAAGTGGCATGCTTACAGATCACTACACCTTGGAGGGAACATTGGCTAGCGAGTGTTAGAACTCTGTGCAAGTCAAAAATCTGTGTGTCACCAACACTCACTTTGCTGGGAAAATTACAAAGACAGTGGAAACATGCATGATCAGGACATATCCTGATCTTACATATTTCCACTGTCTTTTTTGTCATGATCTTTTTCAGGACATGTCCTGATCTTTTTTGTGCTGACATGTCCTGATCTTGCATGTTTCCACTGTCTTTTTTGTAATTTTTCCATCAAAGTAGGTGTTGGTGACACACAGATTTTGACTTGCATAGAGTTCTAACACTCGCTGGCCTTTTTCATTGGACCAGGCACAACTACCTGAAAGAAATCCTGCATATGAGGTCTTATCACAGTGCTGACTGTGACACTGACCATATCTTAGCTTGCTGCAGCATCAGAATCAATGCCAAAAAGACCCACTATAGCAAACCTACCAATCGTTCTCAGATTGATGTCAACCAAACTAAAGACATAGAAAGACTCCGTAACGAAGAAGTTAGGAAAGCAAGTTTACCTAACAACCCAGCCACTTGGGATAACTTAAAAATTAACATGTATAATGCTGCTATAACCGCACTTGGCAAAAAATACAGACTGGTTTCAAGAGCACTGTGAAACCCTTCTACCACTGGTTGAGAACAAGAGGACAGTGTTAACCATCTACAAGAAATCTCCCAACACTATAACCCTGGAAAATTTGAGGAATGCTCAAAGAGACATGCAAAAGGAGGTGAGGAGGTGCATCCCAAATTTTTGGCTCAAACTCTGTGATAATATTCAGGAAGCAGCTGATGCAGGTTATAGCTGTGAAATGTATGAAGGCATCAAATAAGCAATTGGTCCAGTCAAGAAGAAAACAGCTCCACTGAAAGACCTAAATGGAAATGTCATCACTGATAAAAACAACTCGAGCGTTGGATTGAACACTCTGGAATTCTGAAGTGCTCGAAGGATTACCATAGTTCAAAGTTATGATGGATTTAGACAGTGAGCCTACATTAGAAGATTTGCAGAAAACCATTAAATCAATCCCTGGGAACAAAGCATCTGGCAATGACTGTTTGCCTGCTGAAATCTACAAATGTGCCAACCATGAAGTACTTTGAAAGCTCAAGTTATACTGCTCTGTTGGAAAGAGGGAGCAGTACCACAAGATTTCAAAGATGCTTAATTTGTACAATTATACAAAAACAAGTGAAATAGAAGTGACTGTGACAACTATAGAGGTATTTCTCTGTTGAATATCATCAGAAAAATTGTCATTCACATCATGCTTCCTCTTCTGCAGTCTCTAGGTGACGGAATCTGTCCTGAAAGTCAATGCAGTTTTTGCTCAGGATGCTCCACCATAAGATATGATATTTTTGGTCAAGCATCTGCAAGAGAAATATAGAAAAAAATGAATACCACTGCACATAGCCATCATCAATCTGCTGAAGACCTTCAATATGGTCAATAGACAGGGCCTTTTTACTATTGTGAAGAAACTGGGTTTCCCCACACCCACCAACTGTTGAATATCATTTGCTCATTACATCAACATATGAAGGCAACTGTAGTTTATGAAAACAAAGAGTCAAACACTTCTGACATCAACAACAGAATGAAACACACGTGTGTCTTAGCCCCTGTGCTCTTTAACATTTACTTTTCATTCCTGCTTCTGCATGCATTCAGGGACAGCAGTGATGGCATTTATCTTCAAACCAGACTAGATGAAGGCTTGTTCAACAACAGAAGGCATGGAGTGAAAACCAAGGTGAAAGAGCTGCTTCTGAGAGATTTGCTGTTTTCAGATGATGCAGCCTTGGTTGCCCACAGTGAATCTTCCCTGAAAAATCACTTGGGCAGATTTTCTGAGTCATGCAAGAACTACAGGTTTACAATTAGTCTCAAGAAGACTGTGATCACGTACCAAGGGATAGAAGAATCAATACCTGACATCACGCTGGTAAACTGTTGGTGTCATTGACAGCTTTTGTTACTTGGGTTCTGAATAAGAATTGGAAATGCAACTAAGAATTTTGGGTTATTACCAAAGCATGCATAGAACAATAAGCTATTAACTAATGTGAAGATTGAATCTTCAAGACTTGTGTGCTGTCATCTCTGCTTTATGGTTCAGAAACATGAGCGACATATGCTAGGTACATCAGGAGACTGAATAGTTTCCACATGAGATGCCTGCGCAAGATCCTGAAAATAAAATGGGAAGACAAAATGCCAAACATAGAGGTGCTGGAGCATGCAGCACTGACACGCTTAGAAACCACTGTCAAGAAGAGGAGCCTGCAATGTCTTGGCAATATCAAGAAAGTGGGTATACTTGGATGACTGGTGCCTCCTGAGTTGGGGGGGGAGGCACAATTCATGGGTGGGCCTGGGAGCAAACCAAAAGCACCATATCCACTCCTATAAGTCTGCCAGAGCTTAGTGCCTCCTCCTCGCCCCCCAACACACTGCCAGGCCGCACAGCAAAAAAACTGACCTGTCTTGAACGGTGCCTAGTCAGGGGCCAATCTCAGGGGGGGCACATGCCCCTCTCCTCCCCCCCCCCCGGTTTCCCCCTACCAGTTGCCTGTGCATATACTCAAGAATATTTTGTACAGTGAGATTCAGGACATGTCTAGAAAGTGGGGTTACCCTCTATGGCATTACTATAATGTATACAATGATATGAACTCATTCAGCATTAGTGTAGAAAGCTGGGAGAAGTGCACAGAATCCCATCTGTTCTGGAGGGAACATCTAACACTGCATGCAACACAATATGAAGCTGCTTTGATCCAGAGGATGTAAGTGAAGTGAGATAGAAGAAAGCAGTATGCTTTAGACTTGGACTCAAAGTCAGACACCACATAGATCTGTGAAACTTGTAACAAATCATTTCACTCTCGAATTGGGCTTGTCAACCTCAAGCAGATTCATTAGGTACCTGATTAGACCTCTTACATGTACACCATGATCCAGAGTATTTATGGTTGCCTAATTATAAGTTACTTAGTTAAAAAATAGCAGACAGATCTATTTTATCAAAATTAATTTATCATGATTAGTAATAAGAATATATATTTTAGAGAGGTGTAATTGTCTATCAGCCAGTGAGATTTTAGCATTTTGTAAAAATGCCTTTGTAAACATTAAGGACTTTAACTGAATTTGTGGGAAACAGTCTAGCTGCAGTAGTATGAAGTTCTGTGCTAGCTAATTTATCCTTCTCAGATGATTGAATTAATCCTGTAGTGCTGGAACAAGTCTGTTTCTTTAAAGAAAGCTAAATTTTTGGGAGCAAAATCCAAGACAGACTCTGATACATAGACATTTGGAACCATAAGTCTATAGGGGTCAGCAAACTATGGCTTGTGGGTTGAATCTGGCCCTCAAAGAAATTGAATCTGGCACACAGCAGCACATAGCAGTATACCTTCTCTGCCCTGCACCGTGCATTTGTTTGCTGTCAATTCCTTTTGAAGCATGCAACCTACCTGCTTCTGCCTCAGCTCTCCCTTCTTTTTGGCAATGGCTTCTCTCACTCTGCTACTGCAACCACAGATTATCCTTATTGTCAGATTCACGGTTCCTCTTCTCCATTGGTGATCTGAATTGGTGGCACTCACCAGCAAATGTGAGGAGAGGTTGCAGTATGAGGGTGAAAGAGAACGGTCCTCATCACAGAGCAGGAAAGGTTGGGTACTTCGGAGGCAGTTGCTGTGGAGGGACATGGGAGCCTGTCATTCGTAAAAGATTTCTGTCCCCTGGTCTATACTGTTTCCAGCTCTGTATGGTATAGACATCTTAATGTGACATTATAAATCAGCTAATTAGCCTGAGTGTGGCACTACATGTCTATAACTATGTTGTAACCCATGTTTTGCAGTTCTCCCCAGACTTGGAAACAATGTAGCCATATACATATAGTTCTGTATCCTTCTAGCAGACACAGCAGGATGCTGCCTGCAATTATGGGAACACGTTGCAGAAAACAGTCAACCAGGACCACTTTTTAAAAAACTGTAGGCTAAATGTCCATATTAAAGGGAGTCTTGGGGACACTAGGACACAGACCCCAAATTTGCAACTGTCTCAAGAGAGTTGTTTGCTTTTGTCACAAACCTATCCATGGAGTGCATCCAAAGTGCTGAGTTTCTCTCTGCTGTCCTGTCACTTGTCCCAGGATGAGACCAAGGGTTGTCCTGAAATAACACCTTACCACTACAAGCCTCAGCTCCACTGCCTTTAAACCAGACCTCACAAATGCAAAGGGGGAATCTCTTCTAGCCCCAGGTAGATTCCCATTTGAGTTTAGGAAAAAACTTTAGGTTTCCTTTTCTATAGAATGGGCAGGCCTGGACTACTACTTGCCCAGAGGTCACTCTTTCCACAGACAATCTGTAAGATGACTAACAGTAAAAGGATAAGTTATACAGGAGGAAAGAATCATACAAGACATGCTGACCATAAGTTTGAAGACAGAATAGGAAAAGTACAGTTTCTTACCCTCATCTGGCTGAGCCCTGCTCATGTTTTTAGGGATCATCCAGCCTGCTGATTCTACAATCCCTGACAGCTGGCCCTTGGAAAAATCCAAAGATGTTATCTAACTTACAGAGAGCTCTTAAAATATCTCTTCCCCCTCTCCCTCCCCGCCCCCCACCATCAGCATTGTCCCAAATTCTACATGGGTCTTAGAATCCTCCACAAGTTTCCCTTCCTGGGACATCTGGCATTCCTCTAGTCCCAACTCCCAGGGGGTAGAACAGAGAACTCCCCTTCCTCCCAAGCCCTTAAAGACTCCACCAAGGCTCCTGTGCACCCCACCTGCCCCACTGATCCCCCCCTGCAGACCCCACCTGCTCCCCAATCCCTCTGATGCCTCCCATGGACTTTGGTAACCCTTTCCACCTACAATTCATCCCACAGACCTCACCACGCCCCTCCCAATCTTTTCCATGGACCCAGCCTACCCCCCAACCCTGCTTGTCCCTCAATCCTCCAAACCCCTCCGGCTAGCCCCCCCTCCATTTCCAAAAGAACTGACAAGGTTACTGGTTTCACTTGCAAAATAGACCTACATTTGTTCTAAATAAAGAGCAAATAGGCATGAAAAAGGCAGAAAATGAAGCTCTTGGATACTAAACAAGCAGGTATCTCTGGCAAAGTGTCATTTTTGTTTCACATTCTATGAAATGCTTTCTTGAAAATATGTACAAATAGAGATATAGTTCAAACTTACTTACAACAAATAAAAATGATCTTTAGACAAGTTGAATGTTGCAAGGGTTCAGAAATTGTGCCCAACCCTGCAAAATTTTCCCAACAGGAATAGAATCATAGAAAATTAGGATTGGAAGGGACCTCAAGCGGTCATCTAGTCCAACCCGCTGCTCAAAACAGGACCATCCCCAACTAGATCATCCCAGCCAAAGCTTTGTCTTGCCGGGTCTTAAAAACCTCCAAGATGGAGAGTCCGCAACCTCTTTACCTTAGATTGGGTGGAGAGTCCATGACCTCCTTACCTTAGATTGGGTGGCATTTTTTAACTGAATGCAACATCCTCCAACATCCCTGAATGTCTGTACCCAGCCCTAGAAATCTCACCTTAGTTCTACCGCTGAATCTTTAAGCTACATTCTTGCACAAATGTATGGCCTGCTATTAAGCTTATTAATAAAAAATGTTCAATACCTAGAGACACTAGGGCAAGTTAAGGCTTCTGTAGCAGCTGCATCTGATTTTCCTTAGTTTGTCAGGGTTTGGTATTATTCTTTGAACATACCACCTCTGCAAGTCCACCAAAGACAATAAGATGGCACAAGTGTAACTCAAGCAGTATTTTGACCTGTTTTTGTGTGTTTGAATACTATCTCCCATAATTTCTTCTGGAGCTTTGGCAGCCTTCAGATCATAAAACTAATTATTTTATATATTTGTGATTATCTTTGATATTTACCCATGAAAAATATATTGAATTAGAATTACCGTAAATCTCAGACATAATATTTTCTTTCCTGCATGGTTTTGATTTGAGAGTGCAGTAGTGTCACAACGTGATGATAGGTTATGATATTTCAGCATCAAACACATTAATTCAGACTGTAAATAGATAATAGCCAACCTGACCCTGCAAACCTGTACTTCTGTGCATGGTCCCATATGCAACTCACAGAAATGTATGGCTCTTCTTGACTTGCTGCTAACAAACAGGGAAGAATTGGTGGGGAATGTACTAGTAGATGACAACTTGGGCAGCAGTGACCACGAGATGATTGAATTCAGGATCCTGAGGAAAGGAAGGATGGAGAGCTGCAGAGTAAAGACCCTGAACTTTTCAAAAGCAGACTTATTCACTCAGGGAACTCATGGACAGGATCCCCAGGGAAGCCAGTCTGATGGGGAGATAAGTCCAGGAGAGCTAGCTGTACTTTAAAGAAGCCTTACTGAGAGTGCAGAAACAAACCATCCAAATGTGCAGGAAGACTAGCAAGTATGGCAGGAGACCAGCTTGGCTTATCAGGGAACTCTTCAGTTAACTAAATCACAAAAAGGAAGCTTATAGGAAGTGGAAACTTGGAAAAACAACTAGGGAGGAGTATAAGAATATTGCTCATGCATGCAGGAATTAAGTCAGGAAGGCCAAAGTGCAATTGAAGTTGCAGCTAGCAAGGAATGTGAAGGGTAACAAGAGTTTCTACAAGTATGTGAGCAACAAAAGATCAGGGAAAGTGTGGGTCCCTTACTGAATGGGGGAGGCAAATTAGTGACAGAATAAGCAGAAAAGGCTGAAGAACTCAGTGCCTTTTTCACCTCAGTCTTCACAGGCAAGGCCAGCTCCCAGACTACTGCACCTGGCGGACCAGTTTGGGGAGAAGGTGAGCAGCCAACAGTGGTGAAAGAACAGGTTAGGGACTATTTAGAAAACCTGGACCAGTACAAGTCCATGGGGCTAGATGGGATGCACCTGAGGGTGCTGAGGGAGTTGGCTGATGTGATTGCAGAGCCATTGGCCATCATTTTTTAAAATGCATGGCAATCGGGAGAGGTCCCAGATGACTGGAAAAGTGCCCATATTTAAGAAAGGGGAAAAGGAGGGTCCAGGGAACTACAGACCAGTCAGCTTCACCTCAGTCCCTGGAAAAATCCTGGAGCAGATCCTCTAGGAATCCAATTCTTAGCACTTGGAGGAGAAGATGATTGCATAAGATGTCAGCATAGATTCACCAAGGGCAAGGCCATGCTTGAGCAACCTGATTGCTTCTATGATGAGATGATGGCTCTGTGGATGTGGGGAGACCAGTGGATGCAGTACACCTTGATTTTAGCAAGGCTTTTTATACTGTCTCCCACAACGTTCTTGCAGGCATTCTAAGGAAGTGTGGGCTGGATATAAGGTGGATAGAAAACTGGCTTGAGCATTGGGCTCAGAGGGTAGCAATCAATGGCTTGATGTCCAGCTGGGCACTGGTATCAAGTGGAGTGCCCCAGAACAATACCAGTCCTGGAGTTGGTTTTCTTCATTGTCTTCATCAGTGATGTGGAGAGTGGTATAGGGTGTACCCTCAGCAAGTTTGCACCTAGGGAGGAAAAATGTCCAGCACACCTACAGCCTAGGGAATGACCTGCTGGGTGGCACAGAGGTGGAAAGGGATCTTGGAGTCCTAGTGGACTCCAAGATGAACATGAGTCGGCAGTGTGACAAAGCCATCAGAAAAGCCAATGGCACTTTATTGTGCATCAGCAGATGCATGACGAATAGGTCCAAGGAGGTGATACTTCCCCTCTGTCGGGTGCTGGTCAGACCGCAGTTGGAGTACTGCATGCAATTCTGGGTGCCACACTTCAAGAAGGATGCGGATAACCTGGAGAGGGTCCAGAGAAGGGCAGCTCGTATGGTCAAGGGCCTGCAGACCAAGCCCTACGAGGAGAGACTAGAGAAACTGGACCTTATCAGCCTCCGCAAGAGAAGGTTGAGAGGCGACCTTGTGGCTGCCTTTAAGTTCATCACGGGGGCACAGAAGGGAATTGGTGAGTATTTATTCACCAAGGCGCCCCCGGGGGTTACAAGAAACAATGGCCTCAAGCTAGCAGAGAGCAGACTTAGATTGGACATTAGGAAGAACTTCTTCACAGTTCGAGTGGCCAAGGTCTGGAACGGGCTCCCAAGGGAGGTGGTGCTCTCCCCTACCCTGGGGGTCTTCAAGAGGAGGTTAGATGAGTATCTAGCTGGGGTCATCTAGACCCAGCACTCTTTCCTGCTTATGCAGGGGGTCGGACTCGATGATCTATTGAGGTCCCTTCCGACCCTAACATCTATGAATCTATAAGTGACACTGAGCTAGGGAGAGTAGCTGATATGTTGGAGGGTAGGGTTAGGATTCCGAGTGACCTAGTCATATTGGAGGACTGAGCCAAAATGAATCTTATGGGGTTCAGTAAGGACAAGTGCAAAGTCCTTCACTTATGAGAGAACAGTCCCATGCTCCAGTACAGGGTGAGGGCTGACTGGCTGGGCAGCAGCTATGCAGAAAAGGACCTGGCAGTAACAGTGGACAAGCTGAATATAAGCCAAAACTGTCCTTCTTACCAAGACAGCTAATGGCATACTGGGCTAAATTGGTACGAGCGTTGCCAGTAGGTCAAGGACAGTGATTATTTCCCTCTATTCAGTACTGGTAAGGTGACATCTGGAGTATTGTGTTCAGTTTTGGGTCCCCCATGCAGAAAGGATGTGGACAAATGGAGAGAGTCCAGTGGAGGGCAACGAAAATAGTGGGCGGACTGGGGCACATGACTTATGAGGAGAGGCTGAGGGAACTGGGCTTATTTAGTCTAGGGAAGAGAAGACTGAGAGGGGATTTAATAACAGCCTTCAACTACCTGAAAGGGGGTTTAAAGAAAGGATGGAGCTAGACTGTTCTCAGTGGTGGCAAGTGACAGAACAAGCAGCAACAGTGTCACGTTACATCAAGGGAAGTTTAGGTTGCATATTAGAAAGAATTTTCTCACTAGAAGAGTAGTAAAGTGCTGGAACAGGTTACCCAGAGAGGTTTTGGACTTTATCCTTGGAGGTTTTTAAAACCTGGCTGGTATGATTTAGTTGGGGTGAAGGACTGCCTGTAGGGATGTAATTGACTAATTAATCCAGAGGGTTGTTAATCCTCTATGACCCACAGGTAGTCAGGTTTGGGGCATTAAAGTAAGTTGATTTCCCTGAGCATTGATCTACTTCCCGACCCCACTCAGAGTTACAAAGAGTAGTTACACACTTCAACACAGGTAGGTTGAGCAATATAAGCTGTATTATACAACAAAACCCGTGCAACAATTACCCAATGAATAGTCCCATAACACCCGAGCCTCAACACAATAAAATACACCCGGCGGGACAATAACCCAACGCACATCCCAAAACCAATGTCCCAGGTCACACAACCAATCAACCACACGTTACAATGAGCTTCGGTCACTACACAGTTAACTGCTATGAAACTTCACACACAACCCAGAAACCACAGATGGCAGCAAGAACACCCTGGGCCTAGTCATCAGGAGAAACCCTCTAACTGTCCCTGAGGATTTCTGGCTTTTCCCTGCGTAGGTACTCAGTACCTCAAATAGGGAAAGGGTAATACTTTACCCAACTGTAGCTTCCTAATGACCAGGAACCTGCACTCGACGAACTCCCACACCCCGAAAGCCCAGAGTCAGGACTGTCCTGCCAGAGTGAGAGCGAGGCTGAGCCCCAGCCCCTGCTGGTCGCTCCGGACAGGATTGATAGCCTTCTAATCACACCACCTGTCACTCACCCAATGGTCCAACCATCGTCCTTTTCACAATACCCAATCAAATTCAAACCTGGGCAATACTTAAAAGGACCAATCAATTGGAACTATTTCAACTCAATACAAGCAACATTATCATAATTAACATATCAACATTGATAAACAGTTGCATTACCATTATATGCTGCTCATGCCCAGACCTTAAAAGTAGGCCATGACTTCATCAAAGCTGAGAGTTCAAACCCTCTAGAAACTTCTCACCTCTAGTCATATGGCGCATATGTCGACTTTCACTGTTCTACAGGGGATGGTCCTGCTTTGAGCAAGGGGTTGAACTAGACGACTTCCTGAGGTCTCTTCCAACCCTCATTTTCTATGATTCTACTCCTCTTGGTAAAGTTTTGCAGGGTTAGGCACAATTTCTGAACCCTTTCAGCATTCAGCTTGTCTAAAGATCATTTGTATTTGTTGGAAGTCTGAACTATATCAGTATTTGTACACATTTTCAAGAAAGCATTTCATAGAATGTGAAACAAAAATGACACTTTTGCCAGAGATACCTGCTTGTTTAGTATCCAAAAGCTTCATTTTCTGCATTTTTCATGCCTATTTGCTCTTTATTTAGAAACAAATGTAGCTCTGTTTTGTAATTGAAACCAGTAACCTTGTCAGTTCCTTTGGAAATATAACAGTTGCATGCTTATTAAAAGCCCAGAGTACTAGTGTTGCTTCTTATCCTTCATGTAAAAAAAAAGTTGTCTTTCAAGCTTGATATTCCCTATTAAAAACTGGAGTGATAGGTTTCTTGTCACTTCCTTTTTTGTATCTGGAAAATATATTTATATTATGTATTTAAAAACATAATTATCCACAGTTTTTGCATTGACCCTTATTTGCTTTAGTTTTGTTTGATTATTTTTGGTTTATATGCTAATTCTCCACTCCATTACCTCACCTTTTCACCAGTTTACCACCATTACTTTCAGTGATTTACATTGATGTAAACTGACATAATGAAGTGTGGAACCACATATAATGTTCTCTGTTTTTCTTGGTTTTTGCTATTTAAAGATGATTTTCCTGGACAGGAGCAGATAATTTGTACATAACTGCTAAAAGTTTGATTAAGCAGGTTTCAGAGCTTCATAAAAACATATTGAATAAAAATGTATCATGGTTTCATATTTTAGTAGTTATAGCATTGCACCCAACACAATTAACCATCTGGTATTAGAAATATAGCAAATTTTTTTTGTGTTTGCAGGAAAAGACAAACAGCTTTTTTCCTGTCAAAATATCCTTTTATATATTTTTGAGAATCAAGTTACAGAAAGGCCAGGAACCTATTAAATATTTTTTTTTTCATTAAGCACAGCACTAGGGATATGCTTAGACTTGATGAAAAAAATGAGTAATGTCACACTGGAACTATTGAAGTTACAGTATATGCCTTTTTCCAAATGACTCCTAATTTCCTGCTGGTCTGGTACAGAATATATGACTCATTTTTTAAATGATCCAGCTTCAAAATAGAAACGATGTTGTTTGTATTTTATATAAAGAAAAGCCTACTATGATGATTACCCAAAGCAACTGTTAGAAACAGGAAGATATACAATATGACTTACACTGGGTATGCGCCACATGGTAAACTGTATCTTCCAGCCAAAAGTAATAACCACAATTATTAGCATTTTGAATCAGCAGATTACACTACACATTTATCATTGAAAAGAACTGATCCACTCTTCATTACCTGTACTACCCAGCCACATTTTCTGTATTACATATTTTTACCGTTTACATATTGTGATTCAAAAACGAAGAGCAACTCTGTCGCTTGGGACACAGCTGCTGAAATATCATATAGATAACCATCTGGTGCCTGGTTCTGGTTGATTGAATTCCAGCTGGAGATTTAAATTTGTATTCAGCAGTAACAGCAGAAATAGAGGGGTGCATATTATTCCACTGGAACTACCCCATTGGGGTGTTTCACTGAGATGTATTTTAACAAGAATAGATTGTACATTGCTACTTGGCTTAACACTTCCACTGATAGTAGGTTTATTGATACAACAAAAAATATCATGAATATGCCTGCTTTTGTCATTTGTTGTACTGGGACAAATTCGTCCACCCTAGTCAGAGTTACACCAGCAATTAATTTAATTTAAAAGGACAAAACATGCTTTAAATTTAAAGAGAGCAAAGCCTCATATTAAATAGGTAATATATTGTGATTATTTTCAGTAAGTGAAGGGCCAGATACAAAAGTGGACTTAGGCAAATAAATGGGACTTGGGAGGTATTTAGGCACTCAAATCCACAATTTTGGTCCCAAAAACACCATCTCTGCTGCTGCCTAAACTTAGCAACATCAGCAGTCTGGAGGTATTGTTCTCCAGGATCTTATATTCTAGCAGAGCTGCAGTGAGCTCCTTTAGTACCTTGGGTGGGCGGGGGGAAAAGGGGTATGGACTACTGTAGATGGGGTAGGAGGTGAGAGGCATAGGAGGGGAGGGGGGGGGGAGCAAATTTTACCTGTCTGCACTCTCTGCACAGTGAAGACAGCAAAGGCAGCATCAGCACAGGCAGCAGCAGCTCTATGGTGTAGGCTGTGGTGCCAGGTTCACTTCATTTCCCCTCTATTCCTAGGTACATTATTAGGTACAGAGCTGTGCCTGTCATGTCAGAGACTCCTGGGGAGGGAGAAAGGACAGACATCCTTGCTCCCACATCCCAGATACACTGCTGGCTATGGAGCTGTGCCTGCCTGGCTCCTAGGGCCAGGCGGTATACAAGTACCTCTGGCACCCCTCAGTCAGCATTGGGGGCTACTGCCCAACTTACCCTCTGTCCCCACAGTTAGGCTACTGTTGCACACAACCACTGAAGGCCTGACACCGAGGGCCTTCTTATATATTACATCGAGTTGCACAAATGTTGATCAGCTTAATACTAGCTTGCAGTCACACCTTCAACTTGAGCAGCACATCTGTGGGGAGTGGCCATGGAACAGGAGTTTGGTTATGCAGATCAAGAGATAATTCTGCCTTGAAGTGGATTCACTTTGAGCTGCATAAAGAGTGCTTTAAAATGCTTAAAGATATTAATGTGCAGACTATCCAAGAGTTAAGAGCTGCAGGAGCCACCCAAAATTAACATGCAACAAGGCCATGAGACAAACAGACAGGCACCTAGCTTGTGCCTAAACCTGCAAGTTGGCATTTCTCTCCTTATTGCTTGAAGAGGATCAGCATGATAGCATTCTCCAAGCATTCCTAATGCATAACATCCTTCAGGCCCGATGTAGGTAAATCAGCCATAATTCCCCAAAAGGTATAGGAGCTACACAGTAGACACCCAAAGGGCACATCTACATAAGATGCGGCGCTGTAGTGTCCATTGGCAAAAATCATGACGCTGCCACTATGTCACTGTAGCAATGCACTTCCTTATTATAGTGAGGATGGAGCAGCCAAAAATAACTGCGTGGCCATCACGGCACAGTACGGGCTATTACTGTGCCATCTTTTAGTACTTCCAAAAGGTGGAAGATAAAGATAAATGATGGCACAGTAACAAAGGTGCTGTACAGCCACGTATAGACATGCCCAAAGAGTCACACAGGTACAGAGGGAAACAGCATGGGTGTGATAGATACTAGGTTTGAGCAAGAAGCAGAGAATTTTTATGAAGAGACAGCAGATGAAAGAGCTAGAAATCAGTGCTTATGGTAGCTAGGTAGTGATGGGGAGTTGGTTATTAGAACAGAGGGTTAGTGGGATGCCTTGAGACGCACAGAGTGAGGGTATGGGATTGCTGTGGTAGCCAGAGAAGGGGCAGTCAGGGTATCATTTGAGAATAAATGTGAGGACTGGGTGAGAGTTAGGGAGGTTTACTTGAGGGTGAAAGAGGGAGAGGAATAGTTAGGGTCCAAATTCCAGCTCAATATTTACTGGACCTTCTCTAGTTTTCTGGGCATATCAGGCTAAGTTTGCTTACAGAATTTTAACCAGGATGCCTTGGGGACAACTGAATTACTGTAGCTTAGCTATATTAGATAGTGTGTCCTTTTACAGGGCACTGACATTTCTGATGTTGGCCTATGGGTCCTTTTACAGAGTCATTGCACAGTCCATTGCTACCAGCATACTAGATCTACTCTTGGAGCCAACATTTCACACAGCACAGATTGCATGTAATTCCCATATGACCCAGTGATTCATAGGAAAAAAAATAAGCTGGAGTTGTATCAAGCTGCACAATTCCCAGAGAGACTCAGAGGACTGATGTGTGCACAAGTACAAATTATCAGATACCAGATATGCCTCAAATATAATAAGAGTGTAAAACCTGAATGGAAGTCATGGGCATTATAGCCAGGTCCAATGCCTGTTTTGGTTCTAGTCTGGCCTCTGCAGCTATTTTGTCCATGGGGATTCCCACTACGGAAATCTGTTGGGTAAGAGACATCATGATATTTGCCATATGGCCTTGTCATACAGAGCCCAAATTCAGAACACCTGTTCTGTTCAAGCCTTCTCAGGCCATTACTCTAGGCATCACTTCTGTTTAGGTTTCTACAGTCAATAATCTTTTAAGCTCTGATGGAGACACCTTTGTGGATCTAACAGATGCAATGTTGAAGGTATCTCCCTTGCAAGTCACATGTATGTTGTCTTCTTGCCAGCAGAGTTCTGTCATTATCAGTAAGGATCCTGGTTTTCTCCAATTTAAAAAAATCCCCAATTTTCAGATTAAAAAAAGTAATCCCAAATCCACATTTGTCTGTGATTTTTAAAATGAAATGACACTATATATTTTTTCTATTTCTAATATTATAAAAGCCTTCATCTGTCTGTCTGTAACACTTTATTTACACTCTGATTGGTTGTCTGAAACAACCAATCAGAGTGTGAGCATCCAGACAGCAGGTGGCGGCAGCGCTGCCATGACGGAGTTGATGAGGGTTGGGGGGAGGGCGAGACCCTGGGCCCAGCCCTGGCCCAAAGCAGTGGGGGTGGGGAGGGGAGGAGTGGCCCTGGCCGGGGGGGGAGGAAACAGCAGGAGCCCCATGACGGTGGGGGCACAGGGGATGGAGTAGGGACACAGGGGATCCCCCCTGCCCTGCTAACTGCAGGCGGTGGTGATGCTCCCTGCGGGTCACAAAAACTGAGCAGATGGAGGGGAGGGGGACAGGGCCAGTACGACTGGCCCCACCTTCCTCCATTCCCTTCAAGGCATGAAAATGGAGGGAGGGGGGCGATGCCAGTGCCACTGGCCGCGCCTCCTGTCCCTGCAGGCAGTGTTGACAGAGCAGATGGAGAGGCGCTGGCCCCACCTGCTCCCAGCCCTGCTGCCCACAGGTGGCGACCAAGGAACAAGGGGAGAAGTGGGCCCAGACCCCAGGAAGCAGGGAGTGGGGGAACGGGGTCAAACAAAAAGCAGGGGTGGTGCTGGATGCGGGGCTCTGTCCCTGCCCCTCCCCCATGACACCAGGGAAGGACAGGTGGGAGAGGAGCCCCCCGGTCCCTCAGTCCTTACTGTCATGGTGGCGCTATCCCCACCATGGAGGTTGGGGTGGGCCGCATGGGGCTGCATGGGGCTGCAGGCGGATCCAGTGAATGTGGGGGTCCAGGTGAGGTGGGATGGCCCACAGGGCCAGAGGCAGAACAGCGGCAGCACCTGGAGCATTGGGGGACCCTCCCCACTATCATTCTTGATGGCCAATTGGCTAATATATATATATTATATATATATTGAAACGACACTCTTTATATGAGTGTCATTTCATTTTAAAAATCACAGACAAATGTGGATTTTGGGTTACTTTTTTAATCTGAAAATTGGGGATTTCTTTTTTTTTAATCAGAGAAAACCAGGATCCTTGATTATCGGTGTGCTGCCTAGCAAACTGGGTAGTGCTACTCATGAAGTATCAGTAGGTTAATGGTCCAACTTATAAGGAGCAAGAGAATTTTAAAGAGGATTTTTTTAAAGCTGTGCTGTGTACATGCCTCCCAAAAACCTCGGGATGTGCCCCCTAAACTAAAACCATGTTTCCCAATCTGCTTACTGAGGATGACTGTCATGGAATTCAGCATGTCTGGGCTGAGGTGACTCTGGCAGCCCTGAGGCACACAGCCTCTTTATGGGGATATTACTGTGCCTTTATCTTAAGGTCTTTTAGCTGTTTTTGTAGTACCTAGAATTGTGAAAAAGTAGGTTTGGAAGGGACCTCAGGAGATCATCCAACCCCGGCCTAAAGTAGGATCATCCCCATCTAAACCATCCTGTAAAAGTGTTCACCTAACCTATTCTTAACAACTGCATTAAAACCCCTCATCATCAAATACCAGGCACAGTGCCCCAAGAACAGCCAGCTGGCCACAAGTAAGGCAGGGGGATAAGTGCACTGTCACTACCAATATCCTACCACTGCAAGGACAGGAAACTTGTCAAAATATACCTGAAAGATCCAAGGAAGGGGCCCAAAGTCCTTCTACCCATATTGAATTCCTAGCATATCATTGTGCTTTGAGTGGAGATATATGTATTTGTTGGGGCGGCGGGGAGAAACCCCCATACCCACACACACAAGAGCTATAACAATGATAAAAATAAAAGAAATACAGAATACAGATTAGGAAGATTTTAAAAAAGCCTAAGGTCCTTGTTACATATTAATTTTAGGTGGCTCCTGGCAGGGTTTGAATTAGATTCTGACTCTTGGTGGGGGGTCTGCAGTGGTGGCAGCCAGAAGCAAGAAGGAGCCGCTGCCGCGTGAGATGCGGAGTGTGCCAGGGGTTCTTGTCTCTTATAAGGAAGCTTTCATCTCTTATGGGAGAAGCTCAGCCCCTTCCCTGGAGCTCCCCCGAAATTCAAACCCTGGCTCCTGAACTGTCCACACATTAATACCTGATACTGCTTTTAAGCACACCTTATGAATTCCAAAGTTATGCCTCTCCAGGGCAGGATGCTCTCCGATCTGTTACCCAGCTTGTGTACCCTGGGGATACACCCCTCTGTGGACAGACATGAGGCAGGGGGGCTTGCACGCAGTGGCTGCCGCCACCACCCACCACCCCATGCCATTGCCTCCCAGGAGCAGGGCTGGGTGTGGTGGTGAGGGCAGTGGCACCCTCTGCAGGCTGCACAGGCGCCACTTGGCTGGTGGCTCCCCAGGCTGTTGACGGGCAATTGGCTGGGCCTGGGGCTTATCAGCAGCCCACGGAGCTGCACGTGCAACTGGCCATGGGAAAGCGGGCACAGCAGCAGCAGCGACCATGGCACAGTGTGGTAGGTGATGGTGGTGGCGGTGTGGGATGGTAGTGGTGGCTGCTGTGTGTTCCCCTCCACGTGTGAGTACCCCCTTCCCCTGCCACCACCCGAAGGAGTACACTTGTTAAAAAAGATTGAAAAACCCTGCACTAGGGTGTAGTTACTCTAGGCTATACCTTAGTTTAACTCTTCCCCCACTGGCCCAGATTAGGCCCACTGTCCCCCTGCCCCCTTATCCTCCCCAGCACCCCAAATCCCTGCTCACTGCCCCCCTAATCCCCACTTCCTTCTGGCTGCCTGTGCTGTCAGTTCTGCCTGGGGGAGCAGGCAGGGAAGGGTTAACCTGCCTGCACAACTGCCACCACTGCTGCTGTGGCTCCCTGGGCAGGCTCAGCCCTGAGAAGAGGCCAGCAGTGGTCAGGACAGATTGCTGGGCAGCTGCAAGTGGGCGGGTGTGGGGAAGGCAGGGGAGCCCTGAATGGCAGATTCTTACCTTTCAGTCATCTAAGTCCCTGCTGGCCTGGAGTGTGACTGGAGTAGCACTACCACTGATCAACATGTGTGGCTCACAGTGTAAGGTGTACCAAGGCCCTTAAGCCAAGGCCATTGTGATTCCATTAATATGAGTGGCCATTCCCCAAAGATGAATCTCCTAAATTGCAGTCCTCCAGCATCCCAGGATGTAGTGTCTCCTCCCCTCCCCTCCTCTTCTATATGGACAAACTTTCTACCTCCTGAACTCTATGTTCGGGGAGCAGTTCTGGCACCAAGCCAACTCCCCCTTCCACCCACGGTGGTGTGACCTTCCAACCCCATGCAGACAGCCAGGGGAACACATGCAGCTAATCATTTCACAAGGCAGGGTTCAGTTCAGGAGTGTGGTCTAGAGGTTCCAAACTCAAGCAAGCACTGTCACCAATCAACATTTGAGCAGCTCAACATGCTGCATGTAACAAGGCCTGAGTCAAAAAGGTCAAGTGTCAAAATGGGTTGAAGTTATATACTAGAAAGTGAAGATCAAGTGAACATTGTTTCACTGTACGACTGTAATTAACATATTGATTTTCTAGATCTGATCTGTGGTCTGCTGCTTTGGCTTTCTATGATGGATATTCATTCACAGGATACATGATGCAAGCATAGCTCCATTACATCCCAGGTATGCCTGCCTTTTTGGGCTTGCAGATTCCTACCTGCTTCCAAAGAGGTCCAATGACCCTTCACACCATCTTAAATGAAGGGCAGTGATTAAATGGATAATCCCAGTGAAGTAAAGCTCAAACTATAACAACAAAAAGATGAGATAAAAGGATTGTCTAAAACTGGAAAAGTGTAGTTTTAAATACATTCTTTCCTTCTTCATGCACTCTTTCCATCTTCTTTTATCTTATCTTCAAACTCTATAATAAAAAATGAAGATTATTACTACTGTAAATTGTTACTTAACAATTTGTTCTGAGCATTTTCCTGATAAAAGGAATAGATTTTTCATGTTAGAATGTATGTATGGTAGTGAAGTGTCAAAACATTTTAAATAGCTGCTAAACAAGCTGCATTTTTATTAACATTGTCATGTAGTACTTGATCAAATAATGAATACAAAAACCCTACTGTTCCTACACAGAAAAAAAAAAGTTTTGTAAATAAAGGCCCACATCCTTCCAGCATTAACTGTGTTAGACAGTGAATTATGTCTTGTAGAGTAATTTATGTCTATAACCATCTACAAGTTAATGAGAGTTTTGTCAGAATAAGTTCAGAAGTGAAAGCACAGTGTTACAGGAATACCCATTTGTGCTCCTCCCATAAAAGCTATCTTAAAATTACAGTGTACTTGGTAGCCATGTTGGTCTGAGACAAAAAGACATACAAAAAACTAGAACTCTTGGTTCCAAAATGATACCTTTATTAGACCAACTGGGAAATTGCAAGAAAATTGTCCTTTTCTGCAAGCTTTTGGGATTGAAGTCCCTTCGTCAGGCTCTGGGAAAAGTATAGATGGTACAAGTTGGTAAAAAGTCCCCTTAGGTAGGAAATAAACTTTATTTTTGCATGGAGGGAGCTGAAGATAGAAGCTGTCCCTCTGGGTCCATGAGAGTGTCTTTGTGAGCTGTGCTGAGTAGCTCTTTGATGTGTAGATAAGGTAGAATTCCCTCCCTGGAGGTGTCAGATGGCAGGCAGGGAAGTAAAAAAAATCTTTCTTGTTGTTCTGCAATGAAGTTTAAAATCCAAAATCCAAAAAAACATGGAAGATGCCGAATTTGAGCCAATTTTGGATCACTCTTTTTGGCTTCAAAGCACCTTTTGGGGCTTTAGCCATCCCAGCCTTAGCTCCTTTTTTTATCTCTCACCCACCCTCAGCCTCAGTTCACTGTCTGAAACCCCAGCCCCGACTTAGTCAAGCCCCTCCCAGGGCTCCAATTTCACTCTGTAAACCTCAGCCTCCTAGTTTGGGTCTAGCTCCTACCCCTGGAAGTAGGGAGAGCTTCCCAGACACCTCCACCCACAGCCTCCTTGGTCCCTCTATCCACAACTTATTCCTCTGGTGCAGTTCAAAAACCACCTAACTGGTCCTGATGCAAAATAACCCCCTGGGCTGGTTGGACTTGACTCCAGTGTCCAACCAGCTTGGCTAGAAACTGTACCCGACAGCAGCCGCACTCCACAGCCCTGTCCCTTCCAGTCATCATGTGACCCCGTCTCCTGCACTCAGGGCCCTGGTGCTGTTAATTCTGCTATTAACTGCCTGCCCTTTTCTATCCCCTGGCTCAGTTTGCCTGGGTAGTTACTACCTGCTGCTACTTTGCCCGCACTTTGCCCCTGCCCCTATTCCTAGTAGTAGGGGCAGAGGTGTCCTGTTCCACATACCAACATTTCCTGACCTGGCCTGTGTTTCATTTTGGGTCTTTATCGTACATTAGATTTTAAGATTTCCAAGCCAAAAGCATATCTACTTACACGTTTCATAAACTACCATGTATGTTTGCAATGACACTTACACAGTAACATAATGAAGTCTAAGCTACTGGGGCATAAACCCAGACACTGATTACTGGGGGACATGCTGGAATGGAGGCACTGGAGTAGCAGCAGGGGCTGTGCTCAGCACAGGCTCGCTCAGGGGCTGGAGGCTGTGGCTGTCCAGACTGGAGGCAGAAGTCCCTTTGTCACCTTACTTAATCTCCCCATGCTGTGCAGTGAACAGATGCAAGGGCAGACAGCCCTCTCCTCAATCTCACTTCCATGCCCCCTCCCTTCCTCCCAGATACTACTGCTGCTGCTGCAACAGCTATGAAATTAACTCTCTCACAGCTGCTGCTGAATAGAGGTTTTTACAATGTTATTCCACATATAAATTGGCAGTGGCTATGAGAGAGTTAGCCTTGTAATTGTTGCAGCATCTGCATCTCTCAAAGTGGAAGGAGAAAGAGACTGAGGAGGTGACTCTGGCCCTGCTCCCTGAAGCTGGGGTCTTCATGGGTGGGTCTGTGCTACAGTAACTAAGACTCTGCCTGTGCTCCCACCCCACTTCTTCTGTGCTCAGCACAAACCCCTTCCCACCCCTGGCTTTGTACAATGCACTGAAATAGTTAGTTATGCCTCTGCAATTATATTATAACAACCACAATAACCAAAAATTAGGACTGGTTGAGAATTTTCCAATTAAAAAGTTATTTAATTAGAAAGAGATGACTTGTCAAACCCAAAATGTTTTGTAGCTGTTTCTATGACTTTTCATTGAAATATCAGCAACAGGAAGCCTGGTCTTTTTGGGATAGCTCAGAGAGAGTCCCCATGAGATATGAGTAGATAATTTCACCACAAAGAAAAAAATATGAATTTCATTTCATGCAGTAGTTCAAAAAGTCTAGTTCATCCAAATTGCAAGGAACATTTTCTCAAATTCAGAATGAATACGAGTACAGAATTCTAAATTTCAACCAGCTGACTTACTGGCAGTGATGTATTTGAATGAAATCTTGTCAGAAAACAATCCCCAAATTTATCATTACAAGATTAGATTACATTAGGACTGACTTTAGGAGATTTGAACCAATTTAAATGTGTCTGTTCAGAAGTGTGGGGGCCGAGGGGAGACTGAGGATCGGGAATCCTCGGGAATGCTAGCTGGGGTTGTGGCTGCGATCCCATGACGGGCAGATGGGTACTCTCTATCACCGGAGTGGAATTAGGCACAGACGGGACATGCATCAGTTAGAAAACAGAGATGGCTTTACTTACACTGTAGAGTCGTATACAGCGCAGGCAAGAAGTAACTTCACACTTCAATCATAGTTGCAACAATTCTAATCTCTAGTCGCTAATCGAGGAGCTCTTGTAGACCGGGTAGCTCGGGTCTAACTCGAGCATGCAACACGGAGGATACATCGTAAGGCTTCGACGATGGGGAGTCGTTGGCAGGTGATCAAACTGCTGGAGTTCCACTCCAGGGGGAATTGCGGAGTTCTCCATCTAGGGCGGAAATGCCCCTAACCTTTTATACGGCTAGCGAGCCAATTGCCAGCCGCCACGTGGGAATAATTTAACATCGGCCAATCGTGTTATGCAAATCTGCATATCCTCGGCGGGAACTCTATCCATGCCGGAACTCTTCACCATGCCGAGAATTCCCCTGCCTTACCATGCCTTGTGCTGGAAAGTTCCACTGTGTCGAGGCACTGATCCAAATCAGCTCTGACAAGAAGGAAAATAGATCATTTATCTTAAGTAACCGTAAGTAGTTGTAACTTGGAAATCTTAGGATGCTCATGGCAATATTGAGACCTGCCTATTGGCCACTTACGTAATAAAACTCCTTGGAGGGCAAATGGGATTGCCAGCATTTCAACTATAATGTGACAGTAGATTAAAATCCAACTAACTGTCATAGCAACAGTTCTATAAATGTTCTTTGTTAATTTTAAGAAAAAGGAAAAACAAATCTTAGCTAAGGTGTGTGGCACATGGGTGTGCTGTAGTGCTCCATTTTTCCTTCTAAGTGGTTTATAATGTGAAAATTTTTTATTTCTTCTGTAAACTTAGAGGGGTCTTCTTCTGTTATCCTGATCAAACACACAGGCCTCATCAAACATTGGTACCACCAGGTGTTAAAATGGGTGCTCTACATGTAGCAACTGTATACAATGCCTCTTTGGTGGGGCTGGGATGGTGATTGGCTGAAAAACAGATAAAATCCACGTGCATATGGTTAACAATGCTCTTCTAGTAAATTTTGGGCAGGACCGTTAATTTATTTGCCTAGTTTGGCACATTATTCATTTGCAGTAAGCTGTTAGATATTGTTATTTTGATGTGTGGCTGGATACCTTAGTTATTTCATGCAATTTTCAAGTTGACAATTTAAGGGTACAGAGTTTACATATGGATTTTTATTCTCCTTAGCATGCTGGTTTCACTGCTGAATTGTGTATTCTTTGAAACAAACAACGTTCTTGATGCAAAGGGGCTAAGACCAGGGATGGATCCACTGGCATGCCATGGTGCAGTTGTGTTGCCCTGTGGGGTCAGGCCAACTCTCAGGATCTCAATATTGCGCTGTTAGGAGGGTGTGACACAATTGCACATATACAAACACACAAATCAATTAGGTACATACACACACATATACACACACTACCAGCTCAGGCACATACACATCCAAACCAGCCTAGGCACATGCATACCTATCACCAATTCAAGCACATACACCATACACCCCAAAAGTTAGACACAGATCACTAATTCGTATATCATGCACACAATGACATATATATATATATATATATATATACACACACACACATACGCACTTACCAGTTCACACACATACAACCCACCTACACATACACATAGGTAAGTTCCTAACTTGGATGGTACAGTGTGTATGTGTGTGCCTGGGGTACCTGGGATACTTGGAGGAAAGTTCAGGTGAGAGAGAGAGAGTTAAAGTGTAGGGAATGAAAGTTGCAAAAACCAGGATTACAACTGGTGGACTACAGAGAAGCTGGCTGAGGAATTGAGGCTTGGATTTACTTAAGGTAGACTGGGACTGGAAACTGAGGAAGTTGGGGGGTGAGGGCAGATAAGTGTTGGCAAAGGAAGAGACAGCCAGGAAAGAAACTAAGGCAGAAACCTGGTTGCTCAGGGGAAAAGGAAAAGGCAGTGGGGATAAGACAGTGGCAAAGAAACAGGGGGGGTTTGCAGGCAGAGAGGAGCTCAGGACAGGTGTTGGAGGTGGTAATGAGCCAGAAGCTGGAGAGGGAGAAATGAGACAGAAGTTAGAGGGGCAAGAAGCAGAGATTGGAGCAGGGCCAAACCATAGTAAAGCAAAACCCAATTTAGGGGTCCAAATAACAGTTTTATTACACAGACAACACACTACACAGCCCCATGAAGTTATTGGTTCACACACATACACATAAGCAGTCACAATGGCAGCAGGAGAAAGAGACTCAGTGGAAGGGCTGGAGTCCAGGTAGGGAAGAGAAGCAGAGTCCAAGTCCTTGGTTGAAGAAGGGGTGGGAGGTGATAGCTACCTATCCAGGCTGGAAAGGGGTCCTTGTCCAGTAGGTGTTGTCCAGAGGGGGGTCGCCAGCAGGGCCTCTGGGTGGATAGGTGGTGTGGCATGGTGCTGGTCCAGATGGAAAGGGCGTCCCAAGGAGTCAGTCTTCACTACCTCTTTTATGGGACAAACTACCTCTAATCTCCTATGGGGAGGGCCTGTCCAGGCAAGGTCAGTCCTGTTCCAGAGGGCTCCAGGTGTTCTTACTGAGCATGTGCAGCCTGGCACAATGGTGGGTTGCCTCATCTTTTGTTTCTTGAATGCTGATGGGTAGTTCCAAGGGCTGGGTCATTGGTCCAGGTATTGGTGTTGATGGTTAGGTCATTCAGAGGGAGCTAATTTTAGACCTAGTGCCATTGTCTCTCAAGCACCCTCATTCAGCCCCATTTATTCAGGAACCAAGTTACATAGGAGGGGTAGGTGTGAGTTATGGGTTACACAACCAGGATGTGTAGGATGGAGACTTGACAAACAAAATGGAAACTTGACATGACTTATGCTAACTTACATATATGTAGGCCTAAATCATATAGTACCAGTAAAACAGTAATATAGAACAGTAAAAATCCATATAAACATAATAATTATACAATATAAAGAAGGAGAAAAAACAAAACAAATACAACTTGCTACCAAAATAAAATGCTGAAGCTTATCCTATGTCTTAGCTCACTTATACTTATCTAGGGAATAGAGAGGGAAAGAAAAAGTCAGAAATGGTTGGGGAAGGGGAGCAAAACTGGGGGTTTTGCTACAGTTGCAGCCCTGCCCCTTTATTTCTTCTCTACTCCTGCTTTCCACATCAACTGTCCAATCCTGCCTTCCTCAAGCAAAGACCCTCGTCTCAGGGCCCAGTCTCTTTTACTGAGCCTGGCAGGCAGTAAGTAGCAGCTGCTGCATCCTCGTAACTTAGGGGTGGGCAATTATTTTGGATGGAGGGCCGCTTACCGAGTTTTGGCAAGCTGTCGAGGGTCTCATGGGTAGCCTCGCCCCTTGACAGGTGCCCCACCCCTTGACAGGTGCCCTGCCCCCTGGTTGCCATCTTGTGACTGGAAGTACCCCCAAACCCCTGACCTTTGCCATCAGAAGTCCCTCCCCTTGCCCCCAGAAGTACTTCTTTCAGAAAGGGGTTTTGCCATCTTAGAACTAGAAAAATAACAAATTATATTCCAAAAATTGAACATCGACAACATTCATTAATTTGATTTCAAAACTTATTTTTCTCCTGATTTACATACATTTGTGTAGTGTACACAGATGTGACTGCACAATAGCTTAAAATGAACTCTTACTCTTGTATATTGTGGGGGTGGGTATAGGCTTGTGGGGGGCTGTTGGCGTGTGGCTATGTGGAGTGAGGGAGCATGTGGGTGCATGTGTGGATATGTGGGGTATGGGTGGGTATGGGGGGAGGTTTGGCTGGGGTTTGTGTATGGCAGTGCGAGGGGAGGCATAGGTGCACGTGTATGGTGGGGTGTGCATGTGGGACTCACCCTATGAATATGCACACACTCTCTGCCCTGTGCCTGCAGACACACACGCACACACTGTGCCTGCAAACACGTGTGCACACGCACACACTTACACATGCACCCCTTCCCTATTAGCACGGTCCTGTGCTCCTGGTCCGGTGATGCAACTGGGAGTCACAGCCACCTGCTTTGACAGGAAGCCAGGGCCAGATAAATATTAATTTACTCATTTTTTTAGGGGCTTTGCAGGCTGGATAGAATGGCCTGGCAGGCCAGATGTGGCCTTCGGGCTGTATTTTGCCTGCCCCTATGCTAACTGTAGAGGCCAAGGGCCTGATCCTTATCTTTGGCTAAAATCCTTATCTGTTGGCTAAGGCTGGCTGAAAATTTCTAGTGTTGCTACAATATAAATAAACAACAGTAACGAGAAGAAAAGTTGATTATTGAATAACAATATTTTATTTAAGGTAAGTTTAACATTCTGCCTTTGGCAAACGTATGTACAGATATGTGCAAGAAACATAGATACAATGTAATATTCAACAGATGCGTTTTAGAAGAGGACAGATATGTGAATAAGTAATACCTTGTGAATTATCTGGCATATTATGTGATTATTATCTTCTTATTGTTTTATGGATGTACATAGTTTATAATATAAATTTGAAAAGTCTAAAATGAACATTTTTTTCTCTGTAGAAAAGCATTCTAATGAACATTACATTTGAAAAAAAATCTCAGATCTATGTTCTATGAAAGGACTGAGAAGTTGGTCCTGCATGTTTAAGTTGTATCCTTATTGTTTTTGGAAGACATTCATTAACAACAGATGTTAAGTTTGACTTTAAAGATTGAAATTTCACTGCAGTGATTGAGAGAATGGATATATGCCATGCATAACAGAAGGCAAATTAAATACAAAATCCAGATCCTGGTAGTAAACACTATACCACGATCTGGGGGAAATGATACTTCTGGAAAAGAAAATCTTTTAGGAAGTTTGGTAACAATTCTAGATGTGGATATGACTATGCAAGAAAAAGCAACAGATTTGTAATAGGTCAGTTGTTTATTTAGTTAAACAAGTTAAATTAAATAATTGTTTTACATGTCGGAAATATCTCTTTTTCCTCCCCATAACTAGAAGTTATTCTAAGTGATTCCTGTGACAGGTCTATACTCCCTACAAATACACAAGGAAAGATTATAAGTAATATGTATGTTCAGTGACTTAACTTCATTAACTTCACAGATGTCTGTTTATCTTCACAGTAGCAGCAAAGACACCATGCCAAGCTATTGAAATGATCAAATTATGAATCCATCTACTGCATGTAAGAAATGGCAAATGAAATGCCATATTGTCTCAGTGTCTGAAAACTAAAGTAAGTTCCAGTGAGGGGAAATGTGGTTACGAATCAATCCTTGCAATAAACAGAATAATCAGAAGCTTAAAAATGCAGGCATAATCAAATTCACTTGAAGACCAGATGGGACACGGGACTTCCTCCACATTTCACATTAGAAGATGTGTGTGTGGATTCTTAAGCAGAGTTTGTCATTATTTGAACTTGTGAAACATAAGCAGCAGCTGGTTTAGTACGCCCTATGCATTTAATTGTGTTCTGACAATTTTTATACCAATAAGAATCAACTCAACCAGGGCAATACATCATTTATAATGATCTCCAATCAGCAATGACACAGCAGTCATAAACACAACTGGCATGTCTTCCTTTGTCTCTGCTGTTCACTACTGTTCTTGAAAATAATAAAGAGGTTTAAAATATTTATATACTGAAAACATTTGAAAGGGATTAAAGTTGTTTAGCACAGTGGTTCTCAAGTTTTTTTGTACCAGGACACATTTATACACATCAACGGCCAGTCTTGACTCAGTGTCCCTCACTCCTGACCTGCTGCCCCCAGGCCCCAGCCCCACAGTGTATAGGGCAGGGGATGTGTGTGTGGGGCATGGGGGGGGGGCCCAAGCAACCTGTTGCAGGCTGGAACTCTGCCATCCTGCAAGAGAAAAGCCAGAGTTTCCAACATTTCTCTCCTTTAAAGGAGAATCCATTTTTTAAATATGTTGATCCATTTTTAAAGTATGTTCACAACCCTTTCATATATTCTTGTGACCCACTTTTGAGTCGCGACCCATGGGTTGAGAAGCACTGGTTTAGTGTACTATTCTTCTAACAAAAGCACAAGAACATGATTATGGAACAAGTCTCAACCTCAAAAGTGTTAGCAAATATTCAGGATTGACATATGTACACAAATTAAATTTGTTATGTGTTTATGGCAGAAGTGTATGCATATGCACTTCTGTCTCTGTATAAATAAGGATATGTGCACACATGTGCACAAACAAAAATGAGCTGAATGAGATTCTTATCATATCTCTACCTCTTAAACCAACAGTAATTACAATAACACAATTACAACAGAAATGAAAGTCCATCTTACAATGCAGATAATTTTACCTGGGTACCTGGCATGGGATTTGCTTTCATGGGCAGATTAGCTGGGCTAAGGACAGACATTCAAAAAGCCTAAGCCTGAATTGATTCAATCTTTGCAGGTTAGTCTAACCTGGCTAGGCTGAACTGGTTTCAAAACTGGACAGACATTCTCTGAGGAAATTCAGGGACATGCCTGCAGTGGCTCAGGCTAGAAGCTTGGGGGGTGCTAGAGCAGCCCTCCCCACCCTTCCAGTGCTGAGTTGAGGGGTGCGTGGCCAGGCTCTCTCATTAGGGATGTCTACCTGCACAGTCCCAGGCTTTCCCCTGCTGGCTGCTCAAGGGGCAGGAGTGTTGCCATCCCCCAGCTCCAGGCTAGCACTCTGAGGCAAGGGGGAGTGTGCAGTGCATGCATCTGTTGATGATACAGAGCTTTTCAATCTCCCTCCCTGCTTGGTCGTACTGTCTGCAGCAAACTGACAAGTGAGCAAGCCAGTGGGAGGAGGGGAGGAGCTGATAACAGTCTTTATTACCCTACTAGCAAAACAATAGCCGCTTTTCATTACTCCAAACTTCTTAAACAGCTTACCGGCTGACCTGTTGATTAGCTCCAAAAGCCCTAAGTGGTCACTGTTCTGTCTGTCTAGCCTAGTGAAATTAGAGAGAGAGACACACACAGACACCTCTTGGCATTAGCTAACATAACACATGCCTAGGATCCATGGGGCTGGGGTCCCTGCTGTGGGAGATGGGAGGGAGGGATTTTCTGCTTGAGCAGCGAGGGGAGTGGGTGTTGGTAAGCCAGGAGGAAGGCAGGCAGACCCTGCTGTATCTCCAGTCTCTGCAAGAGCCTTACATAGCATTAGCTAGTATACCACATGCTGGCTAGGGTCCATGCTGTGGGATAGAGAAGGAAGGGATCTCTGCTTAAGCAGTGAGTGGTGAGAGGGAGGAGAGTGGGGCACGGGAAAGCCAACAGACCCTGCTGTGCCTTCAAGCCTGTGCCGAGCTCCAGCCAGGGAACAGAGAGGAGGGTCCAGCCCTGCTGTGGAGCAGAGAGCCCCACCCTACCCAGAGAACATGCCGGGATGCTGGGGGACTCAAATTGAACTTAAACCAGCAAGGGGTCTGGGACAGACATTGCATAAACTGGTTTGACCCAAATCAGTTAAGTCTGATCCTACATTCAACGAGGTTTATCTCAAACTGGTTTCAGCCATTTTCAAGCTGGGTTATGTGCACTGAACATCTGTTCTGTTACATGTTTAAACAAGTTTCTCATCACTTAAACCAGTTTATGTGTAATGTCTGTCCCTAGCCCTGGTGTTAGATTGTGACTGGGGGAACAGGGGGGAAGTGTGGAAGGACATTCATTCTGAACAGTGCTTTCCATTTTTCTCTGTCACTGCATCAACATGTGTTTTTGTGCCATGGAACAAGAAGAGAGAGGTCCTTTCTGGTGTCCTTCAATCCCACCTTTGTCAGGGCAGGCAAGCTGCAGTATTGTAAAGTGCTGCAGTCTCAACATTCCCTTTGATACCAGGTCACTCATGGACAATTTGGTTTCTGTAGGAAGCACAAACCCACCAAGGTCTCCTCTTTAGATGATGTGACTGCACCACATCTGACACATACTAATAGGATAAATGTACCAGTTGGGATCTCAGTAATTAATTCAGAATTCGGCAAGCCATACCTTAAGTAGTTCTGTCTTACAGAAATATATTATTCCACATCACTGAATCTATTTGCATGAATGAATATCACTCACTAGATATATATTAGAGTAAACTTTCACTGTGACTGTAAGATGGACTATGAATATACAGTATGTAATCATGTAACTAGGAACCCTTTGCAAATTCTCTTATTTAAAATACAGTTTTGCAGCCTGCACATTTATTTTAATTGCAATTCCAAATTTGCTCACTAGGTGGCAGAACAGTATATAATTTGTCATGCATTTACTCTTGGAAATAAGTGCCTTAGAGCAGTGGTTCTCAAACGTGTTTGTTCTAGGACCCATTTGAAACGATCGATGGCCAGTCCCAACCCAGTGCCCTCACTCCTGACCTGCTGCCCCCCAGCCCATGTGTGGACAGGGAGTGGGTGTGTGGGGCATGGAGGGCCCCAAGAAGCCCCTTAGGGTACAGCCAGATGAGCATGGATGTGCGTTATGTGGCACTGCAAACATGTTTGCAGTGCCACATACCGCACAGTCTGGGGTTCTCTGCTCTGCAAGGGCACACTGCCCAAGCGTATGCTATTCTGTTTGGTTTTTTTTTTCTGAGGTATTTTTGACATCCAGGGGTAAAAAAAAAACATGGAAAAAAACCACAAAGCAGTGCACTTTCAGGCAGCATGCACTACTAAAAAGTGGATCCAGGCCACTCAGAGCTGCGCTGTGGCTGCTGGCCACACTTCACCCGGCGGGATCTCTGCAGCTACAGCTCTGGGAGGCCCCAGGACCCCAAGTAAGACTGCTGAGCCAGCACAGTGCTGGTCCCAGCCTAACCTATGCCACCCGGGGCAACGTGATGTGTGCCAAAGTGCGCATGGCATGGGCATTCCCTGAGGACAAGAAGTGGCGGCGCAAGGTGCATCACTGCTACTTGTCCCTGAGAAACCAAACGTCCATGCATGTCTGGATGTGCCCTTGCAGGCTGGAACTCTGCCAGCCTGCAAGGGAAAAGCCACAGTTTCCTATGTTTTTCTCTTTTAAAGTAGAGTTCGTTGATCCATTTTTAAAGTTTGTCTGCGATCCTTTCGTATATTCTTGCGACCCACGGGTTAAGAAACACTGCCCTAGAGCAGGGGTTTTCAACCATTTTCAAGCGGGGGAGGGGAGGTGTCCCCCACTTGCAGTGGTGAAACTGGAAATGCTGGCAGCAAAACCGGAAGCGCCGCCAGTGAAAGCAGAAGTGCCCCCACTTCTCCATGCCACTGGGGCCTTCCCAAGTACCCCCAGTGGTATGCGTACCCCTGGTTGACAACCCCTGCGCTAAAGAATACTGTACTTGAATATTTGGAACAAAGAACTGTTGATTAATCCATCATATTTTTGCTGTTTTAAGACCCAGTTAGTCAAGTACCACAAAAACAAGTTGACTTTTATTTAAAATCTAGGTCAAAGGAAAGCTTAAATTTTACCCAGGAAAAAGTTATATGGGCTTTAATAGGCTATACAAGGCCTAAGCAGCTCAGAGTAAAATGTTAATGAGGGCCTGAGGATCCAGTTATGTCCTTTGGAACTGCAGAATGTGTGTGTGTGGGTGGGTGGGTGGGGGCGGAATAAAAGGAGAAGCTCAGCTGGATGGGAAATTGACAGTATTTCTCAGATGGGACAGAACCCTGGCTGTGGCTAGGAATTGGAAATAGCTTTCTGACTAGGTCCCTGTGGAGCTGCCTATGTGTGGCTGGGCCTAAGAAGATCATCTGAATGATCATGTATTTGGCCCCTGTCACACACTCATAGGGCACACTTATCTTCTCCACCCCTCACTCCCTGCATCTTGGGGTTTTTTATGGGTTTTTTTGAGAACTTTGATGCTTTGGCAGATGTGGAACAGAAGAGAGAGAGATGAAAAGCTAATGCATGACTCTACTGATGCATGTGAAGTAGAGGGGACCACTAGAGACCAGTCAGGGTCAGTACAGCTCCTTCAGTCCAAAGGTGACACAGCAGGGAACTCTGCTTAAAGGTTAATTTCCTTTTCATTTTGGGAGTTCAAAAATGTTGCCCTAAAATGGATAGAGAAAATCTCAGCTATAACCATGCTTTGTGTAATTTGACTACTTTAATATTAAACCCTTCTTTTATTGATACCACCTTTTTATAAGACCAAACTGTTCTCTAAGTTGCTTTGCATACAAATAAAATATTTTTGTCTTGTAGATGCAATGTTCCTGCTTTTCAGAGTGACCTCATTTGAGGCTAAATGCCATCACTTCTCTCTGATCAGCCTCTGCTTTCTTAAATTTCATTATGTGACTGCAGTAGTTAATTTGCTGTATCTTCAATTGTTCATCCATTTTACCATAAGGCAACAGGCAATGTTTATGTTTAGAAGCCATTGTTTTCAAAATGCTTTAGTACACTGGGGTTTTATTGTGTTTGACCTAGCATTGGCTTGGACTGAACATTTTGTCAAATTGTTTCCGTTAGTCCAGTATTACTTTGGTGGATTGTGCCCCTACTGTAATTCTTAGGAAGATCCCCTAATTCTTTGCTGACCCTATTTTATCCAGTACATTACTTGGGGCTAGACTAAGTCAGTAATAGATCTCCAAGTTTCCTCTATTTATTATTTTTTAAAAGTGCACTGACTTAGAATTGTCTGTAGATAATCCTTAACATGTCCAATGTAATTTAGCAAAATTTGCTAACTACCCTGGACTTTAACTGTCTTTAGATTTTATGGTATTTTAGTAAAGGTAAAACATCTTAGTCTGTGTTAAGGACTCAAATCTGACAATCAAAATTATTTAGTAATATCACAAACTATAATACCATATTTCTTCAAAGGAATTGAGCTAAAACACAAAAGAAAAGGTAGGGTTATAAAATGCCATCCTTATTAAATCCTGACAGTGTGATAGCATTTCAAACAATGCCATTATTTTGTGTAGAGTTCTTCTGATTAGATTAGCTAATAGATTTGATGTCTTGCCCAGTAAAATCAAAGTATTTGTATATGTGGTCAAAACTAAAACTAGGTTATCATGAAAGTATTTGTGTTAGTATTTTATGCTCATTTTTGTATAATTAATATTCATTTTGGGGAGAAAAAAAGATTGGGATTCTGAACTATTAATCTGGATGATTATGTTATTAACATCTTGGGTGAATTTAGTCCATCTTAATTTTTTTGACCACGAAATAAAAAATGAGAGGTGATTTCATCACTAAAGGCCAACTTGTGAGCCTCTCACACTTAAGCAGTTACTCATGCAAATAACATTAATGAAGCCACTTCTATAGTTTAGACACTGCACACTGGAGGGAAAGCAAAGATTTCTTAATTTGACCCTAAATGAGTTTATTTTGGAGTAAAGTGCTTCCTTCCATAACTTGCAGCTATACAAATGAATTAATCTTGCATAGATTAAGACAACATTGTTTTAACTGAATTTCTTTAGAATAAACTGTTGTTTTTGCATCTGCAATTGAAAGTAGAAAACCTTCTGTACAAGAAGAATAATACACCTCTACAGGAAGAATAAAACATTCTCAACCTTTCTTGTGCTTGGATGCTGAAAATGTTATGTTGACTGACCTGGTTTTCTGTTTTCATTTACAGGGCCAATAGCAACAGACCCCAGGATTCCCCCTGCCTTCCATCTCATACACATCTACAGAGTGCTTAGTAGGTATAAACATAATTCTGACCGAACAGCATTTTACACTATGAAGAACTCATTTCTTGACTCAGGTGTGACTGCATGTGTTATGAACCCCACTATAACTTGAGGGGCTTAGGGGGTGTCATACAGGTTTTCTTACGTTTGTTTTCCTGACTTGGCATGCATGGTCTCATTGAAAAACCAGTGTTGCGTTGTGATTATTTACATCATTTTTATCTCTGTATGGATTATGTTACATTGTCTGTATGTCTTCATGATTTTGGACATGCTTTAGCCAAAGGAAATGAGGAATGAATGCCTAAGGAAAAAGAAACTGCTAAATATCTCTAGCTATTGTGCTACTAGAGGAAGAACAATCACCACTCCCAATCACAGGTAGACTCTTGAAATGGGCACCCAAGGTATTATCTGCCTATAATGGGGGGGATAAACACCCCACGGTAGCTAAGGCATCTCAGAATAATGAGCTATTAGCTAGAGGAATTCTAGCTGCTCCTGACAGGGCAGACATTTCTAAAGGATTCTGAGACTCCTCTAGAAGATTTCATCTTTTTACTGATTGCCTGTGGTGTAAAGCATGATCTTAGGGAAAGGGAGGTTCCAGGCTAACCCATTCTACAGAAAGGGGGACCTAAAGTTCTTTCACAACCCAAGGGAAGCCACCTGGAGCTGGCAGTAATTCCTCTGCTGTAGCTGTGAGATGTGGTATAAGGACAGTGGGGTAGAGGCTTAATAAGTGGGAATAAGGAGTTAAGACAATGAGAATAAGGAGTTATTCCAAGTAAAACCTCCATCTTTTCCCTGGGACAAGCAGAGAGACAGTGGTTTGAAATGTGGCACCCTGCAGATGGGGTTGTGACACCACATTTCATATATGGGGGAGAAAAAAAAAAAGACTTCAGGCTCTCCACAGTGCAGCTGGAGTCCATAAGAGGAAAATAAAAACAGGAGGAGGAAGCTCTTCACAGGAGCTGATTCATGGCTGTCAAATTTATCCTATTCCTCAGCCTGTTCTGTCATTCTTCTTACTAAATAGGATAGTCATGGATAGGGGAAGTGACTCAGGCCATGGACAGACATGCTTTTTGAAGCACTCCAAATGTCTTTGAAGCACTCTAAACAGTGAGAGTGCAGATGTTCACTCCAAAAGAAACACTAAAAAATGGCCAAAGTGCTTGGTATGATGCTTTAAAAGAGGAAAACCTTTGAAGTGCTTCATTTTGAAGCTCTTTCTGAAACATCTGCACCCTCCTCTGAAGTGTGATAGGGGACTGCTCAGTCCTCCAAAACCATGGATAGCTCTGCTTTACACTGCTTCCCCTCCCTCCAACAAAATGGGAGCAGAGGAGTGGGGTAGGCAAGCTAATGGGCACTCTGCTGTGTGCTCAGCTGTCCCAGGGAATATCTGAGGAGGAGATGCTCTCCAGCCCCTTAGCTGGAGAGGACTTCTGCTTCATTCTTTTGCATTCTACGAAGCACTTTGAAGCATTCTATGAAGGGGGATCTGCATGGTGCTGAAGTGTAAAGCGAGTTACCCTGTCCTTATTACAGTTGTCCTCCCCTCATGCTTTTATTCCTTTCTCCACACTGGGCCCCTCACTCCTCTGACTAGGACTTCTTTGGCCATGCCACATAAAGTGGCCTTAAATTATTGCCTCCTAGCTTGCTGTGCCTCATTTCTTCCACAGAGCCTTGTGGTGACTCACTTCTCCAGCTGGATTCCATACTAGCTCTATTAGAGAATAATGAATCCTACTTGAGACTTCAGCTTAGGGGGAAAAAGAGAAGCTACCTGGAAGAAATAGAGGTGTAGATGGGGAACTTACAAAGACCCTGCTATGGGATGAATAAAGGGAATGAGATGTATGGAGAACCTGATGTGGTAGAAGGGAATATAGACCACTTTGCCATAAGGATGAAGGGAACATGGAGGTAATGTAGTGAGGAAGGGAAGGTGTGGAGGAAGGTAGTCATATGTAGATTGTGAGCTGTTGGGAGAAGGTAGAAAAGGAGAACACAGACCTTGCCATAGGAAGTGGGAAATATGGAGGGAAAGGATAAATTTTAAGGAGTCCCAGATATGTGCAAATGTACCCACCTACAAAGTTCATGATCCCTTAATAACAAGTACAAGAAAACAGATTTGTTCTATGCTTGAAACACTTCATCAGTGCATACGGCTTAAGTTAAACTATAAAATACAGATTAGCTTGGAGTTGTATATCTGCAGTCTTGCATTCTTTGCTCAAGTCTAGACATGCCTGGAATGAGGTCTGACATCTATTATCATCCTTTCCTGTATATCCCTCCTCTACGTGACTGTGATAGATACTAAGAAATATGTCTCCGAATGTATCAACTCTGGTTCTAGTATTGTAAAAATCCATGCATGCACCTAATCCTCAGTGACATGCAAAGATTCTGGTTCTCATGATTTCATCATGAGCCTTGAGATTTTGGGTATTTTCTTTAAAGCCGTAGCTACTGGTTCCATGAAATGAAGGAATATTAGCTTTTAGTTAGGGAAAAAAACAAGTTTCTAGACCTTCTAGTTGCAGGGAAAATGTGACTCCAATGGACACTAAAGTAACTCCCCTACAATATCTGTGTTTTAAAGCTTTATGATTCTTAAAACAACCTAACGATTTTTAGGAGCCTGATTAACGCATGTTTGAACCCTTGGAGTTGACAGTGCTGTTCATGAGCAATCTCAAGGAAGCCAGTGGAATGTTTTAAGCATATGCATGTTTTCAGGACTGATACTTTCAGCTTGTAATTTGCATGGGGAGAGTGGAGGATGCAGGGTATGGGGATCCAGAAGGGGAGAAGGAAATAGGGGAATGTGCAGGATGGATGGGAGTTGGAGCAGGGGTGGTGAAAGAAAAAGGTACCCATAGAGGAGTTGTGGTGAATAGTAGTGGCAGGGGAAACAAGATATTGGAGTACAGGAGTGGGGGGGATATTGATTTCAAATAGGTAATTCTTAACATTGCTGAGATGAATATATTTATCTCTTTTGGTAACTGAAGAGTTAAGTGTTCTATAAGGTATGTGGGAGAGGAATGTGTGTGTGTGTGTATGAGGAAATATTCCTTGAATGTAACAATTATGGTACTCATATTTTATACAGTAGATAATTAAATTGATCAGCAGCTACTACCAAAATTCTCAGTAGATTTCAGCATTGATAATAGCAGTTCTTGATGTAGCATGTAACTGGTAATGACAAGTAATCACTATAGCTTGTTTTTTCTTTACATTTCGATCTATATTTATTGAGCCAAACAGCACTTCTGATGCACTTCACCAGCATTATGATTTTGTAAATCGTATGAAGCGGAATGAAGAAAATCAATTGCAGCAGAGATATCAAAAGATAAAAGCAGCTACAGAATAGACAGTTATAATTTATCATAAAAAGGCTAGATGATATTTGATTAAATAATAGTTCAGGATGCTTTACATTTCTTTAATTTGTGAGCATCAATAAATAAAATATATTTGTGCTGCCATTTTAAGATAATTTAGATACATTTCATTGAAAAGCATGTTATTAAAGGGGACTCTGATTAAATAAAATTGCTTTAACAAAATTTGTGAAGTGTAGACTGAATTAAATTGTATCAAGCAGAGATTAAGAGTAATGAAAAAAAATGCTATTTGTATATTTTTACTTATAATCATTGAGGCATGGTGAGTCACAGTGACTAAATTGCTGATTTTTTTTTTGACACTGACTTTACTCATAATTATTTACAAAGAAGGAAAATTATATTACATAGTTCATTAGTAGGACCAGTAATATTAAAAATGTCACATCTAGGTTAAAATGGTCTGTATGTATAAAACATTTGATGGTTTTATTGGTAAACTTGGAGATATCCTGTTCTGTAAAACAATGTATATTTATAAAACTGTAGTAGGCATAGTTTGCTGAAAATGAAAAGTCTTAGTGCTAGGGGGCATGTGTTTTGGAGATGGACAAAAAATTGCCCATGGAACATACTGATAAGCTTTTATAAAGTGCCTAGTTGGCTTCCATGTTCTACTGCTATCTCAAGGCTTAATATTGATAAAAACTTAAGAAGGATAAATTTACCATAAAACTTTCATGTATAAACTGTAGTCAATGAAAGCTATTTTGAGTCCAGATTTTTAGAAACTGCTTCCTATTTCGCACGTGCAGTCTTATAGATATGGTAAGTCAGTTATCTATCTAAACTGCCTTATATACAGGTGAGGTTGGATATTACAATGACTTCCCTTGTACTCATAATTACTTGTACCCATAATTGGTTTTGGGAATGTCATTACTGATAAACAAAAACAACTTGATTGAGCACTATGGAACTATATTCCAGTAAGATTGAAATCAAACACAACAAGTTCAAAGGATTACCACAGTCCAAAGTTATGATGGATTTAGACAAGGAGCCTACATTAGAAGGTTTGCAGACAGCCATTGAATCGATTCCTAGGTACAAGGCATCCGGCAATAACTGTTTGCCTGATGAAATCTACAAATGTGCCAGTGACTAATTACTTGGAAACTTCTTGAAGTTTTACTGCTCTGTTGGAAAGAGAAAGTGGTACCACCAGATTAAAAAGATCCTCGGTTTGTATGATTATATAAAAACATGTGGAATAGAAGCAACTGTGACAACTATAGAGGTAACTCCCTGTTGAACATCAACAGAATTTTTTTCACTCACATCTTGCTTCCTAAGCTGCAATTTCTAGGTGAAAGAATCTATCTTGAAAGTCAATGCGTTTTTTGCTTGGAATGCTCCACCGTTGATAAGATATTTTTGGTTAAACAACTGCAAGAGATGTGTAGAGAAAAATGAATACCACTATACATAGCCTTCAGTGATCTGACAAAGGCCTTTGATACAGTCAGTAAACAGGGCCTTTTTACTATTCTGAAGAAACTGGGTTGCCTTGCCCCAAACTGTTGAACATTCACTCATTACATCCAAGTATGAAGGCAACTGTAGTGTATGAAAAAAAGAATCAAATGTCTTTGACATCAATGTCACAACCCAAGGGTGTGATTTTTGTTTTGTGTGTGCTTTGGCACCACTGAATTATTTTCCCGCCAATTTGTAGCTTTCTTTGCAGTGTGCATTTCTTCTTTGCAGCACAGAGATGCACGGTGCAAAGAGTTCCTGCCATTTGTATTATAATTCGAGCCCCATTATTGGCTTGCATGAAATTATTCACACGTGGCGGCTAGTGATTGGCTTGCTAGCCGTATAAGAAGCTTGAGTGGTTTCCGCCCAAACTGGAGGACTCCACGAACACCAGGAGGAGGAGACTTCATGCTGTGTGAAGATCTCTAAGCACTGCGGAGCCTATCGGACCCAGCGCATTTCAAGCAGGCAACAGAGATCTGATCAGCCTCTAGCCTCTCCCCGTCGCCGTTCGCAATCCTCGACGTATCCCTCTCCCTGCGCGCAAAAGGATCCACGGAGCCTCGACAACTCCGTGGGAGTGATCCGAATATTGTCGTAGTCCTCAAACAAGGATTTAAGCGGAGCTGTTCCTGGGAAACTGTCCAGCCTACACCGCGACCATCTTCGGTGTAAGTAAACAATCTTGAATCAACCATTACGCATCCGTGACTAATTCTAGCATGCCGCCTGTTTTCTATGACCCAGCGTGCCTGGGCTGCTGGCCACAGCCCGCGTGGCATGAAAAAGGGCCCGGATCGCTCCCGGCCCACACAATCAAGAGGGTGAAACAGGGGTGTGCTTTACCCCTGTTCTCTTTAACATCTACTTTTCAGTCCTGTTTCTGCATGCATTCAAGGACAGCAATGATGGCATTTATCTTTGAACCTGACTAGACGGAGGCATGTTCAACACTGAAAGGCTTAGAGAAAAAAACAAGGTGAAAGAGCTGCTTCTGAGAGATTTTCTGTTTGTGCATGATTCAGCCTTGGTTGCCTAAAGTGAATCTTCCCTACAAAATCTCTTGGGCAGATTTTCAGAGTCATGGAAGAGCTTCAGGTTGACAATTAGTGTCAAGAAGACTACGATCATGTGCCAACAACTGGAAGAAGCAATACTTGATATCACTCTGGAGGATAAATCCCTTGGTGTTATTGACAGCTTTTGCTAACTGGGTTCTGTGAACAGTAGGAATATTGACCTTCAGACTGAGCTGACTAACAGAATTAGAAAAGCAGCTAAGAATTTGGGGCCATTACAGACATGTGCATAGAATAACAACAAGCTGTCAATTAGGGTAAAGATGCGAAATTATGAGACTTGTGTACTCTCATCTCTGTTTTATGGTTCAGAAAAGTGGACTACATATGCTAGGCATATCAAGAGACTAAACAGCTTCCACATGAGATGTCTGCATAAGATCCCAGAAGTAAAGTGGGAAGACAGAATACCAAACAGAGAAGTGCTAGAGTGTTCAGGACTGACACATTTAGAAACTGCTACCAAGAAGAGGAGGTTGTGATGAATCAGCCATGTCAGGAGACTGGGAGGAGACCATATCCCAAAGAAAGGATGGTAGTGAGATTTGAGATTTTATGGTTTTATGGAGATTTGAGATGGCTCTAGAAATTGGAGTCACCACCTTTGAACGCCTTTCATGACGTGAACAAAATGATATGAAGTCACTCATCATCAAAGTAGAAAGCTGGGAGGAGTGCTCAGAATCCCATCTGATCTGGAGGGAACATCTGGCACTGGGTGCGGCTCAACATGAAGTCACTTTGATCCAGAAAATGGAAGAAAAGCAAGAGAGAAGGAAGAAGCATACTGTAAATTTAGACTCCAACTCAGACAACACATGGATCTGTGAAACTTGTAACAAACTGTGTCACTCTCAAATTGGGCTCATCAGCCACAAATGGATATATCAGGTGTCTGACTAGACTTCTTACATGTACACCATGATCCAGAGGATTGACTGTTTCCTACTAATTGGTTTAGGCATAAGGGGAATAAGTCACTGAATCACAGAATCACAGGGTTGGTGGGGAATACAAGGTCACCTAGTCAAAACCTCTGCAGAATGCAGGATGCTCTTTTCCTGTAATATCACAGACAGCCTACTCTGCCTCTTCCTGAAAACCTCCAATGAAGGAGGTTTCCGATGAAAGAACATTTTTAGGCATCTTGGCCTACTGTCCTGCTGTTATGTAAGGAAATGTTTTTAGAGTTTTAATCTAAATCTGCTTTGCTTTGGTTGAAACCCATTGCTTTGTATCCTGCTCTCACAAGGGAGAATGGTTTTTCCCTCTTTTTTCTATGGTAGCCTTTAAAATAGTGAAAAATGCTATAATGTCCTCCCTGAATCTTTTATCCAAACTGAGCATGCTTACATCTTTCAGCCCTTCTTCATGTGGCTCATATTCCAGCCATCTTTAATCATTTGTTGCTCTGCTCTAGATCCTATTCTGGGTCTTCTTAAATGTATGGAGCATGGAGCTACATTACTTCCTGTGAAGCCTAACCATTGCTGAGTAGAGTGGAACCATGACATCCCATTTCTTACACAAATATACCTGCTATTGCAGCCCCAAATTGCATTTGCATCCTAATATTATAAAAGTCTTAGTCTGCTTGTCCATAAGGCTTGATTTGCACTCTGATTGGCTGACTGAAGCAACCAATCAGAGTGCTAGAAGAACTTTCAGACAGGAGATGACATGGCGGAGTGCTGTCATGATGGTGGGGACACAGGGGACGGAGTAGGGGCAAGGGCGATGGAGTGGGAGGTTGGGGGGGGTTATTAGATTTTCTGTATGCATTCATTCTGGTGCACAGTTGTTGTTTGGTTTCTCCTACATATTTTCCATCAGCGCATTTGGTGCACTGGATGAGATATATAACATTTCTGGAGGTGTAGATGTAAGATCCAGGAAAGATGATGGTTCCACTGTGGGGTGTGGTTATGGTGGGACTGGTGGAGATGTGTTGGCATGTTTTGTATTTCTTGTCCTGGCATGGTCTTGATCCATTAGGTGTGGTTTGGGTCATAGGGAATTTCTTTCTGGTGATGAGGTTAGTGAGGTTTTGGTGCTTGTTTAAAGGCTAGGATGAGTGGGTCTGGAAAGATCTCTTTAAGAATTGGGTCTTTGTCTAGTATGGTGTAGATGGTGACGCTTTAATGCAGAATAGATTAACCTGAATCTGTGATTCACTGAAATTCACACTCTTCTCAGGAATGGTACTGCCTAGCAAATTCTCTCCCTTTCCAAATGTATAATTTTGTTTTTTCTTCTCTATGTTTAGTACTTTCCATTTGCTCTTGTTGAATTTCATTCTGTTGTCTACTTCCCCATTCCCCAATCTGTCAAGCTGTTTTTCATTTCAAATCCTGTCCTACAGAATGTTTGCAAACCTTCCTGAATTGATGTTATCCTCCAACTTGATCAAGAAGAAATTAAACACTAATAAAAGTACTAAAAACCATGAAATTGACAACATACCCCCTTTGGAACTGCACTTGAAACTTCCTGCTGTCTGACATTTGATCCATTTTAGTTGCTTTCTGCTTGTGGTTATTTAGCCAATTATGTATCTTCCTAAGAGTCATTCTATCTAGTCTGCATTTCTTCACATTCTTCTTGCCCTATTAACTGTTTTAAATTTTGTTCCAGTAACTTCTTAGGTTTTGAAAGCAAGGTGACCAGTTCATAATTCCCCGGATCCTCATTTTCCCTCTCTAAAGATGGTAGCTATGTTAGCCTGCATCTGGTTTTTGGGGACCTTGCTTATCACCCATGACTGCAAATACTGTTGCCTCTAGCACCTAGACTTCTTTAGCCACTTCTTGCAGTGCCCTGGGATGAATTCTGTCAAGCGCAGCTAACTTAAATTAATTCAGGTTTGTCAGGAGTTCTATGATGTGCTTTTTACATATGAGAGTCATGCCTTTTTCCTTGTCCATATTAATTTTTTACAGTACTTGGTCACAGATTTAGTTGTTATGAAGACTAGGGGAAAAGTCATTGAGCAGATCTGCCTTCTTTGTGTTTTCTGTTAATATATTATCTTCACTATTCAGCAGTGGACCCATGGCTTCCTAGGTCTTTTTTTCTGACTGACATAATTATACACTCCCATCTTATTGTGTTTCACATTCCTTAACACTTGTATCTCTTCTTCCTTTTCCCTTGCTTTCCTGATTCTGTCCCCCCATGCTCTTGCTACTCCTTAACATACTTCCTTAGTGTCTTACCATTTTTTCCATTTCCTATGTTTCTCTTTATTTTGAGGTAGGTAAACAGCTCCTTGTATAGCCAAACCAGTGTCCTAAAGTTCTTATCTTTGTACCTTGTTGGAATACTTTCCTGTTGAACCCCAAAACTACATTCTTTAGGAACTGCCAGCTCTCTTTGACCCCTTTTATCTTTCAGCCTTGCTCCCCATGAGATCAGACCTGCTGCTTCTCTGGCATGATTAAAATCTGCCCCTTTAAAATCCAGTCTCCTTGTTTCACTATTCTCATATTTTCCATTTCTCTTGTTGATGAATTCTATCAAACTTGTTATCAGTTCCTTCCGAGTTTTCTATGTTTTACTTTCACAACCAACTCCTCCTTATTGGTCAGAACAAGATCCAAGACAGATAAATTGCCCTCTACAGAAGTTAACAACCTACTGTAATATAATGTGTAAACTGAATGTAATGCACTGCAATGTGCAACAGCAGGGGGAGCAGCCCTGCTGAGTGGATTTGGACTACAAATTCCAGGAGATCCCAGGGGAAAGTCTTGCAGAACTGTGCTGACTGCATGTAGACTACAACCCTCAGAGACACTGGGGTTGGAGAGACAAAAGTGAAAGAGCAGAAAGCACTGGTAGGGTGCAGAATGTAGCAAAAGAGTATGGGACACAGTGGCAAAGAGGAATGTGTGGCTAGTGATCCTGGAGGAGTCACAGAGCTGGGACTTGGATGTGGAAGCACGTGCAGACTGCAGTTGAGTGCTCTCAGGAATGGAGACTGGTTTAGAACACATCCAAATGTGTGCAGGGTTTAAGGTTTCTTGACTGTATATACCAGGGTGGTAGTACTCACTACCTGTTACCTGTTCTTGAGTAAATTCACCACAGTGTTCCTGTTTATTACCTGTTACCTAGTTCCTAAGTGTACCTTAATCATATAAAATTAGGGTTGTAAGAGGCCTCAGTAGGTCATCTAGTCCAACACCCTGCTCCAAAGCAGGACCATCCCCAACTAGATCATTCCAGCCAGGGCTTTGTTGAGCTGAGCCTTAAAGACCTCCACAGATGAGGTTCCACCACCTCTCTGGGTAACCTATTCTAGTACTTCACCACCCTCCTAGTGAGAAAGTTTTTCCTAACAGCCAACCTAAATTTCCTTTGCTGCAATTTGAGACCATTTATCTTTGTTCTGTCATCTGTCACCACTGACAACAGTCTGTCTCCATCCTTTTTGTAATCATCCTTCAGGTAGTTAAAGCCTGCTATCAAATCCTCTCTCAGTATTCTCTTCTGTAGACTAAATAATAGGGCTGTGTGACGCTTTGGGCACTGATTCAATTTGGAGGAGATTTGGCCCAATTTGGTGGCTGAATCTCCAAATCCAAATCAAATCAGGAGACCAGTAAAAAGGTCTGAATCGATTCAAAGCTCTCTGAATCAATTCAGAAAAGATTCGGAGAGCTTCAGAGATTCAGGCAGTCCCCGCTCACGGCCACAGGGAGCTGGACCTGGACTCTGTGTTGGTAAGTAGTGGGTGGAGGAGGTGGGGCTGGAGGAGGAGGGAGGGCACCCTGTGGGGACCCCCAGCAGACTTAATTGCCTGCCTGCTCCACCAGCCCCCCTGAGCGCCCCCTGACCTCTACCCACTCTCCCAGCCCCCCCACCCCCAAGGCTGCCCTGTCTGGCCCCAGCTCTTTAAAAAAAAAAGAAATCCCACTCATTGGCTGCTGCCAGGCAGGCAGGACAGCCATTGATGGGCCTGGGAGAGCGGGCAGGGGGTGGCGCCTGTCCGATTTGGAGATTTGGCCAGTTCGGCAGCCACCAAATCGCCAAATCAATTTGTGACAGTGATTTGAATCACCAATCGAATCATTGTCTCCTGAATCAGCTGAATCTGAAGCAAATATTAGCTGCTTCACACGGGCCTACTAAATAAGCCTAGTTCCCTCAGCCTTTTCTCATAAGTCATGTGCCTCTGCCCCATAAACATTTTTGTTGCCCTCTGCTGGACTTTCTCCAACTTGTTCACATCCTTTCTGTAGTGGGGGGGCTCAAAACTGGACACAATATTCTTTATTTTCCTATACCTGTTCCTTTCTCTTTAGCCCATTGATTTGTCACTCTAACCCCTAGAATTTTCTACATAAAAGTGGGAACAGAACTTCCTTTTTTGGCTTCCTCTGCCAGTTCCTGAGGGTTTGGTGTACTACTATACATCTTAGGGTTTTTCTTTATTATTCTTCTAGTAAACATTAGGAAAATTTTTAAATCTTGTATTAATACTGAAGAAGAGACTCTAGTGTCCAAAAGCTTCTTTTCCAACTTTATAGTTGGTCTAATAAAGTATTTCGAAAGAACCTTATTCCTTACGTATTTCCTGGACCATCATGGGTACTACACTCCTATCATTATAATCAGACCTTAGTATCTTACATCTAGATTTCCAGGAAAAGATGTATTTATAATTTAATTAAAGACTCACTGGCTCCCCAGCCTCCTAAATTTCCACAGCCTGGGATGCCATGTGGCCTGAGAGTCAGGTAGCCCTGGGAATAGCTGGCTCAGGAGTCTGGACATCTCAGGGTTGTGAAGCTGAGGACAGTTTGCATAGCTAAATTACCTTCCAACCATAGACCCTGAAAGCTTTTGCAACTGCTGACCAAAGTGGACATGATTTTCAGTTTTGCTGCTGCCCATCAAATTGCAGCAGTGGAAGTGAAAAGAATCATGTCAAGTCACTTTCAATCAGCAGCTGCCAGGAATCTTAGGGACCATATTTCACTTATGAAACATCAGTTTTCTATGTTTTAGAAACTAAATACTATAGGATTTTAGTTCCATGAAAACACCCTTGACTTCTGGGATTTTTGTCCCAATTAGAATGATTTCTTTTTTTTTTCCTGAAATCACAAAATGATTAAGAAATGGTAATTTAGCTTCCCAGCAAGTTCCACTCTACCTCCCAATTTGCTAAGCTCTTCTGAAAGCTACACATGCAATTAAAAAAGCTCAGTAAACTCCATCACAGTTTGCACCAGAGTCAGCTGTTCTTGGGTGCAGCATATTTACATGTGCCCAGCTGTTTGAGCTGGTGCAGAGCTGATCCAGGCTGGCAACAGACTTAGGGGGTAAGCCCTAGGCTCCAGATAGTAGCATCAGGCAATAGAGGGGCTGGCTGGGGCACAAGAGTGCTACAGCATAGGGCTAGTTGGCAGGCAGCCCTTGCACTGTAGCACCCTTGTACCACATCCAGCGCCGGTCATCATCTACATGTATATTTTGGAACGCTAAATGACTCTGCCATAGGATAGTACTTTTCCCATACAGTACTATCCTACAATGGAATTAATTAGCTAATTGTTCCCTAATATGGGCTCACATGTAGATGGTGATGCTTTACTGTGGAGCTAATTAGTCAACAGTAAAGCGCACATGTAGATGAATTCTCAGTCAATAACTGATACAGCAGTAACACCTAACAGCACTTATGTTGAGGGTTTGATGGTTGTCAGTGGCCTTGATAAAAATGGGATATTTGTCAGCTTGTAAGTGGAACCTGATTATGCCTTTTAAGGTACAGGCGTTTAGTAAAGAAGGCATGCTGACTCAATTGTTCTTCAGAAGGATACTGTCTTCTGCTGTCAGGCCAGTGTGGAAGGAAGCATAGCACTGTCTCTTTTGACCTCTCTTGCAGTTACTAGTGCACTAAGTGTTGCTAACAAATAACAGGCTTACTATTTGGAGAGCACCTAGTTTAGGCTGCAGTTCTCTTATGGAAGGAGGGTGTGAGGGATTTGGGACACTCCCTACATTAACTTCTGTTTTATAATAAAGTGTACCACAAAGCTGCTTGAACTCGAGCACAGAATGCAGACCCCTCTCCTGTTCAAACCAGCTTATCACAATAGAATATGTGCAACCAAGGTAAAGAGTAATTGAATCATAAATCAGCAGTAATATAGAATTCTGCCTATTTGCACAGCCTTACTTGAGAAGCAATGTTAATATACTTGGTACAAAACATGGCATTTAGTATGTAAAAGAAAAAATGTGATTCTGTATTTGTATTGTATTACCTTTGTATCAGTTACTGAACCGGCTGGACTAACAATATGGAAGACCTGGGGCCCACATAATGGGCATGCCTTAGGGCCAAAATGTCTGGAAGTCTGCCTCTGGGAGTGTAAATGGATGTCACCAAATTAAATGGGTCAGCTGTGCCAGGATGTGTCCCGGTGCAGCTGATCTGCTTTAGGGTGAAATACACACTGCCTGTTGTTCAACTCATTGATCTTGCGAAACAGCAGGAGACATGTTTCCTGCTTGCAGAAACAAGCTTCAGGGAATATCTGGGGTACATCTCTGTAAGCAGGGAAAGCTAATTCTGGTGCAGTCCAATCAGCTGAATGGCAGCCCCAGCCCTGTGACTTCACTGGAGTATCAGCATGTGCCCAAGGAATCCCAGATGGGAGAGTCTATGGGCCTCTAAAACCCTTCTGGGGTTTTAGAGGCCCAATCCTGCTGACCTTGCAACTTTTCAGGTTACACAAGATCTGGTTCTTAAAGCCCTGGGAGTGCCTGCCTGGGGCATCTAGAGAGTGTGAGCTCAAGGCTGACCATGCTCTCCTGCCTTGAAATGGACAAAAATTGGTTTTGAAAACAGTAGCACAAAATAATACCATCTCTATCATGGCCACAAATTTTGGGCATTTGTAGCACCAGAAGGGGCATGGATGTCTGTTTGCTTGTCCATTTTGCACAAGGCTGCATCTCTTTACACCCTTGGACTGCAGTAGATCTTGGCACCTTGATCTTAAGAGTACTGGCCAGAGCTGGCATACCTAACTCTCCTAGTATCCTTGATGTGGAGCTGAGGTTCTGAGAGCTTGTAGGTCTCTTGATCTAGGAATCTCCAGCCTGGAAATGATCTCACCTGGGATGACAGACAAGGGGTGCACCAATAGAGATTTTTGGGGCCACTACCAATAGCCAATTTTTAAGGAGGCTTATCAGCCCATACCAGTCCGAGTTACAATACAGCGTGGAATGCTGCATGCAGCTGGTAAGTGTGTTGTGGTGGAAGGGGAGGGGGGAAGGAAGGGGTGTAGGGGTGCAGATCAAGGCCCCTGCAGTGAGGGAGAGAGTGGGGCTGGGGCAGGCACTGCCCAGCTGGGGCAGGGTGGGGCATGGGATAAAGTTATGCCTTGTCTTGAGGGCGTGGGGTGGGGGCAGGGGGGGGGTCCCACCACTGTGTGCACCCTGGGCAAGGGTGTGTGAGTGCAGGGCTGGCCCACAATTTTTGGGACCCCTGCAAGAAATTCTTTTGGGGCCCCCTGCCCTGAAGAAACTGGTGGCAGTGGGGGGAGGAGGGGGTGGTGAGCGGCCAAAGAAACCAGTGGCAGCAGCAGCAATGGTGGCAAGCGGCCAGACGTGAAGCCGGCATCAGTGGCCAGTGGCTGGATGCAGTGGACCCCCTTAGTGATGGGGCCCCCTGTGGCTGCAGGTTTCGCAGTATAGGATGGGCTGGCCCTGGGTGTGTGTGCCCCCAGTTCTGCATGGGGTGGGGCAGCTGCTGCTGCAGGTTGCGGCTGGGGCTGCGCTGGGCTCTTCCTGGTGGGGCTGGGCCGGGCTGTACTTGGGGCAGGTGGCGGCAGCACTGGGAGGGGGCTCCAGGGGGGGCTGCAGCCACCCAAAAATTCACCGTGGCTCCCCATAGCCCCCCTCCCAGCTCCCCCTCCTGCTCTGTACGTAGCTTGGCCCAGACCTCACTAGGAAGAGCCTGGCATAGCCCCAGCCCACAGCGGTAGACCCCTTCCCCACGCAGATCGGGGGGGCACATGCCCCCCATGTCCTCCCTGGGTGTGCAAAGTGGCAGAAGCTGTCCCCCCCTCCCCCCCCGGATTAGCTGCAGCTCCATCCCATGCCTGGCCCGGCTGGGCAGCACCTGCCCCAGCCACTTCCCCAGCCCTATGCCCCCCCTCACCCCAGGGGCCTTGATCTACCTCCACGCCCCTTCTCTCCCCCCTCCCCTTCCACCATAACAGACTTACCAGCTGCACACAGCTCTCCAAGGTGCTGAGCTGTGCTTCTCACTGCCTATGTGCTGCGCTGTGGCTGTGTACATAAACAGGCCATTTATCAGTCGCATTATCAGCTACATCAGGCTGATTTCTGATACAGCCAATTTTCTTTATATCGATACTGATCCAATATCAGACTGATCCAGCACCTCTACTACAGATACTCAGTTAGTCTGCCTGGCAGGCCTGTCTGAAAATCATTGTTCAAATGAGCTGGCAGGAAATACACTATACTGTGTCTCTTTCACCAAAATTTAGTTGAAACAAAAACATATTTCGGTGTTGATAGGTCAGCACCTTCTGGTTAAAAAAAAATGTAAGTAGCTCTAGATGCAAGTTTTTATGTAATATCTGGCAAAGAAGGGTACAGCAGGGGGTGCTGCGTGCTGAATGTTTTTTGAAATTGGCCCCTGCACTTCAGGGTGCTTGAGCCCTTACAGCTCCTGAGCTCTTTTGTAACTCTGGACTAATATGTTTAGAAGACTCCACAAGCTGTCTGCAGAAGATATGAGAGTCAAGTACTGAAGTGCATCTTCTGGTTTATTCACCTTTGAGCTTGGCAAGACTCAGAATTTTGGCTTAACAAGGACTGTGCAAGAATTGATCAATGACTTCAGGATTCATCTCACAGACTTAACTAGCCCAGGTCACCATATAGGTTTTCTTACATAATTTGTGTGTCACTAACCCTGCTGTAAAAATGTACGGGAGATAAAGAAATAATTTTTGTTTTAATATTCTGTTTAGCAGTTAGAATTGATGTTTTTTAGATTAAGCTTTGTAGACAAAAATGATAAGATGATCCATGGAAAGACAAGGAGAGTAAAATTGAAAACCTTGTGCAGCTAGTAGCAGTGATACTTAGTTAGATTAGTTCATTTCCGGACTCAGTAGGAGCCTCAGGTTCTTTTTTTCTTGTGAAGTCTAGGTCTGGCTGCCTCAAAATTACCTACATCAGAAACAATGAGACCGCTGTGCTAAATAATGCTATTAACGGTGTGTCTTAAAATGTGTTCCTTTCCTGCATCTGGCAAAAAATACTGGTTGGTTCTCATCTGTGCATAATGTCGAGGTACACTTTAATTGAGGGCTTTTCTTTGGGGATCGTGTGCATTCTGAGGGAACAGAACTCCTATTATCTGCCTAGGAATATAACAAGGTTGACAGTGTTGTCACATAGAGATACTGAAATGTTAATTCATGCTTTTGTGACATCCAGGGCTAGATTACTATAATTCTCTACATGCAGGGCTCATTCAGCCCTCCTTTCACAAAACAATAACTTGTACAAGAATTTAACTGCTGAGATTTTAAACGTGCACAATAGCTGGTCATCATATGTCTCTGTACTGAGATCTCTGCATTGACTGCCATTTAGGTATTGGATTGATTTTAGAAACCTGGTGATGTGTTTTAAAACACCACATGTATCTAAATGAGTTTTTGGTTCCCTATTGTCCAAGCCCAATTTTACTCAAGTGTAAAAATGTTGGGCTTTTATTTGTTCAGCACTATGATTATAAATCACTGTGTCCCAAAGCTTTTTCATGCAGCTATGGAATGCACTTTGCCAGCAGAGATTCAGAATGTCAGTCCTGTCATTGACTTGAGGTCAAGACTATAGTGGGTTGTTTAACTTAGCTTTCTCTCAACAGCAGCTCTCTCTGTGTTAGGACATATTTAATGAAACAGAATATTCTAAGACTGTATTTTTTTTTAACTATTTCACTATCTGGTTTCCTGGCATTTTACGGAGATTTTTCCAATGCTAATAATAATGCTATATGAACATTATTCTTGGTTTACCAAAGTACCTAAGAGCCACAATAAGACTATATTATATACAAGCAGACACATTAAAGAGTTAAAAATACACAAAATCTGCTTAATATCATGGGGCATAGAAGGACATGTCCAGTTTGCATATGGAGAGACAGCTTAAGCAATTCATGAAAGTGAAAAGATTATGGTTACACAATTCTCTTCTCCAATTATGCACTCATACAGTGTTAGGTGCCATCTGATTTAGGCTGCACAGTAGATGCACTCCCTGCCAACATCTTGATGATTCTTAACATGAAAGCAAGACAGTACTTCTGCTAAATTAAAGCTCATAAAATTTGTTTCTTGATTGGAATCAAGGACCCAATTCAGTCCCTGGTTACTGTAGCATAGACCTTATCTGTTCCTATTCCTCTTTTCTTTTGTTTCAGCGTTTTCCCTGTGTCAACATTTGAGTCAATATTTTTTAATTAAAGTACCTCTGGATGCATTGCTGAGTGCATCATCAGAATAATCTCATTTTAGAATTTTCCTACAACTGAAAAAGTGTGGACTGTAGGATCATTGGGAAAGTTAGACTTGATTAATAAGCTTTGAAAATGAAGTTCTTATTCAATTCATTTGTATTTCTTTTCATAACTTTCCAGGGACACTGTAGATCCCTTTGCTGTTATTCTCTGCTGTTAGCTTTTGATAACAGTCAATATTCAATTAAATATCTATAAAGTCCTTTTCTAAGCAGAGGTGGTACATAATTCTGTCATTTAAGCTACTCTTCCTTGGTAGTGGCAATTCTGTGCTATTGTTGCAAATAGAGAAAAGTTGTCATTCTCTGTCCTTTCTTAGGCTATTGTAGATGATATATGGCAGAAGGTAAACACAGTCATATACACAGGTATGGTTCAATACTCTATTATTAACAGGCCTGCTGCAGTTCACATCTTGTGCACTGTGATAAGTAGTACCAGCACTGCTGGGCAGCTCAGGTTAAAACTGAAAGGAGATGGGCCATTATATCCCTTCTCTAATGCTTTACCAATTGGCCAAAGGCTAACTAACTGTAGATACCGTCTAATAAAAATCATAGTCATCATTAGTCTGGTAGACTTTCTTCATAAGCTTTCTTTTACTGCTTTTTGTTTTCTTTTGCCTGCTCTTGCATTAAGGAGGTCTGGATTTGGAATGTTTTTAGTATAATTTTACCATTAACAGCCTGGTTTGATTTTTTTTAAGTGAATTTGTTCAACTTTTTCATCCACAAAGAGCTTTAATTTCTTTCTTTTCCTCTGTGACCCTGAATATAAGGGAGAATGCATCCCTTTTCTGGTTTTGCCTGTTCACTGCCTGTAATGTTAATACATATGCAGCATTCTCTCACTAGCAGTTTATTTTTCTTTTCTGTGTCTGTCACTGTATCTGTGCTCTAAAGGCCAAATTCAGAGGTGATACGTAAGCCAGTGTAACTTAGAATCATTTCTGCTAATTTAGAGTCTTTTTATACTGACTTACTTTTACAATATTTCTCAGCGTGTCAGGGAGTATGTCAATGACCTTGATTCATGGAGGAACTGGAAGAAGTATAAGCTATAGTGACTTATACTTTCTTCCAAGTCTTTTATAGATATTTTATACCAAGCTAGACTCCTTCTTACTTTGAGTGCAGGGTAGATATCTGCAATGGAAGAAGAATATATTGCCCCAGGAGCTTCTGAGATATCTTTCTCACTGTCAGCATCACTATCACTTTAGTCTTGGTTGGGCCCAGTAGGAGGCCAGGAGTAGCACTGCCAGCCTAGACTTTTGGAAAAGAAGTGTTCCTTTACTGGAATGGCATTGCCCCAGAGGAAGTTAGAGGGATTGATGAATGGATTTGGAGCAGAAGAAGTATTTGCATTCCATTCAGCTACATGTCTGTTTCTTCTGATCTGGTAATTGATGAATTATGGGGATCTTCATAGTCATTGAGGATAGAGAAGATAACTTGGGGTCAAGATATCAGAGTCAATGAACATCTGATGGTTATGCTGTTGAGCCAACTTGTCATCACCATAACCTTCGCTTTTCTAGGGCACACTGTCACAGGGACACACGGTCAGGCAAGGGGGAAGCCTTGATTAGAGGCAGACCCCAGATCAAAGAAAAAGACAAAAAAAACATACCTGCTGCAGGGGCCTGGGAGAGTGAGGAGGCCTGCCGCAGAAAACCACCCAAGCGGTTTATCAGCCATGCCGATCTCCAGCTGGGACCGGTTGATGCAATGAGGAGGCATCACCCAGTGAAGATAAAAATCAGCCCAGAAAGTGCGGAAGCGGGAACCCCGAGGGCCGGAGGACTGGAGGGGAACTGCTGAACGGAGAGCGTCCAGCTGCTGCAGCCAGCAGCAGCGGCGGCTACAGGAGCTATAAAGGATCCCTGAGCCAGGGAAGATCAGCGGGGATTGAAGATGCCGGCAGGGAAGCCGGCAGCAGCGGTGGCAGGAGCTGCGGGGAATCCCCATGCCAGAGAAGCCCATGGGGATCAAAAGACCCGACAGGGAGAGCCGGTGTGGGAGTGCTTACGAGAGACAATGGGGGCTGCACCTACAGGGAAGAGGCAGGTCCTGGAGGGGAAGAAGGAGACCCTGGCTGGGGTGGAGGCATGGACCCCGACCCTGGGGGCGTGCTTCCTTAGGGGCGTTAGGGGACTAAGGGAGTACAGGATGCTTCCCGTGATTCCCTGTGTCTGTTTTGTCCTTCCCTGTCTCATTGTTCTTGTAGTCGGTGTATCAGTTTTGTTTTTCTCATTGGGTTGCTTTTGGGGCCTGGGGCTTTACGTTGGTGCAGGTATTCAGTTGTGTTTTCCTTTTTCGGGCTGTTCTATTTTAGTTTCCTGTCTAGTACAGGTTAGTGTAGCCCTCCATCCCAGGCGGGGGTAGCAGTGACCCCAATCAAAGGTGGGAAAGAGACCACGAGAGAGCAAGAAGAGGAACAGCGGCACCTCCTGTAGATAGCACTGGCCGTTGGAAGGGACATCTCCAAAGGCCGCATGTCACCAGGCCCTCTGGGTCCAGTCAGAGCCTGAGGCACCCGTCAGCAAGGAAGGACATGGGGACCAGGAAGATATCAATGGGGAATAGCCGCTAAAGATCTTGATACTCATCTAGAAGGTTGGCGTATGGCTGGGCTGTAGGGGAGGTTGGAGCCCTGGAGACATCCGCCTGGATGCGTGACCATTCTAGAGGCACCCTCAAAGGGAACCCCCTTCACTGAAATACCATCCAAAGTCATGGCAGGTGAGTTTGGGGGACACCCCAAAGGTAATCGAGGTACCCTCTGGGGTCTACGCAAGGTTCCCTGGCGAATAAGGTCAGCTGCTCGGGAAAAGACGTCTCGGGAGCAAGTCTTCAAGCAGAGACGGGCACACACACTAAAAGCTAGACAGATTCTAAAGTATTTGGGATTTTCTATTTTCCATTAGGATTATGCCTTTGACATCAATAATGGGGTGAAACGGGTTTGTCTTAAGCCCCATTCCTTTTAACGTCTACTTTTCATTCCTGCATATTCATGCATTCAAGGACAGCAGTGACGGCATTTATCTTTGAACCTAACTAGACGGAGGCATGTTCAACATTGAAAGGCTTAGAGAAAAAACCAAGATGAAAGAGCTGCTTCTGAGAGATTTTTTGTTTGCGGATGATGTGACTTTGGTTGCCTACAGTGAATCTTCCCTGCAAAATCTCTTGGGCAGATTTTCTGAGTTCTGCAAGAGCTTTAGGTTGACAATTAGTCTCAAGAAGACTGTGATCATGTGCCAAGGGCTGGAAGAACCATTTCTTGATGTCATTAACAGCTTTTGCTATTCTGGTTCTATGATCAGCAGGAATCTTGATCTTCAGAGTGAACTGACTAACAGACTTGGAAAAACAGCTAGGAATTTTGGGCTATTACAGACATGTGCATGGAATAACAAAGCTATCAACTAAGGTGAAGATGCAAATCTACGAGACTTGTGTGCTATCATAGTTTCATAGTTTCATAGTTGGTAGGGTCGGAAGGGACCTGAGCAGATCATCAAATCCGATCCCCTGCCATGGGCAGGAAAGAATGCTGGGGTCAAATGACACTGGCAAGGTGTCTATATAGCCTCCTTTTGAAGACCCCCAGGGTAGAAGCGAGCACCACTTCCCTTGGAAGTTGGTTCCAGATCCTAGCCACCCTGACAGTGAAGTAGTGCCTCCTGATAGCTAGCCTGAATCTACTCTCAGTCAACTTATGGCCATTATTCCTTGTTATTCCCAGTAGTGCTTGGGGGAACAGGGACTCTCCCGTTGCCTGCTTGTCTGTCTATAAACTGCCTTGGCCAGTTTATAGACAGCCATCCCTGCTTCATGGTTCGGAAATGTGGGTGACATACTAAGCCAGGGGTGACTGGTGCCTCCTGAGTCGAGGGGGGAGGGGGGCGGGACACAATTTGTGGGTGGGCTCAGGGGTGGGCCAAAAGCCCTATATCCACTCCTATACTTCTGTGCTGCAGCTTAGTGCCCCCTCCCCTCCAAAACATGCTGCCAGCCCACGCAGCAAAAATCCTGCCTCGTCCTGAGTGGTGCCAAGTTGGGGGCCAATCCTACCAGTCGCCTGCGTGCTTAGCACATCAGGAAACTGAACATTTTCCACATGAGATGCCTGCACAAGTTTCTGAACATAAAATAGGAAGACAATTAATACCCAGACGTGCTAGAGTATACAGGACTGATACACTTAGAAACCACTATCGAGAAGAGGAGGTTGTGATGGCTCAGCCATGTCAGGAGAATGGGAGGAGACTGTATCCCCAAGAATATTTTGTACAGAGAGATTCAAGACAGCTTTAGAAAGCAGAGTTGTCCTTTATGCTGGTACCTTGACATGTGCAAAAATTATATGAAGTTATTCAACATCAGTGTAGAAAGCTGAGAGGAGTGCATAGAATCCCATCTGATCTGGAGGGAATATCTGGCACTGGGTGCAGCTTAACCGGAAGCAGCCTTGATCTAGATGATGGAAGCAAAGCAAGAAAGAAAGAAGCAGCACACTCTAAATGTGGACTCCAACTGAGACAATACATGCATCTGTGAAACTTATAACATGCTGTGTCACTCTTGAATTGGGCTTGTCAGCCACAATCGGATTCATCACGCACTTGACTAGACCTCTTATGTGTACACTATGATCCAGAGGATAGACAATTGCCTATATATGCAAGTAAGCAATTGCTTACCTGAGGTAGTGGGTGGTTCAAGAGGGTGAAGCAATGCTACTAACTTGAAGGCTACTGTTTAGTTTACCAGCTCATTAAAAACTTGAAGAGGCAAGGGATTTAAACACCCTGTATTTGTTTGGAGCTCTGTTAAAGGTTTTGCTGCCTCTTCTTGTTCAGAAGAAAAACAGCTTTAAGGACTGTTTGCAAATTAGTTTAAGCCTTTAGTGCCAGAACCACAAAAGGACTTAAGCAGAATGTAGGCATCTAAATCCAAGGTTCAGATTCTTATGCCCCTCACCTAACCACCCCAAGTCAGATGCTTGGGAGTAAATTTTCAGCACTACAGTTCATCAGGTGCCTAAAAGTATGCTTATGTGCATGCCCAGAACTGCCTCAGTATTGTCAACATCTCAGTGTGTCTCTCTCACCTAAGTCCAATTAGGATCCTCCGTGCCTCTCACCTGTCAGGATTCTGATGTAGAAGGTATCATCCTAGTATATGTAGCATGAATGTACAGGATCAGACCCCGCGCTGAACAGAGTTGAGCTATTGCTTTTATTTAAAAACAGAGCTTCAGGAGGAAGACTTGATTCCCCTGTTTTACCAGTCACTTAATGCTTAGAACAATAACTTAGAAACTGGGGAACCAGGTTCAATTCTTTCCTTTGCCTGAGGGCATTCCAGCCCAGTACTTCCAGTCTCCTACCTGTCAATTCTATTCCTCCCTGTTTGCCAATGTCAGCTGTTATCTGCTTTCCAGAAATACATAATCCTGGTGTTAAACAGGAGAAACAGTTACCACTTTACCAGTATAATTACTATAATATCCCATTAACATAATCACAACAAAACATAAATTTAGTTCCTTTGCAGTGCTTTTGAAAACTCCACCCTACCCATAGTGCTGTTCTTGGTGATGCTGCCAACCTACAGAAAAAAATATTGGATTGGAAAATCACTTTCTCTTAATGCTGTGCTGTAGCTTCTGTATTCTGAGCTTTTTAGGTTTCCTTTGCTTGTGGAAGGGAGATAACAGCCTACACTGAGAAGCTGTAGTGAGAGTATTGCTTAAAGTCTCCTGCTACAGAAGGTTGCTGTCTTTGGTCACAATTCAGAGATGTTTATTTCCATCTCTCTCTCCATAATTTTACGTAGAGGAGGGCATGCCACTTCTCAGGCTCTGTCTGCTTTCAGTTCTCAGCTCTTGGCACCTTACATAGGCTATACACTTTCATGGGACTGCTTTGGTAGTATGAATAACAGCTCCTGAATATGCAATCTGCTAATGCATATGCATAAAATTCTAATCACCTTTGTTCTTGTGATGGGAACTCTCTTAAAACATTTCTAAAATTAGATTTTTAATTCCCTAGCTCAGTCCATTATCTGAGCTATCCCTTTATTTCCATTAGGCTTTAATGGGAGTTGAAATTCTGCTTCAGATGAGTCTAAGAACTCTCATTTTCTACAAAAAAGTCTGTAAGGCCTCAGAATATCTTTTTAAACATTAATAATTGCTAAAGAAACCTTTAAACCTTAGTGAAGTGTTGGACTGGTGACTCTTATCCTGCTGAATACAGTGATATGAAAGCTTCCAGATAACTAATTAGTTTACTCATTAATATTAAAATTAATATTTTTACTTGACTTGTCTCCTACTTTAATAACCAGTTACATAATCAAACAGCCTGTTGGTTGGTACATAAAATATATTATGGTTCAGTAACAAAGGTATAAAGGAGTAATTATATGAAGAGTTGTAATTACAAAATGTGTGTATACAAAATATTTACAAATAAACAATAAAAAGGAGCTTATGTTCTCTTGAGCATTTAAGTAATAACAAGGGTTTTCACATTTAAGTAGAAATATAGAGTTTTAAATAACCAGAACTTTTGCAAACTCTGCAGGTAATTGATTCCTTATCCAAGTGATTTGCAAAGATTAGCACTCTAATAAGAGTTTTACTGAAATTGATTCAAGAATTAATACCCTGACATTGCTGCGAGTGAAACTTGAAGCAGGTGCTCCATGGCTTTCTAAGTGGCTCAGAACCCAGTCCTGAGGCCGGCTGGGAACCCCTTCTGATGTGCCAAGCAGCTTCAGCTCCTATTGACTTCAGTGGGAATTGGAAGCACTCACCACCTCTGGGTTGAGGCCATGAATTTAAGGAAGTGCAATAACATATCACTACTAAAGAAGCTAATTTAATGACAATGAAAGGAATAATCACACCATGGAGCTACTTCATGCACTTAATGACAATACAAAAATTCACAGAGATAAAAGCAAAATCAAGGAAATATAGCAAAGGCTTCAGCTTTAACCACCAGCTTTCAAAATCAACGTCAAATTGTCCGTAAAATTCCATGAAAGTAAATGTCAAACTGATCTACAGCTCAGATTATCTGTTTAAAGAAAACTAATGAACAGAACTTTACTTTTGTGGATGATAAGCAAGTAAAGATTGTCCTTAATAATTAAGGGTTGAGAGGTTTTGATATATTTTTAGAACGAAAACCCTTTAAATAACTTTCCAGTTTCCCAGCCACCAAATCCTTGAAAAGTTAATTTTTTGTTATCTGCAAATACAGGAAGCTTAGCACAACAATAGCAGTTCAAAGCCTCCAAGGTAAAGAGCCTTCAAAGGTAATTCATGATACAAATTTATGAAAGTCAACAGTTTAGACTACTCAGTTTCTTTTAAGATTTTCATCAAATGCATCCTGGCAGTCATAACTTACTGCTGATGCTTCCCAACTGAGTTAAAATTATAAAGCATTGACAGTGTTACCTTTGTTTCTCTGTAACTTTTAGGTACAGAGAGAGAGCTACTGAATTGTGTATTGATTTACTTTGTGTGCTTCCATGTTTAAAATTTTGTCTAAAAATAAACACAGGAGTTAAATCTTATAAATGTTTTTAATACCTAAAACATCACTTTAAACACTATTATTTAGGCCTTCTAAATGCTGGTTTCATTTAGATTGCTCATGTAAGAATATATCTCCGAGCTTTCTACATGCAATTAAATTGTGAATATTCTTAAAGAAACAACCACTTTTCTCTAAGGCTCTCTCTGGGACAATAAATGATGCAATGGACTTCCAATATGCTCAGACAAAGAACAATTTTTTTTTAGAAGACATTCAGTGTTTTTGCACACTCTCGACTTTTGTATAAAGATAAATGCCGCACTAGTCAATGCATCAGTAGTGTGATTGCTCTGGAAACTGTGATATAAATTGTTCTGTTAAGTGCTACAAAATTGCAGACTACTTTTACCGATTCCATGTGCACTACCCTGGCTGAATCAGAAATTAACTAGATTACCATGACATTGAAATGAAGTACTTTATCATTGGACTGCCTTCTGTTTCTTTCTTTCAGAGGAGATGAACAAAATGGAGGTTCTTGAATAGAGATCTATACTTGGTCATTAAGAATACAGTTCTTTTCACAAGAGCAATATTTTACCCTGATCCAATTCTGCCTAATACAAATTAGTTTTATATTTATTTTTCCTCTAAAACTATTGTATAGTTTTTTTTTAATAAAAGAGAAAAAAGGGGGGTTTTTTTGTTTTCTTGTTAAAAAAAACTCTTGTATTCCAGCCTTCCGTGGTTGTATTTTGATGTGTGAGAACATGTTTCCGAATGACTGGTTTTGTGTGTATATATGCCTGAAGAGACTTAAAAATAGGTAAAGTTGGGCTCTTTGAGGATGAAAGGATTTATATTAATGTAGGATATTATTATGACAATATATTCCAGTACTGATTTTCCAAGCAGATACCAGTATCCATTTACATGTGTAAAGTTCAATGCTATGAGATACTGAAGCTGCTTAGTACTTTATATGACTGGACTTTAGACAATATAGTAATGTGTAGTAATGGGCACCAATTAAAATAGCAGCAGGAAGTTGCTGAAATTAAAATAACACGTTCATTAGTCATGCTTTTTTTTCAATAATGGGTGAAAGTTTCAGTCTTTTTCCAATCCATTTTTACCTTTGAGTATGAGAAATTAGAATTTCACGAAGACCATCTCTCTTCTGACTTTTTTTTGTGCTTTAGGGATGTGCGGGCCGGGAGCAGTCTGAGGCTTTCGGGGGCACGCGGTGGGCTGTGGCCAGCAGCCCTGGCACATGGGTCGGGGAATTCGGCACGGCGGACTAGAATTAGGCATGGACGCGTAGCGGTTGATTAAAGATTATTTTACTTACACCGTAGATGGTCGCGGTGCAGGCAGGAAAACTTGCTTGCGTTGCAGTTACAGATAGAAAAGAAGAAGAGCGGACAAGAGTTCTAACCGCAAACTCTGGTCCAAGGCCGGCTGAGAGCTCTAGAACCACGAGCCCGTCGAATCAACCGGACAAAATAACCCAAGAAGAGCTCTGGATACCACGATAAGAGTCCGAAAGGTGACTCTCCACGAAAGCGCAGGGAAGGGTACGTCGAGGGATCAGGCTGTGACGGGGAGAGGCTAGAGGTTGATCAGGCCCCTATATTCTTCTTAAGGCACACGCTGGGTTCATTAAGCTCCACAGCGCGCTTAGAGTTCTTCATGAGATGTGAAGTCCTCCTTCTCCTCCTCCAACTTGGGCGGAAACTGCTCGAGCCTCTTATACGGCTAGCAAGCCAATCGCTAGCCGCCACGTGGGAATAATTTAGAAACAGCCAATAGTGGGACACAAATTTGCATGCGAATGGTGGGAACTCCTTTGCACCAGGGTTTTCTCTGTGCAACTGAGAATTGTACCGTGCAAAGAAAGCTCCATGTGGCGGGAAATAATTCTGCAGTGCCGAAACACACACAAAATCATACCCTTTGGGTCATGACAAGGGACGGCTTTTTCTATTTATTTATTTGATATTTTGAAGTTTCCGCTTCAAGGTGGATTAAAGAAATAGAGCAATATGTTAAAATGAAAAAAGGGGACATTAGTTTAACATTAGGTACAGACATTACATTTTTCTGGTAAAAGTGATTGGAAACTGGTCTATACCTGTAACAGAACAGAAGTTTGGCACCCACCAGGTGCATCTACACATAACATTACATCACCGTAGTGATGCACTACAACAATGTAGCATCCACGGGTGTTTACATGTGATCAGCAGCTACTTCACCATAGTGGCATGCTTCCCCGTAGGTGCATTTAGTCTGGAAAATGTTTGAGAAAGCAGAGGATTCCTATTTTATGTGACCTAATTCACCTATAGCAGTGGTTCTTAAACTTTTTAGACTCGAGGCAATCTTCCAGAACTCTTCAAAAATGTTCAGAATCCCGTTTTAAAAAACTAATATAAATAATATTAGTTTTATTAAATAAATACTATTAATATAATAGAATTTATAATACTAATATAATATAAACATAATTGCATTGTTACTTAGTAATTACTTTTTATTTGAGTAGATCCTTAATTATATTATATGCATCCCACCACCATGGCCAGATGAATGTGTCATTTGTCTCCTGCAGAACCAGACTGGGAAGTGGTTGTGGGAGGAGCAGGTGTTCTTGCCACAGTTGTTCCCAGTCCAGTGTTGTTTGATGTCTCCTGGAAACAGAATAATGCTGGGCAGATGGAAATGTTTTGTGTGCCTCTGTTTTTAGGAGGCATGTTGGAACCCAACTGAGAAACTGCTACAGCAGAAAGAAGCACTTCCTGCATTACATTATACAGGCAGGCACACCGTTGCTGTTGCAGCTCTTCTTGGTTCATCTCCAGTGTGCGTCCTGAACATTGCCTTAAGTTCTACCTGGTGGCAGTGACATCTGTCTCTAGGCTGCCCCCACCACAGAGTGAAAATGCGCCATGCACCTTGGTATCCATGACGCATGTGAAGCCCAACTGAGAACGAGTTAGTACAGAGTCTGACTGCATTACCTTACACAGGTGCTGCTTCTGCATTAGCCCTTCTAGGCTCAGCTCGTGCTGAGAAGTGAGAAGGGCTAAAGCAGGAGTGGTGTGCCTGCCCATATAGTGTAATGCAGTCAGATGTGCTGCCTCTGCTGCAGCAGCTTTTCAGTTGGGCACCATGGTCTCCTGAAAACCAAGGTACATGGGACAATTTCACTTTGCAGTGGTGGCAGCAGCAGCAACAACACAGCACCCCTGGCAGGTTCTTGCAGCACCTCAGGGTGGCCTGGCAGCACAGTTGAAAACCACTGAGCTATAGCAAAGTCTAGTTATCATCTTTAAAGAAAGATCCACATATATAGACAAGGTCTTGGGTCTCCCTTCCTTGCAAAAAAGGGGAATACACTATTTTTTTCTTCTTTACCATAGTTCTCCCACACCTACAAAAAATAGCCCTCCATGGACCTATTGTTTGTGCTATGAAAGGGCAATTTTCCTGCTGTGGGAGAAATATGGAGGGTAATCACTGGCCCCCTTCTGTATCTTTATAACTATGATCAAGACTCCTGTAGACAAAGTGGGCCATTTAGCTACTAAGGGCATAAGGGCACTTGACACTTCTTAAGATGTCTTCACTAGGGGCCCTAATCATCAGGCTTCTCCCAGGCTCTGGACAGCATCCCTCTGTGCTTCTGCTTAAATTTGAGACTTAAGCAAGACTAAAAGGAAGTTTGAAGAAATGAACTATAGACAAAGCAAGGTTTAAATCATCATCAATTAAGATTTCAGTAGTCAAGGACAGAAAATGTAATGCAAAAGAATTTACTAAGGTTTTCCCCCAGCAATTCATAGCAAACTAATATAATATGGCAGTAATGAATAGACAGTATGATAGAACATGAACCAACTTGTTGTTGGTCAAACAGAACATTTCCTGTAGCTATTAACAGTACTATACCAAGAACAGCACCACTGGTACACTGGCACCGGGTGACCTCGCACAGGGACACCGGATCAAATGGATGTAATGTTATAATAGCACGTAAGGGGTCTTCTGCACATGACCTGCACTGGGTGCCAACATGCTTGGCTATGGCTCTGGCTATCAGTAAGATTGGGAAGAAAGAGAATATGACTTCATACATATTGCGTAAAAATTCTTATCAGGTGGCTTTTACATTGGCTCAGAAACAATGTTCTATTTTCTTTCTTAATGGCCCCAAATCCTCTTCCAGTTATTTGTAGTTTTATTTCTCCAGAGTGAACTAGGGATATTGTCCCTTATGGCAGTAAGGTTGTCTACAGTTATTAGGTTAGATTCAGCCACCCAAAAGTTAAACAGAATGTATTTTAGCTTTAACAGGGAACAAAATATATAAAAGTTATAGGCATGCATATATCAATCATAAAAAATAATGCAGATAATTTCCATGTTTTTCACAGGCATTTCCTCCCGAGCCCATTCACTAATTGTATCAAAATGAACTGTTACAGTAGAGGGTGGAGATATTCATAACAATCCTCCATCTCCTTTCTTTTGTGCTTTGATGAACAGTGAAATAGTTTATATTATAAATAATAATACCAGCATGATGGAATTCACTGAGTACTCATTGCCGAAGGAGATGAATGTGGAAATGCACATCTTACGGAATTGTTTCAGATTTGAGGCTATCTCAGCAACCACAACAGCTAGAGAGTATAGGACAGATTTTAATGGTATTTATTCAGCTAAACCCTGGAGTCTGGTGCCTAAATCTATTTAGAAATCTATCCCTTGTGAGTTTGTTTTATTAAAAGAAAAAGAAAAGCTTACGCTTTGGAAAATAAATTGGTAGCATAAAGGAGGTAGCTGAACACCTTACCGGTAAATACTGGCTGAATCTAAACAATGCAGTGACTTAACTTTATATAAGGCTCTAAGTACTCTCAGCAAGCTGCTTACAAGTTCTGCTGTAAGACTCCTGGTTGCTCTTTCAGGCTACCAGAAATTTTGGAAATTATGCAACAACTTCAGATAAAAACATTACTGTGGATTAGATATGAAAATGCATGTTATTATGAAATTGACAGCGCGATCAGTACTATATTCCCTATATTTATTTTATACTATATTACATTTTTTTTAAACTGTCCTACATTTTTTGTTTGTTATAGGCATTGCTACCTATAGTCCATTGATAGGAATAATATTGCTATATCAGTTTACTGAAGATCAATTTATCATTGGTTCATGTTTTCAACTTTTCCTTACAACAATATGGACTAAGTCCACTTTTATACTGAGGTTTTGGAGCACTGTTCTCGGTAATGGGTTAATTCAGTGGCAAATTCTGCATCTGTCACATTTAGGTGATGTCATCACAAATCCATCAAGGAATCAAAGTTAAATGTGGTATCAATGATCGTTTACAATAGTTAAGATCTTGGGGCCTAATCCATAGAAGATTTACTTAATTTATTTAGGCATTGTGTCAGTAGTTTGCACAGTAACTCTAGTAGTGGGAGAAAAAAACCCAGGCATAAGAGTCAACATAGCAGAAGAGAATTGTGGACTGGGAATTTGTCTTGGGATATTGTGTGGAAATTGGACTTGAAAACAGACCGTGCAAAGAATAACCAAATGTGGCCTTTTGATCATGGCTGAGTATCTTGGAGAATGCCAGGGCCTAAAGGCCCCTTTCATTTCATGCAAAGCTGATGGAAAGTAAGAAATACAAACATAACAAAAAAAGATACAATATCGTAAGAAATACTAAATGGGGTTTCAGAATACTGACAAACAAGCAAATGAAAAACAAAATTTGAATCAGAGATGCTGAATTCAAGAGGGTTGAGTTGTTACCCTTAGCCAGGGAAAAAACATTCAGAGTCAGACTAAATGACATTGATTATAACTTCATCTACAATTATGACTGAAGAGGCACTTTCAGTCATTATGAACCAGTTTCCTGTACTTTCACATGAACCCCCTGCCCTTCTCTTGCTTATATTTTTATTTTTGTAAGCATACATAGTTATCAGAGAGAACTGCTTTGTTGACTGTCTGTATAGTCTCAATTAAAAGTACATTTGGAGATACCAGCATAGCATTGTGAATACACTTTTCCCACTTTATGGTGCTGTCCTTGAAAACCAAACATATTCTAGTTTGCTTCATACTTCTCAACATGACAAGGTCATAGATACAATTGGAAGCAAAGCTCCCAAACAAGGGATGCAAGATTAACAGTAACATAGTTTTAAATGATATGGGATTAATTGCTTTAGCATGAATAACATTATTACTTTCAATTAATTTGGAGCCTGAGCTCAGTAGCCTTATGTAAGGGATAATCTCCAAATGAAGAACTGGAAAAAGGAGTCAGGGATTGTATCTTTTATAAATATTCCATGTATTTTAGCAGCAAGACAATTTAGGATGATAGTAAGCTTTCTCATAGATGCATCCATTTCCTTTCATTAGTCTTTGTATCCCTTAATATTTTCCTTCCACTATCATAAACAATTTGCTTTAGAAACCTAATTATATTAATTACCTTCTGTGGAAGAAATCCTACTCATTTTTTTTAAGTGTTCAGTACTCTTTAAGCTTAATTTTTTTATTCCCTTGGTTTTGGAGGGGATTTTTCTCTCTTGCATTTGATGCTAGAAAAATGAACATTATACCTTTCTTCTCTTCCTTTTCCATCCATCACTGCCTTTCCAAACTGTGTAATTTCAGTGAAATCTCCTTTTAATTACCAGTATCTTATCAAACAGAGACTTGCTTTCTTACTCTTTTGGTGAACCAAACTCTTTGAGTGCTTATGTCACTTTGGCTGTTATGTATTACATTTGATTTTTCAGTATAATCTCCAAGTATACTATTGCATGAGGATCAGGTGGACACATTTTTCCTCATAGGCACCTGGTAAGCAAAGGTTAGAATTCTACTTGTCCCAAATCAGCTAATGCTTCTATGGGGTAGGCAAAGCCCACTTACAGACAGACACTGCCACACTTCTACAATTTTGCCTCCCATCGGCATTCAAACATGGGTGAATGTCTTTCTCTGTCATAGCAGCAGTGGGTGGTGAAAATGAAAGTCCTTTTTTCTTTCCCTGAGAAATTGGACTGTAAAAAGCTGTCAGTTTAAAAGTGACATAGTGGCACAGCATTTCTTTAAGGTGGCTTCTTTCATTTTTGACTCCTGCTGTCTCTCTGACAGTCGAAGTGGCAGCAGGAGGTAAAAACTAAAATGAGCACTGTTGGCATTTGCCCTCAGGCACAAAATTAATAATGGAAGAAACAGGACGATATCCAAAAACACCTCATATCGGATGTCAGCCAGTGGGGTTTTACCATCTCCATAGTAAAGCGACCAGAACTATGCCCATTATTTCAAATGCAATCTTATTCACTATATCATGCTAGAGCTATTTTCTATTTTTGATTCCCTGGCTGTGTGTGAAAGGATGTTTTCAATTCTCTTAAACTTAGTGCAAAGGCTTTTATGGGTTTTTGTCCTTCTAAACCCTAGATAACTTTTCTGGTCAGTGTTTTGTAGATTGTCACTATTTTCCTGTCTTTTACCTCTCAGCCTTTTTACATAAGTGGGTTTGCTTCCAATTATTGCTTGAGCTATCATACTATGCCATAGAAATCTGGACTATAAGTCAGATTCTATTAAGTCAATGGCCCTTAGAGCAATCAGCCATATGATCAAGAGGCTGAAGTATTACCTTTCTTGATAACCTGGAAGCTGAACATTTCATGCCATAGATAAGGCAAAAAGAGTAATTATTGAAAGTTTCGGGGAAGAAAGAGGGATTAGCCACCTCCTGTTAGAGGATGGGCCTTGTTCCTTTCTTAGAGGAACTAAGGCTGTTGTTCTGTATATGAAAATAAGAGTAAAAATAATTTAAGTAACAGGTACATAAGGTCTGATAGCTAAAAGTGGGGTACATACCTCTTTCTTTCTGAGAGAGCCAGTTTATCCATATCCTGAGTGCATTGGCATTTTAGCAGCATCAGCTTTCTTTCTCCCAATTTTTGTTGATTAAGGACTTTTTAGCTTTATGGCTATTGACTTAATGGGATCTGACAGACTTAAACCAAACGGATGCTGTGACACATCACCAGTAACTCCATGATGCTCTACCTGGGTTAAGTACAGACAGTCAAAAGCCCTGAGGTTGAATTGATTAAATCTTTGCAGGTTAGTTTAAGATGCGTAGATTGAACCAATAAGCAAATGAATAGACTTTTGATTTCAGAAATGCAGACACATGACAGCAGTGTCTCAGGCCAGAAGCTGGGGGGCTACTAGAGCATGCCTCCCTGCCTGGCTGGAGCAGACAGCTTGGACTAAGGCTAGCCTGCCCACCCTGCAGGGGGCAGCTTGGAGGGGAAGTGCAAAACATCCTGGGATGCTGGGGGACTGTGAATTAACTTGAATTTGGAGCAGATGTGGGACAGAAATTCAATAAACTGATTTAACCTAAATCAGTTTGGTCTAATGCTACCACCATCGAGATTTATCTTAAACCAGTTTCAGCCATTTTGAAAGTGGTTTATGGACATTGAACTTCTGGGTTAGGGACAGACATTCAAAAAGCCTGAATCTTAATTGATTCAATCTTTCTAGGCTAATCTAACCTGCCTAGATTGAATCAGTTTGCAATTGCACAGACATTCCCTCTGGACTGAGGAAATGGAGGCACATGCCTGCAGTGGCTCAGGCTAGAAGCTAAGGGATGCTAAAGCAGCCCTCCTTTCCCTTTGACAATGCTGAGCTGGGGGTGGGGGGGTTGGCCAGGCCCTAGCAGGATGCTCTGATTAGGGAGGTGTTTATATCCCCACACTGCCTGTACAATCCCAGGCTTTTCCCTGCTTGTTGCTCAAGGGGCAGAAGTGTTGCCAGCCCCCAGCCCCTGGCTTAGCACTCTGAAGAAAAGAGGGGGAGGTGTGCAGTGAATGCATCTGTTGAGGACACTGAGTATTTCAATCTCCCTCTCCCTGCTTCTTCATATTGTCTGCAAACCTGACAGGCGAGGGAGCAAGCAGGGAGCTGACAACAGAGGGTTTATTGTCCCATCAACAAAACCAAAGTCTATCTCATTAGTTCAAGCTCTTCTTAAACAGCTTTTTTCCAAGGAAGGGACAGAGGGACATTACCAACTGATTTGTTGGTTAGCTCCAAAAAGCCCTATGGAGATACTGTTCTGTCTGCCTGGCCCAGTGAAATTGGAGACACCCATACACACAGAAACCTCTCAGCATTAGCTGGCATACCACATGCCTAGGGTCTGTGGGGCTGGGATCTGTGCTGTAGGAGAGGGGAGGGAAGGGGGGGGAATCTCTGTTTTAGCAGTGAGGGGGAATTGGCAGGGGATCCCTGCTTGAGCACTGAGGGTAGGGAGGTCAGGGGGAAGCCAGGCAGACACTGCTGTGCCTCAAGTTTCTGCTGGAGCTCTGGCTAGGGAGCAGAGGGGTGGGACCAGCCCTGTTCTCTGGAGAAGACAGCACAGCCCAGGGCTGCAAAGCATCTGGGATGTTGGGGGTCTCTGGTTTAACTTAAACCAGTAAGGGGTCTGGGACAGACATTGCATAAACTGGTTTGACCCAAATCAGTTATGTCTGATACTACATTCAACCAGGCTTGTCTTAAACCAGTTTCAGGCATTTTGCAACTGGTATATGTGCACTGAACTTCTGTTCTGTTGCAGGTTTAAACCAGTTTCTGATCACTTAAACCAATTTATGTGTAATTTCTGTTCCTAGCTTTGATGGTCAACTTGTATATACACTCAGCTGATTTTTTCTAATTTTTTACCTTCTAACGTTCACTAGATTATATAATTTACCTGCTTTTTATTTGCTTCTGGCTTTCCTGATGCTTTTATTAGTACACACAGTAGTTTCCAAAGTCTAAAGAAGGATATGTTTGTTGAGTATAACAATGCTATACTCAAATTTCGACAAATATGCAAAGTAAAAGCATTGAGAAAGTAGGAAAACTACTGTTTCCCATTGCATGCTATTAAACATAGGTATTACTACCACAGGACTCTTTAGTTCAGATCTTAGATGAGCCTTCTTATATTGGTGTGGGGTATGACTCACTTTCCTGAATCAGCAGAACCTGTTGTATCTTGTGTCATTAAGATCAGCACCTACTAAGGAGGAAGGGTGCTAGTGTGGGGGAAACATTGCCAGTCTATACAATTACATTTGGTGAATCCTTATAAATTTGGTAAAAGGCTTCATTATATGCTTTAACCCTGTGTGCAATCCAGCTTTCATCCTCATTCTTTTGTTTTCCTTATGGTTGCTCATACTCTTAACTCAATTTTGTAATCATTCCAGATCTCTCTAAAGTCTCTTGATTGCATTCTGCATCTTCATTAGCTTATTTTTGATTGTGGTTTATTCATTGCTAGATGAGCCACATAACTCTTGGGCTTATATTAATTATCCTTAAACATTTTCATTTCCCCTTTATATACTTCCACTTCATTGCTTTATCCCAATCAGTTCTGGCTAGCATTTCTACATAGCTCCAAAATTTGCTCCTCTCAATTTTAGTCCCTTTTTTCCCTACCTATTTAATGGCATCCTAATTACAAACATTTTTGTTTATGGTTACTGCTGCTTAGCTACTGTTCCACCTCAGCTGTACATCCTCAAGCATGTCACCTGCGTTACTGAAAATCAAACTAAGTGTTATTCCCTTCCCAATTTTATCTTTCATATTTCATACCAGGCATATTACTGTTCCTGTATTTTATCCCAAATCTTATTGCCTGATTTATTCTTTCCATTTAATGTTTCCCACTTCATGGTACAGGTAGTTAGTTGAAATCTCTCATTGCCTGTAGGGGGTTTTCTTTTCACAATCCTTTTACATGTATTTTATATCTTCACATCTTGTTACTTGTCTATTAATATTCTGCTCCCTTCATAAGGCTGAATTTCAGGCCACATTTTTACTCTTTCTCTGTCACTTGAATTTCTTTCAGACTCTCTCATTTCAAACACTTCTGCTATAATCCAGTCCCGCTTGCACAGGATTCAATGGGAGGAGGTTAGGCCAATTCTGTAGATCAAATTCTGCCATTCTTGTTCATGTAAAATTTTCCTTAAGTCAATGGAAGGTTTTTATTTTAATTTTTTTCAGTTAAATGAGCAGGCTGGTTCTGGGTATTTTATCTCATCTGACCTTAAATGCTAAACAGACTTTCACCTAGATAGTACTTGGACTAGTGGCATGGGCAACTGGTGCCGCCTTAGTTGTGGGGGGCTGCCAGTCAACAACCAGGGCCATAGGTGCCTTGTGGCCAGTTTCACCGACCAGGATGGGGGCGTTCCCCTGTGGCCAATCAGGCTGGCCAGGAAGCAGCTGTGGCACTCCCGGAAGTGGCTGTGGCACTCCCAGAAGTGGCCACGGTGCTCACACTCCCCAGCTGGCGCTCACAGTGGGGGGCAGAGGCGCTCCTGCCTGCCCTCCCTGCCTGTCAAGTGAGCCTCTCAAGGGGTGCACTGGCACTTTCAGGGGGTGCACATACACCCCCATGCACCCCCTATGCATCATCACTGACTAGGGACCATGTTTGAATTCAGTTTGCCATAAATATAAGCCAGGGAACCAAATAGTTTAAACACAGGCCATGGAAACTCAGTGAGCTTGATTGCTGTTGAGTTAATGGGGAAGGAAGGATTTGACTGTCTGCGATGTTACATGGCCAGAGAGTATGAGACATACATGCATACTAGGGCTGTGTGAAATTTCACTGGCTGTTTCAGTTTGATACTGTTTCAGCTCATTTCAAGCTTGAAATGGTGAAATTGAATTGAAATGAAGGGCTTCAAAACAGCCTCGAAACAAAACGAGTCTAGTCGAAACGTTTCAAGTTTTGAAGCAGCCAGCAGCAAGGTGTTGAGAGACAGGGGAGAACCAGGGCTGCACTCCTAGCAACAGCTGGGAGCGCAGCCCTGGCTCTCCCTGTATCTTGCCACTGGGCTGCGGGAAGCTGATAACAGCGCAGGGGAAGGGAACTGAGGGCTAGGAACTGATCTAGTGCTGGGGATGGGAAGTCAGCCCAGCTGAGCTGACTTCCTTTCCGGAGCCTGATCTAGTGAAACATTGAAACAGTGTTGAAACAGCCTCACTGTTTCAACGAAGCGATATGGAACAGCTGTTTTAAATCGAAATGAAATTCAAAACGGAATGCTGTTCCATCAAAACCTCGAAACTCAAGGCGAAATGGAACGGTGCCATTTCACACAGCCCTAATGCATACATTATGACATATATATATATATATATATATGCCCTCAATACTTGCTCAAATATTTATTCCAAATGTATTCTTTCTCTTTCAGCAAGTTTGCACCTTACCCACGACCTCTAAATTCCTTTTTGATAAACAGAAGTTTAATCCTTTCTTTTACTGCTTTTTTGTAGATCTTACAAACATCCTCTGTATTGACTTCTTATTACAGTTTAGGATTTTGTTTTTTGAAGAGGGGAGTAGCAATTTGAAAATCACCATTGTCAGCGGAGTTTGTGAATGTTGGACCTGGAAGCATTTTGGTCAACTTAAAAAGGAATTATTTTTTATATATGTGAAAATCTTAGCTAGCACAAATAGCTCTGCAGAGAAAGTGTCTCCAAAATGTCTTCTCAGTCAAAGGCTTTCTTTTTGTAGTAGACAATATATGTATATTTCAGGGGTCAGTATTTTTCTTGAATATGCTGATACATTTTGCATGTGAGTATTCTACATGTGTATTGTACATAAAATGGAGTATGGGTTTTTCCTTCAATATACTAAGGTTCAAACTGAAATGGCTCAATTTCCCTGAAGCATATTATTTGCAGCCCATTTAGCAAGCAAATATTACTCCTTCCTTGGTAAGAAGGGCTGTTCTAGCAGGACCCAGTATCTTGCTCGCTTCTTGCATACTATCTATGCCCTCCCCTAAATTGCCCACACAAAATAGTTTGAAAAATCCAGCCACATTTTAATGTGGAACAATAACATAGTTAGAATAGAAACTTGCCAGTCTAGGAGCCAAATGAGGTTAGCAGTATATCTTAAATAATTCCATTTGCTCAAAAAGGAATTATTTATTTATTATCTTTGTAATACCTCTTTTTATTGCACAACCATAAATAGCACGATAGGCCTGTCTTTACGGCAAAGAAAATATAAACATAGATACTTCATAAAAAAGCGCAATGCCCTAACAGTTCTCTCCTTTTATGAAGAGACTGCAGTATATCCTGCTCTATCATGTTGAACTAATGAGCTTGAATATGTTAACAGTTATGTATTTGTCTCGTAACGGTGAATGGACCAATATACTGGTTGAAAACTTATGTCTTTATTATCAATATTTTTCTAAGTTACCATTACAAACCACAAATACATCTATTTTTCAGAAATATCTCATTGATTTGAGATTATTGTTATTCCTAGCCCATTACTTGAAGTTTCCCAAAGGGATTTTGTGAAATTAATAGCAGTTGAGCATAATTAGTATCTAATAAGCTTTAATAAATTAGAATGCTTTAATAGGGTAGTGCACAGTATTAATAGTATTTACAAGTGCAGATTTTATTGCATATGTCAAAGTAATCTGGATAAATCTTCTATAGTGGAAAATTATGGGAGGATAACATTTATAATAGGCAGTTATTTTTTAATAAGTAAATTGCTTTTTGCATTATGATTAAAAGAGACCATGAGACTCTCTTTTATAAAAGGATCATAGAGATGGCAAATACTTCCTGATAATCCATTTTATAGATATGGGTTTTTATTAATTAAACTTGTATGTATTGCTGAGTAAGGTACCTTCAGGTACAGGACAATCTCTCAATAAAACCCACCTATAATATCAAACTGCTGTGATCATTGATTTTAGCAGCGGGTGTTCTGCTTTTGATGTTGGTGGTAGCCTTATCAGGGAAAAGTTGTAGCAACTTAATAATAATCAAAAGCTTTCCAAAAATAATTCTAATCTATAATTGAGCTTGTGGAATAGACCACATACATACATGCACACGCGCATGCGTGCGATTTTATGATTTTATTATTATCCTACTCGGTAATAGTTGTACCTCTACATTTAATTAGAAAAGAAGTAAATGAATCCTGCTTTCTTGTTGGTTTCTGTACTCCTTAGACTACTTTTTTACTTTTAATTTTGTTTGAAGTGTGAAAAAAAAATCAATTCTTTTTTTCCTTCTGGTTTGTCAGTATTAAATCTCTTGGGGATTACTAGAGCAGTTTGCCAATAGTTTTCAATTTTAGCACCTTGTTACAAATGCTTACACTTTAGACTAACCAAGATGGAGCTCAATATGCAAAGAAGCGTTATGGGGTAAAGCAATTAGGCCTGTGCAAAGTGGCTAGTATTCACTGTGGATTCAGATTCAGCTGATTTGGGGGGCAGTGATTTGATTCGGTGATTCAAATCACTTTCCCGATTCGATTCAGCCAAATCTGTTTTGGAAATTTGCCAACAGCTGAATCTCCAAATCAGCCAGGCCAGGCCCATCCTCCACCCCTCTCCCAGCCCGGCAATGGCTGCCCTGCCTGCCCCAGCTTCCAGCACTTGTAAAAAAAAAAAAAAAAAAAAAAAAAAAGCCCCGACTTACTGGGTGCTGCCGGGCAAGGGGTGATCCCTGCTGCCCCCCACTGCCCCATGCTGAGTGGGGGGCTCTGCATGAGCCCCCCACCCCCCCTTTCCCCCCACCCACCCATGGTTGCCCCGCACAGGACAACTCTGGCCTTTTAAGAAAACCTCCCCCCCCCCCAAGAAACCCTGGGACTCACTGCTCCTGCCAGCAGGGGGCAATCCCCATTGCCCCCTACTGCCCTGTGCCCCCTTGGGGGTCTGCATGAGCCCCCCAAAGCCCTGAGGCTGTAACAGGAGCAGTGAGTCCTGGGGCTTTTCCGTTTGTTTTTTTTTTCTTAAAGGGCCAGAGCTGGCCCAGGCGGGGCACCCATGGTGGGGCTGGGGGAGCAGGGGGGGTTGGGGGGCTAGTGGCAGAGCCCCCCATGCAATATGGGGCAGTGGGGGGCAGTAAGGACTGCCCCTTCCACCTGGCAGCACCTGGTGAGCACTGGGTTTTTTTTTAAGGTACCGGGAGCTGGGGCAGGTGGGAGCAGCCATAGTGGGGCTGGGGGGGAGTGGGTGGGGGCTGGGGGGGCTGTGGGAGCAGGGGACTGGCAGGGGTCCCCCCCATGGTCCCCTCCCCCAGTACCTCCTCCCCTGCCCCTAGCACTTACTAGTTCGGAGTCAGGTTCAGCTCCCTGCTGCAGCCACTGGGGACTGCCCGAATCATCAAAGCTCTCCGAATCTTTCCAAAGATTCGGAGAGCTATGAATTGATTCAGACCTTTAAATTGGTCCCCTGATTCGATTTGGATTCAGAGATTCGGCCACCGAATCGGGCCGAATCTCCTCCGAATTGGATCACCACCCAAAACTTCTCACAGCCGTAAAAGCAGTACAATATAAGCAAGAATGAAATTATACATGGCTATATTTCTTGCTGCCACCAGGAGGCAGCATATCCTAGCAATTCAATCTTTCATACAGACCCATCATTGAAGACCGGGAGAACCTGGCAAGGAGATGAAAATGAACTATGCTAAGGAGGGAGTCAAAAGAAAGAAAATTGTGATGATGAGCTGATAAGAGCTCAAAATGCCATGCTGTTAGAAGGCTGAAATCTATTTTGCTTTACATACAAGGCTGTGAAACTGCATTTTTTGGCACTTATGTCTAATTTGTGTTTCAGTTCACTTGGTGTGCAGTTGTGCCTGTGACACCAAGTGTGCTCAGTAAGGCTGCTCTCAGGTATTATTATTTTAGGTGCAGCAAAATAGGAGCACCCAGGTGTGTGCACAAGACTAGGAAAATCTTGACCCTTTGGGTGGGCAAAATCCTTTTCTAACAAGTGCAAGACACTAGAGGACAGCTTCCATATTTTAGCTGAGTAGCCAATGGTGAGGGCACTTGCCCAGAAAGTGGAAGACCTGAAATCTAGGTCTCCTTCATTCAGAGTGGCCTTGAAACACAGTTTCCTTCTTTCTAGCATAGTGCTCTAACCACCTGATTACAGGTTAGGCATTAGCTAGACCTTTCTCCAGCCCTCCTCTTGAAGTGGGTCCCCTGGGTAGCAAAGGAAGGAAGATATGTGGAAGTGGGAGGAAGAGAGCAAGCCAGATGATATGCAACTCTGAGATTGCTGCTTTAGGCAGGAGGGAGTCTTGCTCACACTGGAGCAGATATTTCCCCAGTGCAGTTTATCTGTTTTATTCAAGGAATATTAAATGCAAGGTGCATCATGTCAGCTTTGAGAAAAGAGATGAAGCACCTGAGTGCTTTGTTGAGAGAGGAGTCCCTAGAACTAGCATGTCTCACTCCTTAGACACTTACTGCTAGGCCTCTCCTCCAGTTTACTACTAGCACATACACAGGATGAATCTGTTTCAGCTCAGGGGAAAAGTGAATCTCAGACTGTACCAAAAATTAAAGTTATGTGGCTGCCTAGATGGTATTTAGGCCTGTAAAGTGAAATAGGATTTACCTAAGACTCTTGTATGATCACACTCTTTACGTTTGATCAATAAAGTAGTGTTGTGCATTTTGGTTGCTATTTATATTTATCATACAAGCTGGGCCAAGGGAAGCTACCTGAAATCAGAAGCAGCATGTGTTGCAGGATGGGAGTAGAAGGCTTGCACCTGTAGTTCAAGACAGGAGCATCTGCTATTCAAAAACTAGCTTTCCAATCCTGCAGTCTTCACATGAATAACAAGAACAAGGCTTGCACCAAGAATATGATGGCACTGAAAAGAAATGGGGAGCTGAGAGGAAGAATTACAGTGGTGGAGATTTGAAGGAAGGATGGCCTTCTCATTTAACCACAAACTCAAAATAAGAGAGACCCAGATTCTATTTCAGGTGCTGGGACAGACCTTTTCTCTGACACAGTAAACCTTTTTCATATAGCTCCTTGCCTCAATTTTCCTTTTGTGGAAGGTGAGAATAATAATCAGAACTGGGTGGGAAGGGGCTGAGATGAAACAAGTCTTAGTTTCAAATCAGGGACTGCCAGCCTTTGGGCCTTGGCTAATCTTTGCCTAAATTGCCCTGGAAGCTCATAACGGTTATGCAAACAGGATGCTGCCTTGGCCTCTTCCCAGTTCTGAGCTCAGAGTCTCAGTCTACTAAGTCCACACCTAGCTTCGCATACCCTGCCCTGCTCACTGTGGAGTCCACTGAATGGTAGTAGCATTCTTCCATCAGAGGTCTGTGAACTCCCTAGCCAAACAGGGCTCTTGGGGTAGAGGCCTGATACTTTCATACAGCTAATATGTGGGTTGAGTTTATACTGGCATTATGCTTTATGTAAGCTGCAGGCTGAGATGAGAGTGTAAAGCAACATGGCAGACCGCTATTATCTAAGGAAGGGAGTGAGAACCTTGTGGTAAAGGCTATAGGTCTGGGGGGAATTCAAGTGGAAGTAGTATTGCATGAAAAAAAGACTTAAAATAGCAGACAGGCATTAAATGATGTACTTCAGACATATGACTGTTCTGTCTTGAAAACTGAGGCCCATGCCCTGTTTCATAATTTTTCTCTTGGGTAAGATGAATACAGAGGTATAGCAGGGCAGCTCTGTGCTCTTGGCAGCGGCTGCACACAGGAGCATTGGCTGCTATGCTGCTGGCAGCTCTAGCAATGGTTATTTTTGTCATCCCCCCCAGCCCCTTCCCAAATGCAGTACCTGGGGCTACTGCCTGGCTCTCCTCCCTAGGCCCACTTCAGTTATGCTACTGGTTGAATATGCTTTAAATGAGCTTCTGAAATTTGATGGCAAACATTTCTCACACAAAAATAAGATCAAGTGTTGTTTACAAAGCAAGTAGACATTCATATAACATGTAGAAATTCATGCAGTGCCAAACACAGTGTGGCTCTTTGTTCCCTGCAATTAGTTGGACTATGTGGAGGTAAATGATTAGTCTGTAGTAAAAGATAACAGAATGTAGTCTTTTAGCTCAGGCTACAGAGGCTCATGATTGGTGATCCAGATGTCCCATTTTTAAATAATGAGTGAACCCATCCCAAAATGTTAGCCCTCTGCTTAGGTGTCACTGTTAGCAAAAATATCACCATCTGTACATCCTCATGGTAAGAGGCATGGTGGAGCCTACTTCACTGAAGCCCAACATGACAGTGGCAGATTGTACAAACCTAAGCCTTAAGAACTAGGAACTGGCAGCTTCAGATTCAAGGAGGATGTGTTGGTACAAATTTCATGGGACAAAAGCAGCTGTTACTTGGCATTCACTTGTCTAACCTTTGGGTTTAATTGGATTCATTAGTTAGGGTTAGGTGGGTTAGAAATGTTTTGTGTTTAAAAGTCCTAAGCATCAATAACTCAGACAAATAATGGGTCACTGGAATCAGCCCTACCCTTCATAACCTGTTTGGCTTTACTAATTTTATTTTGTTATTTCAAAAGGCTTTTCCAAAAAAAAAATTCTGGTTTCACTTTCTGAAGAAATTCTGAGTTCTTGCAAGTGAAGATGGAAACACCTAGAAATATGACTAGGATATTTTTTTTTTAATAATCTGGGAGTGGATTAAGTTTTAGGTAGGAGCCAATTATTGAATTTTAACTGAATATCTTGGCGAGGAACAGAAGCTACACATAAACCAGTTTAACTGATTAGAAACCGGTTTAAACTTGTAACAGAACAGAAGTTCAGTGCACATAAACCAGTTTCAAAATGTCCAAAACCATTTTAAAATTAACGTGGTTGAACGTAGTATCAGATCAACTGATTTAGGTCGAACCGGTTTATGGAACTGTCCTAGATTCCCTGCTGATTCAGTTTAACTCACAGTCCTCTGGCATCCAAGGATACTGTGCAGCCCTGGGCTGTGCTCTCTGCTCCAGCAGAGCAGGGCAGCCCTACTCGCAGCTGTAAGATCACAGACAGTCCAGAGTTTGGCAGCTCCCCTAGCCCTGCCACCTCCTCCACGGGGGGGGGAATTGGCCTGGGTTCCAGATGGGGTAGAGGTAAAACCACTGCTGCAGGCTTCCCTGCTTGCTGGGCACAGCCCCACTGGGGTCCAGAGTTGGATGTTTGCCTCCCTCCCCAGCCAGCCTGCTGGCTAGGGAAGGGGTGTGGCTGGGTGATCACCGTGGTTCCCAGCTTGGGTGGGGGGAGTAAAGACCCACTGCAGGCTCCAACCCCCCCCCCCCCACGCGCACACACGCTGTGCTGGGCACAGCCCATCTGGGAGCCTGGAATAGGGGGAGGGAGAGGGATAGGGCAGCTGTTTCTCCCCCTCCCTAATTCCCTCTGTAGCCTGCCTGCTGGCTGGGGTGGGGCATGGTTGGGTGATTGCCCCGGTCCCCAGTTCCTGGCTCAGGTGGGGCGGGGAGTAAAGCCGCCACTTCAGGCTCCCCCCACCCTGCACCAGGCACAGGCTGACTCAGGGTCCAGAGCCAGGCAGAGAGGGACCATTCCCCCCCACCTCCTCAGTTGGGCCTGCCAGCTGGGGAAGAGACATAGGGGAAGCCTGCAATGGGGACCACTTCACCTCCTAATTCCTCCTAATCCAGTCTGCTGGCTGAAGAGGGTCATGGCTGGGTGATTTCCCTGGCTGCCAGCTGTACAATGAGGGCTTTACTCCCCTTGTCTGAGCTGGGAGCTGGGGCACTCACCCAGCCATGCTGACTCCGTGGCTGAGAGGCCAACTGAGGAGGGTGTGTTGGTGGGGGGGGGGGCGGGGGAGGAAATGACTTCCACTGGGCTTCCCCCTGCATGCCAGGCACAACCTGGCTGGGGATCCAGATTGGGGGGGGGGGCTTTCCCCCCCATCACTCCCTCCTTGCCGAGGAGGGGGTATAGCCAGGTGATCTTCCAGGCTCCTAGCTTGGGTAGGGCGAGTAAAGCCCCTACTGCAGGCTTGCCTGCAGCTGGGAGCCAGGGTGATCACCTGGCCATGCCCCCTCCTTGGCCAGCAGGCCAACTGAGAAGGGAGTGAGAGGCGAAAGGGCCCCCCCACCCAGCTCTGGGTCTCCTCCCCCAAGGAATCTGGGGAGATCACCCAGCCATGCCCCCTCTGCAGCTAGCAGGCCAGCTGAAGAGGGAATGGAGGAGGGAAAAGCAGCCTCCACTGTGGGCTTCTCCCCTGCACAGCCTGGCTAAGGGTCCAGAGCCAGGGAGGGAGGCAGTCCCTGCAACTCCCTCATCAGCTGACCAAGGAGGGGGCATGGCTGGGTGATTGGCCCAGCTCTGGCGCTGGATAAGGGGTTATGGAGGAAGAAAGGGAGAAATGCCCTGCTTGGGGCTTCCCCCTTCCCCCCTTAGCCTCCACCGGGGTGACCCCGGTTGGGGGATTAGTGCAGGGGGGGTTCCCCCCACGCCCCCTTCTCAGTTGGCCCGGGCTGAGGAGGGGGCATGGCTAGGGGAACCAGATCTGGGCACAGGGAGAAAGGGAGAAATGCCCCACTGGGGACTTCCCTCCTCCCCCTTCCCCAGTGCCAGGGAGACCCTGGCTGGGGGGTCTGGTGAGGGTTTTGCCCCCCACACCCTCTTCTCAGTTGGCTGGAGGCTGAAGAGAGGGCATGGCTGGGGGGCATTCCCTCCTCCACACCCTTCTTCTGGCTCTTTGCTGTGTGTGTCAGGCTGGGAGGTGTGCTCTAGTGTCCCCAGCTCCTGGGATGGGCCACTGCAGGGGTCTGGCTGCCTTTCAGGTTTGAAAAGTGAACATCAGTTCATTTTCTAATCAGTTCAATCAAGGCAGTTCACAGAAACCTGAAAAGATTGAATCAATTCAGTCTCAGGGTTTTTGACTGTCTGTATTTAGCCCTTGATAGTATTTAAGTTTGACCCTTCCTACTGCTAGCAGAAATGCTGCAGTTTGCAAGGCTTATGTGGGACTTGAATTAGGCGTGTCTGGATGTAGAGCATAACCTACTGCTGCCTGAATTGTAAATCACCTCCACTGCTTGGCAGGCTGAGGCAAATCTCTCTGTTGCCCTGAAGGGCCCAAATAGCTACATGGTAGTGGGGTGGGTTGAATTCAAATGAATTGTGTCAGAAAGACTAACTCTGTCCTGAGTAATCCATAGGCAACACCCTGATTATAGTAGGATTATTTAAGTGTAAATCAGGGAAGATTATCCTTTGTTTGCATGGAAGTGATTGAGACTGGAAGGAAACTAAAGAAGTAGTTATGGATACTGTTTATTTTTGATAGGTGAAAGCTATTCTTTAGTTCAGCCAGCAGTTAAGGGCTTGATGTAGGAATTACTAGGTCAGTTTTTCTGGCCTGTAATATTCAGGTCATTATGACTGAATGATCATAGTGATCGCTTCTGGCCTTAGAATCTATTCATTTATGAAATATCTTTCCTGAATCTGAGGGAGTAAAGGCTGTGTTAAAAAAACGCAGGGCTATTTTTAACTGTGTATGACTTTTCTGAAAACATCTTGCCATTTTTCATTTCTCTCCGTTGCTAGAGTTTGAGGCTGATTGGCATGCCATTATAATTTCCACTTTGTTACTATTAATGTAAAATGCCTGATCTCCAGTATATTAGGTATATTCAACAATTATGTTATATATATAGCTACAGGCCTGTCAAACACTGTGAATCTAGCAGGCAAATGAGTAGAGAGAGGAGAAGAACAAATCTCATGTCCTTACTGCCTGGTCTTCCTGTTAACATCGATTAATATTTGGAAAACTCAAATAACTGGCATGCTAATTCTTTAAGATTCACGGTCCCACCCTCCTTTACCAACTCTGATAGATCCCTCTGAACACTGTTCCATATCTGAGAACTTGCTTCAACAGCCACTGAAATCAGTTGAATCTTTCTAGCCACTTCACTGAGCTCTGGATCTGGCTTTTACTACATTTTGTAAATGTCATCTTAATACCACTGAAATACAGGAGAACAACAAAAATGTTTGGATTAATATTACAAATGAGACTGAAAAAAAGATTGAATAGGGAGAGGTAACATCTTACCTCATAGAATAAAGTCTTTACAAGTACCACCTTTTTGAGGATCAGTACCCAGCATTTTATAAATTGGCTTGAATCATGAAAGAACAGCACAAAATGTTCTGTACAGAAGAACTGGTGTTATGTACAGTAGCCACTTCACTGATTGCAATCAATGTCACAGGTTACAATGATCTCCTGGATTGAGATCTATTAGAGAGAAGCTGGTAGTGAGTCACACTGTTTTAAGACGTGGACACCTAGGCACTAGGTGCTTTGTCCCATGTTCAGTGCTTTTCCCTTTATGCGATTCTCTCTCTCTCTCTCTCTCTCTGATGTATGTCTGCTTTTATGATATAAAATTCCCTATAAAAGACTGTTTTAATTAGTGGGGATAATTCATATGAGAGAAAGCACTTCTCTGGTACACTGGCTTATCGTGATGTTTATCTTTTCCAGCCGATTTTTGATTCATAGGGGACAGATATTTATCTATCGGTGTTACCCAAGACCTTGACTAATCAACAAATGCTGTTTTGTTTTTGCCTTTTTATGCCTTATTTCTCTGCTGAATATATGGTAATAATTTCTCTACCCGGCCAGCCCAGTTCCCCTACTGATCACTTAGACATGGACCTTTTTTGCCTTGATCATCAGTTTCAAATCTAGTTCTATAAAGGGAAGATTTTGTAGTGTATCTTTTGCTTCAGGGCTTTATATTGTGCCTGATATGAAATCCTCATTTATGTCCAGGGCAACAAACAGCTTCTCTGATTGGCAACTATGTGTTAAGAATGTCTGGTGTGCCTAGAAGCATTTTGATTGATGGCTTGTCTACATAGGGCAGTTCGGGAAGAGAAGCTGTCTTGCACTTTGAACTACCATGGATAAGAAGAAAGTACAAAGTATAATGGGCAACACTGCACAATGAAAATCAGAGCATGCCTACATGGCACAATAGGGTTCATGCAGGTTACCCTAAACTAGCCTTGAATATGTTACATCACATGTGGAAATTTAGGTGGCACAAAGGAGTCCTGTGCAGAAATGCTCTGTATTGGCTCTGCACGTGCTAGCTCTGGAACTGAAAGCAGAGTAGCCATGTTATCATGGCACTGTTCTGGGCTAACAAGTTCTGCTTCTCAGCTGAGCTGACCAGGTTTATCATGGCACCGACATAACTACGCTGTTTCTTGTTCTGGAACTAGTGTGTGACAAGCTAACTCAGTCATTTCCTTACTGTGCTGCCTTCCACCTGTAAACATATCCTAAGTAAGGACTAAGAATACCCATGCAGGGAGTAGCTACTGTGCAGTAAACTCACAGCTGCCTAACCCTTCCTACCTTCTGTATACAGACAATCTCTGGTATTTGTTAATGTGGGACAACTATAGTAAGCATGATATTTAATGCTTTGCATCTAGAGCTGTCTCTGAACTTTACAAAAATAAGCATTATTCCCCCTGTTGATGAAGGTGCAGAAATTAAGGTGCCAATGTAGTGCCTATTAAAGTAATTGGCAAGGCTGCCTCTGAATTTAGTATAGGAATAGGGCCGAAATTATTTGCCTAAGCTCATATTGGCAGTGTCTTCACTGCAGAGTTACCTGGAATACCTACCTGAGGGTTCCTCTTAAATATGTTCCTGTTCACAAACAAAACACTGTCAGTCAAGCAGGGTTGTGATTTCACTTGGGGCTCATGTTATGGCTTGGATAATATGGCATGGGGGACTGATAATATGTCCATTTGCATTAAGGATGCAGACTAAATCAGTAAAATGTTGGTCCTCCTTTGTCTTCCCACAATTCCCTCATATGCTCAGGACAAATGGAACGCATCCAGACAAGCATGGCTGTTCAGTATGTGGTGCTGCAAACACGTCTGCTGTGCCACATACCACACAGTCAGCTGGATATGCAGGGGTCAAAAAAACCTGCGGCAAAAAACAAACCAGAACAGCACATACTTGGACAGTGTGTGCCACTGAAAAGTGGAGCTGGGCCACCCGGAGTCACGCTGCAGCTGCTAGCCAGGCTCCACCTGGCAGGATTGCCACAGCTGCAGCCCTGGGAGGCCCCCAGGACCCCAGGTAAGGCTGCTGGGGCCAGCATAATGCTGGCCCCAGCCTCCCCTACCTCCCACCGGGGTAACTTGCCGTGTGCCGAAGTGCATGTGGCATGGGAATTCCTCAGGGACAAGTAGCTGTGGTGCAAGGTATGTCACAGCTACTTGTCCCTGGGGAACCAAACATCTGTGCTAGTCTGGATGTGGTTAAGGTGACCATACATCCTATATTTACATCCAGTCTAAGATTTGTGCCCCCTACCAAAGGGCAAATATGTGTTCTGCTTGTTACTGATCTAAACTATTACATTTACAGAAAACTGTGTAACTTACATCAATTCTGCCTTGGACTTTTTGAATGTCTGCACCTAGCATTTTGTGCATGTGTTAGTTCCTGGCCTTCACGTACCTACATCCCACCACCTTTGGATTTAGAGGCAAACTGTAAGTCTGGGGATCTGTCAGGATGAAGTGAGCCAGGAGTGGAGCTGGGGAAACGTGTATTGACTATGCTTGACAACATAGAGAGACTTCTTCATGTAAATTAACTGAAGACTTGCTGAACTGGGCCCAGGAAATGTAAATGACTTGCTCAAGGTGATATTCAGGGAAATTCATGATTATGCAGAGGACAAGCTCAATAACTGCCAATATATCAGATCCCCTTCATAGAATCATAGAAGTAGGGTCGGAAGGGACCTTGTACATCTTCAAGTCCGACCCCTTGCCTGGGCAGGAAGAAAACTGGGCTCAATTGATCCCAGTCAGGTAGGCATCAAGCCGCTTCTTAAAGACCCCCGGGGTAGGAGCCAGCACCACTTCCCTTGGAAGTTGGTTCCAGATCCTAGCCGCTCTTACTGTGAAGTAGTTCTTACGGATGTCTAATCTAAACCTACTCTCCAACAACTTGTGGCCATTATTCCATGTTATCCTTGAGGATAGCCTTATTCCTTGAGGCCCTTAAGGCCTCAAAATATGGGAGAAAAAAGATATAAACAAAAGCCCTTTCAGTAGAAACGCACATTCTAGTTGAAATTAAGTAGCTTCTTTGTAGTACAACAAAACTTAATACTATGTTTGTGACTACTAAGGGCTTGTTAACAAATTCCATAGTCAAATAACCTGGACATTTCAAGCATTATTAGGTCTTTCAGAAAAAAACCCTGCCTGTGTTATCATTGTTATTAAGAATAAGAGTGCACATGAGGAGCTCTTCCAGAAGACCTATCCTGGTCAATTTTTCCAGGCAAGGAACTCCTTAAAAAAGAGACTTGTAAACAACAGTCAGTTGTATGGATATTTGAAGGGGTAAAGAAAAACAATGCTGATGTTACTTAAATCCCTGTCTGAACTTACTGATAACTTGATAATTATATACAATAGTTCTTTCAGCATCTCCTTGGGCTGTTTGCTTCTTACTTTAGTTCATATAGAATTATAACAACATCTGGTGAGAAGATGGATTTCATACCACTCTGGAAAGGTGTGATTAGCTGTTTATCCACACATTCTCCAAATAGAATTTTCTGATAACCAATTAAAGGAAAAAAGAGGAGACTGTTTCACCTCTGAAGGAGCATCCAGGAAAGACAGGGCACCTATACACATGACTGATGCCTGTTCTGATGAATGCTAATTAGACTGCTCTGACGCATGCTAATTAGCATGTGTTGGAGCAGAACTGTTAATTGATTCTGCTGGAGCGTGCTAATTAGCATGCTCCAGCAGCCTTGGTGTCTTGTGTATTCAGCATCCCCACACTTCAAAATGGTGGCAGGAGTGCTTTAACTAAAGCTCGTTGAACAAGCTTTAGTTAAAGCATCCTGCCACCATTTTGAAGACTGGGACATTGAATACATAAGACCGCAGGAGCTTTAGAGTGGCTCCCAAGAACCGCTCCAGTTAAAGCCTCACCTGTCCCATACCCCACAGCACATGTAAAGATGCCCACATAAACTATAATTTGATATGCCTTGATTCCAGGGAATTCACATAATTAGTTCACAAAGATGTGAAATTACAGTGGAAGGGATGATTCTGAATTTTTGGATTTTTTTCTTCTGATTGCAAAATAAAAGCAATAGTGTGATGATAGATTTGTATGAAAATAGTGAGAAACATGTATGCCCAATGGAGGCATATATTAGAATAGCAGACAGTGCTATTCTTTTTAACACAGTTTGTTTCTACCTATCTCATCTCTGATGGTTGTGTTATAGCGCTGATCTTTTCCATATTACAATTTTAGCTTGTTTGGTTTTTTTTTCAATTACTCCCCCCACCCCGACCCCAGCATATTGTTTGACCTCATTTTCACACTGTGACATGCAGTGTCAGGTTATTTAAATGGTTGCTGAAAGATATTTAGGCATAAAATTTCCATCTATTTAGTTTGAGAAAGAATATTAATTACTACCAAATATCTCAGGAAAACAATCACAAGTTTAATACTGATCCTTTTATTTCCTGTGCTTTAATAATTGTCTTTATACATATATTTTATGATCTATTTCATCAATAAAAGAATATTCTCTGTCATCATATATCAGAGGGACAGTTACGACCTTTAGAACTGCAGTATCAGAAGAATCTGGGGAAATATATACTATGTACATATAACAACAGCACTACAGTGAATTAGTGAATATGTTGATGTTTTTGCATCATGAAAATACAGCACTGGAACCATGGTTGAGAAGTTCACAAAAACAGAAACTGCAGAGTACGTGCGGTTTTAAATATCTGCTTCAGCCTTGTGGCATGTGGTTGATTTAGCCACATGATGGGATTTATTTAAAGGGAGACAATCAACATGAAAATCACATTTCTCCCTGAAAAATGTGCACCTAGTATAATTATAAGTAACAAATAAAATGACTGTAATTGAAAGAGGTTAATGAAAAAAATCTCTACTTTTTTGATTAGCTTACTTAGTACATTTGACAGCTTTTTATAATAATTATAGACCCTAGCTCTTTGCAGTATTTTTCTTCAGGAGGTCACAAAGCATATCAATTTCACTTGATGTATAGATAATTTTACTGTGTCTTCTGTTGTTGTTCAGTTTCATCCTTACTGAAAATACTTTTTATAAATATCAACAAAGGGAAAGAAATAACACTTAGGCCAGGAACAGACATTATACTTTTACTGGTATAAGTGATCAGAAACTGGTATATACCCATAACAGAACAGAAGTTCAGCACACATAGATTGGTTTAAAAATGGCAGAACCCAGCCTAAATTTGCATTCCCTCCCTCCCACCAAAGTGCGGATGTGTCTTCTGTTCACTACCAATCTAAACTATGCCACTTACAGAAAATTGAGTAACTTAGTTCTATTCTGCCTTCGGCTTCTTGAATCTCTGTACCTAGGCTTAAAAATTATTTTAAGGATTTTTTTTTTAACGAAGTTGTATTATTTAAAGAATCTCAATTGATTTAGATTTTAATTAACCTATTTAAAAAAACAAGGTTGGAAATACCCCTTCAAGATCTTTGAAATGGAATAATCAGAAAGTGATCATAAAATATCCTAATAATTTATAGTCCATCTCAGCAAATTATTTTTTCTGAATATCAACAAATACCACAATTTTTTTTCCTGAATACCAAGAAATTTAACAACATAAAAGGAATGCAAGAGGAGAACACTGCATGTTTTACAAGAATTCTGATATTTTTATTAAAACGGACTTGAATGAGCAGCCTTTGTGCTCATGAAGACCAGGGCACCTAAAAGGCTTTTCTTTTTAGTCTTATGAAAGACACTGTTTTTTTGCTCCTTCATTTTCATATTTCCTCTCTCAGCTGTTAATTTTTTGTTAGCACTGCATTCAATGCTTTTTATTTCCAACCTTAAGTCCATGTTTTCCAGACTATACAATGTGAAATTTGTAAAAATTGCTTCCTTTGTGGCAGAATGTACCTTAATGCTTCTGAACTGAATTTATTTCAAGTGGTGAAATAAATACGTAGAACAATGTTTGGTACCCTTTGCTTTTCAAAAGACTTTAGATCTCATAAGTGTGCTTTTCTAAAAGCCTTTGCCACACACCTAGCAGCATGTTCTGCTTCTTTTGTTAGATTCATCCTTTTGGCCCACTTTTCTAACTATATTTTAGCTAGAACATAAACTCTTTTTTGCTTTCCTTCTGTTTGCTGAAGCTAGTGATCACATGCTGAGTAAATAATCTATACTCCATGATCTACTATCCTGTCAGCCTTGTTATCCTAGCTCCAGACTCCTAAATGCTGGATACCTGACTGCTAAGTATTCCCAGGAAAGCTTCCTAATGACCTTCCCCACTGTTTACCATCATCATTGCTTATACATATATAGAACTCCCTTGTAACACATTGACTATATTTGGAAGAATTAATTGAGGGTTCTTACGGTGTTTTTGTTAGGAAAAGTGACACTTTTTGAAGTTAATAAAAATATCTTGAATCACTGTCTTTCATCAGATGTAGCAAAACCTTGTTACAGGAAATACATTCCTAGATGTAATGGTAGGCCATTCCTGCAGTCCTTTTTTAATAGAAGCTGCTTGGGATCCTAAAATATTAAACCAAATCAATCACTAGATGAAACTATACTGGCATAATTTGGCAGCATTGCCGTTTTTGTAATAGATTTTTGAAGCATTTATAAAGCTTTTAATATATGTTTAAGTATAGTGTAAACATGCCATTACCTACTCAAATATAGATCATCTTAAAAGGAAAGAACTTACATATGTTGAATATCAGTATGATAGAAATTACTCTGTAATTGTTAAAGTGCTGTTTCAGCTCACCTGGCAGACTCACACATAAACCTTAAACCTTTGCTAATCTAATTTTCAAAAAAATAGATTTATCATGAACTCAAGGGAAAGAAATTTTATCTGAGCAAGATAAGAAAGGTGATAACTCAGTCACTAAGGGTTTATTGAAAGGTCTTTCCTGAAGATTAAGACAGATTTTAAATCCCACAGGAATGTATGATGCAGGCCTTTTCAGATTGCATGTTGTCTGTCTGTAAGTGCAAAATACAAAAAGCCCTTAACTTAGAGAAGGAAGTGGGGAAAAAGGAAAAGCTCTCATTGCATTATGCTGTCATCCCCTCAATTATGCAGATATGTACAGTGTCCTTCAATGGACCATTGTGAAATTCTCCTTTTTACAATGGGTCTGTCCAAAGCAAGCCACAGAGTAAAATGCACAGTAGGGCTTAGATGGGTCTTAAATGGTGTAGGGAACATTGTGGAGACCCTCTGCAGAGGAGTAAATTACACTATTCATGAATAACTCCTGTATAACAACATTTACCCTCACAAATAGTAAGAGATCCTAACTTCCAGCTTCCTATATGTCTCTCCTCTCAACAGTTCCCTTTTCTTACTGCTTAGCTACGTCCGAGTCTTCTATTTCACTTAAAGCACTATAATCTAAAATAGCAAAAAACTACTGCATACAACTGGTTTAATAAATTATACTGTCAGAAGCACCGTGGCAGCATCTAATGGATGTATTTCACCTTAGGTTTGTACATTCTGTATTTAAAATGGGAAACATTAACATTTGAGTTACTCTGGGTAAAGAGAACTGTCTCAGATGATTTTCACAAGCTGTTTTATTGTCAAAATAAGACATGTATAAGGCTAAAAATAAAATCGTGGTTTTTATGACATTTCCTTTAGCCAGGAATTCAGATACCATAAGTCAATCACATTTCATGTGATATTTGTAATTTCCTTATTTTTTCACACCTGAAAAAACAGGTCTCCCTGTTGGCAGGATGTAGACTCAAGTACATTTTGGGTTATGAGATTATCCTGAACTACAAAGGAATCTTCTTCAAGTCTATACCAAGGAGATGTTCAAGTAATACGTTTCCTTTTATTTAAAGTTCTTTGAAAAGTGGTCTTGGAATATTGGGCTCTAACCCCTGTCTAGATCTACAGAACCATAGACAATGCTGTAAGTACTATAGTTTATCATGTATGAAAACAAATGTAAAAATTGAGAGATGAAAGGAATTATACAGATGCAGAGAAGAATGGATCTGCATTCAAACTTACAGCATGCAGTGACTTCTTTTTTTAGGATTTTCCACGCTGTCCCATCATGGGTGCTGAAGTGGAGCTTCTCTGCTTAGCCCCAGGGGTGGGATATATGGATGTAGCCTTCGGAGGATGCAGTGTAGCCCTGCTGTGCTGGAGAATTCTGCTGCCTGTTGAGGAAGAATAGTAGTTCAGGCCCTGTCATCATGCCTTCTTTCCTAGACCCTTTTCAGACACTTGTGGCACTTGAGGGAGTGCTAAGAAGAAGCAGTAGTTCCCCTTCAAATGGGTTTCTAGAGAGTTACATAGACGTAAGTGGTGCTGTGTTGAGAACTCATCATCAATCCTCTACCCCTTAGCACCCCAAAGGAGCTGGTCAGTGTCGGGGCCGAGGGGCTGTGGCCAGCAGCCCAGGCACGTGGGCCGGGGAAAGTGGTCGGCACGGCGAACTAGAATTAGGCACGGACGCGTAGAGGTTGATTAAAGATTATTTTACTTACACTGTAGGTGGTCGCAGTGCAAGCAGGAAAACTTTCTTGAATTGCAGTTACAAAAAAAAACACGTGGAGTTTGCTAGGCTCTACCGAAGACACACGAGCGAAGTTTGCTAGGCTCCGCTAAACAAACACGAACAGAGCTCTGGATACCACTCACGGAGTTTGCTAGGCTCCGTGGACCGTCCGAAATGAGAGTCCGAAAGGTGACTCTCCATGAGCGCGCAGGGTGGGGTACGTCAAGGGATCGTGCGGCGACGGGGAGAGGCTAGAGGTTGATCAGGCCCCTGTATCCTCCTTTAAGGCACACGCGGAGTTTGTTAGGCTCCACAGCGCGCTTAGAGTTCTTCACAAGACGGATGTGAAGTCCTCCTCCTCCAACTTGGGCGGAAACTGCTCAAGCCTCTTATATGGCTAGCAAGCCAATTGCTAGCCGCCACGTGGGAATAATTTAGAAACAGCCAATAGTGGGAAACAAATTTACATATGGGTGGCAGGAACTCCTTTGCACTGGGGTTTTCTCTATGCAACTGAGAATTGCACTGTGTAAAGAAAGCTCCATGTGGCGGGAAATAATTCTGCAGTGCCGAAGCGCACACAAAATCATACCCTTTGGGTCATGACAGTCAGGATCTGGCTTTGTTTAACCATTTACCCTCAAAGGGCCAGTGTGGATGACATAGCACCAGAAAAAGCAATTTTTTAGGGGAGGAAAGGAACATAAATGTTACATTTCATAAGGCAAAATTAGCACGCAAACATTCTGTTTTCATAATGCTGGATTGAAATGAGCTCCAGTGATTTTGGCAGGATGTTCAAACAAGGTCCTTTCAAAGATTCATTTACTGAAAGCGAAGAGATCTTTTCTTAAACAGACAGATTTTTATATATTATTTTTACTTTGTAGATAAGTTGAGACAAGTGCATAATTGGTAGAACACAGAATAAGTAAAATGCTCTGAGAGAACTGGACTCATTTAAATCATCATTTGTCATAAATTAGCTGCTCTGCCAGGGGCTTTACAACTAAAAAATGTATTGACACAAATCCAACCCAGTTAACTTTGACTCTTTGCTCTGTTTTTTTTCTTTCTTTTTTGCTAGGGGAAAAATCATACATTACGCAGTTAGTTGGGTGAGTTTTCACTTACCCAAAGCTACCTTTGTGCTTTTGGGCAGGAATCAGGACATGGAGGTGAAGCTTCCAGTTGAAATTCCTGCATTTACAGGGGTATTCTTAAACAAGTGTGCAACATTACACTGCATTTAAAGAGGCAAGGAGTTCAGAAAAGTGCTTTACAAGAAATTTCTACAGTATACTGGAAAATAGTTGCTGAAGTAGAGAAAAATATTCTAAATCACCTAATTTATTTTACAAGGGTAGCAAATATGCAAGGATGCTTTGTACAAGATTCTTGAAACTTCACAAATATTAAATAAGCCTCATGACACTTCTGTGAAGTAGTTAGTCTCATATCTAGGCTATTAGTTAAAATCTAAGGAAACTGACTCCCAGAGAAAGCTTAGATGTAGCTGACTGATGATCAGCAATGCCAGGGCACAGATGAAAAAAACCCCCAGGGGGTCACAGTGATTCCACTGCCTTATGGTCATCATTTACATCATTTACAACCGTCCAGGGGAGTATAAACTGTGCTGCCCAATCAGAATGGCAACTTTTTACACTCCCTTTAGACAGAGTAAATGACTAGGATGAAGGCAGTGGTAAATCTGGCCTACTTTCTCACCTGTAGTTCGTTACTTCTGTTCCTTTTCTAAAAGGTTTTATATTCAATCCTAAATGCAAAGCTGAGATAAAGGTTTTCTTTTATTGTTCCTGAGCTTGCCTTCGTCTGACAGATTTTTGGTTCCAATTTGTGATTTCCGTGCCAGACCACTGTGCTGTAATATTCCAACACTTTGCCTTCTAAGTAAACAAAACAATGTGGCCTACTTGTCAAGAAAGAAAAAGTGGTCTTCATCCAGTTTCCTGTTGGTTAGTTAAAAATTATTTGTTGAAAGTTGGAAACACAAGGAGGCGCAACAGCGTAATGTAGACCCCCCACTTGGTCCAGGTATCAGCTTGTACACCACAATTGTTCGGTTGTTTTAAATTAAGTAGGTTACCTGATATCTTTGGGAGTTAAAAAAAAGAACAAAGGTCGCTAACAGACATGAAAAAACCCCACTGTACCAGAAGAGGAAGTGCATCAGTTTGACCCGGCTCTGCAGTCTGTATCAATTAGGCGCTTCAGCAGGGCTTTTTTTGGTGCTTTTATGTAATAGCTGATTCAATTTTAGATTGAATAAGTATTCGATAAAAATGTATTAGATAGAAAGTATTAGATAAAAGCACCAAAAAAGCCCTGCTGAAGCACCCAGTCTATACAGATTTTGGGTGAGGTGGGTCCAGCTAACGCAATGCCTGTTCTGGGCATGTGCTGGGCTCAGGGCGGGGGCACACTGAGTTTAAAGTTAAGTACTATTTTTTTTGTTTGTTTTTCTTGTCACGTCTGTAAGCAGCCATAATTACTGAAGTATTTCAAAAAAAGGCTCAGGTCATTATATAATACAAGGGTGGCTCTCACATTTCCTCAACATAGGACCTCTGGACTTGGTTGGATTTCTTGTGATAAGCCAGCCCTATAATTTCTTGTGGTCACTTCCAACAATCATTTGGGGGTCATGACTAGTTTTCAGTAGGTGTCTCTGAAAGTGATTTAGTACCATGCTCTGTCAGAGCTTTTGAATGCTCAGGAAAGTGTTTGGGTTGCTACTTTCTTCAATCTCCTTGAAATCATGGTTAGCACAGGGAGGAGCTGATAGTGTAGTATGAGTTGCAGGGGTGGCAGTGTTAAAACATTTGGCTCTTCATTACCACCACTATCACCACCACCACCATCACCACCACCATCATTATTGCAGCATTTCTTTAGACTGCGGTACATGCAGCTCAAAGTAAGGAAGGAAACGTGAATGATCAGCTATATTGTAATCCCTTAGCAACTTACCTAATGATTGTTTCCTAATTCAAGAATCTTTGATCCAATGAGCAGTAATAATTAATTCTAGGTGCTTTGAGTTTATTACACACGTCTCATTACTATAGCATGCTACTCCTGGACTAGGACCCTACTGTGGTAGGTATTGTACAAACAGAAAAAAATGATCCATGTGTGAAAAAGCTATAACAGTTTTATCTGATTCTATAAGCCTGATGTGTAGTGATAAGTGGAAAATACCTAATGAGGTCTCTAGTAAAATATCATGATCTAGAAGAGTTCCTTATGCATTGTCACACAGGAGCTATTTCAAACACTACACTGTAACCCAGGAGCATCTTTCAACCAGATGCATTGCCAACAGAAAGTACAGTACTTTATCACTAAGCACCTTTCTTTACAGTTTACTACTGAAAGGCTGACTCTAAAGTTTAAAGTTTGAGAGGAACATATCCCAGCATGCTTTTCAATTGGGTGGGTCTTTAAACTTAGCAGAGACAAGCAACTTCAGCCTTATCGTTTTAGACATTTAGCAGCTAGCTTTTTACCACATTTCCTTCTCTTCTAGCTGGTAAGTTTTCCCTAGTGTTTCATTTCTATAGAGTACAGATTTTCAAACAATGCATATGTGTGCTATAGGATTGGGGGATTGGAAGAACAACAAAACAAATGAAGATTAATTCAGTACAATAAGATTTTCCTTATAACTTCAAATGTATACAAGTGAGGCAAGTTAGGCATGGCATATAAAGGACATAATCATATAGAACAGAGCTATATGGGAGTTTTGCAGATATAAATGCATGTAAGCTGTCAATGTTTCAGAGTTAAAAAAAATCAAATGTGTGTAATCAATCAAAAGCAGTGCTGGATGAATGATGGCAGTGACTAATAGGCAGGCATTTTGATTAATAGAGCCTCCCTCTATGTACACATATACTTACACATACTCATCCATGTTTCTGGCATGAGAAATGCTTTTCTATCTTCTATCTCAGCCTGCACCATTGTGCATATGTTATTCAGTCCTCTATTTTTATGCTCCCATCTATGGAGTTCATGAACATTATGAATGTAGGTAATAAAGCAGTGACTCCTTGTTTTAAGGTAAGAGTTGATGAGGTGTTTTAGCTGACCTTGATTGCATCTATCATGTAGATGAAGATGTCCGTTATAAATGTATATAACCAAATCTTAATCTAAATTATTTTAATACCTAAAATAAAGACTACTATTTTCACACAGCTTTGTGAAGCAATTTAGATTTGTAGTAAGTCTGACAGTCAATGAATCATCAGTTAATTTTGCAGTTCTAATGAATGGCAAGATTCATTTAGTTTAGTATAATTTAAACAATTAAGCAGCCACTATATGATCTGTCAGTACGTTAAATACAATGAGCACTGAATTGGAATGTATACTGCCTTCAATACAAACTAGTGTAGTTTTGTAATATGTAGGCCCTTCAACTGATAATAAGGTGGTATTGCTATTGTCCACACCCAGAGACAACAAGACAGAAAGTCTGTTAACAAAGGCTTTCGTTTTCTTTCTTATACTAATATGTCTCTGAATTTTTTCATAGCAGATTTGAGAATTAAGAGCTGCCTAAAGCTATGGGACTTGATTCTGCTCTCTCACCAGCTTTACAGCAGTGTTTTCTTCAGTGAGTGGAGGTACTTCAGTGAGTGGAGGTACTTCTTCAGTGAGTGGAGGTACATGGATGTAAAGGGAGAATCAAACCCATAATTCTTTATTATAAACCTTGGTAAATCAAGAACTAACCTGTCTCCATCTCTGATTAATCAGGGCAGTGATTCTTCTTTGGGAGAGTACACTATGAGGTTCAGTAGCACTCTAGATATCTCTGAATCTTTTCACAGGGTATTTGGAGAATGCCTTAAGATTTTGAAACCCTACTAGTGTGTATCAATTTTTATTTTACTCAAACACTTTCACTTTTGAAATCCCAAGACATTGTTGGTAAAATCCAATTGGTTCGTAGTTCATGGCTGGATCACAATGAAAATTTTCTTCTCTTGATCAACAAAGAACCACTGGGCCTTGTATCATCAATGGCAGTGGCAATCCCTCATGGTTGAGGCTGCTCACTCCCATGGGTCAAGTAAAGGGTTGTAGATGTGTCTATTGATGGCTAAGGGCTTGTACCAGAGTGATGATGACCTGTAACTAAGCTGGATGACACACTATTCTCAGTGGTTCAGCTCGTCATGGCCAAGAGTCTATAAAGGTACATAGGAGTTCAAGCAAACAACTGTTCTGCTCCCATCAGATAAACAGTTGCACTCACAGTGAATACAGTAAATGGTGTAATATGGCAGACAACTATGCTTTGTCAATTTCTAGTTGACTAATCTATAGCACTGATTACTTTGTTTAGGGCTAGAAGAGACCTCCAGAGGCCATCTAGTCCAGCCCCCTGTCTGAGCCAGTATCACCCCTATCCAAACCATCCTATATAAATCTGTTGTCTAACCTCCTAACAAAACTACGCATTCAACCCAGACACAACACAAAACAAAATACCCTTACCTGCCACAGGTAAAGCAGGGGGGCCATGGTGGGCAAAATCCTGTTATTGTAAAAGTTGTTAAAATAAGATGTAGTGATACTAGGAAGAGGGCCATGTGCCCCACTACAGAAGAGGTCCCTCCCCTCCCAAGTCCATATCAATCTGACCATAGTGTAAAATTCCTTCCTGACCCCAAATATGGTGATCAATCTGACCCTGAGTGGAGGAGCAAGACTGCCGAGCCAGAAACCTCTAGGTTCAAGTCCCAGCAGGAACATTAGCACATCCAGGTCAAAATCTCCAGCCTCGGCTGCAGCCCAGACCCAGTGCCTCAGAGGAGGGTTTAAAAATTTCCCTTACGTGTAGCTGCAGGAGGAGAAAAAATTCCCTCCTGGCTCCATGTGACAACCAGAAAAGCAAATCCTTCATGGTACATTTAAAGGCCTTATTTGTTCGGCTGTGATTTCTTTCGTCTGGGAGAACTTGAAAATGACTCTTGTATGGGTTTTGTCATATATTAAATGAGGAATGCCTTCCCCAGGGTCTGAATCTCTTTCACAGTAGTAGAATTGGGGTGTTGTTGTCATTATGGTCCAGGAAATATGTGACAAACATTTTTTTTTTTTGGTAATATCTTTTTTGGGACAAAATGTATAGTTGGGTGAGATGGTAGAGAGGTTTTTGGATTCATGTGCCTTATACAGTTAGTTCAATATAAGGTATCACAAAAAAACCTTGATTTCTGATCGTCACAGACCTATTGAAGGCACTATTATTTTATTTTTTTAGTGTCACTCATTGTGACGTGGAGTATTTCTGGTTTCAGGCAGCCCAGTTGTGGGAGAAGTGAATTGGAAATAGCTTAGGTGACAAGTTTTGAAGTATTGAACTAACCAGAGCACTGGTTCTCAGTGACCATCATTTGGGGATAAATAATACCAGTTTTTTCTCTTTGTTTATAAAGTACAGAGAAAAATCCAATGTACTTCTTCATCAGTTCTCATGTGTGTTCCTTTGATTTATAGCTCTGGGATAAAAATGGATGCAGCTTTGCCTCATAAGAGGTGTTTAGTGAAACATTTTAACTTGACAATGGTAGCTGCTCTTTTTGAGTCAGGGCTGCTGTCTTGGCAGCATGGGAAGAGTTTGAAACTAGAAAAATGCAAATCCTCGGTAGTACTTTCTTTTCAGAGCTTTCAGAAAAAATAGGGTATTGTGATAAGTTTTAGTGCAGTCATTGGTGACTATTCATGCTCCTGCGTTGCTTTATCTTTAGATGAATTAGTTTCAAGTGTATTCAGGGTTTTCCTTCCCAGAGTGTAGGCTAAGTGTCATATAGCAAAGAGTTCTTCATTGTTGTTGGATTCATGTAACTAACCTGAAAACACCTCAAAGGAAAAAGGTGTGACTTGGCTCCTGCTCTGTGGCCAGATGTGAAGGGATGGCTGAAAGGACCAGGTGCAATTTGTTATCCTATTGGATGGAATGACTTGGTTAGTCATCAATATGGGATTAGGTATATATTTTTAAAATGTATTTCACCACATACTTTTGGTGTGGTCAGATCTACTATCAATGGCATGTTTAGAGATGGACCAGCAATTTAGGTTTGTGGACAGATCTTTTGTTCTTAACATTCCTGTATGCTAGCATGAAGGCAGTATCTATAGAGGTTTTGAAATATTTGACATGAACAGAGTTCCTGTTTTTAACTGGTTTGGTCATATTCAATTTTTACTGGATGTGTATTTTTTCAGTGTGTAAGGGCCAACAAGCAGAATATTAGTGTATCTAAGGGAAGATCTAAGGTAAGGTAATCCTGGCACTTAAAACTTTTTCTAGAATAAAATTATTTAGAGGCAAGGCACAGATAAACCCAAATCCAGCTAGATTAGCATAGTTTTTCAAGGGGTTGTACCTCTGGAGTAGGCTCCCAGCTCCTCTGTATATAGTATTGATTCTTGGTTTAATAACGAGTCACATAACAATCACATAGCTGAAATAACTGTTCCTACATCAGAGTAACAGAGTAAATGTAAAAAGTAGTTTTTGATTTATGTACTTATTTTTAAATTTCCCAAATTTCATTGTTCAGTATGTACATAGCAAATAAATTTAAAAAATGGAATTCTCCCAATCCAGTTTAGAAACACTATAAAACTCAGTGCAATTTTATTCCTGAAATGTCCTGAAGATGGCACAATAGGCACATGAAGATGTAGTTTTGGTTTAAAGTCATACTATAAACTGAATTTTTTCTGCTAAAATATAAATTCTGTGAAGGAGCCCTTTTAAAAATACACGCAAGAAATTTAGAGTTTAAAAGCATAGTCTATCAATAAAACTATTTTACAAATGCAACACAGGCTGTTAATTTCATGCTGCCTAAAAGATTAGGTATAAACAGGTAGACAATCAGAGATCTGTCACAGTTGCATATTACTGGCAGGAGTCAGTTTAGTTCATGTTATGTGGTTTCTATCAATAAATTTCCTTTGTAATTGTAAAACATCTGATAACCTCATCTGTTATCTCCGGTGTAACATGTAATCTACATCTAAATGCCAGTTTTTATTAGGTGCATTATGAGGGTGGGAGAGAAAAGATTACTTGTACAATCTCTATTTTATTAAAATATAAAAACACTATGGGACATTTTTTATTAAAAAAGAAGTACTTAGTGCCAGGTTTCATTAATGAATGAATGAATGAATCTCTATTACACAGAGAGTGACAATCATACTCCACCTCTTGACGTATTTGTGGAACCCTGTGAATTCAGGGTTCTATGAAGACAGAGTACTTTCATTACAGTGCTAGTTATGTGAATGGGGAATTAAGTGGAGAAAATTTAAAATGGATAGGTGCCATTTCCTTCGTCAACTGCTCTAGGGGCCTGCAGAAGTGTAGAGAATCTTGTTCTATGGAGGGGAGGGCAAAATGTGGCCCAGGGGCCAGATGCAGCCTGCCAGGCCATTCTATCCGGCCCATGGGGTCCCTAAAAAATTAAGAAAATTAATATTCATCTGCTCTGAGCTGCCTGTCATGTGGCCCTCGATGGCTTACCAAAACTCAGTAAGCAGCACTCTGCCCAAAATAATTGTCTGCCCCTGCTCTATGGGCTAGATTTACTATGGGGACTAAGGTACTTGAAGGGACAAAGGCCAACATTTAGGGCCCACCGTCATTCATAGATGTTGTGATCAGCAGCTGCCTAACCCTATAGTCATCTCAGGTCCCAGTGTCTAAGTTTCAACTGATAAAGTTCTTTAGGCACCTATATTAGTATGCCTAGGCCTGGACTAAGTCTTAGGAATGCCAAGTAGCAGGATTCAAGAAGTAAGGTCTTCTTTGTTCTTGTGTGTGGGGTCTAGTAGGCATGCTCTGAGTTCACCTAGCTACAAATGGAGCACAGCCTCTTCCTTATATCAAACACCCCAATGGTTAGAGTGCATTGCCTTTACTGTGGGGAGATAAGGGCTTAATGTCCTCCTTTTTTCTGTATTGAAATAGGGATTTGAACTCCCAACCTAAACTCTCTGGAGAGTGACCTAATTATCTCTGTGTCAGTGTCTTTCAATCTCTCCTATTGGAACTGTTTCATTTTGTTTAAATAATTTAATTTTTATTGGAGCACTGACTAGAACATTGGTTTCCCAGGTGAACATGCAAGACATGAAAATGTATGATAGTTCTTACTTTCTCTGGTTCATGCATATATGTTATACTAGTATACACTACTAGTGTCTACTAGTACTACAGAGTAGACACTACTAGTACTACAGAGTAGACTAGCTTCAACGAGAGAGACTGAAAGAGTCCTCCTGGAATACCCTATAGTCCTTTGGGAAGTCACTTTCCTGAAAAGTGTTGGCCTTGAGATCACAACCCTACTCCAAATCAGACAGAGGAGGAATTTTAAAACAGGTTTCTCAGAGTTAAGCTGAGAACCACGAAGGTGGTAGGCATACGGGATACCATATCCTTATAAACTTTTTAAAAAGTAGAAGGGAAGATTGGGCTATAAACTAGATTTGTGTAACTCTATCCATAGAAAAAGTTGTACTGGTATCACACCCCTAGCCAAAATAATTAGACTAGTAAAAGGATTGTGTTGGGCTATATCCCAATTTCCCAATTTGCTACTGAGAGAGATTTTACCTCTGTGAAGTTTGAAATTAGTTTTATTTGATTTTTCACATACAAATCATTGTTACTGTTAAGGTTTTGTTACTTTAACATTTTGTTTCATATGGATGTAAGCTAGTTGTTTTAAAAGCTAATTTTAAAAAGTTGTAAAAAACTACTGTGTGGAAAGAAAGTTCAGGAACAGCCCCTTTCGTATTTTTTTTGTGGCTAACCTCTCTTTGGTGGTAACAAACACTACAATATTATCACACAGCACAGCATCACTCTTGCAGACCACGGAAAGAAGAAAACTTTGGAGCATTTGCAAAAAAAAAATGAGGAAAATAGAAAGCAATGGGTGAGTTAAGCATTGGAGGGGAAATGCCAGAGTAATGCTACCCTAACTGGCCTGCTTCTATCTATGGACTAGTTGTGGAGGGAAGTTGAATCTAGTACTCTAAGCCAGGTGCAGACATTACACTTTTTCTGGTTTAGGTGGTTGGAAACTAGTCTATGCCTGTAACAAAACAGGGGTATTTATACACATACTTTTCTGTCCTGCTGTACACTGGAGATCTGCCGCTTTGGAGCAGGTAAGATTAATCCAGTCTGCTCTGCACACGAGCCGAGGGCAAACTACGCTGCGCTGTGTGCAGTTGCATAAGTGGCGAAATGTGTGTCAGTGTGCAGAAAACAGTGGCGGTGTGCTTTTGAACTAAAGCACCTCTGATGTGCTTTAGTGCAAAAGCGCGCCACTGCCATTTACTTAGCGCTGATGTGCATTTCGCTGCTTATACAACTGCAAGTGTCGCAGCACTGGGCTTGCATGTTTAAAAATGCCCTAGGAGTTCAGGGCACATAGACTGCTTTAAAAATGGTGGATCCTTGTCTAAGATAGACCTGGACTGATGTAGTATCAGACTTACTTGATTTAAGTTAGACTGATTTATCACATATCAGTGCCAGGTCCTTTCGCAAATCAAGGTAGGTCACTGTCTGCTGGCTTCCCAGATGGCTGTGCGGGGCCCCTAATAACCCTGCCCTGCAGGGAGTCATGACAGCTGCTCCAGCCTAGTGCCTACCTAGCTCTCCCCTGAGCTTTTTGTTTGCCAGCAGCAGGCAGGACACAGGTGGAGGGAGAGCAGGGCTTACGAGTTGCTGCGGGGAGGCAGTGCCAGTCACACACCCTGCATTGCTGGCTGGCTCAGCAGGGTACACTGTCCTTCCCCTGTCTCCAGCCCCAGGACCCTGATCTGGAGCAGCTTCAGAAAGGGCTTGCAGGATTTCCCATCCCCCTCTGAAGCGAGCACTGAATTTCTGGCTGACGCCACTTCTCTGCAGTTGTGGGGCTATGGCCATGGCTTCTCTGCAGCTGTCCTTGGAGCTGCAAAGAAGCAGCTTTAGCCAGGAATTTGGCACTGGCTGCAGGGAAGGGGAATGTGGGAATCCTGTGAGCACTTCCTGGAGCCACATCAGTGCAGGATCCCAGGGCTCAAGACAGGGGAAGGACACTCTGTGCCCTGCTGACCTGTCCAGCAATGGGGGTGGGGGAGTGCGGGTGTATGGCCTCCCCCAGCAGCTCATGAGCCTCCCATCTGCCCCTGCCTCTGCACTGCCTGGGGAGGACCCCTGCATCCTCACCCCGTGCAAAGCCCAGGGACCCCCATGCCACCAAATGAGGTGAGAACACTTCCCTCTACTGCCTGCCTGCATCTACCAGCTGCCTGACAGATGACAGGGCAGCAGAGGGAGGCATGAGGGATGGCCCAACTATTTGGCTGAGCTTGGCTGCCTTTGGCAATCTCTGACATGCTGGGAGATGTGTGGGAGCACCCCCAGCCTTTTGGCTTGACCAGTTCAGGCATCTGCCTGGTCCCCCAAATGAAAAGCAAATATGATTTCCATTTGCTTCTGATTTAATTTACACAGCTTAGAGAAGCCTGCATAGACTGGATCAATTCTACCTTGGGCTTTTTGACTGTCCATATGTAAACTAAACCCTCACCACCTGCTTGAATCGTAATACACTGGGACTATATTCCAGTGGGAATATATTCCACTGGGACTATATTCCAGTGTGGCCCCTCTCAACTCCAAGGGAGAGAAGCCAGGTAGATTTAAAGAGAAGAGAAAACCCTTACATGACTTAGTTTATCAAGCAATCCAGTTTCCTTTGCATCAATCACAGATTTTTGTGGGTGTTGATATTGTATTTGCTTGCAACTTACTGAGAAAAATATTGAGTAGTATCAGAACCTGGTCCTTGCAAAACCTCACTGGAGACCTTCCTATTTGAAGATTATTCCTTGTTGACAACTACTGTTTGACATCTACCAGTTAGCCAAGTTATAATCCAGTTAATAGGTACTTTATTTATATCGTATAGTGTGACTTTTATTAAAATGCCATGTGGTACTAAGCCATATACCATAACATTTTTAAGTTTATTACATCCGTCCACCCCAATGTTTAGCAATGGAATATGAAATTTATTCAAAAAATAAAATCAAGCTTGTTTGTCATTACGTGTTCTTGATAAAATCATGTTGAGTGGCAATAATTGCAATTCTGTTGGGTTTTTTTTTATTAACTAAGTCTTATATCAGCATTTACATTGTTTTTCTTGCAATTGATGTCAGGCTAAGCAATCTATAATTATCTGGATCATTCTGGTTACCCTTTTTGAATATTGGCACAATACTAGTGTTCATTCAGTCTTTTGGAATTTCCATAATATTCCAAAGTTTATTAATTAAAATACGTGGACCAGATAACTCCTCAGTCAATTCTTTTAGAATTCCTGGGTGAAAATTATCCTGGCTGGTTGACATTAAAATATTTATCCCTAGCAGGTGTTGTTTAGGATCCTCTTCAGTTATTCACAGACTGGGAAGTATTTCATTATCTTCATATGATGCAAATCTATCATCCTGCTTCTTTCCAAACACAGGCACAGAATATTTACTGAGCATTTTAATTTTTCTCTATTATTAATAATAATTAAGTATTTTCTAACAAATAATTGATCTGTTCCATGTTCGTAATTCTTCTGCTTCTAAAGTATTTAAGCTTAATTAACAAACTCACTTTTATTACTAATATGCTGATAGGGATAAAGTAGTCCTCATTCTCATGCTTAGTTCATTAATGAAGAGTTGCGGATCCTTAAATATCATCATTGTTATAACTAAGGATTTAAGAGAACAAGGAGCAATGGTCTCAGGTTGCAGCAAGGGAAGTTTAGATTAGATATTAGGAAAAACTTTCTCATTAGGAGGGTAGTAAAGCACTGGAACAGGTTACCCAGAGAGGCAGTGGAATATCCATCCTTGGAGTTTTTTAAGACCTGGCTAGACAAAGCCTTAGCTGGGATGATCTATATAGGGATGGTCTTGCAGGGTTTGGACTAGATGAAGTCCTGAGGTCCCTTCTAATCCTAATTTTCTATGATTCTTTGATTCTATGACTTGCAAAATGCTAACTGAAGTATTTACAATATTCAAGTTATTTCTTATTGTAAGTGTAGAGAAGTACAGGAGAATACTGCAGTTTTTAAAGTAACTTAAACTTACTGAATGCAAAATTGACAATTTAAGGCCCACCACTGTAGTTAGAACCTGTTGGGAAAAAGGAAAACAAAATATTAGGAAAAATTAGAGGGCTGTACAGCTCACTTTCTGAAAATACTTAAACTCTGCTCCCCAATTTTCTTAATCAGTCAAGTATGTTAGTAGAGCTATTAAGATTTACAATGTAAATCTGACTTCTACGCAAGCATGCTAAAGTCAGAACGTCTAGTGAAACTTTTACTGAAAGGATTTGTTATACACATGCTACTAAGATTTCAGTAATTTTCAGACTTACTTACTTTTAATTTAAATACCCAATTTTTGTGAGCTAATTATTTGATTTTTGTGATTTCCCTGAAAAAAACATTTCTATTTAAATAGAACTTTGATATCATACATGTCTACCCTAGGGGCCATACACAGACTGATCGACACATGTAGGTGACCCTAATGTATACTAATGCCTATAAAATCAGGCATCTGGTTTTAGGTCACTGATTAAAAAACACAGAGTTCTGAGCTTAGCATCTTTATGTAGGCCTTGTACAGTTAAGCATTCTTTTCTGCCCAGTGGACCAGCTCTTGGCACCAAAGTTAAACAACTTGGCCTTAAATCCATATTTAGTCACTTGGACAATTAACTTGATTTTCAGAGATGCTGAGCACTTACCACTCTTACTGAAGGAGAGAACCAGGGAAGTTAGGTATCTCTGCAAACCAGGCCATTGATTTACATGACTAAAAATAGCTTTTGGTATCTAACTTCAGGCACCCAAATTGTATTCCTGGGATGTTTCCATATGTCACATTTCTATCCTGAATGGATTGTTCAGCCAAGTTATAAAAGTTGATAAAAAGAGGGTTATAATGGAAATGCTGATAGACCCCAAACTGTCATGAACATAAATTGTGTAATAGATACTGTATTATTAGCAAAGATTCTCAAGAGAAATCATGGTAACCTTGCATTCATTTACTAGATAAAGATTTCCATGCAGTTGTTATGGAAATGGCTTAAGTGGGACTGGAGAGCAGCACAGGTTCATTTGAATTAAAGCATCTGCTGTAATTATTATACATGTTATATCGCTGTATGGTAAAATGGATTTGTTTGATACTTTCATCACAATAATATTCAAAGGGATTTAGCAACTGATATTTTAAAAAATACCATCTGCTTCTGGTACCCTTATTGTTTCAAAACATTTATTAAAATGATACAACAATAATAATAGTCATTCACATCCATGGTACTTTTCATTTCAGCATTTCAAAGTGCAACCATTAATAAATTAAGCCTTATAGCAGCTCTGTAATTTAAGTATTTTTATCTACATTTGACAGATGGAGAAACAGAGGCACAGAGAGAGTTACAGATGCATTCTCAAAGGTGTGATTAGGCTGTGAAGCAGAGAATTTGAATGCTCTATTTTGGGCACTCCAGAACCATGGGGAATTTTAAAAACTGAAGATAGAAGACTCTGGACTTCTGAAAAATTGGCTGGCTGGGTGATACAGTCATAGCTAGGTGTTCAGTCACTGGGCTGTCACAGTGTCAGTATGTGATACAATCCAGCTGTATCTGTGTACCATCACAGTTAAAAGGCATAGTGCCTCATCCTTTTCCAGTCCCCCAAAATTCAGCCAGAAGTTATGTAGGGCCTTTATGGTGATTATAGGACAATCTGAAATAATCCCTGCAGGACCAGGAATCATTCAAAATACAAGGAATGAAAATGTACATGGATAGATGATTTCTCATATATTCCCTGCAGTTAGTATAATATGAATGATATCAGGGATTGCTCCAGCTCATATGTGGGGTATTGATGTTTCTGATGTAATTCTTATTTCTTGTCTGCTTGAGTTCCTCCCATTTCCCTGTGGTTGTTACACAGGCTCTGCCTAGATTTATACTCAGTGCTTGTCCCCAGTGTTATAAGTTGGATTTTTACAAATTATTTAGGAAAAGGTGGACACTTTAGTATTCAGTACCACTAATAATTACTATGACTACCATCATTTGGAAATCCTGGTAACTGAACTCTCTGTTGGCACCAGGCTGGCTAAGCATCTTTGGTACACAGATTTGAGGCCAATTTTAAAATAGTACCATCTTTAGGCTTCAGAACCATTATTTCAGGTGATCAGTACACTCAGGAGAAATGCTTGTTTCCAATTTTTAGTTATTTCACTATGAAAAGTAAAAATGTACTAGAGCATGCATTCAATGACAGATACATACAGTGATTATTACATTCTTTGATGAAAATATTAACCATCATTTTCATGTCAGTAGAAATTATTATGATTAACAATGTTAACAGCACAACTACGGATGCTGATCATAACATTAATAAATACCCTAATAAATTAATAAATACCTCAGATTTTAGTGCAGTCTAGAGGTAGGAGAACTCTCAGATCTAAAAAAAATTGAACAAAAGAAAACAGGAATTTATTTGTTTGAAGAGTCCAAAAAATTAGACACAAAAGATCCATTTAAAATTACTATAGAGTGATTGCAGAAAGCAGAGTAGATTTACATCTGATAGACTAACTCAATCTGATGTGCATAGTATAAATTTTCTTATGCAGCATGCTGTCTTCCTCTTCCTCTTTGCCAAGATTCCCATTGTTGAAAATTCATTCTTGTTTTTTTATAATAAGGCCCTTCCCAAGTCTGTTAAAATAAACAGAAGCACAAATGCTAGAAACTAAAGCCCAATCCATGCTTATAAGTGCATAATGAGGGAGCATCTATGATTCTTTTATAATATACTGAGATTAATTATGAATGACTGCTGGGTATATAGATTTACATGACAGTATATTTATACTCTGATGAAAGCATTAACAACCAGTACATATTTCTAGTGTTTTTTTCCCTTTGTGAATTAAGAGCGGTGACTATCTCATTGTTCCCATTTGACCAAGGGTCATTTGGCAATATATTTTTTAAGGATATAGGTAATGATTTCAGGCCAATTCTATTATTTAGTTAAAGGTGGGCACATAAGCATCTGGCAGTCGTGAAGAGGGGCTTTGAATCTGCATCTTCTTAATTCCCAGTAAAGTATTCTAAATACCAGGCCACAGCTAGACATTGCCTAGAGCACTATTAAACTCTCAAAACTGGCCCACTGAGCAGTCAAAAGGAGAAGATATGTAGGGCCAGAAGAAGAGTAAGGTGGAGGAAATATGGCTTTGGAAGACTGGCATGACTATTGGTGGGTGGGGACCCTGGTCCCAACCTTGGCCTAGGTGAAAACTTTTCCAGTGTTTCTTTTTCCACAGCTTACATTTGTATTTGTTGGATAAACATGAAGTTTAGGGGTCAGAATTCCTTCCCTTTTTTATATGAAGCTCCATACTGGAGTCTTGGCATTACATGAGGATTTCAGGTTTCCTTTTGAAAAAAATCTTCCTAAACTGTCTGATGGTGAGAGAACCCGAAAAACCTGAACCATAAAGGATCAAAAGCTAGAAGGCAAAAGAAGAACCCTAATACACTGTTACCAAATTTGCCCATTACTTTGGGGTGTGCTCATTTATTAGGGATAGTTTCTAGGGTCTTGGTGATTCTGTCAATGTGCTGCTTGTGTTACTATATGGAGCTGTATTTCTCCCTTCTGCAAGCCCTCACCCCCAGTGGAGCTATCTTGCAGGACTCAATCTCAATGGGACTGGGTTCCTCCAGTCACCAAATCAGTCATACACACAAACACACACACATTAACGTGACACGCCTGACCTGGCCGGGCTGATCAGCATGGACAGGCTGACACCCTCATATGCCAAGAATCAGTTCATAAGAGCAACAATAAAATGCAGTCAAACACAAGCACACAGGTAAACAGAATCCCTCTGAATCCGGCTGGGTGTCCAGCTGACACCCTCATGGGCCAGCATTCAGTTCATAAGGGCACGTCTGAGTCAAACTGGGTCAATCAGCCTGTACAAGCTGATCCCCTTATGTGTTTCAAACTCAGCATGTCCCAATCTTTGGCCTCTTGATGAGCAAACCCCACAATAATTTAGGCTTCACAGGGATCTTTAGCATAGGTAAAAGAAGCGTTGCTGCAGAGCACAGGAGGAAAAAGAAGCAGAGAAGGAAAAATATACCCAATTACTACCAGTTTGCCTATAAAAGTTATTTATTGCTAAGCATATGAAATATATAATAGTACTAGTAGTAATAGACATGCAAAAGAAAAACAAACACAAACAATGACAATACTACCCTGGTTTTACTAAGTATTTGGGGAAACTTAGCTCAAGCTTAACTGATACAGTTCAGGTTTAGAAGTTTATGCCTAGAAAGAAGAGAGAACGCTGCAATCTCACCTAATCCACGGTACTCAGACTGCAAAGCTGACAGGCACAGTCCGTAGCACAATCCTTGAAGAGAGAGACGATCTGTTCTTCCAGCGTCCCAAGAACGACAGGGGATGGTGTCAGCACAGGAGTTTTCTTCTTCTTTCCTTTTCCTTCTTTCCTCCTGCTTCTTCTTCTTCCTTTTTCTTTTAAGCACACACACTTACAGATTTTTATACCCTCAGTTCAGCTGCTTTGAAGCACCCTCAGTAGTGTAAATCATTGTCTTTTCTATTGACAAGGGGTTATCTGGTTTGGACCATCTCAGGAAACTGATTGATAATCAGGAAACACTTAAGATTAGGGAGTAACCCAAATACTTGGGAGCCAGCTTGAAATTCCTATGGATGGCAGATATCCTGATGGGATGTCTCATGGTTTCTTCAGGAACAATAGATAGCTTGCAGCATCAGGATTTTGGATTTTTACTTGTTGTGCACAAGCCTCAGCTTAGCATGACTTTTCCAGATTTAAAGCAATTATTGGGGTGCTCATAACCTTTTGTGGAGAGGACTTCCACCAGTCGTCTCGGGAAAGATACGACAACACCTGGGATTAGGGCTCCAGCAGGCTGGATGCTGTGATGAACCCTTAACCATTGTTCCAATGTTGCCCATACCCCCTCTGACTCGGTCTCTTGCCTCAGCATTCCCTAACCCAGCAACCGAGTTTTAGTCAATCAAGTTTAAATAGGCCTCCCATAGTGGGACCGGGGAATGTACGGCCCGAGATGCCTATTAAACTTAGAGCTGTGTGTGTGTGTCTGGGGGGGGGGGGGAAGTCCTTAGCAAATCCAGATTAGAACTGGTCTGATAAATGCTGAGCTGGGTGTGTGTGAACATGGGTTAATTAACATTGGAAGCACAGATTCCCCATCATGCAGCGCTCTCCTGCTTCTCTGGTCCCAGAATTCACTGCAGTCTCTGCTTCAGGCTTTCTGTTTTCCATCTCTCATGTAAATGAATGGTCATCTGGTTCCATCTCAGATGCAAATGAGACTGAGGGCAGTTGTTCACTCTTATCACCCTTATCTGGAGAGTTTTAGGTGCGTCTCTCACTGCATCTTAATCAGTTTCGTTTATGTAGAGGAGGGGAGGGAGAGGGGGGGTGAGTCCTTTGTGAGTCAGACAGACTGCATCCTGTGCCAGGGTTGCCCAAGAATACAGAGCTGAGGCGTAACAACACTCATGAATTTTAAGCCAAGATCATGACTTTTTAAAAATATGATTCATGTCTTATGAACATTCGGAGTTAGCAATATAGTAAGAGTAAGATTCATAGTGTTTTATAGCCAGATGAGACCATTTAATCATCTATTCTGGCCACATTATATTGGCTGAGGAATCTCACCCATTTAACCGTGTATAGAGTCGAACAGCCTGTGGACATTTACGGAAGGCTTTCTTTCATAAATTGTGTGGTCTTGTTTTAAAGTTTTCCAGAGATGGATAATCCAACATTTCCAGTATTTATTTCTAAATTGTTGGTAGAAATACTAGCTATCATTAAGCCCCAAACTGATCCTCATGGACTCTTACTTAAAAAACCCACCTTTGATGATGATTTTCTATTGACAAACTCCAGTTTAAGACCTCCCAGTTATCCAGTTCTTAATCCAATTAATGTCCATCCCTATATGATTCTCAGAAGACCCTACTTGGCTAATTCACTATTTGAAGATGTATCTTTCCATTAATAGTAAAAGAGATTTTAATATAGGCACAAGCCAACCTTCACTGAAATTAATGGAAGGACTTACGATGAGTTTTGTAAAATTGGATTGGGCCTCATAGGGGCAAACTTGCACGACAAATCAATTAATATTTTTCCAGAAATATAGGCATGTGTTTAGAACAAACTGCTTTAGTGGTCACTTGGGATATTAAACTAGTAACATCTTACAGGAATATGAATTAATGGGAATTGGATTTTTCTTGCTTTTCCATAAATATGTTTAGCAGGGGAAGTAGGGGAAAAGGTAGAGCAAAAAGAGAAAACCTACCTGCCATTAAAGGAAACCAAAATTGCACCCTTATGTTCAGGATACACTTTTATTGACCCCAGGCTTAGTGAAGCATTTGTTGTTCTGTTGCCAAGGTTCCAGTTTCGCATTGGTTTACTTTTTTATCCATTTTAGTTTGTGAAAGATATTGGGCTAAGTCATCGTTTAGGGAGAGGTTGGAGAAGGCAGTGATATGTGAGGGGAAAAAAAGCTTTTTTTCTGCTTTCTCACTCACAGGGCTTTGGAGATGTACTTTAGAACAATAAAGGACTGATCTAAATCACACTGGTTAGAGTTTCCAGAGAGACTTCTCCAACAACGGTTGTGCTATGTCTGTCTGCCCCCTTTCTGTCCTGGAATATTTTTTTGTCCCTACCTCCATGTGCAAGGAGAGGGAGTAGGCAATGTAAACTGATTATACTATCTTTAGGACCTTAGTACTCTTCAAATTCCCTGCAGCTGCACTGAGGCTGTTTTTAAGGATACCGGAACCTCATAAAGGGCATTAAATTAAATTTAATGAGCCTTTTGCCCATTGTTTTTATTCTTAAAAATACTTAGGCTATTGATGAGTTGAATTGGCTCGTCTCCATTTTATTATTTAGAAAACCTGGGTTTTCCTAGCGAACAGGGTTTTTTCCTTCATACATGATGTATTTATCAAAGTATGATAAAGGTATAGATCCATTACTTATTTGGTAAGCAGACTTTCCTCAATGAATATGATTAAATTACATAATACTTTCAAGCCAACACACTGGAGTAAATAATAGCTTTTCTTCAAAATTAGGAAAGTAGAGTTTTAGGCCTACGTCACTGAGCCCAAACTGCTGATTTAAAGAAATGTAAGTTCCAAGTCTTTTTTTTTTTTTTTTTTTTTTTTTTTTTATCTTTTGCCTTTCGGCACCATCTAGTTGATGGATGGATAACAAAGTGGGCTATTAGCCAGTTTCTTCCAGTACTTTTCCCAGTGTACTCCATTCCAAGCTTGGGAATGAGCCATTTTCATGGTTTCTTTTTTTTTAATGTTCATATGAAACAAAATTACTGCACTTTCAAATAAGCTATGAAAAACTACTTCAATCTCCATGCCTTTTTTGTTTGGAGAATTTTTCTTTCCCCTTTGCTGTCATTTTCCTTTGGTTGGTTTAAGAGTTTTCCCTAGTTAAGCCAAAATTTTGAGCTCAGCAGTGTTCATTTGTAAACCCTAGACTACAGCTTTTTCATCTCCATCTTGCAGTCACAGAAACTTATCTTATTTGGTCTCTCCTCTGCTTCTGACACTGTTGATCACATCATCCTTGACATCTTCAATTTTTTAATAACAGCTTTTTCTGGTTGTTCTGCTGAATCTTTGGTCAGACCTTTAGCTTTCCAGATATCATGGTGGTACACCTTTGTTTTCAGTTATTTTATTTTAGATTTTTTATATTTTTGTCTATCAATCTTATCTGCTTACACTGTTTTAGATAACATGTCAATTTTTTTTCTCTTTACCTCCTCCTTCTGCCACACCTTATATGTCAGCCTACCTCTCTGAAATCTTTTCCTGGATGCATTGATAGTTAAAAAAGCCAAATTCTCTTTCGTTTAGAACTTTTACTGTTTTCCTCATTATCTATCTTTAGAAGGGTGGAGGTGCAGTTCTGTATGTGAAGGAGTAGTACACATCCCTGGAAACTGATATAGGCACTGTCCCAGGGACGCCGGGGTTGGAAGGGTACCCCGGGGCCGGACCAGGGGGGAAGTAACCACTTACTTACCCCACGCAGAGGCTGGGACAAGCAAGGACACGCGCGCGATGAGACCACCAGCGTGGTTTGTAAGCTGCGCTTATATACAGCTGGGGCCGGGCGACGCCGGCGGGAGATGCCGCCCGGCAGAGATAAAAGGCGGCCCTGGAAGCGGGGCCGGGAGAGAGGCGGGGGAAGCCCTCAGGGAACCCCGAGAGCGGGACCTGTGCCAGCAGGGCACATGCATCCAGCCCGACGGGGCCAGCCGAGGCAGCAGCGTTAACTGCAGCAGCTGCCGGGAGAGCGGTGCTGATAGCAGCACCGGCAGCGGCAGAGAGAGCTGCCGCATTCAAGGAGCCGGGGGAGAGAGCTGCGGCTATAGCATTGAGGAGTGCGCTCTTAAAGGAGCCGCGGATAAAAAGGAAGAGGACGTCAGCAGCACAACGGGAGGAGGAACTGGCTACTGTCATAGCAGGAGTGCGGGTGGCGGAACCAGTGAGGTAACCGAGCGCGGACCTCGCGAGAGAAGTGACAGACAGGCCGGCGGGGAGCCGGCAGTGGACTCGGCAAGGGAGAGAATGCCAGGAACAAGACTCCCAGAGAGAGGGAGCCACAAGCCCAGGGAGTAGGCACCCGGAGAAGTCGGTGGCCTTAAGCCTCCTGACAGGCCAGTAGCCAGGGGGGAGCTCATCGGTCGGGGCTTAAGCACCCGGGTCACGGCCTGGGCCAGGCGTGATAGGAGTTGGAGTTTTAGTTTTAGTATTCGCTTCCTTTTGGGGGCTAGCTCGTGGCTGTAGTGTTGCGGAGGCCCCGGGACCATACGGGCTAGGGGCGGCCGAGAAACCAGGAGGGGTGAGACCCCTAGGCAGATTTCAGCCTGGGTAGTTTGGATCCCTGAAATAAGGACCACCGGGAGATTCAGGACCGGAAACGCGGCGGGGCCGCCTGAGGAAGGCCACTAGAAGACCAGCAGCAGCAGGTGGCGATTGGCCAGGGTGTAGGGGAGGTCGGAGCCCCGTGAGTGCCCGCCGAAGGCGCAATGACCCCGGGAGGCAGCATTAATGGAGACCCCCACCACTGAGGTTACATTCAAAGTTGTGGCAGGCGAGGTTAGGGGGCCTCCCGTCACCACCCAAGGCACCTCCCGGGGCCCTCTCATGAGCTTGTGGCCAGTGAGAATGGCCACCTGGGCTAGAGCAGCCCAGGAGCGCCTGGTCGAGTGGAGGCGGGCACAGGCACAAAAGAAGGGTGACTTGAGACCCTCTGGGTTAAGATACAGGGAGGGCATGGTGAAGGCGACTTGATGGCAGGAATATATTACAGACCACTGAACCAAGTGGAGGAGCTTGATCTGGAATACTCCAGAAAACTGGCAGAGGCTACACGCTCATGGAACATGGTCATCATGGGTGACTTTAATTACCCAGACATCTCAGGGGAAGAGCATTTAGCTAGATCTGAGAGGTCGCATAGTTTCCTCACTTCCATCAAGGAGCTCTATTTGACTCAAGAAGTGTACAGGCTGACCAGGGGAAAGGCACTCCTGGATTTAGTTTTGGCCAGAGGGGATGCTCTAGTGAGTTACCCAAGGATTGAGGGTAATCTAGGCAACAGTAACCATGAGACAATCATGTTCATCATCCATCGTAAGGTAGGGAAATCAGTCAGTACAGTAAAAGTCCTTGACTTTAGGAAAGCTGACTTCTACAAGCTTAGGAGATTAGAGTGTGAGGCCCTGTAGGACCATGGTTAAATAGACCTTTGACTTGGTCTCCCATGATGTCCTCACGGTAAAATTGGGAAGTTGTGGCCTCAGCAACTTAATGGTCTGGTGGCTAGGAAAATGGCTCTGAGTTTGGACCCAGAGACTGTTAATAGATGGAACCAAGTGAACATGGCATAAGGTGACCAGTGGTGTCCCTCAAGGCTCAGTACTTGGGCCAGTGCTTTTTAACATTTTAATCAAAGATGTGGACACAGGTGTGGAAAGTGTACTGGCAAAGTTCATGGACAAAACCAAGTTATGAGGAAGTGTGATCACGCTACAGGACAGGCTGATGATACAGGCTGATCTGGATAGACTTGTAAAGGGGGTGGATCTAAACCTGATGATGTTTAACACCAAGAAATGTAAGGTGCTCCATCTGGGGAGAAATAACCCATAACATACTTACAGGCTTAGTGGTGCTACATTAGCCAACGCCACAACCATAAGAGACCTGGGGGTCATGATCGACCATAAAATGAACATGAGCCACCAGTGTGATGCTATAGCCGGCAAAGTGAATAACACTGTAGCATTCATCAATCAATACATCACAAACAAAACTAAGGATGTCGTCCTCCCACTCTACTCAGCATTGGTGAGACCACAACTGGAATACTGCTGTTCTGGGTGCCCAGTTCAAGAGGGATGTGGAGAAGCTGGAATGAGTACAAAGGAGGGCCACACAAATGATTGGAGGCCTGTAGAATAGACCATACATGGAGAGGCTGAGGGACATAGGACTGTTCAGCTTGGAGAAGACAAGACTCCGAGGGGACTTGGTGGCAGCCTTTAAGTATATTAGGGGAGAACAGCAGGGGCTAGGAGAACATCTGTTCACCAAGGCACCCCAGGGGAAGACTAGGAATAATGGTCATACACTGATAGAGGGATGCTTCAGATAAGACATTAGGAAAAACTTCTTTATGGTTTCATAGATTCATAGATGTTAGGGTCGGAAGGGACCTCAATAGATCATCGAGTCCAACCCCCTGCATAGGCAGGAAAGAGTGCTGGGTTTAGATGACCCCAGCTAGATGCCTATCTAACCTCCTCTAGAAGACCCCCAGGGTAGGGGAGAGGACCACCTCCCTTGGGAGCCCGTTCCAGACTTTATTAATGGTTGCACTTTGAAATGCTGAAATGAAAGGTACCATGGATGTGAATGACTATTATTATTATTATGTGCCCCCATGATGAACTTATAGGCAGCCACAAGGTCGCCTCTCAACCTTCTCTTGCGGAGACTGAAGAGGTCCAGGTGCCCCAGTCTCTCCTCATAGGGCTTGGCCTGCATCTAGAGTCTTGTGCATCTAGAGTCTGGAATAGACTCCCCCCAGGGGTAGTACAGTCACCTTCCCTGGGGATTTTTAAAAGATGACTGGATGCATACTTTCCTGGGGTCATCTGACCTTAGCAGTCTTTCCTGCCTTGATCGGGGGGGCTGGACCTGCTGATCTCTGAGATCCCTTCCAGCCCCTAACTTCTATTAGTCTGTGAATCTATTATTGACTGCGACACTGTCTGTTGGTTATGGCTATAATCTGGTATAATCATCAACTCTTCCCTTCTCTTCCTTTCATCTCTCAGATCAAGGATACATCCAATTTCCTATTCTATAATATCTCTTAATATCTAATCTTTTCTGTAAGTCCAGACATCTAAAATTTTGTTCAATCTCCTAACATCTTTAGTGAACTATGTTTCACATCATATAATTTCCTCAATTTTTATTCTTACTGGGCATCTTTACATGTGCTACAGGGGTGGGGAGGTGCTTTAATTAGAGTGACTCTCAGGAGCTGCTCTAATTAAAATGACAAAATATTTGAACCTGAAGTCATTGAAGAGGACAAGTGAAGGGATTTAAATAAGACAAGAAAAATGACAGCAGGGGCGCTTTACTTAAAGTTTGTTCAATGAGCTTTAGTTAAAGCATCCTGCTACAATTTTGAAGCACAGAGACGCTTAATATATAAGAGGCCAAGGCTGCTGGAGTGTGCTAATTAGCATGCTCCAGCGACCTCATCCTGCAAGTCTACAGGTACCCATTGTTCCTAAGATCATCTTTCTTGTCTTATTTAACCTTTCACTTGTCCTCCTCAATTACTTCGGGTTCCGATATTTTGTCTTCATCTTCCGGGTTCTCCTTAGTTCTTGTCTCCACCTATTAGGTCTTAGACCTTATTGTTATATCTCTACTCTTCCCTCAATTACACTAGTGATGTTTTTCTCCATCAGCTCTCTTTACACTTTTGAAATTATATTCTCATTGTTTAGAATGCCTTCCTCAGCTGCTCTGTAAAGCCACCGTGCCTTCTTCAGTCTGTCTTAAGGTTTACAGAGTACTAACCCCTACAGGCATTTATTTATTCTAAACAAAGTTCAGTCACCCAAAAATCAGCTGGAATTTCCCCCTTACTCTGTAGACATTAGGCTTTCCCCAGAAACTGGTAATCATACTGATATCTCTTCACCTCTTCCCGAAGACCACTACTACTGCAATATTATATCATGTCTAATATTAGTTTGCAAGCTCGTTGGAGCAGCAATCATATCTTTTTTGTTTAGAAAGTGCCAAAAACAGTTGTGGCTAGTGCTAGAAACAATCCATTAAAAATATATTAGTGGTTACTCTTGCTTTAAGCTAGAAAAATCAAGTCCTATTTATGGGTCATTGAAGTATAGAAAAATAGGGATAATTTAATTTTAAAAAGTTTGGTGTAAATGTTTGCCTTGTTCTAATATAATATTTATTTGGAAACAAAATCTCCATTTCTCTTATCTAAAATGCATGAAATAAAACTCAAGCCTCTTGTGGACCAATATGAGTGCATAAGTATTTGACTTTTCATAAAGCACCTTTCCTTTGGTCCTGTAATGATCAAAGATGTGAAATGATACGTAATGTGCATATTTCAGTAAATGCACATTAAAAAAAAAAATTTCCTTCTCTAATGTGTAGATGAAGTGCTAGCAATCTATAACTTTCCCTGACTTTAATTTTGAAGTTTATATTCCATGAATGGTATAGTAGAATATTAAGTAGGTGTAGCCTGAAATAAGTCTAGATAACAGAGGCTGTGTACAGACATTAATTTCTACCAGAAAAAAATTCTTCCACTAGAAAAACTAGCCCAGGATCTGGACTATAAGTGTAGATGGTAAGCTCTCCAGCCAGGAGGCAATAGATGGATACTCCCTGAGCCACCCCCACTCTTAGAGTAGCCCATTACTTGACAGCTTGCCTTCTCCCCTGCCAGGGAAGTGGGCAGACTGTCAAGCTACAGATAGCTATGGAGGGTTCCTGACCTTGGATAATGTACTCCCATCCTTCCAATTGATTTGCAGGAAGGGGGCATTATCCCATGGTGGGAACCCTCCCAATTCCGCCCTCCCCCCCACCCCCTGGAGAATAGCTGTACTGCTTGTACTCTTCCAGGAGGCTTGCAGCAGTGGCACAGCAACCTGCCTTGCCCCAGGCTGCTCTGGTCTGACTCAGAGCAGTGTGGGGCAAGCAGGAACATTTTTCTGTTTTGGCAAGATTTCCAAGCTTTTGCCACTGTGACACAGAAGTCTGCCTTGCCTCACACTGCTCTAGGTCAGCTGGGTGGTTTAGGTGGCAAAGGAAAAGCAGAGAGGTCTGGAACCTCCCCACTACCTAGCTAAGTCATGGGCAATGGGTCCCCAAGCCCCATTCCCAGTTGCCAGTTTTCAAATTGCTGCCTTACTGGGTAGTGAAGTAGCAAGATGAAGCCAATGCAAGCTGACAGCCAGATCACAAGGACTTTCCTAGAGCCTGCTCTTAGCTGCCAGATTTTAAATTGCTGTCCCCTGCTAAGCAGGGTGATAGAGGCAGCAAGGGGAAGCTTGGCTGGGCTGGCAAAGCCCTTCACCTATTTCCTAAACTGGGGACTGCCCACTTTGGGAAAAAGGAAAGGACAAATGTATGCTGTTCCCTTTCCATTCTGTCTTATGTATGTGCTGCCCTCCATGCCTTCTCAAAACTAAGGTGACCCTCGTCTTGGAAAGGCAGAGAGCCTTTCCCCTCACTCCACTCACTTTCCCCTCCACTCCTGGTCCCTTGGAGGAGTTACATTGAGAGAAAATGTATAGACTTTGAGTCTCTCGGGAGACAGCAATTTAACCCTGGTTGTTCTTTGGTTATTTTTCTTTTGGAGCAGCCATTTTTACTCTGTGAGAAAAAGCCTGAACATCTGTACATCCTTGGTTTCTACTAGGAGAGCAGTGATTCTCCCATTAGAAACTGAATGTCTGTACCTGGCCAGAGACTAAACCTTGAAATGGTAACTATAAACGTGGAATCCAGACAAGTGCTTTAAATAATACAAGATAACAACTACTGTGTACATACAAGGCCACATGAGGACATGTCCATATAGAAACTTTTTGTCAAATAATTCAACTTTTTTTTCTGAATACAATCCTGGTATACTGTACTGTACATACAATATACATTTGAATGTGTTGAATTTCACATGAAAATATAAGTTTAAGGTAAACCACTAGAGGTCACTGAACATAACAATTTCAAAGGGGCCTCAACCCAATTTCCATTTTTAGCATACAGTTCAGGATTAATTTATGCACAGATGCAAGAGACAGTTGCAAGCTGAGAAAAGAAGTTAGGATGGCCAAGTATTTGATCTTGTAGCCAAGTGGTCCTATTCTTGTGAAAGCCTTGGCTGACAGAAGGGAACTTGGAAAGTTAGACTCCATTAAAAAAATCAAAAAAATCAATGTCATGGTTCAAATAAAAGGTGAAAAAGTAGAGAATAGGCTAGATCTTGATATTTGATACTACTCACTTGAGTATAGTGGCATCTCAGTGCATGAATAGTCCCACAGATTTCAGTGGAATCTGTTACACTGTGTACTATAACATGAGACATTAGAACAATTAGCATCACAAGATTTCTCAGCTGGTCAAAGAAATAACACCAAAAAAGCTAATTTATGACCTGCTAGGAAAACAAACATAGTAAATCATTGATATAACTGAGCTAAATGGGTTGCATCCTCATGGCTACAAAATATTGTTCCTCCCTATTTGCAGTGTACAGTTCTTGTACCATAAAGACTTAAGCATCAGCAGGAAGTTTTTATTAGCCATACAACCTACAGGATGTCTATACAATGCCCCACACATTCATTTTAAGTCATTAACCTCAGTTTCCTGAAACTGAACAAAAATTTCACTTTCTAGATTATTCCAGAGGATAAAAAATAACTAGGAACAATCTATAGAGATCTTTGTTTCAAGGCATGCAGATATCACAACGGCAGCAGGTTCTGAGTAACATGTTCCTGAGTATGCTCTGCTCCACTTGCATGTTCCATACAGAGGATATTCCACTGAGACCACTCGTGTTATCCCCAGAAGGTCTTAATAAGCACGCCAGAAACCACAGGGTTTGAGAGTGGCCACATCTTTACTGATGTATTTCTGGCTCTAGATCATGATAGTAGGAACAGGTGAACTGGGTGTCCTCAGGAAATGTTCTATCTGGAGCACACTACCATCATGGTGTGAACATGCAATATATAATGAATAGGCCACTGCCTATTATTAAAATTACCTGGAACTTCCTATTATAAACCTTGTTGGTAGTTATTTATAACTTACTCAAACTTTTTTAACTATTTGGGTGAATGTTTTGCATTTGAGGTAAGTTAGTTCAGTAAACCTGACTGAAAGGTTTTTGAAAATATTTCAATGATTAGAAAAAATATATACTAGTCAGCCCATGTTAAAAAATGCTGGTTAAAATGTAGCAATGCATGGTTTGGAGCAGGGACTTGAAAATTGGCCTTTGTAGCAAGGACAAGATGTTTACCATCCCTGTAAAAATCTGTTCAAATTTAGCCACTGTATAAGCCTTTTTTTAAATTGTGCTTTGCATATGTACTTTGATTTTAAGCAGTATGATTTTCCAAAGATTCTATTTTTGAGGGAGAAATTCTATTCCCCTCTGTGCCTCAAAATGTCAGTTTTTGAAAGTCACAGGTTGCAATTCTATTTCCCCTGCAGTGCAATTGCATATGAATGTGTGTAGAGACTGAGCATGGATGTGCAGCTATGCAGCTACAGGTATACAGATACATATATGTGTATCTTTGTATAAGTCCTGGAAAAAGCACTGGGATGGGGAGAAGGAATCCCTTACTATGTTTTAGGTCTAACAGCTGAGTGGTTCAGGAACTTGCTCAGGAAACCAAACCAAGTTCTAAGCCCTGCTTACTCAAAATGGGTTTGAAATTGCATCTCTCTCACTTTCCAATATGGTGCCACAGATTAGATATTACCCAGGGCATTCTGCTGCCCTCCTCTTGAGTCTAATTTAATAGTTATTGCATAAACTAGATGGAGAGTCATGGGGGAGTTTCTGCTCCATTGGGAGTAAGGGTGTAGGCTAAAACCAAAGGTCTACTTCTTGCCAGAACAGCCTCCATCTTGCTTTAGCTTGTTGTTTTCTTCCACTTTAAAAGTATGTTACTATGATTGTTCAGACAAAGAGTGCATGCAATGGTTCATATAAACCAGTGGAAGTTTAGCAGTGTAGTTTAACTAGTTGGAAAACATGTGTGTATGGGAGGTGGATTCTTGGAATAGCACATATTAAGGAGCCAACGTAGAGTGCATCTTGAGTCACAGTCTACCATCCTGGAGAGAGGAGGAGTCAGAACAAGGCACTTTTTTGACGCAGGATGGCAGTGCAGAGGCTTCTATCAGAGAGGTAAATGTACAACGGTTCATTTCTCTTATAAAATATCCACTAAAAACCACTTCTACCACATCAGACAAAGTAGAAGTTTCTACCAGTTTTGGGTTTTTACTGCTGGAACTGTGATTTCATCAATAGAAATGTAACTCTTGTATGCACACAAGCACTCATAAGTTAGAAAATGCTAGAATAAAACTTGCCTTTCCAAGTGTAATATGACCCTCTTTGTATATATGCATTATGATTACATGATCACTTATTTCTTCACAGGACCCTGCCTTATTCATTACAGCTAACAGATGTATTCTGGAAGCAAATGAGTTATGTAATGAAGGCGAATGTTTTCTGTATTTCTTTGTGGCAGAAGCTGGAAAGTGCATAACAAATAAGGGGAGGAATTAAAGGAAGGAAAGACCATCCCACAATTGAATGCCAGACAACAGGATTCTGTCTCTGTTCATACCACAACGTTGCTGAGCAAGTAACTTCAATCGCTTTTTTCATAGATGGTCACTAATTCTGTGTTTTTAATTTCTGGTGTTTCTGCGTGCATGACTTGAGAGCTTCACGTCTGGTTTGCAGAACTGCTGAATGCTCACAGATGTAAGTCAAGTCAAATGGGAACAGAGCTTAGAATGTAAAATGTGGTAAAGTTTGAACAATCAGATCCTAGGTATCTCAAATTGGGCACCAAAGTTACTGCATACTTTTGACCTTAACCTCTTAGTGCTTTAGTCCCCCATCTGTGCTTCAGTCCCCCTAATCTCAGAAGGGAGTTGAAAAGATACATTAATTAATATTTTTGAAGCATTCACAGATGCTAAAGAGCACCAGAGAAAAACTCACGAGGAAATTAATAATTCTGTCTTCTGAGCAGAGTTTGAATAGTGTTCATGGGGTCATACACTGAAAAACAAGAAGAAAACAAATATTAAATAGTTGCTCATTAAATGAGGACCATCCATTCTTTCCATCAAATGAAGCAGGGATCTTGTGGAATAAAACGTGATTATGTCATTAAAGACTGTATCATAATTCATATGCACAGAGGCCAAATGAAGGTTGCTCTGGCAACCTCCATTCTGACATTTCCTTGAGAACTTGACTTTGCAACCTTTATAATATCTCAGCTTTTTTTTTGCATGTGTATAAAATATATTTCCCTTTCCTGTAGAAACACATGGACTGTTAAGCAGAAATTAGAGTGATAATGACTGAATGGAAATTAAATGTTATATATCTGTTATATTTATTCTTTTCTAGGATAATTTTTTAAAGTCACAGGATGAAAAAGCATCTTCTTTAGTGCAAAGTCAAGTTTATTTAAGACTAACCTGGGAATTTTCCAAGTATGATTGCATGAAAAATGAGTGTTTCTTGCAAATTCTTTTTTCCAATATTTTTTTCAACTGCTTTCCTTTGTGGTTGATTAATTTATCTGAATGTGTTCTGAAACTCCCAAACCAATAAGAACTATCTTTTTCAGAGATTACCTTTAAAGTAGACTGTTATGTGAAATGACATACAAAAATGTGCACGCAAAGAAAATTAATTTTCAGAAGAAGGCCCAATGCAACTGGAAATAATGGGTTTATTATGCTCACCACAGGCACACCTGAGCATACCCAGGTGTATATTCAACCTACTAGATTTTGAATGAATTGAAGGGAATGTGGAAAAAGGGTATGACCCCTGTAAACATGTGTAGGCCTGTCTACTGAGTACAGTCAAGAGTTTATAAGAAAATCTCTTTGGCTGGGTATCCAGGGCAGAGAGAAAGTGGTGACTTCTGGTTTGCAATTGCGAATGTGCAGCTACCAGCAGCAGCTACTTTTTTCTACTTCCCCCAAGTTTACGCCCATGGCAGTTGCCCATATTACCCCCTCTCCCCAGTTCTGCTACTGCTATGAAGAGATGGAGGAAGGTAGAAGTGAATCTTTAACAGATTGCGATACACATTTGCTTTAGTTTTTACTTTAATTGGGTGCATCTACACATACACTTTGCTGTAGAGTAGATCGATTAGCTCTGCAGAAAAGCATTACAGTCTACATGTGTGCCAGTATTTCAGCACAGTAAACTAATTAACTCCACCATAGGATACTACTGTAGAGGACAGTACTGTCCTATGGCGGAGTATTTTACTGTGCCGAAAAGCATGTGTAGATGATGACCAGGGGCATAAATTGTGCCTGGTCTGCCCAGCCAGCTGGGGACTTGCTCTGCCCTGGCTCAAATTCTGCTGTCCTGGGTGCACATGTAAATGCTGTGCCTGGGAGCAGTTGACTCTGGCTCATACTGCTCCAGAGTTTATTGCATCACTTTAATTTCATGTGTATGTGCACCCATTGAGTGTTTAAAATCTTATTTATAAATCTGCAGCTATAAGTGCATTCTGATGTTTCTTTTGCTGGGGTACAATGATTAATACCTGGCTATGGTTGAAGACTTATACAGTCATCATCAACCTCCAGACACCCTACATGCAAACCCTGTTTTTTATGATTTAGGATAGTAAGCAAAACAGGCCAAAGATGAGGTTGAAGTAAATCTATCTTTCCCAAGATAGACAAGAGGGAATATTTAGTCAGACCACTGGGAGAATGCACTCTGCCTAAGAGAGAGTCAGAAAAGTGTACACCTGAGAAGGCTCTTCACATATCCTTAGGATGTTGTTGGACCAGAAAAGAGCATGTGTTGTTTCTAGAAAGGCTGGGGAAGGAGGAGAGAGCAATCCTGGAAATATAGAGCTTATCCCCTGCTTGTCAGGTTTGTTGAGTGTCATTGGGCAGTCAGAGGAGAACAAGGGAGCAGATTGAGGACACCTCCACACCCCACCCCATACTTCCTTTCTTAACTATTTAAAATTTTCATCAGGCTGGGTTGTCCTCATAACCCCAGCATATTAGTGAAATGCATTTTCAGGGTGCAGCTGGTTTGACCATCCTATTGGGTTTAAGGAAGGATTTTTTTCCTATTGGATCAAAAGTCCAGTAGGTTTTTTTTTCCCCTTACAGCCTAGTTGAGATATAGAAGACTAGGATTTGGAAGTCTAGTATTAAGGGAAAATATAGAAAGTTTGTGTTCTAGCTTGTGACTAATATTTAATGTATGTAGGGTTACCATATGTCTGGGTTTTCCTGGATGTGTCCTCTTTTTTGCTCCTCTGTCCTCCATCTGGACAGGTTTTTGAAATGCAAGCAAATGTCCAGGTTTTTGCTCCACCTCTGCTTTTCCCTGGCACTTCTGGCTTGGCTGCTTGGGGCCAGGGACAATGGGGGGAAGGTGATTGCAGGTGGGGGGGTTATGTGCTCTGTGCATGGGCCCTGCAGCTTCAGGCAGGTGAGAGAGGGAGAGAATATGTGTGTGAGATCTTCATGGGCAGCAGGAATGCGGGGTGCAGGGGGCTGCAGGTTGAGAGTGAAGGCTACCAGCAGGGACTGAGGGGCTGCAGGATGGGAGTGAGGGGCACCAGCGTGGTCTGGGGGGCAGGGGACTGTGGCTCAGGAGTGAGAGGCAGCAGCAGGGCTGGGGGATGGGTGGGGAGATGTGGCTTAGGAGTGAGGGGCACAGGAAGGGCACTGCCCCCCCCCCACAATCATATACATCAGCATGTCAAAAGAGCTTAACTGATATTTGTAGGCTTATCCCTTTCCCATCACATCTACATAACAAGCAAATGTTTGCAGTGACACTGGGGAACCTTTCAAAACAAAGGTATCTTATATTAGTCATATCTTATTAGTCAAATGGAACACATTTTAGGTTCCTTGTTTTTAGAATGGAAAAGCAAAGACTATGATCTTGAACATGCTGGCAGCCTAACCTCTCTGTTTTATCCAAATATCTGGAATTGGAACTCTTCTTTGATGCTGCACTGGCCAGCAGCACTCCTATTATCATCAGCTATTACTTCAGTTCTTTGTTTCAAGCTGCAGCCAGGCTGGTTTCATCTGTCCTGCCTCCCCCCTTCCTTTCCCAGCAGTCATTAAAAATTAATGTCTGGTCATTGGTCTTCCATCCTATCTCCAAGGTAACGTCATTCATATGTTGACAGTTCTTGATAGACTATTCATACCTACTCTGACCTGCCTATGAGACTCCTGCCTAGTCACTGCATTCCTTATTCCTCTGTCATAGGAAATAATTAACCCCTTCATAAAGAAGTTTCCCATGTTCAGTGTTTGATAAGCTGGATAGGGTGCTAACAAAATATCATATGACATAAAAACTGGACAACTGAAAGGATAGGGATCATAGAAAGGGAAGGTTTGTATAGGCTTTATATGTAAAAAATAAATAATGATAAACAGGCTACCACTAAAGCAAATGTTAAAGTATTGAGAAAAAAAGACTTGAGTCTCTATAGACTTCCCAGTTCCGAAGTAGCCATTAGGAAGCACCCAATTTTTATCATATCATTAAGTGTGCATTACAGAAGCTTTTTCATTAGTGAAAAGTTTAAATTGTAACTTATTGCTCACCACATAACCTTCAGTAATACTTGTACCAAGTATTAACTGGCAACCAACATTTGCATTTAATTTAAAAATTGAATGCAAACATGATCGCTGTTTCATTAAGTGTTAAAGCTGAGAACATTCCATTCTGTTGGAAGGAGTTATGGGTATAGAAATTAAAGGAACTGAGTATGGTTAAGTGAGTTTGCCTATTTGGTTCAGAGTTATCATTTTTGCATAAAGATATGTTTTGGAAATAACAGAACTGGCCACATCTTCCCTATCCATATCTTTGTTATCAGAACACAGGCTTTCCTGACTTAGGGTCTTATTTCATGTTGCACTTTCAGCTGCTCAAATGTTGATCAGTGTTAGTGATAGCTTGAGTTTGGAGTAGTTGCACCATAAGGCTAAAAACTTTCTCTGACTGTCTTCCACCTGTACAGCTGTGACTTGCCATTAGAGGGCTGGTGACCAGGGGCCTGACTAGGATCTATATAGCTGTGAGTTGCCAGTACAGGGCTGGTGAACCAGGACAGACTTCTATCCCTGCTCAGTGTGTGTGTGGGGGGGTGGGGGAGGCAGGGGGAACATGATGCTAGGAGGCAGATAGTAAATGAGATTGGGGTGGATAATGAAATGAGGTGGAAAGGAAATGCGTGAGGGCAAGGTTGGTGAAATGAAGTCAGCCACTGAAGGATAAAATAAAAAGAAGTTAAAAAAAAAAGAGTTTAAAAGGACCTAAAGAGGAAATAAATTAAAGAAGGTCTCATGTTTTAATGAGTTGGGACTTGGGATTAGGGTGTGGGGGGTACTGGTAATGCTTCCCAGATTGGCTGGGAGGTGGGAGTTGTAAGAGAAGGTGATTTTATGGGGAGCTACTGCCCCTGCCCCAGGAAGGAGGCCCTAGCTCATGAGGACCTGATCTAGCTCCTTAAGGTCTTTGCCCGCCCTGCCACTAGACTCCACTCCTACCTGTCTGTGCCTGCAACGCAGCTAGCTGACATGCTCTCTGCAGACTGTTAGCGTGGCGTTGCATTCCTGGGGGTGGGAAGGTCACCTGGGCCAGGAGGGGGAAGTTGACTTTGTGCATTCAGGGGGTGGCAGTTGGCTTGGGGAGTTCAGGGGGTGGTAAGTTTGACTACACAGAACAGGAGTGTGGGGGAGGGGACACTGCATCCTGGGATGGTGGAGGACTGCAACTTGGATGTCTCATCTGTGGAGAGTGGCCAGACATCAATGGACACAGGGACTGCATCCACATGAGTAGGGGTGTACGTATGCAGCAGCACAAATTTGTGCTACTACTTTGTGCAGCAGTGCATGCCCCTGCTCATGCGGTTTTCAGTGGGACACATTGTCATGCTGATTCATGTGCTGCAGGGGAGGCTGGCTGGGGCACAGGGTGCTGGCGAGTGCTGGCTGGTGTGCAGTGTGCCTCAGCATGGGGGCTGTACAGTGCACAGAGATGGGGGAGCAGGGAGCCCTGAGCCGCCTGCTTCCCTGTCTCTGCATTTGTCTAGGCACACAGAAAATCCCAGTAGCAAATTTTGCCCTGGTGCTGCAAAGTAGCAGCAGGGTGCACAGTTTAATGTGCAAGACGTGATGTTTGTGGCATTGCAAAGAGGTTTGCCGTACCACAAACTGCAAGTGCCTGCATGTCTGAATCTGGCCAAGCTGGGTAACACAGATGGAGAAAAAACTCTGGAGTGGTATGACTTTAAGCAACCTAAAGTGTGCTTAAAACTAGTTTAAGGTGTTAATGTGTAGACAATCCAGGAGTTAAGAGCTCCAGGAACCGCCTAAAATTAATATGTAACAAGGCCCTTAGGCTTTTGTGCTTGATGGTGCTCATTCAGGAGTCTGCTTAATTGGTCCTGACAACAGCAGTTGCTGATGAGTACACTCAGTAAAATTATACAGTACTCCTTCAATGTAAAACTGTCCAACTAAGATTACATGTTGTTTGATGATGAACATCACTGTACAGTATTTCAGTGACACACATTTTCTTCTTCTCATAATTTACTTGAAATGAAATGCAAGTAAATATATTTTTGAACATTATGCTTTCAGTACCAATTAAAATATAAATCTATTTGTTCATATGCAATTTCATTAGCTACATGGAAAAAGGAATATATATTCTCATAATATTTTTTCATGACATTAGAACAGTACAGATGTATGGGTGGGCATTTCTGTCATGGGCCATTACAGGGAAACAACTGCATTTTCTAGATTATTTTGGCAGTGACTCTAACAATGGCTGCACTTTTTTTCTTTTGATTTTTTTCCCAGATAGTTTATTTTTATCTTGACATTTTGTCCATCCTGTGAATTTCATCTTGGGGAAGAAACAGCCGTTTGTCTCAGAGCAGTTCAGTTGCAATCTCTGGGTGACAAGCTGATATTTCTTTCTTCTTGAAAAAGCTTTTAATATGATGTGTTAAATGTCAAGAAAACTTCCCAATATATATTGAACTTTACTAACCTTATTTCTCTTAATATTAATGACATATTGGCAAAACGTTTTGAAAAATGAACTCATTTTACAGATGTCAGTATCTGATGTTAGGAAAATTCCTGAAGGAATTCCATACTATTGTTTGTAAGACTTAAAATTATAGGTAAAATTATAAATTAATTATAGGTAAAATTATATTTGTAAAATATAATTAATGACCTTTAAAAAGCATCTCATAAGGTTTAGTTACCATCCTGGATACAATTAGCTACTATTGGACTTGTGGCTAAGAAATTCCAGAGTAATTTTGGAAGGATATATGAAAATTGGTTTAAAAGTTAGATATTTTCTAAAGCTAAGTTTATTACCTTGATTCTCTCATCTAAGAAATCTGTGTAAGGGAAACCTGTAACTAAGGTGTAAGGGAAACCTGTAACCTGCTAATAACTGTGAAAACAAGAAGGACTTTACCTAATAGAAAAAAATCTCTGTGTATAGGTGTTTTCTTTCTTGTACATGTTAAGCAGTTGTATAGATTTGCAGCAGATAAATCACTCTGGAAAGAAAGAGTCACTTAACACCAAAGACAAGAACTTTTGAGTATTGTTGAGAATTTCAGTATTCCTTTAGCTTTTGCTGTTGCTGCCTTGCTGGAACACTATAATTCTATAGGAAGATCTTCCCTATTGTGAGGATTTCTTTTTTCCCCTCAGAGTCTATGAATACTCAGATAAGTTTAAAAGAAGCCTTTTCTGTTTTCCAGTTCTGCCCCTGCTAACACATTGCTGTACACAGTGTTAGCAGAGGTATTCCAGTGAAGAGATAGGATTTGCAAATGCTAGTGTGAAATGCAGAATGCATGTAAAATTCAAACCTGGCAGCATCTAAGAAATTCTGGATTGAAACTACTGGTAATTAGTAAGGATCAGTGAAAGAATCCTACTTTGGATGGACCGGTGATTCTGTATTTTCTCTTTAGCATTACATTTTGATAGGTATCAGTGGAAATGTAGTAGTAGTTTTCAGAATTAAGCAAATTTTAGATTTTCCTCTTGCAGAAAATTGAAGCATTTCATCATTTTTCTTTTGCCCTGAAATGGGACAAAAAGTTGAACATTTAAACGGAAGTTCTGAAAAATTGTAGTTCAATAATGCCTAGATGAAACAGCTCAATGTTTTCAATCAAAACAAAACATTGTGACACACCTGAAATGGAAATAATTTAGCTCATTCTGCTGAAATGACATAAACCTTTTCCTTTTAGATAGAGCTGGTTGAGAACAAAGGACAGAATCTTATTTCATTTTATATACCTGGGTAGTAACTTCCATTACATACCCACATAGAACTGCATTTGTCATATAGATATGTATAGTGTTGACTCATAAGGGACAATACAGCTATTAAAAATGCCTAGTAGGCCACAGTCTGGCTGGGCAGGTATGTGGCTTTGTATGGATGTATCTGAGCATCCTAGGATTCTGGCAGAAATGAGGCAAAGAAGAGTCTTTCTGTGTTCTAGTTTGGTAGTAGAGTGGTTAAGATACTCACACAAAAGTGGGAAACTCAGGTTTTAGACCTCCCTCAGTTTGAACCTGCACTTCTAACCACCTAACAAAGTACTTTGGCTACAAGGTTAACATTTCCTAGCCACTTTCCAGCTCTTTTCTTATCTAATTAATATGAGAAGCAAGTTGCTGAGCCACTGCAACTTGCTTTTCATATTAATTAGATATGTCAAAAGCAGTAAATTTCTGACCCATTGGAAAGAAGGATCTAAGCTAGAATCTAGAACTCTCTTCTCTTTCAGACAGCATCAGTCTCACTGAGCTACCTGACCTCTAACTTGTTCTTTTTCCCCTGACCCTAAGGGGCCAGTTTAAAAATGAGGGCTGGACAGGAGACTGGGCAGATCTGTAGAAGCAGGGCTGGTTTAGTTGCACTTTCCCCCCCACCCACCCTTTGATTCAGTTCCACTTGTAGCAGCAGACTACAAGCTAGCTAATAGTTCTTTCTGAAGGTCTGCCATGGTAATAAGCCTCTCTGGATCATGTCTTGGCCTCTTGTCAGCTGAAAGAGATTTAAGCTGGAGCAGCTGGGAAGGGATCCTGAGTGGCTCTAGCAAGGGATGATGGAGGAGGAAGCAGCAGCAGCTTCCTAGTCATTTGAATCTGCATACTCCTAGATGAGGGGAGCAGATATAGTGGTTTTGTGGATGGAAACAGGCAGAACCTTGGCAGACAGAGAGTGAGAGATGGCAGCAGATGACCCTAAACCAGATGATCAATGACAGATAGTAAATCAATGGTGGAAGAAGATGGCAGCAGATGGACTACTAGGAACAGCAGCAGATCAAAGGATGATTGCAATCAGAAGACAGACCTTGGCAGGAGATGTGTAATACAGAGCAAATGAAGGATGGGACACAATGGGTGGACAGCAATTTTTGGCTTAATGGGGGAAGAATACAACAGGAGGACAGGGGGTGGTAGGGAGTAGTGCACAGTGGTTTCTGCTGAGAGCAATCCTGGATGCAACAGAGGGGACAGAGACCACAGATGACCCAGTAGGAGTTTTGGTATAACATTATACTTGGTGTCCTGGAAGTGCAGCCTAGGAACCTGGATAGTTTGATAATGCTTCAAAATAACAGGATGTGGGAGCTGAGTTTTAGCAATACCACGGCATATGAACATTTTTTGAAAAGGTAGCAAGAGGAATAAAACAGACTGTCATTAAAGTGGATAAAGTGGATAAAGTTTGTGGGTTCAGACAAGGTGATATCTCTGATCTAGTTCAGCTGGAAGACGTGGAAGCGTGATTAGAAATATATTGTAAGTGAGTGGATTTTGTGGTCAAAATGTGGGACGTTTATGGCATATGGATGGGAGCATGGTGGGTAAGGATGTTTCTGGAAGCAGACTCAGTGAACATAGAAAAGGTCTAGCATTTGCCCCTGGTGATCGCACTAGGTGTACATCACAGATATGAAATTTACTTTGGGCAACTCATCCACATGCCAAAAACATTCTGCACTTCGACCACAAAATCCAGTCACTCGCAATACATTTCTAGCTATGTTTCCACATCTTCCAGCTGAATTAGATTAGGTATTTCGCCTTGTGTGCAGTAAATGCAGGGAGATAAACCACCTGGCACTCCACTACCCTTACATCAAACTCAGCAGGAATGGTGTCTGTCAACAAGCAAAGTGACCCCGCCAGATTATTGTATCGAAGTGTTAAGTGACACAACCATTGTAAATAGTGATGCGGTGGCGGAGTGGATCAGCAATTTGACCCAACATGCGAGCGATGCGTGATCAGGGCGTGATCACCTGTGGTCTAGCCAATCAAAGACCACCTAATGGGCATGGCTGGCTGGCCAGCATGTCCATGGGTTCCAGAATGTACCATCAGGGGAGCTTCCTGATTGGCCAAAAAAGTTATATAGGGGACCGCACGCCTCGGTGCGTGGTCCCCAGGCTCTGACTCTCAGGACGGATTGATCACCTGTCTTGGGACCTGGTCAGACCCCTAGGTCTATAGCAGAAGCTGCTCTGGTTGCTCCGAGCATTATAGTTTACTGCATCGCCAAATCCGGAACGCATTGTACTTTGTCCCAACTAGACATCGTACTCGTATACTGAAGTCTCCACCCGCCACCCACCACCTGTCCCTTGTTGCTGTATATAGTTCATCGCCTCCAAGTTATATCACCCTTCAAGTTGTGTCGACAGTTCTGTAAGTAAATACCAAACTTTATTTCACACCTCATTGTCTGTGGTGCTTATCTTATCTCTCTCTCGCACTTGGCATCCCCGAGCGCATCTGGGTTGGTGTCACCACCCGGTGCCCCACTCGACATGCAACTGCGGCCGTTTCCCAAGGACCATCCGGGAATCGAGGCCCACAGTGTCAAGCAGTAAAACAGAAAGCAAGAGAGGCTTTTTATTTATGGTGGAGGGGTTTGGAAGGGGGTTTAAAAGGCCTGCAGTGTAGGTTACACCATCTTTTTAAACAGATGGAGTGTGGCTGGGAAATGAAAGAAGAACTGGATGACAAAGGGTCTTGGAGGAATCTTTTTTAACTAAAGAATAAGACAAGAAGTTTTCTAATGTGTGCCCTTTAGGTGAAGAGGGGAGAGGAGAGGGGGCTGGTTCTGCTACTTCTCTATGAAAGTGAGGAGAGCAGAGGAGACCTGACTGCCATGGTGGAGAAGAGGGGTGTTAAGCACTGGGGCTTGGGTGGTCTTGCCTAGGGGTTAATTACTTGAAGCACAGAGAGGTCTGGTGTTGGAACTTGATTTGGAGTCAAGACAAGCTGGTGTCAAAAGCTGAAGCTGGAGACACGATAAGCCAAGTGTTAACCAGGATCAGAAGCCAAAAGTCAGAGCCAAAAGTCAAATGAGCAGGGAACCAGAATCAGGGAATGCTAAGTGTCTTACTAGAGTTGATAAACTGGAGTCAAAACCAGAAGTTCAACAGGGAAGTACACAGAAGGTCAAGAGCTTGGACAAGGAGACTTCAGGCTGGGCCTGCCTTTCTAAGGGCTGAAGCAAGTGGTATCTGCTGCCTGTGACTTGAGGGCGTTGGCTGCCTTGATGGCCCCACTCAGCCTAGATGGAACCAGGGCACTGCTCTGGGCTTGCTGCAGGTGGCACTTGTCCTGGGGTTGACTTGTCCTGGTCCGTTGACTGGGACTGGCTAGGTCCAGGGTTCTGGGCTGGCCTCATTACAAGGGAAGCACAAAGTAGAAAGCTAGGAGGAGGGCATGGAGGTGACCTGAAAGTTTTATGCTGGATTGTACTAGAGGAGGCAAGTGGAGGAGGTACAATTACTGTGTTTTATGAAGGAAGTAAAGATGAAGATGAGGGAGGAGGCAGTAGTTTTAATGGTGGTAAAGATGAAGGAGGAGGTAGTTTTAATGGAAGCAGAGTAATGTTTGAAGGCTTTTAAAAAGGGTAAAATCCTGGGGCAGGATGGCCTGCCAAATGAATTTTATCAAAGATTTTGGGATTTGGTGGGGCCAGAAATGACTGAATTTTTAAAAGAGGTGCTACAAAGGGGGATGGTGGTTAAAGATTTTAACACTGGAGTGGTTATTTTATTATGCAAAAAGGTGAAAGGGTATCCCTGCATAACTGGAGAACCATAATGCTTTTAAATACCAATTACAAACTTTTAGCAAAAGTGCAGATTTTACAGATACAAAAAGTGTTGGCAGATGTTATACATGAAGATCAGACCTGTGTAGTGGCAGGGCAGCATATTGCAGATGCATTAAGAATGATAAGGGATGCTGCAATGTACTGTAAAGATAGAAAGTAGAACATAGCTCTGATGCATTTAGACTTAGTAAATCTGATAGACTGATACGATAGATTAACAAACAAGTTTTTACTGAAAGTTTTAGATGTGATGGGTTTGCTCAGCAGGTTGTTGAGTCATCAAGATTTTATATCAAGATGCTGCTGGTTGGAATTTAATAAATGGCCACCTGAGTGAGTCTTTGCGTGTATACAGATGTTTGGGAAGGTTAGGGCGAGGTTATACTGCATTTAAAGTGGCAAGGTGCAGATGTTAATACTTAGATCCCTAGTTAGGTGGATCTAAGTGCAAACTGTACAGAAGTTCCAGGAAGGATAGATTAATCTAAAAATGGCCCACCCAATCTAGATTCATAGATTGTAGAGTCGGAAGGGACCACAATGGATCATCCTTGGCAGGAATTGAGGATTGAGGTCAGATGACCCCAGCCAGGTGACTATCTAGCCTCTTCTTGAAGACCTCCAAGCTAGGTGATAGCACCACCTCTCTTGGAAGCCCATTCCAGATCTTGGTCACCCATACTGTGAAAAATTTATTCATAATATTTAACCTAAACCCACTCTCAACTAGTTTACACCTGTTATTCCTAGTCACTCCCTGGGGTGCCCTAGTAAACAGAGTGTCCCCTATTCCCTGTTGATCTCCCCTAATAAATTTATAGTCAGCCACAAGATCTCCCCTCAGCCATCTCTTGTGAAGGCTGAAGAGATTCAGCTCTCTCAACCTCCCCCCATAGGGTCTATCACGAAGGCCACTAATCATGCGAGTGGCTCTCCTCTGGACCCTCTCCAGATTCTCTGCGACCCTCTTGGAGTGTGGCGCCCAAAACTGGACACAGTACTCCAACTGTGGCCTGACCAGTGCCGCATAGAGGGGGAGCATCACCTCCTTTGATCTATTAGTCATGCACCTGCTAATGCACAACAAGGTGCGATTGGCCTTGTTGTTGGCCTCGTTACACTGCTGGCTCATGTTCATCTTGGAGTCAGTTATGACTCCAAGATCCCTCTCTGCCTCTGAGATGCCGAGAAGGACACTCCCCAACCTATAGGTGTGCTGGGGGTTCCTCCTTCCCAGGTGGAGTACCTTTCATTTTTCTTTATTAAATTGCATCCTATTTCTCTCTGCCCATTGATCCAAGCTGTCCAGGTCAGCCTGAATCTGCTGTTTGCCCTCCAGTTTACTAACTTTGCCCCATAACTTGGTATCATCAGTAAACTTGGAGAGCGTGCTCTCCACGCCCTCGTCCAAATTGCTGATGAAGATATTAAATAATATCGGTCTGAGGACCGAACCCTGCAGGACCCCACTGCCCATGTCCCTCCAGGCCGAGAAGGAACCATCCACCACCACTCTCTGGGTGCGGTCCCTAAGCCAGTTGGCCACCAACCTGACCGTGTAGGCATCCACTCCACAGTCTGCTAGCTTCCCAATGAGGATAGGGTGTAAAACTGTGTCGAAGGCCTTCCTAAAATCCAGCAAGATGACATCAGCCTCGGCTCCTGTGTCCAGGCAGCGTGTGACCTGGTCATAGAAGGCTACAAGGTTTGTCAGGCAGGATCTGCCTGTGGCAAACCCGTGCTGGTTTCCCCTCAGCTTCGTTTCCTCTGCTGGGCCTTCACAAATGTGTTCTTTGATTATTTTCTCTAGCATTTTCCCAGGAATAGAGGTAAGACTGACTGGTCTAAAGTTACCCGGATCATCCCTTCTCCCTTTCTTGAAAATGGACACCACATTGGCCCTTCTCCAGTCCTCAGGGACCTGGCCGGAGCACCACGAGCACTCAAACAGCTGTGCCAGCGGCTCAGCTATGACACTGGCCAGTTCTTTCAGCAGCCATGGATGGAGGTCATCCAGGCCTACTGACTTGTACCCATCCACCTCCTCCAGGAGCTCCTTAACTATTTCAGAACTAACTGTAGGCGGACTGGTGTCATGTGGACATCCATCAATGATCGAGGTGGGGGAATTGACTTGGTCGGTACATGGAAATACTGAAGCGAAGTTAACCTTGTCTAAGTTAACTTTGTCTCCAAGGTAGTCTAATTTAGATCATTTTGGCCATTTTTAGGCTGATCTAACTTTCCCATACTTGTGTATAGTTTCCAGCAAAATGTTAGGGCTGGGAAAGCCCAGCTGCTGGTCCCAGCCCTGGGGATGTGCTTTTCCTACCCATCCATGGCACTAAACTATTTTTAGCCCCCTGGTCCCTCCCCCTCCTCCGAGCAACCTGCACCCCTCCCCCAGCCCACCAAACCTCCCATCCTGCAAGCTGCTCTTGATTCTGGTTTTATCAGTGTTTCTGATGCTGGCAGCCAAGGAAGTAAGTCTGTGGGGGGTAGATTAGTGGGGCATCAGGGGAGCTAAAAGTAGCCCCTGCTCCCAGGGGGTGAGGGAAAGGGCTGCAAGTCCCCTTGCAAGCCCCCCATGATCCCACCAAATCCTCTTGGACCCCAGCAACCCCTGCAGACCATGCCTACCCCCTGATGCCCCCCCCCCAACAGATGCTGCCTGTCCCCCTGAACCTCCCTGTACTGTCTGATCCCTCATGGACTCTGCCTGCCCCCCCAATTCCTCCCCATCGCTCCTCAGATGCCACTTGCTCCCTCAATCCCTTCCATGGACCCCACCTGTTCCTTGATCCCACCCCCCACAGATGCCATTTGCCCCCCAATACCTCCTTGCCCCCAACCCCCCAATCCATCCTGTTGACCTGGCCTGCCCCCCAAGCCTCCTGTAGACTCCCCCAGTCCCCTGAAATTTGCTTGCCATTGGATCCCCTCCAACCCCTCCCCCCCACTAACACTCCCCACATCCTGACTTACTTTAGATCAGCTGTCCATTTTTAACTAAATCTAAATTCCCTCTAACATTCCCAGATGTCTGTACCCTGCCTTTTAGTATTCAATTTGGGGTACAGCAGGTGTCCCCTGTCCTCAGAACTTTTTATTTGTGCTACGGAGAGAGGGCCACTGATGCAGAGATGGAGGTGGGATATGTTAATTGTGGGGGTCCCAGTGCCAGGTGGAAGAGGCAAGAAAAAAAAGCAGGGCTGTATATGGATAGTATCAATGCCATGGTAATGGACAGACTTTGTCTGGAATGGGCGGTGAAGCATACACAAAGATGTGGAGAAGCATCTGGGACCAAACTAAATGTGAACAAAAGTACAGTGATGGTGGTGAGTGAAATGGGCGATATGTTGGAGCTCGGGGTACAGGTGACAGACAAGGAAATTAAAGTGTGAAATGAAGTGAAATAATGTGAAATTAAAGAAACTTCTAGTTATAGGTTACTAGCATAGTAAAAGCTCACAGTAAAGTTTCTCGCTTCTTTCTAATTGGAAATATGTGTGTGTTTTATACTGATGCACTACACTACCTGGACCTCCCTTTTCAAAATCCTAGGGTCTGCTTATGGACCTGGGTAATGCTTGAATTTGGCCTGCCGGTTAGAGTACTAGGCTGAGAATTTGAAGAGATGTAGACTCAAAATCCCTTCAGGAGTGGGTTACGTAGGAAAACTGAAAGTTGAAGAGCCCTCTTCTTACAATTTGAAATCATAAACCTGTTGGAGAGTTTCATTGCTTAACCAGAAGATAAGCACGTTAGACAAGGTGAACAGAAATAAAGCATTGGAAAATAAGGAACCTCTGCCCACAGTGAAAGAAGTTAAAATGTTATGAAGAAAAGGCAAGTGGAAAGGTCAATATTCTGTCCAAATATATTGAGACCACAGGGACTGAGGCATGTTATATGGACAACTCCACTGAATGTTTTTTATGGTGGTGGCTCTCTCATTTCTTTTTTCTTTTTTTTGTTGTTGTAAAATTTGGATGAAATGTGTTCATCTTCTGATATTTCCTTCGTCTTCAATCACATCCAAACCAGCTTTGATAAACAGACTTCAGGACCATCAATTGTATTAAGATTACATCCCATGTTTTTAAGATGAATAACCCTAAAAATGGAGAGGAAACTGAGGGATTTACAATCATCAATTCCCACTTGAGAAAATCTCTGCAATATTTATATAAGCTGTCACAGTGTTTCAAGTGCTTGTAAAACTTAGCGTTGTCTTCTGCCAACTGTTAAAATTTTTTCCTTTTCTCTTTTTTTGCCTTTGAATATTTTCTTTGCTTTTTTGTTGATGATATTTTATTGTTGAATAGAGCTGCTCTAATAGTTTAATATGATATCTGTTTGGCTTCTTGCACACTTCAGCTTCCTGTTTAACCTGCAGGTACTGCTACATCTAATGCAGATGCAAAGTACAAACTTTACCGTAAACAAATCTTATTTAATGAACATTACAATAAAAAATAGAGATCTCTTTAATTGTATTAAAACATACCTCCCAGAAAATCCCAGTAAAATTGATATATACCAAATACTTAACATTTTATTAATGCCATCACATACTTTTTATATATCTGCTCTTAGAAGATTCCATTCATTTTTTAAGAAACAAGGATTTATGTGATATTTTTACTGGACCAAGCATCAAGTGCCTTCCTTCAGGTGACCTCAGCCTTTTGTACATCGTAACCTGAAGGAGGGCATTTGATACCTGAAAGCTTGTCCGACAACTTGCTGAACTATACAGCTCGTCTAGTAAAAGATACTACAGAAAATCCTTGCCTTTCTTGTTTCCTGAACCATCATAGCTACAACAATGCTCTGACCTTACTATTCATTTTTAAGAAACTTTTCTACTATACAACATCTGCAATACTTCTGAGGCATTTATTCATTTAGTTTCAGACATCTCTTTGGTTATCAGTTTTTTCATGGGTAAAAATAAATAATCTTTACACCAAAGTAGGGAGGAAAAGACTTTTTCATGTCCTTGGGAAATGTGAACTGCAATATAAACAAATTACATCTGACTAGTGCAAAGCAACTCCTGGTCCTTATAAATAGCAAGTGATGGTTTGCCAGCACACTGAGAGAATTTATTTGGAAGAGAAAGGGTTAGAGCTAGCACAAAACAATGGCACAAAGCCCATTTATTTATTTGCTTATTTATTGCGAGCTATGAAAAGTGCCCATCCAGTCTCTTGGAGCATGAATATTAAAAGTTCAACACAAGGATAAATATCTTAAATAGAAAAAGTCATGATTGCCCAAGGCTACTACACAACATATTCTTGGTGTAGAAAGCCTCGATAATAGTTACAAACCCCATCATAAATAATAATGCCCATAATGAAATCCTTCAATCTGCCTTCTCCAGAAAGCCCAATAAAATAGAGAATTCTTGTACCAAAATCAAAATTACTGCAAAGTGATTAATTATTTTCTAGAAGCAACGAAGCTTCAGGCTTTGAGACTACAGCATGAAGCAAGGATTGGGGTATTAATATGGAGAAAAAACCAAGGAACTCATCAGAAGCTTAAAGATAAAAAGAGCCATATTTACCATGACAAAGAGGAGTAAAAGCAGCAGGGAAAAGGTGATTAATATTAAATATGATTACTGAACTCCAGTTCAATGAACCGGAGATGTTTACAAGAATCCTAGGCAGGAAGAACAGATGATTGTCAATAAATGCCGGGCGCTTTGTGACTCTTGGATTCATATATGTGTGTCTGTGAGCATGTGTGTGAGAGAGACAGAGAGAGAAAGCTGTAGAATGGAAATTGAAACATTAATAACAATTTATCAGATTGTAAGTTTTTGGGCAATTTGTATGGCCTTTACTACCCTGACACCTTGCCCATAGATTCCACAGTCATATTTTTACACTCAATAGAATAAAGGCAGACAGCAAGTGCAGGAGCCGTGTGCATAGACAGTTCTCTCAGTGTTGACTCTCTTACTTGTTCAGATTCCTTTGCAATATGAAGTGCTTTATTTTCCTAAAGTATACAATAATGAAAAATTGATAATTTTATTCCCAAATAGCAGGAAAAAAAACAGGTTAAGGGAAGATTAAAAAGGAAGTATCTAGCTTTTCAGTGTTCTATTGTAACAATGAAGTGTATAACTCCTGCCTGAGGAGGGAAGGAAGCACAACTACTTAAGCCCTGTTGACTGTATGATAAAAGAAGTCAGTCTGGCAGGGTGATTTCTCCTAATGAAAAGCTGGACCACAGTTTATTTGTATTAGTCTGTTCTAGGTCTCAGTCCTACAATGAGATACATATATATGGATCCTTACAAAGTTATTTTGATGCAGCTGGGTATCTCCAATGGTGCAATGGTCCAGCTAGATGTATCCAGTTTTAGGACTGGAACTGTGCAGAAAAGTGAGACATAACTTGGCCCAAATTCGAAAGCAGGAAATGTATTTAATATTTTTTCTAGACACTTTCTTTGTTTAATATCAGAAAGCTTAACCTTTTTCTTTTATGAAAGGAGGGAGTCGTGTTGGTGGAACAGAATAATATACTTCTATTGTTTCTAAAGGTATTTTTCTTACTAGGATGTTTACTAAAAGGGTCATTACAAGGGGAGTTTTATGTCAAAAGTAGACTCAATCGTAAAACATTTTTTTTTAATTAATTAATTTATTTTTTTAGGAAAACAAAAACTTTCCCCAGTTTTAGAAAATAAATTCAGTACCAAAGCGGAAAAGGCACTGATGTTACACAGGCATTTACGGCGCTGAAAGATGTGTGTGTGTTGGGAGGCGTGGGGGTGGGGATGAAGGGGAGGAAATCACTTTACCAGAAGAGGCAGTGCATTAATTTGATCTGACTCCGCAATATCTGTATAGATCAAGCACTTCAATGAGGCTTTTTGGTGCTTTTATCTAAAGCCGATTCAATCAGCTATTAGATACAAACACCAAAAAAGCCCTGATGATGAAGCACCAGATCTACACAGATGGTGGGTGAGCTGGGTCCAGCTAACATGATGCATCTTCTAGGCATGTGCTGGGCTTGGCATGGTGCGGGGAGGGCAGGGGGTTTAAAGCATTGTTTCTGTGGGTTTTTTTGTTATGTCTGTAAGCAGCTTTAATTAATATAATTTTATATCAGTTGCCTTCTTCTTCTCTAGGTTAGACATTTATCTTCTGATTTCCAATACTACATGTTATTAGTTACAGCACCAGTTTTTAGATAACAAAACTTTTTGCACTTAGTTACTACATGTATGTATTTCTGTACGCACTTATTTAGCACAAATAACCATTTTACTTACAATTACAATAGCAATAATTGCAAAGAAGGATTTGGCACTTCAGAGACACAAAATTTATTATATTAATACACAAAAGGAAAGCAGGTCTAATATTACAAACCAATTACAATATGTACTTTAGTGCAAACCCTAGGTTGGTAGCCATCATCAATCCTAATGCACAAGGGCCTCCCAGACCTTCAATGCCTGGGTAGGAATTTTTTGGAGGAGCAGAGGCTGCCTAAACCTACCATACTCTCTGTAGGCCACTGAGACAGAATCCAAAGACCAAACTGAGTCCAGGTGTTTGGTGCCTCCATGTTGAAAGAGAGGAATTGAACCTAGGTTTTTTCTGGGGTAGACAAGGATTCTACCACTGAACCACAGGGGACTCTGCAAACTATAGCTTAAGCTAGGTCATTTGACTGTTGGGCTATACTGTGCTCAGTGCAGGGTTGGAAGGAAGTGGCCTCTCCACACGTGGCAGTCCGGTAGTAGTTTCTCAATAGGTCCGTTGTGTAGGTGTGAGACTGTGAGAGGCTATGAGATCCTAAATAAAAGTATCTTTTTGGTCTTCCCTCTAATACAGGATTGAATTTCCTTGATTGTCTGGAATAAAAAGGCTCAAGATACTATTTAAAATATGTGCCAAATTCTGCTTTGAATTATGCTAGCAAAAAGGTGAAGAAACTCAAATGATTTTTTGTGCTTGTTTCTTGATTTCAGCAAATGAATTGACAAGAATTGGTCTGTGGGGATAACTGACAGTAGCATCCTGCTCCATTCATGTAAGTACACAGAGCTTCTGCCTCATCACTCCTGAAATACAGGTTTTACTCTTACAAATAAAAAAAGATGTGGTATTTTGGTTTATGTAGGAGTATTCCCTAAGTATTTAGAAAGCAATCTATAATCTACCAATCAGATCCCATTTATAATTCTGTAAACTGGAATAAACCGTGCTCTTTCTTAGTGCTCCATTTAATGTTAGAGTGATGGAGATAAAGACATTGTTAATTTTAATAAAATTAACTGTATAGTGTTATTTCAGTGCTTTATAATAAGTTTATATGATGCCCTCAGGGCATCCTTATTTATATTAGAGTATTTTGTTCACAATTTGGCTAGGGTAAAATCACCAGGCTTCATTTTGCAGTGTTTTATAGTCTTAACTCAAGCTGTTTTGTAGTTGCCCTATGATACAAATAGATGTGCTCCTGGGGCAAGGAATTTTTTTGTGTTTTAAAAATGTGTGTTACTAAAAAGAATTTGGCACAAAAAATACCTCTGAACTCATCAGAAATTTTGAGTGTTTACATTATGTTCAAATCAAGGTAAAGTAAAAAAATGTTGGACCACACATAGTATATATTCTTCTTAAAATTCTGTTTGTGCATATTAATATGTTGTTACCATGGGAAGCAGTATTAGCAGTATACTTTTCATTTTAAGCCAGGCTCTCTTGTGCTCCACTTGATTAGTTATTGCAAAGTGTAATTTTATCATAGTTAAAACTAATTCAAGCCCATTTCCCAGTAGTAATATTTTTTTTGGTTTAGAGAAATTAATATTCCTCAAAAACTAATTAATGATCTCCAAAGAATCATTTGCATAAAGGATGTTAGAGTTTTACAGCAATTATGCATCGTATGTAACTCATTAAAAGGTCCATTTTCATTATTGGATTTAGTGATGAGGTGACAGGCATAACCACTCAAAATGGCCAGGCAAAATGTAGAGTGGGAGTAGGAAATCCTTCTTGTTAGGAAACTTCTAACTATACAGCTAAATTTGTTTTTCTGCCATAAAGTTTTTAGCAAAAAATATTCAAAAATTAACAGTAAAGTTCTTTGAGGACTGTGTCTTGTTCTCTCAAAGCTGATAAACAGCTCTGCTTTTCTATGTGGGGAACACATCTCTAGTTCAACAGTATGTTGTAGATCAGATCTTGAAGTGAATAGGAATACTGCTTGGAGCAGATTATGACACTTTTGCTCCCATTGAATTGTGCCTTTATTCTATGAACAGACCTTTGGAAATCAATGAACAATACTTGAGCAGTAAGGTACTACTCAGTGGGGGTATATATATGAGACACTTACTGCAGTTGCCTAATCAGCTCTGCAGTACAGCATCTGTCTACATATGTATTACTGTTAGGCCATAGTAAACTAATTAACTCCTCCTCAGGTTAGTACTGCCTGATACAAGTACCATTCTATGGTGGAGTTATTTACTCCACCACAACACACATGTAAATGGTAACCAGGGCAGGCTGGGGCACAAGGCTGCTACAGTGCAGCCTACCAGCTAGTCCCACGCTGAAGCATCCTTGTGACCCAGTCAGCCCCTCTGCAGGGCCTGCTGGCTGCAATGCCCTGGCTTAACGTGTTGTGGTCCCAGGTGCATGTGTAAGTGCTGCACCTGGGAATGATAAACTCAGGCACAAACTGTGCTAGAGTTTATTGTGTTGCATTAATATTCATGTGTAAACACACCAGTTATGAAGAAGGATAGCACGGTTACATGTGAGCAAAATAGAAATTCCTTCCTGACTTACATGTGAGTAAAATATACATTCCCTTAGAAATTTATGCCAATTGTAGGTAATCTTTTAATCGTCACTCTTTTGATAATAGCAGATATTAGGAAAACATGTTAATTCAGTTTAGTATTAAAACTATAGTTTGGAAACAGAACTATACTTTTGCTGCACTGAAAAAGATTGTGCGTAACCAACTTTAATATGTTTAATTTGGCTGAATTATCATGAAGACCCACCAGACTGGCTGTGTGCAAGAAAGCATAATTTACAGCAGGCAGAAGCCCATTTGTTATTCCTGCCATAATTACAGCAAGAACATTATTGATAAATCAAAAAAGAAATAATTCTTTGGGAGAAAATGCAGAATTTGTGACTTTCTAATGAAATAGGAAGATGCTGAATGTAAAATCAGTCTTCCCAATCGTATACTCATTGGGACTGCAAAGACATGGAACAAAAATATTCGCACCTTTTCCCACACTTTAAATATTTATTTCATCAAAGTCAGTAATTAATCTATAAAGAATAAAAGATTATAGCGTTAAAACATATACACACCTAAATAAATCACTAGTAATATTGTCAGAAGTCCTAATCCATGAAAATACTTATGCACATACTTAACCTTAAACACATGAATTGTCTCATAATCAGTGAGATTCCTTGTGCTTTACAGTTAAGCATTTATTTAAATGTGTTGAACTGTGGCCAGAATGAGGTATATAAAGCATGGTGTTCATTTCACTGAAACAGAACAAAGTACTACTGTTGTGGCTTATACCTATGAAAGAAAATATGCTCTAAAGTGCAAATACTATTAATTCATCCACATTGGACTTTGGCATGTCAGTACACAAAGCATGAATGGAAGCTTCAAGGCTGAATTCATTTAAAAGTTCATAGAATCATATGAAAGTAGGGACAGGACCCTACAAGGTCCTCTAATCCAGCCTCCTGCCCCAGACAGGATTATCTGTGACTAAACCATCCCAGCCAAATGCTAGCCTACTGTCAGGCTAACCTACTTTTGACAGTTTCCAAGGATGGCTAATCTGTAATTTCTCTAGATAGCCTGTTCCAATGCTTGACCACTCTCATAGTCAGAAAATTCCTCCTGATCTCCAAACGAAATATCCCCTACTGCAGCTTCAAGCTGCTGCTCCAAGCAGTTGCCCCTACAGTCACAGAGAAAAGCCCATCTTCATCCTCTGTGTAATCACCCTTCAGGTATTTGAAGATCCCTGCCCTGAAGCAGCTCCTTGCTCAGCTGTGTGCTCTGTCAGTGCTGCCGGGGTGGTCTCTATGGAAACCCTGGCCCTGCATTGTCATCACCCCACTGCTGCTGGGGTCTCCAGAGAAACCAGCTGCAGCAACGTGGGCAGAGGCGGCTGGGAAATGGAGCCCACTGCTGGCCCAATCCAGCCCATGGGCCAGACTTTGCCCACTCCCGGTTTAGTCTGTATTTCTTCAGCTTGTTAATAAGAATGGTGTGGAAGACAGCATCAAAAGCCTCCCTTAATTCATGGTACATCATATCCACTGCTCTCCCCGCATCCTCAGAGCCGTTCACCTTATCCTAGATTCATAGATGTGGGATGGAAGGGACTTTGTAGATCTTCTAGTCCGACCCCCTGCCGTGGTCAGGAGAGAAAACTGGGCTCAAATGACCCCAGCCAGGTAAACGTCAAGTCTCCTCTTAAAGACCCCCAGGGTAGGAGCCATCACCACTTCCTTTTGAAGTTGGTTCCAGATCCTAGCCACCCTGACTGTGAAGTAGTGCCTTCGGATGTCTAGTCTAAACCTACTCTCTAGCAATTTATGGCCGTTATTCCTTGTTACTCCAGGAGGCACTCGGGGGAGCAAGGTCTCTCCCAAACCCCTCTGGTCCCCCCTAGCAAGTTTATAGTCAGCCACCAGGTCCCCCCTCAGCCTTCTCTTGTGAAGGCTGAACAGGTTAAGGTCCAGTAGCCTCTCCTCATAGGGTCTACCCTGTTGTCTCCAGATCGTGCGAGTGGCCCTCCTTTGGACTCTCTTAATGCTGTCAACATCCCTCCTGAAGTGCAGCGCCCAGAACTGGATGCAGTACTCCAGCTGCGGCCTGACCAGTGTTGCATAGACGGGGAGGCTCACCTCCTTGACCCTGCTTGTGATGCATCTGTGGATGTACGACAAGGTACGGTTAGCCCTATTGACTGTGTGCTCGCATTGTCGGCCCATGTTCATCTTGGAGTCAATAATGACTCCAAGATCTCTGTCTGCCACCGTGCTTTCGAGAAGGGAGTTCCCCAGTCTATAGGTATACTGCTGGTTCCTACTGCCCAAGTGTAGCACCCTGCACTTGTCAGTATTGAATTCCATCCTATTTTCACTTGCCCACCCCTGTAACCTATCCAGGTCCTGCTGTAATCAGTCCTTCCCTTCTAGCGTGCCCCTCATCCCAAATCTTGGTGTCATCTGCAAATTTTAACAGGCTACTCTTCACCCTGTCGTCCAAGTCACTAATGAAGAAATTGAATAGTGCGGACCCAAGGACCGAGCCCTGGGGGACCCCACTGCCCACTTCGCTTCAGGTCAAAAATGACCCATCCACCACCGCTCTCTGAGTGCGACCCCTCAGCCAATTTGCAATCCATCTGACTGTGTAGGCATCAGTGCCACAGTCACCTAGCTTTTTAATGAGAATGGGGTGGGAGACAGTGTCAAAGGCCTTCCTGAAGTCCAGAAAGACTACATCCACCGCGACACCTGCATCCAGTGATTTTGTGACCTGATTGTAGAAGGCAGTCAGGTTCATCTGACAGGACCTGCCCCTAATGAAACCATGCTGGTTGCCCTTGAGCATCATCCCCACTGCTGGCCCATCACAGATGTACTCCTTGATAATCTTCTCAAAGAGCTTCCCGAGGAGTGAAGTAAGACTAAGGGACCTATAGTTGCCCGGGTCCTCCCTCTTCCCTTTTTTAAAGACGGGGACCACATTGGCCCTCTTCCAGTTATCTGGCACCTGGCCAGAGCACCACAAGTGCTCGTAAAGCCGTGCCAGGGGCCCCGCGATAACCCCTGCCAATTCTCTCAACACCTTGGGGTGGAGAGCATCTAGAATTGCTAATTTGAACACTCCCAGCCCCTCCAGAAGTTCTCTAACCCAGTCCTCCCTGACCCTAGGCTTGGCAGAGTTTCTCCCAAGTCTGTCCTGAATCTCAGTAGGGGAGTCCTGGTCCCTGCACAAGAAAATGGAGGCAAAGAAATTGTTAAAGAGGTTTGCTTTCTCCTCTGGTGTGACCACCAGATTGCCAAGGATATTCTGCAGGGGCCCCACATTACCCGGGACCTTCTTCATTCTCCCTATGTATTTAAAAAAGGACTCTTTGTTATCCTTGATCCTAGATGCTAATCCTCATTCCATATCTGCCTTAGCTTTCCTAACAGCCCCCCTACAGACCTGAGCGGTGGAGGTATACTCCTCTTTGGTGATAGCCCCTCCCTTCCACTGGGTGCACACCTCCTTTTTGGCAATCAGGCATTTACGAATGCCTTTGGTGAGCCAAGGGGGTGTTGGGCACTCTTGCTCCCTTTGCTTCTTATTGGGATTGTCACCCCTTGGGCTCTGAGTATCACCTCCTTAAGGAACGACCACTCATCTTGGGCACCCAGTTCCCCTACTTCCCAGGACCCTAGTGCCTCCCCCCCACTAATTGCCTCGGCTCATTGAAATTGGCCCTCTTAAAGTCTAAGGCTACTGCCTTGCTGCAGGCCCTTGACACTCTGTGCTGGATGGTGAATTCCAGCAAGTGATGATTGCTATCGCCCAAGTGGTCGAGGACCTGGAGTCCCATAACCAGGTCGTCGCCTGTGACCAGGACCAAGTCCAGTAGGGCATTCCCCCTGGTAGTACTGTGCACCTCTTGGGTTAAGTGGAGGTCCTGTATCTCAGTCAGGAACCTCCGTGAGCAGTCAGACCTGGCTGACTGCTCCTCCCAGCAGATGTCTGGGTAATTTAGATCACCCATGACAATTACATCCCTTGCCTTAAGTGCCTCTGCAAGCTGACCCAAGAATTTTTGGTCCAGCTCTTTCCCTTGGTTGGGAGGTCTATAGTAGACCCCCACTGTTAAGTCCCTTTTCCCATGACCCCCCTGTATCCTGACCCAGGGCACTTCAGCCTGCCCTTCCTCTGACCCCATCCTGCTGGTTGAGAATGTGTATTGCTCTTTGACATAGAGCACCACACCCCCGCCTTTCCTCACTGTTCTATCCCACCTGTATAGCCTATAGCCCTTAATGTTGACCGCCCAGTCATGGGATGAATCCCCCCAGATTTCTGTGAGCCCTACTATGTCCAGGTTTGAACTAGCTATAGAATGAGATCAGGTTGGTCAAGCATGTCTTATTGTCTTACTCATGATGAATCCACGCAGGTTATTTTCATCACCTTGTTCTCCTCTAGGTGTTTTATGATTGAATCTTCAAGGCCCTGGTCCATGATCTTTCCAGACATGGAGGTCAGGCTATCTGTAATTCCCTGAATCCTCCTCCTTCCCTTTCTTAAAGTGGGGGTCTTAACCCCTCTCTGGGGTCTCTACAAAAACAGAAATAATAAATAATCATCATCTTTCATGGTAAGTGGGTCACCATATTCACATCCTTTACTTCTGTAACAAACACCTATTGTTTTTAGATTTGGCTTTGCAAGTTTGCTACAAACAGGAGTGAGTGATTGTCAGAAAACTGGGCTGTCCTTTAAAAAATCCAGACAAGCTTAACCTGGGTTTTGCTTGTTATGAAGTGGGATATTTTAATAAGATGGATCCAGTGCAGCAACATGAGAATAAGTTAGCCAAATGGAATTCCCACTGGAATGTTAATATTTTACTAGTATGATCTAAGGCTAATTTGTATCTGCATATGAAATGAAGGCAATTAGAAGAGGAGGGAGGAAGGAAGATCTGATGTGGTCTTTCTGCTGTGATTCTTGATTAATACAAATAACTTTGAAAGACTCTAATTATTATCTCTACTAGGATATTTCAGGTAACATTTCATCCTCAGGGGGTATATTCAGGTCTTCTGAATTACTTTTAAATCTGACAAAGAATTGCAGTCTGTGCAGTTCTTATGTTCCATATTTATAAATAATTTGGGTCGGTAATATTACCTCACCAAAGATAATTTACTGAATTTATACTGAACCATACTATGGGCTATGTTTAGTGCAAAGTGTAACGTGAATTATAGCTTGAGCATTGCCAGTAGTTTAGCTCCTCTCCACACACAACAAGCTCTAGCTTGGATGTGGTTGTTTAAACTCAACCCTGACAATGTGTTAATGGGTAAATTTGAATCTGGAGTGCTGCTAACATTTGAGCTTCTGTGTGTTCTGTGTGCACAGCTAAAGCAGAATCCTAATTCCCTTAGTAGGCAATCAAGGTGTAACTCTCCTACCTATCAGTGTTGAGGGATGATTCTATTTATCACAGGGCATATAAGAGCCTCCATTATAGGAACAGGGAGTATCTTGTGAATCTCCAGAGGGCTTTCCTATTTTCCCCAAGTCTTCCCAGAGAGGTAATGGGTGACTTGCATGGCCCCAGAGGGCATCTGCTTACTAGTCAGTATGGAACTCGTGGGCAGTTTTCAGCATCTGCAGAAAGGAGCGTTCCTGAGAAATAGACATCCCTGTGAGACCCACACTCACTTATCCTTATTTCTACTGTTTACTAAAAGCCACCAAGAACTCTTTCACACTGCTGTGCCCCTGGATGCGCAGTGACTAACTCTGCACTGCAAAGTGGCCCCTGCACCTCTAGTGCTATAGCTGGTTCTATTTTACTTTGCTTACACTGGGTAAATGGTCTCCATTCCTACTTACAAGCATAATGGCTGGGCTCTCAAGAACACAGCAGTCCAGCTGCTCTGGGACTGGCTACTCAGCTCTAAGTTTTTCTTTAAGCAGTGGTTCTCCACCTTTTTTGTGCCAGGATCTATTTGTAAACATTGATGACCTATCATAGAACCATAGAAAATTCATAGTCCTGACCTAGTATATAGTTCAAGTAGAAAAAAGCCCCTACCGGTGCTCCCCACTCCAAGCCCTGCTGGTGCCCCTCACTCCCATCCTGCTGCCCCTCAACCCCAGGCCCCAGCCCCCCAGTGTGTGGGGTGGGTGGGGCAGGATGTGTGTGTGTGTGTGTGTGTGTGTGTGTGGGACATGAGGGGCACTCCCCCCCAGATTTGTGCATCCACAGCGAGCATGAGGCTGCAACTTGGCCAAACCAGCATGGGCAGGAGCTTTCTCTATGGCCCAATGGGCAGGACCTAGCATGGGAGGGTGGAGAGAGGTGGTGAGATTCATTACCACCACTAGGACCCCTGTGCCAGCCGCGCCACCAGCAGCATGAGGAGTAACAGATGAGGTGGGGGGTGCACTGCTCATGCTGCCCGCCACCCCACCTTCCCTCCAGGGTAGAGCCAAGGCCTGAGGGGAGTGGCCCAGGCCATGGCAGTGGGGTAGAGCTGTGGCCCGGTGCATGAGCAGCTGGCAGTGGAAGAAGGGGAGGGCAGCACGCCCCCCTCCCCCCATCCATTACTCCTTGTGCTGCTAGTGGCACAGTTGGCATGGGGGTCCTGGCAAGAACAGTAGCAACTCCTCCCTGCTTCGCCCTCCCTTGCTGGGTCTCGCCCACTGGGCTGTGGAAGCAGCTCCTGAACATGCCCCGTGTCAGTCAGGCCAGGCTGAATCCTGTGCTTGTTTTGGGCACACAAATCTGAGGGGACATATGCCCCCTCACCACTCAATGCATCCTCTGTGCCCCTTCACCCCCAAAGACTTATATACGAGCTGTGGGAGTTGCTCTCCATGCTGCCTGGCTGCCACATGCATGTGTACACATGCACATGGTGCCTGCTGCCTGATTGCCCTCCTTCTGCTTCTCCCAGCCCCAAGCAGCCCCTTGCAGACTGGAACTCTGCCAGCCTGCAAGGAAAACCTGTGGTTTTCCATGTTTTCCTCATTTAAAGGAGAAAATCCATGATTTTTCACGGCAAGTGGAAAACCCAGATTCCTGTTTATTAGTGTGCACAGTGTTAACATACGGTGAAGCACAAGCAGCAATTTTTTAAAAAATGTATGCAAAATATGATCCATTTTTAAATTTTGTCTGTGACCATTTCATATATTCTTGTGACCCACTTTTGGGTTGTGCTTCACAGGTCGAGAAATACTGTCTTAAAAGACCACTGTTGCAGACCTTCCACTACTGGTAAGGCATCCAGAAAAGTGCAATGGCTATGGATAGAGCCAAAAGAGAGTGCAGGAGGCAGAGATGAACCCTTCTCTCTCCCCCTTGCCTGCACTTGCACTGACACCAAGTTTTGCCCACAGAGATGCAGGCTGCAAATAATTTTATGGTCTATCACCTCAGGCAGTTCACAGGGGATAAGGTACAGCATACTACCCTGGTAGACCACCACCACTTCTGAGGGGAGCTGCAGCACCAGGTTAATGTGGTAGAGGGTCAAAGACAGACTATGCTATACAGATGTTATACAGAAGGAGAGAGACCTGAGGCAGTCAGCTAAGTTGTTCCTGCAGTAAAGCATTCAGGAGGAGCTTTGCTTAGGAGGCCCTCATCATGCATGTATGGTATCTTTTGTATACCTGGTCACTGCCGTGGTCACTGTCATGAAGGCCACAGGTGTCCCCGGGGTTGTCATTGTGGAAAAGCATTCCTTTAGTGGCAAAGTTGGTGCCTGGCACAGATGTTCTGCATATCATGTCTGCATGGGCACAGACATAGTATGGGTAACAGAATGTTGCAGCATGCATGACAGGGGTACATGGTGCAGAGGTCACCATTCTGTGCTTGAGTCACCTCAATGGCAGAGCATCATCTGTTTATGTGTCTATCTACTGCAGGTTCCATCTGGTTTCCCTATGGGCCGAAGGGCTGAGATGCCTCTCCTTTGTTGCTTCCTCCTCCATGGCTGTTTCCTCACTGCTTTTACCTATGCTCAGACCCTTAGGCAAAAAGAATCCCATGTCACCTGACTACGATGTGATAAATAACAGCATGCCATGAAAATCCCCAAAACTTTCTTAAGGCTATACTGTCCAGGCTGTCCAGCCAGCACCCCACTTTGAGGTACAGCACCTACTGAAAACCAGACAAACAAATACCTTAGGCTGCCAAGGAAATCTCTTTGCAGGGGCTGGGTGGCCACAGTGGGAGACAGAGAGCTGGGCCTTCTTACCTAGCATTTGACCACACTGTGGTGGAGTCACCTGTGGGAAAACAGCTAGGACCATACAACTTCCTTGTTGCTGGGTTGAGGCACCACAACACTGGTGAACTCAAGATGGTCATTGGTTTCCATTATCATATTCATGGCATATATGTGATGCCTAGTTATGAAAATATGCGAGTCCTACATGAGGTTCTTGATGTTAACTTATGTCCCATTCACAGTGCTGAGGACTTGTGGAATGTTGACTATTTTCAGAAACTCCCCCATGGTCTGTTTCCAGGCACTATTGTCTTCAAGAAGGGCAACAGTTTTTTGTTTTTGTTTGGAGGGGGGCGTGCAGGATGATGACCTTCAGGAACTGGCTCAATTCCCGAGAGTCTGTGGACTTACTGATGCCCATGGTTTGGAAAGTGACCACCTGGAAGAAACCTAAAGCCAATGTGGCTAAGGCAGTACTGAATATGTTGGGCACCAAAAACAGGGTAGGATTCCTCCGGGCTATCTCTCAGTATGCTGCAGATGTGGTGCATGGCAGTTACCATGATATAATAGATCCAGCCACTCAGCCCTTTGAAGACATGTGTTCAAGGCTGCCACTGGGCCCATTGGCATGACTGCTGTTGCTACTGACTGAGGCTAGGACTTCAGTATCCCTGGGCCTAGAGCTGTGGGCTGGGGCTCCCCCCATGTGGTCTGGGCTGCATAGGCCCCTTTAACCTGTAGTCTACTCATTTGCTTTCCTAGAGTTATCTTGTCTACCCTGTCATCAGCACCCTACTCTATCTAGAGTTTGTCTCAGTTGCTTCTCTCACATGGCCTGGTTTCCATTGTCTCTGCCAGTTGCTTGCCCTAATGCTGCCTGAGGCCTGTGGAGTCCCTTATATGTGGCCCAGGTTTGAATTGCCTGCAAAGCAATGTAACCGCAACACCAGGCACAAGCTGCTAAATCCTAGTTACAAGTTACAGTAGTGCTTCCTGCACTTTGGAGAGGTCCCAGTGACTCAGAGGAGTAGAACTAAATTGTTTTTGAGTGTAGGCAGTCACTGTTTCTGGAATATGCTCAGGTGCTATACATGCAGGTTACCCACTAAGGTATATCTGGGTAATGCACTTAGCTGTATAAATACAATTTAGTTCTGGATAAAAATGAAATAGAATTGCACATAGATAGCATAGCACAGTGGGATCTCAGAGGCAGCCATGAGACCCCCAGGTGACTCTGCATCTATGCCCCGCTCCGCCTCTAGGGCACCTTCCCTTCTCACCTACCATGCCTTGATGGAAATATAATAATAATAATAATAATAACAATGAGGTTGCCCACAGGCTTGTGCATGGCATCCAGTCCAACTGGAACCCACTGGGGTTCCTCAGCACTGTACCGGTCTCTACTATGCCCAGGCCCCTTGCTGGGCCTCTACCACTGTGCCACTGCAGGGCACCTAATGTGTGGCTACAATCCTCCCCTACACCATGCTCCAAGCCTCGTGGGTGTTACTGTAATGATGTTTGCCCCTTTCAGGCACTGGGTCCCTGTCTGCTGAACCCCCAGGCCCCTGTCTGGACATGCCTCTTTCAGAGCCGGGCCCCTGTCCCCTGTCTGGCCCTGCCCTTCTCAGGCATGGGGCCCCTGTCTGGATCTGTGGCCTTGCACTCTGCCCACTCCAAGCTCAACAGCTGCTCATGCGTTCAGCCTACTCCTGGCAGGTTTCAAGGTGATCATGTGCCCCCTAAGCACTAATGAGACCTCCATATACCTCCCCTACAGCCCCAACTCAAACTGCTGGTATAAAACTATAACTCAAACCATAAGGCCCTGGGTTATAACATAAACACCAAAAGGGGAAGAAACCCCCTGCCCCTTTAAGAGGGCAAACCTTTCCTCACCCCTTTGTGCTGGCATACCTCCTAGCCTGGGCTCTTTGTGAGCTCCCCGAGCCTCACTGTTTCTTGAAGCAGCAAAGCTGTCAGTCTAGTGTCCCTAGGTAATTCTCCTGAGCAGAAGCTCCTCACCCTGCAGCTGGCAGGGTTAGACTCCCTGACCAGCTGGGGCTCTGGATTATATAGCTCAGTCCTGAGCCCTCTTCCAGTCAGGTGATCCTTTCATTAGCTCCCTGCACCACCTGCAAGCAGCCTTGCAGACTGCTAGCTCCCTTAAAGGAATAGGCATGCCACAGTGGCCTGCTACAATAGCCATCTAAGTGTATGTGGAAATTCACATCTACTTCTTGGAATAGGAGTCACATAAGTGTTGATAGTCTCTCAAGATCTTTCAAATCCTCTTGGGGTCCCCAGGAAACCCCCTTCTCAGGGAAATGCCTTGCCCATTGAACAGTAAAGTCATATTCTCTCTTGCTTGTTTTCCTTCTGGTCCTAGGGAACTTGTAATTTTGGCTGCTTGCAATAGAAAAGATGCAGGGGGACCCCTCCCACTCAGCCTAGCTTATAATCATAGAATCATAGAAAGTTAGGGTTGGAAGAGGTCTCAGGAGGTCATCTAGTCCAACCCCCTGCTCAAAACAGGACCATCCCCAACTAGATCAATCCAGCTTAAGGCTTTGTCAAGCTGGGCCTTAAAAATCTCCAAAGATGGAGATTCCATCATTTCTCTAGGTAACCTGTTCCTGTGCTTCATCACCCTCCTAGTGATAAAGTTTTTCCTAATATCCAGTTTAAGCCTCCCTTGCTGCAACTTGAGACCATTGCTTTTTGTTCTTTCATCTGTCATCACCGAGAACAGTGTAACTCCATCCTCTTTGGAACCACCGTTCAGGTAGTTAAAAGCTGCTATCAAATCCTTTCTCAGTCTGCTCTTTTCCAAACTAAATAAACCCAGTTCCCACAGCCTCTCAAGACCATGCACCCCTGCCCTCTAGCCATTTTCATTGCTCTCCACTGGACTCTCTCCAACTTGTCCACATCCTTTCTATAGTGAGGGGCCCAAAACTGGACACAGTACTCCAGATGTGGCCTTATCAGTGCAGAATAGAGTGGAATAATTACTTCCCTCTATTTGCAGGCAATGCTTTTACTAATGCAGCCCAGTATACCATTAGCCATCTTGGTAACAAGGGCACACTATTGACTCATATCCAGCTTATCCACTGTAACTCCCAGGTCTTTTTATGCAGAGCTACTGCATAACCAGTCAGTCCCCAGCCTGTAGCAGTGCATGGGATTCTTCCTGCTAAGCTCCCCTCCCCTATCCTGTTCATCCCTTCCCCCAACCCAATTTACTTAGATTATGTTCCCAGGGCAGCTCCTGTACTTGCAAGCATGTGCATATGCCAGACCCAATCTATGATCATGCAAGTGTCTGGATGCACTCTGTCTCCCCATAGAGAAGCTAGGCACCTACCACCGTCCATTTGAATAATTCTTCTGTGGCAAAGTGTGCACATTTTAACCCCTACTCTTTGGCTGCTGGATCTGTAGCAGCTCCCCAGGTACCTAGTTGATTGGGTTCCCTTCTATTATCTCTCTGGCCAGCAGGTGTTCTGCTTGGAGGGGGAACCAAGGCCAGACAATCTCTTCTGGCTCAAGAGCCAGGCTTTAATGGGCTAGGGCTCCATCCTCCCAGGTCATGTGGCTCAGGCCTCCACCTGCTCTCAGTTGTGGCAGCTTAAGCCCTGAGCCACAGCCACTACCTTGTCCCCTGCTGTTCTTTAACCCTTTGTGGGTTTCCCTGGCTGCATGGAGCTCTGCAGCTGCCTCCTGCTTAGCTGCCTACTTAACTGCAGCCCTGCAATGCTGGTTCCCTACCCCTCAAAAAGCAGGGGTTAAGGTCCCCTGCTACATTCCTCCACAAAGGACAAAATATTAAGAAATAAAATATATCAGTTGCTTTGTGAAACAGCAGCTTTTTTTACAACACTAGCAGGTATGTGAAGGGTAGAAATAAGTTGTATGAATTATACCAGCCTTTTGACCCCTGAGAGTTAAGTTTTTTTGCATATCACTTATGAAACAGTACAGTACATCTAATTCCATTTAGACGTTAACATTAATTGCTAATGGTTTCCTTGTATAGATTCTAAGTGGTGAATTTATTGAATCACCCTAAACTTGCTCCTCCTTGGGGTATGTAAAAATAAGCTTTTGTATCCTTAGGAGAAACCTGCAAATCAGCAATTTTAATGCTGTTTAAGATCCTCTGTGTTTTGTTTTTTTTAAATTACTAGCATATATCAAGTTTATGTTAATTGTATGAAAACATAACAGGAATATTCAGTAACATTTAAGGAACTTTAAGTAGTTAACCTAGTTCTAAGGCAGCAAAATGTTATAACAGTCAGCACATTTAAGTAGGTACAAAAATATAATGGGACATTTGCTTTTACTGGTTTTCAGATTTTACATAAAATCAAATTAAGCTTATTTCCTTAAATATGTTAATGAGTCTCCTTTAAATATCAGATCTTCTTAATGCAAACATTCAAAAAGTCACCATTGCTGAATAGGAAACACCAACCAAATTACATACTTTTTCCCCATGTGCACAGTGTAAAGCATGTATTTTCAGTCCAGATGCTTTTCATTTTGGAATAACACAATAAAGAAATAACAAATATATCTTTTCCATGCCAGAAAAAGAGAGAGTGAGTGATCACAGTTTGTTAATCAACCTACAGCTGACTCAGAATTACAGTTTATTCACCATTGCCCTACACCTTACTAAAGTGATTCAAAACCAGGGTGCCACAGCTCAGATTCTTTCAAGGGTGCTATGGAGTTCCACAGAATGTTAGCACTGTTAGGTGTGCAAACATGATTCACAAGATTTCAAACAGGATTCATAGGGTGCATCCACATGAGCATGCACGTGCCACTTGCCCTGCCTCAAACCCCTTTGAGGCGGAACAGACACATGCGGGAATGAAAAAATGTTCCCCGCACTGCAAGTTTGCAGTGCGGGGAGAAAATTAGATAGGGGGGTCTAAAAAAAAAATCAAAGTTTAAAAAAGTGTAGCAGGGACCGTGCCCTGAAGGAACCAGAGCCATGCCCTCTGAGACTGTGCCCTGAGGCAATTAGAGGCTGGGTCTTCCACGGAGACGCTCTGACCGCCTGAGCATCTCTATGGTTGGCTCATTGGCTAGGCTGTGTTTTCAGTACCAGGGCTCCAGTGCTGGTGAGTAAGGGGCTGGAGGAGGGGGGAGGGGACCATAGGGAGGACCCCTGATGGCCCTGTCCACTCCCCCAGCCCCCCAGCCCCTGCCCTGGCCTGCATCTCCCCCTGCCTGCCCCCCCGAGGTCCCAACCCCTACCCTAGCTGGCCCTTCCCCCTGTCAGCCCCACTTAGGCCACCAACCCCTGCTCTGGCTGGCCCCACCGCCCGCCAGCCCCCGCTGAGGCCCCTGACCCCTGCCCTGGCTGGCCCCTCCCTCCATCCCCTCAAGCCCTCCCTGATCCCTGCCCTCCCACCCCATATTAAAAAAAAAACAACAAAAATCCTCCCCCAGCATTTACTGGCAGTCTGGCTGCCATCTGGCTGACTGGGGACCTGCCTGCACAGTGTGGGGCTAGGTGGAAGCCCCAGCAGCCCCAGTCTGGGCCCTCCTGCCCCCTCACTGCCCTGTGCTGCCTGGAGGGGCTCTGCTAGGAGCCCCTGGAGCCCCCCCCCCCCCATGCTTCTAAGTTAAGCAGAGGCTTTTTTTCTTCCTTTTTTTTTCTGTTTTTATTTTTTAAGTGGTGGTGCCTGGGGTTGTGGGGGTAGCCATGGAGGCCTGGGAGTGCAAGTTGGGTGGTGAGGCTGGGTGGCTCAGCCATTGGGGGGGTCTGGGGGAGCAGGGGGTAGGGCTGAGTGGGGCAGCCATGGGGAGGCTGCAGTAGCTGCTGAGGGATAGGGCCATGTGAGGCAGCAATTGCAGTGCTGGGGTGGGGTATGTGGACCTTTCGGGGGGGTGGTAGCCCTAGTGGGGGCCATTTGGCCCCTGTTGGGGGGGCCATACCCCTTGTGTGGGGGCAGAACCCCCTGTTGGGGGGCTGAACTCCTTGTGTGGGTGCCATAACCCTTGTGTGGGGAACGAACCCCCTCTTGGGGGGCCATACCCCTTGTGTGGAGGTTGAACCCCCTGTTGGGAGTCCGAACCCTCTGTAGGGGGCCTGTAGCCCTTGTGCGGGGGCTGAATCCCCTGTTGGGGGGCTGTAGTTCTTGTGTGGGGACCATCGCCCCTGTGGGAGGGCAGCAAAATACTTATTCATGAATTCATTAAATGTAGAGTTCACTTTATTATTATGATAAGAAACTTGCTTTAACACTGTAAGATATATCAATAAAACATTGTCCAACTGATCTCTGTTTCTGTCTGACTCTCTCTCTTTATAGTGGTCTTTTGTTTTAATTGTGGAGGAACATGGATTTCTGGGTATTTTACACAGTGACTTTGGGATTTTTTTTATCAGGAATTTTTCAGTTTTCCAATAGGGAACACCAGAATTTCTGCTAGGGAGGCCAGTGGCAGAACCCTGCCTGCTCAGAGCTGGCACCTTGGACCCAGCTGCCTGTGGCTGACCTTCTAGCCAAATGGGGTCAGGAGGACATACTTTGACAGTTCAAAGCAGGCCACCACACCGGGAACATCTTCCGGGCGATAGCTGCACAGATGGCTGGGCAGGGGGCACACGTGGCAGTAGTGACACACAAAGGCCAACTCTGCAGCCACAGTCCACTGGCAGCTGGCCCAGAGGGGCAAGTGTCTCTACTGGCTGTGCAGTCCCCATCTGGGTCTGGCAGGTGTGCAGCAGGTCACAGCCAGGCAGCAGCCCCCACTGCCAGACTGCTGTAGTGGGTAGAGGGTGCAGATACTAATTGGCTGGGCCCCAGAAGCTCCTGAGAGCTAGTAGCCCTGAGCTACTTGCCAGGGTGGCTTTTTATATTGCTGGGGCCAGGACAGGGCAGCTTTTAATACTGCTGGGGACAACACAGGTGCTGGCCCCGGGCTCTAGCTCCCCCTGGCTGCAGATCCAGGAGGAGCCAGGCAGGGTTATTTTGCCTCAAGTGTCACAATTTGCTCCACACCAAAGTGCATGTCCGAGCAAGTGAGCTGAAGCAAAAAGCCCCAGCTCAAATTTGCACCACTTCTATCTGAGCTGCTGCAAGCACATGTACTTGCATGTGTGGATGCGCCCATAGTGTTAAACACATTCTGGCCATCTGTGGTCTTTCTGAGTTCTTTGCAACAGAAGAATTTCTCTATTATTTTTCTGTAGTCAAAAAACAAATGAAAATGAAGAGCTGGAATATTTCAAGGGGTGCATTGAGCCTAAAAGGGTGCATGTACCTCAAGTTTAACAAGGTTGAGAACCACTACCTTATTGTAACCAAGCACAGAAGTTCAAAAGGAAATATAAAATTTTACTGGGTCAAAACAGTTGCACTTCAAACCTTTTTGCATTGGTGTAAATGCTAACATAAGATACAGGATAATGGCTAATGAATCTCAGCCACTCTGATTACAGCTACAGGTGCTATATAGAAATAGAATCATATATAAATACAAAATCATACATCATACCTACTTTTATATAGTTAAACTTCAAAATCAAACATCTTCATAACTTCATGACAATAAATATAGGGGTCTAGATGTTGTGATTGGGTCTTTTGCCCCATTCTGTTCTAATCTTCTCCACACAGTTGGAATAATTGAGGCTACACAGCTTATCCTGGGTACCACAGGTGGATGATATGAGTTGGATTCAGACCCTGTCAATGGTTTTTTTAATTTTTTTAAATTATTTTTGTTGGTGGATAGAGATTACATTAACTACTTTAAAAAATGCCTTTAGTTGTATCTGGGGTCTTCAGGATATCATTTATTCAGGCAGTCTGTTAATAGTAACATTAGGTAATATAAGAATATACATCTGAAATACATTGCACTGAAAGAGAAGCATGGTTTATGCTTCTAACATTACTGATATTTAAAAAGCGATAACAATGCACAGTAATGGGTGAGGATTTATTCATTGGGCCTAATGAAAACTCAATCAATTCTTCATTTTAGGATGCTGAACTAAGAGAGATGGGGGAGGGGAAAAAAGAAACATGGAATTAATCCATTTAAATTATTTTAGACATTGCATAAGTACATGATGTGAGTTCATGATGTAAGTTTTGGAAAGAATATGCATGCATTAATTCTAATGAAAGCAGTCCAGAAGAAGATGCATAACTGCCAAGTTTGTAGTCTAGTTAAAAAAGTGATAAAAAGTTACAAGGCAAGCATTTTCATTTAACTGTTAAAGTGGAATAGATAGGTAATAAAAGCGATCCACGCAAACTAACTTCCCTACCAGTGAGTACTTTCAATAAAAAATGTGTCTTAGCATTGTAAAACTGCTTGGGTAAGAATGCAACAACCATGACAAATCAAGTTTTTCTATAATGCGCAAACAATATTTTTTCCTTAATTGGTCCCTGTGAAAAACCCATGTCTCTGTTTGAAAATTGATCTCTTTGGGTTTTTTTCATGAATTTAGCATTTCTAAAAGGTGCTATATCAACAATTGTAGGACTAACATCCTGTGTTTACAGAACAGCCATAACTGAGGAACCAGCTATGCTAGCCATCAAATTGCCATTTTTATAACTTGACCTAATAAAACCATATTAGACAGTGACAGGATATCTTAGTTTCCTTGTCTTTTCATGTTTTCGTGTTTATTTCCTTCTTGACAGAGGAGCTGGTCCAACATTGAAGGCACTTAATACCATATGTGGCTGTGATATTTTTGAATCTATGGATACTTGACCTTTGGGAGCAGGCTTGAACCCTTAAAATGCTTTTCACAAAAGACACGTAACAACTACCAGACGGTAACAATATTTTTCACTGAGTAGTCATTTGACCTGGACAAGGTCTGAATAAAAGTACAGAACTAAAAGTACTTGTATCCATTACAATCCACTGAGTCATTCAGTTCCTTTGGAAACAGATTTCTGGAAGAAAGAGAAGAGAACTAGAGAAGCATTATTGGTAGGTATAAACACTAGATAGGCTATGAGATCAGGATTCAGTTAAATATAACAGGATACCAATGAATTTATTTTTCATATGTAACAATCCTATATCTGAAAACATTCCACAGTATATTATTATTCTGGCCTCCTCAGAAAAGAGAGATCAGGTTGAAAATAAATAAGGGTTAACTATTTATTATATAAAAATACCAACCAGGATTTCTCTAGGAATTAAAGAAACCAAGCTCGAGAACGTAATAAACTCTACTGAGTCATTTGGTAAAAATCCAAACTTCGCAATGTTAACTCTCAGCAGATTTTTAAATTTAATCTTATACATTCCAAGCATAATGCTTGCATCATACTGATTATTGTTAGATGAAATGAAAAATGGTGATTCTGCAAAAATCCCTTAGTTTAATTTGCATTTAAAGTTCTTGCAAATGCATTTTAATTAACATTGTGTTCCACATCACTTCTTACTGACACAGACGTTTTGGCCTAAACATAGTTTTATGAACGCTTTTCAAATCCAGTGTGTATAGGTGACATGCTTAGTGCAACTTGAAGAAAAAAAATATAATCTCTGCCATATTCTGTAACATTATTTATGTATTACCTTTACTAATCTCTGTATGCATGTTACTGTTCATACATTGTACTGTACATGTACATAAATGGTAAAGATTAAGGGCATGATTGTTCCTAGCTACTCTATGAATGCTCAAGGGTGAGGAGAGAGAAGAACACTCTCTTAAATCCCCATTCAGCCAGCAGGCAGCTATAGACCCTGTATTTCATGCTGTTAGGGATTGTACTTTTCAACCACTAGAAGCCAAGACAATACAAAGATAAGCTTTATTCATAAGCCATTGCTGGTAAATACATGTGGAGCACACAATGAAGGGCCTCAGCAGCACATGTGCACCTCCCCAGTATACCAGAGACCTCGCAAAGGAATTTTGCCTCCTTGAAGGAGAAAGAAATCTCCTTAGGAGGACATCGTCCAAAATTACTGGATATCATGGCTCTATATTGCTTTCTATGCAGTGCTATTTATATTTAAATGGCGTAACTGAATCCTGAACAAAGCTCTGTGAAGAAATTATAGACCCTATATCCTCACTGTTATATGCTTTCCTTTCCAGTTTTTATCCAATTTCATATGTGGTTTTATGAAAAATATTTGTAACATATATATTAATTCTTAAACTACTTTGTGAATTAAGTGCTTAAGAAAGATCAATGCTAGATTTCTTTGTTGATTTGGTGTTATGATAATTTAGAAGATGGGAATTGTGAGAAGTTGGATAATTTAGAGGTTGGGAAATGGGTACCTCCATTAGGTGGTAGCAGTTAGAGAGAGACCTAGGCCACATCACTTCTTCTTCATCTGTAGAGGTTGCTTTCTGCTTCTTGATTCAGGTTTATTGTTTAGCCCTTCTCATTCACCTCTGCCTGTGTTTATTCAACCTGGTGATCACTCTGTGGTCTCAGTAGTGGTGAATGAGACAGAACTTGAAAGATTTTGAGATCCAAATGAAAGAAGTTAGAACCTGAAAGCAAGTAGAACAGTATGGCTATGTGGAAGGACAAGGGCCACTGTAAAGTGTCACAACCCAATTAAGTAGTGCCCATGTCACAAGCAAGTAAAACCATTCAAAGCAGTTTTTTTTCTGCACTAGGTTAACTAAGGGTTAACAATAATGATAGTAACCGCTTTTTTGCTGCACATGTCAAAAAGAAATTTATAACTGCGACACCAACATGAAATAGAACTTAGCCTTCTATGCTGTACATAAATCATTATAATTGGTCAAAGAAAACAAGGAGTAACCCTATGATAACACCCTAGCGAAGACCGCTAAATAATTGGCGATTCTAATTAAATTTATGATGTGGCGAAAAGCAATTGGCTATTACACAAATAAAACCCGTCTTCACTTCCGTGAAGAAGGGGAGACCTCCGCACACGCAACCTGGAGACCTCTGAACATATGCATCAGAGTAACTGACAGTTTGATCACTTGCCAGTTCGCCCCCCCCGTCTTCGACCTTATCTCAGACATAAATCAACGACCTGCCGGCCTGACCTTCTGCCCGACCACCAAACTCTTATGCAGACCAACCTACGACCTACGAACTTTAAGCTATAACTAACCAAATATCTTTGACCTCCATCTTTCACCACCTTGACGGCGTGAGTAAATAATCTTGCTTTGCAACCGATAAGCATCCGCCTAATTAATTCCACTCCATGCATCACAAGTACCCACCTGACGGACCCTTAACTGCCCGGGTGGGAGTCAGGGAGAGCTGCTGGCCGGCTGCTCTGGGTCCCGACATAAAGTTAGAAACAGACATTGTTTTTGCACAGGATGTGTTCTGGTGCAGCTGATCCCAATTGATTTTCAGGTACAGACATCACAGAGGTAGTGATAAAAATTATAATTTAGAGACACTGCATGATTTAGAAGAGTTGGGAATTGAGAGTTGATCCCCTGGGTGGTAGCAGTTAGTTAATGAAAGACCAAGGGCCTGCAGAGATAGCCTACTGCTCTACAATTAAAGTTTTTTGTTTAGTTTTTCTCATTTACATATGCCTGCATGCGTTGAACCAGCTGATCATTATAATTGGTATGAAGGTATCACTGAGCTATAAGAATCTGTGTGAGCAGTCTTTGCACTGCTGTAAAGGGAGGAGAAGCAGCTTAAGAGGATATAAAAGTAAGTAGTAATTTTGAAGAGCATGTGAAACTTTGATAGGTGAAGGAAAGCTTGCACATAAAAGTGTTACATAAGATACATGGCTGTCTGATTAAAGGGCAGATCCTGCAGTTCTTGCGTAGCAAAATAGTCAGTCTGTTCAATCAGAGTTTTGCCATAAAAAGGCAAATATAATTTTCTGTTAAATTTCTTTGCAGTTATTTTCCTCCAAGTTTATTTATCTTCTGCTCGAAGGTGCTCCCTTCATTTAGGCCCCCTCCACGTTACATGTTCTACGCAATTAACGAGTTAATTGCACAATTAATTTAGATTGGTCACATGCAAGTACTGTTATTTCATTAAAAGGTCTGTCCAACTATAAAGTTAGAGCTGGAAAATGTGTAATAACTTTATAGCTGTTTTTTATCCAACTTCAGTTTGCATGTATAGGAAGGTAGCTATGCCCCTGTGGCTGGGAGCCTCATCAACTGTCAGGGCTTCCAGCTTCAGGAAGCTACCATGAGCTACCATGAGCTGCCATGGCTGGGAGTCCTGCAGCTGACAGGACTCTCAGCTGTGGCAGCATCCCACAGTTGCCATGGCTGAGAGTGCCACCAGCTATGGGAATCCCAGCTGTAGCAGCATCCCACAACTACTACAGCTGAGAATCCTGTAAGTTGTGGGATTGCAAACCACCCACAGATGCTGTTGGTGGTATTGGCAGCAAGGGAAGGGGGTTGGCGATAGGCAACTGCCCACAGGCACCACTGCCAGTGTCAGCAACGCTTTTTCGCAGGGCGTGCACCGCCATGCTCAGGGGGTGTGCACCCCTTGCACATCATCAATGGATCTGATGCTGGATCCATTTAGCAAGGCTTTTGATATGGTCTTCCATGACATTCTCACAGGCAAACTAAGGAGGTATGGGGTGGATGAATGGACTGTAAGGTGGATAGAAAACTGGCTGGAGCATCAGGCTAAAAGGGTAGTAATCAATGGCTTGATTTCTAGTTGGCAGCCAATATTAAGTGGAGTGCCATAGGATCAGTCCTGGGGCTGGTTTTGTTCAATGTCTTCATCAATGACCTTAAAGATGGCATAGAGTGCACCCTGAGCAAGCTTACAGATGACACCAAGCTGGGGGGAGTAGTAGATATGCTGGAGGGTAGGGATAGGATTCAGAGTAACCTAGACAAATTAAAGGATTGGGCAAAAAGGAATCTCATGAGGTTCAACAAGTACAAGTGTATAGTCCTGCACTTAGGACAGAATAATCCCATGCATCAGTACAAGCTGGGCACTGATTGGCTGGGCAGCAGCTCTGCAGAAAAGGATTTGGGGGTTACAGTGGACAATAAGCTAAATACGAGTCAGCAGTGTGCCCTTATTACCAAGAAGGCTAACAGCATCCTGGGCTGCATTGGTAGGTGTGTTGCCAGTAGGTCAAGGGAAGTTATTATTTCCTACTATTCACACTGGTGAGGCTACATCTAGAGTATTGTGTTCAGTTTTGGGTCCCCCACTACAGAAGAGATGTGGACAAATTGGAGAGAGTCCAGCACAGGACGACAAAAATGGTGAGGGGACTGGGGCACGTGACTTATGAGGAAAGACTGAGGGAACTGGGTTTGCTTAGTCTAGAAAAGAGGAGATTGAGCGGAGACTTAATAGCAGTCTTCAACTACCTGTAGGGGGGTTTGAAAGAGGATAGAGTTAGGCTATTTTCAGTGGTGGCAGATGACAGAACAAGGAACAATGGTCTCAAGTTGCAGCAAGGGAAATTCAGGTTAGATATTAGGAAGAATTTTCTCACTAGGACAGTTGTAAAACACTGGAACAGGTTACCCACAGAGGTGGTAGAAGCTCTATCCTTGGGGGTTATCAAAACCTGGCTAGACAAAGCTTTGGCTGGGATGATCTTGTTGGGGCAGGTCCTGCTTTGAGTGTGTGTGGGGGGGTTGCAGGGCAGGTTGACTAGATGACCTCCTGAGGTTCCTTTCAACCCTAATTTTCTATGATTATATGATTCTATCCCACAATCACACCTTCTGCCATGAACATGTGGTTTCTATGAAATATAAATAAGTAAATATGAAAAAAATCCCCACAAATCCAACTCTCAATGTACTCCACTGTACAGATTTTATTACACAATTACATTCTGTGCCTAACCTAGGGGTGGATTTCAAGCCAGAAGGCAAGGCACGCAAGAAAAGATATATAGTTTTCTGTTTAGTTTCATGAAGTGCGTTTGAAGCAGAGTGACCAGAGACTAAGTAACTTAAAACTAGAGCGTGTTTAACTGGTAGTGGATATAGGCATATCACTTTGTTAACAGCTACTGTTTAAAGTAATGGGAAAAATCTTCTAATCTAGACACAAATAAGATAACAAATAGGCCTGAGCTGTAGTTTATATTATTTATAACATTATAAAAAAAGGCTCTTCATTGACCATTAAAACAGCCATCCAAATCAGATTCTAAACCCAATAACAGAGCTGAATCTTGGGTCCTCGTTACTTTCTGGATTAGTGAAGTGTCTAGATGGTGTAACCTGTGAGAGTTTTCAGCCGGGATACTGTCTCAAATGCATTTTAATACACATCTGGAAAGATAGCACCTGAACAAGGATTCAAGGAACTCAGGTCAATGTCCTTTTTTAACTCTCATTCCCTCCCTGCCATTTCTGTCTTTATTTATGGGGTGCTCATGAACAATCAGTCCTAAAAGAATAGAATGAGGTGATAACAAAGTGAATCCAAGAAGTGAATAGGCAGCTTCTAATGGGAAAAATTAACTTATTAACCTTTAGTGTAATTATCACTGAATACAAAGAATGAGTCATGTTATAAAAAGGAAAAGGGAGACTTGGGGGCTCTTCCAATAATTAATCAAGCTTCCTATTAAAAATTTGTGTTGTTTCATAGACATTAGGGCTGGAAGGGACCTTGCAAGGTCATCAGGTCCAGCCCCCTGCTGAAGGGCAGGAAGGATTTTTATTTTATTTCTGTTCTGAATGTTTTAACTTCAACTTCCAGCCATTTGTTCTTGTTATACCTTTGATTCTTAGACTGAAGAGCTCTGTTATGAAATTTATGTTGCCCATGTTGGTTATTGTAGACTGTGATCAAGTCACTGATTACGTTTTTCTGTAATATGCTAAATAACTGGAGTTCTTGTGTGTGACACACATTTTGTGATCTTTTAATCATTCTTGTTATTTTCTAAATATTTTGTGCTTTTTCAACATCCTTTTTGATGTGTGGACACTGGAACTGATTCTAGTATTGCCAAATAAGGAAGCAGCACAGCTTCTTGACTGCGATTCAGTATTCTGTGTACACCTCCAAAAACTGCATTCCTTCTTTTGGCCATGAGCTCATTTTGAACCAATTATAGATCTGTGATCCTCAAATCTTTTTCCAAGTTATTGTTTCACAATATAGAGTCCTCCATCTAGTAAATATGGCCCACTTTCATTGTTCTTGTATGTCTAACCTTACAACAGAGAGATACATACTGTTGCATGTGCCCAGTTTACCAATTTCTTAAGATGGCTATGTATCAATGCCCTGTCCTCTTCATTATTTACTACTCCTGCAGTTTTTAGGGTCATCTACACATTTTATCAGTAATGAGTTTGTTTTCATCCAGGACATTGATAACAATGTTAAATAGCTCAGAGCCAAGAACTGATCTCTGAGGGCCCTGGTAGAAACTCTGCTGTTCAGCGATGATTCCCTGTTTATAATTATATTTAGAGACCTCTCATTTAACCCATTTTTAATCCATTTAATGTGTACCATGTTTATTTTGATTTTTTTCTCATTTATTAATCTAAATGTCATGTGGTACAAAGTCAATTGCCTTACAGAAGTCTAAGTATATTACTTCAACACTATTACCTTTTACACTATTACCATGGGAAAAACATGTTTTGCAAATTGCACACCCAGCTTTTTATGAGTCCTCATAAAAATTTCTAATGAGCTCTTCCACTAGATTCTGCTTTTGCTCACTTATAAGTAAATGGTCAGGATTTTAAAATGTTTTCTCTTTAGTGGCTTAATCCTGTTCTCATTTAACTTCAAGGTGATTCTAAAACTGTTATCCTCCCAGCAAATTACAAAATAGATTAAGTAGCCAGCCATGTGCTAACTGTTCTGTACCCTGTCTCTTAGATCCTGGGTGCTCAAAATGGTAAAGATTATTCACAAAATATTTAGTTAAAAACTATAGGCATTCTTTTTTAATGTGAATGGTGACTGATGGTCACCATTTTATGGAAATTTTACAATTTCAGCCTTTTCAGTTTTCTATTATTGGTTGGAGTTTCCTCTAAGATGGAGACAAAACAGAGAAAAAGAGAGACAAGGCAGAAAACATTCATAAAGGACTTAGCTATTTGAAACTTACAGAAGTATCTAATTTATCTGACACTTTCTGAATGCTGATTTAGTAAAAATACCTGATAACAAAGGTATTTGTCATTGAAACCTTGTTGGGAGAAGGGAGGGAAGAGGTAGAAGGGGAGACAGAGAAAATATGAGGATAAGCAAAAACAGAGGTGTTATGTGGATTATCTGTTATTCAAGTCATGTAACTACAGTTATTATTTATAGTAATACATGCAAAAATATTAAAAAGTTGTTTCATTAATCTTGCATTGAAATGTTTTACCACTAGTTTAGGCAAAAGCACAAGGACACACAAAACAAGGACATGTGAACAGTGAAGAATGTACTGAGACACCTGGACTTTTATATCTATGCTTGCAATGCTTGTCAGTGAGAGTCATCACTGTAAAACTGCATACAGATTATATCTGGCACTCTAGTCCTTGGGCTTCTGGGAGTGTAACCAGGGTGCTTAAAATGGGTAACTCAGGCTATTTAATGAGTTGTTTTATGGTGTATTGTAGGAAAACTTGTCTGTCTTGATATCTGGTTAGTTTTTCTGAGTCTGTTATATAACCCAAACACTTCCCAGTTCTAAATGTTCTTACTTTCTTTCCATTCCACTATGTGCCAATTTACCAAGCCAGCACAGGTGAATGTGCTTGTTCTCCTTCTGGGTTCACTGTTAGTGTAGCAGGTTGCGAAGGACATAGAAGATAGTAGAGGACATTGCAGCAAAAACTTTTAACAGAAGTTTCTGAACTTCCTGTGGTTGTAGTGGGTGTCAGACAAGACCATGGCTAATACTGACATGACATCATGGATTTGTTGTGTGCTGTAATCACAGGAGATCACCCCTATGCATAGACTGATGCTTCTGTAGCAGAAGACCTAACACAGAGTGGTGAGATCATGTTGTAATGAAACGAGGGGTAACTGAAAATCCATCGCAAGGAATCTGCTCTCCATGTTGTCTTGAGTTGTCCACAGAACTAATGTACTTCATATGTGCTGAGAAAAAAATGGCCTTTCTAAGATACCCTGAGAACACATGTGTATGTATTTTCCTATTGGAATGAGCACATGAGTATTTCAACTATAAAGGCCTTGGCTTTAGGCTGACCACAAAGGCAAGTTCGTGGACACCAGCATGGACTGTATCAGCAAGGCAAATGAAGCTCAAAAGAGCTGGGACTTCCACATTTTGGCAAGAAAGGACCTTTTTGTCTCCAAGTAACATGGTTGTCAATAGGTTGTCTGTGCCCCCTGTTATTCTAGGGGACTGCATCTACTCTCTTTTGTCTGGCTTGACATCAGAGCACCTGGCAGCAAAAGGTTTAATTACTTAGTTGGCATATGTGGTGGAAGATTGTGCATTTGACAGGCTAAAGGCAACATGGCACTGGCTACAAAACTGTTCTAGTGCCAGTGTGGATAATACCATTTATATTTCTGTAGTGTGATTAGTCTTATATAACATCTGTGAGGAAAAGGAAAGCTTTTGCTAAATGTGGGCTCAAGGTGCAGCTGTCACTACTAGGGCCTGGTCCAGGTGATTCAAGGAAATATGAAATATCTTGAGAGCCCTCAGACTTTCAGTACAGCTGACATATGAGGAAATGTGACTTTGGGATGAAGTAGCTTAATGCTGTTGTATTGAACATAGTGGTTTATTCGCTATTGCTTTTATGTGCTTATATGAGAGTTTGATAATTTATAAATAGTTGTAGATTCAGCTTTCTGACTTCTCCTTTTCCCCCAAGCACTTATATGCAAATACATTGTGAGAACCAAATACATTTATGAGCAAAAAAAGTATTAGTATAAATCAAATGACATTGAAAAACAAATGCTGACCTGCAAATAAAAAGGTAAGTGTAAATGTAAGTAAATTACAGTAGGGAGAGTGGTTCTCTTTCAGTGGTGTTGGAAATGGATGTTAGAAGGGGACTTTTCCTCCTTGTTTTGTACCTTCATGGGTAGGACCATGAATAGGGAATATCTGCCCATTCCACTTCAGAGATGATTTTAAACTACTAGATGCAATTGACTGTTTATGGTGGTGGAAGACCATCTTTTTGCACAAAGGTAATATGTTGTTGTCTGAAAACAGAATAGCATATCAATGGGGAGTGCTTGGGAGGCTACAGAGATTGCCACTCAAGATTTCTCTTGCTCAGGAAACTCACTGACTCTTTTGAGTTGAAAAACTGTGTGTCCAGTATGGGACATGGGAATAAATTTGGATGCAGAAGCTTGCTGGCATTCAGCAACGATGCAGAATGCAGCAAAGCATGCTAGGATGCAGAAAGCTAGGATGCAGAAGCTTGCTGGCAACAGAACTGCCTGCTGTTCACCATCAGGACTGTGAGCCATGAATCACGGAGAGTAACCAAACACCACCACCTCTCAGGATTTTTTTTCAGTACTACTGACATTGGTGCCATGCTGCAGTGCAAAAACTGCTGCAGCTCTTTAACAGTGTACTGATGCGACAGCCTTTCAAAGCGAGCAGATTATGCTGAATATGCACTCATGCTTGCTAAATCTGTAATCACTGTTTTAAGCTTTTATTTTCAGTAATCAGTTCAAAAGTAACTAGAATAAAAAAATTAATTATTTTTGCCCACTTGAAATCCCTCTTGGATCACAAGTGATTGGTTCTGTAGAGTGATGCTGAGATCCAACCCCTCCTTGACCAGAAGAGAAGGGACCATGCTGCTTGGCAAAATGACACCTCATCTCAGCACAAGAAGGAGCTGCTCAAAGCCGTAGCTCAAAGGAGGATCCAGGAAATCAAAAAATCAGTGGTGCCAAGATAAAGCCAAGGAGCTCCAGCTCTATGCTGACAAACATAAAATGCATAGCTTTTTCCAGACAGCGAAAGCCAACTGCAGCCCAACATCCCCTGATCTTACCTTCCTGTGACCACAGCATGGTTCAGCACTGCTCAAAGACAATTAATCTATCCAAACTAGATGGAAAGAGCACTTTGAGACACTCCTGAACTGTGAGTTGACTGTGGCACATACTACCACTACTAAGCCCATTACCCAGTATCCTGAAAGGGCATTGGTCTCCAACTTTCCTATACTAACAGAAGCCTAGTGTGCCATCAAGGAAGACAATAACAACAAGGCTCCTGGACCAGATGGCATGCCCACTGAAATCTACAAGGCTGGCAGTGAGGAACTGGTACTAAGGCTCCGTGATTTATTCTTAGAATTTGGAGCAACAAAGAGAAACCTGGGGAAAAAATGCCAACGTTGTGACTATCTTCAAGAAAGGCAATACGTCTGTGTGTGGAAACTTCCAAAGTAGCCCCCTTCTTTCCACAGCCAGAAAAGTCCTTACCCTCATCCTCCTGAACTGTCTTCTACCTCTTGCTGAGGAAGTCCTGCTGGAATCTGTGTGGTTTCACTATCCCATGGGACAATTGACATGATCTTCATTGCCCACCAGGTCCAAGAAAAGTTTTGGGAACAACATCAGGATCTGTATATGGCTTTCATTGACCTTACTAGTCCTTTGGGAAATTTCCTTTGGGAAATTGCTCTGTTGTATATTTATTCATGGTGATCTCCAGAAAGACAACAAGATCTGGGTCTATAGTGCAGTCATCATCCCCACCCTCCTCTACATATTTCAAATGTGGGTGATCTACTAAAGTCATCTCAAGAGCCTGGAGAGGTATCACCAATGATGCCTCTGGAAAATCTTCCACATCAAATAGGAAGATTACCACACAAACACCAGCATCCTTGCTGAGCCAATGTTACCAGCATTGAGTCAGTGATCCTCGAGCACCAACTTCTCTGCCCTGGACATTATGTGCAGATGCCTGATTCTCAACTCCCAAAACAAGTGCTCTACTCCCAGCTTAGTAACAGCCCGAGGTCTCATGGTGTCCAGAGGAAACTACAAGGAAAGAATGAAGGCATACCTCAAGAAAATGGATGCCGACATCAAGTGCTCAGAGGAGCGGTTGCCAATTGGATCCAGTGGCTCCACAACCTCAACCAAGTGGCATCCCATTTCTAGGGAAAGTGTCTTGTGCTCAAAGCAGAGAAGAGAGCATAGAAGAAGAAGAAGGAAAGGAATCCCAGCCTGCAACCTACTCTTCTTTGTGGAAAGACCTGTGACTTCTGCAGATGGATCTGTGGTTCAAGGATTGAACTCTTCAGTGACCTCAGGGCCATAGGCAGAGGGAGAATTTGTGTTGGGGGTGGGGCTGAGCACGTGCATGTATGCAGCACCCCCTAGTGGGAAAGTCTGCAAGGGGAGGGGAAAGGGCCATGGGAAGGGGGAAGGGAGCAGGAGGGAGTGGAGCCAATCTGGGTCTGGGGTCGGGGCAGGGGCCCACTGTGCCCATGTGATCACCCCTTCCCCATGCCCAGGGTCGTTGCCCAGAATCAGCACCTCCCACACCAATGAATCTGCCACCCCAGTCCCACCTTGGCCCTGGCTGTCTCCCTGTACAGGCCCCGGCCCCACACTGCCCAGGTACCCAGAGCTGGGGGCCAGAGCAGGGCCAGCCTCAGTTGCACTGCTGGGCCAGAGGGGATAGAGCCCCTGGGATCCCCGCACCCACCCCGCCGCAATTCATCGTTGCTCTCTGGGGCACTCAGGGAGGGAGTGGCGGCTCCCGCTGATGCATGTGTCTTGGGAGCTCATGAGGGGCATATGCTTCTGGATCTGTGTGGGGCAGGGCAGGGTGCTGCTACAGGCTGAGGCGGAAACTGCACTGGGCTCTTCCCAGCCTGGCTTCGCTCACGGGGAACAGGATGACACAGCCCTGGCCCCAGCCCGCAGTGGCAGCCTGTCCTGCCATGTGCAGATCTGGGGGCACACATCCCCCATACCTCCTGGGGTACAGGTAGCAGCAGAAGCCGCACCCTGCAGATGAGATGCTCATGGCTCAGTCCCATGCCCTGCCAGCTGTGCAACTCTTGCCCCTCCCCTAGTCCAAGCCCCAGCCCCACTCCCTCCCCACTTCTGCTGCACTAGAAGCCCTCAGCCAGGATGCCTTGCAGCCCTACCACAGCCCCACATTTAAGGGGGCTAAGCCCCATTAGCCCCCACCTTCTCCCGCCTATGCTCAGGACCCATCAGTGAACCATGGAAGAGATCACCCTTGAGTCGAGAGATTGCTGCTGTTGATGACAATGTAGCTGAGGTGTTTCCCTCTGTAAATCAGGGAGAGCTGCTGGGCCAAGGACTGACATTCTCAAAGAACTTCTCAAATGAAATTGAGCCTGAACTCAGTACATAAGCCCCTTCCCCAAGTACCATCCTCCTTAAATATAATTGTCTGATATAATCCAGAAATCCCTTTCACTTACTCTTCAATTTCCCCCACCATAACAACAGAAATTGTCCTTGTCAAATATCAGCAGCTCTAGCTCCTGCTTTGGCTCTGCAACTAATTCCTCTCTGAGGCATTTCCTATTTGTTTCCCTGAACAGATCTTTGGGGAATAGGCCAAAGACATTCCCTAGCTTATCTGGCCATATTTCCTGCTTCTGTTCCAGGACTATAGTCTGTTTTGGAACATAATCTTTTTTCTCTGATCCTTTTGCCCTGGCATATCTTTTGGTACTGTCTGTCATTAGAGCCTCTACTCTGAAAATCAGACCACTGCACAAGAGCTTGTCATACATGACAATAGGCTTGTACTCGTTGTTGTTCGGAGCACTTGATCAAATGCCTTGTAGAAGGGGCAGATACTTGGGGAGTTACTGGGCTTGTTGTTTAAGTACATTCCCTTATAGCTTTTAATATTCTTCCTACATGAGTAGGGACCTACCAAATTCACAGAGGAAGTTGGCTGTGTGGCATCTCCTTTAATCTTGCAGGTTTCTCCATGTGCCTTCCCCCTCCCCACTGGCTGAGGGGCCCTGCTGGCCCCGCTGCTTGTTGCTGACTGTCCAGGAGGCAAAAACAGCACCATATTTAAACCCAACGTTTTTGCCTCCCTACCAATCAGGAGCAAGTGGCAGGCAGCTCTGCCAATTGGCGGACGGGGTGGGGCATTTGCAGGGGAGGTGCCACACAGCCCACTTCCATTGTGAATTCAGTAAGTCCCTATACATGAGAAGTTCTTCAAGATGTTTTCTTACCTGTGATGGTTTTGAGCTCATCCTTAAAAATCATGTTCTTTCCTGCACTTACACCAGAGATTAAACTCTGGTTGAGCTCTGTTGTGATCCTTTTGCAGTTTGCCACACACTGAGATAGTCTTTTGTGCGCTTTACATGAGGGGAGCTGTGTACCAAAGAAATCAAATGGGCCACAAGTAACAAATACCAATTTAGTGTATTTATATGGGATAGTAGCTGCCACTGGGTGTGTCTGCACATGCATTTGATCTGGGAGCAGTTTAGTCGTGAGTAAACTACTCACAAGTAAATGTTCCTGGGCGGGTGTCTACACGTGCAGGGTCTTGGGACCAGAATTGCTGCTAATGGCAGAAATTTGCTCCCACCCCTGCTGGTCCTGCACTGGCCCCTTGCAGCAACCAGAGGAAGCTCTAGGCTCCCCCTGGGTGCTAGCTGGCAGGACAGCAATCTCCTGGCGGGGGCTAGGACATTACTCCCTGCCCCTGGGGGGCTTCCGGAGCAGGGACAGTGTTCCCTTGCCCTGGCAGCAGGGAGTTTCTGACCCTGGGTCTCTGATGACCCTGACCTAAAAGGCTCATCTAAAAAAACTGGGGGATTGTTGGCTGGCAGAGTCCACAGTCAGGTGAGTTGGGAACTAGCTAGGGGGTTGAACTCAGAGAGTGTTAGTAGATGGGTCTGTATTGTCTTGGTGGGAGGAAGCAGTGGTGTCCTGCAGGGTGAGGTTCTTGGCCCCGTACTGTTCAATATCTTTATCAGTGATTTAGATGAGGATGTGGAAAGCATACTGGCCAAGTATGCAGATGCTAAGTTATAGGAAAAGCAGTCATGCTAGGGGATAGGATGAGGATCCAAGTAGATCTGGACAAGCTGGAAAGGTGGGAGGAGCGGAACTGGATGCAGATCAGTAAGGATAAATACACAGTGCTTCATCTGGGGAGAAGTATCCTGCGACATGAATATAAGTTAGGAAGAGATATTCTGGCCAGCACAATGTCTGAAAGAGACCTTGGGGTTATGGTTGATGCTGTAGTCAACATAGAGGGATGCATTTGCTGATGCACTGCGAGCAAGGCTAAGCAAGTTATACTTCCTCTGTACTCAGCGTTGGTGAGACCCCAGCTGAAGTAGTGTGTCCAGTTTTGCCATGTTCTGGTGCCCCACTTCAAAAAAGTTGTGAAGAATTTTAAAAGGGTCCAAAGAAGGGCCACAAGAATGATTAAGGGCCTGGAGGACAAACCTTATGAGGAAAGACTAAGGGACCTGGGAGTGTTCAGCCTGGGGAAGAGAAAACTTAGAGGGGACTTGGTGGCCATCAATAAGTATGTAAGGGGTGAATATCAGGAGCTGGGAGAAAAAGTGTTCACTAGGGCTCCCCAGGGGAGGACAAGAAGCAATGGCCATAAACTATTAGAGGATAGTTTCAGGTTGGATGTAAGGAAGAACTTCTTTATGGTACAGGTGACCAGAATCTGGAATAGACTTCCCAAGAAGGTGGTGCAGTTCCCAACCTTGGAAGTCTTCAGGAGACTGAGCAGACACTGTGCTGGGATCATTTGATCTTAGCAGTATTTCTGCCCAGAGCAGTTGGGCGGGGGCAGGAAAGGCAGGGAGTTGGACTCAATGATCTTTTGAAGTCCCTTCTAGCCCTTACTTTCTATGACTTGGAAAGAGCTGCAGGGGAGAGGCAGGTCCCAGCCCCCTGCCTTGATCCACTGGTGGAGCAGCTAGCAACAACCCACTGGCTGGGTGGGGAGTCCCTGTCCAGCCAGGGGCTTGCTGTTAGTTGCGCCACTGGAACCTGCCCCTGTCCCTTCCCCTGCCCAGGACAGTTTCTAGCCGCCTGGGGGCTGGAGAGCCTGTTCCCTGCCCAGGTCCGTGATCACAGAGCTTGGCAGGAAACAGGCTCCCCAGTCCCCACTCCCTGATCAGGGAGTGGCGGGGGGTGGGAGATCCTTATCTCCCAGTGCTGGCCTCATGATTGTGGGGCTCAGGCTGGGAGATAAGGATCTTCCAGTACCGGACCTGGAATTGCGGAGCAGGCACTGGGAGCTCCCTGCCGCCAGGGCAGGGGGGCATTGTCCCCGTGGCCTGGCAGCAGGCAGCTTCTGGGGGCGAGGAGCAAACTCCCACCCCTGGCAGCCTGATGGACTGGGAGTACATTTGCTCCCAGTCAGGGGTCTACACGTGCACTACTGTGCTGTTACTGATCATGAGTAAATTTGCTACATGCATTTACAGGTAGCAAATTTACTCCTGATTAGAGCTGATTACTGGGCATCTGTTCACATAGATATGGACAGTTACTGCTCAGTAATTAGCTCTACTGTGCAGTACAGCATCTCATGTAGATGCACCCACTTAATAGGGAACAAGTAAAACTAGAACAGGCAGAAAGAACAGAGGTTTGGTGCATTGTGGGATTGCCTTGGAGGAATACTAAACCTTGGGCTTTGGCTGCATTCCTGTGGAGAAACAGGAGAAACAGAGACTCCAGTTAAATGCAGTGTCCCTATGGCCTGGTTATGGTCAGTTCTAGAAAGCACTAGAACCAGTGACTTTTTGCACTGCTGACCTAGTTCTGTTTGTGAGCATGCTCAGTTGAAGCATGAGTTTTGGCAGGAGGACTCAGGAGTATTTAAGAGACCCCAATTGGTACTTTTGGAAGCATGTGTGTGACAGCTGTCTGTCACTGAGAGTATAAAAGGGTCAGTTTGGTCCATATAGCTTGGTGTCTGTTGCAGGGCAGGTGATGGGTGTGCAATCGAGGGTGTGCACAAGTGACCATGAGAGTGCACTGTTGTCTGGGGGAGATGCTGACCCAAGGAGGGGTCTCCATACCCAGTGCGTGAGTGTCTCGATTGTTCGTGTGTGGAACTGAGTGACTGATCGTTGTGTGTCAGAGTGGTTTGTATCATGTCTCAGGTGAGGGCCTGGGAGGCCAATACTCCTGAGTGTGTGGGGTTTGTGAGAGAGAGTCACGTGCCTGTCAGCAGAGGAATCAGAACTTGTGGTAGAGCTGATGTCTTTTATTAGACAAAATAGATTCTTTGCAAAGAAAAATTCTTTAATTGCAAGCTTTTGGGCACAAGCATCCTTCTTCAGGCATAGGAGAAAAGATTGTCCTATGCCTGAAGAAGGGTGCTTGTGCCCAGAAGCTTGCAATTAAAGATTTTTTCATTTTTTTGCAAAAATCTAGTTGTTCTAATAAAAGATATCACTTCTGCCACAAGTCTGATTCCTTTTGCCTCTAAACCAATATGGCTACAACCTGGAGGTTGTCAGCAGAGGTGCATGTGAGAGAGAGTTGCTCTCTAGCACCACCTACAGGACTTCTTGTGTCCCTCTCATTTGTTGGTTATTGATTGTTGTTGTTTCTATTGTACTGTGTTTGTTAATTGTTTGTGGTTCTTGCTGTATTACAGTAGAGTTATTATTCACCCCTTCTCCTGTGTTGTGTGTGTTTTATACACTAATTAATTGTTGGTGGCACTAGGTAGGGCCAGGCCACATGCTAATGCCTGTTGAGAGCAGCTCACCCACTTTTCCTTTCAGTTTATTGTGTGAGCTAATTGGGATTTAATTGATTGCTCATTCAACAGGGAACAAGTAAAAATAGAACAGGCAAAAAAAACATAGATTTGATGCATTGTGGGATGGCCTTGGAGAAATACTCAACCATAAGGTCTGTCACTTGGGCTTTGGCTGCATTCCCCTGGAGTGCAGGTGGGTTAGAGACCATTTTAGGATAAACAGAGACTCTAGCTTGTGCTTCACACATGACAAGCAATCCTGAGTACAAAGCACATGTACCTTTGGACATAAGGGTTTTGTGTGAGCACAGTAGCAATATTTAGGCTAAGGTCCGTGTAAGATGCAGTGTCCCCTAGTTCTAGTATTCTGGGATTTGATGAACAACAGTTCCCTGTTTACTTGGTAAGTGTGCAATGAAGACATACCTCAAGTTTTTATATAAGTATGAATTATTCAGCCATATTCTGTTCACACATCAGATTAAGTGGCATAGTTGTAAAGGTGCTTCCCTGAAATCTATTTTTATATGGAATGCTAAACGACCAGATGAACACTTCAGGGGCATGGTTTTTCAAATATAACCTGACAAAGAAGGGACTGAAGAGAAACTAGTATGTTTTTAAGAAAAGTCAGGGAGAACTTAAGAATATAAGAGCATAGGAAGTGCCATGCTGGTTCAGACTAATGGACCATTTGCCCTCCAACAGTGGCAGAAGTAGATACTAAAGGAAGAGCATTGAATCAGATCTAGAATGATCTGTCCCCTATGCATTACACTCCCTGTCATTCACCATTGTTGGTTTAGAGATGCCAGAGGAAATATTTCTGGCCATTCTGTCCAACGGGTATTAATAGATTTATCATCCATGGATATTTCTAGTCCCTTTTTTCAACTGGGTTCTGCTATCTGCAAATATCACATCCTGTGGCAATGAATTCCACAAATTAACTACAGAATACATAAAGAAGTTCTTTCTCTTGTTAGTTTTAAACTCTCTCCTACTATTTTCAGTTGGGCGTTTCCTACTTCTGTACTCTGGGACTTGGTGAACAACAGTGCCCTGTCACTTGGTTTATACCACTCATAATTTTATAGACCTCTGTCATATTCCCCCCTCAACTTTCTCCTTTCCAGATTGAAGAGGCCTAGCTTTTTTAGTCTCTTTAGGTATACTTCTCCATAGCCCCTGATCATTTAGGTTACCTTTCTCTGTACCTTTTCTAATCCTACTACATCCTATTGCAGATGCAGAGACTACAACTACACAGTATTCAAGATGTGGGTGCACCATGGATTTGTATAATGACACGATGATTCTCTCTATTTTGTTTTCAGTTCCTTTCTTAATGATGCCCAGTATCTTATTTACCTTTTTGGTTGCTGCTGCACATTGAGTTGATGTTTTTAGAGAACTGTCTACAATGACTGCAGGGTCTCTTTCCTGAGTTGTAATAGTTCAGATATATATGTCTATATACTGGCTATATAGTTGAGGTTATTTTTTCCCATGAACATTACTTGCACTTGTCAACATCGAAGTTCATCTACCACTTAGCTTAGTGAGATCTTTCTGTAGCTCTTCTCCATCAGCTTGATTACCTATAATAATTTGGTATAATCTGAAAATTTGGAGATTTCACTGGGCGTGTCTACATGAGATGCTACCTGTGCAAGAGCATAATTCTAGTGTGCAGTATTGTGCAGGGCAAAAACCATGCTAATACACTACTGCACAGTAATATTAGGCTACTGTGCAGTTAGCATTACTAAAAAGCCGAGTGCTGGCGCTACTGTTCATTAGCACCAGTTACTGGTTATATTGCGCGGTAACTATGGTACATTAATTGAACATGTAGATGTGCCCACTGTGTACTTTCATTTCCAGATCACTGATGAAAATGGTGAACGAAATAGGGCCTGGTATAGAACCCTGCAGGACCCCACTTTTGAACTCCCTCCATCCTGACCAGTGACCATTTAGTTCTACCTTTTGCTTCCTACCTTATAACCAGCTCTCAGTCCACAAAAGAACATTCCCTGCAATCTTGCATTAATGCAGGTTTTTTTTTTTTAAACATTGGTTAGGGACCTCATTGAAAGCTTTTTGAAGGTCCAAGTATATTATGCCGGTCAGATGGATCCCCTTGTCCAGATGTTTAACACCCTCAAAACACTCCAGCAATTTTGAGGCAGGATTTCCTTTATGAAAAACTCCCTATGACACTTCCCTAGCAGACCATATTTGTCCATGTAACTGCTGATTTTATTCTTTATTATATATTCTACCAGTTTTCCAGGAATGAATGTGTGAGACTCACTGGTCTTCAGTTCACAGGATCACCTCTGCAGCCCTTTTTGAAGATGGGTATTATGTTGGCAACCTATCAGTCCTCTGGCACGTGGGCCATTTATGATTATAGGCCACATACTATTGCCAACAGTTCTGCAATTTCACATTTGAGTTCCTTCAGAAGTTTCAGTCCTGATTACCTATTTCTATTTAATTTATTGATCTGTTCATAGGTTTCATAGATTTCATAGACATTAGGGCTGGAAGGGACCTCAGAAGATCGAGTCCAGCCCCCTGCCCCAGGGGCAGGAAGTCAGCTAGGTTCAAAGGATCCCAGCAAGATAGGCGTCTAAATGTTTCTTAAAATTTGAGTCCAGAATAGGTGCTTGCACCACCTCTGGAGGCAGTCTATTCCAGGCCTTGGGGGCACAGACAGTAAAGATGTTTTTCCTTATGGCTAGCCTAAAATGGTCTTGGAGGAGTTTGTGACCATTTGACCTTGTCATCCTTTGGGGTGCTCTGGTGAACAGGCGTTCCCCCAGATCCTGATGTACACCCTAATATACTTATAGACAGCCACTATGTCACCCCTGAGTGTGTGCTTTTCCAGGCTGAAGAGTCCCATGGATCTCAGCCTTTTATCACAAATCCTGTTCTCTTGCCCTCTGATCATGCGCGTGGCTCTCCTCTGGACTCTCTCAAGCTTTTCCACATCCTTTTTAAACTGTGGAGCCCAGAATTGGATGCAGTACTCCAGCTGTGGCCTCACCAAGGCCGAGTACAGCCGGGGGATGACATCCTGAGATCTGCTTGAAAAGCAAATCTAATTTTAATGTGGTCCAACTTTTCAGAATTGTCTACTAGGAAGGATTGGTCTGGCATAGGAATTTGTCCAGAAATTTGTTCTGTGGTGACTGTTGATGCAAATAACTTGTTTATCTTCTCTGCTATGGCCGTATCATCCTCGACTGCACCTTTTACATACTGGCCATCTAATCATCCCAGTGATTCTCCAGCTGGCTTCCTGTTTCTGATGTATTTAAAAAGTCTTTTTTTATTAAGTTTTATTAACTTTAGCATCTTTTGCTAGATGCTCCTCAAATAATTTGTTTGAGAACAGGGATCAACATAATTAATGTGAATAATTAATTCATGTAGCCCTTTATTGCAGAATGCTAGCTGTGGGGCTTCTGGATGAGATCATTGGAATTCAGTGTATTGTAATGCTGCAGGTTTGAATGCAGCATGTAAAATGACTTGGTTCTAGTTTGGAATATGTTTCAGCACAATAGGGCATATTCTGTGTTGTGCCATACATGAAGAGGCCTGTGTGGGTGTTTGGAGTGTCTGGAAAAGGGAAAGAAGGAGTACCTGTATATTCGTATTTGCTCACAGCAAAATCAATTTATAACTTACATGATCAAGTCTTCACTGATGTTATAAACACTTTCCCAGTTTATGCACTGTGTATGCTAGTCTGGCACAGATATTTCACAGAACAAATCACGGTTGCTCCCTTGGGACATTGTAATGAAACAACCCTGTACATCTCAGGCTGATCAGTTGCTGCTCAGAAATGTAATAGCACTTGTATCCATATGAAAATGCATTGCAAAACTTGAAGACAAATTCTATAGCTACTACAAATATTATAGCCACCTGTACATCTAATACTCACTGGATTCACTTGAAACTGACATTCCCAGGTCAGGTCATAGAATAAAGATATCTTTATACTTGGCTTAGCCGATGATAAGATGAATTAATAGTAGATAAATGTAAACCTACAGAGCAGCATTTAGAAACATACACAGTTATAGTTATAGTTATAACTGTGTGTGTTTCTAAATGCTACTCTGTAGGTTCTATTCTGATAACAATCAATGCTAAGATATTTTTGTCCAGATAAATTCTAATGTTAAGGGCTCATGAACTTTGCCAGAGGGAACACAACTGTGTTTTATAAAATAATCTTTCAAAATACTGATATAAAGTGTAAAGCCTACACCACAGGAACCCTAGAGCGTTGTTTTTTTCAACCCCTCTGGCTTTCAACCCTCTGACTCTGAGCTGGACCACTTGGTGCCTTAAGTCATTCTTTCTCTTTTACATTGACACTCTAATCAGCTCTTGAATACCTTCTAGTTAACAAGGCATCTGGCTTTCTTCTTGTTTTCCCTCTTTCCTCAAAGCCCCTCTACCCCTCTAGATGGCTGTCTCTACCCTACAATGGCTTGCTGCAGTATCACACCATATATTCCCCTGCTAGGAGGGATAGGCTGGTCTTGTAATAGCCTTTTTCAACTGACTTTGTGTGTCCTGTGTGCTCATGTGCTCATCCATGTTATTACATACTCATGTTCAACACTGACAGCTCTCAGTGATGTTGTGTTATTTTTCTTAAAGCCTCAACTCCTGAAGTCATGTTATTGCATGAGAATCTCAGCTTTTATTAACAAAAAATATGCATCTAGCATCATGGTTGCTAAAAAAAAGCTTGAGACTTTGACCCTCTAACAGCCCAAAAAGCTAATTTAAAAAACCTCTAACATTATTAAAATAATGTTATTGTGATTTTGTACAATCTCATGATTTTGGGGGTTCAAATGCTAGTTTGAATGCTAGTAGTAGGCAGTGGTATATGTTGCGTTCACATTGTATAGGGCTGACTCTGCCAAAGATCTTGCATAATAAGTTCTGTATCTTTAATAAGAAAGTCACTAAATGTTTCCCTTTGGGTACAGAGGGGAATATTTATTCTCTCCCTTAGCTATTATTTGCAAGAGATTCACATAAAGAACTTGGGAAGAGCTGCTTTTTCCCTTCTGTTGAAGCCTCCGTGTGATGAAAATGAAGTCTTTTTATAGTGGAGTTATAACTGATCCCAGCTGGTCCACTTCCTATCTATTACTAGGCCTGCACTAAACATTTTCTAGCTTTCTGAATCAGTGGCTTTCTATTCGCACTCATGTTTACATGTAATGTGTATTACATTTGTGCCCAGACAATAGATCCAGCTTCCTAAAGTCATATGTGTCTCTACTTAAGAAACACCAGCCAGTGAAAACAAGAAAGAGACACAACCTCTCCTCCTCCCCCAAGCCTCAACATCTACTGCAACAAAACCTACAAAAAGCTCAAACTGCAAGAGGACAAAACTTTCAAAAGCAGGCCAGACAGCACTGAAGTTTCTGTTGTTTCTCTTTGCTCCTATCACGCATCTTGCAGGGGCTCCATCAGTCACCTAAAAAGCAAACTATTCGCCTGTCAGCTTCCATCAGAAAACATGAGCACATCAAGAAGATAAGCTTGAAAGAAATGCTTGCTTGTCATTTGTTCATTTTTGCACTAGACTTGAGCTACACCTTATTGCTTTCTATTCATGCTGTTTTGCCATTCAGCTCAGAATAAAAATATATACACATATATATTTATTTATTTTGGGTTTGAGTGTCACTACATAGCCTGCAGGTGCTGTAAATATGAAGCTAAAGAAACAGGAAAATCAGTACGCTGCACAATCGTAATGAGAGCTGAGGCACCACAGTTCTTATTTCTTCTATTTAATATGAACCAATGACACATTGGTCTCTCAGTAGGAAGGAAGCACTTTTAAAAGCATCAGTTTGCCTGCATCTAAGTATGGAGGACCTTGCTTATATCGCTATAATTAAGTTTGTCAGCATTTCTATTGCTGACTCCTTACTTTCAGAGGTTTAGAATTCTGTTAAAAATGATTCAGGCTGAACCTTAATGTGAGTAACTTTATTATTATTATTATTATTATAATAATAACAACAACAACAATAATACATTTTGATTTCATTCCTTGTTCCCAAAGTTTAAGTTACTTTATGGGATGTAGAAGGAAAAACTGAAGACAGAGCTTAGCACCTTCTGCTATTAATTGCCACTTGTATAATTTCCAATAATGAAAATGTTATTTTCTCTATGTTGTTTTGTTTTGTGTGCACGCATACTTGGCCTTTGGAGGGCAAAGCTGTGCTTTGTGGTGTCAAACTGCTTCCTATGAATAAGGACTAGAACTGATGCTTTATTGTAGATGTTCTTTAGTGCTGCTTAGTTCAAAGGGTGGCAGTGATCACTTTTCTGAACTTACTTGAATCTTTTTTGGTCTCCCTTGACCTGATTAAATCATCTTCCATTTTCTTAGAGCCATCCATGTGCACTATCTGCTCCTTCTATATTGTGTGCCACCTTTCATTTTTTCAAGACAAAATCAGATCTCTAGTGAACAGGTGCAATTCTACAGAGTGGTTCCTGCATGCAAGAGCCTTAAGTTTGGCTCTGCAGCTTCCTTGGTATTCATTCTACAGGGTCTCAGTGGGTTTGCCAATAGCTGCAGGATATCTCTTCAGCTCCCAAGAGACTGGTTGCTTTGTAGTGCCAAATGTGCCCCATAGCCCTAAAGAATTAAAATCCCAATATTTGTATAGTGCTCTGTAGTAGAGAGGTAGTTAGCTCTATTAGTCTGAAGTCAGATAGAAGGCAGGATAGATATGCACTTCTATAGATTAACTATATATCACAAGCTTTCTTGAACCCAAGTTTACTTCACTAGATGCTGTGAAAGGACATACAGAAAGCAGAGTATAAGAAGAGATTAGAATACAAAAGACAAGGGAGTGTGGAGAGAGCGAGAGCACACGAGGGATAGGAGACAGGGGCTCTATAGTGAAACATTTACAGTTGTAATAGTCCACTACCTTTTAAAATTCCTCTGGACTGAAAGATCTTGAGCCCATGTGCTGCTTCTGTTGATCATTTAGCGCTTCGGGACCCTGATCCTGACTGGAGCCTTTCCTGCTTTAGTAATATAAATAATAATAAATACAGATGCAGACTGACCAGAGATGCTGAACTCTTGGTCTGTGGGCCAAATCCAGTCCATGGAACCATGGCATCTGACCTGTGAAGCTCACTCTGAGTAAGGAAATTTGGTGGCAATTAACACCGCTACATCTCCCACTGCCAGATTTCCAAGTCCCACATAGATAGACAAGGGCTGAGCTGTTGCTGCATGGCTAGAGAGGGCCCCAGCTGCACTTGCCCCCCATGCCAAATCAGCCTACCCTGCACCTGCCCCACATGTATGGTCAACCCCCAGCCACGCTCACTCCATGGGCTAGAATGGGCCCACTGGCCAGATCAGGCCTGCAAAGAGACCTGGCACTGCAGATCCGACCCATGGGGCAAAAAGTTTGAGCACCACTGGACTAGACAATAACATTCCTGACCTGATTAATGAAGGGGTTTCAGTACAGTTATGACCTTCCTATATAGCTGTTTGAGAGATTCCAGCTCTTCTGGCTATTGGTTTAGTACGGTGCTTCAGCAGTGTCTTTAGATGCATCACATTAGAGGATCAGTCTAAATGTGAACAAAATGGGGCTAAAAAGGTTCATCAAGAATTTTGTCCAGGCATATAGGACAGAATAAGAGAAAACATGGAGATGTTTAGGGGAAAATCTGAAGATGGAAACTCTGGGGAAATAAAAAGCGGTTGACATCATGATGAATTAACAGAGCATAATAACAGAAATAATCCTTAGGCTAATGCTAAAGAAGAAAACAGAATATGTTTTATGTTCCTGAAGTTTTCACAAGTATATTTTTTTTATAAGAACAGAGTAGTATTTGCTTACCAAACATAATGGTGACCCAGTCTTAACTAGTGTTTCTGAGCTCTTTCACAATAGAAATGTTAAATAATAATAATAATGTTTCATTCAAGCTTCAGCTCTTAAATAGCAGGCTAGCTAACTGAATGGTTTGACAACAGGTAATTTTCATCACTCCAGCTAATTTGTTTCTCCTGTGACATCTTCTGCCGAAAGCATTATTTATTAGAAGTGCAGGAAAAAAAGCAAAGGGGACTTATAATGTTCCTAATGCCAAGAAATGATATTGAATAACCTGAGTGGGTGCTGAGTAGTTCTTGTCGAACAGGTGGGTTGGCCAAATACTTACTCCTCATTTATACTCTAAATAAATATTTAATTAAAAACAATAAATGTGTATTTCTGCACTGTTGATGGTAACACAATATAATAAAAGAAATACTGAGATGTCTCAATACATGGATGTCTTACTTTTATAATGGCTGAACCAATCAGATATGAAGTAAACAGCTATCAACATAGTTCAGAAAGAAGACCAGAATGTAAAATAATGTGCCTACATACTTTAATAAATATCAATGCTATACATCTCTATATATGTGTATTTGAAACATAAGTTTAATGCTGATCTTAACCGTAAGAAAGAACAGCAAATATTTCAGGAGCTCACCAAAATATGGCAGTTTATTTTATATATTTTATATTGTATTTATATTTAACATTTGACCCTCACTATTTTGGATTTGATAACTGTAATATTAACTCTTAGAGCAGGATTTCCAGCCTGTGGGATTTCACAACCCATTAAAGCTAGGAAAGACTCAATTAACGTTGGTGAACTTTGATTCATAGCCATAATGTACAAGACTTCATCCATACTGTTTAATGTAGCTGGACAGCAGAAACTGTATCAGTAAGGTATACTTACACAACTGCTAGAATGTTAGTCTATGCTTCATATCATTAAAACAGGCAGCTGGCAGATATATTTATTGATTTAGTTTGATTTTTTTAACCACTGTTGCCCAGTTGAATACACCATTGCAGGAAATAGGACTTCTTTCTTAACTATGTTTAAATACAGTAATTCTCACTGAAATATCATTCAGAGCCCACATTACCCTCATATACCATGCAATGGATAACGATTACCAGAAGAATTTTGACAAGGGAAACATTTCCAATGCTCGCTCTGAAAAAGTGTGATAATTTCATGCAATTACAGTTTTGACAGAAAAGGTATGAAACCTTTGTAAATCTTTTGTAATACATAGTGTAGTAGTCATGTTCATGGGAAATTGTCAAGTATTTATCCAAGAACAGGCTGTTTCCTGTTCATTGGAGATACCTTACTATGACAGTCTGATAGACAGATATTGTAACAATGATTGCAGGACGATTAGATAGACTTTAGTTAATACTCTTATTGTTCTGGGATAAGAGGGGAAAAGGCTCCAGTCACAAAGGTTAATGTAACAGGTTATGATTTGTATTACACCGTTTTCTGTAAAAAATAAAGATTTTTTTTTTCATTGTGACAAATTTAAATTTTCTAAGCTGCTGTTATTGCATTGTGTATGTACAGTGCACCATTAAGAAAAGAATTAGGCAATATGAAATGCTTTCTTTTTTCCTGTGTTGTCAAATTATACCTATGTATGTTGGCCCCTTTGAAACAAGTGGTTAGACAAAGTCTGGGGCCTTGTATTGTCTTTCTCAAACTGAGAAATTAGTGACTTGAGACCAAATATATATGAATATCTTTTATATTATCCTGTTTATTCATTTAAAATATACATTCAAAACATTCTTTTCTCTAAATTGAATAGAAAGAAACAACAGCAGGCACTTTCTTTCTCAGGAATCTGTAGGCATCCAGATAGCTTCCGCAGCCTAGAGTTTTCTCTATGTTTCTTTGTTTCCTTTCAGAGTCATATTCATAATTCTCTTTTTTGCCAGCTTTTGCCACTAAGGGTGGCACCAGACATTTCAATTTGCATAGGTTAACTCTGTGCAGTGTTTGGAATTACCATTTGCTATGACCAGTCACTTGTTAAGAGTTAGTACCTACTCTGGTGTGCACTGCTCTGAGTTGTGGCTAGAGGGCTGGCAAACAGGGGCAGGACTAGGAGCTGTCAAGTTCCCCTGCTCGCCAGCAGGAACTCCCTTGGGGCTCACCCCTGGCCTCCAGGACTCACCTCTTTCCCTCCCCCCACTCCCTACTCACTAGTGGCTGCTGCCTCTCCCTAGCTCTCTGTCACAGTAGAGCTCTGGAGGATTAATTGTCCATATAGGAATGGGGGATGGGGGTTGGGCACTGGGATTGGTGCATCCCGGGATGCTGGAAAACCACTCCAAATTCATATTGGCCCTGTGGAGCAAATGAACATTATTGCAACCTGAGCTGCCTAACGTGAGCTAGGGATAATCCTTGGTTGAGAATAGGTGCAACTGAGATGCTCAGAGCCCACTTAGCTCATCTTTTCTTGCCTTAGCGTGCCTGTCTTAAGAGTATTTAACATAATGTGTAACAGCAGCCCATGAAACACTGGGCTTAGCTCTGCCAGGATCCGTGTGGTCACAGTAATAGCCCTGTTTGTCTACATCTGATTTTACTGCTTAAAAAGAGCTTGATCACTCCTGTTTAGCCCAAAAAGAAGTGCTTGGCACACCTCAAGGCTTTAATTAGATCAGTGGTCCTCTTGATGGCAGTCATAATAGTACAATCAGTTGAAATATATTGGCATACAAAAATGTGTATTTGGTATTTTAGATTCATCTTTTCATAGTTTCATAGTTTCACTGTACTTTTCAGTTGCTGAAAGCCTACAGAGGCCTGCCAACTACAATACTGTGTAACTACTATTACATGATTATTCAGATATTTTGAAATAATATCCTGTTTGAACTCATACCAGTACCTTCCTAAGGCAAGGAAAATAATGGTTGTTGAATTAAAAGGAAGACTCTTTGGTTAGACTGTTTTCTACATGAATGTTTTTTTCTGAACTGTGTTTTGGCTAAAACTTTGCTTCTGCACTTAAAATACTTTATTCTTCTGCTCACCACAGATATAGCCTTCTCAACCAGACCCCTCTCCCATTCCAGTAATTCCCACCTAAGCCAATATCATCTCAATATCTTTTTTACTTCCGTTTACCTTTTCTGAAAGGCTTGGCTCTCCATCTGCCAACAGAAGTTATTTCTTTAAAAACAAAATTGCATTCAGTGTTTCAGGTCTGGTGGGGAGACGCAGGATTTGGTTGAGAAAGAAAAATGAGGGGATCTGAGACCAGAAGCAGAATAAAAATATCTGTACTTCCATGTAGTTTAGAAAGACTCACACAAAGATGCAAATTAGACCTAATCAGCCAAATATCACATTATACATTTCCAGATATGCTTGTAAATATCAATAAATATTTAACCAAATTCATCACAGGAGTGCAAATCCTCCCATATGCATTAAAATAGTTCATTTTTGGTTGTGCAGTATTTTGAGAATGCAAAGTACTATTACTTATTTAACTAATATGCAACATGCACAAACCCATGGCATTCATTAGGGACCTCACCTTGAAGCTCTTATTTATTTGGGAAGTTCTTGAGGCCAGATGCATAGTTCATAGAAGTCAGTGCAAAGACTTACATTCACTTCAAAGTGATTTGGATTAGGCCAGCTGGCACTTCACTGCTAGGTAGTTAAAAAAAACCCTAAAGGGAATTGGATAGCTTGTACAGTCATCAAGAGTTACTTACTATTAATCCACTAGAGTTGATATTTTCCAACCTATATATTTATGGAGATGACAATTAAAACTATAAATACAAAATGTAAAACTACAAGAGAAAAGTCAAATCATAAATGACAGTTGTTTCTGTTTTAGAAAGATAGAATGGGTATATATACGTGGAATATGAATCAGTTAATCAAAGTGTGGATTAGATGTCTATTATACAATAAACAGAACAGTTAAATTAAGTATAATATGACCCAGTCATAACACACTTAATTTGTAGATTTTTTGTGGAAGAAATATTTAAATAAAACCTCTCAGCTAACTGATGAGTCAAATGAATATTTTCAAAGGGGCAGTGTCAGAACAAATGGGACCAAACCCTGGGTAAATACAAGTAGTGACAAAACAAAAAATGAAAGAAAATATTCCTCGTGTACTGTTTTGGTTTACCTTGGTAGTTATTTTGAAAACTAGCGGACAGTCCTAAAACAGTTTGAGTGTTCAGATATTGCTGAAGTCAGAATTTGAAGGTAAAATAGAAAATAACTTCACTTTTTCACTGCTGAAGTTGAGATATTAATAAACAAACAGCCAAGGCTAGGGAATATGACTGGAGTGTGCCAATGCTCCCACTGGGACCAAAGCTGAAGGTTCCTGATTACAGGGTCTTGCCCCTCCACTCAGGGTCAGGCCGATCAGCATATTTGGGGTCAGGAAGGTCAGAAAGGTATGGGCTGTAGGGGATTTTGCCTTCCTCTGTCATGTGTGGGGCGGGGACGGGGGCAGAAGTGGGGTGGCCCTCTACCTGGGGTCTCTTGAGCATATACTGACAACATTTCACAGAAGCAAGACTTTGATTGCCATGATTCCTGTGCTTTACCTGTGGCAAGCTAGGTGTGCCTCTGTTGTGTCAGGGTTGATAGTAGTCATATGTACTTTATGGTCGTGGATCTTGATGAAAATTTGGATCAACTCTGAACACAGGATCAAGACATGGATCATCTTCTTGTATTTCCTCTGTATGGTTGGTAAATAAAAGCATCTAACTGGATGTAACAGTTCCAGAACTGAATACAATATCCTGTAAGCAGCAGAAGCTACCAAGGCAAAAGGTACTCTTCCATTCCTGGATTAAAAAACAGGTTAAAAGATCAATTTTTTCTGTATATTAGATATAGAATTGTGTTGTCCTGAGAGTAGCCTCAGGAGTGGCCTTACATTGTCAGCCTAAAGACTATTTCTGCTTTGAACACTGACTTTGTAAAATGATACTTGCTGGTTTAACACATCTGCTCTGATTGAATATTCAGAAATGTATCTGCTTTCTTAAGTCAGAAATGTGAGCTTACTATTTTTCATTCATTTTAGAACTTTGGAACCACCATAGTAAAAAAAAGTGTGTATTCATTTTTTTTTTTTTTTTGTACATTAGATTTAGTTTGCTAAATTCTAGTCAGTCATACTTGTGAATATAGGGGTTGCATGGAGGTAACTAAGAGATGCCATTCAAACTTCCTTTTTATGATTGCTTATGGCTGAATTATGTTCTCAGAAGGTGTGCTCTCATCATAGAGCATGTGATTGTGAGTCAGGATGGGAAAATGAAGTGCAGAAAGATTAAAGGCTAGAACACTGAAGGATTTAAGAGTCTCAGTGCTACTTTACTACTTCGGGGATCCTGTGCAAAACTGACTGTATTTACTTGAATCCAAGATGATTCCCCCTCTCCCCCGACTTTAAACAGGAGAAGAAAGAAACCATACCTTAGATTCCAGTACCAGTCCAAAGCAAGTCGTTGCTGTAGCTCCAGCTCCGATTCCAGTCCTGATATGTCAGGGGTGTGAGTGTGAGGGAGGTCATATAGAAGGGGGAGCACAAAGGTGTAGCATGAGGGAAACCGAATGATGCAGGAGAGGGGAGCACAAGGAAAACCATGTGGTGTGGGAGTGTGAGAGAGACTGTAGTGCAAGGGGTGGGGGCAGCATTGGAGAGATTGTGTGGTATAGGAGAAGTAGGGTGGAGGAGATCTTGGTGTGGTATGGGGGAGCATATTGATAGAGGAGCTGCTCCAGCTCTGGCCCTAGCTCCAGCTCCAGCTCTGGCCCCTATCCACTGTATGCTGTGTGCCCCAGGCTGAAGCTGGAGTGAAAGCCGGAGCTGCTGCATAGGGTAAGTGGCTTAGGAGTAGGAGCAGACGCTAGGGGAAGCAAATGGCAAGGGGGACAGGTGGCAGTGGTGCAAGTGCCAGAGGTGGAGTGTAGATACTGGGGGGCAAATGGTGTGGGAGCAAGGGGGGAGTCAAGGGGCAGGGGGCAGGCTGCCTGCCCCCCCACCCCGCTGATTCTTTCCCTGCTGCAGGGGGGGGGGCAATGTGGACGGTAAATTTTAAGATGACTGTCCAATTATTAGATTCTATACACGGAAAATTACAACACATTACTTTTTTTAAAGTATAGAATGTAATTATTGAGGGGTCACCTTAAATTTGAAATTGTCTTAAATTTGGTAAGTATGGTAATTCTTCAATGTAATTGTTCAGTTTCTGCCTAACCTGAAAGCATCATAAATCCTCTGATGCCTAAATTCTTGCAAGTCTAAATGTCTGCTTCTGGGAGTTCCCAGGACTGCATAAGTTTTGACATTTCTGAGCAATTAACTCAAGCTAAAAGCCACTTCATATTTACAATGTAGGCATCTCCCCTGCTTATTTTGCCTGAAGGACCCAATCTGGCAAGTGTATTCAGAGCCCACATAGTAAGGAGAGCGCCAGCAAGATGGCAGCTGGAGAAGATGGTACCTTACCCTTTTTATTCAGAGGGGTTGGGACACTTGCTCTGGACCAGACAAGCTCAATTCCCTCTTTTGCTTGTAGGGACTGAAACCCACATTTCACACAACAGTGCACAACATTGCTTGTTTTGAATTTTGCATTGGGGAAATCTCTTAATCCATTCTGTTGAAGCTGATACATTTTGTACAAAACAACTAAATATGTATTAGGCCAGGGGTCAACAACGTTTTTGGGTAGAGTGCCAAAAGCACCCGCCACCTTGATTTGTAAGATGTTGGTGTGCCAGGGGCGGGTGGCAGGGGAGCCATGAGGGACCCAGTCCTTGTTGTTGCAGTGCAGCTCCAGCCCCTATCCTGCCATCCACTCTGAGGTTTGCATGCCAAGCAGTATGCCTTTGCATGCCACACTCTAGCACTCATGCCAGGAGTTGCCCACCCCTGTATTAGGCCAAAGTGAGGGGAAAACGCAGCAAGAGACTTATCCCATAAGCCTCTTTAGAGTATTCACTTACAGTGGGGGGATGCTTGGGTTATGGTTCCTGTTCCAGTGAATATTTAGTATCACAAAAACTTAAGCAAGCATTAACTTAAGCAGGGACTAGACTCCAAGTCTTCTGTTCTATAAGGGAATGCACTAACCACTAAGTAATACTACCGTGAATATTTTGCCTACACTGGTCTATGACTATTAATGGCTATTATTTTGACTATAATTGATCTGATTAAATACATTTATCATATATTGAATAAATATTGAATTTAAAATAGGATATTTATATGAAGTAAAGAGGTACTGCAGGAAAGATTAAGAGACCATCTCCAGAATTACCCATAGCATAGTGGTTATAGTGGTCTCCAAGGAGGTGGGAGATGTGCATGGTAGTTCCCTCAAAAAGAAGAGGGTATTATATCTGTATGCATAAGCTATTATTTATTTAGATATTGCCTGTTGGGTAAAGTTGGGGTACTGCTCCCAACTACAGGCACCTACCTCAGTGCTCAAACACAAAGAGAATACTGCTTGGGTTGCTGAGGAGACCCCAAAAGCAAACCCCCAAAAGGGAAGTTCAGGCCTCCCTTTGTACTATGGAACAACAGGCTGTTATGGAACTCTTCCCAGGATCTTGGAGAAGGGCATTGCAGGTGAGTCAGATAAGAATGGCTAGTGGACTTCTATACACATAGTAGCCACTAGCCTATAAACGTAGAGGGGGATATAGTTACTTTTCATCACATTGGAGGATTAGATGTGTGAAAACACTGGTCTTTACCTGCAAACAGCAGGCAAGATTTCATCATCCGCTCCCTAGTATGAAGAACATTTTTTCCTTGGCCTTTGTACATTAAATCCAGATTTAAACCTTACACAAAAGGGATGAAGCTCAAAAATGAACCCAGACTTTGAACATCTAAAACATGGGTGCTTTTGGCTGTATTGGATTGGTTCAAGGCCAGCTCTTTTCAAAAGTGATTTAGTAGGAAATGAACTTGAAATGATGGTAACAAATGTTTAAACTACATAGGCTCAGAGCAAATGGATTAATATGTGTAAATAACTAAAATGGAGTTTACATTAAATAAAAAAAAGCTCTCCAAATACTAGGTTGTCTAAATTCCATTATCAACAAGCCTGTAGCAATCATTTAAAAACCTGATTCACATAATAGAAAAGGATGAAGAATGTAAATTACTAAAGGTCAGTGAGCAATGGAAATGCAAAGAAAAAAGACTAAAGCTAATAATAATAAAAAAAACCCTCCACAAAGGAGGAAAAACAGCTAAAACTGAAAACAATTAGGGACAAAAATGTTAAATACTCAGAGCTGAAGACTGCAGTAAAAACGTGTTCAATTTTGAAATGTTTTGCACACAAGCATTTTGCACAGATGAACATGTTTGTGTATGAGTATTCATTGTGTACACAGTTAAATAATAATTTTTATTTCAAAAGGAATTGTGCCAAATATGAGGTAACTCTGTGTTCGGTAAAAGTTGAATAAATCACAGGACTGTATGCTGGTAGTTTTCTAAGGTCTAATGATCACCACCTGATTATATTCAATATGGACACACAAACCACGTCTAGATGAGCATGGCCATGTGATATATGGTGCCGCAAATATGTCTGTGGCGCCACATATTGCATGTTCAGGTGTTCTTTGCACTGCAAGGAAACAGTGTGCGGGCTGGGAGGGCTTTGACCCTGGATATCCTGAGGTCAGAAAAAAAAAGCAGAGCGCCACATATGGAAGCAGCACACACCACTCAAAAGTGGAGCTGGGCCAGCCAGAGCCACCCTTCAGCTGCTGGCCAGGCTCCGTGTGGCAGGATAGCCACTGTTGCAGCCCCAGGAGGCCCCCAGGACCCCAGTAAGGCTGCTGGAGCCAGCATAGTGGTGTTTCCAGCCTCCTCTACCCCACCCAGGGTAACTTGCCATGTGTGAGAGGGTGCCTGGCATGGGTGCTCCCTGGGGACTAGTGCCAGAAGGTATGCCGCTGCTACTTGTCCCCAGGGACCCAAATGTCCACATGTGCAGCCACATGCAGCAGCTGAAGTAGCAGCAGCACAATTTTGTGCCAGGGATTTATGTCTCAGCACACGTGTCTGAACACTCACTTTGGGGTGGGGCGAATTGTGCCACTTGGGGCAAACTGATCCTGCCCAGTTCCTCTTGGATCTTCAGCCAGGGGGAGCTAGAGGCTGGGGCCAGGACCCAGCATCTTGCCCTCAGAAGCTTCTGAGGCCCAGCCAGTTGATATCTGGGGACATTAGTGCCTTGTGCCAACTGGACTGCTGAAACAGCCTTAACTTAGAGTGGCCCCTGAACCCTCTACCCACTGCAGCAGTCTGGCAATCGAGGCTGCTGCCTGGCCGTGACCTGCAACTGCATCTGCCCCCTTGGACCTGCTGTCCCCCCTGAAGGCTTCCTGAGGTAGCAGTGGTGCTGATCTGGCTGCACGGAGCCACAGCCTGGCCAGCAGCCAGAGCATGGCTCTAGATGGCCAGGCTGTTTCTGGTGGTGCAAGCTGCTGCCATGTGCACCATACCACTTTCATATACAGGTTTTTCTTCTTGACACTTGGATCTTCCAGTGTCAATTTTGCCTGCTAATTTCCAGCACAGTGAGTTGTTACATGTGCTCCATGTGCAGTTTACAGCCCTTTAAACAGCTTTGAGGTGCTGCAACCTGCATGTGTGCATTTGTCTGGACACACCCACAGAGGGCAGACCCAGACCAAAGTATACACACTTGGAACCGAATTCTCAAAGATAGTACCTGACTCCTATTTAGCTGTTTACATGCCTTAATGAATCTGGGCATTGGTGTATTAAAAGGATGAATTTCCTAAAGCTGAGGAAACTTAAAATTACATCTGATTGAAGAAAAATAAATTAGGAAAAGGTAAATAAAAGTTGGGAGTGCTTCTATACAAGCAAATGTAGAAGATGGTTAAAAAACTCACAGTTCTACAGTCAAGGAAGAGAGCAGCGTGGATAGAAGTGCATCCTTTTTCAGTGACAAAAGAAAAAGAGAGGTAGTTGGGTATTTTTGTCTAAAATCAGTCATAAGGCTGGGTAAATTTGCACCTTGCAACTAAATCAGAAAATTACAGCTAAAAAGGCAACGTAAAACAAATAGAGAAAAGAAAGAAATGTTATAAATTGGAAGCTTAATAACAGAAATGAAACAATTTGTTACAAGTTGGACTTTTGATAAAGGGAAAGCACAGACATGAAAAAAATCAGCACCTAGAGCTAATGAAGGATTTTCCAAAGTGTGGTAGGACAGAAGAAGTCCTAGCAAGGTATAGGCCAGATGGAGATGATAAATTAGTAGTAATGCAAAAAAGGCAGAAGTGTTAAATAAATATTTCTGTTCTATATTTGTAACAAACAGAATGATGCACTCATTTTAATATGAAGGATTTCCCCATCCTTAGAGTAACTGAGAAGCATATTAGACGCCATCTGCTATGAATAAAACATTTTAAATCAGGAGCAAACTTCCACCTGAGTGTCATAGCTCTGACCTAATGATGTTGATTTTTAATAACTATTGGAACAATAGGAGAATTATACTGGGTGAGTGCTAACATTATGCCAATATTGAAAAAAAGGAAAGGGGAATGGGTTTTCTAGCTGGTTGGCTTGACATGTTAAGTAAAATAATGCAAAGGCTGATTCAGTTGATCACAAAAGAACAGGCATATAATAAATGCCAGTCAACCTGGTTTTATGAAGAATGTCTTGTCAAGCACCTGATTTTGTTCTTGGATGGGATTGCAAATTTGGTTGATAATGGTAACTGCAAATGTACTTATATTTTTGTAAGGTGTTTGACTTAGTGCTATATAATATTCTGGTTTTAAGAATTACCATTCTACAATACAAATAAAATGTGTGTTAAATAAATTATTGTCATATCTCAAGGATTTTTTCGTGGAACTCCATCGTGGTAAGTGAGTGCTTCTAGTTTAGCAGTGCAATAGACTGAACTGGGTTAATACTATTCAGCATATTCATCAATGATCTAGTACAGGACTGTCCACATTCTTGTGGCCCTCGTCACCATTGCACCATGCCAGTGCCCATGTCTTGCACACTGCACTGTGGGACCTGCGTCCCATGACATTTCCTGTCCCAGCACTCTTGGATTCCCCTGAACCCCATAGCTACAAGCTCCCTTTGCCCTGTGGACTATGTTGCCCTGCATGGGGGAATGGCACCCAGGATGGGAACCCAGGGTGTGACAGGGGGCTGTCCCAAGGCCAGTCACAATATCAGCCCACCCACCTGTCTAGGGCAGTCCACCCCAATTCACACGCCATGCCTTGATGTATCAACCCCCTTCCCCAAAAACAAACAGATGGAAAAATGAAGCAGGATGCCCATTTAATGCCGTGATGCCAAAGGCATAATACAAGGCTCTGAGCTCCCCTTTACTGTGTCCCATGCCTTGCAGATGGCATCCATAATGACTCCTAGCTCCCCTGGCCCCATTGCTGGGCTGCACTTGGCCTCTGGCCCTTCAAGCATCCTCAGACATACCTTGGTCACATGCCTCTTCACTAGGACTTCTACTCCCATATACACACTGGGTTCCTTGCCTCACATTAGGCGTCTAGCCCCTCACATTCTGCCCCTTACTGGGGCTTCGGGGCCTTCTGCCCCTTAGGCCTCAGGTTTCTATCGACATGCCTGGACCTTACTCTCAGCCTACGGTCCATTCTGGCCTCAGGCATCTGTTGACATACCCAGAATTCACTCTCTCGGCCTCCCACTAGTCTTCACTCACAGTTAGGCACTGGGCCTTGGGCCCTCCTAGCCCCTGTACTGTTGCCCAAGCCTCACTCTCTCCAGCTTTGGGCCTCGGGCCCTCCTGGCCCTTGTGCTGTTGCCCAAGCCTGATGCTTTTCAGTCAGGGTGTGCTCCCTTAGTCTTTCCCCTCCACAGGGTCACCCACAAGGCAGTGGGGGCTGAGGCTTTCCAACGCCCCATACTTGTCTTTCACTAGGGTGGCACTGGTGTGACATTTCCTGAGGACTGCCCCACCACAAGCATTCCCACCACACTATCCTCCCTAGCAGGGTGTAGTTTTACATTCTTCCCTAGGACCACTGCAGGGCTACCTGCCCTGGTCTTTCACTTCCTCACTGGGCTCCTAGATCTTCTCCCTAGGCTACTCACTCCTGGGCACTCTGTTGCAGCCTCCATCGCATCACATGCCCTCAGTCACTGGCCTGATCTCTCCCAGGCTCCTTGTAAGTTATCTCCTATCAGGGGGCTGGGCTTCATCATCATACAAGCATGCTAGCCAGCTGACTGCTTATCCTCTCTTTGGCAGTGATGTGTCATGTGCCATGCCCTGCCCCCCCGGTCAAAGGGACTGCCAGCCTCTTTAGGTCCTGGCCACACCTGCAGGCCCGTTAGGGTGTCAGTAGCTCTCCACAGGCCTGGCCTGCCTCTCATGGTAGACATACTTACCCTTCAGTCTTTTATCCCTGGTACCCTTGCTTTGACCAGTCAAGATTACCTGGCCACAGTCTACCAGCTGCTGACCTTCCTACTCAGCAGGAGACCCCCTTGGACCACATCATAAAGCCATCAACTTTCCTGGGCTTGCCTAGACCACCTAGATATCTTATGTCCAGCAGCCCTTTACTCCACTGGGCTCATCTGAGCCCCTGGTCTCACCACCGGGTATAATCAGGTCTTGCCTAGCCCCTCAGCAGGTCCACAAGTTGTATGCCCCTTCCTAGGCTGGCTTCACTCTTCCCTAGGCCCATAGCCAATTCCTCAAGGCGTGGGACCCCACTAGGTCCCTAGGAACATCCTCCTTCCCCATAGCTCCTACCCTGACCTCCAGAATGTTCCTGAGAGCACAAGAACTCCAGCTGGGCAATGTTACCTCAGCAGCATCCCTACAGCAACTTCTATCTTTGATCCCTAGGGCCTGCTTTTATGATGAGGCTGCTCAGCCCTGCTCTAATCAGGTGGCCTCTTGCTTGTCATGTGATTGCCCGATTGACTCTGCAGTCACCTGCAGGCTGCCTCACAGCTTGCTCAAGTCGTTAAAGTGGCAAGCACCTAAAGGTGCTCCACCACACACCTTCCCCCTTAAAATCCTTCCAAGGTGGGGGTGTCTCTCTGCTACTCCCTTCTGCGGGCTCCTCTGCAGCCTGCTGAAGCTCATAAAGTGGCAAGCACCCAAAAGTGCACTGCCACACAGGGACTATAGATTAACCCCTTGGTTTAAGTAAAGCTAATCAAAAAGCCCAGGTCTGAATCAGTTCAAGCTTTACAGGTTATTCTAAGCTGCATAGATTGAACCAATATGTAAGTGAACAGTCATTCATGCATTCTGGAAATGCAGTCACATGCCTGCAGTGGTCCAGGCCAGAACCTGGGGGGCACTGGAGCATGGCTTCCTGCTCAGCTGGAGCAGACAGCTCAGCCAAGGCTAGCCCGCCCACCCACCATGCTAGGTGGAGTTTACAGGAGAGATGCAAAGCTGGGGGACTGTGAGTTAATTTGAATCTGGAGGGATCTGGACCAAAGTTCAATAAACCGATTCAGCCTAAATCAGTTAGGTCTGATACTACATTTATCCAGGTTTATCTTAAAGCAGTTTGGTCATTTTGAAAGCAGTTTATGTGCATTGAACTTCTGTTGTGTTACAGATTTGAACCAGTTTCCTATCACTTATACTGGTTTATGTATTGTTTCTGTCCCTAACCTTGGGGGCAACATTGTCCTGGCCCACAGGCTGCCAGCTGGATACCACTAATTTAGAAGTAAATACAAAATTGTCACTGATAAAATTTGTGGATGACCCAATTTTGTATTTACCTCTAAATCAGAATGATGAGGACTTGTCAATCATACAGGGAAGGGATTGGCAACCTTTTGCTGCTGCGGGCTGCTGCTTGTGACTGTTCCTGGCCATGGGCCACAACATTCCACACCCCAGGCAATCAGCAGATGTTGTGGAGGGAATCTGGACTGAGGCAGAGGGTAAATGTCTCACCTGCTGCTCCAGCCACAGTAGAGGGAATAAATTAAATGTGACAGGTGGTAGGAGCCTGAGGATGACTCCTCTGTTGTCCCAACTGCATGTGGTGCCAATTCCCTGACCTTCCATGGGCCACAATAGGCCCATTAGCTGTGACTGCTGATATAGAGCAATCTGGTTGGTTTGTTAAATTTGGCCCGTTTAACAAAAAATGTTTTAATACAGGCACATGGTAAAAAATTAGGAACAAAGAAATTTAGATTATCTGTACAGAATGGGGAACTTCATCCTGGTGCATGGTAATTCTGAAAAGGATCTGGGTGTGATGGTAAGAAAAGCAACTCAAAAAGGCTAATATAATCCTAAACTGCATAAAGAAGAGAACAGTGAGCAGGACTAGGGGTAGTTTTATTTTGTATGTCACACTGGAAAGACCAATACTAGAGTACTGTCTCTATTTCAGATATCCACATTTTAAAATGGACATTAAAAATTGTACCAGGTTCAGAAAAAAGCTACACAAATGAATCAATGACTAAATAAAAAGTCATACAGTGAAAGAGTTAAGTCAATTAAGTTTATCAAGAAGGCAGCCAAGAGGTAATTTGATTACAGTATATAAGTACTGCAAGGAGAAGAAAATAATTCATATTAAGGGCACTTTAGTGTAAAGATAAGAACCAATGGCCAGAAACTCAAGCCAAACAGATTCAAATGAGAAATTAAGCCTATGTTTTTAATAGTGAGTTACTTGCCACTGGACTAAACTACTAAAGGAAATGGTCTGGATGTCGTTCTGAAAAATACATTATTTGCCACAGCAGGACATGCTGCTTTCAAGCTCAAATCATTAGGCTAAGTACTATTGGTCCTTGTTGGCTTTTACTTCTATGATTCTATAAGTATTTTGCACAATTTGTATAGATTCATGCATCTGTTTTCAGCTTTCACTTCTTTGCAAATGTGGTTCTAATATACTCTGAAGAGTCAGTGAAATAATGCTGAGGTACCCACGATGCTTGATAAAACCAAAACAAAAAAGTGGAAGACCCAGAAATAAAGAATACAGAGTGACTGTGAAACAAAAAGTCAACTGGCTACATATAAAAGAAAAGAAACACATGGGCTGGGGGTGCGGGGAGGTGGGGAGAGATGAAATAGAAAAGACGAGACACTCACTTTTGGCCTGAAGCATTTCATATTAAAATCATAAGGTGTGATAGGCCTCAAGCCTGCTTTATAGCTAAGAACACCCCTGCAAGAAACTAATGTGCTGTGTAATGGCCATAACGGCATTAAGGTACCTATAAGGAGAGCTAAAAATATCTCTTATCTTAGAAGTTTTCTGTACTGTGGGAGATGTCACCTTGAAGGTAGGGAGAAAACAGCTATTTGCTGTCTAGAAGAACAAGAAATACATCTTTGCTGAAACTGCAGAGTGGGCACTCTCCAAGGAAGTGTAGTGTAGTTATGGCTTAAGAGCTTTGGAGGTCTGTTACCTCCTCTTCCTAAAGACCTTGCACCTTTTATTTTTAACTGTTTGCCAAAGTGAATATCCTCAATCTCAAGTGGATATTATTTATAACTAACATTGCTTTCAATTCAGGGTCAGGAGTAAGAGCAGGACAGTAAAAGCAATACAATACTGTATAACAATTTGGTCTTGCCCTGAAATGTGTCCTCAGAAGTCCTTGAAAGGGGTTTCATCTTCATATCTGTACAATCATGTCTCTTAGAAGATCATTGCTGTATACCAAATGCTCACAATGAAGGCTTAGATTTGAACAAGCTAGCGATTTGCTATAGACAATTTTAATATAGCCCTGGAAACTGAAAACAATCCTAAACCCTTCATAGGTTACTGGATGAATTACTTGTATTTAGAACATGTTTAAAAATACCTAATATTAAGAAATCAAAGTGAGGTGCCACTCAGATGACTGCTCTCAAATTCCTATATATCATTTTGTGCTATGACAAGTATTGAGAAGCATGTACTTTTTATAGAGCTAGTGTTTTGTGTGTGTGTCATTTTTGGTGTTTTAAATTAACAGTCCTTTCTCCTTAGTCAATTTTTGATGTGACAGGTAATAAGTCTAGGTTAACAGGATCGCAGGTACAGTACACTTGCTTTGTACAGAATTATGGCTATCCATCCTTGAGCTTAGTTTCAGTAGAAACTAAATTTGGAATTAGTTTCACTTTGGTCATCATCACCAATGGAACGTTACTTGAATGTATATTAAATGGCCATGGACTCCTTTAAGGAAAGTGCATTTTTAAAAATCAGTCTGTTAGTGTCCATGTCTTTTCTTTACAACAAAGTAATTATAACATGCACTTAAAATGGATCCATTTCTAGACAAGATTTTTAAGTAAAATCTTAAAAAGTACTTTCATGGCAAAGAAGTTTATAAAACTGTAAAATATAAAAGCATATTCTTATATGAAATAAGATATTTGGTGACCTGAGGTGTTTCTTGAAGAAATCTTTATATAACAAGCAATTTGCTCAAGGTGAAATTTCCTTGCTCAGAAACATATGAGGTTTACTTATTTCCTAAAGGCTCACATTAGCTCTCTGCAACAGTTTAATGAGCTAATGACCTTGCCATAAGCTTCCTCACTGAAAACTGGCATTTACATTTGTATGGATAAATAAAACATGTAATGGGAGAAAAGCTAAAAAGAACCAAGATTATGATTCAAAGAAAAATATCATAGGCTTTATCATCTTTACTGACAATCTTAACCCATGTGTAATGATAATGTCAAGAACAATCTCTGTTAATTTGATCTTTTATTTGAGGCTTGACAACATAGAACTAGTGTAACAGAACGAAATAACAGCTCTACATATTTTAGGACTATAGATCAGAAATGTGACTGCAATTGCTTCTGTTATTAAACAGTGCTGTTGACTAGTCCAACTGTAAAGGAAATCTTTAGTTTCATGTAAGTGTCTGAAGTAGATTGCAAGCAATAGTAACATAATACTGAAGTAAGAAGGTACCCTTGGGCACTAGCATAAACATCTGCTTCTTTCAGCTAACTTGACCTTTTAAGATCCAAAACAAGTTTCTATAAAAATATTATTGACAGGCTTCCAAGTAGGGCATATGTATTAGCATATTAAAAATATTGGATAAAGAAGGATTGAAAGCAAGTGATGTTCAAACATTCTTATTGATCTATATGTATTATATAAGCAGTTGAGGGGAAGGGATATAGGACATAAAAGGGAAGGAATACAGAGGCATTGCAAACTCATTGAGTGCCTGGGCAGAGGGAGTAGAAGGGGGTGGGAGGGTTTGCTGACCACTGTAGACCTGTGATGAGGAAGTTGGGATGCGGGTGAGGGAAAGGAAAGGATTACCTTCCTGAGCTACTGCTGTGGCTGCCACTGCTGCTGCCATAGATGTGTCAACTCCACTCAGGCAGCAGCAGCAGTGTGGCCAGGCTCCCTGGGGGCCAACTCTGGTGCCCTGTTATCTCCCTCTCTTCCCTCCAGCACATATATATTGAGTGAATGGCTATGTCTGCTCTGGAAAAAGCAGACTCCTCAGGAGATGGGAGGAGTACCATTCCACTCAGTCCTCTCATCTCCCTCCCCCAGATACACACTGCTTGGTATGGAGCTGCCCTGCCTGGCTCCTGTGGCTCTTATGCATGGGCAGGGGCAGCACAGTGCTACCTGGGGGAGAGGGGGTAATCTTGGTGCCCTCTCTTAGTTCGCACCAGGACCAGTGCCCCACTCAACCTGCCCACACCCTACTGAATAGGAGGGAAGAAAAGTGGAAGATAGGAAAGCAAGAAAATGAAGCCAGGTGGGATCCTTAACTAATCCTCTAGCAAGTAAATATGGATAACTAAAGAAAAATATGGTAATTATGCATACAGTGGGCTTCATTATATACAGTAGAGTACACACAGCTGTCAGCAAATTTTGGGAATTCCCATATTCATTTTCAGGAAGTCTATTTGCACTTTGTCCTCATGAGACATAACATCAGTCAAACTTGACATGCTTAAGTAAGAGACTGCTTAAGAAAACAACATGAAAATGCTCACTCCTGAGGCATTACAAGGATGGAGGTGGTAGCAACAACTTCCAGATGTAGCTGTGTTGCTGGTATTGTTGTGTGGCTGCTAGTACTTTTCCTTCCCTACAACCACTGCCAGGGCTGCTGCCTCAGTCACCTTACCTTAGTTACAATATTGCCTGACTCTATTAAAACAAAATTAATATTTATTACATTTATAGAGTTAATGAAAAGTGCTGAATTGGCAAACCTTGTGCCCGAAGTCTTCCACTTAGCCATGGAAGAGGTAGACAGGCTTCAATATGCTGCCTAATATATTTGTTCCACTTGGTCAGAACCACTTCTTGGGAATCGATGCTTGCACTGACTTGTTTCTCTCTCAGCTTAGACAGCCAATAAAGATACTACTTAATGCTAAATATTGTAGTTTTTATGATGGGGATGCTATTGGGAACAAAACTATCAATTGATGCATTTCACAAAAACAATAAGATGGGAAAAAATTGGTCCTAATTAACTTGTTCTCTCTATGGATCAAAAACCATTAGACAAGATTTTTAAGATTATATTTTAATTTGGTGGGGCACCGAGTCTCATTATGGAAGGATTTATAAACACTGGGTGCTTGTCAAGAGTGACATCAACATACACTTTTAAAGAAATCTTGGTATTTTAAGAGACCAATACATTGCTTTGCCTTGGACCTAAATATATCATAGAGGTAATGGTAATAAAGATCAGATCAATCAGATCTCAAATGATACATTTGAGAGTAAATTATCTTCTAAACTATTCCCCTTAGTGATCCTTGATTTAAACCACCCATCTCTTTAATAAGACTTCCTCTCAAATATTTTATAGTGTTTTTACATTCTGCCCATTTCCCTCCTTGTTTTATTTTTATAGCTATAGATCATTCTGTCTAAAACATGTGTACAAATTTCTTCATTGTATCATGCCTTTTATTTGTATTGCTTCCCTTAGGGGCGAAGAGCATGCCTTTTTTATTGTTGCTTCTATTGCCATTATGTTTCCTTTTCTTCCTTTTTAACAAATTTGCTCAGATTCTGAACCAGAAACGTCTTATGCTTGAAGTATACTGTGTCATGTTCAGTATTCAAACTCAGGTGATACCTGCCAGAAAAGTGGACTGCTACCTCTCTCAAGTTACCATATTATGCTTCAGAATCTTACGTTTTCATTGGGAATTTTTGTTCTTAGTTCTTGGTATTGTAAGGATAACCATCACAAAGTGGAGTGAACATAGCTGAGGCAGTAGCATCTGCCTAATCCTGCAGAGAGACCAAAACAGTAGCTTTGTGAAGTGAAAGCACTGCCTGTTTATCCAAGTAAGGTGCTGACTCTAAATGTTCATAGTCATTTAAAGGTTACTATAATTAACTACTTGCTGATAAATGCATGTCAGAAAAGAAAGGAGAGAAAATTCTGTGCCATCTATTCTGTGCCATGGGCTGGTGGCCCTTGAGAGGTACCATTGCTTCTTCCTCCATTCAAAAACGCATGGCATAGCAGGATAACTGAAGCTTACCAAAGGGAGAGCCAAGTTCAAGGAACGCAGTGGTGTCATGTAGAACATGTATGGTAATATTTCAAATATATTATTATTAATACTGTTACTAGTTGTGAGAAGGCCCCCATTGTGCTGGATACCCCATACAACACTCAGAACAAAGAGACACCTAAGAGGTTATAGTCTAATTAAAAACAAGGCAAAACAGATGGTTAGGGAAAGGATGGGGAATTATAAGGAAATAATGAAAAAAATATTGAGCAGTGTAGTAGTTAGTAATTTCAGCACCGCACTGACATAGCTATGGTCACGTCTTTTGTAGGCATCAAGCCAATGGGTGGTGTTGAGGCATGTTTTGAAGGTAGGTAATAAAATAGCTGTGGGTGGCACCTCATTTTAACATCTCAAGTACAGAGCAGTGTGGATGGAGTTTGGTCTGTGGGCTGACTTTGGAAAAATGCTCCTTACTCTACTTGGGTTTTTCCCAATCTAACCTCTGAGAAGCTTAGGTAGAACAGAAAGATATAGATCTGAACTCCCCTCAGTTACATCCTTATAACCAGCTCTGTTCTTTGGCTGTTCTCTAGCTTTCTCTCTAGGATCTCTACTGGCTACCAGGAAAATTATTTGTTTTTCTATGAATCCTTACGAATAGATCCTGGCACACGTGGCAAGATTCCTATTTTCTCCAGGGAAAGAGGGAAATAAGGTTAATCCCATTCTTTTTAGGAGAGAACATCTGTGAACTTCTGGCTCTTAATAAAGTAGTTAATAAAGTAGGAAGTAATAGATTTGTTACAAATCAGTTTATATGATTATGTAGATTTTTTGGCTGGCATCAAAAGAAGAAAAACAGGAGGCCACAACCGTGATTTAACTAGGCTGTAACTTTTCATGTCTGGGGCACTTTCTGGTAGCTATTGACCCCAGTAAACTTCCCTCAGTAACCCATACCACCAGTTGGTAAACTCCAAGAACCCTGCTCCTCATGTCTAAACTGATTTGTATATCACTGCTACGACCTGCCACCTTGCCTTGAAGGGTGGTTGCGAATAAAGACAAAAGGGTAACGGGGTTAATGTATCTCTCCCTTTCCTACATTTCAGCAACCTCAGTCCCAATCCTTACTTTCTATAAAGGATGACCCTACCCAAATTCCTGATTTCAATTTTGTGTTAACTGACTAGACAAAAATACAGTATCCCAAAGGCCCTACTGAACCAGTAGCTATACTGGGTAACTGATAATTTGTGAGTACAATCTCACCTGTTAATCAGGTCCCTGATTTTCTGGGCTAGGGACAGACATTACACATAAACCAGTTGAAGTGATCAGAAACTGGTTTAAACTTGTAACAGAACAGATGTTCAGTGCATATAAACCAATTTGAAAATGGCTGAAACCAGTTGGAGATAAACCTGGTTGAATATAGTATCAGACTTAACTGATCTGGGTCAAACTGGTTTATGTAATGTCTGTCCCAGACCCCTTGCTGGTTTAAGATAAATCAGACTCCCCCAGCATCCCAGCATGCTCTCTGGGCTGGATGGGGCTCCCTTCTCCACAGCAGGGCTGGACCCTCCCCTCTGCTCTCTGATTGCAGCTCCAGTAAGACTGTGGGCTGCCCCCACCCTCTCCCCACTCCCTGCTAAGCAGGAATTCCCCCCTCCCCTCTGCCTTCTGGAGAGGTGTCTGTGTATTATCTAGCAGACCACATGCTGGCTACAGTCCATGCAGAATCAACAAGTAGAATCAACAGGCAGCATCAACAGGTAGCTGGTAATGTCCCTCTGTTGTTTTCTTAATTGGGGTGATAAACACTGAGTTAGGGGTGATAAACACTGTTATCAGATCCTTGCTGGGCTAATCAGAGCATCCTGCTGGGGCCCAGCCATGCCCTGCCCTCCCCACCTCCCCCCAGCTCAGTGCTGTTCAAGGAAAGGGAGGGCTTCTCTAGTGCCCCCCAGCTTCTAGCCTGAGCCACTGCAGGCATGTGCTGGCATTTCTGGGATGCGTATGCAGTTACAAAGTGATTCAGCCTAGGCAGGTTAGAGTAACCTGCAAAGATTGAATCAATTCAGGCTCAGGCTTTTTGAAGGTCTGTCCCTAGCCCTGGGAAGAAGATAAAAAACACCTCCCCGGCCAATCCAATTGTGAGGAAATAAAATTATTCCCCAGAAGCTGACTAGTGTGATGCCCATAGCAACATTTGGTCCTATGTAAATCCCAGATGGAGAGCCATTGCCCCTGAGCATAGAATGTGCAGATAGCAGAACAAGCTTATAAACCTCCCCTTTGGTATACGGGAGTCAATGAGCATCCTTCTGGCCAAAATCTAGAAAGAGGCTGAGTATCTATGAAGAGTAGCTGAGAAGAGGAAAGATAATCTTATAGAGGGCCAAGCCTTTTTTCCCTGCTGGCCAAAACAAAATTCCACCCCCCCCAATACACTGATGCTAGAGGTGAGAGTTGTGGGTGGAGGATTCTTTGCTTCTTTTGATTCTTCAGCTATATTAGTGAATACTATACAGTAATATCACAATTATTGAGTGCACTTGTTGGCTCAATTACCATTAATAATGTTAAACTGAATGTATAAGCAACTCAAACTTGAAAAAAAAGCTGGTTGTCAGTTGTGATGTCGTTTTTAGACATTGTGTATTCCTAAGTCTATTTACTGAATTAGTCTGTCTAACAAAATATTTTCCCAGGTCTAGCATTGGCTTGGAAGATTTATCTCCACAAAATAAACAAAACTGATGTCCGAAACATTACTGAGATGCTTTTAATGTTTTAATATATTATCCATAATGGCATGAAATCTTTTTATTGGTCTATGTTCTGCTTTGTGACTCCTTTTAGGTTAGTCTTTGTGATAATATTTTGTCTCCATTCTCATCATTACCTTATACTTCTGTGCATTAAACTGCAAGGGCAATTTATCAGTCCATAAACTAAATCTATTTAAAAAATTAATTAATTTGTTCTGCTTCTTTCTATTTTCTCACCACCATAATTCTGTATTGCCATTAAATTTAGACAGCTTTTAAATTACACACAGCTCATGCTTGCATTTGCAGTGTATACACAAGTGATTCCTGTTTGTCACCTCTGTTCATTTTCTTCTATTCTGTTTAACTGCTATTATCTTTCATGACTTGAAGCTAGTTTTGTATTAGGTTAATTAGCTTTTTCCCCAACCCAAATGATATTTCCTGACTGTTTGGTCAAAATGTTGACATCCCAGTTCCTCCATTAGTCCTAAACCTAGTATCCTCAACTCTGCCTCCAGCTGAATGAGCTGCATGAGTAAATTCACACACACAGTCACTTATGTCTGGAAAGTATTGCATGTTATCACGTTAGACACTAAATAAGAAGTGATCCAAGTGAGGCTATATGCTGCACATATAGACAGTAACAGACAGTCCTTATTTCTATTAACTATATTGAAGAAAGAGGCGGTCAAACATGTAGCCTATGAGCAGAATCCAGGTGTGTGATGCACTTCTGAAGTTCACATGATTTATAGATTTTGAAGAATCTCATCTTTAAACTAAAAAGGGGGGATAAAGAGAAAGAGAAAAAAGAGGCATTATTGTTTCTATTGTCTAAATGTAGAACTGAGGCACAGAGATTTTTGCTGAGTTCAGCAAAACAATTAAGCACATGGCTATTTTTAAATTCACAATCCCATTTACATTCAGCAAGGCACACAAGAATATCCCATTGAAACTGATGGGGCTATGCGCTAGGGCTGTGCGAAACAGCACTATTTTGTTTCAACTTCTGTTTCCCCATTTCAGTGAGATGGTGTTTCATTTTGAGTTTCATTTCATTTAGAAAGCACTGTTCCATTTCATTTCGTCGAAACTGTTTTGCTGTTTCAATGCTGTTTCAACATTTCACCCATTGGCTATAATAGAGAAGCACAAAACTGCCTATAACTTTGTCATTTATTGCCTGATTTGGCTGAAACTTGCAGAGATGGTAGCCCCTTCTGCAGCCATGAAGTCTGCTAGGTTTCATGGAGATAGCTGCAGGGGTTTCTGGGAAACTGTACATCAAACTCTTGAAAGCAAAACTCATGTCATGTGTGTGTTAAGGCACAGCAGGGTGAAAGCAGCAGGCATGGTAGCCTTGCTGAGGCCATGAAGCCTGCCAGCTTTCTCCTACAGACTTAGCCCAGTCCACCACTTTAAAGACAACAGGTAAAATAATAAATTAGTGAGCAGCAGCACAGTAGCACCATTAGCATCTCAGGCAGCCAAGCTGTGACAGAGCCTTTCTTTCCTCTTCTGCAGGAGCTTCTTCTCCAGCAGCTGCCAGAAAACTCTCTCTGCCAGCCCCAGGCCTGGTTTAGGTCAACTGGAAGCCTCATCCCTGCTAGTTGTAGGAAAGAGGTTGTGTAACAGTTTGGGAGGAGGGGGAGAACTTACACCTCTCCCTCTCCCCCCTCTTCCACCCCTCCCTGAAGGCTTGCCAGCTGCCTTTTCACCATGCTTCATGGTGTGTTTCATAGTGTCTCATCTTTAAAAATATATATAAATATATATGTGCCTTCCTATATAAATTCTGTTATAATATTCAAGATATAAATGTATAAAAATAAATAAATGCATGTGCCTTCCTACATAAATTCTGTATTATAATATCTAATATAATTATGAAATTAAAAAGAATAAATCAATGAATATAATAATTAAATTAAAGGGTCTAGAAAGAAAGCAAAAGACATTTCAGAATCCCACTTGCTAGGCTAGCAAGTAGGAAATCAAATCAATGGTAGTAGTAGCCTTTCTTATCTAACGCTCCTGAACTTCTGGAAGGTAGCTCAGTAACTGTCAGCCCCCAAGGTAGAAAGCAGGCCAGTTCAAACAATGCTGCCTTCTATGCTGTTTTTCCATCCCTCCCCCAGAGCACTGGGATTGGAAGGGACCTCAGGAAAGGGTGACAGCCACTGACCAGCTACATAGTCAATATCAGAGCAGTCCTTCCCCCCTCTTCCCCCTACTTTCTGTTTCCCTGCAGGCAAACCCAGCTTCAGCTTCGAAACTCGAAATGTTTCCAAACTTTCAAAACATTTCAACTGCCCTCATTTCATTTCGAGGATGTTTTGAAGCTCTTCATTTTGTTTCAATTTCACTGCTTTGAACTCGAAACTAGTCGAAACTAGTCGAAATAGCCTTGAAATGAAACAGCCGGCAAAATTTCACACAGCTCTACTATGCACATGCTTTATTGTTTTGGCAAGATCTAAACTATAGACTCTTGCATGATTAGGAATGCAGGACAATAGGAACACAGGAGTGAAAGGACCCTTGTGGGCTCTCATGTCCAGTTCTCTACTCATCTAAACATTTGTCCAAAAGGGTACACAAAACTGTGCAGTTCAACGACTCTTACATACCACAAAGTTCCCTGTAAAAAACAAGACTGTAATATACCACAGACAAAGTGCAGGGGATTTAAGAGGGCTGCCAGTGCCCAGCCACTGTAAATGCTACACCCTGGGGAATTAAGCAATTATGCTGCCACGCAAGTTTATGCATAGAATATAAGACTGTGTATAACTGCATAATTTTGCATAATTTAACCGAAGTGGGCTCTGTGCCTCCACCTCCACAGGGCTCTCGGCACTCCAGTTGAGAGCCCCATGTGGAGGCACTGAGTGCAGTGGCACACAACTGGAGAGCTCGTCAGTGTGATAGGGAATTCCTGCCTGCAGAAGGGGGGCAGGCATAGGGTTTGTGTGTGGGTGTGCCCCCCCACCACATTCCCTGTTTTAGCCAGTGGCAGCAGCAGGCAGCAGGCCCTCGAGGTGCTCATGGCCATGGCAGGCAGAGCCCCCCAGTGGCACGCGGCTCCACCTGAGTCCCAGGGGCTGCACGTGATGGCATGGAGCCAGCCCAACTGGCCCCTGTCACACACCTTTAACCCACACCAGGCTGGCTCCATGCCAGCATGTGAGGCTTGAGGCACTGCAGGCAAGAGCCGCGCACCATCAGGCTGGGCTGGCATGGCTCCAGTGGGAAGCCTCACATGGAGGCATGGAGCCTGCCCAGCCCAATGGCATACAACTCCCCACGGCTCCCAGTCTGCATACCATTGGACCAGGTGGGCTTCGCGCCTCCATGTGGTGCTTCTGCTGCAGTGGTGGAAGCCCTATGTGGAGGCACGGAGCCAGCCTGGCCTGGCCCGGTGGTGTGCAGCTCCCACCTTCAGTGCCACGAGCCTCATGTGCTGGCACAGAGCCAGCTTGGTCTGGTTTGAAGGTGTGCACCAGCGGGCCAGGTCAGGCAGGCCTGCTCCATGCTACCACAAGCAGCCTCCGGGACTCAGCACATAATTTTGAATTTTCTGCACATAATTGTCTGGGATGTAAAAAGCAAATTGTTAATATACGCTGGGATGTTCCTAGGAAGGGGACCAGGGCTTTTACTACTGAAGAAGGAAAGGGAACCCCACCCCCCCAAAACCCTCCTTGGTCCTTGCCAATCTATTCTGGAGAAAATTCCCTTCCTGATCACTTACTGCTTTGCTGAATTATTCGTTTGCATACCTTTAAGGACTTTGCTGAAACAGGACTCAGTTCATTTGTTCAACATTAATGTCTATGGTAGAGAATCCCATTTTCTACTGCCTTAACCATTTCCTCTTTAACATGGGCATTACATCTGTAATACAGATCCGTACCTATTTTCTTACGTAAGTGAGATTCATGCATAGAAATTCTGTAATTTGCATGTAAAATGATTGTGGAAAGATAAAAGCATACAAAATGCTATGTAGAGAAATGCAAAGTACATTTTAAAATATACAATCTCTTGTACAAAAGTTGGAGAAAGTGTGCCACTTTTTCGCCTCTGTTTATGAATTCTGTATAGAAACTATGGTAGCTGTTTCTTACTAGGTGATATATTAGTAGTTTTACAAACTTACTTTTTCTATTCAGTGTCTCTATTTCTCCAGTGTCTTCCCTATGGGTCCTAAGATTTTTATATGTCCTTCTTAGTTCCTTTCTTAAATATTGGTACTTTTTGCCCTTAGTGTGCTATTAAGCTTTGCTAGCAGTCTTCCCATTTCTCTTACTGCTTCCTGAAAAACTGTAAAATGTAATTCCTCTGAGTCTGGAGCTTTTGCTGCTTTGTATAGTTCTAATTGCCTAATTACCTTTTGGTGCACAATGGAGAGAATTTTAACATTCCACTTTCTCCTCCCCGAAGTATAAATCAGTCTCTTGGATATCTGTTTCAGGCTCTTCTTCGAATATTGAAGGAACAAATATATTTAGGCTCTCAGTCACCTTCCCAGTCTCTAACTTTTCACTTTTGCTCCTGAATAACCTGTTCTTTTTCTCTGTTTGCTCTCTAGAACCGTATGAGTAAAAAAAAAAAAGTCTTACTGTATAGCTTGGCTTATCTTGCTATGTTTATTTTATTAGCTCCTTTAGTCTTCCTTATTAATTTTTTACACACTTTAATGTTTATCCATATACTTTTCATTGTCTTTTTCCCCCTGGGCCCTTAGCTGTTCAATAGGGCATATCTTTTCTCTAAACATACTCTACTTTGGCTTATTTATCTCCATACCCCATTTTATTCCTGGTGTATTTCTACTGAGTAGCATTCTTTTGTATGCATCATTTGTCTTTACTAAGTGCATCCTGAACCTTTCTGTTTGCCTTTCAAAGTTTTTGTTTTTCTATTTGAACTTTCATTTTTATTTTAATTACAAATATAACAAGATTACCTCCATTTCTCAAATACTGTTTACTTTTATGCCTTCCAAAATACCATCTATATTACTTCACACCAAGTAAACCATTGCTGTCTCATTTGTTTGTGGAGTTACATATTGAACTTGAATGCTATTTGGTGTTACATTTGTGCATCTACTGTACTTTCAATCTCATTACCACACTTAATGTACTTCAGGCTTTGCCTAGGTAGTAAAAAAATCTCCCTTTTCTTATTACCACTTTGGCCTTTTTATACTTTTCTTTTATTTGCTCAATCAGTTTATAGTCTAGTTGTCCTTTCTTTTTGAAGCAATGTATAACACGTTTCTGTAACTACAATAGTTTGTTCCTTGAAGCACCTACAGTCTCAGTTCATACAAACTTTACCCCATAATATGTTTCACCTTGACCCTAGCAATTAATACAGAGACATATTAATATGTAGATGCAGTAAAGATATGTGTAATTAATGAAATGTCTATATTGTACCATTATACCAAACTAATTATTCTTTTTCTTTCTGGAGAAATTGTATGTATAAAATAATACTTAGTGTGTATAAAATGCAGTGTTTTGCACCCATGAGATAAATACACCTCGTTATACAATAAAACTTGGTTTTACACAGCATCCATTTTGCAATTAATCACTTTGGTTGCAAGGTAGGAATTGAGCTTCTGATAGCCATTTGGAAAGTTCCACTTCAAATGCTTTCAAGAGGGGTGGAAGAGACCTAAATCTGTACTGAATTTTGTACACAGTCATGTATAAATAGAATAAGAAAAAACTACCTAAAGAAAGAGTAGCCTACTGTTAGAAAAAATGTGGTGGCATTTCAAGACTCATAAATGCATGTAGTGTTAATTTGTTCAGTGGTTCATAAGCAGTGGTTTGGGAAACAGTTTCTTCTGTGAGCAGTGGGGGACATTCTGACACTTTCCAGTAACTGTTGGAAAAAAATGTTTTAAAAAATAAGATCAGAATTGTACTTCACTTTACATGTCCAACTTATGATTTTCCAGCCGTGTATCTGCAATTTTTGGCCATTATATACAGAAAGTGTGTGATCCTAATTCCTGTGCAATGTAGATGAACAAGCACAGAAGTGCAGTAGGTTGAATACTATTTAGGCAGGTTTGTGACTCCATACATACGATACTAGATGACTGTAGGCCACACAATTGTACCCTGCAACAGTCCACAACTAATGGGTGTTAGATGGAGGAAGAGGACAACAAAGATTCATTTCATATAACACTTAGGGTATCTTTTTATTCTTTTTCTGGACTCTTAGGCATCCAGATTTGGTTGTCTTCATAGCATTTTTTGGACTTAGACAGAAGTTGTTATTTTATTGTGTGCGTGTTAACTTATGCACCAGGATGGCTATGTACATGCCCAGACTGGTGATACGTTCTGGAGGCAAGATCAAAGGAAGACCCTCCTATATTTTCTCTCCCAAATAGCTGGATAGCTAGGACACTCACCTATGAAGCTGGAGATTCTAAGTTTTAGGCCAGCCTCACTCAGAGTGGAAGTGAACCTGGATTTCTCTGACTTCCTAGCTCAGCGCTCAAACCCCTGTACTAAGGCCAGCCATTAACCAGCCTCTTATTGAGGACTCCTTTTGAATCTCTCCACTTTGGCAGCCATGAACAAGATTGCTGAAAGAGAGATTTGGGGCCAGGAGGAAGAAAGCAAGTCAGGGATATATGTCTTAGTGAGTGACTACTAACCGGCAAGGGAGGTGACCCTGGGGTCTAGCCAGACCCCTCACTTACAGTGAAGCAGAGGATTCCCCGGGCACTGCCTGCCATTCATTTTTTCCAAGGACTATGGATAGTGACTCAGCTACAAAAGGAGCTCCAGAAAAGGCACTGAGTAATAGCTGACCTGTGGTGTGGTGGTTATGGTGCTGTGCAGCAGTGTGAGAGAGCCCTTAGGTCCAGGGCCAGATTAACACATAGGCAAACTACTCACGTGCCTAGGGCCTTAAGTGAAGAAGAAGCCCAGTTTTGCTTATTTTACATATTATAATGATTGAAGTGAAAAAAAATAATGTAAAAATTTCATCTTCAGCTGGAGGCCCCCGAGCTTGTTTGCCTAGGGCCCACTAAAGGCCTGGCCCTGCTCAGGTCGGTCCCCACACCTGTCTCTTGCCAAGGACCTCCAACATTCTAGCTGAGTGTCCTAACCACTCAGCCATGGGAACAAAACAGGGAAACACATACAAGTGCCTTCTCCTAATTCTGAGTCCAAGTTCAGTAGTCATAGCCTCTGGGACCTCTATGCATCCACAAGGACCATGTGTACAGACCCTGGCTGCTACTGCACATGATCAATTGGTGCAACTCTGCAGATAGCTGTCTAGGTATGTATGGCGTGCGTGAGCACAATAAAATGACAACCTATGTGAAAGTGTTTTTTGGGACTTATCTGCCCCCAAATTCCATGAGAATGACCCGATAGGATTCCTAAGCATCCAAATGAGAATAGAATCCCATCCCTACCATCCTTCTTTCTTGGATGACCTAGTAGGATCACTGTTTTTGGTTATATATACTTAAGCAGCTACCCCAGTAATGAGACACGGAGATGATATATTACCTTCCCAAATGTGTAAATGTGTATCTTTTGACCATCTGGCCCCCAAATATGCCTAGATTAACTATTGTCTCTAAGCTTCTGTGATGCATTTTCAGCTGAGACAAGTTATTTCTTTCTCTGCTCTGTGGGTCCACTGATCACATGTTAAATATTTGTTTTGCCTACCTAGCACTTGTTTTTTTGCACAGAATGAGATTCTTCTGTCTCTTCCTAGGTGGCAATCCAAAAATGCTGATATTCCTATTTATAACATTCTCTTATAATTTTTCCCCAAATGCTACAATATCTTGCCATGATCTGACAACTCTGAACCAGTATTTGAAATCAAGCCAGTTTAATATATGAGTTCCTTTTTAAGCACATTTTTGTTATCTCTGAATACTTACTATATCACATTTTATTTTTAACACCAGGAAAGGTCAGTTGATATACTGTTTATTGTCAATTTATTTTTAGCCTAGTTTGTAATTGCTTATGGATCAGTATCTTTGATACTGGCACTTTGGATTTAAATTTTAAGTGCTTGATAATTAGAAAGAATTCAACACATCTGTTAATATTTTTGTGTACAGTTTGCCAAACCTCACTTTTTTGGCATTAGGATATTTCTGAGAGTTTATTGCTGTAGTACTAACCTTTTTTGTTGCTAAGTGTTTACTGATGTAACAGACCATGCGCCATGCAGGTGTTTGGATGAGAGAAGCAGACAATAATTTCAAGAGACTTTTAGAGACATCCACTTTTAATCTAGGGAATTATAAATGCTTCTGCAGAGCTGCTTTGTGGGCTCAGTGTAATGTGTACTTATGCAACTGGATTGTGCATTTGTTAAATGTGCAATAGGAACTTGAATAACTATTACTGTAGGAAATATGTAGCTCCATTTTGAAAAGCTGGCAAGCTGTGGTATTCCTTTAGCATGAAATTTTGAAATGTGGTTATGTTAAGAAAAGTCACCAAAATGACATGATGGTGTTATTGCCCCTCAACAGCTTCCCTAACAAGTTTGTTCAGTTAACAGATGAAAACAGAAGTCAGATCTTGAATGGAGACTCTCTTTGAAGTCAATAGAGCTTTGTGTGTATGTACCAGGCCCAGGATTTCATTTTTAACTGCCAACACTGGAAATTTCACCATAATATTCCAGATAAATGTCAAACCATTTGCTTCTTTCATAGCTACTGAGCGTAAGTATCCTTCAATAATGCTGGCAATGCTGTTGTTTAGAGCTGGTTTAATATTTCATTCTGAATGAATTACCTGATGGATTTAGCCCTTTTTCTGCACCGGTTTTTCTGGTTGGTGAATTCTCTGTGTATGAATCCCAAATCTCTGTTGATGAAAATATTAGCAAACAATTGACAAATAAGTCATGCAGAAAAAGTCTATGGTTTGGTTGTGAATGGTTTGACTTGTTGTTATTCTTTTGTTGTGGTGTATTAGATCATGCAAATCACGTTATTGTTTTTTACCCCTAGCACTTTGGAAACAATAGAATAATAATAGAAACAAATAAAGAATAAGTCATGTTTGGTACACATTTTGCATGTATAATAATTTGTGCTAAACTTCATGAATCTTTTGGGAATTATGAACAACACTTTGATCCCCAAAAAGAGATCTTTATTTATTAAAGTATGATTGAAGCATTTTTAAATCTCTGGAACTTCTCTAGTTTATGCTAGCTAAGAACCTGGTTTATAAGGTCTTTCTTCTGTCAACAAGCAAAGTGACCCCGCCAGATTATTGCACCAAAGTATTAAGTAATACAACCATTTGTAAATAGTGATGCGGTGGCGGAGTGTAACAGCAATTTGACCCACCATACGAGCGGTGCATGATCGCAATGTGAAGCAGAGCGTGATCACCTGTGGTCTAGCCAGTCAAAGACCACCTAATGGGCATGGCTGGCTGGCCAGCATGTCCATGGGTTCCAGAATGTACCATCAGGAGAGCCTTCTGATTGGAGTGGTTTAACTTTAAGCCATTTAAAGTGTGCTTAAAATTAGTTTCAGGTGTTAATGTGCTTTCATTACACTAAGTATAGGCTGGTACTATTTTATTTCACGTTCATGAGTGGTAACTTTAGTTAAATATAATTTTCACAAAGTAACACCCAATCTACTACTTAAAAATGTCTTAATAGCCATACATACCATGTTAGAAGCCATAGCAACCACATCATAACTTATCCATTGCTTTTTGTGAAGCCTGGGAGGCTGTACACATCTGACTTAAAATAACTGTCCGTAGCTTGAATGCTCATTTTAGATGTTGAATCCTCTTTCCCTCTGGATAACAGGGAGGAAAAGCATGTAATAAGAAGTTCAGATACTGGCCAGAAAGTGTATGATATCCATATGGATAAAAAGTGAGGAAAAAGTGTACACAAAATGGATATATCTTGAAAAGGTATATCTTGAAAAGAAAGAAGAAAAGCATAGTACATGCATATTTTTTTTGTCTTACTAGGTGCACAGTCTTTTGTACTCGTGATCCATAAATCTAATTACATGAACAATTTTGCTGCAAGGCAAACTACCTCTAATCTTATAGCACACGGATAGCCAGTTTCTGAATCCTTCTAGCTACAAACTGTACTTCTGACATAGCTGAGAACTACAGTTCAGAAAACCTGAGTTTTCTCATGCTTCAGAAACAATAATATGTGCATAGTGCCCCATCTCAAATAATAATTTGTGATTTGATGACTTTCTTCAGGAGCTGTGTTTAAACTCAGCCATACACCTAAGATGAGCCAACAGTTGCAAAAAGAGCCAACATCATCCTGTGTCCAGTGTGGGCCCTCCATTTTGAAAAGTATGTGGGTAGTTTGGGAAGAGTCCAGTGCAGGGAGCCACGGACTAGAAGCAATCATCTCAATCTGAAGCAGGGGAAATTTAGGTTGGAAATTAAGAGGAACCTTCTGACTACGAGAGTGGTCAGGCACTGGAACAGGTTACCTGAAGAAGTGGTGGATACTCCATGCTTGGAAACTTTCTGAAGTAGGTTAGATAGACATTTAACTAGATGGTTCAGTCAGGGATGATCCTACCTCAAACAGGTCTGGAGTAGATGAACTTGTGAGGTCCCTTTCAGCCCTACTTTTCTACGATTCTGTGAACTTTCTGGAAGTCACCTGTGGTTCACAAGCCTTAGTTTGGCAATCCTAATTACAGCATGTAGTTACTATGCATTTAATAGCATGTATAAATGCACCCAGTCTGTGGGTGCATTTATACATGCTATTAAAGTGATGCAGTAAACTCTGCTGGAGTCATCTGCTCCCGGGTGCAGCATCTGCACATGTGCCCAGGGCTGCAGCAGCCTGAGCTGGGGTGGAGCAACCCTGGGCTAACAAGGAACCTGGGGGATCAGACCCATGCTCCAGGTGGTGGCAGTGGGTGCTGGAAAGAGTGACTAGAGCACAAGGGTGCTAAAGTGCAGAGCTAGAGAGCAGGCAGCCCCTGTCACCAATTTACATGTGCATTTCAGTGCACATAATTACTCTGTCATAGGATAGTACTGTACTTGACAGTACTTTCCTACAGTGGAGTTAATTAATTTACTATGCCCTAATACCATGTCATGTGTAGACAGCTAATTAGTCAACTCTGCAGTAAAGCGCACATGTAGATATACCCTGTGTGTATACTGTTATCCTACAATAAATGTGATATAGCTTACTCAGCTTTCACTGAGGGATAAATTACAGTGCATTTAACACAGGGTAATACTGGACACACGGGCAATTACCTTGGAGGAGCTGATACACTATATATTCATACTCTTACTAATTTTGTGGTAATTTGTATGGTTGTACCTTAGTTTGGTATTATGATGGTTTCCTGGTAACTTCTGGGCTTTACCAAAACAGTGAGAATTGCAAATGATAAAACTTTGAATGTGGCAGTACCTTATTTGAAACTGGAACTGTGATAGTTACTTAAACTAATAACACTACTTACAGTTAGGGAAATTACAGTGTGAATTACTGAATGCTAATTAGTGAATAATAATAATTCAACATTTGCAATTGAAAAACTGAAGTATCTAACACATAGCAAAAAAAATCTAACACATCATTTTTAATAGATATCCAAATTTTCACTGTCATCTTGCAACACATGCACATACAGTTAGAGCCACAAATAGATCTGCTATGCCTAAAGAGGGATTTAGGTGAAAATAAGGCTCTTAAGTCCAAAATAGAGATCCTGAAAGCCCTTGCTCAGCTCTACACTAAACTCCATGGATGCATCACTCTTTGACATTAAAAGTAGAAAAGAAATTGAGATTCATTGAGCTAGAGAGAGAAAAACTGAGCAAGGGAGGGGGGAGTGTTGGGGGGGGGGTGTTAATTTAACCCAGACCTTGCCTATTCTATGTGCGTGTTATAACCAATAAGAAATTTTATACAAGAGTTTGGCCTTGCTTTCTTCATCTGATTTTTGAAAGAAAGCAACAACCGCTCTATTTGTTTTTTGAAAGAAAGGTTGCAGATATCTACTGTCAGGAACTGGGTTCTGACTTATGTATCTTAAACAGGCAGAAGTGCCTCTTTTGTGTCCTGTTTAAGCCATTGTGGCCCTAGAAAGGGGTATTTTGAACATGCTCCTGTTCTCACTGTTTGCTCTCAATTATCTCTAGGGCTGCCCCATCAGCATTCTGATTGTTTTGTAGACTGTTATAAGACACCTCTCCCCATGGATAGGCACCTAAAAGCCGGCTCTGGATTCTATTTTGAGGAACAGGAAGCTAAAAGTTCAGCACTGCAGTGCTCAGTACTGCACCACCCAAAAGTCCCCTCTTACTTGTAATGGTTATTTTACAAGTACTCATAATGACCAATGCTATGTTGCCCCTCTAGACACATTAAAGACTGGGGAAAGGGACGTGGTTAGATGGCCTTTGAATTCCAATCATTTTCAAATATCAGAATACTTCTTTTAGCCATGGGAAGTTAGGAATAATAGTAGTAATAGCTAGACCACTCCCCAAATTGGCCTCGGGGTTTGATGGCCAAGAAAATGAGTAAAGTCATCTTTGCTCTTTCTCCTGCAATCCTATGCGAAGTGCAGGTGGGTTAACCTATTAGATATGGTCACTTCTAAGCTTTTTTCCTTCTTCAAGTTATCAGTGCATAGCAAATAAGTAGCAATACCTGATGGATGTCCATGTTGACTAATTCCTGGCTGTCTGGCCCCTAAAGATAAATGTCTGCAGAGTCTGTATCAAGATAGTCTCCACTGTCTGGCTTGAAATAAACATGAAGGTTTCAGCTTTCAATTTTAATGCTACAGATAGATTCCCTTTAAGTCGATAGGAGATGGAGATGCTTGGCAATTTTAATGATGAGGCACAAATTTAGGTCACTAATGAATGCTTTTATTTGCTTGTATAGCACTGTATTACTTAGAAACACATCATAATTAGCTCAGTCACAGGATATATTGGACAGACGAAATACAGCAAAATAAAAATCTCTAGGAAAAAATATAGGACTGGATTAATTTGTAAGTATGCTATGTAAAAATGCATTACATATGAAAAGATTATATTTAAAGACTGTTAAGGTTGCAAAGTTAAATGTGTTCCATGTGTTGGGAAATGTAACTCTAGGAACCTGCAAAGTCTTTGCCTGTAAGGGCAGGAAACAACAGTCAAGATCTCAGCCAACAGTAGGGTGAAAACTGAGGCTTAAATGTTGCGGCAGTTAAAAGCCTAAGCAAGAGTAGCGGTGTAGGTTGTAGCCGTGTTGCTCTAAGGACGTAGGCAGACTAGGTTCTTTGGGTGAATCTGATATCTTTTATTAGACCAACTTAAATAGTTGGAAATTTTTTTTTAGCAAGCTTTCAGGTTTAAAACCTCTTTGTCAGGCTGAGGAAGTCTCTGCAGTTGATGTGTGCTCTTCCCAGATGGAATGAAAAGTAAAGAAGCCAGAGGCTGGGCTGGTATGCATGCAAGACAGGCAGTCAGTGAAGATGTAAATCAAGGAATCAGTGGGTGAGAGACAGGCTGGGGGGGGGGGAGAAGGTACCTCTCCACTATTTAACTGCTACATTCATCCCCCTTCTTGCTATGTTTCCCCCCAACTATTTAAGTTGGTCTAATAAAATATATCAGATTCACCCAAAGAACCTTGTCTGCCTAAGCAAGAGCAGTGAACTAAGTTATTTAAGATGTACTGCACAGCATATGGCTCATACATCAACATAGGAAAAGCCCAAGATATAAGCAACTCTGAAGCAGTTTCAAATAATAGAAGATCCTTTTTGGAGGCAAAATATGGATATATTGGGAAATATTTCTCAAGGGACCTGTATGCAACCATGTATTACCTGGACACTGAGTAAAGTGAGGACCCTGGAGAAGGAATACAGGAATAACTCAATCGTGGAAATGGGTTTCCTCATGTATAAAAAGCCTAAAAATAGAGACAGACTGCCTGAGAGGGAATGCCATGAATCCTTTTCTGAGACTAGGTAATTGATGATCCAGGGCTATTGCTTTGTTAAGAGGAACTTTGCCAGTGGTGAGCCACCTGGATACACTTTTATTTTGCAGCAAGGGTAGATTCAAGAAAGGATAAGAGTCAGTGGATTCCAGGGCATGCCGTTAAGAGTACTTACAAAAAAGAAACAGGTTTGGCTTCACTACAAGTCAAGTTAGTAACAGAAGTTGATCTCTCTCAATTCACTGTTAATGCATGGCAGAACTATGGGAGTTGGCTAGGAAGGCTGGAAAACCCAAGAAGATCACCAATAAGGATTGGGCATCTCATGGTGCAACTCCACCATTTGCCACTGGCACACCAACATCTCATAAGTTGAGGCTATGGGTGTTTTTAATACTCTGCTCAAAAACATTGCCAACCCCTGCCCTATTGCCTCCCTGATCTAAGTACCACTTGCCATCATGATCACCACAGATCCATGCCATAAAATGCATTCAAAATCAACTTTCCAGCTCAACTTTTCCCGCACCTCAGGAAATTATTGCACTGAGTAAGGGCGTGTCCCATTTCCGTGAAAGCTCCATCTTTTAATTTGCCCTTATTAAATTAGGTCTAGCAGCAGTGTAGCAAAATGGCCAGGTATCCAGGGCACTGGGGCAGTAGCAACTTCTGGGTGCCACCATTCTGCTAACAGCAGCCCCTTTTTTTTGGTCAACCCCCAAGTTGGAACCCAGGGTGGTTGCCTATCACCTTGCCCTAATTACACCACCGGGGTCTGATCATAACTGAGGAGACAAATGACTGACAAGGGGCATAATACCCTTCCCAAGGTCACCACACAGAGGTGAAATGTAAGACAGCCAAACTTTTAGATGGTGTGCAGGTGGTCAAAGACCTGCAGTCCCCTCACCAGGTCATCCCCCATGTCCAGGACCAGGTGCAGCAAGGCGTTACCCCTAGTGGGGCTGTGCACTTCCTGGATAAGGTGAAGGTCCTGTAATACAGCCAGGAACCTACATGAGCGGTCAGACCTAGCTGTCTGCTCCTCCCAGCAAATGTCTGGGTAGTTTAGGTCACCCATGACAATAACATCCCTTGACCTAACTGCTTCCATAAACTGACTGGAGAAGTCCTGGTCTAGCTCTTCCCCCTGGTTGGGTGGTCTGTAGTAGACAGCCACCGTAAGGTCCCTTTCACCACACCCCCCTTGTAGTTTGACCCATAGTGTCTGTGCCCGACCCTCCTCTAACCTGAAGCTAATCCTTGATGATGTGAGGTGCTCTTTGACATAGAGCGAAACCCCCGCACCTTTCCTCTCTGTCCTGTCTCTTCTATATAGGGTATACCCCCAAATGCCCACCGCCTAGTCATAGGTAGGGTCCCACCAGGTTTATGTGAGCACTACTAAGTCTGGGTTCTTACTCGCAATCAGGTGGCATAGTTCCTCCTGCTTACACCCCATACTACGAGCATGAGGGATGTAGAAAGAGTGGGGTGAACTGACTTCATGCCACTTGTCCAGCTGTTGAGCCCTGCTTTTGTTCCCAGGTCACTACCAGGTCCCAAGGTACTTCTGGATCCTTATCTTTCAGCATGGAGCTCCCCCCGCCCACTGTCAGAGACCCCCATGTGTCCCACCAACCCCCATGCCATACTTGAGCAGACTCCTGGGGCTCCTGCTGCCAGCAGAGCTGGGTAGTCCAGCCTCCAATCCTCTCCTCTACCTCTCTACTCCAGTGGCAAGGCTCAGGGGATGGGAGGTGGAGAGCTAGAATCCCAGTGGCAGGGAGTCTCCGCTGCCCTCTGTGGTAAAGTGGGGCTCCCCTCCTGGCCACAGTGCTAGGTTCCCCGCTTGCCTTTGGGCATACCACCCACCTGACTCTCCTGCCACACCTTGTTCTTAATTAATTAAGATGTTAATTATGGCGGGAGGCTGCCCATTCATGCCTCAATGCCAAGGGGTGCCATCTGCGGCTCCGTACCTTCCCTACACCGCAGCCCATGCCTCGCAGATGGCATCCAGATATTACAGTGCTCCCAGCCTACAGGCGTACCAAACTTAGGCCTCATCATCAGGCCCCAGTCACACACACATTCATACTGCCCTCCTCTCAGTAGGGCCTCTCACACTCCACCCTCTCTCACAGGTCTCTTTCATGTGTTGACAGCTTATTCTCCCTTGCTCCCTCTTGAAGCGGGCCCCTTAAGCCATAGGCTTAGGTAGTCCATTCCTTGGGTGGCAGACATACTGTCTTTTGGGCCTCTCCTGTGACCCTCACCAAGGTAATGGCCAGCCAATTACCCGACTGGGTCTAAGCTTGCTCTGACACCCTTCCAGGGGCGACTGTATATATATAAACATACTGGGCCCTCAGCCTTCTGGTTCTTCTCCCCCACACTGGTGTACCTAGTCTCTGCTCCCTTTCTGAGGCTACCCCTCACTAGGGCTTTCTTATCCGACACCACGACTGGTGTTTCAGGGTCTCATGGGGATTCTCACTCCTCCCCTGGAGCAGCAGGTCATTGTGCTCACTATAGATCTTGCTTTCAACCCACACTTGGCCTCCCAGTGGTGGAGGACTTACCATGGTCAGGACTTACCCCTCTGTCTCGGGCTAAGCCCCCTTTTCTCAGCCTCTGGCCCACACCGCCCCCTTCACTCAGGGCTACTCTTCTCTGCCCCCCTCACTTGGGGCTCCACAACACCCCCTCACTTGGGGCCATGGGGTTTTCCTCCCCAGTGGGCTCAGGTGGCCACAGCTGTGCCTGGCCCCCCACTCAGCCTCTGGTGTTACGCAAACCTACCCGAAGGTGAGGGCTAGGGTTAAGATGCCTCTACTCGCCTTTCATCGGGGTGGTAACTGGCCTGGCATCTCCTGGGGGCTCCCACACCACTGAAAGCCCCACCAGGCTACCCACTCCTAGCAGGGAGTCATGCCCAGGAACAGGAGCCTCCTAGCCATCTCCCAGAGCTCCTCCCTTACCTCCAAGATGATACATGAAGCCTCACAGCTAGGCAGTGTTGCTGCCTGGGCTGCCAGCAGGGAATTGATCTGTTTATATAGGCAGCCAGGGATCTAAAATGACTGCCACAATCAAACACCTGCTGGCTGCTTGGCTTAGTTCTTAAAGTGGCAGGCACCAACAGTGCCCTGCCACAAACCTCCCCCCTTAAAATGGTACCTGGGGGAGGTTTCCCCTGCTGATCCTCCAAAGCAGTCTCCCCTTGGAGCCTGTGAGAGACCTCAAGTGGTGAGCATCCCCAAAGGTGCTCTGCCACACACCTCCCCCCTTAAAATGAGATCTGGGTGGCGGGGGGGCTTCACTTGGCTGCTTTCCCTGATGGGCTCTGCCCCGGCCTACTGCAGCCCCTGCAACGTGGTGAGCACCCCAAAGGTGCTCCACAACACCTTCTCCCTCTGACCCCAGCTTAGCTCTTCACTTTGGTGCTCTCTGCTCTTCCCTTGCTTCTGTCTCCCTTTGCCACAGTGGGAGAAGGGAGGTGGGGATGGAGCTTCAGGTCACTGCAGCTTCATGTAGTGCCCTCTGGAGACCCATGGCTGTGTTGGGAGACACCACAGTAGCTATATATGTGTCTTATGACTGAAACATTACACTTCTGAAATGTTTCCAAGCCTGTTATACTTGGAAATATTTCAAAAGTTTCTTCTGTCCACACCCTAAGAAACCATGGTTTTGGATCAGTTCTATTTTAAAGCAAAGCAACTGGCACCTTGAACATTTTTCATGTTCTGTGTCATGGAACTCCCTCAGGAGCAAGCCCTCTAAGAAGTTGACTACTCTCTTAGGTGCCATTGCTCTTAGAAGAATGGTCTCTCAGGACTAGTAAAAGGCTCAGCAGGAACGGATTTAGGTAGGGCTTTGAAGGCTGGCAATATGCAATGGGGAGATATCTGACACCTGAACTCAGAATTTTAAGAGACTAGCTAAGTGTTAGTATGCCAAAATATAGTCGTTCAAGGGTATGGTAAACTCAGGTTTGCCCAGTTGAAGTTATATAGTTTTGCCTCATGAGTTGATACCACTTTTTCTTCATGCAGAGTGAAGTTAACTGAGAAAAATAAAGCCAATGTAAAAAAGCATGAATTATCCAAGTTACCTTGGTTATATCTGATCCCATTTCTTGAGCCTTGGATTGGTTATACCCACAATACAGTTTAGGTATAACCAATGAGTTGGTTATGCCAATTGGTGGTGGAAAATGAATGTATTCATGGGTATTAAGACTCTTGTCAAATAGAATAATTCAGTGGTTTATCTGTACTTATCTTTTTTCTTGTATCTTACTTCTTTTTCCACCCTCTTACCCCTCATATGAAAGGAGATCCTTGAATGATACAAAAACAATCAGGTAGAAATGAGGAAGGAGTAATGTTGCTGGATATTTCCCGAAGAAACTAATAAAGTTACACACTAAAAAACCCTTACACAACCCTCAAATCTTTCCATGTGTATAGGATAATGCTAGAATTAAAGTTACCCTTTGCACCTTACTATGGTCTCATTCTTTTCATGCATTATGAGTTTGTTCTAAAAATACAATCCCTGTGCACGGCTGGTGTAAGTGTGGTATATGGTTGTATATAGAAGCCACACTGAGATGAAGGTTACTCTGACAAATCACTACTGAACATGTATGAAGTGTGAAGTTCAGCGTCCTGGCCAAATTTGAGTGAATTTTCAAGGGAGAAGCAAACGGTTTATCCTTAACATCAAAATTATCCCCTTGCCAAATTTCCAGTTCCAGCCCTAAAGCATGGAGGTGAAAACTCCTCAGAGTAAAAGTTCTTCAGTTCTTGTTTTAACATGTTCTGAGATTGTAAGTGTTCTTATCTTCATTTGACCAATACACCCAAACCTACAGTTTGAAGATGAAAAATGCAATTAAGAAAAGTAACATCATGGACATGACATATCCAAATCTACTGGATATGAACTAATTCTCCTGAAGGATGAAACTGGAAAATAAAAATCTGTGAATTACACACCATTTAAAATGGGCTCTATTGAAGGCCAAAAGAATCTTTTATAGCCAGCTATGGTATGTTAATATTAACAATGGTAAAGATATCTTAAGAAACAATCCTTAAAACTGCTTGTTATATTAACAGTTCAGTGTCATGTGCATAAATACACACATTAGTAAAATGTCACAGGTTACAGTCCTTAAAAGTGCTTATAACATTAACAGCTCACATAGTGTTGTGCATAAATACTCACATTATAAAAAAATGTCACAGGATACTATTGTTAAAAGTACTTATAACATTAACAGCTTTCTCAGTGAATTGCATATAATAGTTATCTAATCAACAAACTCTCTTTTTGCTGAAGATGTATGCTTAACTCTTTTCAATTAATTTTGTATTTCACAGCATTCAGCCCCCTGCAAGGACTCTAAAACTAAAGCATAGATTTTATTATAGCACATCTCTCTCTTTATTTAAATATCCTAAAAATGGACCTCAAGTCCATTTGATAAAAGGTAAAGTCCATTATTAGGTCTAGCTCAAAAAGCTTTGGTGCTGAGTCACTTTCTGCAAGTAGTCTCCATCGTGCAATGCAATATCAATGCAAAGATATATTTCTGGAATAAAAGGAGTGACAAATCCCCATTACAATCATTTGGAGAACTAATGTATCTATTCATTGCCAGTTACAAAGTGTGGAATGATCTATGGAGTTTGGGCAATAAATTATGTTCCCTGAACTATAAACTATAAACACTATTAATTCCTAATGTACACTGTGGGTGTGTCTACATGAGATGCTAACTGTGCAGTAGCCTAATAACACTGTGCTAGTGTTCCAGGCAAAACCCGTGCTAATACATATATATTAGGCTACTGAGCAGTTAGTGTCTGCAAAAACTTGTGCATCAGTGCTACTGTGCGGTAGCATCAGTTATTGTGTATTGATTTAGTACTTGGTTATCCAAATACTACACTTAATGCACTGTAACTAGGGTGCATTAATGAACATGTAGAAGCACCCTGTTATACATAATGATGATAATAATTGATGATAATAATACTAAAGAAACGCTACTGAACAGTTGTCAAGGCTATTATAAACATTAGGTAAACTAGTCAACTTACTCTGGAGTAATCTGAAAGTGGTTCTCATGCAAAAGTACTTGATATCAAGGCAAAGATCTTCAAGAAAACTATTAAGACTTGACCAATTATGACCCACAGTGAATGAGACAGAGTCCCATAATTTTTCGGGAGCTCTTGATGTCTTTTTGTAATTTTCTAAGTATTATGGACCCATTTGAGGGCTTGAAGTCTATATTATGTGTTATAAGAAAGAACAGAAAAAATAGAAAGTTTGGTCTTGGGTCTTGGGTCACTGAACAGGGTGTTGGAAATCTTCATTCAGTTTTCAGGGTTGATCGATCAAACTCATTCAGTTGTAATTTTTCCTGGTTATATAGGGCAATTTTGGTTTAAATCTAAATAGCCATGTAGATTTTGTATAAACTTGACACAAACAAGCCTGTTTGAGGATTTTTCATAGCCAGTACAGTATGTATATGCCTACTTTTACAGAAGTTCTGACATTTACAGTGTAAAAAAGTCCTGTCTTTCTCCAAATCCTCTTCACCTTCAGCTGCTCCATCTATCATTCATTCACAGGCAGATCATGAACTCTGTATACATACCTTAAGCCTTACTAGAAGTGTGTGAGTTATGAGAATGACCTAGTTCTCTGCATTTCTTGGGATCATAGGAATAATCACCAATTAATTTGGTGTTGGAAACTGGCAAAAGGTGAGGAAGATTGGTTTAGCAGTGGTTACAGAGAGAGATTGGGACATGTTGTCAGCCTCTTCTATGGTCCAGAATATTCAAGGGTTATGAAAAAAATCAGAAATGGAATGCACAGTTAGACACATTTTCCATAATTTCTACAAGCAATGTGCTTTATTATATTAATCGAATTCCCCTTTACTCCTTTAAATCTGAAAAGTGCAGCACAGGGTAAACAGTGATTTATTAAGATATTGCAAGAGAATGTTAACTACTGTTATATCAGCTTAATATCTTTTTTTTATTATGAAGGAGTTAGTTGATTTTACAGTTAAGAATTAGTTGTGTTTTGCATTTAAAGCAATTGTCAAACATCTTTGTTTTATTTGAAACATGTATATTCTCCTTCAAATTAAAATTCCCATTCTTTGGACAAAGACTGATTCTACTGGGGCCTTACATGTAAGGCCATTAATTAAAGATAATTAAAATATGAGTTTTGTAATGAGTTTAGTATCTGTGACCATCCTTTCTTTACCCATAATAATTTTAAGTGAATAATATTTACACCTTCAAATAGTTATGGAGTAAAAAATTAATGTAAATCTCTGCTTGATTATATAAAGAAATTACTTTATATTTAAGTTATTTATAAATGAGACATCTACTTGCATTGATTAGGTGAGCAACACAGGTCAGAATCAATAGTTTAGTGGGACTGTTATGACATCAGGGGCAATGTAACCAATTGCCAGTCTCTATTTACAGTTGATTTGCATGCAATAATGCTAATGGTTGCTATGGGTCTGTGGCAAGACAGTGGCTGGACTCTCACCAAGAGTTCTCACTGGTCAAATATTCAGTATTCTTTAAGGCTTTTCTAATTGCATGGTATGGGCATCCATCCTTCAATGGGTCCCAGTGGGTCTAATGGCTGGAATGCAGTACATATAAAGGCAGTGTTTCTGGGTGAATGAGGGTAAAACAGCCCACTTGAACTCAGGCACTTGGTTCTCTCTGTCCCTACCAGTTGCATAGTACTAGGCCCATATGGGTTAATGTAAATTCCTTTGTATTGGTCTTATCATTTAAATCAGATGTAACCCACTTTAAATGGGTGATGCACTCTAGGGCTGTGTCCAGACAACTGCGGCCGTGTTGTATGTGGCACCACAAACACATCTATGGTGCCACATACTGCACATTCAGTTGGTCTTTGCATTGCAAGGGGAGCAGCACAGGGCTTTTGTTTGATCTCTGGATATGCAGGGTTCAAAAAAACCTGTGCAAAAAAAAAAAAAAAAGTGGAGTGGCGCATGCTGGGGCAGCATACACTGCTTAAAACCAAAGCCTGGCCAGCTGCAGCCACACTTGAGCTGACAGCCAGGTGCTGAGTGGTAGGATCGCCACTGCTGCAGCCCAAGGAGGCCCCCAGAATTCTAAGTAAGGCTGCCGAGGCCAGCCCAGTGCTGGCCCCAGCCTCCCCTAACCCACTTGGAGTTACCTGCCATGCGCCAGAGGGCACATGGTATAGGCATTTCCTGGGGACAACTAGCAACAGCACAAGGTGTCCCACTGCTAGTTGTCCCCAAGGAACCAAATGTCCATGTTCATGTGGACTCATCCTAGCTGCTTTGCACTGGTTCAGTGTCCCATCTGCCTTTGGAATAAAAAATTAGGATTTAATAGTATTTCTTTCCACATAATTAGAAATGTAACATGAGCACATTTTCTTTTTGTTTCCTGTTCATTATCCATGTGCAATGTTTTAAAAGGAATTTAATTCAAAGATAAAGCATATGTTAAGCTGGTTGTTAGCATGCAATGCCTTTACATAAGTTTATCAAAGAACAATATATGTAGTTCAAGTTTGTTTACATGTCCAAGCTAATCCAGTTAAACTTGCAAACTATAACTTGAAGCCAACTAAACTATTGTAATAAAGTTACTAATGTACAGAAAGGTTAACAAGTTCAGGGCTAAAAGCCTCAGTTGTGCAATAGAATCTGCTATCATGGCCAATTGGGGATGCTGCTTGGGAAGAAATGCGCATGCTAGGAGATCCCATGTTGAAATATAGGCTTATGGGCAGAAAATATAAAGTTGGGCTACCTTTCTTTGTTTATATTTTATTTGCAAATTCATTTTTAAAAATATATTCCTTTCTACTGAAGATTAGAGTTTTATAAAGAGAGCCCTGAAATCTTGAGCGGGGGGGAACTATATATAAAAGCACCAAAGAGATGATTATTTTTCATAGAATATATATTTATGATTGTTCCAATGTTACCTTACAATAGGAATCAGTACTCTTAGAAAAAGAAGACTACAATGAATCTCCAGGATATTTCAAGGGCAAAGGTTTCAATTACACTTTTAGACTGCCTCCAAAGGGAAAAGAAAAATCTAATCTTGCAGGTTAAGAGAGAATTCTTGAAAAGTTCTTCAGTAGAAGATTTTTCAATAGACAATGCAATTATATTATATAAAGACACAAATCTCCAGCAGAAGATTTTCCTCTTTTGACTACAGTGGGACTACTAATTGAGTAAAATTACAAACACTCTTTTGTGAAAGATCTTTTTAGGTAATCAAGGTCAAAATCCATTTCTGTGCCTTTCTGAAGATCCTGATTATAATAAATACAATCTTCTATCATGGATTGAGTGAGAACCAATACTGCAGCGACAGGCCTAGTACAAGACCTATGGAGAGGATTCTTGGAATATGCAGACCTTTGGCCCTGAATCTGGATGCCTAACTTTAGATATATGAATAGGTACAGTGAAGCAAGAAGGATACTTATATGTGTAAAAAAGAAAAAAAAAGATGCTGGGAAGACATGTTAGTAGGATGGGAACAATTTTTCCTTATAAAATACCTGGCATGCAATCTTGAAACCTTTTGAAGTCAATGGCAAAGCTCCCACTGAGTTCAATGAGACAACAATTCTGTTCCTTAATGGTCCTGTTGCATGAATTGTTCTTATTTTAATGGATCTCTTCAGGGCTGGATTAACCCTTTAGTGGGCCCTAAGTAAACAAACTCATAGGCCCCTACTTTTGCTTACGTAATAATTATTGTGGCTGGGCACCTTTGGTGCCTACCACTTTAAGGCCAGAACACGCAGCAGAGCAGCCTGCAGGTGGCTGCGCTCCCATTCAGGAGCCACATGGCCAACAGGATGCCACCTGATTTGGAAGTGGGATCAGTTGCCTGATATAAGAGCAGGCCGTGAGTAGTAGGGCCAGCAGGGCAGGAATTATGGGGATGGCAGGAGGTTTCTGGTCCTGGGGAATGACCTAAAACTACACCCTGCTTGGGCTGGATGGTGTGGTGGGGCTGTTTCTGGCAGGGCAGCTTCCAAGAAATGTTACACCAGTGCGTCCCCAGTGAAGGGCGAGTATGGGGCACCAGAAAGCCTCAGCCCCTGCTGCCTTGTGGAGAGGGAAGGCTAGGGGAGCATACCCTGAGAGAAAAGCACAAGGGCCTTGGCCCACTGAGTGGGCCCTGAGGTGGGACCCAGGCTCATAATGTGGGGCCTGGAGAAGGGTCCAGGTTGTCTGCAGACACCTGAGACCTGAGTGGGCCATTAGGCCATAAATGGGGTATAGGCACATCTGCGGACACCTGAGACCTGTGGGGTGCAAGGGCCCATAGCCCCAGTGAGGAGGAAGTGGAGGATCTGGCGGCTGTGTAGAGTAGGGCATCCACTTTGGATGCCATCAGCGAGGCATGGGACATGGTATAGGGAAGGTTGGAGCCGTGTATAATGCCCTAGGCATAAGGGCATAAAATGGTCAGCCTCCTACTTTATTACATTTTCTTTTATATATCAAGTCATGGCAGGAGAGACAGGGCAGACTGCTTTTGACAGTTGGGCAGGCTGACCGTGGGCTGGCCTCATGACTTCCCCCCATCACAATTATAATATGTAAAATAAGCACTGTTGGGCCCCTTCTTCACTTAGGGCTGTAGTCATGTGCCTAGTTTGCCTATGCATTAATTCAGCCCTGGATCTCTTTACAGGTACAGACGGTTTATCCTATCCAGCAAGTTAAGTGACTGAACCTAAATTTCAAAAGCAATTAAATCACTTCAGTTATTATGCTACTTTTGTCCTATGGATTTTAGACATTAGTAACATCCCAACACTATCAATGAGAACTAAAAACTAAAAGACTATACTTTTTATTCTGAATTTCACTTTCCTAGTTATGATCATAACCAACAAGAACAAACAACTTTACTTGGATAGAAGACAGATTATTCAGCAGCTATAAACTTCAGGATACTGAAATACAATATCTAGAGTTAAAATTAACCTCTTGCAATTTTTATTATTACTTATTATTAAAGTGGATTGAAAAGTTTACCTCTTCAGACCTGAGTTGAAAGCTTACTACAACAGATGACATCACTAAACCCTAAAGCATAATAAAGCATTCACTACATTATGTGTGGATGATTAAACCAATTATAGTGAGGGAAAATTCCTGACAGTTTAAGTTCAGGTCTTGGCTGATAAAAGGTGTAATTATTTACAATTATGTTTTATGATGAAATTATTCTTAAGTCTGCCTGTATATACTTTGGCTCTGATTCTCATTTACACTACAGCCTAATTACACTGCTCTGAAAATGAAAGGGAACCTTAGCATAGATGGAATGAGCATAAAGTATAAAATAACCACAAATTATTAACTATCCACCCAGCTGGCAGCAGTTCGGAGAATAAAGTGGCCATTGCTTGGATGCTGTATTTCTCCCTACATAGAGACGTGGACATAGTTGTAAAAAGACAGGGGATACACATAAACTTGTTTCTGTGTTCTTAGTGAACCAACCAGTGTAGCTATGCCAAGAAATGTATGCTGATATGGGATGCATGCCCTCCACCTCAGAGCAAGGGCAAACTGGAAGTAGAATGTAGCTTGGATTACTGTGCTATCACTCAGTCCCTCCAGAATTTCATGAACATATGAATCTCCTTGTTATTAGGACTCCTCTTTTCTTCCCTTTATTCTCTTGCATCTGACCTTCTACTGGTCTCTTAGAGATCAAAGATTACATGAATCTAACCTTGACTTTATTATGAAGATGGAATACTTGATCCATCACATTATTAATAAAAATGCAATAAGGGTAGTTCTTTTTAATTAACAAGTGATTCCTCTAGTACAAGATCAGTTGAGCCATGCTGTAAGAGAGTACAGTTTTAAAACCCATAAAAGTTAAGTGTTGATAATCCTGTAGAAATGGCAGAAAATACAGTGTTAAAGATGTGTGGGCTGTGGTACACACCACCTTTTCTCAAAGCTTGTACTCTCTTTATAGGAATAAACTATTTATTGAGGTAGAAAGTGTAGTAACAGGGAAGGGCTTTGTTGGTGACCCTTTGTTTATAGAGCCTGAGGAGACCATGGCTATCAATGAAGGGTGGAAGGTGAAAACAGATGAAACAGACAAAGATGGTAGGAGAGAAGGGCAGCAAATAGAGAAGGAAAATCAAAGTAAAAGAAAGGAAGAAAGAAACCAAGGCTATATTAGAAGTATAACTACATTGGTTAGGGGGGTTATATTTTTAATGTAGTGTGAGAGAGATGTTGTAATGGTGATGGTCCAGCAATTACATGAGAAGCAGGAATTTCCTTGGGTGATATATTTTATTGAACTAGCTATGTAGCTTGGATAAAGTTAGACTAGCTTTCCAATGCAAAACACTTCCTCAGGTCTCATCACAAGAAGCAGGTACAGTATAGGGAAAACAGGGATGAGGAGGAATGAGAGATATTCCCAGGGGTAGCAGACCCATGATTAGTAGAAGAAAAGAAGGTGATTATGGGGAGACCAAAGCCTATCAAAAGGGGGGAGGGTCATTTCTACCTGTCCTGTGTAGAAAGAATTCAGGAGTTAGGTGATGTTGAGTCTTTGGTTCTTGCTGTCTAGCCAGCTTATGAATTTTTGTTCCCATTTTCGCCTTGAGCATGAGGATAGCAAGGTCAGAGAGGGAGTGGCTGTTTTGTGAAAAATGTGCTCCTAATGTATCTGTGTCTCTTTTCTTTATATTTTTTTTCTTTGAGAGTTCATTCTGGTGTACAGTTACTGTTTAGTTTCACCCATATAGTTACCATGAGAGCACTTGGTGAATTGAATCAGGTATATCACATTTTGAGAAAAGCAAGTACAGGAACCATGGATTCTGATAGTTTTGTTATGGCAAGTGTTGATAGTAGATCTTTTGACAAGGCAAGGCTGTGTGCCTCTTGATGTCTGTTGGGAAATACAGAGTTTGCTTCTGATGATGAGCTGAGCAAGGTTGGGGAGCAAATCATCAGAAACAAGTTTTTCTCACCCCAGCACCACTGCTGTTTTTCACTATGCTCTGCTTGACTTCTTGTGATCAGACCTGAGAAAGAGCATCTTGAATTCAAAAGCTTGTCTAACTCTATCCCAACTACATAGCTTGTCCAATAAAATATTTTACCCTAAGAAATCCTGGCCTCTTAGAAAATTTAATGACATAGCTGTGCTGGTAACAGTTCTAATTAAGCAAAAAAGGTTTGTTTGGGTTTTTTTGGGGGTGGGGTTTGGTCAGGATAACTTATTTTGCTCACTAGGCCAATTTAAACTAATCTGGCAAAGTCACTTCTTTGCTTATAAAATAGTATTTACACCAGAAAGGTCTTAATAGTTGAGTTGTATGAACAAGGCTTTTAAATATAGATGCACCCCTGTGCACAGAGGATTTCATGAGTATGTCTGTGCTTGAGAGCAGGCTTGAGAGCAGTGCAAACAAACATCATCCAGTCTACTTGCTCTCTCTGCCCTTTGTTAGATCTCTCTCTGGTGTCTTTGAGACCAGTGGTCATTGTGGTCATTGGCATTGAGGGAGCATTATGAACATCCACAGAGACAAAAAGTGGAGAGAAAAGAAAAAACTTAAACAGGAAGGTAGCATGTACAGTTACAAATTGTCTTTACCATAACTGGTGAGCAGATGTTTTCTATGCTTAGAATGGAGGATTGAACTAGAAATAGTAACAAGCTACTAGTAAAAACGAATTTGAAAAAATAAATCTGTTAATTATGTGCCAAAAGCGTAAAGCTGGAAAGAAAAAGGGCTAGCAAATTAATTTCTGGATAAAGAATGACAGTTTTGCATCATATGCTATGAGTAAGACACGTTATTTGACCATTTTAACACGTTGTTACTTTAATAAATTAGTAGGTAGATTTTTTTCTTGTAGTGTCCTGAAGAAAATGTATTTTTTTTTCTTTCTGAACTAACACAATTTCTCTTTTTTCCTGTTAAAGAGAGGGTCAGGATGTTGTCATCTCTTTTTTTTTGAATGGTTTGATAAGTGATCCCCCTTAATGCACTTTGACTTCTCCCACATAGGGCAGCATATGTGACATTATATTTACATGAAGTTCATAGAGGATTCAGAAACTCTAATTTTCCCTATAATTAAACAGTTACATTAAAAAGTTAAAGTGTGCTGTATATATTCCCAGTCTGATTGCCAGATTGGGCTAAGGAGAAATGTTCATCAATGATATAGGACTCCTTAAATTCTCTTCATTGGAAGCAGCAAGTATTATCAACTATTAGAGAGCATTTACTGAAGTACTTGTCTGCTCTGTTATGGCTAGGTTGTCTATACCATGGTGCTTGCAGGAGTCCTGCTTTCAAGCACATCCCAGCCACACACTATAGCTCCACATGAAACAAACTAGAACAGGATTTGGTAAAACCACTCTAGGAAGTTTCCTCTGTATCTTTCACACAGTGGAGGCAGAGATCTTTGCATTGGAGATGGGGGACACCTAGGAAGTAGCTTCAGTGGCTCATTTTTTAATTTGTGTGTGTGAAGCGGGAGCTGGCAGGAATTCCAGGGAAGTAGTGTAGCTACACTTTAAGAATCACCTAGTACAACTTGCTGCACAGATGCTGGATTCACTCTTTCTAAACTTTCCCAGGTGTATGTCTATCTAGACTCTTGAACACCTTTAAGGAAGAAGATGCCACAAGTTTCCTAGGAAGCTTATTCCATTGTCTGACTTTTCTTACAGTCAAGGAGTTTTTCCTGAGCTTTGATCCAAATCTTTGCTATGGTTCAAAGTCAGTGACACATCATTACACAAAGTGGATATAATTCTGTGGTTCTCTATCTTTTTTAGCACCTAGATCCCCTTTTCCATATCCTACCTCTCACCGAGTTCAGAGCTCCCACATAGCAAGGATCTAGTTGAAATGCCTTCTTCTATTGAATAAGATGGTAAGGATAGAAGGATTATGACTTTAAGGTTGAGCACCCTTCAATATTGATCAAAAGCAAAGTTTTTCTTCCCTCCCCGCTGCTGAAAATTAATTGAAAATACATGTTTTGTTGGTTTAATCTCTGTTACATCTCTAGGAACCACTAACAAATTGAGACCAGAACATCCTGTCTCACCAAATTTGAAAATGCTTCCTTATGGTTGATTACAAGATGAACATAAGATGCCAGTGCGACACTGTAGTCAACAGAGCTAATAGCATGCTGGGATGCATTAGCCAATGCGTTGCGAACAGGGCTAAGGAAGTAATACTTCCTCTCTACTCGGTGGTGGTGAGACCCCAGCTGGAGTATTGTGTCAAGTTCTGGGCACTGCACTTCAAAAAAGACATGGAGAATCTTGAAAGGTTCTAGAAAAGGGCCACAGGAATGATTAAGGGCCTGGAGAATAAACCTTATGAGGAAAGGCTAAGGGATCTGGGACTGTTCAGCTGGGGGAAGAGAAGATTGTGGGGTGACTTGGTGGCCATTTATAAGTATGTAAAGGGTGAATATCAGGAGCTGGGAGAAAAACAGTTCCCTAGGGTGCCCAAGGGGAAGACAAGGAACAACGGCCATAAACAGTTAAAAGATGGTTTCATGTTGGATGTAAGGAAGAACTTTTTTATGGTAAGGGTGACCAGAATCTGGAATAGACTTCCCAAGGAGGTGATGTAGTCCCCAACCTTGGAAGTCTTCAAGTGGAGGTTGAACAGACACCTCGATTGGATCATTTGATCTCAGTAGTATTCCTGCCCAGAACAGGGGGGGGTTGGACTTGATGGGCACATCTACACATGTGCTTTAATGTGCATTAGCCTATTTTAAAGCATATTAAAGCATCACTCAAAAAACCATGCTATTTCCTTAATGCACGCTATAAAAGTCACAAATAATATACATTAAGTGTCACTAAAAATTGTGCTCTTTAGACAGGCTATGCACATTTTCCTAGTACCTCACAGTGTAGGTACTAGATTTAATGTGCATTAACTAAAACACATTAATGCCTGTGTAGATGCACACAGTGATCTTTTGAGGTCCCTTCCAGCCCTTAATTTCTATGATTCTATCTGCAAAGAAAAAAAAAAAAACCCTACAAAAAGAGCTTACTCCTAGTAGCAGTACTTAATATACATAGAGTCACATAAGTGAAGCAAAAGAATTACCATGAATTACCAATACAGTGAGAGAGGTATGGGTAAATAAGGTCTAACATATTGCATATTGCTTAAAAATAATCTGATCTTGGTCTGATCGAAGATAGTACTTTACATCTGTTCTAGGCTTGTGGCAGTTAATTATAATTTTGATTACACCACCATGCTTTAGGCTTCTCTGTATGAAGAGGATTCCCCCTGTTATTAGAAAATATACTGCAGTTTACGTTTATTTTCTTATGATGAATTTCCCCTAGACCACAAGTACCTGGTGCCTAGTCATCTGGGCACATATGTTCAGTAATGACTCTGCATGACAAATGTGATATAAATAAAATTTTTATTTTAACTGTGTCACATCATTTAAAGACTGATTATGTGCACTTAGTCAAAATATATACAAATAAGACAGCTGTGCTCTACTTTTGTTTTACCAAACCTAGCAAGTATTTTATTTGCAATAATGAAACTGAAGGGCCATCAAAGTTGTGTACAGCCATCTGCTTCTGAAATTAGTTTCATACAGGGGATTTAAGCCTTGGTAATGCTCTTCTAGTTATGATACTGAAAATGCTCCATGTTTTTTTTTAAACATACAATAGAATGTTATTAGTTTCCTTAACTGCACAGGACTTACTCTTCTGTATCTCTTCCTATCAGTTTGCATGTACCAATTTTCCAAATAACACAGATATCCTAATAACCCAGGACTTACGTATAAAAATTAATCACAATATGGGTCTCATACTGTTGAAATGTACTGGCTTGTTGTTTATTGTCATAAGAAGCTTATTGTTGGATGTGGCATTAGCACAGGTGATAAAAATGACTTAAAATGAAATGTAGTTAAAGGCTTGTGGATGTTCATTGAAATATGAGAGATATAAGTTTCTTTAAAAATCTATAGCTGAATGTGGCCAGTTTGGGTAGCCATTATACCAAAGTATTACTGCTGCAATATTAGCTCTAGCTTGTTGCCCCCACCTCAGATAGTACTTAACAATTTTCATGTTGTATGAAAGAAAATGGAACTTCTCATATTGTTGCTGATTATATCAAGAATCTTGTGATATTTGGGACAAGATTCATAAGGGAGACTCAGGCTCATAAAGTGGCAATTAGGCATCAAAAGTCCAGCACTAGAATTAATAAAATACTTCCTCAGGTGTTGCATAAGTCCCTTGGTACAATATTTTTTTTTCCTAATAAATTCCTCTAAGTAACTGCATTTCTGCCGGTGGGTGTTCTTCCTTCTATTCTCAGTGTTTAGTACGAAATGGCACCGTTCTGTTTCAAGTTGCGTATTGACATTTAGACGGATCAGCGTTCGTTTCGAATTTCATTTCAATTCGAAACCGCTGTTCCGTTTCATTTTGTTGAAAAAGTGATGCTGTGTTGACGCTGTTTTAATGTTTCACCCATAGGCTATAGTGGGGAAGCTCAAAACAGCCTCTCTCATCTGGCAGGCAGATCAGGGGCCCGCAACCCCTGGCTGTGGCGGCTGTCCTGTACTGGTCCTCCTGGGGCTGCTGGCCCCCAATCTGCCTGCCAGATGAGGGAGGGGAGCTGGGTGCTGCCATCTGGGATCAATACCAGCATGCCACTGGTCCCAGGTAGCAGTACCCAGCTTCTCTCATCCAGCAGGCAGATTGACGGTTGCAACCTTGGGAGGGCTGTGTGATTGGCCTCAGTGCCCGATCGCTCAGTTCCCCTCCCCAGCGCTGCGATCGATCAGGCAGGGGAAGGGAACTCAGCCCAGCTGAGCTGAATTCCCTTCCCCAGGGCTATGATCCTAGTGCTGGGGAGGGAAACTCAGCTCAGCTGGGCTGAGTTTCCTTCTTCAGCCCAATCCTAGCGCTGGGGAGGGGATCTCAGCCAGGCTGCTTTGAAACTTGAAACGTTTTGAAACTTTTTGAAACGTTTTGACTGCTCTCATTTTGTTTCAAGGCTGTTTCAAAGCCCTTCATTTAGTTTCAATGTCAGTGTTTTGAGCACATGCAGCAGGAAGAGTGTATACAAGTCTGAATAGGAAAACATGATAGCAGACTCGCTACCTAAAAGCCTTTGGAATATAAGTTATGTAAATAAACAATGGTTATTTAAGAATATTAAATTTCTGTTTAAAATATTTTTTTAATAAAAAGTGTATGCTGAACTCTTGTATTTGAATACAATACACCCTCTATGAAAATCATCAAGAACTGTTAAATAAAACATAACTTTTGAATAAAGTTACTCTGACTTGTATGGTTAGTAAGGTAGGGCTGTCCAGAATACTTTTGACAAAATTGAATTTTTGCAAAATAAGGTTTTTGATCAAAATCAAAGCATTGCCGGAGACATGTCAATTTTGACAAAGATTTGTATTGGAAAGTTTTTGAAGTCCCAGCTTCTCTTGTCACTTCTGATGTGATGAGATGGAGATGAAGTATATGTGTGCATATATGTTTGAGAGAGAGAGAGAAATCAAGAAAGAAAAGAACCCCAGATTAATTAACTGTACACAGAGATGTTAAAACAAATTTCCATTTCATGAAGTTTCTGGGCGTTGGGTATTTTTTTCGTATTTTCACCAAAGAAAGGTCTTTTCAAAATGAAATTGTCACTCTCTGACCAGCTCAACAATTTCTAAAAAGTCATTAAAAGTTTTCCAAAGTCCAACCTCTACTTCAAGCAAGGAATTTTGCTAAGAGGCAGTGAAAAGGAGTCTCCTTTCTTCATTATACCAGCTGGCTCCTGAGTTATAGTTGCTTGTGTCACTTTCAGTGCTTTCACTCTAGAATTTCCACCATAGGGATAGCAACATTCGAGTTTCAATGGAATCCATAGGTGAAGAAACCAGGAATTCCTCAGCACTTCTCAGGTGTTTGTCCAGTTTCACAAGATAAAAATATAGATAACTCCATATCTTTTCATCCAGATAAAGTAGTGAAGATATTAATTATTTTATTAATCTATATTTTGAATGCCATTGACCTCTTCTTTGGAACCTCACCCACATGCTTGTAAAAAAAGAGTGTGTAATCAAGCTTCTGAAAACTCAAAGTACCAACAAGGGGTAAGGTTAGGTTAGTTAAAAATCCGTTAACTCCTGGTTGTGACTCAAATACAGCCAATGGGGAGGGCAGGTAGTCATTCATTTCAATAAGAAGGCCATAAAACAATGGTGAATGGCAAACCCTACATTGATAAAAAATATAAGCATTTTTTAATGAGATCTAAATGATCTGAATGTCTAATTTCCATAACATTTTAAAATCATAACCATAATCTCATTTTCTTCTTAGATCCTATAACTCTGCTGTTTATTGTGGCTCGGGTAGGGAAATAAATTATTAGAAATACGCAGATGACTGGAGTATTCATTGCCACAGAACCCATTGCCTTCTACATTTAAAACACTCTTTCTCTTTTACCCTCTTCTCATTTTTTAAGAGAAACCAACTTACAAGCCATATTCAGAAAAGTATCCAAGTCATAACACTGAGATCCCATCTTTGTTAAGCAGTAATGAATTTTTATTTGAGTTATAGTAGTTTGGTGAGTGAGTCTCTAAACGGGCCATAACACCAGGTAGCAGTTAATTAAGTGAACTGATTGTTCCTCAAAAGAAATCCACATTATCTTAATACAAAATTATGTTAAAGGGGAAAGTTACATTTAGACAATTTGAACAAATTGTAATTATCTATTACTGTATACCTCTAGGTATATGGAAATGATCATTGTTAATGATTTTTCTCCTTTTCAGATGATTATTTAGTCATCTTTCCTCATACTATATCGCAAATTATGCTCTACCACAATGATGACATTATAATTAAGAAAAAAGTCACATATTCGTATTATCCTTTGCATGTTTTGACAAAGAACAATTAAAAAACTTTCTGTTGGGAGCAATAAAATAAATGAAAGAAAATGTCCCACCAAATATTTCCCTTTTGGTATCCCCTGTTAATATTTTTATGAGCCTCTTAAGCTTATCTAAGAGATTTTTAATGCAGCAGTGTATGTTATTAGGCTTGTATTTTTTTGCACAATATCATACATTTCAGTCTTTATCACAGTGGGAACAATAAAATAACAGACCGCAATGCATTAGCATCATAAAGAAAATGTAATAAATGGCTTTATAACTGTAGTAAAAGTTGCATGAGCACCAGCAGCTGTAACAGAGATGTTGCTACAGCAGCATTTTATGACCTAATAGCACTCAGTGGGCTGATAATATTATGTGTGTGTGTAATGCCAGCAGTTTCCAAGGCCTAGATTTCAATTCAGATAAATAATTGAAAGCACTTTTAGACTTTTCTATAAAATGTTTAATAAGAGATCAAATCCTCCCTCCCCGTAGTGGAAAATTAAGTAGTTTTTACACGGGTATTTTATGATGAAATTCTAACTATTATCTATGGGAAAGAGGGGTTTTTTAAACATAGATACTGGAAATAAAATATGTTTGAAGCAGCTCTTTTTTCCTTTGTTTCTGAATATTGGTTTTGGAGAACAAAACAGTTTTTTTGCCCTAGGTTCCCATTTCTTTGGACTTTGAGGGGTGAACTATAATAAGATTTACTGAAATACCAGTTCTTTGAATGTGGTAGTAATCATGAAACAATGTGTCTGCGCTCCTGAAATGAGAAAAGCACAAGACGACTGCTGAGAGTCAATCTTCTGAAAATGACGGGATTGATAATCATGTACTGTAAATGTGCAATTCACCTAGGGTTCTTTGTAGATTTTTTAAAAAGTGATAACTATTTTTCCATCTCCTTCTCAGAAGAGATGAGATGTGAAATGACTGCTATATGAGTGGATGAAAATTTCATATAATGTACAATCTGGGAGATTGCATTTCCATCTAAAAAACAGACAATAAACATTCTTGCCTGTTCTTTTAAAATAAGGTATTTTATTGACTACCCTTCTTCCACTTCTCAGATATTTTTTGTCCTAACGTGTACGTGTGGACCATGGGGGGGAGCGGGGAGAAGGGAGGAATGTAGGAGGGGGTAAGGCAGAATGAGGAGGAGGAGAAAGAGAAGAGAAAAGATAAATTTATAATACTAGCCAGTTTATTGTTTCTTCTCTGTACTTATTCATGTCCATGCTGTTGTAAGCCTGCAGGGAATCAGTGAACACGTTTTATTTTCAACAGAACAGACATCAACTTAGCTGATTACTTATTACATAAGTTAGTTACTTGTTGTCTGGCATAGTGCAGTTCCCATTCTATCTTGCCTAAATTGTCTACATACCTTAAAACAGCTCTCATACTGGAGCAATTCTAAATCTTTTTGAGTGTCTGAAAAAAAAATCAGATCTCTCATTTTTTCTTCACTTGGAATATGTCTTTTCTTCCTGGTTTTGGCCACAGTGGAAGCAGAAAGGCTGGGAAAGCAAAACAAGGTAAAACAGACAAACAAACCCAACTTCTCTTTCATGCTTTCCCTTTCTGTGATTTTAGGGAGGGGAAATTGTTTCTTATCAACCTTATGTCTGCAGGGGAAAGAGAGAGGAATCAAAACATATGTGCTGAGTTTCGGTTGGAATGATTACTTTACCTCTCTTTGGATTTTATTATATTATTCAATTATATACTTTGCATGTCAGTGTATGTGTATGTGTCCACATTCATAATGTAATGAATATTATAGTATTCGTATACTTATAGTTAAAAGTATGTGTGTCAGCACTTTACTGCTATTTGGATTATATTATATAAACCACATTTATCTGTGTGTGTGTGTGTGTATACAATCTCTCTCTTTAAATATAAGTATACGAATACAATAATATGAAACCAATGAGAAATGAAATTAAAATGAATTAGTGCATACTTTATTTTTACATAATAAAAATCCACAAGAGTATTTTGGATGGTTTCAATATCACTATTTTAACAGTATCTGAATGTCTTAGTCCTAATACAATTTTGTGATCATTCCCACACCAGTTAATCGAAACACAGAAATGTAGCTTTTGAATTGAATTGACTTGGGATTAGGCCCTTAGATCTCAGACAACAAATGAACCCCAGGAAAGCCACAAAACAGAGTTCCAAGTTAAACTACATAGTTCCATTCTCTGGTTTGCTAGACTATATTCTACCTAAGTCTTGGCCATTACCAAATCATCATCATTTGTACCATCACAGTGTGCTTCAGTATCTGCAAGATACTGCAAGATACTGCTGATAGTGCTTCAGCATCAGTATCTTATATGATAAAGGGTTTAGTCCATTTGTTTGTCTGTCTGTCCATAATGCTCTTGGAGCACTCTGATTGGTTAGAGAAACAGCCAATCAGAGTGTGGAGCAATACCATGATGGCAGAGATGGAGGGGACTGAGTTGGGGGGGGGAAGTGGGGGTAGGCCAGTGGTGCCAGAGGCAGCATGGGGTGCTGGCGCAGGGGGATGCAGGGGATGGCGGGGCAAGCTCCCCCCTCCCCCATCATTTTTAATGGTCAATTCACTAGTAATCACATATAAGTGTTTCCCAAAAGAGCTTCATGGGATCACTTTTATTAGATTCCTATCTTGTATTTTTCTTTGCAAACCAATGCACTGAATTATTTGGGGATGATCATTTTAGAATTTCTGCCAAAGATAAAATGTAACTATTAAGTTGTTAATAAGTTGTTTTTCATAACAGCCTTTTCCTTTTGCAGGGGGAGACTGGGTGAACCATAGAAAGAAAGAGGGAGCTGCAGTATATGGAGAAAGAAAATTTCTTGATTTGTCATATTCATCAGACTTGTGGAAAATTTAATTCTACCTTATCAACAGCATGAACTATAACTTTTATGAGCAGTTTGTGCACTACCAAATAATAGCTAAACAAGGCAGAGCAGAAGACAATATACTTTCAATGGGGGTTTCCAGAAGTGGGATAACTATTTTTGAACTCATTCAGCTACTGCATAATCTAAAAGCTAGCAGAAATTACTGCCTTTGTCCTCTACAAAAGAAATCATTTTCCTAATGCTGTTTGACCATAGCATTCTTTTCTGGTGAAAAATACCTGTCCATTGTCCCTTGCTTTGCATTCTATTAATGTTAGTTTACTGAGTAATGTAATACCACCTATTCTCACAAAGGAAAATAATTCATTTTGCTGATAATATATAGTGAATCCAGTAGAAGACAAGAGTACAGTAGAATCCAATAAGGATGACGATCTAAAGTGTTCAAAATTTCATGGCCTCTAAAAATCCAGTGACAATCAATTGGAAGACCAGTTTCTTCTTGTACCACAAAAATTCATACAATATAGCTTAAGACTGAAGGCCACAGAACTTCATAGAGTAACATCTGAAAACTAGGTAAATATATTATATATGTTCCAGGGGTGTAGATTGTAGCCATGTTGGTCTAAGGACATATGTAGACAAGGTTCTTTGGGTGAGTCTGATATCTTTTATTAGACCAACTTGAATAGTTGGAAAAATATATATATTTAAGCAAGCTTTTGGGTTTAAAAACCCTTCATCAGGCTGAGGAAGTTGCTGCAGTTGGTGTGTGCTCTTCTTTTCATTTCATCTTCATTTCATCCATCCCGCCTGTCCCCCCTCTCTGTCACCTATGTAGGGAATGTTGGCTGTGAGGGGGTCCACCAGTGCTCTCAGGGGGTGCACCCCCTATGTGTTGCCGCTGAATACAACTAAGCGAGGTATCTTTTTTTTATTCAGATACAGTGTGTTTTTTCTTGGTAAGAGCCAAATACAGCTACAGCTCTTTCAAAGGTTGTAGGAGGGGCATAACTCTGCTTCTCTTTCTGCAGTAGCTATTAAAAATGGATGACTATTGGAAAAAAGTAGCACCCAGTAAAGTGAATGCGTGGCCTCCAGGGAACATTTTGCTGCCCTTACACAGGGCACATCTACACATGCAATTATTTGAGTGAATAAACTCTGGCACAGTTCACGCTGGAGTTTATTGATCTCAAGCACCACTTTTACATATGCCCCTGGGACCACAGCAGGTTGCATTGGATCACAGCAGCCCAGACTGATAGGGAGTCTGGGGAGTCAGCCTGCCAACCCAGCCTCTCTGACCCAGGGGTGCTCTGGGCTGATTGGGGCACGAGGATGCTTCAGTGTGGGGCTCGCTGGCATGCAGCCCCTGCACTAAAGCATACTCATGCCCCACCCAACCCCATTAGCATTTACATGTGTGTTGCAGTGGAGTAAATAACTCCACTGTACAATAGTACAGTACTTGTGTCTACAAGTACTATCCTACAGTAGTATTTATTAGCATATTATGATCTAATAGGACTTCATGTATAGATGCTGAGACTTTACTGTGGAGCTAATTAGTCAGCTCCACAGTAAACATCTTGTGTAGACATTGTGGTACACCTTGTTCCTGCCCTATGCCAGGGCTATACTTTAAAGAGCCAAGTGAGCCCATACCTTGCATGTAGAGCATGCACATAGCAATGCTAGAGAAAAAAAAAGATCCCATTAAATATGATCTTCCAGGTGTGGATTTTGATTTATAAAGACCTACATGATTAAGATCTTGGTTTCCTTAGAAACCAACTCTATTTCCCTCCTCTGTATAATATCAGAACAGGTGGAATCAAACAGACTGTTTCTGCTAACAGTGCTTGGCTGACAGCTCTGTAGGTACTGGCGGCAAAACAGTAGTCTTTAATTCAGCTAAATGATTCTGCCTGTTTTTCTACAAAATCTCACTGTAATGATGTTCAGAAAATGATTTACTGTACAACTCTACTATTTACTACAGCTTTGTCTAATAAGTTTCTGTTACAGCCTGTGATACTGAAGAACTTCAACTTAACTTAGATCAGCCAATAAGTTTTTGTACTGATACGTACATCTATGCCATGAGAATTAGTAATGTGTTTAGTAATTAGACTAATCTACCTTGCATATTAATGCGTTTGTATATCTTCATTTCATATTGTTAGTTCTTTTTATATATGGCAGGTGTATTTTACATCTTTAAGATATTTTTGCTGCCATTCTCATTTTTATAGTGCCTGAGAGTGTTGTTATAGCCACTGTCATACCAAATAATATAGTTAAGGCTGAATAACAGTTTTCAGTTTAGAAAATTGCAGAAGGTTTCTATGATGCTATGTTTTCTTGTATAAGAAATATATATTCTTGTAAATGAGGACTGCATCAAATATAGGCCATGGACAGACATTCAGTTTCTCTTGGGAGAGTTACTGCTCTGCCAGTAGAAACCACAAGTGTCCAGATATTCAGGATTTTCTCCCAGACCAACAGTGGTCACTGAAGGAGAAAAATAATCAGGATCACCCAGGATTAAAAGGCTCCCAGGAGATTTTCTTCTCTCATGACTTTTGAGAGAAGCTACAGCACAGTCCTCTAGTATCCCAGAGTGCTTTGTTCCCAGCTCCCTCCCAGAGATCCAGGGGGACAATGTGTTACTTGGGTTGGACTCGACTCCTCCAGCCAAGCAAAGAGACACTTTACAATCTCATCATTGTGCAGGGAGCCACAACCTGCAAGGCAGTCTGGATCAGCTAAAGAGGTCTGCCCTGTACACTGCTGTCATCTTTCACCAGCAGATGGGAATTCTGCAGAGCAGGCTAAGATGTGTGCACAGAGGTCCCCTGCCTAGGCAGTGGCTCAGCATGGCTCAGACACAGGGGTATCCAGGTAACCTGGGAGAAATCTCCCAGAAGAATTGAACATATGTATGCAGCCATAGACACACTTTATTTCCTCTTTTTGAATGCTTAACTATATAAGCATAATATACTGTATTATTTATTGGGGATTGTAGCAGGCTGGTGGCTTGCAGAGGCTTGTAGCAGGCTGCACACATAAAGCTGCAGGCTTGTGGGGGTTACAACTAAGTCTGCGCGAAGCTTCAGTCGCTGATTCGATTCAGCAGGGATTCAGCCTGATTTGATGGCCAAATCTCTGAATCCAAATCAAATCAGGAGTCCCTTTAATCTTTCTGAATCAAATCAGAACCCTATGAATCGATTCGGAGAGATTTGATGATTCGGACATAGACATAGGTTTAAGTGTTTTGTCTACATACCTCAAGGTACCAGGTGGCTTGTGAATGCTGAGATGCTGGGGTGGATGGAGTATCCCACAGGAGCGTGCTCAGCAACAGACCTGGAAGTGGACCAGAAGTGCTTCTGGTCCACTTTTGGGTCCGCCGGGAAGCATGCAGGGGGTCCAGCCCATGCCTCCCAACTCAGCGACTGGTGCCTCCTGGGTCTGGGGGGACCTGGGGTCCCCCTGTGGCTGATTGCTGAGCCGGTGTGGGCAGGGTGGGGCCCTCTGCATACTTGGCAGCAGACCCAAAAACTAGTTCTGGTCCACTTCTGGGTTCAATGCCGAACATGCAGGGACCCCCTGCCCCCACGCTCCTGTGGGATGCTCCATCTGCCCCAGCATCATAGGCGACTCCATCCTGAGAGGTACGGAAGGACCCATCTGTTGCCAGGACCCCTCAGCACGAGAGGTATGCTGCCTCCCTGGAGCAAAGATTCGGGATGTGATGGAGGTAATCCAGGCCAGGATCAAGCCCACCGATTACTACCCCATGGTCCTAGTCCATGTGGGTACTAATGATGCGGTCAGGAGAACCCCCGATCACCTGATGGCGGACTACAGTGCTCTGGGTGGCGTGCTGAAGGAGTTCGGTGCACAGGTGGTATTCTCTTCCATCCTACCAGTGACCAGACGAGGAAGACGGCAGGAGAACTGCATCCGAGAAACCAACTGGCAGCTTCGGCAGTGGTGTCTCGAGGCAGGCTTCGGCTTCCTGGACAATGACCCGCACATCACGACGAGGGACATGCTCAGCTGGGATGGGCTTCACCTGTCCCCCAAAGGTAAGCGTGTGTTTTCTTCTAGGTTGGCAGATCTCCTCCGGCGGGCTTTAAACTAGGCTCGTCAGGGGGAGGGGAGTACGAGGGCAGGGGAAGCTGTGGACCACCAAACCATGTGGCACCCACAAGGACAGACCAGCCTGAAGAAAGAGAGCATTGGAAACCTGAAATCCATGGGGAGACCAGCACTACAGAACAGGTAAGAATCAAGAAGGTAAGAAACAATGGGCCCCTTGGGACTCGGAGCGGGGGGGCAGCAAAGGCACCAGTTGCAGGGCTCAAGTGCCTATATACTAATGCTAGGAGCATGGGGAACAAGCAGGATGAACTAGCGCTCCTGCTTGCACTAAACACCTATGACTTAGTAGGGCTAACAGAAACCTGGTGGGATTCACCCCACGACTGGGCGGTACATATTGAGGGCTATAGATTGTACAGAAAAGACAGGTCGGGGAAGAAAGGGGGAGGGGTTGCACTTTATGTCAGTGAGTAATATACATCAAACCTCATCAAGACAGAATCCAAGGTTGAGGAAGTAGAAGGATTGTGGGTTAGGCTACATAGGGGGCAAGGAGAAAGGGATTTGGTGGTAGGGGTCTGCTACAGACCCCCACACCAAGGGGAAGAAAGAGATGCGGGGCTCCTGAGGCAACTCTCGGAGACCATAAAAGCTAAAGAGGCGGTAGTCATGGGGGACCTAAACTACCCGGACATCTGCTGGGAGACGCAGACAACAAAGTCCCACCGCTCACGCAGGTTTCTAACCTATGTACAGGACCTCCACCTGACACAGGAGGTACATGTTCCCACTAGGGGGAATGCCATACTGGATCTGGTATTGGCAACAGGGGATGACATGATAGGGGACCTCCAGATTGGTAGCCATTTGGGAGACAGTGATCACCTAATAATAGAATTCACCATAAGGCGTCGAGTGGGTAAGGTAACTAGTAGGGTGAAAGTGCTAGACTTTAGGAAAGCTGATCTCAATGAACTCAGGCGATTAGTCAAGGACGCCCTGCAGAGTAGGAGTTTTGAAGGGATGGGAGCCCAAGAAGGGTGGCTGTGCCTTAAGGAAACGATCCTTCAGGCACAAAGCAAGACGATCCCTGAGCAAGGCAAAAGAGGGAAAGGGGCCAGGAGGCTTCCCTGGCTGACCAGAGAAGTCCAGGGCAGCCTAAGGGACAAAAGGGGAGCACATAAAAAGTAGAAACAAGGTGAGATCACTAAAGATGAATATACCTCCTCTGCTCGTGCTTGTAGGGAGGCAGTTAGACGGGCCAAAGCTACCCTGGAGCTGGGGATGGCAACCCAAGTAAAAGACAACAAGAAATTGTTTTTTAGATATATTGGGAGTAAAAGGAAGGCCCAGGGAGGAATAGGACCCCTGCTAAATGGGCAGAAACAATTGGTGACAGACAGGGGGGACAAGGCTGAACTCCTCAACGAGTTCTTTGCCTCAGTGTTCCTAAATGAGGGACATGACAAGTCTCTCACTGGGGTTGTAGAGAGGCAGCAGCAAGGCGCCAGACTTCCATACGTAGATCCTGAGGTGGTGCAGAGTCACTTGGAAGAACTGGATGCCTTTAAGTCAGCAGGCCCGGATGAGCTCCATCCAAGGGTGCTGAAGGCACTGGCCGACATCATTGCAGAGCCACTGGCGGGAATATTTGAACGCTCGTGGCGCACAGGCCAAGTCCCGGAGGACTGGAAGAGGGCTAACGTGGTCCCCATTTTCAAAAAGGGGAGGAAGGAGGACCCGGGCAACTATAGGCCAGTCAGTCTCACCTCTATCCTTGGTAAAGTCTTTGAAAAAATTATCAAGGCTCACATTTGTGAGAGCCCAGCAGGGCAAATTATGCTGAGGGTAAACCAGCACGGGTTTGTGGCGGGCAGATCATGCCTGACCAATCTAGTCTCTTTCTATGACCAGGTTACGAAACGCCTTGACACAGGAGGAGGGGTGGATGTCGTATACTTAGACTTCAGGAAGGCCTTCGATACGGTATCCCACCCCATACTGGTGAACAAGTTAAGAGGCTGTGACATGGATGACTACACAGTCCGGTGGGTGGCAAATTGGCTAGAGGGCTGCACCCAGAGAGTTGTGGTGGATGGGTCGGTCTGGACCTGGAAGGGTGTGGGCAGTGGGGTCCTGCAGGGCTCAGTCCTTGGACCGATACTCTTTAATGTCTTCATTAGTGACTTGGACGAGGGAGTTAAATGTACTCTGTCCAAGTTTGCAGATGACACAAAGCTATGGGGAGATGTAGACACGCCGGAGGGCAGGGAACAGCTGCAGGCAGACCTGGATAGTTTGGACAAGTGGGCAGAAAACAACAGGATGCAGTTCAACAAGGAGAAATGCAAAGTGCTACACCTAGGGAGGAAAAATGTCCAGCACACCTACAGCCTAGGGAATGACCTGCTGGGTGGCACAGAGGTGGAAAGGGATCTTGGAGTCCTAGTGGACTCCAAGATGAACATGAGCCGGCAGTGTGACGAAGCCATCAGAAAAGCCAATGGCACTTTATCGTGCATCAGCAGATGCATGATGAATAGGTCCAAGGAGGTGATACTTCCCCTCTATCGGGCGCTGGTCAGACCGCAGTTGGAGTACTGCGTGCAATTCTGGGCGCCACACTTCAAGAAGGATGCGGATAACCTGGAGAGGGTCCAGAGAAGGGCAACTCGTATGGTCAAGGGCCTGCAGACCAAGCCCTACGAGGAGAGACTAGAGAAACTGGACCTTTTCAGCCTCTGCAAGAGAAGGTTGAGAGGCGACCTTGTGGCTGCCTTTAAGTTCACGGGGCACAGAAGGGAATTGGTGAGGATTTATTCACCAAGGCGCTCCCCGGGGGTTACAAGAAATAATGACCACAAGCTAGCAGAGAGCAGATTTAGATTGGACATTAGGAAGAACTTCTTCACAGTTCGAGTGGCCAAGGTCTGGAACGGGCTCCCAAGGGAGGTGATGCTCTCCCCTACCCTGGGGGTCTTCAAGAGGAGGTTAGATGAGTATCTAGCTGGGGTCATCTAGACCCAGCACTCTTTCCTGCTTATGCAGGGGGTCGGACTCGATGATCTATTGAGGTCCCTTCCGACCCTAACATCTATGAATCTATGAATATATGAATCTATTCATGAGCTGCACCTGGTACCTTGAGGTATCTAGAAAAACATTTAAAGTTGTGTCTATGGCCAAATAGCTGATTCTCTGAAGCAGCATCGAATCTTCAGATTCAGATTCGGACAAATCAAACTGGGGACAGTGATCCAAATCAACTAATCAAATCACTGTCCCTGATTCAGGCCGAATCTGAACCCAAATCAAATATGGCCCATTTCACACACCCCTGGTTACAACCCAGATGCAGGTGGTGTAGCAATCTGCATAGCAATCTGCAGGGTTGTGGGGGTTACAAGTTAGCTGCAGGTGTTGAAATCTTATTGCTGGTCTGCCCAGAGGCCTGGGCCAGCTGGTGCAAATAATTTCATAGATTTCATAGACATTAGGGCTGGAAGGGACATTGGAAGATCATCAAATCCAGCCCCTGCCCCAGGGGCAGGAAGTCAGCTGGGGTCAAAGGATCCCAGCAAGATAAACGTCCAAATGCCTCTTAAAAGAGTCCAGAGTAGGTGCTTGCACCACCTCTAGTGGCAGTCTGTTCCAGGCCTTCGGGGCTTGAACAGTAAAGAAGTTCTTCCTTATGTCCAGCCTGAAATGGTCTTGGAGCAGTTTGTGACCTTGTCATCCCATGGGGCACTTTGGTGAACAGATATTCCCCCAGATCCTGATGTACCCCTCTTATATACTTATAGGCAGCCACCAGGTCACCCCTGAGCCTGCGCTTTTCCAGCCTGAAGAGTCCCATAGCTCTCAGCCTCTCATCATAAGGCCTGTTTTCCTGCCCTCTTATCATGTGTGTGGTTCTCCTCTGGACTCTCTCAAGCTTCTCCACATCCTTTTAAAATTGTGGAGCCCAGAATTGGATGCAGTGCTCCAGCTGTAGTCTCACCAAGGCCGAGTACAGTGGGAGGATGACATCCTGGGATTTGCTAGAGAAGCATCTATGGATGCAAGCCAGAGTTTTGCTCAGTTTGCCAGCTGCAACATCACACTGGTGACTCATATTCATCTTGTGATCAATCATTACCCCCAAGTCCCTTTCAGCCGGGGTGCTAGCAAGTGTAGCACTGCCAAGCCTATAAGCATGTTGCAGGCTTTTCTTCCCAAGGTGGAGTACCTTGCATTTTTCAGTGTTGAACGCCATCAGGTTTTGACCCACCCATTTTCCAAGCCTGTCCAGGTCAGCCTGAGTCACCGTCCTGTCCTTGGGTGTGGATGCTTTACCCCAAAGTTTGGTGTCATCAGCGAACTTAGCCAGTCCGCTTCTGACACCAATGTCCGCATCATTAATGAAGATGTTGAAAAGAATAGGCCCATGGACGGATCCTTGGGGTATCCCACTGGTCACAGCACCCCACAATGATTGACTTCTGTCATCTACCATTCTCTGGGTCCAACCTCAGAGCCAATTCCCCAGCCAGCAGACTGTGATGTAGCTGAGGCCGCAGTTGGCCAGTTTTTCTATGAGATGATCTTGGAATACCAGATCGAAAGCTTTTTAAAAATCAAGATATATGATGTCAATCTCTTCTCCCTTGTCCAGGTGATATGTCACCTGGTCATAGAAGGAGATGAGATTGGTCAGGCAAGACCACAATAAACCCATGCTGGCTATCCCTCAGGATGTTGTCTTCAGCCAGTTTGTCAAGAATGGTCTCTTTGATAATTTTTTCCAAGATCTTTCCCGGGATAAAGGTCAGGCTGATGGGCCTGTAGTTCCCTGGATCTACTTTTTTCCCTTTCTTGAAGATAGGCACCACATTGGCCTTCTTCCAGTCTTTGGGCTCTTTGCCTGAGTGCCATGAGTTCTTGAAGATCCATGCCAGTGGCTGAGGTATGATGCTTGCCAGCTCCGTAAGTATCCTGGGGTATAAACTGTCTGGGCCAGCTGACTTGAAGGTGTCCAGCCTCTCAAGGTGCTCCTTCAGATGGTCTACATTGATGAAGGGTAACAATTCTCCATTGCCCTGGCTGTCCTGTACTGTACTGAGCAGGACCGTCCCCTGGGGCTGGTGAAAAACCAATGCAAAATACTCATTGAGCAGGTTGGCTTTTTCCTGGGCATCAGTTGTCAGTTGACACATATGGCACAAGGGGGGTTAAAAGGCTCCCAGGGAAAGAAGCTGAGGGGTGGTGTGCTGTGCATGTTAGGTGCTGAAACACCAGGCCAGGGCACTTTCTTAGGGTCTGGAAAGAGACCTAGGGGTTGCAAGGCTGGCAGCAGCTGTGCCACATGAGGGAACTCACTCAGAGGGAGAGAAGGAAGATTGAGGTGTTGAGAGAGAAGCAGAGAGCCAGAGTTAGCTTCTCGGGGTCTGTGAGAAGGCCCAGGACTGTAAATTTACTCTTTATGGATCATGTTTATGTTTGTTTTACTGATTTGAGAATTTGTGCTTGTGGTGTTTCCTGGAAAGGAAGAGTGCCCAGGAAAATAAAGGACTGATCTGAGTAATCCCCAACCTGTTACACATGGTGGAGAATGCAGGCAGCAGTTTAAAGTGAACTGCAGCAATTTAAAGAGACATCCAGCATGGAGAAGACGGCCCTTTTAAAGGGGAAGAAGTAGCTGTCTGCTGTATGTTGGGTGGTGAATAGTATCAAGAAGTGAAGGCTAGTGCAGCCCCTGATGCCCTAGAAGTATTACTATATGAACTACTAAAATATGAACTACTAATCTCAGCTATTTTCTAATGTGGTAGGTGAGGATGCAGCACACCTGCAGTAAGAACTGGAGGTGGAATGCTAAAGCTGCAAGCAAGTTGAGGCTGAAGTAGCTTCCCTGAAGCAGGACAGGAAGCAAAGCCAGGAAATAAAGAGGGAAACAATAAGGAATTGAGATGCCTGTTAGCAGCTGTGGTAGAGAGAATTAAGGAGATCATGCAGCTAATCACAGCAGAATCTGAAAAGAGCCAAATGCGAGAAGATAAGCTGTGAGCACTCCAAGAAAAGGTGACCACAATTGCTTTGGGCTGGGGAAAAGGCCTGTGCCTGAAAAGTCAAAAGTCCTAGCAGTGCAAGAGAGGCAGAGAAGTATAAGGCCACCATAAAGACCCTATAGAAATAGATGGTTTGCAAAAAAAAGGCATCTGCAAGAACTGCAGCAAGACGTACAGTGCTGGCAAAGGAAATTGTAACAGGGTTCATCCCAAGGGTTGGCCATGATGCCTTTGGAGCCCCTTCAACCTTTGTCAACCTGGGTCTCTTTGAACAGTTTCCCCACCCCAGTACCCACCCCCATGCCTTGCAGATGTCACAAATCCTGATCATTTTATAAGTGCCCCTAGGGGCTATGGGCTTCTGGCTCTGTTCATCCTTACAACTCAAGAGGAGCTAGCCAGGCCTTGGAACAGATAGGCCTGGAAGCAGAGGGGTCAGGGGTCCAGAGCCCAAGAGAGGTGAAGCAAGTCTTGGAACAGATAGGCCTGGGGACATGAGCATGACCCAAGAGGGCTGCTGATGAATGATCTGGTGGTTGTGGAGGGGACTGAAGGAGAGGTATGGAGGTCCCAACTGGCTTAGTGTCCAAGCAGGGCAAGGCAGGCCTTGGAAGAGAAGGCCTGGGGTCCAGCATGAGACAGAAAAAGCTGGAGCCCAATAAAGACTAGGTACTTGGGGAGAACATCCAGCACGTTGCCAGGGGGGACAGGAGCAGGGAGGTCCAGTGCCCCAGGGGGACTAGAGCGAACACATCTGGTGATCTGGTGTCTGCAGGGGGGGGGGAACCAGGAGGGATTAGAGCACAAACGTCCAGTGCCTTGGGGGGAACCAGTAAGGTCCATTGCCCAGGGGGGACTATCATGCATCGAGGGAAGCTGTAGTGCCTAGGGCCTGCCAGAGTGTGGGACCAAAAGGCCTGAACCCATAGAAAGGGCAATGTGTCAGCAGGGCTAGAGAACCTAGAGGTCTGGAACCCAGGACGTGCAAGGTGCAAGCCCATATCCCATGAAGGATGTATGTTAGTAGATCATCTGTGAAGCATGGGAGTGGGTATAGGGGAGGATGGAGCCCAAAAAATTAGCCCTTAAGGTAATGACTATGAGCACCTGTGTTCCTAAGAGTAAGACCAGGCTTGGGAAGTCTCCCTTTCATCAGAAATTAATAATATTAAAGTGTGGTAGGCAAGTAAAGTGGGGAGGGCTTCAAGGGAATCCAGGTTGGCAGGGGCTGAGTGGGCACCAGGGGGCATCATGACCACCCCTGGGATGGACACTTGCTCACACACCAAATTGTACCATACCAGACATTAAAACAATTTATGCCTGGATAAAAATGGTAGATCAGCCGCAAAGAAGTTTCTCATTAAACAGCAACTCTTTTATGCCATGGAAGTATCGTATGATAATCTTAATGTGTCACCAGTTGGGGACACTTGCATAAATTATGCAACAAATAAAAAGTCTACCAGGGACCTATTCTGCACTGTTTTGACAGCACAAAGCTAAGAAAACCAATTTAGCAAAAGTCTAGACAGGCATCCAAAGGAACACATCTTTCTGAGCTTTCATAACATTTTTATAACTGAACAGGATTAGTTGAATTATAGAATATTTTTTCTGTTTTCGCTCTTGAAGTATATGTTTTTCTCTAATTTCTATTCAAAGATATACTTGTTTACCCTGGGCAGAAAAAAATAAACATTAAAACAACATCTACTTTGTCTAAAATCTTTTAAATTAATTGAGAACTAGAACACTGAAGCAGAAAATAAGGCTGAATTTGAGTAATGAATGATGCCTAGTTAATGATACTAAAGACCATTAGAGCGGGAGAGAGGCAGTTTCTTCCAGATAGGATGATTGGGGAGGGTGATAGACTTGGCAGGAGGTGAGAGCAAATACTGACTGAGAATAATATGTTATTCAATACAGGCTGTAAAAGAGGAAACTCAAAAAGCAAGCTAGAAAGCAGAAGAATCAAAAAAGGTCAGAAAGGTGGAAAAACATGAAGGAGAACAAAAGGGGAAAAAATAGAAAAGGTGACATGGATCACTGGCAATGTTTTTTCATAACAATTACTTCAGGTAAGAGGGGATTTGAGCTTTGCCTGACTTGAACATGCTTTCATTTATGACACTTTTCTGCTTTAGTACAATGTTGGAAAAATCCTGCTGTATTATATCTTTGGTATATTTTTCTGTCATTCAGTTTGGAATGATACATGAAATATGCTAGGTATTCACACACTCTACAGTCTATGTAACTGTAGCAAGGTTTCCCAAACATTGTTAAGTAGTCAGAATGTTTTGTTATCCCCCACTTGACTAGATGGCTGACTTGTACATATGTTCAGGCTCAGGTTTTGGACACCTAAATAGAAACTAATAGGGAACTGGGTATCTCAAAAAATCCTAATACCAGAAATCATACAAGTTGACAGGAAGAAATGTTTTTTGCATACAAATACTAGTCAATTCTGCACCTTTTCTGGATTATCCATAAGGCAAATTGTGGAATTATACATTAGAGTAATTTTCAGTGTCCCCAGTCAAATCAAATTTATTGGCTCATTCATCATTACCAATAGAAATATTTTGCAACTGGAACTTTAGTTACCAATTCTTATGATGTATGAATCAGAGCAGACACAAGGTTACTTACATAGCTATAGGAGGAATGCTGGTTGGACATTTTATGACTAACTGCTATTTCATCAGAAAATGCTGTTTTACTGAAATCAAAAACTTTTGTGGAAATATACAATTTTGACTAAATTTCTATTAAGATGAAAGTTCTAGTCTTGTAAATGGAGAGAGAGAGCAAGAGACATAGCATGCACAGAGCAGCCATAGTCAGGGCCTTCACACATGTATTGGAGAATATCCAACTTCTGAATCCATCCTCTGCCTGATTCAAGCTAGCACCTTGATTGTCAGTCTCCCATATGTCTGGAGAGTGCCCTAACCAATACAGGCTTGGCTTCTCCCCTCCACTCCTGCTGGAACTGTCCACACTGCTAGATAATTAAGTGACTGATGCCTATATCTATATATCTAAATCTATGAGTATGTGCAGATGTTTGCCATACCCAATCTATGATCACATGGCTTACTTTAACCTGTGTGATTGTAGATCGATCCTGGCAAGTGGACATGTTTGCCACTGCCATAGGCTGTACCAGGAGCCCAATCTAAATAAGCTGGGGTGGGGGGAGGAGCAGGCGGGATTGGGGGAGCTAATGGGTCTGTGTGGGGTGGGGGGGAGTGGCAGGTCTGTCAGGGCTGGCAGGATGGGAGAGCTGGAAGGGCTGTGGGGGACTAGTAGTGGTTGTCCATCCAGGGGTTGGTGGGCTACAATAGCCCAGTCAGATTCAGAGGAGTAGGAAGAGCAGAATTCCAGGGCTGGTTAGGTTGATCTAAGTGTAATATTTGCATGTACCCTATATAGTTATAGCTATAGCTATTAGATCTGATGGGGTGAGTTAGGGTGGGTGAGACTGACAGACTGACTGTTGGCTCAGGTCAAACACCTAGAATTCAAACAACTGTGGTTAAGATGCCTGGTCTGGAATCAGGGAGAACAATGTCTCAGATGGGACTTGCACATCCAGGTAAGTGCCCTAGCCATTGGAGGTGTGAGGGTTGGGCCTCTTCCTCTCTGCTTGTAAAAAAGCATCAGATCATCCGTTTCTTTCCAGTGTGGTACATGAACATTTTTGAACACACAAAATATGTCATGGAGATGAGAAAACTCTTACCTGCCCAAGCCTAATCAGGAGGATAGAGTAGGAAAGTAGTCAGACATGTTGTCAAATACTTGTGGCATATGTATGCTGTTCTGATAAATGAGATGGTATTATTATATAGTCTTTTAGGAAATCTTTTACTTTTTGTGTGTCTACACAGCACTTTTCCACTTACATCAATGGTGTTTTTGGCATTTATGCACAATTTGCAATTCTGTTACTTTCAGGAATTATCTAGTTCCTTTCACAGTCCGCCTTTTGAAATTGAACCAGTGCAGTGGCACCTTACATTTAGATTCTTACCTTTTAGTCCTCCGGGTCCCTGTTGGCCTAATGTGTGACTGCTCCAAACTCAGGATAGTGCAAACACTCATCAAGATTTGTGCAGCTGACAGTGTAACATGTAAGAAGACCCTGTGATAAAGCCCTTACTCATATAAGCAGCTTAATAGATTTTAATGGGACTACGCATAGAATAAAGCACTAATCTGTGTAAGTGAAAATTGGTTTAAAACCAGGTCTAAAACCTGGTATATATTTTCTGGTCTGTCGATTCCAGCAGTTTATTTTAAGCCTTCAGTGCTAACTTGTGAAATTAAGCCAACTGGCTTTGCATAGGCACAGAAATCTACCCTTGTAAATCTAGCCAAAGATGAAGTGTTAAACTGTAAACTCTTCAAAATAGGATGTCCTTTCATCACTTGGAAGTGTTATGTAAAGGTATAGTGCCACTTTAATTTTTTTTTTAATTAAATAACTTCAGGACTCTTAACATGCTAGATATAGACTCCATCATAAAGAAATTACAAACTATATATTTTTCTAGTTAGCAATTTGAGTTATCTTTGGCTCCATTCATAAATCCAGGCTTGAATGTACTAAATAGTATATAAACACTAGGGAGTGGTCCCTGCTCTGAAGTTTATAATTTAAGTATAAGACAAAAGGCAAAAGACTGGAGCAACAAAGGACTGGAGGAGTACACAGAAACTATGACAAAATACTAACAGATATGATGAGCAGTAATTACCAGACCTTGGGTAGATACACATAATACACTATGGGTGCATCTACACATGTGCCTGACTGCACGGTTGTTACTGTGCAAGCCCCTTAGCAAGTACTGTATGACTGCGCAGTAACTGCCAGTACTGTGCAGTCCTGGCACTGCATGGGTTGTTTCCAACCCTACTGCTCAGTAATCATGGTCCTTGGCAGTGTCGTGGTTCACGCCTGGTGACATTATGTTGCATTATTAGATGCACCCTATAAGTACTACCTATAGGTTATTTATTACTACCTTTATTCCCTATTTTGTTGCATCAGAAAAAGTTCAAACAAGAATAATATAGGTTAACATCTCTATTCCAGTTCATGGTTACACTCCACTATTTCTGTAGTTATACTTTGAGTCTCCAGTTCAGTGAATACTAACTTACATTCCAGGCGTAAAATCCTGGAATATTGTTTTGTTTTTTGTTTGTTAGGGAATTTTTTTGGTGAAACAGGTGACATGATAATTCTTTTGTTGTTGTTGTTCTTTTGTGGTTTAAGGAAAAGATGACAGCTGTTCTGTGAGAAACTTCAGAGTTTGACTGTGTTGAAGAGCAAATACTTGAGAATTCAGCTTGAGTTTCAAATGCATTCATTCCTCTTACAGAGGGAGATATTATTAGATATTTTTCAGTAAAAAAAAAGATTTCAGGTTTACATTTTTCAGAGAAAGCGATATGTCAGCACATTATGGTGAAATTTAAATCAGCACCTTCAATGTTAATCAAAAGTGCATAATTTCTACACTTCTCAACTCTTTTTAATGGGGCACCTAGATATTAGTCCTTAGGGCTTGACTGTCTAGATTTTACCCTAAATTGCCTAGCTTAGTTGATATGAAGGCATTTTTCCCACTTATTTGGAGCTTGGCAATACAGTCTGATTCATTTTAAGTGAAAAAAAGTATTTTTAAAAAAGCTAACCCACCTTAAAAAAATCTACTACCTTATTTTTAATGACATTTGTTTCTCCATTACTTAAGTACTGCACCATTCCACAGAAATCAATGTTCCTGAGCCATCTTATGCCAGCTAACACTATATCCCTCAGTATTGTAAAGGAAAGCAGGCATGTCTACATGAGATGTCTACTGCAGAGCTGCCTAATTAGCTCTGCAGTAAAGTTTCCTTGTCTACATGTGTGGCCCTATTAGGTCGCAATAAATTAATAAACACTGATGTAGGTTAATACTTGTAAATACAAGTACTATCCTGTGGCAGTGTTATTTATTGTGCAGCAATGCATGTGTAGACACTGATGGAGCAGGCTGGGGTGTAATGATGCTTCACTGCAGGGGCTGCCTGCTGGCTAGCCCCACACTAAAGCATCCTTCAGCCCCTGCCCCTCCCAGTCCCAGCATGTTGAGCCAGTTTGGAACAGCCTCAGGTTGGCAGGCTGTCCCCGCAAGGCTCCCTGCCAGCCGGGGCTGCTCTGACCTAGTTCAGTGTGCTGTGGTTCTGGGTGCACATGTAAACACGATGCCTGGGAGCAATAAACTCCAGTGTGATATGCACTAGAGTTTATTGCTTCGCCTTAATTGCATGTGTAGATGCACGCAGTAATTATTCTTGTGTATGAAGTGATTTATACAGGTGAAATAGTTAATATTTTATACCGAGGTATGTTTTATGAATAATAAATAATCCATCCATGGCCTTCAAAGGATGAGAATATGAAGTCCTTACACCCATTAGTAAGCATTTGCTCTCTATAATAGTCTCATTGATTACTCATGCAAATAGCTGCTTCACAGAGGCTCTAGCTGGTTCAATATCTGGCTCAAAGTGCTTTACAAATGTGAGTAAGTATTACTATTACCATGTGACAGATGGATACATTGAAACAAAAGTTGTTAAATGATTTACTCAGGATTACACAGTGAAACAGTCTTAGATTCAGGAAAATCCTAGATATCCAAACAGCGAGTCTGGTATTGGACTACATGGTATGCCTTTAATGCTTTTAACATAGTGCTTTTATCATCTGAGAAATTTGCATATCTCTTCACTGAATAATACCTTGGATTTCTTGACTTCCAGGTTCATCTCTTTAGTTAACTTGCCTAAGTGATTCTTCAAAATAACACTTGAACTGCTATACTCTCCATTGATTGCTGCACCCATTCAAGAAACACCAAGGCTATGCTACACTGAAAGGGTTGACCTTAAAGTTGTCTTAAAATCCATACCCTCAGACTACTGTACACTGTAAATACCTAAGCTTGATATGGCTAAGCTCTGGTGAGGTGGACTCTTCCCATGTTTGCTTCCCAGCTGTCCTTTTTCTGTTTATATGTGTAGTGGGCATAGGAACTATAATGCCACAGTTCCCTGGATTTGACTTCCTTCCTTTTTTTCCCACTTCCTTTCTGCCACCTGTAAGTGGAGGCTTTGGTGTTTACTCCAAGATATGAGTAGAGGAAGAAGTTCACCTTAAGCTGCTTGAGAGGAACCTTAACGTCACCAGAATTTCACAGTACTGCAATAAACTGAACTTCTCTATTAATTCTTTCCCAGGAAAGTATAGGAGAACTTGTTGTGGTGATGACAACTGACACCTCTTTCTTTAGTTGCATCTTACCCCCACTCAGCTTGACATGGCCAGAGGCTTCAGTGCCTCCCTCTACTGAGCACTGGGGGTCATGTGTGGCATATAGAAAGGCACTGGGGACTAGTGGTGTTTGAGTGAAGCTAGCTTGTGTTTATATTGCACAAAGGTCATCTTAGTAGCTGCTGAATTTAAACCTGTTATGACAGATTCTGGTTTTGTTATAGTATTCCTGTTATAACAGTATTGCATGCCTCAGTTTCCTTGATTAGCTTGTACAGGAAGGGGTTAACTATATCAGACCTGTGAGGACCTGCAGGAGTGCTCAGTTAGTGGGGAATGCACCAGCAGGAGATCAAAGAGCCAATTTCCATATGAAAACACAAGATAGCAGGAAGTGGACTCCAGCTTCAACATCTGAAGGCTGTTTGTAGTTTCAAAGAGGGACTTAAAAGCACCCCTAGATCAGAGGTGCCCAACCAGCAGTGTGCAAGCCACGCTGTGGCATGGGCAGCTGCTGTGTGGCATCTGAGCCTCCGGATCTCTGATCTCTGTAAAGGGAAGCAGTAAAATGTAGCTGGAGGCTCAAGCTTCTGGTCAGGTGGAGAATAGCGAGGGCAAGACTTTGCTGAAAGAGGAGGTATCAAGTGTCATCACCAAGAGCCAAATGAATCCTTTCCTATCCCTGCAGCTGCCACTGAATTCAGGGATTTATATCTGTGCTACCCATATAATACTGTGGCAGTTGCAAGGCCAGAGAAGGGTTAACTTGTCACTTTGCTAAGTGACACCTCTTCTTGCAGCAGTGTGCTGGTCCCATTATGATCTTCTCAGGCAGAAGCTTGACTCCTGGCACCTCTGATCCAGTGCTCCAGGGTACAAACGTGATCGGGTATATCCCCGGGAGAGGGGATCAGAGAGGCATTCTGGGCAGAGGTGTGGCTTAATTGTGGCTTGGCGACTACTGCCCTATCCCGTCTTGAGAAACAGGGATGCCTAGAGACAGAGGAGGAGTCAGACAGGGCAGAGAAGCTTTAAGAGGCTTGAAAGGGTACAGCCAGGGATGTTTTTCCAAACAGAGACTGCTTTGCAGTGAAAACAAGTCCTAGTGCTATTCTTGTATCTCGTCACTGCATCAGGTAGAGAAGGATGTTAAATACTACAAATATTTTGCATCTGGAAACTTATGATTTCAAGTGAACAGAGGACCTCCTTCTCATTCATATCTACTTTATATTGAATGCATTTCTGAAGGCATCACTTTTATACATATGAAAATAAGAAAAACATCAAGCTTTGAGTGTTCTGAGTCCCTCCTATAACTACTTTGCTTGGCAATACCCAAAATGAAAATGATCTTAATCTTCCTTCATCTAGAAGCCAGTAAAATACTAAGCACTGATTACAATCATTTGTATTTTTAAATATACTGTAATACATGGAATATACTATAATGAAATATATACCATAATAAATGGAACAAGTGGAATATGCATTTGAAAGTGTTACTTTCAGATAATACTGAAACCAAAATGAAATAATGTGGAGATTTGAAATGTGTACCATCAGATACAAACACTCATTTAAAGGAATGTACAGCCTACCACAAATGAGATTTGGGCCACTGTGGGTACAGCATTCTGCTATTTTCCTGTGGAGTTTTGGATTTTTTAAAATGTTTTTATGCCCAACTTATTTATTCACTAACTGCTTAGTGAAAAACAACATCCCTAGTTGTACCCTCTGTCAAAAAACAATTTAATAACTTCATCCAGAACCCAATATACAGAAATAGTCTTTCTGCGTATTTCTCATTTCAGCTGATCATATTTTATAGTCATCAGAATAGTGGGGGAAATATAAAAGCTGGCATGGCACTGCAATAACACTCTGAGTAAAACTGTATTACTGGCTAAGGAAAATAACTCTTGGATCTTGAAATATCTCTGCCCTTTAAGTCCAAAACAAAGCTTTTGTCAAGTATTGCCTATAAAAGCAGTGCCTTGTGATTCTGAATTGTTTATCCTTTAAGCTCATCTTTTCACCAAAAGCTCATTAACCTACAATGAGAACACCTGCAATGAATTGAACTTAATTTACATTTTCACATTTGCACTTTTCCCCAATTAGATAGGTGGTCCAATAAAAGATACCACTCTAAGAAATCCTTGCCTCTACCACATTTTCACTTAATACATTCATTGTTTAGTTTCAGTTTTATCCTAATTAAGGCACGGACCAATATCCATGAGCACAGGCTAGAACACTAGTGATGCAGAGCAGTAAGCTGGAGGCCACTGATGCATGGCTTGAAGCTGGAGGCACTGGTGTGAGACATAAGGAAGACAGTTTTATGGAGCAGCCTAAGGGGCTCCAGGGAACAATGATAGGCTGGAAAATGTTACTAAAGTACTGTCGACTGAAAATTACTAGAGAAAGACAGATGGATGGGATGACCGATAAAAGGAGAAAAATCTGTAAAATGGTTGGTTTGAGGGAACTGGTAGACAGAGTCCATCAGAAGAAAAGCCAAAAGTGGATGCCCACTGGAGCAAAAGCAACAGCTAGAAATCACTGGTGTATGATACAGGTGAACTTTCCAAGAGCTTGATTAGTAGAGCACAACAATTGTACTGCCTGAGTGGGTCAACTAAAGTAAACTTTGCAACCTAAATATCATTCAAGTTAGCCAAGAGACTAGAATATGCATTCTGTGTCAGGGGCTGAAATGACAGAGCTGGGATAGAAAACTGTACTTTGTTTTTGCAAGTGATTTCAGTGTGCTGAACAGAGGTGATTCTACACATTTAAATGACAGACTGGCATACAAACCACAAGTCCAAACCATGCTGGACATTAGGATAACGGAAAGACACAGATCAAGCTGGGTATTTGAATAAACTTGTGATATGTCCTACCCCTTTTAAGGGAGTATGACATGCTGTTATATGTTGGCACTGATCACCCTTCTGCAACACCAGACATCCAAAGAAAAGGAAGGAGAGAGGAGGATTCATGCTATCTTCTTCCAGGTCTGGATGGGGAGCTGGACCACTAACAATGAATTCCAGATTCTTGCCTGCCCCATGGCCTGGCAAATATTAAACAGCCCCAATTTCACTGGAATAGCTGTAGACCACCCACCAACTAGCTAAGGAGAAGGAAATCCAAGGGTTTTTCTGTCCGTGTTTTCCCTCTAAAGCCCAGCAGTGTCACCAATCCTAGGAGCCTGTACCCTTCCCCCGTCATATGGACCTATTACCACCAAAACAGCTAGCATGTTTTCAGGGATGCAGTGGCACACTTTAAAAAAGTTCCTCAAATTGAGACCTCTAGAAATCAATTAGTGGGTCATAGAGTGGGCAGAGGAGGTCCACATAGAAAAATAATGCTGGCATTCTGCAAAGCAATGCTTCTGCCTGTTGTGCTCTAGCCACAACAGCATGGAGCCTCCCAAATTAGCCTGTTCAGAGTTCAGTGTTGCTGTGGCAACACTGCTTGCAGTACCAGTACCAAGCTAGCTCATTTACAACTCTTTTAGATATCTCTACACTCCACTGTGCTCTGACATATTCTCTGTTAGTTGCATACCAACAGGATTTAACTGTGTCATGCGTGTTGTTTGCAGACAGATAACTATACTTAGAGCCAACAAATTGTAAGTGATTGAATAATCATTCCAAAATTGTCATATGGTCAGGTCCTTAGCTGTGTATCCAGGTAGGTACTTATTACCCTTTCCATTGTCTAGTGCCAGTGCCATTATTAGAATATACTTTGGGATGCATTGGAGCTAGTCTGTTATCTCTTTGGGAGTTAGTCTGTCATCTCTGTGGGGTTAGGGTTGTTTCTGTTTCTACACTATGTTTCTCATGATTGCTTCAATATTTTCAGTTCTCAAAATATGAGACTATCATAATGAAAATGTACAAAAAACCAGAACTCTTGGTTCCAAAATGATACCTTTTATTAGACCAACTGGGAAATTGCAAGAAAATGGTTCTAATGAAAATGTTTAAATTCTGTAATATCAGAAAAAGAATAATTATGCAAATCATATAAATCATAGAAATAAACTGGCAAATCAATTTTACAATAATCATACTTTGGTGAATGTTGCCTATTTCTGTTCACAAACTTGCCTGCATTTACAAAAGGGACTAATTTTAGCATTGGGGTCTGCTATTTTTTTAATATTGATATAATTCTAGGTATTCTAAGAAAGTAGAATGTTTCTTGCTCAAAAAACAACTCCCCCCCAAACCCCCCCCAGTCAAAACCAAACCAAAAAACAACAATAAAAAAATCCCCACACTGCCATCCTAAAGCAATGCATGAATGAAAAGCAGGGGAAAATAGTGGATGGTATTAAAATAAATATATATTTTTAACATGTGTACTATTGGAATATGCATCTGTACATGATACAGATTAGGAATGTAGATGTGTGTTCTAATGGACTGTGGCTTAAAGAGGGACTTGAAAATGGACAGTATAGATGTAGAATCCAAACTTATAATTCAGTACTATAATAATCTATAAAAGAAGAAAACGTATTAAATCAACTTGGAATAAAATACAAAATAAAACAAACAAAAAAACAGAGTTTGCAGTTAGCCAAGCAATCATCTCTCAGCATGGAAGCTGAGTGATCCTTGAAACAGGTGAATCAATCTTAGACAGAGGCTGCCAAGGTCAATGAGTTGCTATGCTCTAGGAAATATTAACAGATGTAGTAGGAACTGGGAGATAAAATGGGCTATGGCAGCAGTCCTTTCGCAATAAGAGTTTTGTCTGAAAAGGGACTGTAGGCTTAGAGGCAGGAAACTGATAATAGAATTTGAAGTAAACTGTCGACAATGACCTGAAGGAAGCATTATAAAGGAGTGATGTCACAGCACATTAATTACTATCATAATACTGTTAAGCTAGGTTAGTTTCTGAAGATAAAGCAGATCTCAGCAGACACTGGGAGTTTAGTATCATGCTTCACTTTAAGATGTTTTAAATAGCTTTTTTACATTATGTATCGACTACTATTTTCAGGCAAATTAGAAATACAGTTTACAAGTAAAAACATGGGTATGATCTCATCAAGGCTTTTCTAGAGTACCCCAATATAAATATACTCCTTTTTACCCAGGCAGTATCCTTCCCTACTTCATGATTCCTGTTATCTTTTCACTGTATATATCTTTTCACTTTTTATTTTGACTTTGACTCTGAATCGCTCCTGTCACTCCTGTACCTATTTTGGAAAATTTGATTTGCATAATGAACAGTTTTGCAGAGATTCAAAATATAAATGGAAGTGTTTCTACCATTAAAGTGAATAAAATGTGAAAGGTCTCAATCTTCGCAACTGAATGTGCATTCAGTAAAACTTGAAAATTAAGTTGTATAGAAAGGGAAATATTCACCTTTATCACTAGTTCCCCACACATTTTCTAACTGACCAATCTCAGCCCACCATTCAGAAGCGAAAAAACTTCAACATGGCATATTATACTATTTCTGTATAACCTAGATTATTCACTTTTTGGCAATTAAAATACTCTTAATTCTGGTGACATATTACAGACCCATTTCTGAAATGAAATCAACTAATCAGCCTGCTATGTAGTAGAGACAGTAAGTATTACTAACCTAGTAAGAAGTACCTTTCCTACAGATATTATCAGCACCTTTTCTAGTAATAACATTTCTACACCAGGTTAAAATAATGGATTGGGGCATTACAATGTAATAGGTTGGGAGAAATGTCTTTGAAACAACGTGGGGGTGGGTACGCAACAGCTGCATTTCATATAAGAGCATTCTAAGAAGTTTTCATTTCCTTTATTCAAGGTAGCTTAGCTGACAAAACAAAGTAGCATCACCCAAAACAATGGCATGTTCTAGGTACACCGTGGCAGAAGGATTTAATTGTCTATTGTTTTGTTAAAGCTGGTGTATCTCTATGAGGAAAAAAGACAGCTGAGACAGAGGGAGAGAGGCAGGAAACACCAAAGTACCAGAAAGAGAAGCTCTGGTAATGCGGCTCTGAGGGAAAGCTAAGAGAGGGGTCAAATACAGGCTTAAAGAGATTTGGAGCTGTGAGCAAGAAAGTATCTATCCCCTGTTGGATGTTCAGGGAAATTGGATTTTGTATGTTCTGTGTTTGTTAAATAAACAGGATTGCACTAGAAGTACTTGATTGCATCACCAATTTCTTTTCATAGCAGAAACACCCCACAAAGGTCTGAATTTTGTTTAATCATGCTTTTAGAAAGTGTAACACTAATTCAAGATCTTGTCATAGGAATAAATGTTATTTCTATATAAATCAAAAAGAAGCAGTATGATATACGACATACAGAGCAGTATGATATAAAACTGTAACTCTATCAAAGAGTTTTAATGGGGGTCTTCAGGAGGAGGCTGGATAGACATTTGGCTGGGGTGTTATGACCCCAGCACTCATTCCTGCCCAGGGTAGGGGATCAGACCTGATGATCTGTTGAGGTTCCTTCTGACCCTAAGCACTATGAATGACAATATAAATCACAAAATCACATTACATTTCATAATAATGTGGTATAAAATGATGACAAAATATAATATATATTTAGTAGGCTTTGTATTAAGTCCCTTTGTTTGTTTTATGATTCGTAATGCTTAAGAACCAGCATACAATAAACATGGACAGTTATTTCAAAGATCACTATTGTTATTTCTATTGTTATTGTTTGAACATGCTATTGAACGTGCTGTTGTTATTGTTTGAACATGCAAGTTATTCGTTTTTAGAGTGCTGTTATTATGCTTAGATATTAAAAAAAAAAGCTCCAAAAACGTGCTTTACCAGAAGCAGCAGTGCATTAGTTTGACCTGGCTCCGCAGTGCCTGTACAGATTGGACACTTCAGTGGGGCTTTTTGGAGCTTTTATCTAAAGCTGACTCAATCGCCTATTAGATAAAAGCACCAACAAAGCCACACTAATGTAAAAATTGGGTGACCTAGGTCCACCTAATGTGATGCCTCTTTTGGGCATGCACTGGGTTCAGTGCAGGAGCATGCTGAGTTTAAAGTAAAGCACCTTTTTTGTTTTTTTTAACATCTATAAGCATTCATAACATCACTAAAATGAATGACTTGCATGTTCAAACAACAAATAAAAGCAATGACTTGTAAGTGCAATGCCTAGGCTTTTATATGGAAATCCCTGATTGTGGGTGCAGTGAATGAGCAGACATTTTTAGCTGTCATACCTGTTGGAACTTGACTTGAAGAATGTGGACTCTGATGTGATGGCAACTGCTGGATAAACATCATATCACTTATTTAGAAATGGTTGAATAAGTTGGAAAAAATTTCAGCTATCAGAAGCATTTGGCTGCCTAGTTTATCCAAACAAGTCTGTGGGAGAATCAGATGAGATAATCATTACGAAACGGTTTGATATTCTAAAATATGCCCCGCTCTTCTTTGATCTTTCCTGAAAAACCTCAACAAAATCTCATACCTTAAAAACAAAGACTTTCTCTGCAGAATTGGGGGGGGGGGGGGGGGAGAGGGGGCTTATAAGCTTATATTAAAATGAAAAGTTGTTGCTAAGTCAAATAACAAGAACATTGAAGATGGATTGACATGAATTTCAGTTCAGCCTAGCAATGGGAACACTTACCTATGGTCCCCAAGCTTGTACGGCTTGTTATGGAATCTGTGTGTGATCAGATGTTACTGCTACTCTTATCAGAGCTATCTAGAATAAAGTTGTATAAGGTACGCCTAATTGTGCTGCAAACATACTATTGACTATTGTGTAAACATACCCAAAGAGTGAACACCCTCTTCCAAAAGATCATCTTAAGATATGTGGGAGTTGCTTAAATAACAAAACGTGATGGGTTTGGTAAACTTTATCACTTATTAAAGAAGTAAAATGATTACATTTCTTTAAATAGTTTTCTAATAACAGTAATGACTGTAAAGTTCTTCTTTGGGTTTAAATAACTGGATTTAACTCTTTTCATTCATTGCTTTCTGGGACATGCCATTTGTTATATTATTATATGACTGCACGTGGCCTTTACACCTTCTCATTTCCTTCTCTGTCTCCATACCTGTAAGGATACCCTTATAAAAATAATGTTTCAAATCACTATTGCTCTGGCTGCCTTGAGCCTACAGTGTCACCCAAGGATATGTAATTAATACTGAGACACTTAGAAAAGGCACTGCAAAGCGTGTAACTATAGTACATAACATACGGCAGAAAGTATCTGCCAAAAAGGGTGCCAGACAGTTTCGGATATAGCAACTTGTCTACTTTGAACTGTGCTAAAACTACCAATTTATTTCACATGTACAGCTCTGGCAGTGATATTTTTTTTTACCATTGATTGAGGCCTTGTGTGTACAGAAGACCTATAGCTGAAAGACACTATATTCCATTTCCTTTTTCCAGAGCCATCCAGTTGTCTCCACATTTATAAATTATAAGATTATGTCAAGTTCTTACATGTTCTTCCTTGTGCACTGCCATTTCTTTATGTTTTATATACAGTGTATAAAAGTATTGTTATCTTAAACACTATTAAAATTGTGTCCAGGAGACTGTGGCTTTCTCCATGAGTAGAAGAACATTAGTAGATGAATGTTAAACAGTCTTAAGAAGGCTCAGAGGAAGCATTGTAGAATGATAGAAGAATTAAAGATAAGGGAACTTTTTATTTTGTAATATTAATGACAAATTCATTAAGTATAATACAATAGTTCTAAGGGAATATATTTTATTTCAGTAGTATTATACTGAGACACAGAATAAATGGGGCAGAAGAAGTAATAGAGAGAATATAAGCCATAAATTCATTAGGAATTAAATTTAAACATTTCTATAATTTCTAATGGACTTTAGTAATGCTCTTTACTGCACAGAGCATTGTGGTTTGCTAAAATCAAAAGAAGGAAAGAGTACAAATTGTTTTATGGAATAGGCACAATTTTAAGAATTATGAAACAGTTGGAAAACATAAAGCACAAAAGTTCTTCTGAGCAATATAAATAGTTTTAAAAATGATAGGGCAGAGTTTCTATGTCCAACTTCCTTTAGTTCTGTGCGTGCTGGGGACTCTCACAACCAGCTTTAAGGTTGCTTTGCTTAAGTGGGCAGAATCTGTCCCTTCCCCTCAAACACTAAGGTAAATTAGGACATTTGGTGGCTCAGAGGATTGGTAATGAGTATCAGAACAATTTCAAAGTTAGCCTAAAAGAAATTAAAGCCAAGTCATTGCCACCTATTGACTGAATGATAACCTGTAAGAAATGAGTTGGAGTTTTTTGGGGTGGGTTACTACATATATTAGGTATTTCTACAGTGACCATCAACCTATATTGTAAGGCTAAAATTCTAATTCTTCTACCACATGTTTAAGTAGCATGTACACATCTGAGACTTGTCCAAATTCTGTTCTGCATCCAAAATGCATAGGTGGCACTTAGTGCTATCTACACTGATTTTTCCTTAGCTTCTATTGTCCACGACTCAGCTGGCTACTTGTGCATGATCTGAAGTGATCCAGATGGTTGTCTTACTAGGAAAATGAATGTATTTTGTGTAAGTTTCTACAGCAACAGTCAGAGAAAACAAAAACTAACAATTTAGCAAAGCTAGCCCTCCCCACTCTACCTACCTACCTTTTAACCCGACGGCCTTGTGGTTAAGGCATTTGTCCAGGAAGCAGGACATGTAGGTTATAGGTCCTCCTCAGCCAGCGGGGTTTTGAAACTACATCTTTTTTAATCCACTGCCAAGGTAGGTGGCAGATTCAGGTGTGCTAGGTAAGACCAAACATACTCTCCACTCTTCCTGTTAGGGTACAAAAAGGACTGCTATGGGCTGACAAAAAGGGAATATATATGGGACCATAAACAAAACAAACTAAAGGAAGTCTGTCTCTGGCTGAATGAGGAGGGAACTATTCAAAGACTATTCAATGCAAAATAAATTAAACCTCCTGGACAATGACAGGGTTACACTAACAAGGTGGACCCATTTACTCCATCAAAGTTCACACGAGACTTCCTTCAGATTCAAAGAAACTTTGCTTATCTTTTAGTTTTAAAAATGTTATAGCATGTTTTAAGTTAGTTATGTTGGGAGGTTTTTCCTGATGGATGCGCATCTTTCCACAAAAAACTCATTTCCTCTTTCTTATAGGTACAGCACAAAAAACTTTACTGCATTTCAGACCAATCAGCTCCCAGAAGCAAAAAGAGAATAGGCCCTGAGACAGAATTAGCTTTTTTCCCCTAAAAATGTCCTCTTATAGTCTAAAATTAAAGCATATTGTTTGAGCAATGTGCAAGAAGTTTATACTAAGGGTGTTGTTTTATGTTACCCTAAGGCTATACTTAGAGCTCTTAATACAGGAGTGTCCACATGTTAAAGTGTGGAAATGAGCACTAAGCACCCTTTAGGCATCTTAAAATTATTCCATGCTGGGTGAGGTTTATCTTTGAGCTGGGTTACCAGCTCATGCTACAGTAATGTGTGACTGCTCCACAGAAATAAAGCAACCAATTTTCAGTCCTCCAGCATCCCAGAATGCATTATCCCCTCCCCTCCCCTCCTGCTCTGTGTGGACAAACTTTCCACCCCCTAAACTGTACTTCCCATGGGATGGGACTGGCACCAAAACAATTCCCTCTCTCATCCCCCAGGGGGTGCAACCCTCCTGCCCCCAGGGAGTGCAAGCCTGTGCAAGCTGCCATAAGTGAAAGCAGTGCGAGCAGGCAGCTATTACCTACCTACCTTCATCCCTCAACCAGAGGTATAGAATGAACCAAAGAAAAATGCCTTTCCCCACTGCTGGCAGCCCCCCCAGGGCAACATGACCCCTGTTGACCAGTTACCCAACCCCTTCCCCCAACCCAATCTCAGTTTATTAATACACAAGCCTTTTATATTTATTTATTTATTTATTTAAATAAGAAACCCCAGGAGGGTTGCACCCCCTGGGGGATGAGAGAAGGAATAGTTTTGGTGCCAGTCCCACCCTATGGGAAGTACAGTTTAGTGGGTGGGAAGTTTGTCCAGACAAAGCAAGAGGTGAGGGTAGGGGATGATGTATTCTGGGATGCTGGAGGAATGAAAATTAGTTGTTTTATCTATCTATATATCTATCTATAGATATTAGGCCTGTGCGAAGAAGCTAGTATTCACTTTGGATTTGGATTTGGCTGATTCGGGGGACAGTGATTTGATTCGGTGATCCGAATCACTGTCCTGAATCAATCTGGAGATTAGATATGCCGAATCTGAATCAGCCAAATCTCCGAGTCACACAGGCCCCATCCTCCGCCCACTCTCAATGACTTCCCTGCCCGCCCCAGCTCCCGGCTCTTTGAAAAAAAGTCCCAACTCACCGGGTGCTGCTGAGTGGGGGGATGATCCTCGCTGCCTCCCACTATGTGGGGGGCTCTGCCATGAGCCTCCTGACCCTCCCACACCTCCAGCCCCCCATGGCTTCCCTGCCTGCCCCAGCTTCTGGCCCTTTAAAAACAAAACAAAACAAAAAAAGCCCACACTCACTGGATCCTGCCTAGCAGGGGGCGATCCCCACTGCTCCCCACTGCTCCATGCTTTATGGGGGGGCTTTGCATGAGCCCCCTGAAGACCCAAGGCTGCTGCAGCACTGGTGAGTCTGAGACAGGGTTTTTTTTTAAAGGGCCAGAGCTGGGATGGGCTGGGCAGCCATGTTCGGGGCTGGGGGAGTGGGCAGGGGTCAGGGGGCTCGTGATGGAGCCCCCCACATGGTGAGGGAGAGTGGGGGGCATCGGGGATTGCCCCCCCTGCCTGGCAGCACCCAGTGAGTGGGGGCTTTTTTTTAAAGGGCCAGGAGCTGGGGCCAGGCAGGGTAGCCATGAGCGGGGTTTGGGGGAGTGGGTGGGGGTCGGGGGCACTCAGTGGTCTGAGGGAGCAGGCAGGGGATGGGGCCTGGCAGGGGTCTCTCCATTGTCCCCTCCCTTCTCCTCCAGCCCCCCCTCCCCAGGCCCCTACTTACCAGCTCAGAGTCTGGGTCCAGCTCCCTGCTGCAGCGGCCAGGGACTGCCCGAATCACCAAAGCTCTCTGAATCTTTTCCAAATTGATTCGAAGAGCTTCCTGTTGATTTGGACCTTTTAATTGGTCCCCTGATTCAATTCAGATTCAGAGATTTGGCTGCCGAATCAGGCTGAATCTCCTTGGAATCGAATCAGCACCCGAAGCTATCTAGCTATCTAGCTAGCTATATTTCTTGTTTCATTTTATTCTTGGGGTGTTATTTCTTTCATTTCACTTCAGTAGCTGACTTCCTTCATTTCATCACAGCCTACATCCCCCAGTGCCTCTCTGCAGCCTGACTCCATGCTCTCACCCCTGCCACCCACCTCTCTCACCCTAGCCCCACCTACAGTGTTCTGGCTCACCAGCCATCTAAGGTAAGTCAGTTGTGCAGGTCAGAGATGGTATTAAGCCTTAATGTGTGCCTGCTCAAAACCTGTTCTAATATTAACACCACTTAACATTTCACAGCATTTACTATAGTTTAAGTGTAGCAACAACCTAATACTGTCCCTGGCATACATCAGGGTTGCCAAAATTCTGAAGGGCTGGGGCCATGTGCCACATGGGCCATAAATCATAATGTCATGAGCCCTTGCCATATGTGCCCCCCTCACTGTGGCTGCCGTGTCCTGCCCTAACAAATAGCAGGAGCAACAGGGGGTGGGAGAGCCAGAGAGGAACCTACAGGCTGCCACTGACCCCTTGCAGGCCACATGAGGCCTGAAGGCTATGAGTTGGATGACCTGGTTCACATAATTTATCCAGCAGTAGAGCCCACACATTCTTCTCCTAACCCTGATGATCAGGGTATTAAATCCAGGGTTCAAATTATGGGGGAGTTCAGGGGGGCTGAGACTCCCCACCATGAGAGCCCCCCCATAAGAGATAAGAAATTTCTCGTGGGCCAGTCAGCACCCCTTTGCCACCCCCCCCACAACAGCCCTGTGTCATTGTGCACAGCCCCTGGCCCACCCTGTGCCTTTCTAAGCAGCCCAGGTGGCAGCAGTGACTCCTTCTGGCTGCCACCTCCTCTGGCCACAGCCTTGTTGTACTGCAAACCCCAACAAGAGTCGAAGTGTAATTTGAACCCTGATTAAATCTGACCTCCTTTTCAGCTCTTGTTCACCTGTTGTCAACAGAAGAATGAAATTAAAGATTCCTAGGCTATGAAAATGAATAAATAATTACAAGTACATATTTCTAGTTGGGGATGACAGAGATGCAGTTCTAATTTTATCAGACCCTTCGATCGTCAATCATAAAACAACTTAAAGTCACAAAAATCTTATGATGAGCGTCTCTGAACAGAAATAAAGATTCAGTATTTAGGACAATAGTAGAAAAAAAAGTAATGTGAAAAGGATAAAAATTACAGTAATGTAGTTTTTAAAAGTCAAAAGTCATGGGTTTTAGTTACATGTTAAAAAAATAGCAAGTACCTACATATGTTTTAAACAGAAACCCTCCCTATTTCGGAGCAGAATTGATCTGGGCTTTTGACTGGTTTCTGTTGTTAAAAGGAATTTCAGACATACTCTATTTAAGTAAAAACCATATATGTTAGCAGTCAGCAGAAATTCTATATTCACATTGAAGATTTCATAGATTTCATAGACATTGGGGCTGGAAGGGACCTTGAAGATCATCAAGTCCAGCCCCCTGCCCCAGGGGCAGGAAGTCAACTAGGGTCAAAGGATCCCAGTAAGATAAGCATCCAAATGTTTTTTGAATGAGTCCAGAGTAGGTGACTGCACTACATCTGGAGGGAATCTATTCCAGGCCTTGGGGGCTTGGACAGTAAAGAAGTTTTTCCTTATGTCCAGCCTGAAACGGTCTTGGGGGAGTTTATGACTGTTGGTCCTTGTTATCCCTCGGGGTGCTCTGGTGAACAGACATTCTCCCAGATCCTGATGCACACCCCTTATATACTTTTAGGCAGCCAGCAGGTCACCCTGAGCCTGCACTTTTCCAGCCTGAAGAGTCCCAAGCCTCTCAGCCTCTCTTTATAAGGCCTATTCTCTTGCCCTCTGATCATGAATGTGGCTCTCCTCTGGACTCTCTCAAGTTCTTGACATACTTCTTGAATTGTGGAGCCCAGAATTGGATGCAGCACTCCAGCTGCAGCCTCACCAAGGCCAAGTACAGTGAGAGGATGACATCACACCAATGTCCACATTGTTGATAAAGACATTAATAAGAACCGGTCCAAGGACAGAGCCTTGGAAGACACCACTGATCACAGAGTGCCATAATGATTTGCTTCCACTGACTACTTCTCTCTGGGTCCGACCTCAGAGCCAATTTCCCAGCCATCGGACTGTGGTGTAGTCGAAGCCACAATTGCCCAATTTTTCCATGAGGAGATCATGGGACACCAGATCAGGGTATAACCATCTATACCTGTGGCCCAGTCATAGGTGAAGTCCCACCAGGTCTCTGTTATCTCTAAGAGATCATAGTCTTTCTTGTTTTGCAGGAAGACCAGTTCTTCCTGTTTGTTCCCCAGGCTGCTGGCATTGGTGTACGGACATGTAAGTGACCCATTGGAAGCCATAGGCTTCCTTGCACTCCCCAGTGTACACCATTCCAGGGCTGGGGTAGGTGTGGATTCCTTTAGGTGCCCTAACCTGCTGGTTATGCAGTAGTTGCCTAGTGGGCTTACAGTGGTGTTTTTCCACCCATCCCCCAGTGGGCTTAGTTTAAAGCCTGGTTGAGCATGGATGTGGGCCTTCGGGAGGTAATAGACCTCCCGGGCTAAGGGGTTGGGGTGGCAGATTGCCCCCTCAGTCCCACTAAGGTGGGAGTCTCCCATGATGACCACTTTGTGTTTTGTCTTAGGGAGAGTAGGGTTGGGAGCTAAGAGTGATCCTCCCTTGCCTGAAGGAGCTGGCAGCTCTGCAGGCTCTACTGGGGCTACAAGAGGTTCATACCTGTTGCAAAACTCCAGAGGGGAGGGGACCTTGGTGTGGCAGGCCTTGGAACCATTGACCATCTTGGTCCAAGCCCCTGGCTGAACAATGTGGGAAATCTTTAAGTCCTTTCTTGTCCTGGAGGGTGACCTTGGTTGACCCTCGGCCATCATGGGGTGAAGGGCCTGGCAGTAGGAGTCAATCTCCTGCTCTCCATCCCTCATGGCACACAGTCTCTGGACTGCAGTCTGGAGCTCCTCTATCTGGCACCCCAGAGACTCCAGGGTGGAGTAGATCTTGCAAGGGGAGGTGGCTATGCTCCCAGTCCCAACTGCCTGGAATTGTGCCAGGCAGCCCTCACAGTGGAGAGCCAGAGGCTCTGTCTGCATGGAGCCTGGAACCATGGGTTCTGTCTGAGTGGAGACCGCAGACATGCCAGAGTGGGAGGTCTCAGACTCCGAGGGGATCTGCGAGGTGCAGCATGTGCCCATCCGCATTGTACCAGTGGTAGTCTGGCTACTACTGTGACTACCTACCCTAGGGGCTCACTGGCAGAGCCTTGGGCCTTCCCACTTACTCTCCTGCACAAACTCCTGCACTAACTTGCGTGCCAGGCAGACAAGCGCACGTTTGCAAATCCTGTTCACGTGGCTCCAGTTGTGCGGCTCCCTGTGGGGCTAGATGAAGTAGGAGCCAGGGCAGGGTGAGACCCTCCTCTGCTCCTCTCAGCTGCCTTCCCACAGCTGAGCTAAGCTAGCCCTCTCCCACCATGGGCCCCACTTACCTCTGGCTATGCTGGGGGTTGGTGGGGGTGCTCCACAGATGCTGGGGATCGTTGGGGAGCTTTGGGGTGCGGGGGCGTGACAGGCTTGCACCCGTGTGTCTGTCACCACTCCCAGAGCACAACTAAGGCTTTTTTTCCATTGGCAGGCCTTTTTAAAGTATGTGCATGTGCTGCGGGCCTGCTGCCAGCACCACGCTGTTCCTGGGCAAGGGGGGGCCCTACCCGGGATTTGGGGGATGCTGCCCCACTGGAGTGGGACTGGTGAGTACCCTCTCCCCCTCTTTTCTCTCCCTGGGGGGCTGGGCCAAGTCGGAGCCAGGATGGCGTGAGAGCCATGGCTCCTTTCAGCTGACTCCCTGCAGCTGAGCGAAGTCAGCTCCCTCCCACCACAGCTGTGCTGGGGGTTGGTGGGGGTGCTCCATGGCTGCTGGGGGTCACTGGGGGTCTTTGGGGTGTGGTGACGTGATGGGCTTGCACTTGTGTGTCTCTTGCCACTCCCAGAGCCCAACAGATGAGTCCTTCTTGATGGGTATGCTTGATTAAACAAGTTATGTAATCAAAAGCACTTCAATCAATCAATATTCTCTTCATTTTAATAAAATCCCAAACTTAAAGTAGTATGGACTTATTCTGGGACTAGAAGTATCTTAGCATCAGTCTTGTCAGTTAAGATTCCATAAAGTCATTTTGAAGAATACATACAATTAAAAACTAGTCACACTGTGACAACTCAGAGTATTGGAATTCCTTGTGCTATCTTGAAAGATTGAAAAAAAAAAGTAGGCACTGTTCATTTTATTAATAGAAAAGGAAACAAAAATGGCAAGTTATTTTTAATCTTTAATATTTCTTGAACATAAGCCAAGTAAGTTTAAAATTATGGTTAAAAATTGCCCTAAAAGAAAACAGTACTTAGCACAAATAAGATAATAATTAAGCATATTCATAACTGATTTAAAGCCCATAATTAAGCTTATTCACAAGTGATTTGAGGTCAATAATTAAACATTCTCTTAACTTACTTTTTCTTGCACTGGAATTGGATCAGACTGCTAGAATATTAAGCATGTTAAGGGTTCTATCATATTAGGGTAGCCTAACAGTAGACACCATCTACACTTAGCCTCCTGTATAAAAAGGCCTGATTTTCTTAGCTGTTGAACACTCATATCTCATTGATCTGAACAGTGCTCCGGTTAATCTCTAGATATTTATTTCTGTTAATAGCTATTCCAGGAGCTTGGTATCACTTGGATATAAGGTACTCTGGCAATTTGGGCTCAGAGTGGGGGTTTACCTAGGAGCTGTTTTAGTGCCCCTTCTTCACCCAATGATTCCTTAGATAGAATTAGTCTACATTTGGCTAAACAATCAGCAATAAATATTTGGGAACCCAAATATAGGGGCCACCGCAAACTTCCAGAGCTGGACCTTGTTTAGCTGGAACCAGAAATGGTATTAGTATAGTCACTTTAGTGCAGTACTGCTGACTAAGTAGCTTGGAGGCTATAATGCTTCCAGTCCAAATAATTAGCATTCAGCAGAACTAACTAGCTCATGCAAAGTCATGCAGCTCTTCAGCATGACTTGGCCAGTGCTGTGCTAATGTTTGGAGATTGCTCAAATTTGGAACAAAATTCTCATTTCAGGGAACCTGGGAAATTCAAAAGGACTATCCTGGTAAATTCAAGAGGACTGGCTGTCTTACTACAGAGCCCTTTCATGAGATACTGGTACAAAATACTTTTCCCCACATACACTGATGCAAGAAAGGATCTGGCTTTAAAAGAGCATTTTGTCCAAGATTTTCAAAAATGGCTGCCTTTACGTACCTAAATAGCATAATTTTCAATAGCACTGAGCATCCCACAGTCAAGTCTCATTGACTTCAGTTGAATACAGCAAGCTGTTTGCAAATGGGCTCTTATACTATTTGAGTAGCTGTATTACTGACTCTCATCTCAGTAGGATATACATTTTCCTAAGACTGCCATAACCATAAACCGCTTGGCACTCAGAGAGCTACTCAGCTACCACAGCAGTGAATATGGTATAAGTACGCAGCTAGCTGGATAACGTATTTCCAACTTTAACTACTGCATTGTTGGTGCTTTTAGTTCTCCTCCACAAGACGTTTCATATTCAGAATCTTTTCCATAAAATACATACAGATATTTTAATGAGTAGTGGGAAAAATTGCTGCCATTGACACTAATTTTGGTCCTAACACGACAAAGCAGTCACTGATATAATCCTAAAGATTCCTCTTGTGCATATCTTTCCCCACATACTTAATCCTGCAAAACTTAAATGTATCATCTACTGTTGCTTTGTCCTGTAATTTTACTGCCTGATTTAATTTGTGCATATTCCCACTGATAACTCCTACTATATCTGCTTAACTGAACCAAAATAATACTAAAAGCATCTTGCTAACTCATTCATCTGTTCTTCTGCCTTCCCTGCCTCCCTCTCCAGCCCGGATTGGTAACTCTAACCAATAAATTCAAATGCACACTTTATGGCTTATTGCTACAAGGGCAGAGATGCAAATCTGATTAAACTATAGACAACACTCCAAGGTGTATACACGTGTCTTGGAATTATGATTACAACTGCTGAGGAGAAAGTACAAGAATAAAGGATTTAGAAAATGTTAAAGTCCTAATTAAATGGAGGGGCCTTGTGAAGCTTCTTTAAAAAAAAAAAATGCATCAAAATATAAAACGTTCTCCCCTGGTGTTTAATAGAGTAGTTTTCTTTTCTGATTTTCCATTAGATGCCAAATCCTCTCTACACTCACACAAAAAGTCTCACTAAAGTCACAGTCTCTTTCTAGTGAGAAATAAGTATTTGGGGATAATTCTGGGTTACAGGAAAACTTTGCTTTGCTATAACAGATGAAATCAGGGAACTGGAAGCTTCAAGGGACTGGAATAGAGAAAGATTATAGAATTGAGAGGCTGTATGTTAAGAATGTTATTAGAACCTCTGAAGAATGTGCAGTCTTCCTCCTTTTTTAAGCAAAATGGCTTAAAATTCTATTTTTGGTAAGTATGAGCCTAAAAGATAACAACATTCTTGCGTAACAAATCCCCCTATAACAAAAAATCACATTGAATTGATGTGGGTTAGGAAGAGAGACCGAAGTTCAGAGGAGAGAACAGAGCAGATTGCTCAGAATAATAAACATCCATCCCTAATACATATTCAAACACAAAACAGTCAAAAATAAGCTTTCAAAGCTAATAAAGTAAAACAGACTAGACTAACTGAAGCCATTTAGAAATGGCTGCTGAGAGTCCATATCATTTCTGAATGGCTATTGGCAAATATATACCAATACTTGATCTCTCTTGGGAAGCTATTCAATTTATCTCCAAATCATCTATCTGACTCCCGGGTGGCTGTTTATCTTGTATCTCTGTCTCTCTTAGCTCCAAAGGATTTTTGTCTTGGTTGGCTATTTTTTTCTATATTGCTTATTTCCTTGGGGATTTTTTGTTTATCTCAAATTTTCTCACTCTTGGGTGATATATACGTGAGTTTTGTTTGTGAATAATAAATTATGACCACATTTTATTACCTGTTACTAATTAACATTTCTGTTTAGGAACATAGAGAGAGAAACCTTATAAAGCTGTGAATGCTCTGGACACATATAAACACTATGGAGCATGACATATGTCCCTATTTGTGTTTTCATTTTATATCATCATATTTGCATTTTGTCTCTATTTTTCCTGATTTTAACATACATACAGTTCTGCTCATATTTTACAAGTTTTAATTGTCCCAGAACTTTTTTGTAGAAACTAAAGCCCTCAAGTTCTCTCAGCCACTCAAGAAATGCCAAGAAATCTCTTTTATAATATCAAACTCCAATCATCTTACATACCTGTGGCATTTTGATATGTCTCTTCCTTTTGACCCTTCTAGCCTAATAATTTCTTTCCTTTCTTCATAGCTGATGTGATTACCTTATAGCTCTGTCCTCTCTCTGAAGCCTAGAGCGATTTTTGGGGTAATGACTAGAATCAAACTAATTTAATCTGTCTATATAAAGCACACAGAGGTCACACTCTACCATCAGGTAGTTCCACTGAAGTAAGTGGGAACAATCAGAGAGGACTGTACTGTAATCTTGCAATCCAGTGGTTGTCCTCCCTCTCAGCCTCTCACTTGGCATAGTGCAGGAAGGCAGATAGCCCACTCAAGTGTATAAGTGGGCTTTTTACACCCTATACTCTTTACATAGGTGTGCAGCAGTGTTTTTGACTGAGCTCAGATTGCGGTAGGTGTTATGGTCTGACTACATGGTCCTGATTATATGATTAGGACCTAGGGTCTGAATCACAACAGCCCAATGATATTAATTTTGGATATACCTCCTTCTATTCTGATGTTAGCCTCTTGAATTCCATTTCACTTTAATGGTAGCATTTTGCAGGATTGAGCTTTTAGTGCTAAGTGTCACAATGTAGCACCAGCCTTCCTCTAGAGACAAATGTATCTCATGACTGAATCCTTTTGCTCAATTCCACAAGTTTCCAAGCTGCTTGTTTCTAAGTAGTGACAGAAGCCCTGAGGACACATCTGAATTGCCTCCAGAATGAACCTGAGATCATCACTAAAAGGAATGGCCCTGTTAAATGTTTATGTGCCTGCACCATGGGTGAATGAAACTGGAAAATTAGGCTATTCCCAAAATATCTCAGAATGCTACTAAGAAGCTCCTGCCTACACCCATGGGTGATTGGTGCCTCCTGAGTCGGCCGGGGTGGGGAGGGGGTTCCCCCGTGGCCGATGTCACAGACACAGGCAGCGGGGGAGTCCTCTGCTGCTGATCCTGCCGACCTGCAAGTGGTGGAGGTGCTCTATTGGCACTTCCAGGTGCGCTGCTGGCACTTACGGGTGAGCATGATCAGCCACAGGGCACCGCTTCTCCTGGTGCCCCCACTCCCCAGCCAGTGCTCTCAAGGGGCGCACGAGCACTCTCGCCTGCTGAGAAATGTTCAAGATCCAATATCTCCCTCCCTATCCCAACTGATTTGGTTTCTGAGTCATCTTAAGAAGAATGTCATTTCAAGTCTATGACCCTCAGGTAGCAAAGCCATTGTTCAACTAGGGTAGAGCCCTTGATTGCTGTCACAACTTCCCAGACACCATGAGTATTATCACATACAACGTGCACCTTCCCCCTCTCCCACCCCCCCCCCCCAAAGCTGTCCCCTAAACTGGGGTGCCTATTTTAAGCAGGGGAACCATTTTGTTCATGGGAAAAGAAGCAAGCTTGGAATTGCAGAGTATTTAGAAAGTGTGGCACTCATGAGACAGTCTGGAGAAAGCAACTAGCACCAGGACCTTCCTAGTAACACAGTTCCTGCACACTCTATAGTCCCAAGAGGACTTACTCTATGTCACGCAGTTGGCCACAGTTATGGATATTTTTTCTACATTCTACTTTCCAAAAACATGTTGCATGTTTTTCTTTGTCATCCCCTCAAGAGACCCAAGGCTCTGTCTTGTCACCCCTCCTGTCAGGGGAGGAGGGGGAGAGCATATTGTACATGAGGAAATATAGTAGTTTTTACATTAGGTGTTAAATCCCTGTAATAAAATGTATGCTCTAAACCATACTGAAGGTTTCATTCAAATCAGAAGTTGAAATATGATACAGCTTTCCATGAAACAAAATGGAATTCATTAAGTCAGCATGTAGGCTTTCTTGGGCAGTCTTCAAAGGGTTAAATCAGGAAAGTCTCTGGAAGAGACTGATTGATTTATTGCAGGGCTATATCTAGACAGTAGAGCAGCACCAGCACAGTAACTGCTAGAATTAACTAGGAAGGCCTTTCTCATAGCTGGGAAGACTTAGGGAGTTGTAGAATAAGCCATATCTGCTTAGTTTCTCAGGTAAACAGAACTATAACAAACAAGTTAAAATAATATCATGCAAAGATTTAGGGAACAGAGATAATTTAGGTAACAGATATTCCCTACTTCTGATGACATATTTGATTTGTAATTTCATAGATTTAATAGATTTCATAGACATTAGGGCTGGAAGGGACCTCACAAGATCATCGGATCCAGCCCCCCTGCCCAAAGGGCAGGCAGTCTTCAGGGGTCAAATGATCCCAGCAAGATAGGCATTTATATTCTTAGTAGCTCAGGAATGCACCTCATTGACTAAATGTTTGTCAGATAATACTTGGACTAATGATGGATCCATATAGATATAAAAGATACATGATGTTGGAAGATTTTGGACCTGTGTACCCTTGTACTTAACTTCTTTGCTGGCCAGCCTGATCACCAGGGTTTTCTGTGATAAAAAACCCACAAATTATCTGATAAAAAATTGCAAATTCTCTGATAAAAATCCCCAAATCCATGGTTAAAATTAAATGCCCCCCACAGCACCCACCCCCCTGAGCCCTGCTGGTGTTCTTCACTCCCCGCCACAACTCTAAAGCCCTGCTTGTGTCTCTTGCCCTCCACCCACAGCCTCTGCCCCCCAGCCCTGCTGGAGGGGGCCCCTAGCTGCCAGGGCTATGGGGCCAGGGACCCAGGTCCACAGCGCCCTGCCGCCAACGGAAGGCAGCAGGCTCAGGTAGGGCCAGCTTCCAGTCACAGTGTGCACTCCCAGGCGGTGAGGGCGACCCCCACCCCCCAGATCTGTGGAAGGGTGTGGGGGCAGGATGGGGGTGAGCTGTCCCTGTGCATACAAGAAATGTGGCCAGGGCAGCACGGAGCTTGCAGTGGTATGTAGCTTTTCTGCATGGCCTCGCTGTGTCCTGCCACACCATTTGCGTATGGTGCACTCCGGAGGGCCTGGGAGACGGCAGCAGGGCAAGGAACACAATGTTTGTGACCCAGGGTTTGCAGCTTGTCAGGCACTCCAGCCGTGAGAAGCAGGGTTTGCAGTCCCTGCTTTTGGCCAGAGTGCCTGGCTGGCCAAACCCCACCCCCGTCCTGGCCAGAGATTGCCCAAGGTGGCTGGGGGCTGAGGGAGTGGAGGAGGCTACAACCCCGCCCCCCTTCACAGCTGGAGTGCCCAGCTGGCTGTAAACCTCCAGGTTATCATCAGCACCCTGCAGGCACCTCACTCCAAATCTCTGTATGATCTTGCCCACCTGTCTCATACTTAGGTTGAACAGGAGAGGTGACAAGATGGAGCCTTGGGTCTCTTGAGGGGATGACAAGCACTCACCCATCACTACCATCTGGGACATTCCTGCTATGAAAGATTGGAACCTATTAAGAGTGGTCCTAGGAATACTTACCAAATCATGGAAACGTCTTATCAGCACCTTTTGTTCATATCAAATGTACCTATAAGAGACAAGAAAGTTAACAAGGCACTATTTCCACTGTTGATCTGCAAGTGAAGACTATTGATGTCTAGAAAATGATATTTAGAGGTTTGTGTGTGGGAATTGGCTTGTAGGTAAAGTAGGCATTTCATTAAAACAATGGGCTAGGGCAACGACAAGGGTTAATTGATTTCTAAAAGCCTGTCTGTGACAGTTTTCTTCAAGGCTCACTGTGTCTGACACAGGCAAGCAAGCAGCAAAGCAGATATACAGGCTGAGTAATTGAAGACATGTACCACACCGTTCCATAACATGAGATAAGACAGCATTAGGTCACAGTGCCAAACTGCAGAGCACTTGGGATTTCCAGTTTTGGTAGATGGATCAAATAAGAGAAAATGGTAAACCCCAAATTAGGATACATGCATGTGATGCATTTGTGATACAAAGGAATATTCTGACAGGACAGAATGTGGACAGTATGATGACCATAGAGACCAATCAGTGATGCCCAAAGGTAAAGAGTCATCAGAAAGAAGAAAGGAAACAAAAAGAGAGATTTCAGAGCAGCAAAGGCCCCCGAGAGAGGAACTCGAGGCCAGCATGGACAGAGGGCACACCTCCAGCCCATCTCATCTACCTTACTGGTGGGGGTGGGCTCTGCCTCCAACCTCCAGGCTGCTGACATCTGACATTCAAGAGAGAACCTCAGGGTGAAGCTTTTGTACTGGCCAGATGTACCTTGACTTATGAACCCTGGGAATGGTAGATGTGGAAATTGTTTGCATTATTCTTATCTCCTATCACTGTGTGTCAATAAAATTAATCTATTATCGAATGTAGAGGTTGTGGTTGGTCTGAGGGTTGCGGTCTGCCTGGAACAAGGTTTCTGGGTCATAAATCCAGTGCCAACAACTGTTAACCATGGCCGTGAGTGCAGTCTCCATACTGTACCCACGAGGAAAGTCATACTGACATGGGCCCAGGAATCTGATAGTGTTCAGATACATGTGACTATGTGGTGATTACATGTTACCATGAAAGAGGGTGAATAAGAAGTTCATCTATTAGTTAGGAAGTTAGAAGTTAGAAAGATAGAGCACAGTATCAGTTATACATTGGTCATATTTTCAAGTTTTTCTTTGTGTAACCATAAAGTCTAGAAACGTCTCTTAAAAAAAAAAAAGAAGCTTTGAGTCTGATGTAATCACAAGACTCCAGCAGCTGGGGCACTAAAATCAGTTTCTAGTACCTCTAGCTTAATCTGACCCTGATCTTGGCATACATGATGGCACATCATTATTTTCTACAGATAGCTGAGAATTCTGGACACACATTTTATTTCCTCTCTTCTAAAGATGGAATTAGTTTTGGAAACTCCTTTCGTTGTCTTCAAGGAGTGTTTATTTCAGTTCTTATTAGTGTTTTTTTACAAACCAAGATAAAATACATACCTTATTAAAACTCAAGAAACTGATACAGGCAACCATTCTGTTGATGAAGTGAAAAGCCAAACCAATGCCTTAAATATTAACAACAAAAATGATTCATCTTAAGCCAACTGCATAATATTTAATAAAAATAAAAACAATTAGGTAGCAGAATCATAAGGGGAAACAGCAGAGAACTGACAACTTTTCAAAACTTAAAACAAATGTTGCTTTTTCAAACAATTATTTTAAAATGGAATAGTTTTGAAATCCTGATTGAGCTAATCCACTAAAACAAAGTCCTGTCCAACTCTTAGTGAAGTCATAAGTCTTTCATTGATTTCTACAGGAGATGCATGAAACACAGAGAGGGGTAGGAACTGCCTGCAGTACTGTACCAAGGCTTAGAGGTAAATGAAAAGCAGGTTCTCAATGCCTTTATAGAAGCAAAAGCAGAGATCTGTGATCATGTTATTGAACTATGAATATTTTTATAGTTTATATTTCCTATCTTGCATATCTGGCTAGGGGATTGAAAAGTATCTTTAGGCAAGAGTTGCTCTTTGTTTAGAATCCCACACAATGCAGTACCTTCATAGTGGACTGTTTTCCTCTACTGACAGCATGAGCTTTTCTATTAATAATCTGTGCTCTCACAGCCACTGGCAAACCAAGAAAGTAAGTGATGTGGTGGCACAGTAAAAACAAGAGCTTTTAATCACACCAACAGTGTTGTCTGGAGAGAAAAAAGAGGCCAGTGCTAGATGTACAGAGAAAGTGAAGAGAGACTGGAGCAAGCCCACAGAGGGTTTTATATCCAAGAAGTTCATTTTGTACTGGATTTTGAAATTAATGAAGAGCCAAAGGAGTTGTCTGACTATGGGGGTGATGTGTGTCCATGGCCAGGACTACAGGGGTTATTCTGAACATAAACATATTGAAGGGTTTTTTTGCTTTTTCTCACTAACCACTCTCATCATTCAAGTACTTCATCATAAAGAATAATCAAGTTCTTCTCAGTCTCATCCTCCAATTTCAGTTTGTCTGTCTCTCTTGGCCAACTCATTAATACAACGCATAATCTTGTGTCTTTTACCTACACCTGCCAGTTCCCTTCTCCCTCTGCTCTGTTCCCCTTCTCTGTTTGAAAGACCTCCTCTTTGCTCCACCCTCTTTCACATTTACCTTCTGTTTTATTACATATTTTTCAATACCCTGGAGGCCTGATATTGTATCCTTTACTTGATATTTCAGGAGTAAGGCTGAAATATCAGGGCCTCAATTTTACCCATCTACTAAATTTCTTGTGGTATGCTGCCCTCACTGCATTTCACATTATGGTTTGTTGTTCTGAATCTGACTTGCTGCTTTCATTCAGTGTCTTTCTATTTTGTGCCCCTGGTCTTCACCTTTCTGCTAACAGCTTAATTGGCAGCTTAGCTCAGGGAAATTTCATTCAAACACCCTACCCAAAAGACAGCATTAAAGGCACAATTATCAAAGGAATATATATATATATATATATATATATATATATATATATTCCTATATGTCCTATATATATAAGGACAAGGGTCAAGATCTTATATATATATATGGACAAGGGACAAGATCTTATCCCTTATATTTTTATTTAAGTGCCTATTTCTTCTGCATGTTTTTGTTTTTTCCAAGCAGACTCCATTTCATACAGAGAATCCTACTGACATAAAGAAAGCTTTACCTGGGTCTATGGGACATCTTCCAAATTTGGTCTTACAGTTGTGTCCCATCCTTTAAGTTTTGCTCCAGGCTTTTTTAACATAAAAAAAATCTGAAGGTCAAATAGAAGAATTTTACATATCAGCTGGGATTTCTGCCTGATTGTAAGACTCAAGATATATAACAGCATGCCACAATAGCTTTAGAGAAGGGAAACTTAAGAGGGTAATAACCACCAGGGAGAACAACTAAAAATATCCATGTAACAAGCAACTTCAAATTTTACTTCTGTGATTCAAATTACCCTGCAAAGAAGACAATCAGATCCAAGATGTTCAGAAATTAAGATAATTATTTTTTTTAAAGAAAAGAAAGAAACTAGCCAGACAGGAACCAAATATCATGAATTTTCAGATGGCTTAGTAATTCATGAGTGAAATGGATTTGTCAATAGAAACAAAAATGCACCTATCTGGAGTTTAGAAAAAAATGTATTTTAGCCCCATTGGGCTTTAAAAATGATAAATCTTTGGCACAAAGAAGGGCTTTTTTAAATTTAATTTTCCTCACAACCTAGGGCTTTCTTGATTTATATTATCTAGCCCCAAGTGAAGGTCTTAATTATTTTTGATTTATTTCCTTCATTCCTGAGAAAGGTCTTTCAGTTTTTCTTTATTATTATTATTTCAGGTTTTCTTCTTCTCTAGGCATATCTATTTTTTAGTTTTTATTTTTACTGTTAACTTTTCATGTATTCTTCCCTCTGAGGTGAAATATTTGGGCTAAAGCCTTCAGGTCTTATTCAAACAAAACTCCCAAAAGGTTTCAATGTGAGTTCTACCCACATCAGGAATGTAGGTTTTGGCTTTTGCTTTTCTCCTTAATCCCAATTAGTTCCTTTCTCCTGCACATAACTGATCTGTACTGGCTCCAGCTAAAACGAAAATGCTGCCTGTGATTAATACACTTCCTTTTGTCCTCTGAATGGTTATTTTATGCAAAATATATGATGTCTCTACACTACATTTTCCTTAGTGATAACAACATTTTATCTTTTTTTTTTTTTTTTTTTTGCTTTTGCACTTAGGGTTGTTTTCATGTTGTTAAGTGAGAGAACGGAAAATCTAGTCCATTCCAGATTTCCCTTGTGACCTTCAGAAAGTCTCTTAGGTAGGGCCAGATTATAAAAGGGATTTAGACACCAACAGCATGGGTATGGCCACACCTTTCATTTAATTTTTTGAGCCGCAGACTAGTATCCAAAACCATTACAATGAGACCAAGGTTCTCTGTATGTTGTATGGGCTGGGTTAAGGGTCTCAAAATAGTGTAATATAATGTTAAGGTGTGTAACAACAGGTGGAAGCAGGTGGCAGCATACACGACTGGTGCCTCCCGAGTCTGGGGGGTCCCCCAGTGACTGATTGCTGAGTCAGCAGTGAAACCAGAAGTGCACTTCCACCGGCACTCCTGGTTTCATGGCTGGCACTTCCTGGGGGTGCATGGCTCATCTCAGGGGGTGGACGTGCACCTGCCAATGGGTGGCAGTCTGCAGAGCTATGACAAATGTTAATTTGGACTTCAACTCCCAGAAACCCCCAAAGTCTGGGGGGCAGGTAAAAAAGAAAGAGGAGGCAAGCAGGGGATCAAAACCAAGACTACAGTAAGGAAAAGAAAGAGGAGTCTACATGTGGAACCTGGTCAGCCCTACATACAAGGAGTGCACAGTGGAGCTGGAGATCTCACTGGCTTGGTCACCCAGGACTGTGGATTGAAGAAGCTGGACTCAAACTTGGGGGCAGCTGAAAGCTGCTGTTTGAGCACGCTAGGACTAAAGGCTTGTTTGGGGACACCTCCGGAGGTGTGTCAGAGGGAAATTAAGGTGCTGAGTATATGTTACCACAATGTTGATGTTTCTTTTAAGCATCTTTATCTTTTACCTTTTCCCTCCCTTTGGCCTATTGGCTTGTGACTTTGGGTGGATACCTTTAAGAGTGTTACATCTCAGTTGTTACATTTGCCCAGGGATTGCAGGAGGGAACAGCAAACCTATAGGCTCAGTAGTCTCTCTGAATAAACTAGCTTTATCAGGTTATAAGTTTAACTGATTGGTCTTTTGAGAATAACACATGGTACCAGGAGTGGGGTGTGAAGAAAGACAGAAAAATGGAGCATCTCAGAATTCTAAAGGAATTTGTTGAAGACCTCAGACTGTTGAGACAGACATGTAGCTTTGGAAACCTAAAAGAGTCCATGATCAGAGACCAAATAGTATTAGATATAAGGGATACAAGCCTTAGGAAAAGACTGTTAGAGGATCCTAAGCTTAATTTGCAAAAGGCAGTTAGAATGTGCCAAGCAGCTGAGATAACAAACGCCAGACTACAGAAGCTGGAGAAAATAACAGAACGAGCTGAACTAGACAGGATTACAAGACTGCAAAAATCTAAGGCAACACACAAACAATACAGAAAGGAGGACCTCACAAGCAGGTGGAGGTGAAAGAGAATTGCTTGAAGAAACAATGGTCAGCTACAGTTGCTGTGAGGGTTACCCACAAACCCATGCAATACCCTGCATTTGGTAAGTGCTACAACAAATGCAAAAGATTTCATCACTTTGCAAGAGTTTGCAGAAAGGAGCAGGATGCAACACACAAGAAACAGCAGGTGCATGCTCTATGCAATGAGGGGAAGGAAGAATTCCTCATTGGCACAATGCAAGAAGTTCATTCTTCTGAGGATTGGACAATCACCTTAGACACCAATGGACTAATGGTAATTTTTAAATTAGATATGGGGGCACAGGTCAATGTAATACCAGAATAAATTATTCAAAAATGAAAACTAAAGCTGTGCACTATGAAAATAAGGAATTAACACTTAGATCATATAATGGGAACATGATTTCAACCAAGAGTGTTTGTGCACTGCATGTTAGACACAAGGGTAATATAGTAAAAATTCAGTTTGTAACAGTCCTAGGAAACTAAGTGCCAATTATTGGGTTGTGAATGTGTAAAACTCTAGGTTTTGTTAAGAGAAAGGATGCCACTGAGGGACTAGAAAGCAAGAACATAGTAGAAGAGTTTTATGATATGTTTCAAGGTATAGGGAAATTGTCAACTGAGTACAAAATAGAATTAAGAGAACCAAATACCCCAACCATACATGCTCCAAGAAATGTTCCCCTTGTCCCTAAGGGAGAATGTCTCCCTTCTCCCTAAGGGCGAAACTGAAAAATGGAATGATACAGATTAGTTAACATGAACATAATAAAAAAGTGGAGCAACCAAGTGCGTGGGTTCATTCACTGGTCATAATAGGAAAAAAAAGATGGATCCTTGTGTCTGGATCGTAAGCAAATGAACAGGTACATCAAAAGGGAGCATTTTCCCATTCTCACCAAGGAAGAAGTTTTCCGAAACATGGCAGAAGTTAAATATTTCTCCACTCTGGATTTCTCTTCTGGGTTTTGGTAAGTTCCCCTGGAAAAGAATTGCACTAGCTTATGTATTTTCAATACACCCTTCAGAAGATATTGCTTTCATAGGCTTACTTTTGGACTGTGTTCTGCATCTGCAATATTTCATAGAAAGGTGCAACACATTTTTGAAGGTCTTGATGGAACTATGATTTATATTGATGATTTATTAGTTTGGGAAAATACTATGGAACATGACTTGAAGCTAATAAAGGCATTAGAAAGAGCTCAGAGAGTAGTTTTGAAACTGAACAAACAAAAATGCAAATTCAGGGTCAAAGAAATAACATATCTGGGAGAAAAGGTCTCTGAGAAAGGGGTGCAAATTGATCCTGCATGGGTTAAAGCCATTACAAACATGCCACCCCCTACAGATAAGGAAGGCGTGGAAAGATTACTGTGAATGATCAATTTTGGAGGGAAATATCTATCTAATTTAGCAGAGTAGACCAAACACTTTAGCTCACTCCTACAAAAAAATGCTCAGTGAACATGGGAACATGAACATGAAGCTGAACTTAAAAACTTAAAGGAAAAAATAATGAAGACTCTGGTACTAAAATACTATGACCCTAAAACATCCATTACATTGTCAACAGATGCTTCTAAAGAAGGCATTGGAACAGCTTTGTTTAAAAAACATGGGGATAGCTGGAGACAAGTAGCATATACATCTAAGGCACTCTCTAAGTCAGAGTGACTATATTCACAAATTGAGAAAGTTTAGCTCTGGTATATGGCTGTAAGAAATGTCATACATTCACCTATGGGAAACCTGTTGTTGGCATTGGATTCACAACCCAGCCCCAATACCATGCTGTGGGCAAGCACAACCTTCAGATCAACCACAACTCCTCTGGTTGATAATAGGCAAATGTTATTGATACACAGTGATAGGAAACAAGAGCAATGCATGCAAAGCAATCAAGAGGATTACAACCCAAGTTCCCCAGTGCCCAGAATATACACAAGGCAACCAGTGTGTCTGGCCATTACATAAATGCCACCTTGAGGTTCTTTGCTTGAATGTCCGACATCAGCCACCTTGGAGGTTGGGGGCCAATGCCAGCTTGTTCTGAGAATTGCTCCTTTTGTATTATTTCTCTGGGGGTCAGAGCAGGGGCCAGGGTGGTGGGGTGGGGCAAGGGCAAGAGATCCTGGGGTGCCCTTTACTTATAAAAGTGATCTTCACCATAAAAAGGTTGGAGACCACTGGTCTAGGCATACAGTACATGCCAGGACAACATCTATTTATGTCAGCTGTGTTGTCCAGAGCATATGACACAACAGAAAATGACAGAATTCCAGACTCAGACATCTAATCTAATTAAAAGAGTCATTCCTATCACAGATAAAATGTGGGCACTAATTGTAGAAGCTTCTGTTCAGGACACCATATTGCAAAAAGCTATTTGTGCTGGTTGGCCTGGAAAACATATACCTAGCTCTTACTCTCAGTTCAAGAAAGGAAGAGCTGTCAGTACTGGATGGCATTTTGTTCAAAGTGTGTGGGCCGGGAGCGATCCGGGCCCTTTTTTGCGCCGCGCAGGCTGTGGCCAGCAGCCCAGGAAAACTGGGTCGGAGAAAACAGGCGGCACGCTAGAATTAGTCACGGACGCGTAGTGGTTGATTCAAGATTGTTTACTTACACCGAAGATGGTCGCAGTGTAGGCTGGACAGTTTCCCAGGCACAGCTCCGCTTAAATCCTCGTTTGAGGACTACGACAAGCTCGGGTCTCTCCCACGGAGTTGTTGAGGCCCCGTGGATCCTTTTGCGCGCAGGGAGAGGGACACGTCGAGGACTGCGAACGGCGACGGGGAGAGGCTAGAGGCTGATCAGACCTCTGTTGCCTGCTTGAAATGCGCTGTGTCCGATAGGCTCCGCAGCGCTTAGAGATCTTCACACAGCGTGAAGATCCTTCCTCCTGGTGTTCGTGGAGTCCTCCAACTTGGGCGGAAACCACTCAAGCTTTTTATACAGCTAGCAAGCCAATCACTAGCCGCCATGTGTGAATAATTTCACGCAAGCCAATAATGGGGCTCGAATTATCATACAAATGGTGGGAACTCTTTGCAACGAGCATTTCTTAACTGCAAAGAAGAAATGCACGCTGCAAAGAAAGCTACAATTTGGCAGGAAAATAATTCAGTGGTGCCAAAGCACACACAAAACAAAAATCACACCTTTGGGTTGTGACATCCCCCCTTGCTGAAGGCACAGCTGAATTATGCTGCACGCTTGTCATTCGAGTGATCCAGAGCTTTATCACGAGTTGTCAAACAAACAAACATAAAATTCCCCAACATAAAATTCGCTCTCCTGGGATTGAGTTGCACAATAACCAACACAAATACACATAATCAGATTCATAACAAAAACTACACAATCGGCTTCAGTGGGCGTCATGGCAAAGTCGTACGCCAGGCCCTCACTTCTTCCGATGATGTTATCCTTCTCAGAGCTTCTCTTCACCACGCATTCTGAATTCCGGATCTGTAAACAAAAAACTCTCAAAAAAAAAAAATAGGTTAACGCATCTCAACATATTTACAAAGTTTCCATGGAACTCCACTATAATACAAGTATTCATCACCCTAAACTACCCCCTCTTGTACACTCAACTAGATGAAATTGTCAAGGAGCCGTCGTCTAGCTCTTCTAGATAATGGAAACCTAACTCATAGGCCAGTTGCCATTGACCTGCGTCCCCTAAAATCCGAAGTTGCCGCTTATTGAGTCCAGAACGCTGTAGGAGAAATCCAAACATGTATCGCTCTTCTGGTGTTCTCTGTGGCAATGATGGAAGATCGAATTCATGATGTCTTGTGCCTTGAATCTCGGACGGGTGTCGATGGTCCTGATCAATAGATAATCTTGGCTCCATCAGGATACGCAGTTGTGACAACTGACGAAGGAGATTGCTTACGGGTTGGTTCACCATTGGGTTGAGCAGAATCCGGAGGACGATGATGTTCTTTCACCCATAAACTTTAAGACAGCTATCTAGGCTGTGAATGGTTACTGGAATGGTTCCAGGATCTCGTAGATGATGATGAGGCCATGGTCTTATTCACTGGAGTGATGTCAGTCCCAGCGCACATGGTCTGGGGTTCCAGGCACAGTACGAAACTCCGATGATTGCTAGCATGAGATGCTCTGTGCCAGTATGTTCTGGCCGTCCTTCATGCCATACGTGGGCTTTCTGGCCGATCAGTCCTGCAACAAGCGCTGGCAGTGGAATAGGCCAGTGAACGTTGACCGCTATCATGTCGATGTCAGTGGCATGTCCTCTACTCCATGAAGCTTGTCTGACTAAGAAGCTTGCTTCTTCCTGGTTCAGCAGGTTGGATCCAAGTTCCATGACTAAACATCCCAGCCATACAGCTAGAGTCTCTTCAGGTTGGATTCTTGATTCTCTGCATAAATCCTGTAGTTCAGTTCTGGTGCGAGCATAGTAGGCAGTAGCAACTCGATTAGTCATTGTTGTAGGCTGAACTGCCACTGTGGGAGTCACTGTTGCTGTTACTGCTTCAGGCAGGAGGGGCTGATGCACTCCTCTGCTTGACTCTCTCTTTCATCGGCAGGAAGGCGTGGTCGGCAGAGACGTCGCCGCGTCGCTAGGCAGGGTTGCCGGAGACGACGCTGTGTCGATGGGCGGAGTCGCTGACCGAACTCTCGCGGGTTCCTCCGAAGCTCCACCCTTCTTTTCCGGTTCTTCCACGCGGTCTCCCTCTTGCTCGGCGCCATCTTGGGTTGGCATTTCAGGATCCCTTTTCTCAGCCGCTTCTTTGACCGCCTGAACAGCCATACGCAGCTGGGCTTTTAAACTTAAATTCTTGTTCATTAAATCAGCAATTGTACGGAATGTTGCACTTAACTCTCCCCCCTTGTCGTTCTGCGGGGCCACCCTCTCATCTGCGGCGCTTTCCTCCGTCTCCAGATCTTCGCGGAGCTCGGATGAAAGCTCGCGACCCCTTAATCTAGATGCCATGAGGGGAGGGAACCGGCCGATCGGCACCGGCTCTTCACTTTCCCAAGCATATCGTAGGCATCAGGCACACTCCCGGGTGAGGGTCGGGTTCACTGTGCCCGCTGGGTTGACTCTGGCGAGGGACACAGTGTCGAGGGGCCTGAACAGGACCCGCTCGTCACTTATTATACACCCGAATGCCGCAGGGAGCAAATACACTTCTCTCTCTCTCGGGGCTCCGTCTTCGGAGATTCCCTCTTCTCCCTTTAGCGAAAGGCGTCCACTGACAAATCTTCCACCCGTTCCGCCCGCCTGGTGGTAAGCGATATGCACCTCCAGTTCCTCAAAACTTTTCACTTGGCGTTTGTTATCGCGCCAAGGGCAGTTCTTAACTAATTCTAGCTCTAGCTTGTTTTCTCCTGATCCCATCCTCGTCGCCATGTGCGGGCTGGGGGCGATCCGGGCCCTTTTTCACACCGCGTGGGCTGTGGCCAGCAGCCCAGGCACGCTGGGTCGGAGAAAACAGGCGGCACGCTAGAATTAGTCATGGACGCGTAGTGGTTGATTCAAGATTGTTTACTTACACCGAAGATGGTCGCAGTGTAGGCTGGACAGTTTCCGCTTAAATCCTCGTTTGAGGACTACGACAAGCTCGGGTCTCTCCCACGGAGTTGTTGAGGCTCCGTGGATCCTTTTGCGCGCAGGGAGAGGGATACATCGAGGATTGCGAACGGCGACGGGGAGAGGCTAGAGGCTGATCAGACCTCTGTTGCCTGCTTGAAATGCGCTGGGTCCGATAGGCTCCGCAGCGCTTAGAGATCTTCACACAGCGTGAAGATCCCTCCTCCTGGTGTTCGTGGAGTCCTCCAACTTGGGCGGAAACTACTCAAGCTTTTTATATGGCTAGCAAGCCAATCACTAGCCGCCACGTGTGAATAATTTCACGCAAGCCAATAATGGGGCTCGAATTATCATACAAATGGTGGGAACTCTTTGCAACGAGCATTTCTTAACTGCAAAGAAGAAATGCACGCTGCAAAGAAAGCTACAGTTTGTCAGGAAAATAATTCAGTGGTGCCAAAGCACACACAAAACAAAAATCACACCCTTGGGTTGTGACACAAAGGATCACCCAAAGTACAGATCAGCTCAAAGAAAAGAGCCCATGATGGTCCTGGAGGAGCCCGTAGCTCTGTGGTATCAACTGGGCATTGACTTATTCATACATGCAGGAAAAAATATGTATTAGTGCTAGATTATTATTCTCACTATCCTAAAATTATATTGCTTAAATACATAACAGGAAACAATGTCATAACTCACATTAAATCAATTTTTGCTAGACATGGGATTCTATAAATTGTGAGAACAGACAACGGACAGCAATTGAACTGTCTTGAGTTTCAAGAGTTTGCAAACAAATATGGATTCTGTCACACACTTCGAGTCCTGAATAACCACTATCTAATGGTCTCATGGAAAGTCGAGTACAAATAGTGAAGAAATTGTTGCAAAAAGCTACAGATTCACACACCCATGTTTATCTGTCACTCTTAGATTACAGGAGCCACACCCATGAAACATGGATTGTCCCCAGCAGAAATGCTGTTTGACAGGAAACTCAAAACCAGACTGCCAAATCTTGCAGATGATGCTTATCATAATGAAAAGCAAGATGTGAAAGCATTTAAAAAAATTGACAAACTCAAACAAAAATGGTACTATGACAGAAGTTCCAGGGAGTTACCACAACTGTACAACAAAGATATGGTGCTTATTTCAGATGGATGAACGTGGAAACAAAAAGCACTAGTTTCCCATCAAGTAGCTCCCAAATCCTATCAAGTAGTCCTAGCAGAAGGACAGGTATTAAGAATGAACAGACAACACTTGCAGCTCATAAAGGGGAGAAAAGAAGCAGCATCACAAGATTCAGTAAAGGAAACAGAGCTAACATCAAAACAACAAGAAACAACAGGAGATTGAAAATGACAGAAGTAGGGACACCTGAACAAGGAAACCATGCAAGAACTGAAGCAATAGGGATTGAGAATGCAGAGAAACTGAGAAGGTCACTTAGAGAAAAAAAGGCAACACAAAGACTAATAGAGACTTGTTAAAATGTGCTTTAACTATGGGTTAAACTAAACTTCCAATGTTAGTACTATATGGGGATATGTTACATGTAAAGGGGAAAGATGTATGGATATTTTTAAGGGGTTTAGGTTGTAGCCGTGTTGGTCTAAGGATATAGGCAGACAAGTTCCTTGGGTGAATTTGATATCTTTTATTAGACCAACCCAAATGGTTGGAGAATAGTTATTAAGCAAGCTTTCGGGTTCATATCTACATATCTGTAGGAGAGACCAGACAACAACTGCGCACCAGAATGAATGCGCACCGGAAATCCATCAAAGACAGAAACACCCAATTACTGGTGGGGGCACATTTCTCACAGGAGGGCCACTATCTCTCCAATCTCTCAGTCCTGATCCTCAAGGGAAATTTACACAACACATCCCAGAGACGAGCCTATGAGCTCCTATGAGCATTTCATCAACCTGCTGGATACTAGAGATCAGGGACTAAACATAGACATTGGATTTTTGATACATTACAATCTGCCTGGCAACTGACTCCCCAGCCCAGCCCAGCCCAGCCCAGCCCAGCCCAGCCCCTGGCTTGTTTACTTTTCATTCCATCCAGGAAGAGCACGCAGCAACTGCTTTAGCTTCCTTAGCCTGACGAAGGGTTTTTGAACCCGAAAGCTTGCTTAATAACTATTCTCCAACCATTTGGGTTGGTCTAATAAAAGATATCAAATTCACCCAAGGAACCTTGTCTGGATATTTTTAAGAGTGTTATATATACGTTGTTACATTTGCCTGGGGATTGCAGGAGAGAACAGCAGATTTGTAGGCTAAGTAGGCTCTCTGAATAAACAAGTTTTATCATGTTATAGGTTTAACTCCTTAGTATTTTGAGAATAACGCAACCCTAACTCCTATATTTTTCTATATAAAAGTGGGAATTCTCCTTTGTTTCTTGTGCCAGCTTCTGAGGCTTCAGGGTTGGCACAAGAGGATATAAAAAGACCAGAACATCAAGTGGGGTGCTGCCTAAAGTTAGCATTCTCAGCATATAATCACCTAGATCAGTGGTCCTCAAACTTTTTAGACTCACGGAAAATGCCAGCTTAGTTTTCACTCATTTTTTGATTACATGAAAATAACAGAGCTATTCTTTTGTTGCAAAGAAGTCAGAAGACCACAGAAAGACAGAATGTTGTTAACACTCTGGATTTTTGTTTGATATCTCTGATTTCATCTTGTGAATCAGGTGTATGTACTTGCACACTAAATGGTGCTGACATTGTAGCAACCTGTGGCACTCTTTAAGGGATCTCATGTCTCCCTAGTTTCATAGATTTCATAGATTTTTAGGGTCGGAAGGGACCTTAGTAGATTGAGTTTGACCCCCTGCCCTGGACAGGAAAGTATGGTTGAGAATCACTGACCTAGGAAAAAAAATCACATACCCAATAGGAAATATGGAGCATCAGGCTGTATCTTAAATATAATCCCTTACTGGCCTCACCTACATGAGATGCTGAGTGTGCAGTAGCCCATGACTACTGTGTAGTAGCGGAACATGGCAGAAAGCATGATGTGATGCTACTGCACTATAGTCATGAGCTACTGTGCAGTCAGCATCATGAAAAAGCCATTCCTTAGCACTACTGTGCAGTAATTTTAGTTACTTTGCAATCATTTAGTGCTTGTTTGTACAGGTTTTCCTCACTTCATGCTGTACATGTGTTCCTGGAAAATGCCACATAACTCAAATTTGCATAAAGGGAACCCACTTTACAATACATTCCAAGACCTCAACTATACTGATCCCCAGACCCATTTCTACGCCTTTTACAAGACAATTTTGGTACTCACCAACAGTAGTGCACAGGGCACTATCATAATGGGGACGGCAACTACAGAAACATGTATCACAGACAACAAGTGAGGAGCACAAAACCACATAGGAGACTATATTTTGGTGCACATCACTCCCACAATGCCCCGCACAAAGCAGCTGACTGCAGGCTTCTACCACATTGATTGCATAAGAGTGAATTTACCTTGCTTATAATAAATTTTTGGCATAAAAATGGTCATCGCATAAGAGCGAATCCGCACATTCACACGTACAGAACCTACATAAAGCAAGGGGAAACCCACACAAGTCATTTAGTATAAACAAGTACTAAATGACTGAGCAGTAATGACTACACAGTCAGCATCTTGTGTAGACGTGGCCAATGAGGGCTTCAAGGAAGTGGCTCTATTTACTTGGGATCCCCAACCTGAAACTCTCCCTTAAAAGTAGTTACCTAAAACTGTATTTTAAAAAATGGGCAGGGGTTAGCATGTTATGACATTGTGGTGGTGAGGACAGTACCTTTGCTTCATAGTATTTCCTAGGATTTGGAACATTCAATCTGATGAATGGAAACCTATGTTCAATTCCCCCCTCTTCTTAAGGAGATTCAAATTTACACTCTCCTTTCCAAAAGAGGGCCCTAAACACTAAGCTATAGGCTTTTCTTCTATGCTGGTTAGTGAGTAATTTCCCTTCCTCCTACTGAAGTTGTGCTACACTGAAGAAGGGAATTCATGGAGCCAAGAACAAGAAGAAAAAAGTAACTCTGCAGCTTCAAGGTTAGGGTATTTGTGAAACTGTGAAGGCCTGGGTGCCTGGCCTTTCTCCTAGAATTATTTTTGTATTTTTCTTTAAACACTCATTGGATACAATAAGGATTTAATCCTTAGTTCAGGTGTTAGAACCTGGGTCCTTTCATTCTTACACGGAAGCTCAAACTTCTGGGCAACAGAAATAGTTGCATGTGCACACTTTCTCTTCCTCTCTTTCTCCCAAATGAATCTTGAATTCTTTTCTGCACATCTTCAACAGGAACAAAGCTACATGGTTTCAAAAGGGGTGCAAACAGTAGTCTTGATAATGACACCAAACTTTGTCAGCACCTTACTGTGTTGCATCTGCTTTTAGACTCACCCCCTCCAGTGAATACTAACACAGACTGAAAGTCTCTGTCCCAGTATTGAACAGCTGCTTCTTGACAGAATCATGAGATTTCAGCAAATGACCACAGGATTGTGGATTTTCACAGGAGCTCATCTTAGACTGTGGAACTGCCACAGGCCCATGACAACTCCAGGCCTCAATATATTGAGAACATTAATGATTAGATAAAACCTTGTGTCTCTGACTTGCTTTTCTGCAAAGTTTTTCCATATTCACATTCTAACAAGAATTTAAAATGAAAACTGACCAAGGCATGGAACAGAGAGATAGATTGTTATTGCTATTTTCAAGTACTTTGTGTATACACAGAAAACCTAGGCAGGGACTTAGTTTTCCTTTCAAAGAGAAATTCCATTGCTTCAAATACATATTCATTTTTTGCTCCAAACCCCCATTTTTTGATATTTCCAGTTAAAATTAAAAACATAAGCACATTTTGGACCTAAAAAATTAAAACTATTTCATGCTTCTTAACCTATTTTTTTTATTTCAGCAACAATTAATTTCACTTTGAAAAGTGGTTTAGAAACGAAATCTAGAAACCTTGTGTTAACAAATATGTTCAAATAGGACATTTCAACATTACTGAAACACTTGGGGTTTTCACTAAATAAAAATCCATCATAATACTTTTTAAACTTTTCAATTTTGATGAAAACAGCATCTTTATTAAAAAAAATCAATTAAAAATATCTAAACTTCTGTACTTATTAGTGCCTTCTTATTTCTTATGCATATGCACATAAATGATTAAAGAAACAGTTCTTGCAGCAGAAGGATGAATTGAAGCAATGGTATGAGCTTCAATTTCCCCTGATTTAGAAGCAATATAAATTTAGGCCTGTTCTTGGAAAGCACAGAGCATCCTGCCTTTGCCCCCTTTCAGAAGCCACTCCATATTTTTTAGGTTTTTATTTTCTATTTTCCATCTTAAGAAGAATGAACCATCCTTAGAATGAATTATACCAGAGTCAGCATCTAGTTGGTTTCCCTCACTGTTACAGGGAATAGGAGAGATTTTGCAGTGGTGCATGCACATAGAATAGCAAAAAAAAGAACAGAATCCCATGCAGAGACTGACAATACAGGAAAAAATGTTTATAATAGAAAGTCATTTTTGGCCTTGTTTGCCATAATGACTGAAAATGGAAGAGAATTACAGTCCTGGCACCTACTGATTTACTTCAAGCCTCATAGAACTCTGTTTAAATATGATTTAATATATATTTTGTTCAGGTTGTAGGGCTATATCAATGGAAGCAATAATATTCTGTATTTTGCTATAACCCTTCCATCAGGCCATTCCAGCAAGGAGCTAGGGAAATAAAAATGAGCCAGATAAGGTACACAAGGCTCCTATTTTATTTTATGCTGACCAAAAGCTTTGATATGTTTAAACTTGAAATCGAGCAAGTATATATATCAGAATTGAATTTAGGTATCAAAGTTTGGTGTAAGAGAAAACTCAAAGTGAAAGCTCAAGGAAACTGAGCTTTACATAAGGGACCAACATTGAGACAAAGACAGGGCTTAGATTTTGGGTTTTTTATGATGTGGAGCAATTGTATAACTTATAGTTGCTACTGCTCATGGGCTGGTAGTTTGTTTGCCAGTTTTGTAGCTAGGGTGTTTCAGCCTTTTAGGAACATTTCTCTCTATTCCCTATCTCCCCTGACCTTTTCCAATTCAGTCCATGGCACCGTAAGGGATTGAAGAGCACTGCTACCCCAATTCTTACTTCTTACCACTGCAGCACCAGAGATTCTCTGCATTTTGGACCACCTGTAACAATGGAGACAAAGGAAAATTCACCCAAACAATGTGGAATTTTATGATTATCCAGAGTTTTAATGGTAAAGGTTAAAGAGCTTTCATTGCAACCTCATACGTAGACAAGGTTAGTTCAACAAAATATCTTTGGCAGTTGTGTAAGTTTAACTTTTCACTGTAATAAATTGGGCGTTACTGATCCGTGAAAGAACAGGAGAAATATATTGTAAAGATGACCTTTCCCAGTTTTGTTCAGCTTTCTATGCATGTTGGATTTAGCTCCTTATATTTCCACACAGAAAAACGGCTAAATTCAGAGTAAGTGTAACTGATGTGTGAGTCACCAGGCCATGGTCTAGTGATGGAAAAGACTGATTACATGAGACTGAAGGTTGGAATGTTCCCGTATGTAACTAAAATGACAATGGGGCAGGTTGGGAATATGAAAAGAAAATGAGCATGGCCTAAATGGAAGGAAGTGTAAATGGGTAGGAATGAACTAAAAGGTCTAAATTTCCAACTAATCTTTCTACTCAGGCAGTGCTGTCCTATGCCATTGCAGGAACAGAAATAATAAAAAATAATTATGCTGAATGGGGTTTAAGTAGTCTCAAAAATACACCTTCATCTTGACATACGAGCTTGCCAGTACAAATACAGAATCAAAAGAAAGCTTATACTGGCACAGAAAATTTACTGGCATATATGACAAAACTGAAGACACATGTACAAATTCACATGGAGTTATTGGATATTGATCTGCATAGAATAGTAAGAACTGGAACGAGGAGATCAGAACTGGAAAAGGTAAAGAGTTGTTGGCTTCTATTTAAATGGAAAATAGGTGTTCAGAGGGGCCTACTTTGGTAAAGACCCCAAAAATGTTCAGTGATTCTGTGTCTCTATGATTCTATGTCTCTCTTCATAAGTGAATCAAGCTAACCAACTTTATTAACACCACGAAAACGGCTACTCACTGACTTGCAAAGTTGAATGATTGTTTAGGTTACAATGTAAAATCTCATTATTTTCCTTTTCATCATCATCATCAGGAGCAGCAACAGCAACAGCAGCACAAGCACCACTACGTTTTTTTTAACATCAGCCAGTACAATTTCATAACTATTTTACAAGATTACTTTCAATCACTGCAGCATATGTTTGTCCTTTTGAAGAGCTCTCAAGCACTTTGGGACCTTAATAGTTCCTTCTGTTTGTTTGATTTTTCCACTCCTTCATATTGTTTAATTAGTTCTTTGTAGCCTTCACTGAGAAGCAGTTTTTATCCCAAGAAAATGTTGTATTGTATTTAAAAATACATTTATTCATATCACAGGACTTTGTGATAATTTAGTTTTAAGTGGCAAGATTTATTTGTCTTTCATTATGAAGCTGTTTATTTTGTTTCTGTAGAAGGCTTATATTCTCCCATCTCTTGAATGCAAAAGGTTCGAATTTTATCATCTTCCCTTTTGCCTTTAGACTTTTCACAATTTTTATCCCTGTGTATCTTGTTTTGCCAAAAGAAGTTTTTAAATCTAATTTCTATATCCACATTTCTCACTTTTTATGTTCCTCAGCCAAAATAATTAGTCTAATGTCAGGGAGCAGTGGCACAGATATGGTTCAAGTTATAATTAAGTGTATAATTATTAAATTGATTTTGGCATATCTATGCCACACACTTTCTTAAAGCCAAATGTTACTACTTATGGCTCAGTTATAGTCTCTTGTCAGAGAGCAATTTTGGGGAGGTAATTGGAGAGACTATTTTGAACAACAACAACAACAAGACTTTGAAAAAAAATGCCTCTGGGGGTGTATGATTCTAATCCCTTCCTTAAAGAGCCACTTAACTTTAAGCAAGGAAGGTGTCCCACTGAATACTATAGGTCTGTAACATGCATGGATGCTAGTCATTGAGCTATGCTTATGTGACTTTCCATACTTTAAACTCTTCAGTTATTAAAACAGTTTAGTTTTAACTTTGATTTTCATAACTTCCAAGGTCGTTGTTTGTCTGATTGTTTATGCAATTAAAACATTTTCTATTTTCTATGGCTTCAAGTACAGGAAAGATTCTTTTATTTTACTTACTACATGTTTTTCAGCCTGGAGACATTTTTTTCCTTTTCTAGCTAATGTATGCTTCTCCCCCCCGACACCAGATACAGATTAATTTATTTTCTATACCTCTGAAATGACTTAACTGTTCTTTATCATAACTTTATTAAAATCTGGCCCTCCAATTATTCTACAGCTTTGTTAAGGGTGCTTAATTGTTCTTCCTGTCATTGACACAACAAATATATTTCAAATGTTTCTATAAAACTATAAAAAATTGCATGATTAAGCCCAAGAAAAACAGATTTACCCATTGTATGGTAGCTCCTGCAATTGTCTATGGAGTGTGTTTACTACAATAGCTTTGTTTGAGAGCAGAGAAAAAATGCTCTAGGGTAGAAACATTAGTCAGAGCAAGCTCTTGTCTTTAGAGCTGAACTGAAAATATCTCACTTTTTAATTATCTTTTTGAATGATCTTTCTGGGTATATTACAGTTATTTGTACTTTCAAATGCAATAGCTTCTTATGAAATATCTAAGTTATTTTATGTTGAAAGTTTATTACAGTTTTTATCTATTAACTGCATGCTATTTCGCACCTCTTAAAATATATTATCATGACTTTGCTCTTCTTACTTTTTTTTAAGACTGTCTTGGGTCATGCAGTTTCTTCCCTTTTTCTTTTTGACAATATTTTGTTTTGTTTTGCTTTTCTTTAACTTTATGCTTTTGTTTCCTGAGATATATTTGTGGTTATGTAATATAAATTCTTCATTTGGGGTCCTATAGAACTTTAGTCATGTAGTGTTAATCTAGCCATCTTGTACTTAAAGCTTAGAGGAGTGGATTTAATGTAAAGCGTTTGAGAAGTGTTTCATTAATATTTCTCTGATGAAGAAATGCTGTTTACTTCACAAGTTTCAGATCATTTAATAGAAAAAAAAATCCTGGAGAAAAAAATATTTTACAATAACAGTTTTTCGATTTCTAAATTTTTTTTTTTGGTTGGAAAAAAGAATTACACTCTATGGCCCCCAAATTGGAGTACTCATCTCAGAAGAAAGACAGGTAGCTTCTATTGCATGCAAATTGGAGCAGTTTTAAAAGGATGGAGATAGAATCCTTCTCCTTCCTATTACATAAATGCACCTAGTAAGTGTGGACACAACATATTATAGGACAGATTTTAATTTATGTGAGTTATCCTTTGTTATCCAACAGAACTTCTTTTGGGGTAATAATTTCCAATTTTATTTTCCAAAACAAGAGTTCCAGTTTCTCCATTTTACTGCCCAAACCATTTGCACTGGAGTATAAGCATTGCATTTGTTTGTTTAACCTTCCTCAGTTCCCAGCTGCAATATGTATGACTGAAATATTAGTCTTATTTCCATTTTCAAAAGTGTTGCTTCCTTTTCCCATCTAAATTTCAGTGTCCCTTTTATCCTGGCCACGTCCTCATTGAATTGAAGTTTAAGCTTGCATGAAATAGCACTTCTATTTTTGGGGCCCTTTTAACACTTAAAGTTGGGGTGTATGTTCTGCAAAACAAAAATAAGCAGGAGAATGTTGCTCAAACTGTGTTGAAATGTATAGTTCTTGGGATAAAGAAACACTGAGCTAGTATTTTAGAAGTTGTTTAAAAAATAATTATGATCAGAAAATAAATGAATAATTTGTATAGTACAGACAGACCTAACTGGATCCAAAGGGATAGTTATATAAGTACAATGAATATATGCATGAAGGCTAAAGGAATGATTAATGTCCCCCTAAAAAGGGTATATCATGAAGTAATATGCTCCTGCAAGGAAACATAGCCATGGTCCTGGTAATATATGAAACACCCTTCCTTTCCTCCAGGATTGGGTAACAGATCATGATTCAGTTCCATTCCATGTAATAATCATTATAACTTTGCCACTAGAAAGTCATCATATATTGTCCTAAAATTCAATTAAATAAAGGTACCTTATTTAAGTGGCCTTGCAAATTAGATAGGTAGGCTAAAGAGAGTCATTGCTGTGTTATGGGCAGGGTTCCAGGTTTTCTGTTTTACATTGGAAAATGGAAATAAATACAGATTTCTCATTTTAGCAGAGAAACACATGCATTTTCCAGTTTTGCAAAGAGTTCTCTGTAGGCTGGCAGAGACCCCACCTGCAAATGGGCTGGGGGAAATGGAAGAAGGGTGGTCAGGCGGGGGGCGCCATGTGCATGTGTGCATGCACACATGTAGATGGGCACCAGGCAGCCTAGGTAGCAGGTCCTGTACGTAAGTTGGTGGGGAGGGCAGGGAGATTGAGGCCCCCATAGAAACGGAGGTAGTTGGGCAGGGCTGGGGTGGTGTGAGGGACTTTGGGCCATGAGCAGCCATAGGACCCCAGTGGGGAGTGAGACAGGGCCATGGGAAGCTTGTCTGGGGGGCAGGAGGTGGGGCTGGCCCCCCTCTTCTTTGTGTACTCCAAGGAGGGTATGGGGTGGCATGTGACCCCCAGATCTGTGTGCAGGGCAGAGGTGGGGGAAGGCTGCCCAATGCAGGTTTGGTACCTCCACCCTCATACCCTCCCCCCAGGTCTTCTGCAGCTCAGTAAGCAGGACCCGGCATGGCAGGGCAGAGCAGGACCGGGCAGGGAAGCTCCTCGCCACTGTAAGCCCTGCACTGTCCTGGCGAAGCACCCCCTGTCACCCAGCAGCAGTGGGGGTGGCAGTGCAGAGCTGTTTCCCTTGCTGCTGCCAGGTGGGCTGGGACACCTTGCCACAGTAGCACAGGGCTCCCAGCAGCAGCAATGAGCTTCCCTGCCTGCCCAGCTCCGCTCTGCCCTGCCATGCTGGGTTCCAGTCATTGTGCTGCGGAGGCCCTGGGGAGAGGGCAGCAGGGCAAGGAGCCCAAGCCCACAGTGGGCAGGCTGAACATTTTCCCCACTACAGCCCACAGTGGCCATGCTGCAGCAGCCACCGCCTCCGAAAGGAGGTGGCTGGGGCTCAGGCGCTGCTGCAGGGAGTAGGGGGCTGTGGATCTAGGTCAGTGGTCCTGTAGCCTTGGCAGCTGGGGGCCCCTTCCAGCAGGGCTGTGGGTGGAGCATGAGGGGCACCAGCATGGCCAGGAGCCTATGGTTGGGGGTGAGGGGCCTGGTCAGATGGGCATCCTAGTGAGTGAAGGGGGCAGGGAGAGCTCTGATTTCCAGGCTAAAAAACTCAAAATCAAACCCCAAAATTTATAGGTTCTTAGAATGCATTTTATTATAGTGATTGAGGCACTGGTAGGCTTCCAAATTGCTTTAAAATTGTCAATATATCGATACAACATTCTGTTCAAGTGATACCTATATATAGTGGTGTTTCATTTTAATTGTGGATTTGGGGTTTTTTAATTAAGGAATTTGCGGTTTTTATCACAGTATTTGCAATTTTTAAAAAGAAAAAACAAGGATCCCTGGTTATGGGTTATGCGATGAGAACCTTGTAAGTCACACTGCACCTACTTCAGTGCCTTTCAAGCCAACTTGACAAAGTTGAAACTCACCCCTTATTCCATCTCTGTATATGTATTTATTTACCTGCCTGTCTGGATATACCTTGGAAATTAAATTTAATCTGATACTAAAACTGAAAGTGACTTAAAAGTAGTATTTCACATTCTGGTGAAACCTTCTTTTGCAAATAGATTTAAAACATCCATTTAACATTTCCTTTGGTCCTATTCATTGGAAAAGCTTCTTTTTACAAAGCCTACATCTGGGGCCAAATTTGATTTGAAAATGTGTTTTTAAGCTCCACCCCTCTCATTTTGACCTCAGTCCTATTCACAACCTTCAGCAGAAAGGGTGGAGGGCCCTGTTACTTCTGCAATTTGTATAGGATTCTTCACTTTCCAGGCAGATTAGGATTGCAACTAAATGTGGCTATAGTGACTACAACACACTCAGAAGTATAGGCACACAAGTGTAAATATGATTTAATATTATATGTCTACTTTAGATTGCTAAGTCATGTTTAGACACCTCAAGCGTGTCCCAGTGAGCATGCACATGCAGGAATGCAAGTTCCCTGCAGGACAAATAGCAACAGCATATATTTATGCCACTGCTTTTTGTCCCTGAGCATGCCCCTGCATGCACGCTCCAATGTATGGCAAATTGCCCCAGATGGGGTAGTGGAGGCTGGGTCCAGTACCTGTACTTGCCCCAGCAGGTCCTGGGGGTGTTCCAGGGCAGCAATATCACCGAGCCAGCTGCTTGGAGCCTGGTTGGCAGCCAAAGCATGGCTCTGGCTGGCCAGACTCTGTTCCTGGCAGTGCACACTGAATGTGCCATGCCACTTTTTCTTAGTGGCGGGTTTTTTTTTACACCAGAATCTCCTGGTTTGCAGTGCCACAAACCACACATGCATGCTCATGAGGATGCACCACTCAAAGTGAATTTGGATTTGTGACCATGCCTTCCTTTCATGTGATGCTAAAACATTTCTGTCTAGCAAAACACTTAAGTGTATGCTGAACCGGGGTTTTCTTCCCACTCTTCAAAAGCAGCAGTGATTAAGAAGGGAAGACAACACTCTAGTGTGACATCCTCATTGAAAATACTCTATTGTAGCATCTACCAGACACAGAGGATGAAGCAGTGATAAGAATTCAAGTGAGCTCTGACTATTTCTTAAACAGGTCTCACATGGACTGCAGTCCATTCCTCTGACAAACTAAGTGGAAATGGATTCTATAACCCTCCCAGGCACTTGTGGTAGGCACTGTCAATCAGGCAACTAGAAAAATGTTGTGGGATTTTAACCATGGAACTCCTCTTAGTGATCAGGCTAACTTGAAACTACAACTACAACACAAAATGCCAGCTCAAAATCTTTGCAGACATCCATAGAAGTGGAAAAAGATCAGCCTCTTCCTTTAATAGGCTCATGTATAAAATACCTGCTGCTCCAACTTGATAATCTTTCAAGCTCCTTTAATACATAAAGAAATCTAATGCTGGACAGAGGTTTTTGAGCTTTCTGGAAGGCTGTATGTGAAATAAAATGATTAAATTTTCAGTATTAGCTGCAGAGGAAGAGTTACTACATGTGCCTCAAGGTGTTTACCTCGTGTATAATCCAAGAGCCCTAGAGAATATGTACAGGTAAAAGTTTTGTCTATGTCAAAATTTAATGATTCTGTTTTGAGGCATTTGGATTCTAGAGGAAATATCATTTCAGTTGTATAATCCTGAAGAGTCCAAGAAAATGATCTGAGAATTCTCTGAGTATAATAGGGATAAATGAAGAGCTATTTTTCAGTCAAACCTTCAGAAAAACAGAGAAAAGAGATTTAAAAGGGCAGCAGGATACTATATGAATGAAGCAGAGTTGCTCTGCGTTCTGAAGAGTAATAAATACTACACTGCCCTTTTTATGTCTTTTCTTTTCGCTATGAAATTAAGATTTCTCAGGAATTATTAAGGTATTTTTCATCAGTCAGCTACCTTTTTTTTTACATCTAATTTAAAGTATAGTCCTGTCTGTTTCATACCAAGAAAAATGCTACTACCTTCCTCATTCCAGGGAATGGAGCTGATGTGAAGTGTAGGTAACATGCTGATCTTAGATGGAAGTTTCAGCTGCAGGGTCTCTTATTAAGGATACAACTGGAAATCTGTTGGTACAAATGGGGAGCCAGAAGAAAAAATACTAATACAGAAAAATAGAAGTGGCTCTGTAGCAGAGTTTGCTGACTTTACTTTAGCTCAGCTAATGTCTATGAGATGACTAGGAAAAGAGCAGGTTCTGCAGTGCTTTTTGAAATCAATGTTTGCTTTCTATTTTTTTTTAATGGCTAATTGTTTTTATTGTACTAACACCAGTGTTTTAAAAATATGTCCATATTTTTCCTTGTTGTGTATAGAAATAAAAGGTAAAAACATATCCTTTTTCTTGGACACAGTCTTTAGATCAGTTATTTGTCTGAACTTCTTGTACAACTTCATAAGCTTGTAATATATATTTCAAGTTAGATTTTCTGCCTATGGAAAAACAATAGGGATTTTCCCATTACTAATGCATGAATCTCATTTGATTCCCACAGATTGCTTCAGGTATTATTTTTATACACTGTATCAAAGAACCCAGCCTTGTTATGTCTGCTCACTCTTTTGCATGGTTTACATTAGGATCCACTGAAATCTCATACACAAAGGCACCTGGCACATGTTACACTTAAGACAAGATTAACAAGTTAACCATGCCTTAAGTTGTAACCTGGCCTCACATTAAAGAAATGAATGGCATCATAAAACAAGGAATAAGCCACAAAGTTATTCCACAAAAAATGTGCAATAACTTGTTTCCATCATGTCCTTAATTGAGCATCTGGCCAGGTGCACCCCTGTGGCGGGGAGCCCCTGATCAACTGATGAATCTCCTAGCTGTGGGAGTGCTGGGAGCCTGGATCTGCTAATGGGGCTCCCAAATGTGGCTCTCAGCTGTAGTAGCTTGCTACTTGCTGGTTCAGGGGGAGCCTGGGCTCATGTGGCATGCATGTGTGGTATGGCAGGAAGCACAAAAAATGTATGGATCATACATCAGATTCTGTTGGCAGAAAAGCTTCCTTGGTTAAATATGATATCTTTTATTAGACCAACTAAATAGTTGGAAAAATTGTTCTTTGCAAGCTTTCTGACACAAACACCCTTCTTCAGGCTTAGGGAGAGTCTACTATTGTTTTGAGCTCTACTGGATGGAATAGAAGCCAGTATGCCAAAATGTCCTTCATGCGGGCCTGTGAAAATGCAAATGTGTGGCAGTGAGGATCAGAGGCCATGGGAGACAATAGGTGTGAGACCGGTAGATGGGGAGGAGGAAGCAGGGAATGTTGATTTGGTGATAAAAAATAGCTGGTAATATGTAGAGAGGTTACCTGGCGTTATCAGATGGCAGGCAGGTTATAATATGCCATAAATCCAATGTCTATATTTAGTCCATGATTTTTTGTATCCAGTAGATTTGTGAAGTGAAGTTCATAGGCGCATCTACAAAAGGTGTTCTGTAAATTCGCTTTGAGGATTGGAACTGAGAGAGTGGTTGTTTTGTGAGAAGTGTGTACCCACAGATAATTTGGTATTTTCATCTTGATAGTATTTCGGTGTGCGTTCATTCTGGTACACTGTTGTTGTTTGGTTTCGTCTACATATTTTTCATCAGGGCATTTAGTGCACTAGATGAGAGAGATTACATTTCTGGAGGTACCAAGAATGGTGATGGTTCTGTTGTGATGTGTAGTTATTGTGGGAGTGGTGGAGATACTTTGGCAGGTTTAACATTTCTTGTCCTGGCGTGGTCTGGATCCATTTGGTGTGGTTTGGGTCAAAGGAAATGTGCTTGTGGTGATGAGATTGGCAAGGTTCAGTGCTTGTTTAAAAACTAGGATAAGTGGTTCTGGAAACATCTCTTTGAGAACTGGGTCTTCTTCTAGGCTGGGTTGCAATTGTTTGAGGATTTTCCATATAGGATCTAGGGAGGGATGGTTGCGATTCATGGGGATTTTCTTTTTGTATTGCAGCAGTTCTTCACATAGTATCCAGGTAGCTCTTTCAAAAGTATGATCTATCTCTCTGGAGGAGTATCCTTGTTGAGTGAAAGCCCTTTTGAGATTTGTGAGGTGACAATCATAGGTGTTCTCAGTGCAAATTCAGTGGTATCGGAGGGTTTGGCTCTACAGTATAGCTTTCTTGGTTTGTTTAGTGTGATTGCTGGTTCTGTGCTGATATGTATACTGGTCTGTGGGTTTCTTGTATATGGTGGTTCGTATTTTACCATTCTGGATATTGACCATAGTGTCTAAAAAGGAAATGTTGGTGCTGGACTGTTCAAGAGATAGTCTAATGGTGGGGTGATGGTTATTGAATTTGTGATGGAAATCAATCAGAGATTGCAGATTTTCTGCCTAAATTATGATGTCATCTATGTATCTCAAGTATAGCATGGGTATGAGGGTGCAGTTCTTGAGGAATTCCAAGTGGCCCATAAAAAGGTTGGTATGCTGTGGGGCCATTTTGGTGCCCATAGTGGTATCCATGATGTGGAAGTGTTAGATATTGAAAGCGAAGTTATTGTGTGTGAGTATGAAGCATATAAGTTCAGTAATATCTTTAGGTCTGTACTCTCAGTTGTAATCTTGGTCTTGTAAGGCAGGCTTGGATGCCATCCTGATGTAGGATGCTGGTATATAAGCTGGTAACATCCATGGTGTGTAGGAGAGTTTTGCTGGGAAGGTGGTCTATGTTTTTAAGTTTCTGTAGAAAGTATGTTGTGTCTTGGACAAAAATTACTCTTTGGGTGACAAGAAGTTTCAGGATATAATGAAGCCTGGTATTTTCTGAGTTAGGGTTCTATGGCTGGATATTATAGGTCTGCCTGGGTTCCCTTGTTTGTGGATTTCAGGGAACATGTAAACAGTCCCTGGTTTGGGTAGTGGGAGGATCAAGTTCTGTAGCTTTTCTTGTAGTTCAGACAGAAATGATTTGATGGTGGTTTTGAGTTTTAAGCTGAAAATGGCAGTTTCATCTTCCTCTAGTTTTTTGTAGTAGGTGGCATCAGAGAGTTGTCTGTTGGCTTTTTTATGTAGACTTCTTGGTTAAGGATAACTATAGCGCCTCCTTATCTGATGGTCTTATTACTATTTGGTGGTTGGATCTTAGATATTGTGCCTTTACCTGCATGTCTGGGAGGAGTAAGAGAACAACACACACTCTCTGCTATTTTAAAAGACAGAAGATGGAGAAAACATCACTAACAGGTCAAAAGCCAGGCCTTTTGAAGTCCAGAAATAGTGTTAAACTGGAATCAAGAGAGGAATCTTGTAAAACATTCTAAGTGTGGCCACAGCCTGGCTTAGATGTATTGCTGATAAAAGGGAAATTCATGAATCATGGACCAACAGGAACATACAAGTGGCACAAACAGAATGGTGTGCTGCATGAAAAAAGAGAGGTGATTTTCATGTTGAAATCTAGTTATCAAACTGAAATTAAAAAAAAAAAAAAAGAACTTGCCTGTTATAGATAGATAGATATAGCACGTCTGTGTGTGTGTGTGTGTGTGTGTGTGTGTGTGGCAGTGCACTGGTTGTGCCTGCCACTTTAAGACTATCAGGCAGGCTATGTAGCGCATGACTATCAGGCAGGCATGTGCTCAGGCCCAATTAGGTAGTTACCTGACTGCAGAGGGCCACCGGACTGGAGGAAGGTTGGGCAGACAAAGATAAGCCCAGACCCTGGGAACAGGAAGAGTAACATTGCACAGCCTGAAGACTGCAGCTCTTGTGACATCTGGAGGTTTAGAGTAGAATCTCTGGTCTGGGATATGTATGACACAGCAAGGACAGCACATCAGACTGCCATACCAGTAAGCCAAAATTACCTTACCTTCCAGCAAAAAAGTGGAAAAGAAAACTTTTTAATTTGTGCCTGCTATATGATGTAGAAAGTTGGCATCTTAAAAACTGCAGCGCAATCTCACAGCCACCCCTTATAATGTTAGTTTGCATTGAAAAGCTCTTGGCTATACTGATATAAATAAAAGATACAGTTAATTTGTTGTTCAAATTACTGGAAATGTCCCTGCCAGGGGCAGTCTGCATAATTCCTGGCTTGACTGACAGGGTGTTAATGACAAGTGCTCAGGCATTTAAATCAAAGGGTTGTTATCCTTTTTCTACCCCCTGCCAGGATAGAGCTTGTTTCCACACCCCATTCCTAACCAAGATTTGTTTTTCACTGACTGACTTGATGTTAATAGCAGATATTTATCATAATGGATGTTTATCTTCTTCCTGATCTGCATGATTTATACAACTTCGATCAAAGTAACTGAAGAGCTGCAGAAGGAGATCTAGTTGAAACAGATGAAAATTGCACTACTAACTATTTCAGTTTATTGAGGCACTAATGTCCTTTTTGGAAGAATAAAACATTTATCTATGGGGCTTCATTTTCATTGTGGCATTTGGTAAAGTACACTTTAGGGAACTAGTTAATATCATGGCATGAATATTCCATTCCAATTTGTGCAGGGATCTCACTTTACCCATGAAATACCTTCCCTTGTCCCAGGAACCTCAGCTTGCAAATTACTCCCACAGGACAAAAGTCTGTGGCTCTATTATCTTCTGATTAGGGCCTCTTAAAATCCTAGGGCCATTTCTGCATGACAGTGAGTGAGGGTTCTGAATCAGCAGGCACCAAAGTAAACCCTATCTGCTCAGGTCTACAATGTCCCTGGAGTAAGGGTGACTAACTAGATCTGTCTGGAATCAAGCCTTATATTAAGGCAAGGTGCTTTTGTGTGGACAGGTATAGTCTTTAATGGATCTAGGGGGAAATCTTCAGACTTTGGTGCCCAAATCTCCTAGAAACTTTGCAGCATTACTCCTAGTCTCAATGAATCTCATTTTGTTTTAAGTGAGAGTGAATGATATGATCCAGCCCAGCAAAACAGCCCACCAGTACTCAATCTGAATGTACTATAGTGGATAGAACTAACATAAACTATCACTACCTTGAGGAATACCTTGAGCAAATGCATCTAGCAAAATTATGTTGTGGGTGTAGCAATTTCTGCACCTAAGATTGGCAGACAAAAACAACAAAATAACCAGGAAGCTTTATGATTTATTTTAAAAGTGTTTATGATGGCATTATATCACACTGATTGTTTAGGGAGCACATCCTGTATTGTGATGCTGCATTGGTTTTTTGAGACCCAGTGTTGCATTCTTTTGCTCTCTGTTTATCTCAGCATCTTAGTAAAGAATAAAAGTGAAGTGCTTGCTAAAGAAACTTAGTTCCTCTTGCCTTATCTACTTAGTAGAAGCACTTCATTTTTATTTCTCACAAACTCATTCCAAGCACATTGGTAGAGCGTGGTGATAGCCCTTGAGTTTACAACAAACCATTTATCTAGAAGGAATGAACAAAATTTCCAACCAAGATTTACAGCTTACCCAGAATGCTGTTCTGATTCTTAAAGCACAGCCACATTAGGCATCCCCTGAACTGCCAGAAATATTAGCAAGACCTTTCCAACCCAGTCAAGAATGGGGGAATGATTTGATGGTGGTTTTGAGTTTTAAGGTGAAAATGGCAGTTTCATCTTCCTCTAGTTTTTTGTAGGAGGTGGTATCAGATAGTTGTCTGTTGGCTTCTTTTATGTAGACTTCTTGGTTAAGGATAACTATAACACCTCCTTTATCTGATGGTTTTCTTACTATTTGGTGGTTGGATCTTAGAGGTTGCGCCTTTACCTGCATGTCTGGCAGGAGTAAGACAGAACAGTGCACACTCTCTGTTATTTTAAACCCAAATTAGCTCCATCTAATTAATAACTTTGGCAATTGCTGAGAAAGCCTAGAAAAAACAAGGACCCTTAGTGTTAGAGCTGTTTAAATATCCTATGATAAAGGGCTGAATTTAAACCTTTTTTCTGTTTTCAAATATTCTGTGTCTAGTCAAAGACTTCAAGGAATTTGTCCAGGTTGACAAACCCTTTATGAATATATGTCTTTCTATGATGCTAAGATACCATGATGAGGGCTTGTTGTGCAATAAGAAACTGCTTGCTTGCTGGTTTGTTTCAGGATATAGTATCTCAAATTCACTATTCATGGTGTGTGGTTGGTCACATAACGTTGCTTCTATTTCTAACATTGCAAACTGTACAAGTGCATGAAAGAACCAGTGGTTCTTTGATTTGCTTATGAAGTGTGAGTGAAAAGATAGTGAAAGCTAATAAGCATTAAAAAATCCTGCAACATTTTAACAACTTTTCCTGTCCTCTTTTTGCACATGAATAAAAAATATATTTGACTATGTATGCTGACTCAGGATTTAAAAAACTGGGTCCCTTCTAATACTAGGGGGAAATATATGCACGCTCTATTGTGCATTTTGGACACTTTCAAAATGTATGGTCCACTTTCTCTTGTAACATTCACATAAAGTAATTGCATTTATATATTTACAGTGCTAATTACCAGGAGCATGATCACTTATCTTTGGGAGTGAACAAGTGTTTGTGGAGCCTTGTTTAGGTTTAGGCAGTTTAGTTTAAGCTACCTGATCTGAGATCAGGTTAGTGCATCCGGGTGGGGGCTGGGGGCGAGGGCGGGGGGGCAGATCTGGGTGGGGGGAGCTAACGAGTCTGGGAGTTGGGAACCACTGGAGGGGGTGGGGTAGTGTAAAAATGGCCTGGTCAGCATTGGGGGGTCAGGGGAAGGGATGTAAAAAGAGCCCAGCCTTGACCTGTGGGGAATGGTTGGGCTTTCCCAGCCCTGAGGCTGTGCTGGAAAACCATGCCAGCATTCACTAGGCCAGGTTAACTCATGCCGATCAAAAATTAGTTCTCATCAGATGAGAACTAACTTTAGATTGGGTGCACCATTTTTAGGGCACCCTAAGCTGTGCAAGTACTTGCAAACCCAGCCATTTAGATCACCCTAAGCTTTGTTAGGCTTGTGCATACCCACAGTCTCTGTCATTGGACTAATTGAAGCCAAGCTGTGCAATAATAGAAGGCCTTTTCTTGAAAGATACAGACATGCCAGAATTTGGCCTCATTCTGAACTGGAATGAAAGCCAAAGCTTTTGAAATTCTCTGTGAAAGACAATTTAAAAAGAAAAAATAATTTGCACTTGATCAAATCATTACATGTTAACAAAATTAAAAGCAGTGCATTTCAGTTTTGGTTTGCTGATAATTTGTGTTATATTATAAAATATATATATTTAAAAATGTGAAACGAAAGGTCATTTCAAATAAAAAACCTAAACATTTCTCCTCATTATCAATATTGGATGTTTTCATTTTGCCAAGCAGTACTCATGTTGTACCTGTGATGGTCCAGGAAAAAATGAAAGAGGCAAGGATTTTTGTAGGTATCTTATTGGAGTAACTTCAAATTGGTCTATTAAACGTGAAGTTGGTTCAATAAGGTATCACCCACAAAAATCCTTGCCTTCCAGTTTTTTCAAAACATTAATTTTTCCTCATCTTTCTAAATTAAATTCCAGGGAAATCAAACCAATTTCATGAAGTGTTTTGGTTTTGCAGAACCACAAATTCCCATGGACTAGGTTCATGGTTCAAAGTTTCTATGGGCATCTGTAAGACAGAACTGCTTTTCCTGGTGAAGAGCTATACATGCTCTCTGAGGCATTCTAATTAGACTCGATTAATTGAGTCTGCTGGGGTGTTCTAATTAGAATGCTCCAGCATGCTGCAGCATTTCAAAATTGTGGTGGGTGCTTTAACTAAAGCTTGTCAAAGCACCCCATGGCCATTTCGAAATGTGGGACACTAATTACTTGAGATGCTGTGGATGTTTTAATTAGATAAAGAGCCACTTTTATTAAAATGGGTCCCCTCCCCCTACTCTGGGTGCCTATACATGTGCTCCAATGATGAATAGAGGGCATCAGGAGACCCTGGAGCTTCAGACAGCACTCTGTCTGTTTGCAGCTGGGCAGTAGCATGATAGGAGGATACAAAATGTTAAATAGCAAAGTTATGGGTTAGGCAATCAAACAGTATTGAACACAGCATAGTGAATGTTGTAGTGAAGCCTAGCATCAAATCTGAACTGTCAGAGATTTGGAGAGAATGTTTCTGAAGATATGGTTGCTATTGAAACAGGGGGGAAAGAGAGGGACAACACTACCAGTCAGTTGGGAATCATGGGTGGGAGAAAGGGAAAGAAAAAAAAGAAAGAAGAAAATTAATGCATGAAGCTCTGTTAGTCATAAGTATTGCCATGCTGATTTGGGAAGTTTCTTGGCTTTTGAGAGAAAAGCTCTAGCATTCAAGAACCTCATAATCTCTTTCACTTGTACAAGAATGGAAACTCGAAATTGCTGCTTTTCTACCTTAATTATAATCATAACTTTTTTAAACCTTATGTTCCTCTTACTTTTAATGAACTAAACATGTGGATGGGTAACGTGGTGTATTCAAAAGATGTGATATGAAAGATGGTTTGGCTATCTGTGACATCCAAAAGTAACTATTAATACTATATTATATGCATCTTTATAGATATGTATTACAGGAGGAAAGCCTTTGAGGAGTAATTAATACAAATTCACAACATTGACTCAATACATATATCCAGCCTTTGCAACTTTGCACCCTGGGAGATAAGGCTAGGAGTCATTCATGTGGCATCCAAGAACTGACATAAGACCTTTCTCTCCTGGTCACAGTCCCATGGTAGGATCAAAAAGCTTTTGTTCTGTAATACATTTTTCCTATGATGTTTTTGCTGTAAATAAATATAACTTTGGTATATGAAGGTTAGCTGACTAACTGAATAATCTTATCCTTGCCCTTGAGAGAAAGAGGGCATCGTTGCAAGCTCTCAGCTCTTCAGCCCTGCTGATCATTGTCAGTAGGTGAATGACAACTAATGGTCCAAAATGGAGGAATTAGAATATATGATGATGATGGCACAGAGATGATGGCACAGATGTGCACTCAGGAAGATCATCAAGGATTCAAATGTTCAGTTCACTTGGAAACAAATTCTAATGTATTATAACCATATGAGCTTCTGTTCCCTGCAGAATAAACAATTCCCAAGATGCTGTCTACACCAAAAATGGCTTTAAACCTCCCTTGATTTCATTAATTTCCCTCTTCTTCACATAATATTGAGAGGCAAAGCCTTAAACAGCATAGACTAGCTATATGAAGTATAACTGAAAGAGCATTTTTTTTGCCTTTTAAAAGCGAACAAAAAAAAAATCATTGCAAATTTTCTCACATTTTCAAAATTAAAACATGGCATGCCTAATTGTACCCTAGGTTGAATTATCACTGACAAATAAATCAGTCTATGTATTTTTTCACATTTTCCCCATGCTATCATTTGATTTTCTTGGATCTAAAAGTAAGCCAAATTTGGAGACATGGGGGTTGCTTGCACTTGAAGGAGATATCAATGATGGAATCAGGTATTTGGCTACATCTATGTCACAAACTATAATGAGATAACTTAAATGAGAAATAGGAAAAATGAACCTGGGTGAAACACCACACTAATATGGCTATTACCCTGAAGTCCTTTTGTCCCTGAGTAATGAAGGAATCAAACAACAAAAGAATAGCTCTTTTGCTTACTTTCCATCCTCTTTCTTCTCACCGCATAAAAGAAAAGAACCTTTCTCTTTTGGCTTGTTTTCAGGGATATTCTGCCAGTTCTTGTCTGGCTACTTCCTTAAATCTTGCTTGTTTTTCTATCTGTTATGACGTATTTTGCTGCTGATCTCTGCCCTTTCTCCTGTTCTTTCTCTCTCCTATGCAGTATCTACAGTATTTCAGCAAATAATATCCTGGTTCCAACATTTGCTATATCATTCTCCAGGGAAACCTCTTAAGTCACACAGTTCAGCTTCTACTCAGGCCTAACCACATATCTGTATTTTGGCTGACATCACATAGTGTTTCAACTACCTATTTTAAAAAGATGCTCAATTCCTTTCTTATACTTACTCTGAAAAAAGGCAGCTGTTACATCCACTAGCCTTAGCATGGTTTAAATCAACTCATAATGATATCTGATCCCTGTAACTATACAGAATTCATTATTATAATTCTCTTTTATTCTTTTTTCTTATTTCAGAGTTCAAAAATATTCTTTTGTCAAAAGAAACCCCCATTAGCTTACAAAGTTACTCCAGCAAATCTTGCACTAAGCAATCACTGAAGCTCGATGATTCTGCTAAGGTCACCTTAGTTTGTGGTTTTTATCGTGTAAACTTTCTCCCTTCACCTCTGTGTCAAACAAATGTGTCTTTTTGTCTTTACCTTTAAGGCTCTCTGTCGCAGAGCACTTAGGTACCCTGCTCCTATAAATAGTGGAAACTGCTAGGGAAAGAGCCCTAGCAGTGAGTGGGGAGCCCTAGCTGCTGGTTACCAGGGCTACCAGAGGGCGCTAGTGGCCCACACCTGCCAGAGGTCAGCTGACCGGAAGGGGCAAGGCCTGGCCCATATATAAACCCCAGGGCTGAGGCCAGGAGTGCAGTTCCCTACCAGCAGCCAAGGGGGAAAGAGCTCTCCAGAGCAAGCAAAGGGGAGAGGTCTGATTGCAGGTACAGCCTCTGATACTGGTGAGGGATGGAGCATCCCTGGTGTGGCTTGAATGCTGTTATAGCCAGGTGGCTTGAATTTATGTTATAGCCCAGGGTCTTGTGTTTTGTTTGCTGTTTAGCACCGGTGGCTTGGGTGAGGCTATTAGGGGATAGAGGAGGCCTCATAGGGGATCCATGGCAGCATGGGGACCCTGGTGCCAGAGAGGGTGCAGCATTTGGGGGTGCACTGACCCCAGGCACTAGAGAAGGCGCAGAGCGAGACAGGGCTGCGGAGAGCCCAGGGAGGTAAGGGGGACAAATTATAACAAGGCCCAGACTGAACAATGTCAGTTCCATCTGTGAGGCTTGGGGCATGGTAAAGGGGTGGTTGAAGCCATGCATATAGCCCATAAGGCTAGGGTGCCCCGAAACCCCTATTGTAGAACGGGACCCACAAGGGATCCAGGAGCCCACGGGGTCGGAGTACAGCAAACTGTGTCCAAGATGACGTAAAGGCAGCCTCCCTAATGCATATTTTCCATCAAAGATGTGGCAGGCAAGAATCGAGTGTGCCCACTGGGCCAACTTGGCATGGTAAGGGGGCCTAGGGAAGATCATGGCCATCCTACAGGACCCTGTGCTGTGACACTCTCCATAACTTAGGGAATGCCTATACTGCAGCCTTATCTGTAACAGTGTTGTGGACATTAATCTTGACTTGGCTACCCTAGCCAATGCAGTACTCTGTTTTGACATCCACCTCCCTACTTTTATTCTTCAGGGATGTTTTATCTCTCATCAGGCAGTGTCACACTGAAATATATTTTTTTGATTTCTCTCACAACGTTCCTTATGCTCCTGGCTTTCAAACAACAGCCTAACGTTGCCCAACTCATCGGGAGCAAAACTTCCAGTGTCCAACAGACATCAAGGCACATAACCTTGCCTTAGAAAGAAATGCTTATCCTGTCAGCACATCTCCACTATCATGATGTGACTATCAATACTTCCCATAACAAAGACATCAGAATCTATGGTTCCTACATGAGCTTTCCCCAAAACGTGATATATGTGATCCAATCTAACAAGGGCTTTCATGGCCATTACATAGGGGAAACTAAACAGTTACTATGCAACAGAATGAACTCTCACAGGAAAAATATAAAAGATAGAGACATACACACACAACAGCAGGAGCATGTTTCTCACAGAACAACTCCTTCTCTGAGCTCTCTATCCTTGTGCTCATGGGAAATCTACCTAACACTTTTAAAAAGTGAATTCAGGAACAAAAATTCATAAGCTGGCTGGACATTAAGAACCTAGGACTAAACATTAATATTGGTTTTATGGAATGATACATTTTACCTAACTCCTAAATTCTTTCCACATGTGAAAGGTGAAAATGATCCTCTTCCCTTTTGACAAACCTCCCAGTAATCAGTTTACTTCCTTCTGCTAATTGTGTATCTGCTACCCGTGGAAATTTCTTGCATCCCCTGCCACTGTTGCTCATTGAGATCAGACCTGAGGAAGACTGTCATACATCTTAAAGCTTGTTTACCTCTCTCCCAGCTACACAGTTCCCCTAATAAAAGATATCACTCTAAGGCATCCTTGCTTCTCAGTCTCATATTATTACTAATACAGAAATTAAAGACATCATTGGTTAAATTAATATCCATGTCACTCACAATGCAGGTACCTTATCACAAGATAAACTGCAGCAGCAGCTCTTAATGACTTAATGTGAGACCTGTGAGTATATAGCACCTCTGAAAAACAGGCCACTAAAAACTTCACAACCCTGAAACAATTTATTTCTTTCTTAACATAACAATTTCTAAGACGTGTCCAATTTCTTACAATATACTCAAACACAAAACCTTTATTATGAACTCAACAAGGCAAAGATGTATTATCAATAGTCACTCTATCCCTGCCTCTTACACTTTGCATTTCTGAAAGCAAAAAGAGAAATAAGCAGAAAAAGATGGAGGGAGAGAGAGAAAAGAAATGAGAAAGAAGGAAAATAATTTGGTGGGATATCTCACAGTAATAATGCTATTTCTTAGGCACTGGAAACAATTGAATAAATTATTAAACAGAAAAGGCTATTGTGATCATCTAGTCTGACTTCCCATGTAACACAAGCCACAGAACTTCCTTGAGTTAATGCCTGTTTGAACTAGACCATGTCTTCTATAAAAAACATGTGATACTTATTTTAAAATTTCTAGTAATGTAAAATCTGGCATAAGTCTCCTAAGTTGTTCCAATGATTATTTAGCCATATTGTTTTAGCCTGAATTTATCTACCTTCAACTTTCTGTTTTTCAGGCTTCTATTTTTCTTTTGTGTACTGAAGAACATGTTCTCTCCATAGGTACATATGGACTTCATTTTCTCTTTGCTAAGTTCAAAATAGGTTTTTTTTCTTGAGTCTCACTACACGCTTTCAATTCTTTAAATAGTCTTGTGGTTCTTCTTTGACTACTCTCCAGTTTTTCAACTTACTTTTATTACTAGGATACCAGAACTAAACTCAGTATTCCAGTACCAGTCTCACCAGTGCCATGATTCCTAAATCTTTTTTAAAGTCATTATTTTCCAGGATAGGGTCCCCATCCGTAAGTGTGGCCTCCTTTCTTTGAGCCTATGTGTATAACTGTACATTCAAGCATACAGTGTATGACAGTAAAATGTATGTTTAAGTGTTGCTATATGCTAATTTAAATTTGTGTTAAGAGCCTTTTAAACGAGCGTGTTCACGTGTTAGGACAGAGAAACATGTGTTAAAGGCCTTCTGAGCAGTTTAGAAATAATCCTCTCCCATTGAGGATTATCTCTAACTATTGATTTGTGACTGCTCCAAAGTCCCACAATTAGTTGGGACCAGTTGTCCAGCATCCCAGGAGACACTGCTCCCAGCTACTATATCTTCCTCCTCAGTGACAGCATGTAAAGGTAAGAATCCCCATTCTCCTCCCATTCTGGGCTCTTTTAAGCTGTCCAGGGATCCCCCTTCCCCACTCTGCCACCATCAGGGCTTCCTACCTTGCCTCTCAGGATTTCTCCCCTGCCCCCCGTCCCCCTTGGGATCTCCTCTCTGCCCTGTCCAACCTTTACAGTTCACCCCATACCATGTGTCTCCCACCTCACATGTGGCAGTCCTAGGGGAGCAGGCAGGGAAGGGGAACTTACCTGCCCAGCCACCACTGCCTTGGGTCACTACTGCTCTCCAGGCTAAGACCAGCTCAGAGAGCAGCAGTGGCATTGGTGGTGGGAGGTAGGCTCCTCTTGCCTGCTTTCTCTGCAGGACAGTGCTGAGAGTTTCAGGTGAGCCAAGAGCTGCTTTGGGGGCGGGAGGGGGGGGAGCAGGCAGTGAGTGGGGATCTTGGGTGTGGGGCGGTAGGCCTGATTCAGCAGTATGATGGTGGGTCTGGGCCACCATCCAACTGATCCAGCATGGCTCTAGGCTATTGGCAAGAAGGTTGTGTTCAAGACTGAATGGAAGTATTGTGCTTGATACTGTACTCAGTGCTAATGTTGGTTAGAAATCTTGACACTAGGCAAGCACCTCTCCTCTTGGAGCTCTAGATCCTGGAGCTCTGGAGATGGCAAAGGTGCCTAATAAATACCTTTGAGCCAGACACCTAAACTCCAGAGAAAAACAGGCATCTAGAAACTAACTTGTATTTAGAGTTTCTTATTGGCTAGCTATCTCATGGGTAATCAGTACCTCACCTTTGGGAGGCTCCTAGATCTCCTTATTCACTGTATCATGGTCCTTGGTGACTAACATTTTTAGTTTGAATCACTCTTTTGGGACCAGAGACTTACATTTTAAGTTGAACAATGCTTAGGTACAGGCATCTTCAATGTCAATTTTGATCTGGCACAGAGTGTTGCTCCATCCTCCCCTTTCACCTTCCTTCCTGAATAGGTTATAACCATTGATCTTAACATCCCGATTATTTAAATCTTGTCACCAGGTGTCAGTCTACCAATTAGGTCAAATTTATACTCATAAATGAGCAATTCCAATCCCTCTTGTTTATTATCGAGGTTCCTAGCATTGGTGTATAGACAATTAATCAATTTCTTCTCTTTACATCCCTTGGCACCTTAGTTAATTTTGTAATCAATATCTTGATTTGTGCTAAATGAAATGATTTGTGCTCCCTTTGTTCTTCCCTTTTATCCTTCCTTCTTTTGTTAGTTTTAAAACCCTCCTGACTACTCTAGCCAAATTCTTCCCAAGAAGCTTTACAGAGATGAAAACCATCTAAAGTTCAGAGTCCCTTTTCTCTGAAGTATGTTAAACAAAATACATTTCCTTTGCTTTTTATAATTTGCTTAGGGTAAAAAACAGACCTCAGGTTTTTCCCAGGTCTGACTGTCCTGGGCTTTGACTTGCATCAAAACAGGTGTAGGGACAATTATTTACACAAACAGCTGGAATGCCAATTAAGTTTAACTGGTGTTCTCTCAGGGTACATACGGACATTCAATGAGGTTAGGGGGAGGTTAGATTGTGTTAAATATAGCTACATGATCTAACTTAGTTCGCCCAGGTGTGTAACTTACACTCAGAGCCCTAGTTAGGTGGACATAATTGTGAACTGTACAGAAGTTCAGGACAGTTAGATTGGTCTAAAAATGACTGAACTGGGGTTCAATATATGGGGGAGAGTCCAGAGGGCTGAGCCCCCTCCCCCCATAAGAGATGAGAACCCCCAGCCCACCCCATGTCTTCCTAAGCAGTTCAGGCAGCAGCAGCAGCTCCTTCTGGCTTTTGGATGCCACCATTGAAGACCCTACCCAAGAGTTGGAGTGTAATTTGAACCCTGGACGGAACCAGTCTAAGTTAAGTGTACCTCTGGGGTAGTAACTTAAATTGAGCCTGGTGAGACTGAACTTCTATACAGATCCCAGGGCTGGAAAAGTCCAGGCACTAGCTCTGGTGTCTGGGCTTTTCCAGCCCTAGGGCTGTGCTTTCCCTACCCGCCTCTCTGGCACTGGGCTATTTTTATCCCCCTGCCCTGTTTCTCCCCTCACCTCCAGACAGAAATCCCACCCCCAAGTCCACCAATCCCCTAATCCTTTAAGCCACTCCTGGTGGCAATTTTCCCATCATTTTCTGATGCCAGAAACCAAGGAAGTAAGTGGGGGGAGGGGTGGGAGGGATGGGGGGTTGGTTCAGTGGAGGGGGGGTTGTTCATCTGGGGGTAAAGGGGGTTGGGGGGGCTAAAAGAGTCCCTGTTCTTGGGGAGTGGCCGCTATATCCCACAAACTCCCGAAGGACCCTGCAAGCTCCCTTGATCCTGCCAAACCTAGCTGGACCCTCTGCCACAGACTCCACTTGTCTCCCCATCTCCCCCTATCCCCTTGCAGACCTCACTAGCCCCCCAAGCCCCTCCATGAGCCCCATCATCTCCCCCTCCCATCCCCTTCTGGAGCCTACTTACCTCCCTGAAGCTACCCAAGCCCCCCTGCTAGCCCCCTGTCCTTACTTACCTTAGATAGGGTGGCCATTTTAACTCTATCTAACCTTCCCCTAACCTCTCTGAATGTCTGTATATATACTCAGATACTTCTCAGATACATTAAGTGGGAAGATAAGCATTTACATCTGTAAGATGAAAGGCATTGTCCTGAGAGAAATCTGATGGCTGTTTTACCCTGAGTCAGTGGTTCATTTCCAGAAGTTTTTGTCTTTTGTCTCCTTTCACTTATGAGATAGGGAGGATCTCTAAAACAATCAATTGGACAGTCTTCTTCTTCAGTTTTCTTGTGAGTTCTCTGAAGTCATCTATATTCTATGAGGTGTCACAAGTCAGTGTCATTAGTGCTGATACACACCATCACCAGCAAATCCTTGCCTGCTGACTTTACAAGTCTGCCCATTCTTATGGTCTCAGTTCATGTGCTTTTCAACATCTTTATCAATTATTTAGATGTGGGGGTGAAAAGCTCACTGGCCCAGTTTGCAGACGACACCAAGTTATGGGGGAGCATCGTCATATCAGAAGATAGGTTGCAGATACAGGCAGACCTGTGCAGGCTGAAGAGCTGCGTGGACCAGAACCAGATGAAGTTCAACACTCAGAAGTATAAGGTGCTCCATCTGGGGGCAAACAATCTCCAACATGCCTACAGGCTTGGTGGCGACAATTTGACTTGCACCACAGCCGAAAGGTACCTAGGGGTAGTGATTGACCATTATATGAACATGAGCTGGCAGTGCAATGCTGTGGCCAGCAGGGCAAACAACACGCTGGCATGCATTAACTGTTGCATCTCATGCAAAACTAAGGAAGTGATACTTCTACTGTAGTGTGCACTGGTGAGACCACAGCTGGAGTACTGTGTCCAGTTCGGGGCACTGCACTTCAACAAGGATGTGGAAAAACTTGAGAGGGTCCAGAGAAGAGCCACCTGTATGATTGGGGACTTGTGAAACAAGCCATATGAGGACAGGCTGAGGGACTTGGGCCTCTTCAGCTTACAAAAGAGAAGGCTGAGAGGGGACTTGGTAGCAGCTTACCTCTACATTAGGGGAGTACATCAAGAACTTGGTGAACAAGTGTTCACCAGGGGAAGACCAGGAGCAATGGATACAAACTCCTGGAAGGCTGCTTCAGGCTTAATTTCAGTAAAAATTCCTTCACAGTCAGGGTGTCAAGACGGTGGAATAAACTTCCTCCAGTGGTGGTGCGGTCACCTACCCTGGAAATCTTCAAAAGGAGACTGGACAATCACCTTGCTGGGGTCACTTGGCCCCAGCTGTTTTTTCTTGCCTAGTGCAGGGGGCTGGACCCGATGACCTACAGGGTTCCTTCTAGCCCCTAACAATCTATGAATCTATGTCTTGACTTCAGAAGATAACAAACCACCCTCTTTTCTGCTTGCCCCTTATATAATATTTTTTTAAATGTACTTTACTGATATATGATTTAAATTCCTTTTAAACCAGGAGCTATGCTTTCCAGATGGGTGGAAACAGCTTTTCACTTCAGCCAAATGAAAAATATGTTGAATGAGAGACAATACACTGGCTCCTTGACTGTAGATGAGGTTCATCATGATTGTTATCTAAAACATCAACACTGCAGTTATAGTCTCTCTAGGATAATAATGCTCTCAGGTTTAGAGCTAGATTAGCAAACATTTTCAAAGAAACCTAACACACTTTTAACCCCAGAATGTATGCTTATGCATTAAAGTCACAGACATTATTATTCATATAGGCCTACACACATAGAAGTCAGTCTTGTGCACTCTGATTTAAGAAAATGAAATGTATTCATGAAAGGAATACCAAAAGGGTATCATTATTACACTCTTATTATGAGGGGTAGGGTTAAATAGGCCTCCCTATCCTTCTGTCTCTTTTACCCAATTGCCAGTTACCCAATCTGAATACCTTTCTTGCAAGAACACGTTTGGCTTGCTATTATTTAAAAAAATCAACAACTGTCTTTCCATCTCTGTTTAAGGAAAGGAATATGAAGAAAGGCCACAGAAGTCATAATTAGAGAGTCAAAATTAGAGAGCAAGAGTAAGAAGAGAACCAGAACTCACAGCAAAGCAAACCAGGGATGCTTATGTTTAGCAGTTTCTACGAATGGCTTAAACTTGAAAATTTGCTTTAAAAAAAAAGTTTTCTGCCATCAAATCCATCGAATGAAGTATCATCCAGCATAACAGAGAAGCAGAATTAGAACAATGCAGTAGATCAGAGAAATAAACCTGAGTCTCATGTTCCACTTCACTTTCTATTACTACTCTCTTTCTGCTACCACTTCTCCTTCACACTACGAATTCTTTATATTCTATAGCAGCCCTTTCTATACAAAGTGAGCTATGATCACTATACAGGTGACCATCTTGGATGCCAGAGCAACTGAGATCCTTCCTGTCATCTTAACATTCCCAAATTCTCACACTGACACCATCTTTTAGGGTGGCAGAAACACAGAGTCCCCCTTATACCATCTTTTGTGTACCCTTTGCATTGGTCTCCCCCCACCCCGCTCCCTACCCACACAGAGAGCAATCATATTACAAGCTCAAAAGTTCCATAGGATGGAGGGAAGACAGGCTAGTAGATGGATTGTAGTGGAAAGACTCATGAAATATGTCAAAACTTGAGCTATAGTGAAACACCTTACCAAAGATGTCGCTCAGATCTTGGTCCTTTGGGGCTGTCCCTGCCATTTGCCATTATGAAGTGTCCAGCCTCCTTAGCTTTTCATATATCCTTTCTAGGGCCTGTAAATAACCAAGAGTCATGAATATAGGATTAAGGAAACTAAATTTGACCCTATGTGCAGGCAGGTTAGCCTTTATGAGAAGTAGGTGAAGAACTTAAACAATTCTAATTTTGTGTTGCTCAGTATTATAACTCTTTACTGATAATATAAACCATCTGTATGATAAATATAAAACAATAAAAATGGTACAATTATAGAGAAATATCTCTGGAAGGGCCCTCCAGAGGCCCATCTAGTCCTGAGGCAGGATCACCCTATCCAAAACTATCCTATAGAATCCAAAATTGAAACTCTACAGAAGATCTTCACACAACAGAGACCTAACATCCTAACCTGCCACAGGTAAAGCAGGGGAACCATAGCAGCTAAAATGTTGTCAATATATGCTCAAGGATTCTGGTTAGAGGGCCATACCCCCTGCTACAGAGGAAGGCAACCCACCCCACAGTCTGTACCAAGCTGACCATGGGGTAAAATTCCTTCCTGATACCAAATATGGCCATTGGTCTGACCCTGAGCAGAGGGGCAGGAGCCTCTAGCCAGGAACCTCCAGGTCTAATTCCCAGCAGGAGCCCTGGCACACCCCAGTCAAAGTCCGCAGACTTGGCAATGCCTCTGAGAAGGATTAAAAACACCTTGGCATGTAGAAGAAAAGGGGAGGGGAGCAACCAGCAAAGTCCAGAAGCATGGGAAATACACATAGTAGAACATAAGCATAGTTACACCTAGATCTTCCCCAACCAGTGACTGTCCAACCTCTTCTTGAACACTTCCAGTGCTGGAGAGTCCACAACTTCTCTAGGTAGTCTAATCCACTGTTTCACTGTTCTAACAGTGAAAAAGGTTTTCCAGATATCCAATCTAAACTAACTTTGCCACAACTTCAAGTCATTGCCCCAGGTCTTCCTATCTGCAGCGAGAGAGAAAAGGCACTTTCCCTCTTCCCTATGGAAACCCTTCAAGTATTTGAAGACTGCTAACATGTCTCCTCTTAAGCACCTTTTTGCAAGCTGAATATGCCTATTTCTTTCAGCCTCCCCTCATATGTTTTGCTTTCCAAGCCCTTTAATCATCTTTGCTGCCTGCATCTGGATCCTATCTAACTTCTCCACTTTGTTTTCAAAATGTGGAGTCCAGTACTGCATATTATACTCCAGATGAGACCTGACCAGTGCTGAGTAGAGAAGCACCATCACCTCTTGTTTCTTGTTTCTGTTGACTCATTCTAAAACTGAATGCACCTTTCATGCGGCTGCATCACACTGCAGGCTCATACTGAATCTGTAGTCTAGTAAGACTCCCAAGTCCTTTTCCATAGTGCTGCCATCCAGGCAGGTGCCACCCATTTTATATTTGTGTTTTTAAATATTCCTTCTGAGGTGTAGCACCTTGCATTTGTCCACAGTGAACTTCATCCTACACTTAATTAATGTCAATCAATACACTTAAACATGTCCCTTGACATTTATCAAGTACTATTGCATGATCTTCCTGATCACTTTACCATGGCTGACTCATTAAAAGAATGAATGTGCACGGTATTTCAGAGGCCTTTACATCATCCAGGTGCAGGACACCAGGGATTCCCTTCTTCATCCACAACAGACTGTTTGTTATGAAATGACATCCAATCATTCTCCATAAGATAAATAGAGGCACCAGCTATAATGCTTGAATTCACAATATTCTTGTTAGTACAGGCCCAATCCTGCAATTCAACACAACTAAGTGCATTGCTGCATTTCTGCACAATGCATTTCTACACAATCCACTGCAAGAATAAGGTACAAAGTCCGACTAGCAGATCATTCTTCCATTCAAGAGTCAAAGTACATGCTATAATTACATTTTATCCTAAGAAAGCTGTCCTTCCTGAGGTCAGACAGAGCACTGAATGACAATCATTAATAAGCCGCTTTGTGTTTGCCTCTGCGATCAAAGAATTCTTATCCAGAGTGCACTAGCTTGTTTCCTTTATATTTCAGCTTTAAATTTAGTATCCAGAGAGCGCAGAGAATAAATCCTGACAATAGCAGTGGTGAATCCCTAATGGCACTCATTAAAGCCAATGTTTGATTTTTTCAACAGTTCTACCTGAAATTAAATTTCAAGACCAAAAAATGCATTTAAAAGCTTTTGGCCTATTTGTAACAAACACCCTTTCTCAGCTTATACTTCTCTGCTGTTGGATGCAAGACTACTTTTTGCTATTTGTTCCATTAGTTCCCTTAATTCCTTTTATAACAGCTGAAGTTCTACCATCAGTTTAAAAAAAATCTAATAGGAGCTTTGATCTTCAGATATCAGCTAGAGGGTACTCCGCACGTGGATTCAAAATAATGCACTGTAGAAAGCTTCTGTCCAATGAAAAATCCTCAATTACTTTAAAAGCTATCCTTCACTATGCTTTAACATTTACAGGCCTTTCTCCTTTTTTGAAATTTCAACTTCCATAATACTGAGATGCTTTAAGCAATTATTTATGATAGCATTACCTCATACTAATTTTCTACTCAGCACATATAGCAAACTTGCATCTGCTTTGTGAGAACAGGTAGCATGATCGAGTTGATGTTACCTCCTCCCCTTCTTTGGTATATAAATGAAATACAGTCCCATAAGAGAACAATTTCCTTTTCTCTTTAGATGAGGTGCAGTGCTCCAACAAAAATAATAAAACCCCCCTCTGAAGTCTAAGGCCAGGGTTACATGACAAACTTAACTGTGCTCACCAGCACTGTCCTCTGACACACTGCACAGATTGCAAAGTGCCCCCTGAACCAGTAGAGTTGCCCCTGGTATATGGTGCTTTAGGCCGGCTAATTAGCACAGCTATGTGACAGCATCAGTTGACTTGCTGTTACTCACATTAGTCCAATTGCATCAGCATGAGGTGTGACTATGCTGTTTTCAGTTCTATAGGACATGTGTGTGGAAAGGCCCAGTATGACTGATGGCACTATTGCCAGACACTATAAATATGTGGTGTATACCTGGCCTAAGATGTTACAAAATGTTTATTGTCCCATCTTTGGAACAGAAGAACTAATAATAACTCATAGATTTACAATACTCAGCACCTGTTTAAATGCACCTGTCTTACGTGAAAGGTATGTGCAGGATGGGAAGTATGAATATGTATAGTTACTCACATGAATAGTTCCTGATTTGTGTGTGTGTTTGATATAAGTCAGATATAAAAAGAACAGTTGGGAATTTTCCATCTGAATTAATTTCCAGCAGAAAATATCCTTGACACAAAATTGATTTTTTCCACAATACAGTTTTCCTCAGGAGAAATGCCAATTTTGTTCAAAAAATTGATAATTTGTAAGGAAAATCAGAATGATGGCTCCCAGGTTACAAAGATCTTGTCAAGTCCACTTAGGCTAGGGTCTTCAAAGGTACCTAAGTATTGCAGTGACTACTTCCTGGGTGCCCTGCCATCTAATTGAATCTTAAACCCCAACTAGGAGGCCCAGGCTCCCTATTCAATGCACAGAAAGACTTCAGTTGGTGATCCTCCAAAGGCAGGTAGGGTTGGAATGCAAGAAGTGAAATTCAGAGGAAAGAGATTAGATTTGAGCATTCAGAAAGCTGACTGGCCAGAGATAGGTGTATAATTTTGCCTTATTTTTGAACTCTCTTCTGGAGAGTGCCTGGAAAGAGACAAAAGGCCTAGTTTGTATAGCAGGCTTATCTTTTGGAGCTTGGTTTGAGTCCCAGGCTCGAGAGTCTGATGTTTGATTGGTGGAGCCCATCTACCAATCAGGAAGCAGCAAGAGGAGTGAAGCCACACCCCTTTCCTGGGGGAAGGGGGAGAGGAGCTCCATGGACCTGACTGTAGACTGCAACACTGTCAAGTCTGGAAGACTTCAGGGGCAGAGCCCTGAAGAGTATATAATGGGGAGCATGCTTGGCATGCGGGGGGTGACGCGAGGAGGGACGTCGAGGAGAGAGGAGATCCGGAGACCCGGAGACGACTGTTCTTGGGACCTTGCCTGAGCCTCGATGGTGCACAGATTGGCACACAGAAAGTCAACCCTGGAAGCAGCTCGATGCTGCTCAGGCCTCACCCGGTGCACAGGACAGCACTGGGAGATCCGGTCCTGGGAGCAGTTTGATGCTGGTCAGGCCCCACATGGTGTGCAGGTCAGTGCATGGAGAGTCGGCCTTGGGAGCAGCTTAAGGCTGCTCAAGTTAGCCCCAGCTCTAGGCCAAGTAACAGGAGCCCCACAGTGTGGCTCTGCATTAAACTAAGAGTCCCAGTGCCCAGAGCAGGACCCGGGAAAGGGTAGAACACCCAGTGTGGGGTTGGGGAACCAGAGCCAGTAAGGGGTTGACTCCTGCAGGAGTGCCTTAGGTGCCCACTGCAGGGCACCAGGTCATCAAGAGGAGCCAGAGGCACCACTGGAGAGAGGCGTTCGTGGGACTGGCCAGCAGGGGGCAAGCCTTGGCTGCTTCAGAGTGGGTGCAGGAGTTGCTGGGGAAGCGGGTCCTGCGGTGGGGGTGGACTTGGGAGAGGGGGGTCTTCCGCCTCCACACTCCTCCATTGTGGGAGGGGGCATGTCTACATCCCATGGTCCTAAAGGGGTGGGGCTCCAGGGAACACCCCGTGGGGTGCTGAGTGCACCTCCTTATTTTGTGATTGTTGTTGTTTCATATTGAAGAGGTTAATATAGTTATTGGTACTCCTTAAAGGAGTTTATATGGATTTATATGTATTTATTGTCTATATGTGTTTATTACTTATTATTGGAATATACCTGTATTGTTGCCTGTGTATGTTTATGGTATTGCTATCTCCACTTATCTAGGTTATTTCAGTTGATCCCCATATGTGCTTATTATGTTGATGCCCTGACTTACCTGTTTCAATGTGTTAATGCCCGTTTCATACAGCGGGGTGGGGTGCTAATTATTGTATATGCTGTGAGTCACTCGGTTCATGGTTTTATAGTCCCTAGAAGTGGTGTTATATGTTGATTGCAGGTTATTAGATGTGGTGTCACATGTTAATTTTACTGTAAATATTTAATGTTCCTTATTTATATTTATTTATTGTAGCAATACATTTCTATATAGTTAAGTGCCTGGTCTTGGCCTGGCTCTGTAGAGAGGAGAGGGAACTGCTTCCAGGTGGGGAGTGCTCTCAGCACTCTTGCTTGACCACCATCCCTTTCACTGGAGGACAGGGCACACCCCTGGGTATACCCAAGCTAAACTTGGAATACCCAACAGTACAGTGGTTACACTAGTCACCTTGAATATGCGCTGTCTAGATCCTGAGTGTGCCTCATCAGAGGCCTTGAATCTACCCTCTTGGTGGATGCTCTGACTAGTGAGCTAATGGAAATCTGAGGATGTAAATTTTACAGCTGCTCTTCTTTGTATAAATAATTAAATAGTTACTGGAGAAGGGACTAGAAACTAAGTTTCCCACATCTCAAGTGAGTATTCAGACTTCTGAGTTAGGGAACCAGACTCTCACAATCTGGCAATATTTATACAAAAAAAGACCAGGCCAAGATTTGAAAGACAGAGATTGTATATGAATAACTTATAACCTTGTACTTAAAGTGGGTATATAAAAAACTGAGGCCTGAAGACTTGCTGTAGAGCATGGATTTGAATTAGGGATTTCTACATCCTGGATAAGTGCTTTAAACATTAGATTTTGGGGGTTGTGTGTGTATAGGTGTGCCACAACTCCCCTATTATCAGCCCCAGATGATTTAGACTTGCAAACCCAGCAGATAGGGCCCCACCTTTAGTGGAATTGCTGATTTCAAACCCATGCTTTCAGGCTCTGAGCTCAGTGTTTTGGCAGCTTTGCATTCACCCCTTGCTAGAAACCTAGATGGAGGAGGCAGAAATATAGGAGCTCTGAGAATGTAGGTACTTGCAGGATTAAGTGGCAGCTGAGTAGTGCTTAAATGGTCAGCAGGCATGCCTACACAAGACGCTTATTGTGCAGTAGCCTAATAATACTGCACAGTAGCGTGCCTGTCAAAAACTGTATTAATATGTTATTGTGGGTATTGTTAGGCTACGGCACAATAAACATCACAAAAATACCATGTGCCGGTGCTACTGTGCAGTAGTGTTAATCTCTGTGCATTTAGTTAGTACTTAATTAAGCAAGTACTAAATTAAGTGTATAGTAACTACTGCACATTAATGAACATGTACATGTAAGCAGCAGTGTCTAACTTGTGGATTTAGTGCCTAAGTACCTTTGTGGATATGCATCATACTTCAGGGAGAAAGCTAAATTGACAAGAACCTTCAAGACAACCAGTGAGGAGAAACAGGTTGGTGGGTAGAGTATGGAGACACTCCAGTGGGCAGGGAGACTGAAATCCAGGGATACAGATGGCTTGCTTGCTTAAATTATAGTAGGCTGCCTTTCCAGCGGCTTTTAGAATAGTTTTCTAGATGTGTAGTTGGGAAGCTGAAAAGTTGTTTCAGTTTATCTGAACTGGAATTTTTCTGGAACTCCCTTCCCATATAAGAAATAACACATTTGACCTTGCATCCCAATTTGCAAATTGAGGGGAAAAAGAAAGGAAGGGTTTTTTTTGCAGGAAAGGGTTATCATTTTTTGTAGCTATATTTTCTTTTCTGCTCTTAAAATCTAGACAAGTGGTTAAAAATACGTTTTAAAAGATTTTTTAAATTGCTACATGCAACGAATAAATTTAAGGACCAATGTAAGCAAAATGCACTTCAGAATGGCAATTTTAAAGCTCCTCCATATAAATCCATGAATACATTTGAATACTTTTATTTAACATACACAGGTGAGGTAACAGTAGGGCAGCATCTCCCCCATTACTGAGGAGCTATCCTTCTGCTTTGTAAAAAAAAAGCTTGACCTCTGCGGTTCTTCTGGAATTCTGATGCCCTATTTCTGGCAATTATGGCCAAAAGTACCGTTTCATCTGCTTGTAAGATACCGACTGCCATTTCTTTGACATGAGGACCTGGTCAGTTATGCATGTATTGGTGACATCCAGTTTAGAGTATTGCAAATTGCTGGATGGGGGTGCAAGCATGGGGTCATCCTTGAAGATCATCCAGAAGCCCCAAATGGTAAAGACTTAGTTGCCCATCTGCTTTCCATCCTAAACCCAGATATCATTGAAGAAATAGCTTCATATTTTGAAATGTGAAATGGGCTGTAAAGCTCATATACCCTGGACCAGGAAATGGAGGAAATCAGAAAAGTTATTCTTTCTTCATGAGGATATTATCAAATCCTTGAAGGTCTCCAATGCTCAGCATCTCAGTAAATCTAATGAAACACATAACAAGCATAGAATTCATCCAATAAGTCCTTCCCTCAGGTCATTAAAGTATTTTTCTGCAAGGGGCTCCTCAAATCCTTGGACTGAGGGAAACTGAGATTTGTACAGTGAGATTTACAATGTGGCCATGTGAGATTTGCAATTCTTTCATCAAACTCTACAGAACTGACACACTCCTCAGCAGATGCAGCCTGTGCATTCCCACTCAATTTCTACTAAACAAGTAAATAAAATGACCAAAAGTAAATCAATACCATAAATTTCCATTTCTCCCTGAGGGATTTGTATTATTTTGTGTTTGATGTTTCTTTCCTCCTCAAGACCTGGCTCTCACTGCTTTCTGCTTCCCATGAATAATAGTGGGTGTGAAATATCTAAGAAAAAGAAGCTTAGCTCCTTTAGCTGTATCGTAATTGAAATAATTGTTATTATTATTGAATATTGTAGATGTGAATGCTTTCTCTCCAATTTTTTGACAAATATTTTCTACTAGTTTAAGTAGTTTCAGCTTTGGAAGTCATCTCCTGAGGGTTAAATGTGGTGCTGCAGTACTCTAACAGATGATGTCAGAACTAGAGTGGAAGGAAAAAGAAAAAAACAAAATAAAACAAGCTCCCTAAGCCATAAAATTGGATCAATTGTTATGGGTTGGGGTCTAATCTGTGAGCAATATCAGGTCCAGTCGATGTAGAGGACAAAGAAAAGATGCCAGAGAAGAAAAAAAGATTTTTTTCCTCCCCTAAAGGTCATCTTGAAGACCTCAGGTATTTACAATCCTCTTCAACACTTACTCTACAATGCCCCACCCAACCCCCTCCTCCAACAATGAACTCTACTCTGACATTTTACCTGTTTAATCTTATTAATGCATAAAATCTTTCTATATTTTCTTCTTATGTAATTTAAATATTCATATAACATGATTTGTTGTTCCTATAGTGTTTATTTGGAGCTGCATAACAATAACATTACCTGTATGTAAAGGTTTAGGAATAAGACCATTTAAACTTACACTTGCAATTATTATATTCTCCTATAATGAAAGATCCTACAGATAGTTAACCTGTTTATTGATTTGTATGTAGAAAATAAGAGACAGAAGTGGGCTAAAAGTCTAGATAGTACATAACGCTGGGTATTGCAGATTTAAACAGAATACACATTATTATATTGAGCTGGTTCTGCAATAAACTTCCTGTAGGTAGATCCCTGTATCTGCAGAGCTCTTTTGCCTTAGAATGCTTCATTGTTCATTGACCACTGAGAGCCAAGAAATCTGTCAGAAGTTTTTTTTATTCAGGATTTCTGTTGAGATACCCCAGGAACTCAAATAGTACTGAGTATTTAGCTTTAATATCTTTTTCTTTACACATCTTCAAGTCCCCAGTGATTTGACACCAGTTGTTAATGGCACAGGTGATCTTGTGAACATTTTTTTCTGTTGAACAAAATGTCAGCAGGTAGCAACCTACACTTCACTCTATAATTTAACACAGGCCATTATGTATCATCTGACTTGACACCTTATTTAGTAGGCTTTTTACTAGTTTGACAACCTTTTTCTACCAAAACATTAAATTGGGTATAAATAAGATTAGTTGTTATGTAATGACACATCTTAGATGCAGGGGCATGCAGTTGCTGCAGCAAAAATGCTGATCTGGGCCACAGCTTTTTGCCACCGTGCACACCCCTGCATCTGGGAATGGTATGGGGCAAGTTGTGCCGGGTGTGATAGGGGAGGCTGGGACCAGCATCTGTGCTGGCCCCAGCAGCCTTACCTGTAGTCCTGGGGGCTTCCCAGAGTAGCAGCAATGGCAGTGTGGCTCGCCAGGCTCCCTTTTTGGTGGTCCTCATTGCTGCCACATGCACTGCATCGCTTTTTTCAGTGGTGTTTTTTTTTTATACCAGGAGATCCACTGCACTGCAAATTAGCAGTGTGGTGAATGGGTGCACATGTGCCATGTGCAGTTTGTGACACCTCGAACAGCTTTGAGGTGCTACAAACTACATGTGCATGCTCATGGGGATGTGCTTTATGGGTGCATCCAGACAAGTGCTCCAATGCCTGTTGTGGCATCTTAAAGCAGTTTGAGTTTGCCACAAGAGGCATCCTGGGAACAAAAGAACTGGCAGCATGAACTCTAGATTTGATACTGGGAAATCCCAGTATCAACAAATAAAACCCCAAACCTGCTGAAAATAAAACCAACCAGAGGCTGAGTCTTCCAGCCTGAGTGTCTATATGCCTGCCCCCTTTCCAAATAGGAACAGGGCAAGGCTGCAGCAGTGACCCAGATCCAAGTGCCATTCCAGGTAAATAGGGACATGGGGGTGAGGAGGATGTGGGGGTGGGGAGGACTGTGTGGAGGTGGGGGACTTTTTTGGGGGGGTGAGTCCCTTGCCCACCCACCCCGTGCATGGTGCAGAGTCCCCATATCCCCCCTCCCACCCCCTGCAGCAGCAGCAGCCATCAGGAACTCAGGGCCTGCTGCTGGCAGACTCCCTGTGGTGCAGTGATGCGTGGCCCCAGCCACCTGAGACTCAGCATTGCCTGTGCCACATGGTGTGGGTCTGGCCTTACCCAACCCAGGGGTGTGCACCTTCAGGCAGGATCAGGCTGCTCTTGCTGTCACCCAGGGCCCCGTACTGCACACTAGGGTTCTGCATTGGGTTGGGCGAGGTCCTGCCTCTATGTGCCTCACACACGATCAGGCCGGGACAGCTTCATGGAGGCAGGACCTGACCTGGACTGATGCAGGGCCCCTGCATGCAGTGCCTGGACCCTGGGTGACAGCAAGAGCACCCTGGTCCAGCCCAAAGGTATACCTTCCCAGGCTGGGCCAGGCCAGGCCTACAACTCATGGCAGAGGCGGTGCTTGTTCTCAGGTGGCTGGGGCCACACAGAGCTGCAGGGGGACTCTGCCAGCAGCAGATCCTGAGAGTCTGATGGCTGCTACTGCAGGGGGACTGTGCGGCATGTGGAGGGGGGGCACCCAGGGGGCTCGTCCCCACCCTTCCCAAGCAGTCTCCTGGGGGGGACCCACCCCTCCTGAGCAGTCGCCCCCCACAAACCCCACTCCCCCACCCACAAACCCAGCCACAAACCCCAAGCCTCTACACAAGCTCCATATCCTTCCACAAACTCTACACCCTACCAACCCCCACATACTCACCCTCCCACACTCCTTCTCCCCCACTTCCCACATCACCCCCACAAATCTCACGCCCTGCATGCCCAGCCAGCCAAATGGGATGGGATGGGATGGGATGGGATGGGATGGGATGGGACCTGCTGGCAGGGGCCGTGGCTGCAGGGGAAACTGCCACACTGCAGCCCTGCCCCATGCCTACACTGGTGCTGGGACATGCGGCCCCAGCCTGGGGGTGCTCCTGGTCCCAGTAGCTGCTTGGGTGTGTGATGGGCTGGAGGGGTGGAGGTGGCAGCAAGGGTATGTGTGAGTGTGAGAGAGTGAGGGCAGGGGTCGAAGGGGGAGTGCTGTAGGTAAGAGAGGCTGCCAGAGCCAGGCTTCGAGCCCCCCCCCCACACTCCTAGAGCAGCCTGTGCAGGGGCAGGATAGCCTGGAAGGGAAGAGGCTTTCCCAGCACAGTCCCTGAGCCCTAGTCAAGGGCTTCCCAGGAGCAGCAGGGGGGATAGCTGGGCCTGGGCACAGGTGCAGGGAGCAAAACAAGGGCTGGCCCTGTTCAGAGTCACAAAGCAGTAGGTAGAATAGCTGCAACAGGGCTCATGTCCTGGCACTTGGGTGGAACTGCTGCAAGGAGGGAGCTAGTGGGGCAGGCAGGGCCTGTGGGTCAGGAGTGAGGGACACTTGGGGCTGTGGGTTGAGAGTGAGGAGCAGAGGCAGGGGCAGGGCACCATCCTATCAGTGTTGCTTAGCGCACCACATCCTGGTCAGTGAAGGGGGCAGGAGCAGCTCTGATTTTTCTAATGAAAAAACCCCAAAAGCAAATGCCAAAGTGTATAGATATTTAGCATTTCTTTATTATGATGATGTTGTCCCTTCCAAACGTTGGTAGACTTCCAAACTGCTTTAAAATTGTAAATATATCAGTAAAACATTGCTGAACTGATCTCTTTATATATGGTGGTGTTTCATTTCAGTCACAGAAGAACACAGATTTCTGGTATTTTAATGAGAGAATTTGGGTTTTTTAATCAGAGAATTTGCAATTTTTAAACAGGGATCTCTGCTGATGAGACAAGTGGTGAGACTCAGGCAAAGGAGCCTGCCCAGGGCCAGCACTGGGGACCCAGCTGGAGGACACACAAGGAGGCTGACCTATTGACTATGTCAGGCCAGGAGGACGTGCTTCGACATTTTGAAGGGGGCCACCACAACAAGCACATCTTCTGGGTGATAGCTGCCCAGATGGCAGGGCAGGGGCACTAGAAGACATGACAGCAGTTCTGCATGAAGACCAACTGTTCAGACATGACCCACTGGCAGGTAGCCCATAAGTGCAGAATGCTCTGCTGCAGTGCCCATACCACAGCCCAGGCAGCCATGCAGTCCCCACATGGATCTGGCAGGCATGCAGCCATGGGGCTGCATGCCATCACAGGTGGCAGCAGGTCACAGCCAGGAAGCAGTCCCCACTGCCAGACTTCTGCAATGGGTAGAGGGTGCAGGGGCCACTCTAGGTCAGGGCTGCTTCAGCAGTCCAGCTGGCACAAGGGGCTAGTGTCCCCAGATACCAACTGTCACGGCCTCAGAAGCTCCTGTCTATTTGTAACATTCAAATACCCGAAGGCCCACCCAGCTAACTAGTAGCCCCTATTGTATGGTGGCTAATGGGAAATGCTACAAAAATAATACTTGGGACAACAAAGGCAAAAAACAGGACAAGAGTGATGTGATGGCCAAAGGGTCAAAATGTGAAAATGAGTGTGTCTGAGGGGGACAGTGAGCAGAGAACCCTGGGCTGTACCCACCCGCCCAGGCATTAAAGGAGCCTGGTGGACACTGCCCACTGGTGATCTCCCTGGAAACATGCTCAGACAAGTGTGAGGAAAGCAGCTCTGCAGTCTCTGGGCACCTTCCCAGCCATTGCCTTCTTCCTGGTCAAGTAGGCTAGGGCCAGGAGGTTGACCAGGAGGTCCTGAGACTTGGTGGGGCTGCAGATGGGATGACCAAGCACAAAAAGGTGGGTGGTGAAATTCAACCAGAACCTCAGGAGGAGGTTCTGGAGGTGGAGGTGGAGGGGCTGCAGCCTGGTACACTCAAGGGTCATGTTCACCAGGGTCCTCCTCTGCCTTCAGAAGGGGCAGGAGACCAGGGTGTCTGTGATGCTCGCCACATACACACCCATGGCAATGGCTCCATGGAGGAGCCACCATCTGAGGTCTCCAGTGGCTTGTGGGATGAGGGTGGAGTATAGATTCAGCCACTGGGGTGCCCCAGCCACGTCCTCACTGAGCAGATCCTGCCAGTTGGTGTCTGGGTGGGACATAAAGGCAGCATGATGGATTATGCAGCACCTGAGCATGTAGACGTGGCGGTGATAGATGGTGGAAAAGTGGACCAGTCTGGTGTCCTCCAGCTGGCTTAGGTGGTGGGGTGGGGAGTGCCACAAAGCTGGATGAGGTGCCAACCCCACAACAAACTCTGATGGGCTGGAGGACACAGAGGGGGTGAGGGGGAGGGGGGAACTGCCACTGTGCAGGACCTGGTCAACCAGGGCAAGTGCATCAGGAGGTAGAGCAGATTTCACCTCCTGGACCAGACGGCAGGTCGCATATGTCGTGGGTAGACCCATGTGCCAGGTTAGCACAGCGGACTCCACCCACTTCTGCCTATCATAGTCCAGGAGGTCTCCAATATGGGTGACACCAGTCAGGATCAACCTCTCTTGCAACTGGGGTGCCTCTGCTGTTGGCAGATCCAGCTTGGGGGGAGGAACCTCTGGGAGGAAGTTGGCCACACCCCTTCCTGTCCCAGGCTGTTGCTGTTGCTGTAACCTTGGTCTCAGGAGCTTCTGAGGAGAAGATGGCCAAAACTTCTTGCCTCTGGCTACTGCTAGCTGATGGCTTTTTCCCAGACCTTTTGGGTTAAGTTGGCTGCACCCCTTCCTGCCTTGGGCTTCTGCTGTTGCTGCTGTTGCTCCCTCCGCATGGGAGGGCCCACCGTACTGCACCACACCCCAGCAATTCACCCCAAAGGGGGATTCCCACAACCTGAGGAACTGGTGTCCCATGTCCCTCCTCTGCCTAGACTACAAGGTAGCAATGAAGGCCATCTTGCTGTGCCTGTGGTCCGTGCTGATGGACGTGATCCATCCTGACCAGACATACATGGTGCTCGCACATTCCATTTTTGACAACCTGTACCTGGTTCGAGATCTCCTGGAGCTAGCACATCAGGAGAGACTGTCTTTCGCCCTCCTATCCCTGGACCAGGAGAAGGCATTTGGATCACCGATACCTCACAGGCATGCTGCAGGCCTTTGGGCCCTACTTCATGCAGGCTCTCCAGGTGCTGTACGCCTCTGTGGAGCATTTGGTCAAGCTCAACTGGACCCTGACAGATCCCATCCTGTTCAGGAGAGGGTTGCATCAAGGCTGCCTGCCATCAGGCCAGCTGTACACCTTGGCCCTGGAGCCCTTCCTTATTCTCCTGCAGAGGTGGGTAGTGGGGTTGATGTTCCAGGAGCCAGTGGTGCTTCTCCCTGCAGGACCTGTGAGGGCCACCAGAGTTCTACCAGGACCTCCTCTGGGCCCGGAGGTTGGTCTCTGCCTCCAGGTCCCCTGCAACACTTGCCCAGAGTGCTGACTGGCTCATTGAGCCCCTCCTCTGGAACCCCCAACTGCCATTTAGGCACACACATAAAGAGAGATCTCAATCTGTCCCACGTTTTTCAGATCAGCTGTTGTTAAAGAGCTGAACGTTTTCTTTTTTTCTGGCATCTGTTGCTTGTAGGTACAAAGTGAAGTACTGCATAATACTTTCCTACTTGTTTTCCACATTTCTAGAGAATTTCAAGGAGAGTGGTGCCAACCCCATGGGCAGGGCAGATTGGAGTAGTGAGATCTAGAGTGTGGGGTTGCTCTGTGAGCTAGATCTGGAGCATGGGACCACATAATCTGGCCCCCAGTACTAGAATTTGGTAGCAGCAGTGCTAGTTGCTATAGGTCCTGGAGCCACAACTGCTGCCACTCCTGCCGCCAGTTTTCTGGGCCCAGGGAAAGCCCCCATGGCTAGATATGGCTCTACACTCCAAATCTGGCCATGGGGCTCCAGGAGCTTTGGCTATTAATGCTGCCATTGCAGGCTACCCACCACATTTCCAGCTCCGTAGGGAATTCTACAGATGCATGAACATATAATCTGAGTGTTTAATCACTCAGAACCAATGAGTCTGTTTGCTTCTGTGCCTTGAGTTCTAACTCAGCAACTTTGCATAACATGAATCTGGCCACCATAATACCTGGTTCCAACTGGCTCATACCAGAGCTTCTTAAAGGGAAAAGAACACAAAGTGTTCATCCCGACGAACATGCATTTGCATTTTCCTGAGGACAAATAGCAGTGGCACATAGTTGTGTCACTATTACTTGTCCCTGGGGAATGCTCCTGCATGTGCGCTCTGTTATGCAGCAGATTGCTCTGAGTATAGTAAGGGAGGCTGGGGCCAGCATCTGGACTGGCACAAGAAGCTTTACCTGGGGTCTTGGGGGCCTCCTAGGGCTGCAGTGGCAATGATTCAGATGTGTGCAGCCTGGCCAGGAGGCAGAGCGTGGCTGCAGCCACATGAGTCATCCTGCTTTTTTTGGCACAGTTATTTAGATACCAGGATTTCCTGGTATCTAATTTTGGCTCTGCATTGAAAATATGCAGCATGGAGAACCTTTTGACATGCACTGCATACATTTTGTGGTTCCTGAAATGCTTTTGAGGTGCTGCAAAGTGCACATCCCACTGATCTGGCTGCTCCCAAAGGGGTCAGTTGGAACAGAGCTGATGGTAGGACTGGTGCCTGAATCAGGACTTTGGCATGTCTTAGGTCCCAATTCAGGAAAGCACTTAAGTATAGGCTTACATGTAGATTAAGACTTAGATTTTGATTACGTACACATTTATATGCTCTGTTGAATTGTAATTATGAATAATAACAAAATATCATGTAATACTCAGTTTGTAATATGCATGCACAGTGTTGTCAGTTAGCAAGTAGAGTTGAATGACTGTGTACAAGGAACCAAGCAATAAATGGGATGAGAAGACAGAAGTCAAGGAAAAACAAGATGGAACCAAAGAGAAGGAGATAGAAGGCAGCATGCTTAACACTCTATTTTTTGTCTTTAAAGTGTAATTTTAGCTTTTCTTTTAGATTATGTTAAAAGACAGTTCCAATATAAACTGTGTTTCACCAGTTCAAAGTTCCTAACAGCCCCACTCTATTAAAAGCCTACTTTAATACTCATTTACACAAAAAAATCTATGTTAAACTAAAGCTGTTGCTCTTAGTGTTCAGTGTATATTACTTTTCTCAGCCTCTTATACTATGCAATCAAGCTTGCTATCCTGGTTTTCCTTTTGTGGCTTGCCAAAGCCAAAAAATTGCTGCAGTCGTAGTACAGGCAAACAGGAGGGAAAAAAGAGAAAGAAATGTAAAAGACTAAAGTGCTTTGAATTCCAGTGGGGGAATAAAAATGATTTGTATTAAAGGTTAAATATTCCCTAAACCATAATGTTACAAGTTTTATAGGAATAATGTCTCCATATCCTTGTGCAATGCATCATCAATCCACAGCCAAATACCAGTGACATTGTACATTTTTTATCTCTACAGAACAATATTTGGATACCACTTACCTCTGAGGCAGTTCTTCTGGAAATTATAAATATATTTCTTCCTAGGGATCAAAAGAAAGCACATCAAAATGAAAAATGAAGTCTACAAACTGAATTTGCAGCTGCTTTATGTAAACTGGGAAAAAGAGTGTAACATTTCTTGTTCTAATTCACTTTACACAGAGTTTGTAGATAGCAATCTGAAAATGTTTTATTTGTAATACTACTTTAGATCCTCCTCTTTCCTACTGAGCTGTGTAAATGATTACAAACAATCAGTTTTTCATTGTCAAGAAGAACCATGAAATTACAATCTTGAAGCGTCCCCATGTGAAATTGTGCAGCTAATTTTAGCTGGACTATAGCCAAAGTCTAGCGGCTTAATAAGAGCATTACTGCATCAAGGTTTTACTTCTGGTTAGAAAATTGCACGGCTAACTAATGACAACTTCTGTAAAATTAGTAATTTTAACTCCAGTATGTATAAAAAGCCAAATTCTATCCCCTGATATAGCTGCTTTGCACCACCACGATGGCCCAAAACAATATTAAATTCTACTTCACTGGCCACCTGGGGATTTCTATACTCTCCTTCCGTCATGGCTCCTAAGGAAATACCAATGGCTTGGATCATGAGAAGGAGGACCAGGAGACTTTGGATCAGACTGTGTGTATGGAATCAATTGTTCAAGATCACTGAAAGTACCTTAAGATATGCATAAGGAGATAGCCAATATTAATCATCACCTAACAGCAAAATGAACTGGACGCAATTATAATTGATCCTTTGATTCTACTCTTACTCAATAAATCAATTTTGGTTTTAGAATATAAGCATAGTTTTGTTAGAATGTGAGTTCTGATAAACCTGCTGAAAAATGATAGTTTTATTTTTAAAACATATGGTTTTTAATTCTTGCTATTCTGGTATGCCTAAAAGCTATCGTTGTTGATATAGTATACTTGAAAGAAAAGACCCTGAGAATGGCTTAGCATGGAGAATTTATAGCACTGCTATCACTCTACTATTGTATGCCTATGATATGTGTCAGTTCATTAGAATTTAAATCAGCTTATAAATTTTTTATTTGAAATTCGTTGTTAAATAAACTTTAAGCCTTGTCACTATAGTGAAATGTTTATTGTCTAAATTAAGTCTTCATATTTAACTTGCTCTAATGCCTTTGTATGAGAATGCAATTTTACAAGAGCTTAACGAGAATGGGTTAAGCTTGTACCATTGTTCCATTGTCATGAAAATGTTTCTTCTTGTGCCACTTTCTGTTCTCATTTCAGTCTCTGTCATTGAATTACAGGATTGTGCGATTTAATGTCTAATATGTTCCTTTAAATATAGTGGTTCACTATACTATGCTGTTATGACCATTTCATTATTCTATGTCTTGATTTTATGCCCATGTCATCAGGTTGACTATTGGCTGTTCATGTTGTTAATGAGGGAGAAGTGCAGTGACCATTTTGTCAAATCACAGAATAAAGAAAAGGTCAAGGTAATGTAGTGTGTTATTTTAATTTGTAGAAAACTGTAGCTGGGACAGTGTGCTCTTCACTTTATAATACTTCATTCTCATAGCAAAAAATTATAAAATAACAAAATATGGCATAAAATTAATCTATGCTCAAAACAAGGTCTGAAATTAAGGGGCGGGGGGGTTTACTCTCAGTTACTTCTAATGAAACTGTTCCGGTTTCCATGCAATAATTAATTAGGTATTGGACAACAGAGAGAGAAGGTGAGAGAAAGAGAATAACTCTCTAGCCCAGCAGTTAGCACACCCCTCTGGAAGGAAGAAGACCTGGATTCCAGTCCCTGCTTCAAGCACTAGTCAAGTATTTTGGCCAATTATTGTTTTACAGTGTAAACATGTTCATGTACATTGGAGCATACACTGGAACATATAGGTCTCCCAAAGTGGTGCTCCAGCTTGTAGGTTAGAGAGTTATATGTCCCCTCACTCTCACTCTTTTTCCCCTCACCTCTTTAGCCTAATACCTGTTTAATTATGCAATGCAAAAATGGAACAACTATAACAGCAAAGACTAAGAATAGCTATCTCACAGAAGGCTGCTGGTTAGGATATTCTTGTAGGAGGTGGGAGATTGCTTCCTCAGGGAGAGAAAGACATTGAATTGAACTCTGTAATTCTGGGTGAATATTCTAACAACTAAGTTATTGCATGAGAAATGTAAATGCAGGGCAGCTTATCCTTTGGCTGGTTTTGCATGAAAGTACTCATACCTGGTTGTTGTTTTAAAGAAAGGACTGAGGTACCTTACTCAAGAAGAGTATTTCAGTATTTAAGTTGCAGTTTTCTACTCTGAATTTTCAGTTGGCTAGGATAGTTAAGTCCCTGTTTAACCCATTCGATGCTTTCCCTAGGTCCCTAACTGTGTCTTCATGCATTGTATGCAGAGGAGAGGTGCCCGATTCAGAGCTGGATTCCACTATAGTGAGAAGGTGCCCCCAAGGCTAATTAAGGTGCGATGCCTAATTCCCCCTCCCCGCCCTTGTTTTGCCAAAATATATAAGCACACCTTTACAGTTACACCATGTAGAATTTTTCCATATCTGCTTAGTTCAGCTGTGAATTTGGCTCCTTTTTTGAATCATGTAAGATACTGGAGGTCCTTGCTAATATCTTACTAATGCTGTTGCTGCTACATGTCTATTGATAACCTTTCCCCATAACATTTATTAACATAACATTTATTTTTCTTTCATTATTCATGCTTTCACTTCCATTCTCATTCACTAAATGGAATCCTTGATATAATAATGACTTGAGCTATTGGGAATGTCTCTTTTAATTTATTCTTACTATATTTAGTTCCTTTAGCTCAGGGATGTCAAAGATATGGCCTGCAGGCTGGATCTGGCCTCTGGAGTCCTAGGATCTGGCCCATAGATTGGTCTTGAATTGATCCCATGCACCATGTGGAATGCACTGGCCAAAGCCCCACATGATGCATTCGGTACTGGAGCCACCATGTAGGGATAGTCCAATGAGGCATCACATGCAGCATGCCTTGTGCCAGCCCTATTAACTACGTGCAGCACAAGCCCTGGATCATGGTTGGCATGTGCTGCATGTAGCTCATGGGGCTGGGCCCAGTGTGTGTGCTGCATGTAGCCTGGGGGCTAATCTGCATGTGGCACTTTGCCCAACAAGCCCTGTGCACCAGTTCCATGGCTTGTCCAGATCAGGCCCACAGAACAGCATGGGCACCTCATGCAGGTCACGTGAGTCTGTGCAGACCAGCCCTGCACCTCTTACCTCTCACCTCTTTCACCTGCAAACTCTTAGATGAGTTTGGACACCCTTGCTTTAGGTGCTGCACTGATATAAAAGGCACTAACGCAATATGATCATTTTTGGCTTCAATATCCTGCATTCTTAATTTAGTTTCAGCTAATGAAAACTAGAGCCCAAGAGAAGGTTAGACATAAAATTTAAACCACAAGTCAGGGGAACATGTTGTACCAAGAACTGGATTTCATGCAATCTGTGCTCAGAATAGCTAGGGAAAGTGAATTAAGTGGTTTTCAACTTTAGCATTATACTCCCTTTGCATTTGGAGCTGTCTTTACTTCACCACAAGGAGACTTTACTTTATCACAAGGAGGTGACATAGGGCACTTTTATATATTATGGGGGTTTAATCATGAAGTTTTTATTCTATACTCCCTAAATTGAAGTGCTGGGGCATACAGTAAAACCCTGAGGACTAAACTGTTTCAATTTTTCCATCACGTTATAGTGAAGGGCATGATCCTTTTTTTTTTTGGGGGGGGGGGGGGAAATGGAATCCTTTCTTCCTCACAGCTGGGGGTCATCTGCAGGTGGGCTAAGTGGCCCCTGAGCTGCAGGCGGCCCCTGCCCTTCCCTCCATGGCAGCAGTGCCCCCTGGAACCACCCAGGCAAGTTGCTACCAGGTCGGGTGCTGCCCCAGCTCAAAGGCAATATCTGACCAGATCTGACTCTTCCCCAAACCCGCTGGGGCTTCCAGTACCCTGTGCACTGTCCCTAGGCATCAAGAAGGCCGTGGGATGCCTGGGAATGGGCTGGCATGTCCCTGAGGCAGTGTGGAGAGGCAGAAGGAGGCTGGGTGGGTGTGCTGGTGGCTGAAGAAAGTAACAGGGATGGTGCACGGGGTGCATGAAGCCTGGGTGGGCTCAGGGAAGCTCGGGCTTGGCAGACTTCCAGCACTCTGTGCACCATTCCTACCACCTTCTCCAAACACTAGCACACCCAGCTGCCCTCCTGTCACCTCTCTGCATTGTCCTGGGACAAGCCAGCCCATTCCCCAGTCCCAGCTGGCAGGAAAACTGCTGCATGAGGCACTGGAAGCCCCAGTGGACTCAGGGAAGACTTGGATCCAGATGGGTGCTGCCTCTGAGCTGGGGCAGCCCCCAGCCCACTAGCAGCTCACCCAGCTGGGCTGGGGGAGCACTGCCACCATGGAGGGAAGGACCAGAACCCTCTGCAACTCAGGGGCTGCTCAGGCCACCTGCAGCTGGCTCCCCAGCAGTGGACAGTCTTCACAAAAAAAAAAAAAAAAAAAAAAAAAAAAAAAAAAAAAAAGAATGAGCTCCTGCTGAAGGCAGGCACCAGCAGGCACCTGCTGAAGGCAGAAGGAGCGAGAGGCCCGATCCTTTATTTTTTTGCAGAGCCTACCTGCCTCTCCCATGGCGGGGGGGTGAGCTGACAGCTGCATCATTGCAATTTACAAAGTTCAAAACTCAACTACATCTGGATGTATTTTAGTTTGCAACGATGCAAAGGCATTTAAAACTCCCCAACATCTTGAACAAGTACACTGTGACACCTTAAGCTACACAAAGTGACATTTTTGTCACTTGTAACTGTTAATGGCATCATGTGGACAAACACCCAAAAAGGTTACTAGGTGGTACTTTTGCCCCTAAAGAGTTCCCCTCTGGAAGACAAGGGAAACATCTCCTGAGTTTACCACTACTGTTCACTAAGAAACATTGGTTTCAACATCTTTTTTGGCATTTTTATTTATGACCACTTACAGAAGCAAGCTTATTCATTTGCCTAAGTGTTTGCAGGGTTGGTGTCAAGGTGGCCATTTCTGTACTCTGATTACATTGCTTTTCACATGTGCATAGTCTTTTCACTTTGCTCAAGGTCACTTTTGGGACTAAGATTTGGGGACATTTTATTTGTGACACTGATTCAGCCCAAGAGTCTAGCAGGTGTTTCCATAGTTGGGAGGCAAGTAGTTGTCATGGGAGGATTCTTGTAACCTTCATAGTTCTTTAAGAAGAGTGCAGTTTTGCAGTACTGATTGGCATGCAAGTACCTTGAATGATAGACTTATTTGGTAAAGAGGAGGGTATGCAAAAGCACAGCTTATGGCCAAATCTACCATTAGAAACCTGAAAAATCTGAAGGGCATTATTCTGTACAGCTTGGCAGTCTTTATAGCACATAGATATCCATTGACATTTTTGGCTGGAACACATTTTTCAAAAGGTGATTTAATTGTGCTGAGTTACTAAAAGAGTAAAGGCTAATGAGCATCTTTTCACAGAAAATAGCTATGATTATTTCAATACTGGGAGGCATTTATCTGGGCTTTTCAATATTTCACGTAACCCTTCCCCTGGCTGGGTTGAATGTTGTGCCAATTCTTTTTTGCAGTGTTTTAGTTTCTTTATTTTGTCATACTTCTTGGACCTGTTTATAATATGGATTATGAATCCTAGCAAAGTGCTGTCCACAATTTGGAAAAATGTATAAATACAATTATTGTTAATAATGTTAATCAAAGGATTAAAAAAGTTCTGACAAAACAATATATTGTAGCCATTGGCATATGCAGCTTTGAAGGACAAAATTGATGCTTCTTTGGAAATTCTGCTATAGTGCAAGACAGGTCAGTGAGTCATCTGTAAGTATCTAATCCCCTGAAGAAAACTCCATGACACTTGGTGGAAGTGGCATGAGAAGGTGGCAGGGTACCCAGGGCAGTGGCCACACATAAAGGTAGTGACAACGTTTGGTTGCTACTGTTGCAGTAAATAGCAGTTGCATGGCTGTAGCAAAAGCTGTTTTTTTTGCCCCCACCCCTCCAACCCTGTTAGCTCCAAGGGAAGATGCCTGTGTTGCCCTGGTCCAGGTATGCTACTACATGGTAGTTGACAGTTTCTCATGAAACGTCAATCTTGGATTTAGTTATGCTGCTGTATTAGCATAATGAGAGTGCCAATTACATTTCTCCTGATCAAGACGACTGCTCATTAACAAAAGTCAAGGTACAGTATTTGATCAAAAACACTAAAAAATATTCTCCAATTGGTTTTAGACTTTATTAGTCAGTTCATGAAGTTTGACCCAGTTCCACCGAACTGCACTACATAAAACCTGTTGAAGATCTGGACTCTCAGTTATTACCATTCTTATTATGCTTCTAGAATCAATGCATTGAATGCTGGAAATAGTACTAGCATTTATTTGTTTGGATTGTACCTAGATTTGGCATTTGGGTGCTATTACATCATAAATGATAAATATAAATAATATGCATCGCATAGATGCTATAAATGGAAATCATAACACTAATGTATGATTTCTTAAAATTAAATCATAGAGCTTTCCTTTCAAATCAGAACTCATATACGCAATCAAGTGGTTTAACAGAAATTCTCAGATAAGCAATTAAAAGTACATGAGGATAATATTTATCTAATGAATATCTTTGGCTTTCCATATGTGACACAAATGGCTGCATAATTTAACTTTTTACTATGACAGCATATGAATAGCTGTTTGCATCACAGAAAATTATTTCCCTGCTACTTTCCATAGCCACATTGTTCACATTGTCTGACCACTGTTCTTTCATATTGTAGGATCCGTTCTTTCACATTACGGGAGTGCGGGGGATAGGGGGACATAGCTACCCCAGAACCTGGTGCTCCTTGTGGTCCGCACTGCTTGCCAGCTGTTTCCCAGTCCCACCTCTTCCCTTCTACTTCCTGCCATGACTTTGATGTTGTTTGTTGTTGGGGGAGAGTAAGACCTCAGCTCTCAGGTATTGGCCATGCCTTGACAGCAGCCTCTCCTGGGGGTGTAGCCTCACTATACTAGTCTCTGCCCCTCTGGCTCATGGCTAACTTCTGGCACCTATAGCAGGGGAGTACACACAGGTACCCCTGCCCGTTACTTCTTCTGTCCTTGTAGCTAAAATCTATCCCTCTGGTTTGAAGTTAAAAAAAAATGAACAAAAAGAACAAGACAGCTGCTTCTTAAAACAAATAGCCTCTATCCCTCATGGTAAATGTTGCCTGCAGACCTACCTCCAGGTCCTGTAGGCAAAAGGGGATGGGGGTGGGGGCTGCCTACTCATCTCCAGCCAGACAGCCCCTCCCAGGAGATCCTCTCCCTGCTGCCCCTTGCTTGCTCAGAGCCTGGACTTAGATTCCCCACAGCTCGGCTTCCTTCTGGTCATGTGCCTGGATCTTCTTCTCCCCCCACCCAACCAGGTGCAGCCAATTGCTTCGTTTGCTACCTGGCCTTTTTAGTCCCCGGCTCAGTCCTTGCTGCCTTTCCTGACCCCGGGTTTCCTACCACTTCAGGCCTTCCCAGTAACAGGGGCAGGGGTTCTTTGTTGTACAAATGGAATATAATATTGTTTGAAAGGTGGGGGGCGGATCTTTTTCATGTGGGGGACACCATTGTCTAAGGAAATAATAATTCACAGTGTCAAATTAGTTTTTTTTTTTGATTTTAGCAATTAACAGTTTCTGTGCTGGAAAGGAGGAGCTCTGTGGTGAGAACTGAGGAAGTCAAAAACAGTAATCTTGTGAAAGTTTCTTTGTCCAGTGGATGAAGCAGTGAACTGGAAGTGCCATGACATAGGCAATGGAAAGGAGTTATGTTTCTAGTAGGAGCATCACAACTGTCCTGGTACACACAGTTTCTCCCAAAATAAAAATGGGGATTCTGGGGGAAAAAAACCCCAACAACTCACTTCCAACCTGGTAAAGGTTATTTCCAGGAGAGTTCTTCTGGGAGAGCGAATGCCTGAATTGCTCCCTTTTCCAGAGACATTTCTAGCAGTGGAAAATTTCCACTGATAAAAATTGATGCCAGTTTATGGCCATAAGTGCTATGTAGGTTTTTAAATGTAGCCTAAGAGAGTTAGGGGACAGATTCTCCTCCTCAGCTTTCCTCCTCTTGGATTCTTTTTGTGACTCAAGCTTTAGGGTTAGATAGTGAGTGGTGCTTACCAAGGAGATGTATCAATGGATTTTTAGGGACTTGAACATATTGGAATGGAATCACACTTGGACACCTAAATATGATTATACTTATAATAGAATGGAATTGAATCTGGCCTGGGTATCCAATTCCCTTAGGCCCTTTGGCAAATTGAACTTCATTCCAAATTTTGCCAATGACCTGCTGAGTGGGCTGAGACAGGTCAAGCTGCTTTTGTTTTTCAGCTTCTTCATCAATACCATCAGGTTAATGGTTCTTACTCTAGCTGTTAAATCACTTTGAGATTTAGAGCTGAAAAGCAGTATATCTGAGGTAAGGGTTATTAGTATTTTCACTGTATGGAGATAGGACTGGAGGCATCAGGAGCTGACATGATATTTGAGAATTTAATAGGGTATATTTTCCTCTTGATAGGCACATATATTTCCTATTAATGCTAATGGGAGTTATATGTGTGCATCAAGAGAACATACTACTCTGCATGTAAATTTCACATTTTATTGTACAAAGGATATGTAACTCTATTATCACCAGGATCTTAGTGCTGGCATGAAAATCTGTCCCAGCCAATTGGTTATAATCAAACATTAAAATGATCTAGCTGAGCCTAATTGTATTTTACCTTCCCACCACTTTTGTAATGAAAGTACTTTAATCCTAAGCATTTTCATGTCATGTAGATCAATAAATAGTCTCTTTCTTGAAGTTAAGATGTTTTTAAACTCAAGCTAATAAAACTACTTATTTCCATTTCCTTCAGAGTTACAACTATACTTAAAAAGCTTACACAACTTGGATTTGAGACATTATTCTTCTGTAGGAAACACTGAAAAAAATGAGATCTCTGGTTTTTGAAGGTATCTGCAGAAGATAATACAAAATGCCAGCTTTTATGAATTCTGTATTTGAACTAGAAAGTGTCTGGTTACTTTACCATATCTAGTTTTCTTGAAAAGAAGATATTTAGGCCTACGACCAGTAATATTAAATGGCACAAAGTCTTGCATCGTGATGCAATCAGAATAACAGTAATCTTGATTCACACGCTGCATCATAAGGAATGATCTCCTATACCAAGCTTGCCCTTTAGAAACTCTTCCTATTTGCATGAAATTTCCACCTATTTTACCCTACTGAAAAGTCTGTATGTATTAGTTCAGAGGCAATTTTCTTGTGCCTTGAAAGAGCAATACTGACATTCAGCTGAATTCAAATTCAAGATAACTGTCTGATTTAATTCTTCTTACGTTTCCATTAAATGGAAACATAAATAATGCTGATTAAATTTGACCTGGGTGAAAGTTGGAATTTCCATTCTAGGAGAAATTTCAAACTTCTAAAAAAACCCCATTTTGTTTTGAAGAGAAAGCAGTATTTATAAATTTCCTGTGAAGAGTTTAATCTGAAAAAAATAATTTAGAAATAACTTAAACGTTTTGTTTGACTGTATCAAGACAAATATGAACCTCTAAGTCAAATGTCAAGCTTTAGAGTTCCCAGACTTCTGGCTCCAAGGAGCCTGAATCATTTCTTCCAGGGCCACCAGGTTTCAGCAACAAGCAAGATTTCTGTATCTCAAATGGGTTTTTAAGAATTGACATTCCTGAGATAAATCTGTTTTCTCAGAAAATTCCTAATGAGGTCTAACCATAATTTTAAAATGTTTGGAGATATTTATGGCTGATTTTTAATTTAGATCCTGAAAATGAGTATTGATACATATCATTTTGTTTTGTAATAACTGAAAAAGGCACCAGAAAAGGCAAAATGAGAGCATGGAGCCATTTAAGCAACACAAGTAATGGACTCACTATCCTTTTTCATAGATAATATGTTGTGAGTTCAGCAACAACACTGTGGACACTCCTGGGTTGAACTAACAGTTATTTATTATTATAATTCTCTGAACTCATATCCAGGGTGGATCTTAACAATTGCCCTCAATAGATGTATGCAGATCTTATACTTGCTCTGCCTCTGACTTGACCCAGTCCAGTCCTGTGGAGGGAGAGGAACCAACAAAGCCTCTGGCTCCACATGGCAGAGACAATGGAGTCCCCAGTGCTGCAAAATTGCCACCACACAGCTGAACCCTGCAGTGCTGAACAGGAGGCTTTGGCCTTCAAGGGGTAGTGCAAGGAAAACACAATAAGGCACAACAGTAGGATTTGTGGTAAGAACCAAGGCCTCGGCTCTCACTTACATTTATAAAAATGTAGAAAACCCCAGGTAAATGTAGGTCCCAGTTCTGAAGCCTGAAATCAAAGGATGGTTTACCTGGAAAAGGCTTGGATCTTCCAACTTCACTGAGGCTGATAATCAATAGTCAAGACTGGACCTGTATTACCCTGTATGTACTTATGTAGCAGTTTCCTAGTTACAACACTTGGATATTTTTGACCCTTTCTCTACACTGTGGACATGTAAGCATGTGTACATATACTGAGCATGAAGCATATGCCACACACTCCTTGTGAAGTGAGCGGAGCAGACAGTATTTTCATTAGAGCAGTGCTTGTCTGAACACTTACGAAAGAAAAAGCAGAAACACACAAGAGAGGAAGAAGAAATGAAGCTGACCCTGAGGAAAAAGGCTGAGAGAGACAACTTCCTAGAATTTTTCAATGACTCTTTAAAGGGAATACTGGCAGATCCAGCATTAGTCATGCCCGGATCCCCTTTGAAGATGTAGCTCACACCTAAGCCCCTATTTTGATTGTGGGCTCTGATGCAATTGGCATTTTGGAGCCTTCATCACACAACACATACCCATGAGGAGTTGCTGGGGTCCCTAGAAAGTTGTCAAAGCACTAACCCAGGCTGTGGGAGACCCAGATTCAAATGCCTCTTCATTTGCCTGCTTTTGCACAAGGATTTGAAGATGATCTTCAGAACCAGGTGGGTTCTGCACTTACCTATAGGTTTTAGGTTGTTCTGTGTTGGGTTGGTGTCTGTCCTTGTAACTGAAGCTATTTTACTTTATACAGTAAAAGCGGTGTTATCCGGCACTTTATTAGCCAGCATGCTCTGTTAACCAGCATGCCGGTCAGCGCAGCAAAAGTGAAACCAGAAGTCCCACTTCCAGTTTCGCTGAGTTCACTTCACCAACTTTGGGCCACAGCCCAGGGCAAAGCAGTCTGCATGGAGCCCCTCTCCTTGTCCCCCGGCACATTGATACCAGGGAGTGAAAGCCTGGTGCTCTGGATGCGGCAGTAGGGGTGGCAGCCCTACCAGGCAAAGACAACTTTCAGGTAACCAGTATATTTGGCTATCTGGCACCCCCCCATTCCCCATGAGTGCCAGATAACAGAGCTTTTTCTGTATACATATGTATATATTCCTTAATATGTAACACAGGCATGTGCCCAACCAAATCATTCTTACAATCTCTCTGCTATGGACTTAGGAAAATACTTTTGAGAAGTGCAGCCCAAGCCCTACTCCTATAAATGGCATTCCCTACTAACAAATGAATATATGGTTCCCTTTATATGGTTCCCTCCATTTATATGGGTTAGCCTTCAGAAGTAATATATTTACTGAAAAATATATTTTTAAATATGGTTAGTTAAAAAAAATTTTTAAACATACTTATTTAAGTGAACAGATAATTCAGCAAAGGGAGAAGTTATAGGCCTTACAATTCAACCTAACAGTCAATCTCAAATATTCAATTATACATATGTTTTCCATTTTTGTAATCTTACATTCTTAGCCAACTTTGCTGTCATTAAAAGTATTCTTTTGCCTTAATTTAGGACACATTTTCTGGACCACAGAAATACTAGGAAGATGTATTAAGACTGTTTTGATGGAATATATTTTTGTGAAATTTCCAGGCCATGTTTATGTACCTGGAACTTTTGGGTATATTTGAGAGAATTGAGAGAAACTGCCAGACATTTGTGTGCTTTGTTGTGTGCTTTATTAAGTTAATTATTGAACTTTCTACTTCAGGAAACTAGTAACATCCTCACTTGATTTTACCTGTGATTTCATTTAATTTACCATCCTTAACTAATTTTCTTAAAGTTTCCATTTGCTGTGCTTTTATTACTTGCTTATGTACCAACTAAACACTTTCACATTGCTAAAGATGCATCTTATCATCGGTTCTGATGAAACCACTTTAACATCCACCCAGCTTCTTCTGGGATTCCTGATCTCTTCTCATTATCTTTACTATTTAAGCAAGTGGTTAGCAATATTTTGCCATTGCAGGCCCCTGCTGTGAGCTGCAAATCTCTGTACCCCTGGAGAACCAAGTTGTCTGTCCGTACTCTAGCTGGTGGACCCCCATCACCCACATCACTGGGGATGGTAAAAATCTGTGGTGAGAATGGGAACAGGCATGAGAAAGCAGCAGAGAGGTCTGGAGAGGGGGCCATTCTGCCAAGGGGAGAGGTGGCGTAGCACTGTTGTGTGCCTAGGCTGCCCTGGGTTGGATCAGACTTTGGCAGGCTGGATTCAACCTCTTTCAGCTCGCAGACTATAGGTGCTAACCACTGACCTAACCCTTTCTTCAGTTGCAATTCCTTTATTTCTTGTTACTCCAATCAGTTTATCTTATGTATTAAAGTTGAGTCACTTGATATACACTGATGTCATTCTTTTGACTTAAATTGAGAAACAATGCTGATTTGCAGAATCTAAGTATTTGGTCATAGTTTCATAGTTGGTAGGGTCAGAAGGGACCTGAGCAGATCAACAAGTCCGACCCCCTGCCATGGTAGGAAAGGGTACTGGGGTCAAACAACCCTGGCAAGGTATTCATCCAGCCTCCTCTTAAAGACCCTCAGGGTAGGAGCCAGCATCACTTTGCTTGGAAGTTGGTTCCAGATCCTAGTCACCCTGACAGTGAAGTAGCACCTCCTGATGTCTAGCCTGAATCTACCCTCTGCCAGCTTGTGACCATTATTTCTTGTCATTCCTGGTAGTGCTCAGGGGAACAGGGACTCTCCCAATGCTTGCTGGTCCCCCCTGACTAGTTTATAAATGGCTACTAGATCGCCCCTCATCCTTCTCTTGTGGAGGCTAAACAGGTTCAGGTCTCTTATCCTTTCATCGTAGGGCTTGCCCTGCTGCCCCCTGATCATGCGGGTGACCCTCCTCTGGACCCTCTCCATGTTGTCCACGTCCCTCCTGAAGTGCAGCACCCAGAACTGGATGCAGTACTCTAACTGCAGCCTGACCAATATCACATAGAGGGGGAGGATCACCTCCTTGGACCTGCTCCAGATGAGTCTGTGGATGCATGACAAGGTACGGTTGGCCTTCCTGACCACATCCCCACACTATCGACCCAAAGACTATGTCATTTTGGCATCAATAATGACTCCAAGATCCTTTTCTGCCTCTGCACTGACAAGAAGAGAGTTCCCCAGCCTGTAGGTATGCTGCTGGTTCTTCCACCTCAGGTGCAGCACCTTGCACTTGTCAGTGTTGAAACCCATCCTGTTCTCATCTGCCCACCCCTGTAACCTGTCCAGGTTTGATTACAGCCTATTCCTCCCTTCTAGCGTGCCCACTTCTCCCCACATCTTAGTGTCATCTGCTAATTTGAACAGGGTGCTTTTTACCCCCTTGTCCAAGTCGCTGATGAAGATGTTGAACAGTACGGGACCGAGGACCAAGCCCTGTGGAACCCCACTGCCCACATCCCTCCAGGTCGAATAAGATCCATCCACCACTACTCTCTGGGTGCGGCCCTTCAGCCAATTAGTGACCCATCTGAATGTGTAGGTATCGACGCCACAGTTTCCTAGTTTTTTAATGAGAATAGGGTGAGAGAGAGTGTTGGAGGCCTTCCTAAAGTCCAGAAAGACTATGTCCACCATGGCACCTGTGTCCAAGGATTTTGTGATCTGGTCATAGAAGGCCACCAGGTTGGTCTGACAGGACCTGCCTCTAATGAACCCATGTTGGTTGCCCCTAAGCATAATCTCCCCTGCTGGCCCCTCGCGGACATGCGCCAGGATAATTCTCTCAAAAACCTTACCCAGGATCGAGGTAAGACTAACTGGCCTATAGTTTCCTGGGTCCTCCTTCCTCCCTTTTTTGAAAATGGGAACCACATTGGCCCTTTTCCAGTCCTCTGGCACAATGCCAGAGCACCATGAGTGCTCGTAAAGCCATGCCAGGGGTCCTGCAATGACCTCTGCTAATTCCCACAGCACTCTGGAGTAGAGATCGTCAGGACCTGCTGATTTAAATATGTCCAGTCCCTCTAGAAGTTCCCTGACTAGGTCCTCTCTGACCCTAGCCCTGGGTGCACCTCCCCTGGGGCCTACGGGGGTCCTGGTGGGGGGGGGGTGACCCGGTCCCTGCTCAGAAAAATGGAGGCAAAGAAATTGTTAAATAGGTGGCTTTGCTGTCTGGTGACAACCAGATTTCCTAGCATGTCCTGCAGAGGCCCCATGTTACCTGGTACCTTCTTTTTGCCCCCTATGTATTTAAAAAAGGACTTCTTGTTGTCCTTGATCCTGGTAGCTAGTTCCAGTTCCACCTCCGCCTTGGCCTTCCTGACTGCCCCCCTACAGCCCCAAGCAACTGCGGTATAGTTCTCCTTGGTGATAGCCCCTCCCTTCCATTGGGTGTATGCCTCCTTTTTAGCTAGGAGACGTTCCTGGATGCTTTTGTTGAGCCATGGGGGCTTTTGCGCCCTCTTGCCCCCTTTGATCTGTGTTGGGATTACCTCCCTTTGGGCTTGGAGGATTGTCTCCTTAAGGAATGACCACTCTTCTTGGACACCTGACTCCCATCTCCTCCGGGACCTCAGTGTCTCCCCGATTATTCTACTTACCTCATTGAAATCCGCCCTCCTGAAGTCCAGGGTTGCTGCCTTGCTGCAGGCCTTTGCCACCTTGTGCTGGATGGTGAATTCCAGCAGGCGATGATCACTGTTGCCCAGGTGGTCGAGCACCTGCAGACCCCTCACCAGGTCATTGCCCATGGCCAGGACCAGATCCAACAAGGCGTCTCCTCTGGTGGGCCTGTGCACCTCCTGGTTTAGATGGAGGTCCTGTATCTCAGCTAGGAACCTGCGTGAGCAGTCAGACCTCGCTGACTGCTCTTCCCAGCAGAAGTCTGGAAAGTTTAGATCACCCATGATGACCATGTCCTTTGATCTAACTGCCTCCGTGAGCTGATTTAAGAATTCCCAGTCTAGCTCTTCCCCTTGGTTGGGTGGTCTGTAGTAGACCCCCCACCATTAAGTCCCTTTCCCCTTGACCTCCTTGTATTCTAACCCAGAGCACTTCAATGTGCCCCTCCTCTGATCCAGTGCTACTCATTGAGGATGTGTATTTCTCCTTGATATAGAGTGCCACACCCCCACCTTTCCTCCCTGTCCTATCCCTCCTATACAGCCTATAGCCCTTGATATTCACCACCCAGTTGTGTATTGGGTCCCACCACTTTTCGATAAGTCCCACTATGTCTGGGTTGGTGTTAGCTAGCAGGAGGATAAGTTCCTCCTGCTTGTTCCCCATACTAGGAGCATTAGTGTAGAGGCATTTGAGGCCTCCTGAAGATGCATGCACTGTCCCCCTAATCTCAGTACTACCCGGACCCCTGTTGGTACTTTGTGTCTAAAGTTAAACTGATTTCTCTTAGGGGCAAGGACCATGTCCTCACACTGGTACGTAAAGTGTCTATATTATTTAGGCTAACTATAAATGAAACATAATATTGATAATTAAAGGAATAGTGATACCAAGTATAGGGCTCAATATTAGGAAGCTTTCCCTGATATTCAGCCTAAATTTTCATTTTCTTAATTTCTTCATATTACTCTTTGTTATGAATTATGAAAAGCAGTACATAAAAGATTCAAAGATAGTCATTGAATAAAATAGAGAACACACTGCTGGTGCTTGAAAGCTACACTAGGAACTTGAGTTTAATATTCAGGATGAGTATTGCAAAAATGTCATGCACATTTTTAAAAAAATTGCTGTACATCACTACACTTGTATGCATATGTAATGAACTTGACCATTAAGTAAAGCTATGCATGGTCAGACTCTAAGCCTCGTCTTATTGAAAAGACTTATAGTGTGTAATAAAGTACAATGGCCTTTCTACAAAAGTCTTAAACCAAACTATAGCATTTTATAGTGGGAATGTAATTCTCAACATATTTTTGACACTCAACATTAATAAATAATATTCTACACGCTTTAAAAATTCTGTACCAAGCATTGTGCATTTGCTATTCAATTCTATAAGTTTTTAGAGAAGTTTCTCTAGGACTCTGTGTATAAACTTACTCAGATGAGCAACCCTATTGCAATTGATGGCACAACTCTCTCAGTGCATAAATTTCAGTATTTGCATGATAAGGGCCCTTTTTATGTAACATCAGTTTCATACTGCTTAATTCTCACCAGTGGTGATGGCTCCAAAGGGAAAGGTAAATGTAGGGAACTGGTGGAACACAGCCACAGAAAAGGTTTGCTTTTTCTTTTCTACTTTTCTTAGGAACAGCTGAAATCTTTGAAATTCTGGAGTATGTTTGTCTGTGTCATATTTAGTACACAAGAAATACCATACTGGGTGAGAAATAAGTCCATCTAGCCCAGGATCTTACAGGATACTTTAACTCAGCTTGAAGTTGTAATTCTGGTTCAAAATATTACTATTTAATCAAAAGCAAAATATGGTACTATTAGAAGAATGTTTACTTTTGTGAACACGTGCATTTGAGACAGAGAAAACTGAAAAATAAGAATAAAAAAAATTAAAATCAGTACATTAACCAGCTCATTTATTTTCTGATATCAATATTTTTGTTAGGTACGTGGTAATCCTTGTGAATCAGAAATTTAAAAAAATGTCAAGAATTATATTTAACGTTCATGGGAAAGTCCCAAAATTAAAACGTATACATTCCTTTAATCTCCTTTATCTTTTATTTCCATCACATCAACCTGTTCCATCATCCACTTTTAGCAGACAATTACTGAAATTGGAGCCCCAATAGACTTTGAGATTTTTTTTAAAATTACATAGTTAAAATAAGTTGTTGAATACTCCTGATTTGACTTTTGCATAGAAACTAAAAGTGAAATGTGTCATTTATTGGAATGTAGTTCTATGAAGCAGAAAGGCAGAGACAGTATACTTTGAAAAAAAAGGAATAATGAAAGTTTCTTTAAAAGGTTTTCTACCTGTGTCATCAACCACAAAGGAGCAGTGTTTATATAACCAAAAATATATGTGAAATAGCAAAATAAAAACTATATGCAGGACCAGTAGACAAATAGGCTGAGTCCGCCTGAGCATTGACATTTGTTTTCCTGGGGACAACTAGCAGCAGGGCACCTTGTGCAACCACTAGTTGTCCCTGGGGAACACCTGTGCCACATGTCAGTGCCACATGTCCTCTGGCACATGGCAGGTTACCCGGGGTGGGATAGGGGAGGCTGGAGCTAGCACTGGGCTGGCCCTAGCAGCTTTACCTAGGGTCCTGGGGGCCTCCTGGGGCTGCAGCAGTGGCAATCCTGCTGCTCTGAGCCTGGCCCTTGGCCAGAGCATGACTCCAGCCAGTCCGGCTGTGGTTTTGAGCAGTGCACACTGCTCCTACGTGCTCCACTCTGGTTTTTTTTAATGCAGGTTTTTTTGACCCCTGGATATCAAGGTGGTCAATCCCACTCTGCACTGCTCCCTTGAGTGTGGAGAACAGCTGAAGGTGCGGTGTGTCACCACAGACATGTGTGCAGAGCCACATACCCCACAGCCACACTTGTCTGGACACGGCCATATGGGTTTTATCTTATTCTTCCACCACAAAGAACTATTAACCAGATGCTTTTGGTGAATGGGAAACCTAATCAGTACCACGTGGCAATCTTTTATCTAGAAATCGCAGATGTCATTGTATTGCAATCATTATCCTCACTCAGTCCCTTATACTTCAAATCACCTTTCCACATCAACATTCAAAATGTTGGGGGTGAAGGCATAGGGATGGCTGTGTTCATGGTGAGGACTACTTCAGATTAGCATGCCTCCAGCTAGCAGATGGCTGTATGTATCTCTTAGCATCGCTACAGCTGAAAAATGAAGTGGAGCATAAAGAGGATCTGTCCCATTACTTAAGGGTATCTATCACTATATTTAATATTTTGGGGTCAAAGGTATGTATGTAAAAATTAGGACTGCTCAAGTGCCTCTGGATCAGTACTTGAGGACTGAAAAAGTTTACACCAGCTTATGCCATATGAACCTTGGCAAAAATATTTGATAGTATTTGTCCAGTTGCCTGTTTGTTAATGTTACTCCTTGCTGATGCTTGCCCTGTAAACATTACAGGTCCCAAATAACATAAGGAAACAAGATCATGAATGTGTTGCTATGCATCTAATAGGACAGAAAGCATATGAAGGCCTTTGAGGCTCCATGCCTTTCTTGTGTTCAGTACACATTGGGTAGTATTTTAACAGACCCTAATTTGCCACAGACCTGTGGAATTTCAGAATTCTAGCTAAATACTGAATACACAATTGCTTTTTTCATATATTTTGGGGATTAGATCCTCAGCTGGTGTGTGTGCTGTTTTGTTGATATTAAGGCTGGCTTACACCAGCTGAGACTTGCTCCTTTATTCTTCTATTCTTCTATTTTATTCCTTTACCTCCTTCAACTTCTAAGAGTCTCACTACTGCTTGGCTAGCTATAGTTTCTGCTCAAGCTAAGGGAGAAAAGTGTAAAAGATGGCCAAGGGATATGGGGCTCTAAAGGATGGTTGATTGGTTCAGATGCATCATGTATCTCAGTAAGTCCTTCTTCAAACTGAACTCTTAAACTTTTTCAGGTTCACCTGAAGTATCAATTATTCAGATGGTCCTACTGACATGTATTAAGACCCCTTCTTATTGCACAAGGCACCTATAATGTCATTAATAGCTTAGAAAACCACCTCCTGTCATGGCTTACTGCAACCTAACGGACTTAAATTGCATCTATGAGGCTGACAGGCCACTGCATTATTAACTGAGCCACTGAGACCTTTTAAACTGTACTGTATGTAAGTTTATAGTGCAGGGAGTATAGAATTTTAAGCTTGCACATTTTAATATATTTAATTTACCGCACTTGGCAGTTTGCTTTGTGAACTGTTAATCTTTTCAACCGATACAGCAAATGTCAGTGTATTCATTTGCAGAATATAATAGGCTTATATCCTGAAACAATAAAGTTATAATAGCCTGCTTGCTGCCTGGTGGAGTTATACAAATTCAGCATGTACAAGATGTTGTATGTCCTACTTACCCTCTAGGTTTTTTAAACTCATCTTTTCCTCATACCAGTGCCTTGGAAATCAGTAGTGCACATTATTTCAGTGAGATAAAGCCAAGCAGATGTCATGGATCAAGGTCTGTTGAATTCTTCTGTCTCTCTCTTTGGAATTGCTTTCACTACCTTGGATACTAATTTGCTACCTCTACCTATGACAAATGCAAGCTGAAGTCACAAACTGCATGAGCTGCTCTGCACCCTCAGTACATCCACCAGTCTGGAACTGATGGGTAACTCTTTCACATGCTACTGGTGACAGGAAGCAGCAACCATAGAATCACAGACGTTAGAGATGGAAAGGACCTACTAAGTCACCTATGTACCAGAAAACAGGCACTTTCCAAAATTTTGATGGCTATTCCCCTAAGTCTGTCTTCCGTCCTGTGTTTGCCTCTAAGGTCTATTTTTCGCTTATTTCTTCATAAATTGTAGTAGGACTGCTCACTCTCAGAAGGCTTAAATATATCTCAGAAAACTGACTGAAATGAAAAAAAAAGAGATATCACCTTAAATCCCCCAACTAGCTTATCAGTCTGAACACACCCTCCCTGGCTGGAGGGTGGCTGTTCTCAGGCAGCAAGCCTTTAAAAACTGATTTGAATAGGAAATTGCAAAACAAGAAATCATCCACAGACTAGATTGTGTTAAGTGTGGGTTAAACAGTGACTATGGATTCTTGTCCCATTACCTAGATTAGCTTTTGTGACTTCTTTGATCCTATATTTTTATTACTCGCATGTTTGCCCCTTTCAGCACTAACCCCCTCCTCTCCCTTCTCTTACTCTCTGCCCCTTCCTTTTGCTTTTGTATTCAAATTTATCTCTCCTTCTCATACAGAGCTTTATACACATCCTTTAACAGCCTCTAATGAAGTGAACTCCATCTCACAAAAGCTTGTGTTATATGTATGTATGTATATATGTCATTAGGTAGGTATGTAGGTATGTATGTATGTACACACACACACATTCTTTTTTGATTAGTCTATAAGGTGCTACCCATTTCTTAAATGATCTTCTATCCTTGCAAATTAAGTTTATGACAGGTACAAAAATTGGAAACCAGGGTACTGGTGACATCAAACTTATATTGGTTATACCACCAAAATTCTTTGGCCCAGCTGGAACGGAGACCCAGAAAATCTATTTTTTTTTTTTTTAAATCTGCACAGCTTTGAACTGTGGAAATATTTCAGGCTGTAGGAAGCCTAGTGAATCCAAATTGTATCATCTCAGATACACCATGTTTAAAACAGAGCTCTTAATCTTTCCATCATTCCATTTCCAGTACCATCTTGCTTGATCTCTCTGGAAAATATTGCCAGTCTGTCACTCACATAGGCCTTTATGCATCTTTGGCAATAACCTCTCTTTACAAACTTCACATCCAAGCTACATAAACCTTGCAGATTACTTCTGCATTACATCTCTAAGATATATATAGCCTTTGCTACTCATTCACACAGCTAAAATTCTCTTCCAGGCTCTCATGAACTTGCATTTCAGTAACTGCAATATCAGTTTCTCTGGCCTGACAATTATGTCCAACTCACAGTCATCCATAATATTGTTGCAAAGATCATTTCTCTAGCATGTTACTTTGATAACATCACCTCCCAAATCAAATATTTCCACTGACTCCTTTTTTTCTACTGCATCCAACAAAAACTATTTGCTTTACATTCAAGGCTATTCTCTATCTAATCATCTTTCATTCTATATCAAAATGTCAATCCTGTCTCTGATGAGCTAGGGGTGCCATCGTCTCTAGTCTGCTTGTTAAATTTTCAGTTACCCTTGTGCTTTCTTTCATGCCGCTCCTAAGATTGACAAAACCTCCTCATAAACATATCCAAGATAACCTCATTATCTTTCTTCAAATTCCTCCTTTAAAATCTTTTTGTGAAGATCACTACTGCCAACCAAAGTGACCAATATTGTCATTTTTCATAGTAAAGTAATTGGATTTGTATAGTCTGAGAAGGAGAAGATGGGGGTGAAGGAAAACTGATTCCAGTTTTCCATTATGTAAAAAAGGACGGTGATCGATTGATCATATGACTGTTGTGGGATGAGACAAGAAACTTATTTTCAACCATCAAGATGTCAGCTGGATATTAGGAAAAAACATTCCAACTCTAAGAGTAGTCAAACACTACAACAAGCACCTAGAGATGTTGTGATATCTTCTTTGGAGACTTTTAAGGACAGGTTAGATAGACATCTGTGAGGAATGGTCTCAGTGTTTTGGATGCTGCTTCTACTCAAGAGGTTAGATTGAGATCTCTTAAGGTCTCTTTAGTAAATCTCTTAAGGTCCTTTCTAGTCCCTTGTTATGTAATTCTATGCACATCTACTTGTTCCCTCATTTTCTCCTCTTTAGACACGTATGGTTCCTTACTTTATACTTAGTTTGAATGGGTAGAGACTATATTTTTGGTCTGTGTTTGCACAGTGGGTTTTGGGTTTGTTGTGATGGCCAGAACCAAAGAAATTAATAAGCAATAAATATGTGCTTCTTAGAGGCATTTGGAATTTTTGTCTAATATAAAGCTTGTATTTTTGTAACCCGCAAATGTAACTTGTAACTGCTTGTGGAACTGACTAGGCCTCAAAGACAAAGCTATAGCTGTAAAATTAGCTGACCTAATGGTTCTTTCTTACTCAGAATTTAGCCTTGATGATGATAAAAACTGGATTCAACTGCCTAGCTTACCCAGCACATTCCAGGAAGGTACATTTCAAAGAAGCATAGATTCATAGATTCATAGATGTTAGGGTCGGAAGGGACCTCAATAGATCATCAAGTCCGACCCCCTGCATAAGCAGGAAAGAGTGCTGGGTCTAGATGGCCCCAGCTAGATACTCGTCTAACCTCCTCTTGAAGACCCCCAGGGTAGGGGAGAGCACCACCTCCCTTGGGAGCCTGTTCCAGACCTTGGCCACTCGAACTGTGAAGAAGTTCTTCCTAATGTCCAGTCTAAATCTGCTCTCTGCTAGCTTGTGGCCATTGTTTCTTGTAACCCCCGGGGGCGCCTTGGTGAATAAATCCTCACCAATTCTCTTCTGTGCCCCCGTGATGAACTTATAGGCAGCCACAAGGTCGCCTCTCAACCTTCTCTTGCGGAGGCTGAAAAGGTCCAGTTTCTCTAGTCTCTCCTCGTATAGTCAGAGAGTTCTAAAGGGGTTGGATTTAGGCGGAGAAATGTTAATTTCAAACCTGAAGATGATGCATTGTAATTTGCTTATTGGAGAAACACAAGTTTGGATAGTAACCTTTTATAATAATTTTAACACCTTTTAATCCCATAGGGTAACAGCTATAAAACAAGATTGTGAATAGCCCTGAGGCCAGCAGATTAGCATAAGACTAGGTATAAAAAGCGCGTGCATCAGGTGACCAACAGGAAGGAAGAAACAGGATGGAAATTGCTGTTCTAAGCCTGGACTCCAGACTCCCAGTGTGAATGAGGATCAGATCCTGTTCAGGGGAGCTTCCCCGGTAATCCTTTGGACAGCATCGATCGGGGACGCCTGACTTCGCTGGAATCACCTGGCATGCACCTGGCATTGAGGGACTATCGATAAGTTGCCAACCCATGTCTGTCTATTTGTTGTTTTAAACAGTTCAGGGGCTGATACCTTCACAGTGCCTAGCTGGCCTGCGACAGATTGATCTATTTATCTGTTGTTATTATCTGTTATTATTTACTATTAGCTCTTCAATACTGCATTATCTGCTTATTGCATTTATCTTTCTGTTAACTGTTGTGTGTGTGTAAGCTGTAATAAATTTGCCATTGCTTTACTCCCAACTCTGCCTCCTCGATCCCAAACCAAACAGCCAAGTGGCTAAATTGATATACTCACAGTGCCCAGCTGGCCTGTGACAGCAACTTGTAGGTGCCATGATGATGATGACGACAATAATAAATACTGAATTGATTGTTTCTCATTACAGTTTTCTATCTACAGTACTTACTAAATGAAATGTGTTGGCCATGGAGTGAATTGATTACTTCTGTAGTACAAATTCTGTATTTGAGAGTGGAGCAGAAATATGACATCTTTTGAATTTCAGTTGGTTTAATCACCGAGGCTCTTGGGAAATTTGGGTCTAGTCTGTGAATTTAAGCTAGTTAACCTTCAGGGTATATTGTAAATCCCACCTTTTTATGCAAGGTTTACCTCTTTGCCTAAAACGGCAGAGATTTGCATGGTTGGTTTATGTCAGTGAGCTGAATATGCACACCCAGAGAGCTTTAAAAACTCCTTTGGAAAAAAAATCCAGAAACAAACAAACAAAAGGAAATTAAAAATATTAAATAAGTATACGTTGCCCAGATCATTCCTACTGCTAGTACTTAACTAAAATATAGCCTGAAGCTTGTAGAAGGTCATGTCCACAACGTAATAAAATCTGCAGGGAGGAATCAATAAAGTGATCCCAAGGTGATTCTATTAAAAATATCTTGTAACAAACCATGAGGTTTTCCAAAGCCAACATAATAAATTAATTTTTGTTGTTAATAGAAATAGATATGTTGGTGATATAATGGTATTTTCTGGCTATCTTTGGTAGTGTTTTAAAAGGATGAGGATCTGAAAGGGGGAGATGACAGTTACAGAATTATAAAAGAGCTACAGAGTACCTACAAGGTAATTGTCCAGAACATGTATAAACCTGCTTCTTGCATTGAACCAATCCTTTCAAAAGATAACAGTTCTGCATTTGTCAGTTGAACCCTCACAACAATTACCCATGCCCTCATCTGAAAGTATTAACAAAAGGCAACCAACATTTTATGTGCTTCAGCAGTTTGCAAAAGTAAACTGATTTAAAAAAATGTGCCCTGACTACAAGGTGAATTTAAAGTACTGAATTAAAAATAAATAAGCAAGTAAATAAATAACAGGGAGATGTTACAGAGTCTGCCTTCAACCAAATAAGTTGAATAGTTTGTCTGCTGCCAGATAAGGGGTGGCCAACCTGTGGCACAAGTGCCACAAGTGGCATGAGCAGTCTCTGTGTGTGACCCATGGTAGATTGGGGAGGGGACAGGCAGCACAGCAGCAGACAGTGTAGGGAGCAGAAAGCAGAGCAGAAGTTTAGGGAGGGATTACAGGGCAGGGAGCAGAAAGCAGAGGTGCACATTGGGCAGGGAGCAGAAAACAAAGCAGCAGACCAGTCAGGGGAAGAAATCCAAGCAGCTACTGGGGAGATCATTGGCCTTAATTTGTAGCATGCTTGCCTAAGAGGTTGGCTCCCACTGAACTAGATATCCCTTTTGCTTTTCTCACCCCTTCATGAAATTGTACAATGTATTTGTGGGCAGTTCTAGGGTTTCATAAAGTGGTAAGTGGCACATTGCCCCTCAGACTGTGTGTGTGTGGGTGGAATAATTAAGGATGAAGTGAGGGGGCAAGGGACACTGGGGAGAAAGCAGGTGCATGAAGTGACAGCTGGGAACAGCAGTGGTGGTGGTGGAATCTTCTTTCTTCCAGTGCCTGCTCCCAGCCAGTAGGAAACGTGTGTAATGGTCAGAGAGCAGGAGCTAGAAAGAAGGACCTGCATACTATTGCCACTGTCCCCTGCCAAGCCTGGCACCCTGCATAGTTGCAGCCCATAGCTGAAATGGTGCAGGAGTGGCTCTAGGTTTCCTCCTAGTCTTTAACACTAGGGGTGTGTGAAGCAGGCCACATTTGATTCAGATTTGACCTGATTCGGGGGACAGTGATTTGATTAATTGATTCAGATCATTGTCCTGATTCAATTCAGCCGAATCCAAATCTGAAGATTCAATTATATTTCGGAGAATCAGACATTCGGCCATAGTCATAACTTTAAATGGTTTTTCTACATACCTCCAGGTACCAGGCATGGATGATGAACACTGAGAAGGTGGAGTGGATGGAGCATCCCACAGGATTGCGGTGGGCCTCCCCCCCCCCCCCCATGTGCTTGGCAAGGGACCCGGAAGTGGACAGGAAGTAATTCCATTCCACTTCTGGGTCCATCACCGAACATGCAGGGGACCCCCCTATGCCCCCTGGCTTGGCGATCAGCCGTGGGGGGACCCCGGTGCCCCCCCAGACCCAGGAGGCACCAGTCGCCAAGCTGGGGGGCGGGAGGGGGGTGTTCCCCCACGTGCTCCATGGCGCACCCAGAAGTGGACCAAAAGTGCTTTTGGTCCACTTCCGGGTCCACCACTGAGCATGCTGAGGACCTCCCCACGCTCCTGTGGGACACTCCATCTGCCCCACTATCTCAGCATTCACGAGCTGCCTGGTAACTTGAGGTATGTAGAAAAAACATATAAAGCTGTGTCTGTGTCCAAATCGTTGAACCTCTCTGAATCAATTTGGAGGGTTCTGATTCGATTCAGAGAGTTTTAAGGGTTTCCTGATTCGATTCAGAATTGGAGATTTGGCCACCAAATCGGGTTGCAGCTCCGCTGAATCAAACCAGTGACTGAAGCTTCGCACAGTCCTACTTAACTTCTGAGGACTTCAGCACAAGAGAGGGTGTGCATCTCCCTGACCATACTCCCTCCCGCAAATGTGCCCCTGAATGCATTGCAGTTATATTTGAAGACGTTCTCCTTTTCTAGAAGCTTTTATGCTGAAGTATTCAGATCATTATTCATTACCCACCATACTGCATTTTTAGATGGTAAAAACAGATACAAAACATATTTGCATATGGTTTAACCTTCACCTAAAGAAACACAGCAAGGTATTGTAGCAGATTATTCAGTGTGTTTTCCTGTAGTTCTAGAAGCATGAGCTCAACACTTATTTTAGACTTATAACACAGATTACCCTAGTTACCTATGTACATCTGTAAACCTTCTTTTTTGTGGTGGGGAGTTAAAGGCAGCAAGATGTGGTGGTAGCCACATCACTCCCTTGTGGATTGTTAGCTGCAATCTGGTGTGCCCTAACTGCACTAATCTGCGGGGCCATCTTAGTTTGAGCAAACATGTTACCATGATAACAGACCCTGGATATGATAGAAACAAGTTGTGAACCTGGATTTGTCTATTAGATATTCCTAATATGTTCAAAGAGCTGTATGGAAAAATACCACAGAAACAGATTCATTCAATCCCCTAGTTGCTAACTACTATAGGACATTATCTGGTAGACCAAGATACGTACCTCTGTTGGTTTCAGGGCCTATGAGTGCAGCATATACTAGATCAGGATATTCCTTAAAGTTACCCATTTTGATACACAGTACTGTGATTATGCCTTTTAGGGTTTAATGCAGTGCAATCTTTGAGACATTAATTATTCTGAACTTATTGCTACATCTTGTATTTTTACGTCTGCTATAACCTCTTGATTTATTCCTTTGATCTTATTTCAGGTTCAGCAATCAATGTTGGTTTTGAGGTCCTGAATAGCTGAATGAATTTAGTGAACTACAAGATATGAAATTGTTGTAAGTAAAATCTTCTCACATTTTTGCAGTGGTTGGGGTCAGAGAGAGTTCTTATATGAAATATTTAAGAAACATCTGACTATAACCCAAGCAGCATGTGGGCAAATTACATTATTTCTTAGACTATTTCAACATCAAAGGTAGCACTGAAGTGAAGGATAGTCATTAAAAGCCGAATTACTGCAAGTGCCTGGATAGTGCACTTAAACACATTTCAGTGGAGTGAAATAATTTAAAATCTGAAGTGTGATCCAGAATCACATATGTCAATTACCACGTTGTCTGTGATATTAAAAATGTATGCAGCTGGAAGCTTAATTATATGAGTTCTCTTGGAGTTAAAAACACTTCATCCTTTCCCATTTTTTAAAGTACAATCTTTTTGGAAATTGAATGCAAATAATCCACAAAATGAAGGGAAAGGTTTTTCTGTCATTTGCCATTATTGAAAGCCAAGAGAACACTAGAGACTTGCAAAAATTAACTTAAAATTATTGTTGTGCTGATGGAATTTGATTACCTGCTGATGATGCTGATTGACTGAAAGAAACACATTTTTCAAGTGGAACAAAGATGCTATTCATGAAGCAGAAATAAAAAGAAAGCAGGTCTCCTGTGTTTGTGGATTTGCATTACCACAAAAAATGAAGGTGTTATTACAGCAAATTGTCCATAGAAAGACACAAACTTTTGAATTATCTTCATGTTTCTTTAAAAGTGAAGCATTTCCCTCCTTCCTCCATTCTAAGTCAAATAATCACATTCTAACCTGAAATAATAAAGCTCTAATTCTGTGTTACTATTACCCTGCTATTAACCTAAAATATAGATGAATCTTGCACCTATTGAAGTCAATGGACAAACTCACCTTGACTTCTGTGTGAATCCGAGCAGACCTGTAATTCCTAATACTAAGACATACTCTGTCCTGTCCATTATTCAAGAAGAGTTGAGATCAGCAGAGGTGAACTAGCTAATAGCCTCTGATATTATGTGGGAGGGGAATGGTGGCGGGGTTGTTTTCAATGATGGGTCTTTGACACTAAAATTTACCTCCCCTTAGATCTGACGGTGGCTGCATTTGTTGAACTTCAGGGCACATTGCAAAGCTCAGTTATTTTCCCAGGCATTTCAGAGTGAGTAAAGTATGTGGCTGGCAGGTGGGTTTAGATTGAGTGGACTGAGGAGGTTTTAACATAGACATAGGTCCTATTTAATTTTCCCTTCTTTTGATAAATTATATATACATGTACTCAGTATTTTAGTTGACTGGATTTTTAAAGCTCTTAATACATATGTAAGTACTAAGTACTGAACTCGTTCCTTTTATGCTCTGTAATTTTATTTGTCTTGTTTCTGTGTCTCTACTTTTTATTGTTCATAAAGACAGAGATTTTCCATTCTGAGTGCATAAAAGAATAATTACCCTGGTGCAAATGAAACCAGATAATTACTCATCTTCATAGGACCATTTGCACCTCAGATGAGTATAGTCTCTGGCCCAGTGGTAAATATACTTCAAATATATAACACAAATTATGTTACATGTAATCCCTGAGACCCAAAACTCTGGGCTAAGAACAGGCATTTAAGAAGCCCACTGTGAACTTTCGAGCTTTACTCTAAGCACTCCTGCTTAGGTCAGGAGGCAGCAGAACACATGTTAGCCCTTGTCGGTGGGGAAGAGGAGTGGGGCTCAGAGCCTGCCTGCGCTGACATAGTGCAGCAGGTAAGGGTAGCTCTTGCATACCTCCCAACATGCCCTGTGAGCACTGCTGAAGACTTGCAAGTGGAGCCAGATGGCGGAACGACCTCTGATTGGCTGGCAGGGACATCGCAGCCATCCACCCAGACCAGATGCAGAACTGGGTCATCATGGCCATAAGCCATCAGCTGGCCGTCCTGCACATACCCACCCAGCACAGCTTGCATCCACCAAGTGTGTATATGTTTGTCTTGGATGCCTTGGTTCAGTGTGTGTGTGGTGTGTGTGTGTGATGGATGTCAGGTTTCCATATATGTGTGTTTGTGTCCCAGATGCCGGTATTTCCACACACTGCCTCCCCCACAACATTGGTAGCCCTGGCCTTGCACTGTGGCAGGCTGTCTAGATCCTTAAAGCCCTGGCTGTGTAGCTCCCCAGATGAGTATGGCCATGAGTTTCCAGCCTAGAGCTCCTCTGGCCCTGCATCCCAGGCACAACCCAGGCTGCCTGGGCAGCGTCCCCCTTCCCCTCTCCCTCCCCACTTCCCCCCCCAGGGGAACACACTGGGTTGTAGGGGAATGCAGTGTGAAGAAGAGATGTGTCTTGTTTTAATCAAATTTGAAGCTGCCAAACTTTTAACGTGTTTATTAAACAAAAACTTGTGCAATGTTGCCCGCTCCAGAACTTGGAACCTTCCTCTTAGTTAACACTGAAAGCGTGGGAAAAGACCGTGGCTGCACTGGGCAGGTACGATGTTGAGTGGGGAGGGAAGTGAGCTGCCATGACAGCTCAACTAAACAAACACAAACCTTTGGGGTGGCAGAGTGAATGCCATATGCGAAACTGCCACCTCTTGTTTTGATTAAATATTCCAGCTGCCAAACTGTTCATGTGCATAATAAAGAAACACTGTGGAATATTGCTTACTCTGGAACTTGGGCCTTGCACCTGTGCTGGCAACTGCTAGTGGCCAGGGATAGCAAGTTGGTCCTGGAAGGCAGGCTGAGCCAATGCCAGCCCTGGCATCGGATCTTGGGAAGCCTGGTCCCCCTCCCCTCCCACACTGCTGCTCCCTGAACCGGGCCCCACCAGAAACCTTCTTGGCTCCTTAGGCCATGGGTCAGTGGCTCTCACATGCTATATATCCTCTCCCAGGGCACCCCTGCCCCCCCAGCATTTCCCAATCAATGCTTGGTGTGAAGCGTTCACCCTCCAGCACCATCTGGAGCCCCTGCCCATGAGCTTCTCAAGCATGTTGTCTCAGGGAGGAGTCCCTGGAGCAGGGCTCTCCATGCTGGGGGTGGGGGGTGGATGGCAGCTTGCCCCACCACTCTGACCTGGGAGGGCAATGGTCTCCCTGCAGGAAGCAGCCCTGACACCACTCAGGGGTGTCATAGCTGGATCTCAAGCAATCTTTGACCTTGTGTACTTGTTCATTCCAGCCACCCCCACATTGACAGTCCCTTTTGGTCCTCATGTCATCAGCACCATCTACATGTGTCTCTGCGCAACCATCCAAGATCTAGCATCTTGGGCACCATGACAAGGATTCCTGCACACAACTGCAGAACCTGCAGACAAAGGAGACAACGAGGGACCTCTGGTGAGTCTTCTGTCTGGACCCTTTCTCCCACCCAAGCCAGAAACTGAACAGCTCTGCATGACCTGGTGCTGACCATGGCACAGAATGCCCACACTTTTCCTCCCAGCTTGGAAAATCTGGATGCCTGGGTTCCATCTCCCTGCTGTGGGTACCAGCGGGGCTGGTAAACCCAAGCATCAGGGCCCTGAAAGATAAGCCTTCTCCGGTTCTTTAGTGGGAGATGGAGGGAGAAAGTGGGTGTGTTTTTGCTAGGGAGAATTTCCATTTCCTGCTGCGCCAAATCTGCAGCGGAGCTCATTTTTAGCTGCTTTGCCAAATGATGTCCAGAGGATTGCCAGCAAAAATGTGCAGTTTCACTTGTTGTTTATACCTCAATTGTGGGGGTCAAAAAAGAAAGCTTTCAGTGTATATCAGGGTCTGTTTGGGTTAGGATTTGCAGCAGGTAGATCCAGGTAAACATGCTAGTCTCACTCAGGAAAGCAATGTGATTTTGAGGGATGGGGCACCCAAGTGTCAGTTACCCAGATTTATGGCCCTACTCAGTGTAACATAGACTGATAAGCCCCCAACAATGGTAGGATGTCCCAATGCTGGCACCTCTACTTCTTTCCAGGCCAGTGGCGTGGGGGTAGGTGGTGGGGGTGGTGTTTGCAAGGCATGAGGTCAGTGGGGAGCATCAATAAATCAGTATTGTCAGTCTTCCATGTGGACAATCACCAGACCAAGAGCATGTTGATTATCAGAATAGGCAACAACATCCTTCCCTATGAGCATATCCCAAGCTACCAAGGGGCACGTCTGGATGAGCATGCGCTATCCGGGGACAAATAGTAGTAACTCAACTATGTGCTGCTGCTACTTGTTCCTGGTGAATGCCCATGCACGTGTGCTCTAGTGTGCAGCAAGTTACCCCAGGTGGGGTAGGGGAGGCGGGCCAGAACCTGGGCTGGCCTCAGGAGCCTTACCAGGGGTCCTAGGGTCCTTCCAGGGCTTCAGCAGGAGTGATCCAGCAGCAGGGAGCCTGGCAGGCAGCCAGAGTGTGACAATGAGCAGCCTGGCTCTGATTTTAGATGGCACATGCTGTTTCCATATGCGCCACCCTGCTTTATGCTAGTGCAGATTTTTATGACACTGCGATTTCTCAGTGTCAACCCCCACCCCACCCCCTACACTGCAAATTAGCATGAAGGGAATGCCTTCATAAGTGGTGTGTGCAGTGTGTGTTGCCACACATAGCATGCATACCTCATGCACGTGCTTGTCTAGAGACGCCCAAGGAGTCACATTAAACCCCTATAAATATCGCATTCAGAAGGTCACCGTTAAAGTCTGCATGAGACATGATATCTGCCTTAAGATGTTTAACCAGCACAACATGGTGTGCCAACTTCAAAATGCTCAGAAACACCACACTTGCAATGGTATACACCCGAGCAGATTACTGTGCTCCTGCGTGGTCCAGAAGTTGTTACACTAAAAAGCTCAACTCTGTACTTAAGACTCTGTACTTAACAGGCTGCACAACTTACATATAGATGTTTTCTACTGCCCTACAGTGCAGGGAATACGTAACATAAGAAGACAGAGCCTAACTGTTCCCCTTCGGCCAGGTTTCTGAGCCCACAGGGAGCCTGGGAGGCTGGGTACTGTGGCTTTATGTGTTGTGCTAAATTTAGATAAGGGGTGAGGTGAATGGAAATGAAATGATAGTTCAGAGTAATGCAGTCTGAAATCTATTCCTATAGCTTTTTACACCAACATCAAACAAGTACTCCATTGGGCACGACCTTGACAGAGATGTCCGAGTCAAGCTGAACAGACTGAGATCTGGATACAGATGCTTCAAAACAACACAGTACAAAATGAATACCTTGGACAACTCCCTGTGTGACTGCTGTGTCCAGCAAACAGCACAACACTTAATTGAAAGCTGCAATCTTTACAAATGACCAGATGGGGAAGATGGAATCTGTACACTGAGCAATAATACCAGACAGTGGCTCATAGTTGGCTGGAAGGAATAAGGGCGGGGGGGTTGGAGACAGGGACTTGGTCACCTTGGTTCACTGAGAGCATGGGAGCAGAGCCAGCCCAGGACTCAGGCAGACCATACGAGCTCTGGCTGAGGCTAGAGGACCACCCTGGGAGGGAGAGTGAGTGGGGTGCCACAATGCTCCATGGGATGTTGACAGTATGCAACCTACCGTGACTCACTATGGGATGTGGTACACATGTTCATTGCAATGCTCTAACCTACAGCACTGAAGTCTGATACCATATCCATCCAGGGTTATCTTGGAGTGGAATCCACCATTTTTACAGTGCTCTGCGCCCTGATGGTCTGTTTGGTTTCACCTGGAGAGAACTTTCTGTGCGCTTACCCTGCAAGAAGTGTAACTTCTGTATCTGACCCTAGAGATTAGACCATCTTTTGGTGACCAGAGAATAAGCAGGCAAAGCATCAGAAAAAGGTGTTCTCTGTTACCGTCTCCTGTTGAATAGGGAAAAAAAAGAGTAGTTAACAGTAACCTTATTTTTAGAAGTTTCTACCCTGAAATCTTCTGAATGTGACATGTTGGGAAGGTGTATACAAACTCCAATTGATTCAGCCATTCAAATGAATTGAGGGAGAGGGAGAATCTAGGTATCTTGAGTGGCCAAGTTTGTGCTGAAGATTTTTTATGCCCCACTAGGGAACATGAAGAGACGGTGCGTAGACAGTGGTGCAAATCTAGGTAGAGACAATACCTGTTTGAAGGTCCCATTCCTAGCATCAATGAAGCTAAGCTTATTATGCCTGGATTAAATTGTAGTGCCTCAGGAATGGCCGAGGCAGCACTTCCTTCAGGAGTCTAGAGACATGACTGTTTGAGTGCTTTCCCAAACTCTGGGCCAACGCTAATCATTGCCACTACATTGTGATTGGGAAGTAGTGGAGGAGGAAAGAAGGTGACATTTTAAACTGCCATTTGCTTTGTGGATATAAATACTGGTAAGTAAAACAGAATTAAAGGACAATAGCCAAGATGCCACTGGACTGGTAGTTAATATGCCTATAGATATGTCATAGCTGTGTTTTCCCAAGTTAATGGGTTCTAATAAAGTTTTCTTTGCTTTATATGTAGATTCAGTGTTTGTCAGTTAAGAACATTTTCTGTAAAGGACAGTCAAGGACAGGATTTAGTTTTTCCCCAGGTTTGGATAGGAACTTGAAGTGTTTGGGTTTGCCGAGAGAGGAATGCTGAGGGTTTTGAATGTGGCCCTTGTTTCTGAGAACAGCACCATGAAAAGGCTTAGCCCCATGAATTAAGGAGCACTCACACTAAAGAGATCTCCATTATTCATATCAGAATAAGCAGACTTTTAAATAAACATCCTTATAATTTGAATTCAGAATTTTATGATTTAATTTAGCCTTGCTCAACCAAGCTCAGTTGAAATCAACTGATTACTGTACTGAGATCAGATTCTGATTCATAGTCTTTATCAACCTCATATGGTAGTTACAACTTTGGTTTTTCCCCACCTCTTCCGTTTGTTAGCCTCACTCACTCAATCATCACTTCTCCCACAAACAAATGTGTTGCATGATACTGCACATGTAACACCATACTGTACATTATAACACAGAAATGGTGTCCTCTTTGAAATCCTTCTTCAAATCCATTTTTAGTCTTACCTCTGAAAATGTCACCTGATTATGGCTAGACAAGTGGCAAGCAGGTGTTTCTGACATCATTAGCGTCTTCTGTTTGTATCATTAAGAAAAGCCAATCTGCAAATAGTAAACACATCTGTTGTATATAATAACATGATCCTATCACTGTGACTCTTGCCTTTCTCTCCACACCGTTATAATCAACGACTGCATATAGTTTATCTGAGAAAAGTATACTTGCTTGCATGTTTATACTGACATTATCCAACCTGGAAAAGGCACTTTTATTCTTGAATAAAAATGCCCACATACAGAGTTATACTAGTATAACTATAGCTGATACATTTCCCAGTGTAAATAAGCTCTTAAAGTGAGATTTTCAACAGATTTAGTAATACTAATGCAGCCCCCTGTGGACAGCCTTATTTTTGTTTAGCATAAGTTAATTAAAAATCTGTTTAAGTTAAACCAAAATAACCCACTCCTGAACTGAGAGAGAATTTCCAGATCAGGAGGTGGCATTTCTTTAAATATGTCAGCTGTAAGACTGATTTAATTTCAACTGTTTTGTGCAGACAAGGAGTAGGTGAAAGGGAATGAGAATTTATAATACACAATCAGCTCCTTAGTAATTGTGTGAATGCTCTTAGCTTGTGGCAAATGAAAGCTAACTCACAGACGTTTAGCCCCGTTTCACTGAGGGATTCTGGATTCTTCCTTTCGTCATGTCTGAAGCATGTCTCGGGAAGGACTGGCCTGAACAGGTCCTTCTCCTTCACCACCCACTCAAGTCTGCTGACGTACCCCAAAACCAGAAGAAGTTTGCCCCATGAAGCTGCTCTGGATTTTTCCTTATGCCTTGCTCTCAAGTCCTTGGTCTTTGAGTCACAAATGTGGAAGTGGAAGAAATAATGTACAGGGAGTTGAAAATGCTGAATGTATAAAACAAAAAATAAAAAAAAATCTGCCACCAGAAGTACATAAAACTTATCACCAGCAGCCAGGGAAAGCACTCTATAAAATATTGAGCATATGTAAAATTCAGTCCCATGTTTCTGTTTTGATACTAAAAGTAGGCAAGGATTAAAAGCAGTTTTCCAATTCAGGTCCTAGCTCTTCAGTCTCACGTCGGGAAATGAAATGGGCATTTTGAAATGGGATTTTTGGTTATGCTCAGCATTGCAGAACTGTGCTCTTAATTTCAATCAAATATTAAAGTTGCTCGACATCAACAGATATAAATAAGAAAAACTCTTTTCACTAATACATTTCTGGTATACTTAGGAAACCTTGTTTTCTGAAGGCTTATAGAGTCCTTTTTTCTTCTTTTGGTCTGGAGTTCTTGATGCCCTCACTTAAACCTGGGCCTTGACTCATCAGATAACCTGGATATGCTTAAGTGTTGAGCAACAGATTACCTCCTGACATTTAGGACTACTGCTAGCCAAGGTAGCTTGAGCCCCCATATGTGGTGGTAGGCTAAGGACTTGGACTAGAAATGAGACTTTTCCCAGGAAGGTAATGTGGGCCCTATGACTCTAGCTGGGAGCTTGAATTATTTAATGTTTTATGAACAGTTTCTTAATTTAAACTATTACACACAGGAGGATTCAAGCAAGTTCACCTGGTTTAGTAATTTTCTTTAGCTTTTACACACAGAAGTTGGAAGGGACTTCATTGTTTGAAACAGCAGTATTCAATCATTCAAAGGAAAACTGTAGGTTTTTTGTTAGTGCTTGTTTGCATATGGTAAGAATATGTTAAGAATAAGCATTCTTCTCCATTACTGACATACTGTAGTTTTTCTTTTGTTCTGATTGTTATACTACAACCAATATGTTAAATCTTAACAATAAAGTGGTAGGCTGATTCATTTTTGACAGAACAAATAATCTTAAAACTACATGGCAAGTTTTGATAATGTGATCACATTTCAATTCAGATAAAAGAAAACAAACTTACCCATGTGAGCATAACTTGGGATATATTATATTCAAAAACTTTAAGGCTAAATACAGTAAAAAAAAAACCTGAGGCAGAATTAAACCAATCTATGCAGGTTTCTCTAGACTGTGCAGATTGGACCGTCAGTGAATGGATCAGTGTTGAGATGGAGGGGTCAGCAGGTCCCTGTGCTGGGCCGAGCTGATAGCTGCCCTTTCCCAACCTGAGCTGTGCCACCCCAACTGGCAGCGGTGACCACTCAAGTGGCAGATGGGGCTGGGTGGGGCCGCTCCTGGATCCCAGGCTTCAGTCTGTTCCCACACTGGAATTGCCCCCCACCTGGCAAGGAGAGCAGGGAACAGCAATGCCCCTGCGGCTGCAGCTCCTGGTAGGGAGTGATTCTAGTTCAAGAACAGGGTTGGGGGGGGAAGGGGCAGCAGGTCCCTCTGCTGGTAGCAACCCCTCTCCTGCCCCTGTTCCCACATTAGAATTGCACCCTGCCAGGTGCTGCAGCCATGGAAAGATGTTGCTCCCCTTCCCCCGCTACCATGGACTGGAGCCCTGTGGCTGCACAGGATGTGGAGCTTGCTCAGGCAGGGTGGCGAGGGAGAATCCTTGAAGCTTTTCCCTGAGCTACTGCAGCATAGGCTCCCAGGGCTCAGGACAGGGCAGGGGCACCCTTTGCCCTCCTAACTCAGCTGGGAATACAGGTTGTACTGCTGGCACCACCTCTCCCCAGCAGCTTGTAAGCCCTGCTTCCTCTCCACCTCTGTCCTGCCTGGCTGACAGCTAGAGAGTTTGAGGGGCAAAGCCAGCTAGGCACTGAGCTGGAGCAACCAAGCTGGAGCTCCCTGTGAGTGGGAGGTTCTCAGGGGCTGCACAGGGCAACTGGGATACCAGTGGAGAGAGATCTACCTTGATTTGTGATTGGACTTGGCAATGACATTAAATGCACCAGTCCAACCTAGCTTGAGTAAGTCTGATACTACATGGGTCCAGGTCTATCTTAGACTGGGTTCTGCCATTTTAAAATGGGTCTATGTGCCCCAAACTTCTGTTTTGTTATGGATATAGATTTGTTTCTGACCACCTAAATGCCAAAAAGTGCAATGTCTGTACCTAGCCTACGTGTTGTTCTTGGCATCTATGTTAGATGTCACATTGGGTGCAGACAGAAGTGACAGTTTTTGCTTGATTTGTCCAGAAAGAGCAGTTTACGGATGTGGCCAAACACAAGGGCATGGCTGCAAACAGCTTCAAAAAATGGCTGATTGGGTGAAAATCTGATCCCTAATTGCATGAGGTGTCAGATAAAGATGTTACAAAATGTACTATCTTTTGTGACTTGTGTCTGTAGAGGTCCCAGCCTGTTGCTGGTTTCAGAATGGGGGGGAGGGTGGTGGGGGCGGGAGCAAAGGAAGTTCAGTCTGCGGGGTTTTCAGCCCCCCGGAGGCTGGGGCAGGTGTATTGCAGCCCCCCTCTGAGGTGGGGGCGCTCCAATTTTCCCACCCCACCCGTCAGCACCAGCTGGGGAGTCCCAAGAATGAGATCCCTCTGCTGCCTTTCCCCCCTCTCATTCTGAAAACAGCGAGCACTGGCAGAGAGCCCTGGCCATTGCTATGAGAACCTGGCTGCAGGCTCCCAGCCACAGCTAGATTCCCCTCCCCCTGGAACCAACAGTGAACTTCTGTTTGGTCTCGGGCAATGCAACTCAGAACACGTTGCAAAAATTGTTCTGAGTTTCAGCTGGGAGCTGCACTTCTTTCTGCACCAATAGGTGTTAAGTCTGTCTAACACATCTGGACAATGCATACACATTTCTAACCAAATTATTGAAAGTTTATGTAAGTCATACAATGTTCTATATTGCTTCATATAATGGCTAGCTGAAATACGCTGTTGGTATTTTATATTTATATTTTGATAGGGACCAGAGGCAAACTAGTGCAGTAGACATACTTCAACCAAAATTTATGACCGCCCCTGCTCCAAATAACACAGAGACTGTTTGTGACCATTTTGAAAAAAACTTCCATCAGGTGACAAAATGAAAGACCATTTCCTAATAAGAGCACTTTCCAGAAAAGTGCAAAGAAACTCAGCCATCTCCTCCAACAAAGTTCAACCACAAATACAGATTTTTGATAACCCACTAGTCCCAACGTCCATTTTTATACAATATCAGCTTCTCCTCAGCTAATTTCATTGTCTATGACATTTCACAGTTCACAACACTTGGAAGTGGGTTTTTTATTTTAATTTATTTTGCTACTGATTCAGGCCTATGTGCGTATAGACAAGAGCTCTGGCATTATGCAGCAAAAGACAATTGCTGAATCCACAGAAGGCTGTTTTAAAATATAATTCATCTCTCCCAGATCCAGCATTCACTGTTATGATGACAGGTAACCTAAGAAATTTGAGCTTCTGCCAACACATTCTTGAGCTTCACTTATAACTCCATATAGGTATTTTTCACCTGATGTAGGATCTCTGGTATGACCTTCCCTGTAATTTACTGACTTTATCGTAAGTGGTATCTCTCTAGTACTGGCAATGCCTTCATACATTTTAATGAACTGCCCTCAAAATAATAGACTTTTGTCATTTGGTTCACAATAGCTCAACTCTGAAAGGAATCTTGTGCTTCACTGTCAATCTCTTCCAATATTCTCATTTCCAGCTTTTCCTCCGCTTTCATCCTGGAGGTGTAACACAGCCCATTCTCATTTTAAGTAGTAAGGGTCATTGTTTCAAGATTGGCCTATTCATCTCCTGCTCGTGATTCTTTTATATATTGATTCGAACCCTCCTATTCTTATTTATTTATTTTGTGCAACACCACTCTAGAACATGATGCTCTTGCCTGTGGCTCTATTCTAAATATGCTTGCTGAAGTAATGTAGCCCCATGCCTTCTGTTATTTTGGTGAAAAGCTGGCATGCACCTAAGTGTCACTGTCTAGATGTCAACTGCCTATTGCAAGGGATGCAGTCTTTTACATTGGCCCAAGCACACATCTTCAGTATGATCTACCTCAACATTTGAATGGACAAACATGCGACATCAAACTTCTGATATGGAGCTATATAAAAAGAAAATATTGTTTTAACGATGTTTTGGTGCATGCTGACCTATTCTCACTTTCTGAAAGTTGATACAACATAATACATATCTCATGATAACAGTGAATATTTGAAATATGAATCTTATCATAAAGACAAAAAAGGGTGTGTGATATTTTGCTTTTAATGCATTAGTTCCATCAAGTGCAATGAACCTAGCACAATGCATCTTACCACCAGATTAATTTTCAAGGAAGTGATTGAGTGTTTTAGCACAATTATTTTTCAAAGCAAAAGGAAAATAAAACAACTATTTCAGAGACATGGAAAGCTTAGGAGTTGTTTTTTTTTTTATCTCTATAGACCTCGTACTTGGAATAAAACAAACAAAGCAACTTCATTGAATACTGGTAATGTTGAAATAGCACTATACATTACATTCAACTAAAATAATCCATTTGGGCAAACTTTATAGAATGTGCTATGAACACAGACCCCAATTGAACAAGATTTTTATATGCTTATGGTTAGCCAAATGATGAAAGAGTCTCACTGACTTCAGCTGAACAGTTCATTTGCATACAGTTGGCCATTTATGTGGTTGCCTTGTTGAAACGTAAATTAGTCGGGTTCTGTTGATACTACTTTAAAAACCAATTGAATTTAATAGAGACTGAGATCCTATCAAAAGACATTTTGAAGCATCCTCTAGACTTCTGTAGTAGGAATATATTTTCTATTAAATTCTCTTGGACTTTTCCATAAAGAAAAGGTCAAGTTCACATAAACCCATCTGGGAAAAAAATCCAATAAAGGAGCAGGTCCTTTGCTGGTGCCTTAACTACACGGAAGTCAATTGCAATGACATTTTATGACAATCTATACCTCTTGAGGATGTTTTCTTTTATAGGTTTTTAATACAACATTCTATATCATCAACATTAAATAAAAAAGCAAATATGCAAGTGTGTTTCTATATATATACCACACTTGACTTTTTAATTATCATAGGGTGCATCTCCATGAGACACTTACTATGCAGTAGAGCTAAATATTGTGCAGTATCCATCCACATCTACATGTACAGATGAATACTGCACAGTAATTTGCTCTAAACACAAGTATATTTTCTACCTATGAATGCAAGTAGCAAATTACTCAAGGTTATTTACTGCATGGTAGTGCACGTGTAGACCAGGAGCAAGAGCAAATCTGCTCCTGGTCAGCCAGGCAGCAGGGGTGGGAGATTGCTGCCTGCTCCCAGGGCAGGGTCCTCCATCAGAGCCCAGGTGGGGGACAATGTCCCCTTGCCCTCGCAGCAGGGAGCTTTCAGCACCCATTCCATGACCGCAGGGCTCAGGCTGGAAGATAGGGATCTCCCAGCCCAGGTCCTGTGACTGCAAAGCTTGGGCTGGGAAAGAAGGATCTCCCAGCACCAGACCCATGACCATGGAGCTGGTGCTGGGAGATAAGGCTCTCCCAGCCCTGGCCCATTTATCGCCTTTATCATGGAGCAGGGCCTGGCAGGGGGCATTGTTCTCACCTGGGCTCCAGTGGCAGAGCCTGCCCTGGCAGCAACCAGCTCCTGGGGGTAGGGAGAAATGTCTCAGTCCCTGTCAGGAGACAGCTGTCTCCTGGTTCCTGAGCTAGCACCCAGGGGGAGCCAAGAGCTCCCCCTGTCTGCTGCAGGGGCCTGTTAGAGGGCTGCAGGGAGTGGAAGCAGTCTGATTCTAGGAGCAGCAAATCTATTCCCACATGCCTGCACATGTAGACATGTGCCCAGGAGAGTTTACTGGGTGCATCTACATGAGATGCTTTACTGCACAGTAGCATAGTTTGCTGCACAGTTAGCATATGAATCTACATATGCACACAATTACTGTGCAGCAAACCTTGCTGATAGAGAGTAAATTTGCTACCTGGAAATGCAAGTAGCAAATTTACTTGCAATTACAAAATGCGCAGTAGTGCTTGTGTAGAAGCTGAGATCACAATTAGGGAGTGGGGGCTGGGAGATCATAGATTCATAGATACATAGATGTTAGGGTCGGAAGGGACCTCAATAGATCATTGAGTCCGACCCCCTGCATAGGCAGGAAAGAGTGCTGGGTCTAGATGACCCCAGCTAGATACTCATCTAACCTCCTCTTGAAGACCCCCAGGGTATGGGAGAGCACCACCTCCCTTGGGAGCCCGTTCCAGACCTTGGCCACTCGAACTGTGAAGAAGTTTTTCCTAATGTCTAGTCTAAATCTGCTCTCTGCTAGCTTGTGGCCATTATTTCTTGTAACCCCCGAGGACGCCTTGGTGAATAAAACCTCACCAATTCCCTTCTGTGCCCCCGTGATGAACTTATAGGCAGCAACAAGGTCGCCTCTCAACCTTCTTTTGCGGAGGCTGAAAAGGTTCAGGTTCTCTAGTCTCTCCTCGTAGGGCTTGGCCTGCAAGCCCTTAACCATACGAGTGGCCCTTCTCTGGACTCTCTCCAGGTTATCCGCATCCCTCTTGAAGTGCGGTGCCCAGAATTGCATGCAGTACTCCATCTGCGGTCTGACCAGCGCCCGATAGAGAGGAAGTATCACCTCTTTGGATCTATTCGTCATGCATCTGCTGATGCACGATAAAGTGCCCTTAGCTTTTCTGATGGCTTCATCACACTGCCGACTCATGTTCATCTTGGAGTCCACTAGGACTCCAAGATCCCTTTCCGCTTCCGTGCCACCAAGCAGGTCATTTCCTAGGCAGTAGGTATGCTGGACATTTTTCCTCCCTAGGTGCAGCACTTTGCATTTCTCCTTGTTGAACTGCATTCTGTTGTTTTCTGCCCACTTGTCCAATCTATCCAGGTCTGCTTGCAGCTGTTCCCTGCCCTCTGGCGTGTCCACTTCTCCCCACAGTTTTGTGTCATCCGCAAACTTGGACAGAGTACACTTCACTCCCTTGTCCAAGTCGCTGATGAACACATTGAAGAGTATCAGTCCTAGGACCGAGCCCAGCGGGACCCCACTGCCCACACCTTTCAGGTCGAAACCGACCCATCCACCACGACTCTCTGGGTGCGACCCTCTAGCCAATTCACCACCCACCGGACTGTGTAGTCATCCACGTCATAGCCTCTTAACTTGTTCACCAGTATGGGGTGAGATACCATATCGAAGGCCTTCCTGTAGTCTAAGTATACAACATCAACCCCTACCCCTGCGTCCAGGCGTTTTGTAACCTGGTCATAAAAAGAGACTAGATTAGTCAGGCATGATCTACCTGCTACGAACCCGTGCTGGTTTCCCCTCAGCATAATTAAGTCTGCCGGGCTCTCGCAAATGTGAGCCTTGATAATTTTTTCAAAGAATTTGCCAAGGATGGAGGTGAGACTGACTGGCCTATAGTTGCCCGGGTCCTCCTTCCTCCCCTTCTTGAAAATGGGGACCACATTGGCCCTTTTCCAGTCCTCCAGGACTTGGCCCGTGCGCCACAAGCGTTCAAATATTCCCGCCAGTGGCTGTACAATGATGTCGGCCAGTGACCTCAGTACCCTCGGATGGAGCTCATCCGGGCCTGCCGACTTAAAGGCATCCAGATCCTCCAAGTGAATCTGCACCATCTCAGGATCTACGCATGGTAGTCTGGCACCTTGCTGCTGCCTCTCTACAATCCCAGTGAGAGACTTGTCTTGCCCCTCGCTTAGGAACACTGAGGCAAAGAACTCGTTGAGGAGTTCAGCCTTGTCCCCCCTGTCCATCACCAATTGTTTCTGCCCATTTAGTAGGGTTCCTATTCCACCCTGGGCCTTCCTTTTACTCCCTATATATCTAAAAAACAATTTTTTGTTATCCTTTACTTGGGATGCCGTCCTCAGCTCCATGGTAGCTTTGGCCTGTCTTAACTGCCTCCCTACAAGTGCGAGCAGAGGAGGTATACTCCTCTTTGGTAATATCTCCCTGTTTCCACTTTTTATGTGCCCTCCTTTTGGCCCGTAGGCTGCCCTGGATTTCTCTGGTCAGCCAAGGAAGCCTCCTGGCCCCTTTCCCTCTTTTTCCTCGCATCGGGATCGTCTCCCTCTGTGCCCGAAGGATCATTTCCTTAAGGCACAGCCACCTTTCCTGGGCTCCCAGCTCTTCAAAACTCCTACTCTGCAGTGCATCCTTGACTAGTCGCCTGAGTTCACTGAAATCATCTTTCCTAAAGTCTAGCACTTTCATCCTACTAGTTACCTTACCCACTCGACGTCTTATGAAGAATTCTATTAATAGGTGATCACTGTTCCCCAGGTGACCACCGATCTGTAGGTCCCCTACCATATCATCCCCCATTGCCAATACCAGATCCAGTAAGGCATTCCCCCTAGTGCGACCGTGTATCTCCTGCGTCAGGTGGAGGTCCTGTACACAGGATAGGAACCTGCGTGAGCGGTGGGACTTTGCTGTCTGTGTCTCCCAGCAGATGTCTGGGTAGTTTAGGTCCCCCATGACTACCGCCTCCTTAGCTTTTATGGTCTCCGAAAGCTGCCTCAGGAGCCCCAAATCTAGTTCTTCCCCTTGGTGTGGGGGTCTGTAGCAGACCCCTACCACCAAATCCCTTTCTCCTTGCTCCCCATGTAACCTAACCCACAACCCTTCTACTTTCTCATCCTTTGATTCTGTCTTGATGAGGGTCGATGTATATTGCTCATTGACATAGAGCGCAACCCCTCCCCCTTTCTTCCCCACCCTGTCCTTTCTGTACAGCCTATAACCCTCAATATGTACCTCCCAGTCGTGGGATGAATCCCACCAGGTTTCTGTTAGCCCTACTAAGTCGTAGGTGTTTTCTGCAAGCAGGAGCACTAGTTCATCCTGCTTGTTCCCCATGCTCCTAGCATTAGTATATAGGCACTTGAGCCCTGTGACTGGTGCCTTTGCTGCCCCCCAGCTCCGAATCCCAAGGGGCCCCTTATTTCTTACCTGCTTATTGCAAGTAAGATCCTTATCTTCCAGTTATGGCTCCGTGGTTTCAGGGCTGGCACTGGGATATCCTTATCTCCCAGAGCTGGCCCTGTGGCTGTGGAGCTGATGCTAGGAGATAAGGATTTCCTGGCCTGAGCTCCATGACTGTGGAACTCAGGCTGGGAGGTATGGATGTCCTAGTGCTGGCTCCGCAGTCATGGATCTGGTGCTGGGAGTTCCCTGCTGGAGGGAGCTGTAGAAAATGTTTCCTGCCCAGCTCTGTGATCACGGAGCTGGGTGGAGAACAGGCTGGAGAGCCTATTCTCCACTCAGCCCAATGAGTAAGGAGCTGAATGGGGAAGAGTCTGGGGAGCCTGTTCCCTGCTCAGCTTCAAGGGTGCAGAGCTAAGTGAGGAACAGGTTCCCCAGCCTCTGTCCCACAGTTGCAGAATAGGGGCTGGGAAATGTTCCAGTAAGATGCAGGTCCCAGCCCCATTCCCCAATCAGGTTATCAAGGCACTGGGCTTAGAAAGAGCTGCAGGGGTGAGGTAGGTTCCAACCCCACTGCTCCAGTCCACCAATGGGCCGGCTAGCAGTCCCTATATACTAGCAGCTCCACCAGCAGATTGGGGCAGGGTGCAGGGTCCTGCCCCTCCCCTGTAGCTCTTACTAAGTCCTCTGCCTCTGATCGGGGAGCTGAGGCCAGGAGCTCCCTGCTGCTGGGGCAGGGGAACATTGTCCCTGCCCTGGCAGCAAGCGGCCCCCTGGGATGTAATGTCCCAGGCCTGGCCAGGAGACAGCTGTCTCCTGGCCAGTGCTCTCTGCCAGCCCCTGGGCTAGCAGCCGGGGGAAACTAGCGCTCCCCCTAGTGGCAGCAGGGGCCTATTGCAAGGCTTCAGGAAGCAAGAGCAGTTTGCTGTCATTAGCAGCATGTCTTCTCCTGTTTCCCTGCATGTGCGGACATCTGCCTGGGAGCATTTACTCATGAGTCATTTACTCGTGAGCGAACTGCTTCTGGATTTAATGCATGTGTAGACACACCCACACTCAAGTAAAACAGTAAACTGCTCCTGGATTATTTGCACATACACATAATAGACGCACATGTACACACACCCATAATAATGTTAAGCATCAAAGGCACAGATGCAAATGTCAAGAACTTTATTCCTTCTCCAAACACATGGATTTCACTGGGATATTTAAGCGATATTTTGAGTTTTCCTGAAGCAGGATTGAAAGAAAAGTGAGGGAAACAGGGCACATCTACACATGACATTAAGTTGCTGTCATGACACGTTATGGTGACATAGCATCTATGGGTGTCTACACATAACCAACAGCTACTTCACCTTAGTGGTGCACTCCCCCATTATAGCACGCCGTTACGGTGAAGTGCTGCTAAAAATAACTGTGTGCTGCATGTACAGCACAGAAGAGGCAGTTACTGAGATGTGCTTTAGTACTTCCAAAAGGAGGTACTAAAGCTCAAGGCAATAACAACATCACTGTAAGACAACAAGTAGATGCACCCACAGGTTAAGGTTTGCATCATGATAATGTTATTTACTTCAGTTTTCTGGTACCATGATATAATCATATGAAATATAGGTATGTCTCTTTTGGTGCTTTCAATATAGATTCTCTGGTACTTCCTGTATAGATTATACTTTTGGAGGTACTAGGTAAAACAACAGCTACTGCTAAGCACCAAAAATATTGAACATGATTAAGGTATGGTCATTTAGTTCACTATCCAGATTCATCTACTACCCAGACTCCTCTGAAGTTCACAAAAGTAATCTTGCTCTTTAAGAAGGATGGTTTAACCAGAGATCTACTTATTCATTTTACTGGCCATGAAGAGATGCAATATCTTGGATATGTTAGTGGCATCAGTGGCATAACAAGCAGATTTTTCATCCCTGGCAAACCCTGAGGGAAGGAGGAGGTGGTTCTGAGACTTGGGGGGGATGAATGCAGGTGCAGTTTCAATGGCAGGAAGTGGGGGACAGAGGGTGGGTAGGCAGATACGAGTACATTCCAAGTGCGACAGGGAGAGGAATACAGGAGTTTTACCAAAACAGTCCTCAGCTACTGCTGCCTGCCCTGGATCTTGCTCTTAAAAGCAGAATCAGCATGGTGTGTGTGAACTGGCTTCTGCTGCAAGAGAATTCAGATGCTGTAGGAGTGGGGGATGATATTGGTGCCCCTCCTAAATCAATGCCTGGAGCTGTTGTCCCTCTCATCCACCCCTAGTTACATTCCTGGTATTGATACTTTAGTCCTCTCTGCAATGCCTTTTACTTACAGGGAAGAAACAAATCAGATCCTTCTTAGAGCTAGATGATTCCCGCAGTTGTTTCTGCCTGCTTCTCATATCCTGATTGTTCCTTTGATAGAATACACACAAAACCAAACTCTCGGGAAATTCACTGGGATTGCGGTATGTGCAGAAGTCTTTCAAATGGATCTAGTCCTATAAACTGGACACTACTGGCTGCTCCAGAGACTACATTCTGCAAATGGCTATTTCTTGCAGTAACCCTAATTCACAGAGTTAACAGCATGGAAAAGTTCCTGCCCCTTCTTATTTAGAACAGTATTTTATTGAAAGAAAAAATAATATTCTATGATAGAAAAACAGAACTTAATCATCAAATGGATAATAGGGTCTCTGATCTGTTATTTCCTTTTAGCCTGGTCACTGATCATGAATCTCTTGCATAGGTGCAGACTGGGAAACATAGTAAACTCAGGATATGAAAGCTGGCTTCACTGCTCACTTCTTTTGCAGTATGCTTGAGGTCAGATGCAGAGACACATCAATGTCCACTCTTATTTCCTAATTTGAAAGGAGATTCTGTTTCCTTCTGTATGTCCTGTGTGTGGAGGAGAGTGTGAGAGCATATCCAAGCACCTCTTGGTCCCTAGAAAGCTTTCCCCAGCCTGCAGCTGCCATCACAGCCAATAGCCCCCCTGCCCCTTCAATCTGGGTGTGAAATCGGTAACCCCCAACACAATCGGGCCACAATATTAGCGAGCTGGGCCTAAAGTTTTAACCAGGCCCTATCCCTGAGTAGTCCCATTGAGATGAGGGGGACCAATTTTACTCTTAATCCTAATGTAAATCTGGAGCAACTGCTGATCTATATTGGTGTAACTAATGGCAGAATGGCATAAATTGATAATAGGCAGTGTCATTTGTCAGCAAGAATTCTTTAGTTTTCTATAGAGCTACATTCATGTCAGATAAGACCATGGGTTTGGGGAGTTACTGCTCAACAAATGGAAGTTTAGAAAGGCTAGAGACTCTCACAAGTTTTAAGGTAAATTCTTTCAACCTTATCGAGGTTATTCTGCTCTATCAGTATGACTTGATTTGAGTTATAGAACATATCAGTGACATATATATTATTTTTGGACAGGTGCTAGTTTGGTGTTCAAACTTCCAAGCTGTATGTAAGATTTAGCTACACAAGTCCTTTAAAATTCAATAGGAGTTGCATTGTTTAAAGACTGTAAAATATGGTAAATTTAGAGTTGGTTACATCTTTTATTCAGACCATTTTTTAATGTAACTACATATAATAAATGGGATCATCTCTTGACATCTATTTAAAGTGAAAATCAGGGATATTCTTTAAACAAAGTCAGCTCACTACAACCAATGCTTTGAAAGAAAAAAAACCCCCAAACCTGTATGCATATATATGATTATGGACAGATAAACTGGTGTGAATCAACTAAGCTGAAACTTTAATTTGTCACAAGATTCAAATCCATCTTATGTTTGAAAAATGTTTCCACCCATTATTTTTTACCTTTATAGCCCTTGTGAGATCAGATGCGGGTGAAATCTGAGGAAGAGGCATTAGAACTTCAGATTATGGATACTGAAGAACAAAGTCCTGGAAGAGTCATAAAATATGAAGTCTTCTCAGTAGAAACCGAGCAGCTGATGTTTCTGTTGTTTGTATTGCTACACAATCGTGATCATTAAAGCTCTCTGGACCTCACCGAAGTTCACAATTATTTATGCAGCTACATTCTCAATGTGCTTTCATAGGGCTGTTCAGTTCCAGACTAGTTTAATTTCTCTGATGATATAAATGAATGCAGCATCACTGAAGTCAATAGAGTTATGTCTTTTTGAACCACCAGAGAACTTAGTCCTTAGTAGCTTATCATGTAAGACAGGTTTCCTGTCAATATTAAATGTCCTCAGTATCCTACATAATCTTTAACTTATTCCCTCTGGACTTTTCTTAATAGCTGCACGTCTCAAAATGGAAGCAGACTTTTGTGCTTTGTTTTTAAGGGTAAGAATTGTTCAGAAAAGATAGCTTTTTCCATGGGCAGCTCAAAAAGAGTATTATAATGACAGGATGGTTCAACCCATCAGCCTAAGTTGTGTAAGAAAAGAAACTTAGTTCTTTGTAACTTCTCTTTCATTTTCACATCCATTTGTTCAAAGACATCTGAAAGTCCCTGAGCACTGACCTGAATAAAATGAAGAAGGAGGCTAATAGAGTGTTCACCTACAGTATTGTTTCCTCTCTTGTTATTAGATGGATATGACCCTGTCTTTGATCCTCTTGCAGATGGTATAGCCAAGGGTGGCTGAGAACAGAGAGACCCACACTCCTCCTAAGAGGAAAGAAAGAAAGAGGAGGAAAAGGGAACATATGCAAGCATTAAATGTCCATTGTGATAATTATAAGTGACAAAGATAAATGAGTAAGAATATGTGAACACGTTCCTCCGTGGGTCCTTAAATAGATAGAAAATGTAGAAATGTGGCATGGGAGTAAATGAAGGCAAGGTGAAAGAAAATTATGAGGGAAAATTAGGACCTTCACTTTGATTCAGTAGCATTGTAAATGCAAAGCTTAAATAAATGCAAAGATTCTGTTTTTATCTGTTAGCAGTCCTTTATGTACTGACTCACTGCTTATATTTCAAGGGTATGTTACTTTACTTTTGAGTGGCTGTCAAACACTGAGCCCCTGTCTATTGTCAAATAACAATGAAATATTTACTTATCAAAGAGAGACTTAGGCAGGCAATAAGGAAAGTGTTTTATTATGTAAGGGAGGACTTTTGTAAAGATGAAGCACTCGTTTCTTTCTTTGGCTCAATAGATGGAGTAGGTGACATTCTTTACTGTAGTGTATTTATTCTTACCTTCTCTTTAATTCATTGAGTTAGGTTCTGGCTGCAGAGTACAAAAGGTAAAATACTGAACACATATAGGATCTGACTTGCAACCTCAAGAAAAGAAATCTCAAACAATTAGCCTGGGTTGGTTATTTTTCTCAATGTTTTGGAATGTAAATATTGGATACATTTTGTTTCAGAAGAGGCACAATGCTTTAGAAGAAGACGTACTGGGGAGGTCAGAACTAAGTCATACATGTATACTTAGAGAAGTCCGGAAAATGATAGTAAGCAGAACACTGTTGGCTTCTTTATCTACTCTCACATGATGACTTCTATTATGGATCGGTTTGTGACTGAAAAGATTATAAGTGCCAACATGCAAATTCATAACTGAGTGCCTGAAAAATCTTGCCATGCTATTTCTCCTTCCTATGTACATGCAGGGCATGTACCTGTATTACAACAACATATCATGACTAATAAGTATTAAGTGAAGTTAATAACTAAAACTTATTTTATGATAATCCTAAAAAGAAAAGAAAAGAAAAGAAAAAGCTTGTATGTCTGGTCTAGTCTCTAGAACAGAGGATCAAGAGTTTTGGGTTCTACTCTCAGCACAGGTGCTGACTCATTTTGTGACATTAGTCAAAACATATAACCTCTCTGTGACTCAGTTTCCCTAATTTTAAGCTGGAGAGGTCAACCTTTCCATCCCACATGGGATCCTTGTGAAGTTTAAAGTGTATAAAATTCCTCTGATCTTCAGAGGAAAAGAGTAATGTTGTGGTTTAGAAAAAACACTTAAACACATATATACATTCATTGCTATTCACTTATATTTTGTGCTTCCCTGTATTATTTCCATGATTAATATATCAAAATTCGTGTTTGCTCAAATAAGACCTCTGAATATGAATATGATTGAAATTGAAATATGAGCCCATTCATCCACACCATCTGTTCTGTTAACCCACCAGAAGGGAATAACTTTTTAACACAGAGATTAAAGTGGGTGACAGATACTCCTCAGCTTCTCTTGGTAGTTTTTTAAAATTAAAATGTGGATTTAAAATAGATGTTAGGAATTGTATTGGCTATTAAAATAAACTGTCTATAAAATAGAATTTTCTCTGAATGGCACCATCCTTTTTTTTTTTTTTTTTCATAAATGCCATGATATCTGGATTCACTCACAATATGCTGATTCCCACACTCTGAGAACATAAAAGTATACATTATGAATTCCTGCCTTTTATAAGTGGATCTTAAAAACCTATCCTCCATATGGCTGGGGCAAAGGGGAAATGTCAATGTTTTTTCTTTAACAACAAATAATTACAGCACTAAATGACACAAAGGTAGCTTAGCAACCACTTATTAATTTTCTTGTCTACATTTTTAAAAGAATTGCTATTGAACACACACGTGAGCCTGTGCTAATTTGCTGCTTACCTATTGTTGAATGGTTTTCAACTTCCTGTAAAAGAAAGTGAAATGTGAACAATAATTTTAAACCTGAAATGAAAAGAAACACCTCTCAAAATACACTTAAGCATAAGCTATTTCAGCACTCTAGTCATAAATACATTTCTACTAGAACTGGATGGTTTCAACAAACAAGTTATTCATTGAAGAGAGTCCTCTATATGTTCATGAAATGCCCATGATTTGACTGCATTTGCAGTAAATCTGTATGTTGTTTTAAAGTCTTATCCAAAGCCAAATCATGGAAAGACTCCCATTGACTTCACTGGCTCTGTTTCAGGCAATAATATTGTACCCAAACTTATTTCATTTGATGGATCACTCAGGAGTTGTTGACTGCAAGTGTTGTTTGCAAATATAATTAATGCCATTCAACATGACTTTTGGAAAATAGGTCTTGTCAAAAACAGCTTTTGCAAGCTTGGTTGGGAAAGGTAAATGGTGTATATGTAATATCTTTAAGGTTTTTTAAGCCATTTAACTTAAACAGTTGAAAGGTATGACAGACTGGGTAAAACATTAACACTATATAATGTTAATAAATAAATAGATTAAAATGTATAGCAGATTGTTGCTTTTGGGATTTTTCAGCCAGATTTTGGCCTCTTCCCCAAGCATCTCAGTTAGCCTCAGTAGTGTGCAGTCTTTAAACCTGCTGTCTTTTTTTGTACGGAGCACCTCCCCACCTGTCCCAGTCATACAAAGACTTTCACCACACAAGGCAAGCAAACAAAAACCTTATTGTGTTGGACCCTGGGATAGCTCTGCTATGCCCTCAGCTTTCCTTACCCAGGCTTGTACTCCTTCCTCATAGTCCAGAGGTCTTGCCTCTGGTGCTTCTCCTCCACCTCCCCCACTGGTTCTGCCTTTTGGGGTTTTTATTTCTCAGTGAGCTATGCCCTCATTAAATTTCCCACAGCTGAAGCCCTTCAGTCTAACTAGCTGTCTTCCCTTAATGGCACAGGCCACCCTGTTATACTGACAGACCTCAAAACCATAGTCATCAAGTGTGATGATCAACAGTCACCATCAAAAAGAAGTATTTCTAAGTGCTTTCTTCAGGAATTAGGGCCAGGCTCAATGTTGTTGAACATTTTCATCAATGATTTGAAGGTAAATATGCAATCATTACTCATTTGTGGGTGACACAGAAATAAGCAATATGGTCAATAATGAGGAGGACCAGACAATCATACGGAATGATCTATATCACATTCTAGGATGGTCCCTTTCAACTAAAATGCATTTTATGACAGTCAAATGCCATCTTGCATAGAAAGAGGGGGAAAGAGGGAATATCGAGCAGGCCTAGTGAAAGATGGATAGATTCTGGAAAACAGTGACTCCGAAAAGACTCCATGGGTTCAGGAGACAAGCAACTGGACATGACAGGCTAGTACCATGCAGTGGCAAAATTTTCTATTGTGATCCTTGGATGTATAAACAGAGGAAGAGAGAATAAAAGTATACACATATGTGCCACTGGGGAGACTGACACTGGAATACTGAATCTCTTTCTTGTGTTCATGTGTTTAAAAATGTATATTGAAAAATTGAAGAAGCCTCAAATGTATCTGAGGACTGCAGGAAATGCCTGGCAGTGCAAGACTTAGAGCTCACTCTGTTTAGCTTATCAGAAAGAAGGTAACTTAGAGTGTGTGAGTAGCTCCAGGGGAGAAAATACTGTGTATTAAAGAGCTCTTTTATCTACTGGAAAAAAGATATAACAAGAACCAAAAAGGGTTAGAAGCTGAAGACAGACAATTCAAATTCAAATGAAAAGTGAGGCACAATTTAACAGTAAAGGTTTTTAACATTTGGAACAAACTACTATCAATAAAAGTTATACATCTCTACCTCTTGATTACCTTAATTCAAGACTAAATGCCTTTTTGGAAGATATGCTTTAGCCAAAGCAGTTTATTTATTGTGATTAGCTTTACTCATCTGGGAACTGTCAACAACAAAACACACTGCAGACCATTATGTCTTCTTTCATCATTTCTAATGTGTGGAGGGATACTGTGAGCACCTCATCACTCCACAGTTGGTTTCCATTCCATTACTAGAACACTTAGACCTCAACTCACACAAGATGAAGAGAAGAAGAAAGCTGAAGAAGAGAATAGTTTTCTAGCTGTAACAAACAGTAGGATCTTAGACAATGCTTTTGCTTAATTCCACTTCCGTTTCTGTTTTGTCAGGGGAACAGCCCCCTTAAGAATAACTGCTTGCACTGGAGGTGTGCCACAAAGAAGTGCCAGCAATTAGCTTGGCAGACTGCCAGGAAAATATATTTTCTCCAAGATGGTTAACAATTCCCTATATCCCTAATAGCATATTATCATCCTGGAAGCTCTATCTTTAATTACTTGTTGTTGATGCCATTATCATTACGATGATATCACCTATTTCCTTAGACTTCATTGTGTATCTCAATGGCTTATAAAATTCTTTGTTGTGTTTCTCTCATTTTTAATCTATTATTGATACATTTTTCCCTTACTGATAACAGTAACTTTGAGCAACGTGAACAAACCAGAGTAGAGAACTACTGCTAAGCATCACATTGTGATGTAAATGCAATTGTAATGTGGTTAGAATATTATTGCTGTTGTAGCAAAATATCTGAATAGACACAACCTCAAAGTTATCTCATCCCTCAGTTCTCAGTGAAATAAAGGATGAGTACCTGAGTTAAATACCTAAATACTTTTGAGGATCTAGATCAGTTACTATAATTTTCCATATGCAGTATAAATAACCAGTAAAGAAATACCTGCCAAGAATGAAGGATAGAACAGATGAAGAGCAAGTCAGGTGGTAAAGGTTAAGCCATGAACAATCCACAAATCAAATAATGATATCACTTCACTAGACAGCAATTTTTGTTGCCTCTATCTAAGGCAAAAAGCTGTAAGATGCTTAAATATGTTTGTGTATCGGAAATCGAAACATGAGGATACTTTTCAATATGCTAGCTATAATTTTAATAAAACTTAATTCAATTATCTTTCAAAACTTTTTAGAGTAAACAACAGACATTTTTTAATAAGCCTGGCCAAATTCTGTTTTTATCTATATCTATATCTCATTCCATTGATTTCAGTGAAGTTATTGCTAATTTATACTGGGGTAAATGAATTCAAAATCAGACTTGAAGTGCTTCAGGTAGAATTCACCATTCAGCTCATACAAAAAGAATCCTTGAACTGTGATCCTCAACTTTTTTTTGACTTGAGGCACTCTTCCATAACTTTTCTGAATTTAGCTGCCCCTTGCATACAGACAGAGTGAACACCACTTTTTCCTCACAAAAAGGAAAAGTGACCTCCAGGCCCTTGCCTTGATGCATGAAGCACAAAGGGGCTGCCTTGCCTGCCAGGAAGTGCCAGAGCAGCACTTATTGCATCCTGTCCATTTTCAATTTGGGCTCTCAAACAAGCCACCCAGAAGCATCATGATGGTTTCTTCATCCTGAAGACTTGGCTGAACTGGGGCACCCCTTACTGCCACAGCCACTTCCCAGTCCGTCTTTGCCTGGCATCTCCCAGGAACAGAGTCACGGTGGGGCAGTTCTACCTGACCACAGAGGCAGCATGGCGCCCTTTAAATCATATGGAATCTAGGGGCACATCCAGGGGTGTGCAGTAGTTCAGTTACATCTATCTTCAACTTTGCAGCATGGTAGAGCTCAAACATTTTTGTAAGTGGGACAAAATTAAAAATCAGAAACAGGCCGAGGACTGCATAGAAAAGCATCGTTGAATCTCTGCTTGCATAGTGAACTCTCTGAGCTCACCAGCTGTTGGCACAGGCTCTGGTTGGAGCCACTGATCTAACACAGCTCTGGAGCCCAGGGAGTGAACAGCACCCCTGCTCTTCTGCTCTTTTCCCCTGCCATTGAATTCAGCAACAGTGGAAAAGAGGGGACAAACAGCAGGAAAGATCACCCCTGGGCTCTGAATGAGAGCAGTGGCTCTGGCTAGAGCCCACAGTGACATGCTGGTGAGTGCAGAGAACTCACAGTGCATGCAGAGATCTGGCAGGAGCCATACTGACATGCCAGAGAGCTCAGTGTCACAGTGTTAAGTAATGGGCCGCTCACATGTGGGCAACATCTGGCTGACAGGCCATAGGTTGAGCACCACTGCTGTAATGCATGTAGAGCAAGCTCTCTGTTGCCAAAAGCTCCAATCTGGACAACAGTCTTCATGCTCTGCTGTAACCACTCCCCCACCTTTCAAAATCCTAGGTGTGCTCCTGATGGTACTTCAGCATGATGTAGCATCCAGGTTAAGAACCACTGACTTAACAAATGGTATTTGGGCATCAAATTCCAGTTAAAAACAATTGGAGATAGGTGCTGTCATGGAGTCCTCCTGGGAAGGGTGCTTGCTTGGGACCACTGTAGCCATGTCTGGTTTCTGACAGTGTCCCACAAAGCGATCCTCAAATGACCCAAAAAGCTATTATCCAGTTTTTCCCCTGAGAGAGGGACTTTAATTCTTGTTCAGAAGAAGTTCCAAGCAGAAACATACGGCTCTGCTTCAGCATTTATTGGGGTAAAGTGTACCCAGTTAGGGGTTATCTGCCTCCAAAGGTTAAATAGTTCATCTACCCCCAGCAGCCCACAGAGCCCAGGTCATCCTCAAAGATTGTTCCGCTATTCTTTTTGCAGTCTCTCCAACTCCTGGGCCCCAAATCTCCTCTGTTGGACCCTGCCTCCAGTTTCTGCCTTTAGATTGTACCCACCAGGAGCTGACACCCTCCTTGTCTAGCTAGCTCACCTATTGTCTGGTTTATTTCCCTTTCTCCCCTGGACATGTCTTGGCTGATACCTGCAATCCCCAATTTTGCTGATGTGTCAACAAAACTATTGAAGTCTCTGTAAATGGAAATGTCTTCTGTCACTTAAGATATGTCAGCAATTTTGGCATCCCTGATACTTTAACCTATTTTTCCCCTGTTTACTGGCTTTATGGGTAAACTGATGAACAAACCTTTATAACAACATCAACACGTGTAAAACAGAAATATTACAATTAAATTCATAGCCTGTCACAGGTGCTGTGTTCCCATTTATGCCTTTGAAAATCTATTGCCTATCAATTGCTTTGTCCTCCGATGAACTCCTCTTCTGACATGCTTTAAGCAAATAGACTAGTTTTGATCAGTAAAGCGTAGAATTCTTTTTTAATTACATTTTCAACAGGCATTAGTATTAGCATTTAATGTGAAAAGGGTAACCAAAATGGTAGGTTTTCTCCTTCAGCGTGAATCAGGTAATTGTTTCTATTGAGGTCCTTTTATTGTGTGGCAAAGAATACCCTTTATAAAAAAGTAGTGATCAGCCAGAAAATGGGTTGAACCTTCACCTTGCTCCCTAGCTATGGCAAGGATAACATAGACAAACCATACATAGAGAGTGTAAGTTACATAATTCAGTACTGACAAATGTAAGGTTCTCCACCTTGGGAAAACAAACCCTGCAGCATGCTTATAGGCTCAGCAGTGCTACGCTCACTAGCACCATGGCCAAAAGAGACTTGGGGGTCATGACTGACCACAAAATGAGCATGAACTGCCTATGTGATGTTGCAGCTGGTAAAGCAAACCAAACTCTGGCTTGCATCCATAGATGCTTCTCAAGTAAATTTCAGGATGTCATCCGCCTGCTGTACTCGACCTTGGTGAGGCCGCACCTGGAGTACTGCATTCAGTTCTGGGCTCCACAATTCAAGAAGGATGTTGAGAAGCTTGAGAGAGTCCAGAGGAGAGCTACGTGCATGATCTGGGGATAAGAGAATAGGCCTTATGAAGAGAGGCTGAGAGCCATAGGACTCTTCAGCCTGGAAAAGCACAGGCTCAGCGGGCACCTGGTGACTGCCTATAAGTATATAAGGGGTGTACATCAGGACCTGGGAGAATGTCTGTTCACCAGAGCGCCCCAAGGGATGACAAGGTCCAACGGTCACAAATTCCTCCAAGACCGTTTTAGGCTGGACGTAAGGAAAATCTTCTTTACTGTCCGAGCCCCCAAGGCCTGCAAGCACCTACTCTGGACTCCTTTAAGAAGCATTTGGATGCTTATCTTTCTGGGATCCTTGGACAATAGCTGACTTCCTGCCCCTGGGGTGGGGGGCTGGACTCGATGATCTCCTGAGATCCCTTCCAGCCCTAATGTCTATGAAATCTATTAAAAAAATAAAGTGAAGACTGTAATGGAAGGGAAACAATGTCAGATACTGGATGCAGAGAAAAAGAGGGAAGACTACCTCTTAGTCTTCTAATCTGCAAATGTCATTGATTGAGCAGTTACTATGTTTCATGTGTTGCTGAATTTATAATATGATGCAGATGACTTACTAATTAATTAGTTGAAGGCTGTGTTCTGCCTTTTCTCACCTTGAATAAACATGATTGAATAAATGGGAATAAATGAGCAGTGCCCAATGGAGCTACTCACAGAGTAAGTTTCTGCTCAGTGTGAAGTGACAAAGGGAGGATATGGTCTGCTCGCAGCGCGGAGAACAACTGAATGTGCAGTATGTGGCCCCTCAGACATGTCTGTGGTGCCACATACCACATGGCCGTGCTCATCTGGATGCAGCCTCCGGGTTAAATCTGCAGTTTGTGTTATGCAGGAAGTCATAATAAATACTGATAATTGTCTGATTTGTTCTTCAATCTGGAAACCTAGATTTAAGAAAAATATAAATTGCTAAGGTGAAATAGTCTACTAAACGAAAAAAATGACTACAAATGTCTTTGATTTATAAAACATTCTGTATATTTAAAAAAAATTCTAAAAATGATTTTAAGCTAAGACATGGATAATGTGAGAGACAATAATTAACGTCAGCTTTGTGCATTAGCTGCGGCTTAAAGAAACTCCTGTTTTTATCAGTGATGCACCATTTTAAAAGAGAACCTCATCTCACCAGACAAATGTTTTGAACTTTTGCATTTCTTGTAGCAAAAGAATTATTTCATGTATTAAAGAGAAAAAAACAGACAAAAGGGAATTTTGTCTTGCTTTTGTTAGGATGAGAGATATTTTACATTTGGCTAAAGATCCAAATTTCCACTTTACTGGAGTAAAAGAATGATTGAAGAACAGACATCTTTGTAAACTATCCCTTAGGTTCTCTCATCTGATGCTGTTTTATCCCCAGGAAGCCTTTAGAGATGCTTTTCAATTGTGATTTGAAGTTATGCCATCTATTTTACATGACAAATTTTGTTTTTGTCTCGTTCTGTGGTGGTGACGGTATTTCGTTTTTAGAACCAATTCACAGCAAGTACTTAAGAGAGCTTCAGTCAAAAGATATAAATGCCTGACAGCAAATATTTAAAAATGCATGTCTGTTTTTAATGATCTGTTTGAATTTTTTTTCCCTTAGACTGCCCTGTTTTACAGATAATTTTATATATGACTCACTGGATTTTAAAACCTGAATATATTTCAAAATGGGAATCCTTAATGTTTTAAAAACCATGTCAACATTTTACTAGTCTATGGGCACATCTCTATGTGCATATTAATGTGTGTGAATAAACTCTGGGGCTTATTGCTCTGGAGTTTATTGCTTCCGGGCACTCTGTCTTCATGTGCCCCCAGGATTGCAGCATGTTGATTTGGATCAGAGCAGCCCCAGCTGGCAGGGGGCCCCGGGGTCAGCCTGCCAGCCTGGGGCTTCTCCTGCTGGCTCAATGTGCTGCATTGAGGGACTATAACAGAATGTGCTGCAACGAACTGCGGAGGGGCTGGCTGGGGCACAAGGGTACTTCAGTGAGGGGCTAGCCAGCAAGCAGCCCCCACACTGAAGGTGCCCGAGCCAGCTGGGACAATGTCTACATGTCCACTGCTGCGGAGTAAAAAACTCTGCAGCAGGATAGTATGTGTATTTACAAGTACCATCCTGTTGTGGAGTAAATTAGTTTCCTCCAGCCTAATAGGGGCATATGTGTAGATGCTGAGACATTTACTGCACAGCTAATTAGTCTACTGAGTAGTAAACATCTTGTGTAGATACACCCTATAAGGTATACATCTAATCACCAGTTTTATTCTTCTGCACACATATTTTTAGCTGGATACACTAGTTATTAGTGCTAAAAGTGTTATCTATGAGTAAATTAAATAGACATATCATTCAGTAAGTTAAAAAAAATACAGGAACATTTTATAGTTATGTTTCAAAGGTCTTTCTATTTTGGTAAATGTATTAGCCTATAGATTTAAATAACAATTTCTTATTTCATTTTTTAATTTTAATATAAGCGTGCAACACATGGAAAATATATCATATATTTCCATTTAAAAAAAAATACCCATGTACACGTACAATTGTGGAATGTGGAGATAAATTGCTGGAACCAAGGCACCAAACAGATCTCTGATATATCTCCACTCAATAGGGAGATTAAAGATCAGGAAGAAGATCTCTCAATTGCCAAAGAGGGCAGGACATAAAGTAATGGTTTAAATTGGAGCAGAATGGATTTAGATTAGATTTCAGGAGAAGGTTCTTTACTCCTAGAATAGTAAGGAACTAAAATAAACAACCCAGGAAAGTTGCATAATCTCTTTCACTGGAGGTTTTCAAGAGGAGACTGGATAAACGTGATAGGGATTGTTTAAGAATAACACTCTTGCCTTTCTACAGGTGACTCTTAACACCCTTCCAACCATGTGATTCTGTAATGGTGCCCAATAATTATTCAACAATACTGCCTATTCATGCTGACCATTTTTTTTATTTGTTTGTTTTATCCCAGGTGTCTTCTAATATACATCTAGCTGCTGTCAACCACCTAAATTCTGAGGTAGGGACATTTATTCTATTTTGGTTGTATAGCACTTGGCACAATGACTGAGTTTCTTGTCCACTATGGTAATACAAATGATAAATATAAATAATATAATTTTACTACTTCTGTATTGTATTGATTCTGAAAAAGAAATACGTTTCCATAACTTCACTGGAACTAATCTTGTGTGTCAAGTTAAACGTTCATGTTTTTCTGGGATCAGGCCTACATTTTTTTCTTTTGTCACATTAAAAAAGAAAAGAAAAGAAAAACTTATTGTCTTGAGAAGAGCTCCCAAATGGTCCTCGACTTAAATGTAAAAAACAGACAAAAAACATTCTGTTTACACCTAGAGATAGTTGTATTCCTGTATAATGTTATGTCAGCCAACTGGAATTTTGTTCTCTTATGGCTCTTCGTATTCTTCATGCATATCTACTGTTATTTATACAACTGCTTCATGTTGTTTAGAGAAAGTGTTCAAGGGTAGTTTGTATATAATGGTTTAAGAAAAGAATCCATTCTAGTGTTAGAAGCGCTGTCTGTTTGATGTTGTACCATTTTTTTATAGAAATCATTGTTCACACATTGAACTGAAAATGTGTATGAGACTGAAAATGTGTATGTTACTGCCTGTTGGCCAAAAGTCAAAACATCAACATTTTGACCATTTGGTCTTTATTATTGTGATCCTGGTAATGGCTGCATAGGTAAAATGTTCATGTTTTGATGTTTTTGTCCTTGGTGCATAATTGGGGAATGAGATAAAAATAATTTATACCGTTTGAATAGCATATGAAAAAGCCTCAAATTTCTAAGCTGCCTTGCCTTGGGTTGAGTAATATAAATTATAATGATCTAGGGAACTAGCTAATGAAATAACTGTACTACCAATTTTTTTTTTATATTTGGATGAATGAAGAAGTACTAGATGAAAGCAAAAAAAAAAAAAAGGAAACATAGTGCTGATTTTTTAAAAAGGAAAGAAGAATAACCCTGGTAATGACACTTGTATAGATTTCTTTTTTATTTCCAGCAAAGCAATACAATACAATTAAAAATATTTAAGACATGACTTAACATTTCAAAGCAGGTGTCATTACAGATATCTGGTGTGTATTAGTGAAATGAAAATGACGCCACACCTCTGAAACAGTTGGCTTTGCTTGTTAACCAAACGGCAAGTCTCCACCTCATCCTCCACGTGAAGACATAGAAGACCCATGCTTCAGGGCTTGTGCTGGTCTCCTGTAAGTTCAAGGACAATTCTTTTTTCCCTCAAAGAGTACTTTATTTTGTTGCTTTCGTCTGTGTAAAGGTAAAGGTGGCATTTTGGCTAGTGTTTAACACAATGACTGTGTCTTGTTGTGCACTAGTCCCCCTAACCTCTGAACATAAAAATATGAATCCAGTTAAAACCTCTAAAGAATATGGGTTCCATAGCTCAAAGCTGTAAAAGAGTCATAAATCTCTATAAATAGGTTAACCAATAGAGAGAGAGAGAGAATCCTTTACTATTAGTGAGAGTCTCATGCCAAATATGAATAGCGATAGTCAGGTTTAAATGACACCGGGCATGTCTGCATGTTTATTAATGCACCTTTGCTACTGCGCATTAAGTTTAGTACCTCTAATATGAGGTCCTACATAAAGATGCATTAGTCTGCGCTAATGCACAGTAGCAAGGTGAATGTTTTTTTGTGACGCTTAATATGCAGTAGACTAATTCTACTGCACGTTAGAGTGTTAGTATGGTTTTTGCTGTGACATGCTAATGCAAAGGAGTATCGGCTACTGGGCATTATGGCATCTCGTGTAGACATGCCCACTGAAGAGTTAAAGAAGTCATCAGAAACAACATAGTGAGAGCCATGACTATAAGTGACAGTATCAAATAGGATAAGAACAACTCAGGGATAACAGTAAAGATGGATAATGATACAACTAGGAGAAGGCAGCTGAGAAGGGACAAGAAACTACCATTCAAATAGAAATGGACAGAGACACACAATGAAATAGGTGGTTTTAAATGAGGCAGGGAAAAATGCTACTGATGGGTTCTAACTATGGAAAGTCTTACATTAGTAGAAAGATAGACTGGGTAATGAAATGGATGGGCCTTTTCAATATTTTATGATGCTACAATCAAATGAAGGATATCTGATTATATTTGACTAATGGAAGAAAAAACATTTGAGACATGTACAGGATACAAATGTCACAAACCAACCTAATGTGAAATATCATCCATTTCTACTGCAGTATTGGTGTTCCAGTTCTCATTATAAAGTTGAACAATAAGAACTTTATCTGAGTTGTAAAGTGGCTGAAAACCAATTCTTTTCAGAGACTGTTCTTCCATCTTGGATGGATATGTTGGAAAAGGTAAATGTCCTTTTACCACATACTTTTTAGTACTTCTGGTTAGGAAATGGACAAGCCATATTTGAGAGGAGCAAGCCCCTCTCAGGAAAAGTTTAAATATGATAAAGTTATTAAATACAAGTTCAACTGTTATTATATACAATACAAGAGATCAGAATTACAGAAATAACTGTTGGGCAGGTAGTTAATGTCCCATCACTATCTTACAGTGGGATTCCAAATTGACTCTACACACCTGTGATCACCTAACTAGCCACTGGATGTCACTGGTGATCCACACAAATACAGCTTAACCCTTTGAGTGTTTTATTGCAAACAATGAACATCCAGGAAAAGGGGCAGTCCCAAGAACTTATAGGTTTAAGTTGTATATCTTCAAGTAGAATCTTCAACTAGAAATAAATAAGACACTTAAGACACTAATAGTAGGTATGGAAAATGTTATGGCAGATAATGAGTTAATATATGGACATCAGTATTATTTGAATCTACGCTTATTGGTATATGTGACTGTTTTAACAGCACCAGAGAAAGATTTAATATGTATTATGCTATATAATGACCTGAGCTGGGAGATGTATCACTTACAATAGTTATCTGAACTCTAATCGTCTCCTGACCCTCACCACAGTAAATAGACTGAGACTGCTGTCTTGAAGTTTGGTCATTCCCTCACTCAATAATTTCATGCTCTCTCTGCAAATGACTCAGGTACTTTTCCCAAAGGAGACACGAAGTTTCCTTAGTAATTCCAGCAGAGGTACATTCTTTTAAAAATGAAATGAAAGCGTAGGAACTGAAAGGTGAAGTGGCCATCTGTTTCGTTACCTTTTAGATAGCACTACTAGCTATCAGAACTTAAATGATATTACTTTTCTCAGGATGCTAGCAACAGTCAGTCCCTGGGGATCTTCATACTTGAGTTAATTTATTTTCCTTAGCATTTCAATTTAATTCTTTATTCTTGTCTAGTATCAATATGTCTCTTTTATTCATGGATGCTATTGAGATACCAATCCCACTTTTAAAGAATTTCAGACAACTACAATGAAGAGGTACATCATGACAGCTTTTTACACTGATTCAGTTTTAGATAATCATACTCTTTGTGCTGGAAAATCATTGTGTCCTTAAAGCAAGCCATAGTTTAATTTCTAATTACAGAAGGTTTTAGTTTCCTATAGTAACTTGTGCTCAGTGAAACTGGAGAATGATATAATGTTACCAGTTCTTTCACCCCTTATTTAGATAAGCAACTGAAGAGATACTGGAAAACCGTCTAAGAAATGAGCTGCTAGAAGAAGAAAAAGGCAAGCTTAAAGATGTTGTTTTAAGGAATATATATATATATAATATTATATATATTATAATATTTATTTATAAATTCCTATCTCTGGCATTGGCCAATATATTACACTGCAGAAGTAGGTTACCTCAGGCTCCAATATAAACAACATTAAAAAGCCCATAAGGCACCTAAAAACTGTTCAATGCTGGCCATGGAAAGAGAAATTTTCTGACCTCTTTGGAGATCAAGTATTTTTTTAAGTATGTCATTTAATTAACCTTGTTATCCCCTGCCTAACTCTAGATTTTATTATTGGCCATATAACCACAATGACCTTTTTTTTTATAAGTGAGTCACTAGATCTCTTATAGTAATGAATACCACAGGATAAATCTTTGCTGTATGAATTAATACAATTTTCCAGTAGGGGAAACGTGAAAACCCATTAGCTATATTGGGATGTATACCTCAATAATTTTTGAAGCAAAAAATAAAACCAAGTGACATACTCCCTGGATAATATGACTTATTAACTCTTTCATCAGAGAAACAGGTCCTTTCCAATAATTGTATTAGTTGTCATGTGGTGAACCACTTTGTGCCTCAAGTAAATGAGGCTTAGTCAGTATTTTGAGAATAACCATTGTATTTACTGTATGCAAATGTTGCTTATAATGCAATATAAATATAATTGACAAATTCAATCTTGCTTATTTTCTAGTCTCTTACAAATTTAGAAGTCAGAACCAAGTAGTAGGGATTAAGATTCCTTAATTCACAATTTATTTCATGATTTCAAGTAAATCAAGCTGTAATCTAGAATGCTGGGGCCTGGAAGAAAGCATTGCGTCACAGTCAAATATATATCACAGAAGCACTGCTAAGTAGCAAATATTTCTCTCCTGGCTCTGTTTCATATGTGTGGAGGTCCCCAACTGCTGTCAAACCTTTTACAGAAAAAGAGGGGTTAGATTTGTGAGGCTGCATGAAGGAGCCATATTTCTTTCATAGAACTCAACTCAGCAAAACCTCTATGATATACTTCTGCGTGTTGGAATAGGTGAAGGGAATAGACAGTATTTCTTCAGAGGTCCTCCCTACTCATTTGATAGGTAAGGAGCCCAGGGAGGATCCTTAGCCTCTTGCTCAACATGTTGAGTTCAGGATGTTGGGGATTTGCACTAATTTTGACAGTGGACAGTGGACATGTCTACATGAGACATTTTACTGCACTGTAGAACAAATTACTGCATAGTAAGCATCACCATCTACATGTGCAGACCCTTATGGAACAGTAATTTTCTCTACCCGGCAGTTCATTTTCTACCTGCATATGTAAGTAACAAATTAACTGCTGAGTAATTACTGTGCAGGAAAGCATGTATAGATGGCTAACTAGGAGCAAATTTGCTCCCAGTCAGCTGGGCAGCAGGGGGTGGAAGATTGCTTCCTGCCCCTGGGATATGCATTCTGCTGGGGTGGGCTCTGTCACCAGAGCCTGGGCAGGGACCCCTGCTCCAGCAGCAGGGAGAAATCTCTTAGCCCCCTCTGTACAATTGTAGATCTGAGTCAGGGAGCTCCCTGTACAGAGAGAGTTGCTTGCCCAGCCTGGAGCTGGCTGGGACTTGCCCCAGACTGGGACAGTCCTGGCCAGCCCCAACCTGTGCAGGGAAGTCTACACATGCAGCCAACTCTGGACTGCATATGCAGACTTCCCTGTGTAGTCTGGGACTGGCTGGAAACTTTTTTCTAGCTTTTTCCCAGCCCTAGGCCCTGATTTCGCAGCTTTTTCCCAGCTATATGCCCTGATCGGGTGATTGAGGCATGGGGCTTGAAAAGAGCTGCAGGAGAGGGGCAGGTCCCAGCTCTCTGCCCTGATCCACCAGTGCGGTAGCTAGCAGTGAGCCCCTGGCTGGGCTGGGATTCCCCACCCAGCCAGGAGCTTGCTCCTAGCTACCCCAGTGCCACAGCTCTTTCCAATTCCTCTGCCCCTCATCAGGGAGCTAGGGCCAGGAGCTCCCTGTTGCCAAGGCAGGGGAACATTATCCCCACTTGGGGTCCACCATTGAAGCCTGACCCAGGAGCATGCAGCACTCTCCCAGCCCCTGGCCAGGAGACATCTGTCTCTTGGCCCCGTGATCCCTGCATGTAGAGAAGACTCTGTGCTCAGGAGCAGCTGGCTCCAACACAAATTGTACTGGAGTTTATCAAGGCACATTAAAATCACGTGTAGATGTGTCCAGTATGTTAATGTGCCTATACTGCTGCTCATATCTAGGGTGGCTTGTTCAGAGTTAGTTCAGGTATTTCTGCATGGCATTTCATTGTGCCATGTAGATGTAGCCTAAGAGAAACCTCTATTGTAATGTCATGGACTTGATTTCTATTTAAGCTTAAAGTAGAATAATTTATTATGCAATGGAGACTCATCATAATTTCTCCTTAAGCAATTATTTATAGCTTATGTATCCATGCATGTATCTGAAGTTAATAATGGTATATTTGAAGAATATGAAGAGGGAAACTGAGACTGAAGACATTTTTATAAGCAATAACAAACCATGATGATAGGTGCCTTATTAAGGGAGAGAGATAAATTTGAGGAGTATGAATAAATGAAAGCCTTTTTAGTCAAATGAGTAATTTTATACAGTGGCTGTTTAATGTAAAATATATAGGCTGTCAGTGGAACCAAGAAGCTCCCTCAGCAGAGTGCCTTAATCACTCTGCCTGAGAATTATATTTTCTTTTATGCAATGAAGCTTTAATTATCCCAGCTTTAATAAGCGATATTGGGAAGCCCCCTTTCACCATCACCCTACACCCTTCTAGAAGAAGTGGCCTTGAATACACTCTGACAAAGGAGAGACTTGAACTCTAATCTCCTACCTGTATTGCTGTTCTATTTACTGAATATTTGCATAAGAGGAGAAGGAGGGAGAAAGAGGGTGGCGGGGGAACTACCACTGTTTTATAATGAATAAATTCCTCCCCTTTCACCTCTTTGTTTAGTGAAAAAAAATGGCTTAGGCACCTATCTCCAAGAAAGGTTTAGAAGGCGGGGGCTTAACACACAGATCCTGTCCTCAGTATCTCCTTTTGGCCACCTTTCACAATTCCCTGCTTAACATGCTAGCTATTGCAAAGCCCATTGCGAGGCCACTAACTTTCTCCTTTCATTGTATAAGTGTCATAGATGCCAAATACTGTGCTGTCTACTGCAGTGGCAGGGGACCTAAGCTATCTTGTGGAGCTGTGCCTTATATAATAAATATAGAAGTCAAGACTAGAATACTTTTTCAAAGAAAACATATTTTACTGTGAATTAACATCCACTTTTTCAATATTCCAATTTGACATCGTTTTCAGAATATGATCTTCAGTAGTATATCTAATTTTACATATAGGGTGCTCCACTCGAGCTGAAAGTGAAATTTGAATCTGGGATATTGAGAAATGAAAGAAATTGCCTGATATAAAGGAGCAAGAGTAAGATTTTTGAAGTGGCTAGCATTGACTGAACTGGCAAAACTCTGCCTACTCTCAACTGTATTCTGCAATTTGAAGCAGAATTATGCCATTACTGGGCACATCTACATATGCCTCCCATGGCACAATGGTTACTGCACCATCATTTAGTACTTGCTTTAGGAAGTACTAAATGTTGGTGCAGTAATAGACATTTCTGAGCCATCCCAGTGGTGTATTGTTATTTTTAGCAGCTAAAAGCACGTGCAACGTGCTATAGGAAGGTGGCTCATTGCTATGACAATGTAGTGTTGATGTCATGTTTTGTGCCCACCAATGCTACATCGCTGTAGTCATGAGCTACATTGCCATAGTGCATCACTACAGCAACACAACATCACATGTAGACATGCCCACTGAGTACCTTTGAAAATGTCACCCTAACTCTCTCAGTTGGGAACAGTTACAAACTCAAAGTCCTGATGCGTATAACCTGTCTGAGCAGACTCCTAGTGATCGTTGTCACCTTGTGCAAAGTCTGAAAAGATTTAAACTGAAATGCTCTGAGTCAAATATTGAAAAAATGTTTTCAAAATTTCTTGATTCAGTCTTCACAACAGATAATACTTTGCCTAAGCTGGAGCTTTAAAAGGATTCACAGAAGCTGCCCCACTGGAAGTCGAACTATCTTACAGCCCTTTGAAAATCTTGCAAAGCCTTCTAGCATTAGTAGTTTATATTTATTAAAAATGTATATATCTCATTACAGTCAAGTTGTTCATAAAACTGAACTATATTAGCTGTGTGATATTATCATTTTGTTTTTGGATCTCTTTCCTTCTTCCTCTCTCTTTGTTACAAAAAAATTCCATTGAATTTTGTCACAATTAGGCCAAATCAACCTAGGAAGTATTAGTTGGTATAGATGTTTTAAGTTCTTCTACTGTAGAGGTAGCTCATAGTGGCAAAGAAGTGATTTTATGGTGGTTTATGCTTTACTGTAGGGTGAAATCAACAATGCTGGTAAAGCTTTCTTATGCTGGTGTAGGATGCTAGGATTTCTTTCTACTTATATTATATATATTGGTAGAAAGATCTGGAGTAGACTTGGCCTTAGACTCTGTTCCTGCATTTGGATACATATGGGTAGATGCTTTTGTCTATGTTGACCTTGATTGTCTTGAAAGTGAAGTATTTTAAGTTGGATCTTACAGTTTTGAGCCTTGTTACTCTGGCTTAACTGATCTAAATGTACTTTAAACTCTCCGAGGCAGGGGTAACATCTTCCAATGTGTTCTTACTGTTTCTGACAATTGTGCCAATCCTGAAGGGCTCCTGGTTTTTCTTGCAATAAAAAAATAAAGACTAAATAATTACCTGGACATGTTACTGCTTAGTTTTACTGGTCATCAGCAGGGATTCTAGTTTTCACTGATTTTAAAAAATCCCCAATTTTCAGTTAGAAAAAGTAGCCCCAAATCCACAATTTTCCATGATTAAAATGAAACATCACTATATATCTATATCTATATTTATATATTAGTGGCCTATCATTTAAGAAACACCACTAATATAAAGATAGATAGATCTATATCTAGATTTATATAATAGTGGTCTATCATTTAAGAAACACCAATATATATAGCACTAATATATATATCTATATATATATATATAGATATAGATATATAAAATGTGTTTATTAAATGATAGACCATATATATAGAGAGAGAGAGAGGGAGAGAGAGAGAGAGTAATGTTTCATTTTAATCATGGAAAAATGTAGATTTGGGGTTACTTTTTCAAACTGAAAATTGGGGATTTTTTCAAATCAGAGAAAACCAGGATCCCTGGTTATCAGCCAGTCACCAGATAGCTGTGCTTTAAAGAACAGGAAAGTAAAGTCTTATCCACTAAGACTGTCATGTCTTATTCACTAAGACTGCCATGTAGCCAAAATATACCTTCCCCAACGTTACTGTGAGATGTTTATAACTTTACCCAGCCCAGAAAATAACTATTTCAGTTCAGAATTTTTTGTGCCACTTTCCATAAAGATTTGTATAGGCTGAGGAGCTGCAGCAAGCACTTGAAGAGGACCCACAAATGAGTGAAAAACAGATGTCTGTGACTTTATTAATTTAGCAGTGGGATGGGGCATTTTGTGTCTGCTCTCCTATTTTTGCATACCAGACATTTTGATTGTTTCAGCTGTTTGGTTACTGTGCTCTATCTAGCTAAACTAGTATCTTGAGAGAGAGGGAGACCCTCATCCACCTCTCAGGATTCATCTCAGTTAGATAACCTCTACCTCGGTTGTGCAGTTGAAGTGATAGAGGCGTTCAAGATAGCACAACCTGAGTCTGCAAAGACCTAAGGTCTCCCCATATACTTGAATCATGCTTTGGCTACCATGAAGCTTATGACTCTTTGAGTGTGTCTACATACGATACTAGGTTGCTGTAGCAATGCACTACGGTGACATAGCATCTGTGGGCATCTACACGTGACCAGCAGCTACTTTGCAAAAGCAATGCACTCCCCCAGTATAGCAAAGTATCTGCTAAAAATAACCATGCATTGTACATATGGAGCAGTACTGGTTGTTAATGTGCTGTGATTTAGTACTTTGAAAAGGAAGTAATAAATCACAGTGCAGTAGCAACGTCACTGTAGCAGCACATGTAGACTCTCCCTTTTGGTGTTTACAGCACTGCCAACTCTGGGTGTCAGGAAATAGCATAATCATCCCTCACCTACTTTGCTAGGAAACTATTTCCTGTCCCTAAAGGCACCAAGTCAAAATACTTTATTTTGTTCCTTATTACTCCAAAAGAAAAAAAAAAACCCTATATAATTTTGGGCTAACCAAAAAAATCTATTTTTGATTTGAGCAGCAAACTGAAAAGTAAAGATTATTTTCCCAACTATACTCCTAATCCTTCAATTCAATATGATGCAACCTCCCAAGAACATTTTTACCACAAGAAATGTCCATAAAATTAGTTGGCGGTGGCCTAGCTTTAAAGGAATTCAGAAGAGGTTTGAGCTGATTCCAGAATATATCAATATATATTGAAGGCACATGAACATGAGTTTTGATCCACCTGCAAATTTTGATGCTTAATTAAGGGCCTAATGCACAACAGAATACTTGTATATCCTATAGATTTCCTTTCCTTTCTGTGTTTCCAGCAATCCTAACAGGTTAGTATGAACTGTTGATGTGGCCCCAAATGGTAGGATAAATACATTTCAGTGATTTTGTGTGTCATTCTTAATCTTAATCTTCTGAATCTTCTTTTGTAGGTTGTACAATTGCAAAAAGCATTTTTCCTTCACAGCTTTCCCCTGGTTCCCTGTTATGCAATATCCTATACAACAGAAGGAAAGAATGTGAGCCAGGTAAATGGAAGAAATATGCAAAATATTCATCCAGTTCTCCTTAAGCAGGCATTTCTCCTGTATTGACAGTTGTAGAGAAGAAATGGTAGTTTGCTATGTAGAGATGGTCCAGCCTGAGTTTGTATTTAGACTCTTCTCTAATTATATGATTATAAAAGAAATAACTCTTAAGTGATTCCTTGGGTGTCCTGTTGAATCAGTTACATATCACGTAAATCTTTTGTTCAGACTCAGTCATTGACCTGGCCCAATACTCTAGTCCTTCTATAATATGAAATACCTTTTCTCTTCCCTCCTTCTTCACTATGTTTTTGAACAGCTATCCACTTCCTGATTAATTACCTTTGCTCAGAAACTTCTCCTCCCCACATACATGGGTACTGATTTTTGATTCCACACATTGAGTTCAATGCTACTCTCAGAGTGAGAGAAGAGTACAGTCTGTTACTTCTCTTCATATTGTTACAAAATAATGCTCATCTCTGCAAAAGTCTAGGTCAGCATAGTCCTGTAGGTTTGAATATATGATTTTTCTTTAAAAAACAAACAAATAAAATAATCGAACTGGATTTAGACCTCACTCAGGGTGCCAGTTTGACAGCTGTAGAAGCTTCATTCCTGTATTTACAGAGCAGTGACAGTAGTGGAAACGTTTCCCCATAATTCCCTGCAAATTGCATCGTATCCCAATATCAGAGTAACTACCCCTATGCCTGTCACATCTTTGGCCACGCAACCAGGATTTACAACAAAATTATTGTTCCTGGGGGTGTTGTTTGATATGGAAACTTGAGCACCGGTGACTTGACTGAGACCACCATCTCATTGGCACAGTAGCCCTATATTTCTACTGTGTGCATCCTATTTTCCTCATGAATCAAGAGTGAAATGCCCAGGGCTTCTATTGGCTCTAACACTAAGAATACTATGCTATAAATAACAGCCTGGTAATAAAATTATTATGGCAAAATATCACAGGCTGTGTAAAACACTGAGGAAGGAGGTATTATCAAAGAACAGCACTTCACTGCTGAAACAAAGACTCTACATTTGTCATGCTCAGTAAAGTACTTGATATCAGACCTTATCTTAAATTTTCAGACTTCAAGAATATATCCATACCTTTTGTAATCACAACAGAATAATAATATAATAAATCATTTTTATGAGACCTCTCTCTATTAAATCATGTGAATAATAATTAAATGTGCAATGAAGGAGCCACTGAATTTAGTTTCTGCCATTTCAGTCCCCTGTCTCCTTAGAGAAAAAGGACTGGAGGTGAGAAACAAACTGAGAGAGAGAAAATGCCCCACATTTTGGTTTGTATTCTGAAATGGTAAGATATTTATAAGGCCATTGGAGAAAGTAATGAAAATAATGAAAATGTTTGTAATCTCAACCCTGATCCCTGTTTTAGTACTGACCCACAGGCTAGTAATATGGACAGATAATTGTTGTTTGTGGCACCAGAAGTTGAACAGTGTACATTTCAAAAGAGAAATTTTTATTCCATTCATCTTATGTTTCAATATTCATCACACAAATTTCTTGCATCTCAGTTCTGCAGGATAGATGTGCAAGTCACAGGAAAACACTGCCACCAAGTTGTCTCTAATTGCTGCCCTAGCTGGCAGTCTTAGCAGAGAGGCCAGACACTGAAATGACCAGGAAGACTGAATTACCCATCAGGTCAGCAGTCGGGCACAGTGGGGCAAGGCTAGGGAAGCTTATACTACTCCTGTCTGTCTGTCTCTCTTTCCCAGGACTGTCAATCTGATACTTTTAATGAACCTAAATTCTCAAAGTTATAATTGCTTTAGCTGAGCGTCTTTTCCATTTTCAGCCCTGATGTCACTGAAACCGGCTATTTATACACACACACATGCATGCACACACACACACACTCACACACACACACAATATTATTATGCTTGAGATTCAGTCAATAAATATGTTTATATCAAAAGAAAGTAAGTTTAACTCTAAAATGTGTTTGTCAGCAAACTTGAAACTGTTCTGAGCAGTGATCCCATCACTGTTAAAGTTAGGAAAAAAATGAAATCTTAATTCTTTGGAGGTGTCCTTTCAGATCCAATTGGTAGCATTTTTTTTCAATCAGACATTTTAAATGACTTTAGCCTAAGGGCTTTCATTTCATTTGATGGGGATCTGGTTTTTTTATTATTATTTTTGATTTCTCTATTGTCACTGCTTCACATAAGCCTGAAGGACTGTTTTATTTCAACAGATGGGCCACTGCATATGATTCTAATTTATTCTTTTGCACCAGGAACCGATTTCTTTTAATCTGAAGACAACAGATCATTCTCTTGACCTAATGCCAGAGGTCTACAAGTCAGCTTGCTTTTATTTCTAAAATGAGGATTATTCCTTTTTCAGTCTGACTTTAGACATCCCTGGTCACCTGTGTAAATAAAGGAAAATCTGAGAATGCAATGGCTGAATTTAATATTTTTAATTTAATTGTAATCTTTTATTTTATCCTCATGATCTATTAAAAGCTTTTTGGGACAGATTTTAATCAGAACAGTTCTAATGTAATCAAACTAAAAAAAATCTTAAAGTCACAAAAATAATTCCACTTTGGTTCTACCCCAAACTTCTACAATTATGGTATTTTCTCATACTGGTATTTGATTTATTATAAAGCTCCTTGATGCCAAATCTATTTTCTTGCTTTCTTCAATCTGGTTTCTGAAAGGCATTTAGGGATGTGCTTAATTTATAATAATTAAGACTATGTAGACTATGAAGTCTCTGAATGTCTAAAACTGAATGCATACTTCAGTACTTTTCTATTCAGGGTTCCCTTGCCTAATCCCATGTGCCTTGGTGCTGAGAGCCTGATACAAAACCTAATGAAATAAATTAGAGACTTTCACTAGTATATGGATCAGGTACTCAGAACTCCTATAAAAGCTAATAGGAGTTTTGATTTGTTGTACAAGGCATGCAAGTTTGTTATTCTATGAGCAACATTTGCAAAGAGCTTAAATCAGGCCCTCAGATACCACTGTAGATGCTCATAATACAAACCTGGCCACCAGCTTAAAACATGCCTTCATACACCAAGGATGCTCCGTAAAGAAATAGACCTTATCTTTAAAAATACCTTGAAGTTACCACCACAATACAAACAAGGAGCCCCCCTTGAAACTGCGCAACACCTGTGATCACATCCCACCCCATATTGGTATTATTCAAAAGAATAATCAAAGTACTACAGCCTGCGCTGAAGAAAGATCAGACCTTGGAAGAAATATTCCTAGTGTTGTGTGTGTGTGTGTGTGTGTGTGTGTGTCCTGCTTCTGGCTTTCAAACAATCCCCTAACATTGCCCAACTCATCATCAGAAACAAACTTTCCGCTGCTCAACAGACATCAAATGTGACACAGATTTGCCCTACCAATAAATGTTTAATCTGTCAACACATCTGCACTGCTGCTACAGTCAAAACCCCACAACAATGAACTCCTCAGAATTCATGGATTTTACATATGCCTTTCCTAAAATGTGACAAACTTAATCCAATGCACCAAAGGTCCTCATGGTAACTATATGAGTGAAACTAAACAGCAGTTATGCACCAGAATGAATTCTCATGGGAAACATAAAGGACAGAGATGCACATACATCAGAAGGAGTATATCTTTAACAGAACAACCCCCATATTCTGACTTCATTATTCTCACACTCAAGGAAAATTTACCAAACATCTTTAAAAGGCAAGCTTGGAAACAAAAAATCATAAGATGACTGGACACTAGGAACCATAGTTTGAACATCAATATTGATTTTATGTCACTCTATAGTCCACTTGGTTCCTGCAATTCTTCCTACATGCTACAGGTAACAATGACCCCACTCTCTTTTGAAAGGTTTAGATCTCCTAGTAATCAAGCTTCTTTTCTTCTGCTAATTATCTGTCTGCTATCCATGGGAATTTACCTCTCCTCCAATTTCACAGTTATACCTGCTGTTCACTGTACTTACTTTCCTTTTCAGACCTGAAGAAGAATGCCTTGCATTAAAAAATTGACTAACTTCATCCTAAATATATGGGAATTCCAGTTAAAGATATTCCAAAAAAACTCCATGCCTCTCTCACAATTCCTGGTTCATCACAGCTACACCATCACTGTAACACTGCCAAAAGTGCTTAAGTGATTTAAGAGCTTTATTTGCTTTCAGTGGGAATTAGGCTCTCAAAGCATTTCAGTGCTTCTGACTATTTTACTCTGCAGGATGAAAGTAAAATGAATAAATCTGAAATGTATGGGTGAATGAATGAATGAATGAATACACCTTACCTTCTTTCCCTAGATGCATTTATAAATTTGACCTAGATGTACCCTTTTTCAAATTATAGGAGAAAATTGTCTGGTTAATTCTAAGTGCATATCTTCACTGCAGAATGCAGTGTCATAAAGGGCTATCCCAGCTAGTTCTAAACAAACTAGCTTTTGGGTACTCCTCAGGTTACCAGTTTATGTCTTGTGGGCACCTATACACATGCTGAGGGTATGTATTGAATCTGTTGGAACATGCCAATAACAGCTCCAACAGCTTCAGTGTCACGTGTATTCAGCATCCCCACACTTCAAAATGGCAGTGGGGGCACTTTAATGAAAAGTTGAATAAACTTTAGTTAAAGCAGCCCTGCCATCATTTAGTTAAAGTGCCTCTGCCATCTCAGAGCCACTCTAATTAAAGTGCCTCCCGCTCCACCCTTGAGCACATGTAGAGATGCTTCAGTGCCTGTGCTGCTTATAGTGAGCTAGCTCCAGTATATCTACATGGCATTTAATTGTGCAGCATAGTCATACTGTAAGTTGCAGGAGACTAGATAGCTATATTATTGGGAACTAGAGGTTTAGAGAAAATCGTAAGATACATTATCTCACTTGGGTTCATTTTTGCAAGATAGCCAAAGACTGAATAGGTTTTTAAAGCTGAAAATTTGCATGTAGTGAGAGCTATAATTGCTTTTTGTATTAAAAAAAAATATTTTAAGCAGATGCTATATGAATTCCGTAGGTACATTTTCTGTTACTTGATCACACATGGAAAGGCTAAAATGAGAAATCTCACTAATAATTTTTTATTTATAGAGTACAGCTCTGTCTACAAGAACTTGAAAAACACACACTGAAGATAAGATCTCTGACACAAGAACCTTACCATCTATTTCACAATGAGATGACATGGTTCCTACACATTCTGAATGAACACTGGGTGATTGTGCGAAGGGCTTTAGGTACTGAGAGATGAACAATAAAAAGATTTTATGAAGCATGTGTTTTGAGAGAGTTTAAATATGAATATGAGGCTGTTCCACAAGTAGAAAAAATAGTGGAAGAATGGGAAGAAGGCTCAGAGACAGGAGTGGGAGAAAGCTAACTAACAAGTTTATCATTGTGATGTTTACTTTTTGTTTAATACCTCTGATTCTTGATATGAACTGATTATCTGAATGACTAAATCATACTGAAACAAATTCTCATTTACATAATAGTTTTTTTATACCATTTTGACACTTTGAAGGGGTATAAAGTAAATATGTTGGGCACATATACGCAAGATGCTTTACTGCATGGGAGGCTAATTTGCTGCACAGTAAATCATTACCATCTACACGTGTGTGGCTATTGGGGTGCAGTAGAATTATTTACTGTGCTGCTGAATAGTCCTGTCAGATACAAGTGGTATCTCGCAGCACAGTAAATTACAGTGCTTAAACATGTGTATACGGTGATATTGGGATTAGTTTACTTCAGTTCAAATTGAGCTGGAGTATATTCAGTCATATTAATTGCATGTGTAGATGCACCCATGTAGACTTACGCTTACTGAAGGCTCCTTTACAATGGCAGAATTATATAAAACGGTCTGATGTAAATGAGAGTAAAGCTCTGTATAGACTATGCAATGTGTCACCATGTCTTTAAAGAGTATTTACATTGACCACTAAGGCTAGGGACAGACATTACACATAAACCAGTTTAAGTGATCAGAAACTGGTTTAAACCTGTAACAGAACAGATAATCAGTGCACATAAACCAGTTTGAAAGTGGCTGAAACCGGTTTGAGATAAACGTGGTTGAATGTAGTAGAAAACTTAACTGATTTGGCTCAAACTAATTTATGCAATGTCTGTCCCAGACCCCTTGTTGGTTTAAGATAAATCACACTCCCCCAGCATCCCGGGACGCTCTCTGGTTTCGGTGGGTTCTCTGCTCTACAGCAGAGCTGGCCCCTCCCCTCTGTTCCCTGGCTGGAGCTCTGGCAGAAACTGCAGGTAAAGCAGGGTCTGCATGGCTTTCCCCTGACCCCTACCCCACCTTGGTTCTTTCTGAACAAGGCGGGATCCCTCCCTCCCTCCCTCTCTCCCTCCTATCTCCTATAGCATGGACCCTAGCCCCATGGACCCTAGGCATGTGGTGTGCTAGCTAATGCTGGGAGGTTTCTCTATGTGTCTTCAATTTCACTGAGATAGGCAGACAGAACTGTGACCATTTAGGGCTTTTTGGAGCTAATCAATGGGTCAGCTGTTAAGCTGTTTAAGAAGAGTTTGAATTAATGGAGAGGGGCTATTGTTTTGCAGATGAGGTGATAAGCACTGTTATCAGCCCCCTGCGGGCATGCTTACCTGTCAGTTTGCTGCAGACAGTATAAAGAAGCAGAGGGAGACTGAAAAGCTCTGTATCATCAACAGTTGCATGCACTGCACAACCCACTTGCCTCAGAGTGCTAGCAGGTGTCTGGGGTCTGGCCACGCTTTCACCCCTTGAGCAGTCAGTGGGGAAAAGCCTGGGACAATGCAGGCAGACCCCCCCTAATCTAATATCCTGCTGGACCTGGCCACCCACCTCCCCCTTAGCTCAGTGCTTTGGAAGGGAAGGGAGGGCTGCTCTAACACCCCCTGGCTTCTATCCTGAACCACTGCAGGCATGTGCCTGAATTTCCTCAGTCCAAAGATAGTGTCTGTTCAGTTACAAACTTGTTCAGTAACTGGTTATTACCTGGTAGTCTAGCCAGGTTAGACTAACCTGCAAAGCTTGAATCTATTCAGGCTCAGGCTTTTTGAATGCCTGTCCCTAGCCTAACAGAAACAGTACACTCCTCTTTTATAAATGAATCACCCTTTTATAAGATACCCATTGTATAATACTTCTCTCAGCCATACCTGATATGTAGCATGCTAAGAGTTATGGTTGAAGTAAAAAGCTTTAGGGCATATCTAAAGAATGCTAGGGAGAGCCACAATAAAAAACATATCCTGTCCATTCACCCCCATAATCCTCATGAAAAAATGAAAAGTAGTATTATGAGAGAGTTGCTTAGCATGACCAGCTCTCCTCTCATGAGCACCCCTTGGAGAGAAGGTCCTGTGTTCATGCCAAAAATAACACTATTTCAGCATTCAGTGTGTATAGAGCTAGAGTGTGTAGCTGGAACATATTTTCAGAAAGCTGCTCCCTTATGCCATCCGTCAGTTCTCTTCAGTACCTGAATGCTATCTGGACCTCAGTGATATTTTCACATTTATTTTATTAGGAAAAAGACTGCAAGAACAAAACGAGTGAAAAAGAACTATTACTATTACTATTTGGAAGAAGGCTAGGATTTGACAGCAGTGCACGGAGCTGCAGGCGTTCAGCATGGAGCCACAGGGATAGACGTAGCCAGTGCTGCTCTGGGGGTGAGGAGCGCAGCCCCATGCAGCCTGCCTGGCTGCTTCTATCCTCACGACTGCATGCCACATGCCTGCAGCAACACACTCACAGAGGGGAAGCCCTATGCTGGACTCTGTAGGGAAGCAGGGGGTGTGGTTCCCTCCACTCTCATCAGAGTGCGGGTGTTGTGCAGCTAGGAGCGGGGGAGACAGCAGGCTCCAGTGTGGGGCTTCCCCTGTTGCAAGGGCTGAAGCTACAGGTGCAGGGAGCAGAGCCTTGGGGATAAGGCAGGCTCTGATCCCTCCTCCGTGCAGTGCTGGCTGGAGCCGTACCTGTATCAGGCATGAGTGCCCTGATGTCCCTCCCTGCAGCTGCTGCCAGGCAGCGGGGCCTGCATGCCATAGGGGGAGTGTGTGGTGGGTCTCTCCACTTCCCAGGGGAGGGATCAGCCCTACTGTAGAACAGAGAGGCCCGCCCAGCCCAGAGAGCATGCTGGGATGATGGATGGGGGGAGGGGGGAGAGGTAGGAAAGATTCTGGTTTATATTAAATCAGGAAGGGGTCTGGGACAGATATTGCATAAACTGGTTTGAGCCAAATCAGTTAAGTTTGCTACTACATTCAACCAGGTTTATCTCAGATCAGTTTTGGCCATTTTAAAACTGGTTTATGTGCACTGAACATCTGTTCTGTTACAGGTTTAAACCAGTTTCTGATCACTTAAACTGGTTTATGTGTAACGTCTGTCCCTAGCCATCATGGGCCAAATATCATCAGTGGAGCCATAGATTAGTGATATCTGGCTTAGAGAATCTTCATATTATCCAAAATGATTCAGCCACAAATGTTAGAGCTAAGACACCTGAATGTGGAAATAACATGGAACTATTTTAAGGCAAAAGCAAGAGGAAAAAAATAGTAGGATAGTGTTACAGTCCTGCATGAATGAAAAGCACATAAAACAGACCATTAAGCCTTAGATGAGGAAGCAAACAATAGAATATAAGATTGATAAATAAAGAGGAATATCTTTCCATGGTCAAGGAATAGTGGAATAAAGTGAGAATAGACAAAAGTTTACTTGAGTTCAACCTTGCAAAGAATAATAAAAGCTTCTGTGATCAGATAAAAAAGAGAAAAGTAGAAGAGAAGGGGTGGGGCACTGTATCTTGATAGTAAGGTAGAGATCAAGAAACACCTAGGCATGGTTCAAGGAATGAATAAATACCCTATTTTCTCACATACTGCATGCTGCCAAATAAGGTATTCACCTCATTTTTGGGAAGGCATAATGAAGAAAAAAAGATTTTTCTAGAGTTATCACTTCAGCCTAATCTTCAGCTCACTCTCCCTCCCTTTCCTTCTAAATCCGAAACTGCAGCTCCATGAGCTGATCTATGGATTTCAAGAGTGCTGAAGACAGTCTGTAGGGCTGTGAAATAAAAGAGGAGAGACCAGGAATAGCTAGCAGACAACTAAATTGCCAGAAGAATGGTTAACTTGATTTATGGAACATCAGGACTATTAAAAAGAAGAGACAGTCATTAACACCTGGAATGCTAAGAGCAATGAGCCATTAAATCAACTGATTCCCTCCTCACCTGGAGGGAAATGTTACCAGGAAATGCTGCCAGGCAGTTTGCTTTAAATTTGGAGGTGGAGTAGAAATCAAAGTGGGGTGCTTCTATTCTTGACAGAAAAGTCGTCTTCCCTGCTTAAGACCCTCCTACAATTATGGTAAGCTAACTTTTTGGGAAAGGATGTATGGGGTGTGTAATAAGTATGGTATTTTGCCCCACCTCTCAATAAGAATGAAGATGAAACCAAGGACACTGGTGAGGTACCACATGTCAATGGGGACATAAATATAGAAATTATCACAAAATTTAGATTGTTTATGGTCACAAAATCTGGGGCCTAGATAATCTCCATTCCAGAATACTGAAAGAATTGGCTTAGAAAACAGCAACTTCTCTAGCACAGCTCTTCATTGGATCCATCTGCGCAGGGGCAGTAGCTCTGAGGGGAACATAGTCTATTTTTAAAAAGAGAGAAAGGTTGCCCTAGGCAATTACAGACTTGTTAGCTTGGCTTCAATAGTATTTAAGGTCTTAGAACAGATATTGATGGAAGGAATAGTCAAAGATATGGAGCTAAATGGAAAATAGGACAAAAAACAATTTGGGATTATCAGAAGAAGATTATATCAGACTAATTTAATATCATTCTATGACTAGATAACAGATTTCTTAGAAAAGGGCAATGCAATAGATTTAATTTATCTAGCTTTAAGCAAAGTTTTTGATACCATGCCTCAGAGTAAAAGCTTGGCTAAACTGGAGAGAATGCCACATGTTGCAGTCATGACATGGATAAGGAGTTGGCTTTAAAGGAATACTAAAATTATGTTGAAAGGTGAGCTATATGATTGCAGAGTGTCTGCCGCTGGGGTTCTTCAAAGATTGGTCTTAGGAACTGTCATGTTTAACATTTTTATCAGTGGCCTTGCTATGGGAATTAGATGTGTTCTCACAAAAACTGTAGATAACACTAAACTGGGGGATATTGCCAATACAGAGGATGACTAGGTTATTATACAGGAAGAGTTAGATAATCTCATGCGGCGGAGTATTATAAATGGAATGAAGTTTAACCATTTGAAATGCAAAGTCATGTACTTCGCATCCAATAACAGGGACATCATCTGTAAGATTTGTTACATAAACTAGATGTAATTGAGGAAGAGAGGGATCAGGATGAACTGGTCATTCATAAGATGATTCTGAGCTACAAGTTTGACACAGCTGTAAAAAATTCTAATGCAACCATAGGCTGCATCCTCATGTGTGTGGACATTTGTTTCCCTGGGGACAAGAAGCAGCAGCATACCTTGTGCTGTTGCTACTTGTCTCTGGGAAACGCCTGTGCCACGCTACCTATGGCATGTGACAGGTTTTCCGGGGTGGAATAGGGAAGGCTGAAGCCAGCACTGGGCTGGCCCCAGCAGCTTTACATGGGTTCCTGGGGGCCTCCTGGGGTTGCAGCTGTGGAGATCCTGCTGCTCGGAGCCTGGCTGCCACCTGGAATGTGGCTCCAGCAGGCCAGGCTCTGGTTTTGGGTGGTGTGCCCTGCCCCTGGTTGCACCACACCACTTTTTTTTGCACAGTTTTGGGGTTCCCCCACCCCCGTGCTGCTACCTTGCAGAGCGGAAAACAGCTAAATTTGTGGTACATGGCATCACAGATGTGTCTGCAGAACCACATACTGCATGACCATGCTCATCTGGATGCAGCCCTAGGATGCTTTAGGTGGGGCATATTCAGTAGTACTGTTGCATAAGACATTGGTAAGACCCCATTTAAAATACCCGGTTCAGTTGTGCTCACCATTGTTCAAATAAGATGAGCATAAGCATGACTAGATTCAAAGAAGAGCTACTATGATGGTTAAAAGTTTGGAAACTGTTTTTTTTTGTGTGAAAGAAAATTAAAGGAGCTAGGCTTATCTATCTTAACAGAGGCTGAGAATGTTACCACCTATTACATCTGCATTCATGAGGTAAATATTAGAAAAGGAAAATAATTTTTAAACCTGAATAAAGCACTAATACAAGATCAAATGGATACAAAATGGCTATGGATAAATTTAGATTGGAAATTACACAATTTCTAACTATCGGTGGGGTGAAATTTTGGAATGGCTGTCTAATAGGGCTGTGAGAAGCTTCAGTTGCTGATTTGATTCGGCAGACATTTGGCCCGATTTGGGGGACGAATCTCTGAATCGAATTAGGAGACCCTTTAATCACTCTGAATCGAATCAGAACCCTCCAAATCAATCTGTAGAGATTCAGAAAGATTCGACGATTCGGACATAGACACGGCTTTAAATGTTTTGTCTACATACCTCAAGGTACCAGGCAGCTCGTGAATGCTGAGATGGTGGGGTGGATGGAGCATCCCACAGTAGTGTGTGTGGGGGGGTCCTCAGCACGCTCAGCAGCAGACCTGGAAGTGGACGAGAATCACTTCTGGTCCACTTCCAGGTCGTCTGGGGAGTGTATGCCCCCCTCCCTTCCCCGCAACCCCCTGCTTGGAGGATGGTGCTTCCTGATTCTGGGGGGGCACCCGGGGTCCCCATGGCTGATCACCGAGCATGTGGGCCCCCTGCCTGTGCTCCTGTGGGAAGTTCCATCTGCCCCACTATTGCAGCATTCATGAGCTGTGCCTGGTACCTTGAGGTATGTAGAAAAAACATTTAAAGCTGTCTCTATGGCCAGATCAGTAATTGTCTGAATCAGTATTGAATCTTCAAATTCAGATTCGGCCAAATCAAATTGGGACAGTGATCTGAATCAACCAATTGAATCACTGTCCCCAATTTGGGGTGAATCTGAATCCAAATCTAATACAGCCCATTTTGCACACCTCTATTGTCTAAGCAAAGTGGTGGGGGCAAAGACAGTAAACTGGATACTTTTTTTGGAAAAGTGGTGTGGCCGTACAGGGAGTTCTAGCTCAGCAATCAGTATATGTGTAATCTCCAGACTGAGATATAGAGGACAAGTGGTTGACTTTCCCTGAAACATTAGTATATTTTTGACTAATGTTTCTTCTACTGGTGCCTAGAAAACCCAGAGGTTCCTGACTGTGAGATGTAGAATGACTTGCTTTTCTGCCCAGGATTATACCAGCTGCCACACTGGGAGTCAGGAAGGATTGGCATGGGCTGTGGAAGCTTTTTGGCTTCCACAGGATATGGTCCTTTTCTTAGGAACTTCCTAGCAAGTAATACTTTCTTTCTGTAATTGCAATGACATTGCAGTGACAATGTATTGTCAATGCACTTGTCTCCTCTGCATGGCATATTACAGGATTTTTTGGTATTTCAGGAATTGTACCTTGTAATTGTGTGTCAGGGTTTGAAGTGGTGATTGGGAAGATTCTTTGGGAGCTGGATTTGATGGTTCAAAGGCCCCTTCCAAGCTGATGTTCCTATACTCCATTTCACCTAATATTTGACTGAGCTGGGCATCTTCTTGTTCTGCTGTTATCCTTGAGCTCTTTATATGACTGTGCCTACAAAACGTTAGTACTGGAAATACTATCATGCAGCACACTTGATATTTTACAGGTATGACTTATCATTAAAGAACAGTTGAAGAAAAATTAGCAATAAGGTACTTGAGAAGAGAGAAGAATGATCATCCAATGCCATCACTATCCATGTACTTTCTAGTACTATACTTCATGCAGACCATATATCAGTCTCCACCTATAAAGTATAACTGTTGTGAAGTAGACTGTGTCATTGCCTATACAGTTCTAATAAACAAATAAATAAAACTATTACACAACTATGCAGAGTGGGTGAAAATTGTATTTTTAGTAGCTCCCTTTACTATAAATAAAATTGCAAGCCCTCTGGATACAGTTTAATCCTAAACTAGCTGCCTTCAAACAAACAGAGATGTGTAATATATTGAGTTACTACTAATCTGTTTTGGCAGAAGTCTTTTATTCTTTTTTTGTTTAAAAAATGTCAGATGAATTATAATAAAGATGAATATGGCTGGTCAAACTCCAGATTGATGAATATTTCTTAGGGCCATGTCACGCATTACACTCAGGACATGTTAACTGCACTTAAAAAGTGAGCGTCTGCACATTCAAGTAGTAATACACATGCTCAGTGGTAGAAGATATTGTAGCAAAGTTAGAACTTTTGATGGGAAGAATATTCCACATCATACTGACTTAAGACATGATGTTCAACTATTGTTAGACTGCTCCGTGAAGATGATATGAGTTCAAGAATCCAGTGCAGTGTTGGGGCTGGGCTCAAAAATAAATTTATTGTCAGTCCCAGCTCTGGCTCGCTTCAAGGATCATGTGCTTTATTTGAAAATGTTCAGAAAATGTTTGGGTACTAATTGAAGCATTTGGGATACTAAAAGCCAACTAACAGCAGTAATAAAGCTATATAGATAATGTTAAGATTAAAAGAATAATACATACCCTTCAAGTGTCTATCAAGTATAGATAAGCTCCATTAGGCTAGGACTTTCCACAGTGCTGGGCTTTGCATTCCCTGAATACATTTGTTTTTAGTTTCAGTTTCTGATTTAGCGGGCAGTGACTTGGTAATGCAATGGCAGTGGGCTATTGATCATTATGAGCTAATGGGGCTAAACTTTCAATAGTAGCACAGGTACAACTGTGTAAAGTAACTGAAGCACTGGTCCAATGCCTAAAGACTGCCTAAAGGTTTAAGTGCCACCAGTATGGAGAATATAGAGGAAAGAAACATGAAGCAAGTAATCGTGTTACTCAGCCACTAGCCACTGGATCAAAAATAGTCACTAATGACAAATGGACGCTGGGAACAAAACAGTGAGATCAACTTTATGCAGATCTGAATGCACATGCTTCCTATGGCCCGCAGCAACAGAAGGAAGCATAGAGAAGATAACAGAGATTTACTTCCATTGGTTAGTATAGATCAAAAGAATATTCTTTCTGTTGCCTATCTACCTCCTTTTTAAAATCCAGCTAAGAGAGACTCTATTGTTGGAATAAGGAGCGGATTTTGAGTCTGATCAGAAATGTCATGTAGGAAGCAGAAAAGCCAGGGCATAGGTTTCCTGAGTCAGAAGTGTTGCATGTATTTGAGGGTAATTGTGTAAAAGAGTATTTAGAGATGAGGCATTTTTTTCTAAGATGTGTCGAGGTAGGATAAAAAAAGGTTGGGTCCCAAGACATAGGTCTGTATGTCTGGGTGCGTGTGTATGTGTGCAAGAGAGAGAGAGAGAAGACAGGTAAGATTCTGATCTTGGAGAAAATAAATTGAATTAATTTCTTCTAACTTCCAGGCCAACAGCTCTTGCACTCTACCAAAATGCTGCCCTCATAGCATCATAGGAAAATAACACTGGAAGGGATCTCGTGAGCAGGGATCCATTATCTGTTTACCATGGAATCTCAGAAAAACACAGATTTTCTTCTTTAGATAGCAAACCGTGGGTTATCCCTTGCAGGCTGTCAGAGTTCTAGCCTGCGAGGGGCAGCTTGGGACTGGGGGTAGTGGGACACAGGGGTGCCACGTACATGTGTGGGGCCTGGAGCCCAGGGCAGGAAAGCAGGGCCATGAAGCCTGGCTGGGGAAGTAGGAAGGAGCCATGGACAGTTCATCTGGCTCCCCACCACTACGTGGACTCCTGGGGAGGGGAGCATGGGGACATTACCCCCCCACCCCCGCAGATTTGTGCATGGGGTGTGGGGGTGGATGCACACTACCCACTGCAAGCTCAGGGGTCCCCAGAGTGCTGCCCTCTCCCCGGGGCCTCTACAGCCCAGCAGGTGGGACCCAGTGTGGGAGGGCAGAGCAGAACAGAACAGGGAGGCTCAATGCTGCTGCAGCCATGGTTGGGAGCACCACGCCAGCCGTACCGCCATGGTGAGGTGCCCCCTACCAACCCAGCAGCAGTGGAGGGTACAACTCCGCTCTGCTAGTTCTGCTGCTGTGGGGTGGGCAAGGGGTGCCTTGACATGATGGTGTGGCTGGCACAGGGCTCCTAGTGCTGGCAGCAGCACAAGCCACTCTGCCCTCCTGCACCAGGTCCCACCTGCTGGGCTGTGGAGGCCCCGGGGAGGAGGGCAGAAGGGTGTCAGAGCCCTGACCCCACAGTGGGCAGCCTGGATCCTCCCCCACATCTCACAGGCTCTGCTTGGCTCTGCTCCAGCCATGTTACCAGTGGAGGGGGGGCTGGGCCCCACACTGTGCTTTGGCTGCAGCAGCTGCTGCCTCCCACATGGATCAGCTGGGGCTTAGGCACTGCTGGGGCAGGCAGGTGACTACAAACCTTGGCCCTGGTCCTGTAGCCCTGGCAGCTGGGGATGAGGGGAAAGGGAACTGTGGGTCAGAAATGAGGGTACCAGTGGGCTAGGGGGTGGGGGACTGTGGACTGGGGGTGATGGGCCTGTGGGTCAGGGGCCTGTGGGTCAGGAGTGAGGGGCACCAGCAGGGATGGGGGGAGCTGCAGCTTGGGAGTTAGGGGCACCAGCAGGGCTGGGGGGCTATGGCTTGGGAGTGAGGGGCAAAGGCATGGGCAGGGGGAGGGCACCGGCATATCAGGGCTGCTCAACACCACAAAACTGCGGGGGGAGAGCCACAGCTAGACCTGCATCCTGGTGAGCAAAGGGGGCAGGGGGAGCTTTCATTTTCTATGATACAAAAACCGAAATGAAATTCCAAAATATATAGGTATTTAGAATTTATTTTATTACAGTTATTGAGACACTGATAGGCTTCCAAATTACTTTAAAATTATAAATAAAATATATCAATAAAATGTTCTGTTCAGCTGACACCTGTCTCTCTCTCTCTCTCTGTCTATATATATAAATAGACACGTGCGCGCGCGCACACACACACACATATATAAAATCCAAAATACACATTGTTCCGTGATTAATAAAATTAAATGCCACTATATCTATATCTATCTATCTAGATAGATAGATAGATAGATATAGATATCTGTGTGTGCGTGTGTAGTAGCATTTAATTTTATTAATCACGGAAAAATGTGTTTTTTGGATTTTTTTTATCTGAGAATTTGCAATTTTTAAACAGAAAAAGCCAGGATCCCTGCTCATGACATCATCTAGTCCAGCTCCCTCCTCAAGGAAAGATCATCCCTCACTAAAAAATCCCAGTATGTGTCTTTCTCTCCTGTGCTATGATGCTCTTTGCCTCAGTGTCCCAGCTCTCCACTTTAAAAGTATGACCAAATTGTGGGAGGGGTAAGCAAACTGCTTGCCAGAATGGCACCAGTAGTTGTTTGGCACACCAGGGATCTTGGATTAACTTCTGTGTTGCCTCTCTCCTTTCTCAGTGTCAGGCATAGTTTTTCCTCATTACTTTGTGATGGGGAAGTATTTTATAATTCCTGATAGTTCAAAGAAATATTTTCCCCACACACACTGCCTTGTCTTTCAGACATCTTTTTGCCTCAGTCTCTCTGCTTTATCAGCTACAATTGCTCTTCACAGGCTTTAGTGTGTGCTTAGAACATGCCAGTCTCCACCTTTTGTTTCTTGTGAGTGACATAGCAGAAGTGCTTATGGTAGACCATTGTCCTGTTGAAAATGTTCTTACTCTACATGCAGGGAAGAGAAACAATATCTTAGGTGACAAGTCATAGCACAAATAATTAGCAGTGAACAGAAAATAGTCCTAGGGCTTTCCTCCAATTTACCCTAAGGCCTGCTTTGGGGGCCTTTTACACTGTCAAAGTCAAGGATATTTAGCATGGATGAGAATTTGGCCCAAAGTTGACAGTTTAGGAACAAATAGCCTGAAAAAAAATCATTCATTCAAACAATTTTCAAACATTTACAAATACATATGAAGAAACAGAGTGTTTTTTCAGGAACACATAAATGCTTCAGAGGGAGAGTATATGAACAATGTGAATTTAGAGTGATTTATTTCCTTTCCTGCTCTCCTTGGTATCCACCAACATTGCATTAGAAATGTCAGAGGTTGAATATCCCTGACAGTTCTGTTTAATAGTTATTACCAGCACTAGTACCCCGCTGCTCCAGCCTGGCCCCTGCCAGTGAAGACCAGCACCCTTCGCTCCTGCTGGCCATGGTGTTGGCCCTGCTGGCCCCAGCAGGTCTCCCTTGCCCAGGTCCCAGGACAGCTGCACACCTGCCAGGTGGGGCCAGGGTGCTGGGTGTGGGAGGCCCTCGCTGACCCCCTTCTTCTGCACTCCCCACTTCAGCCTGCCTGCCCCACCACCCCCAGGCTTCCCAAGCCCCCCATTTCCCCTTGCTCCCCTGGGCCCACAGGGGGTTTCTCAGGGGAGACATCCTGGGGCTGGACACCCCATGCTGACACTGCACCTTAAGCATACTCCTGCTGTGTGGGCCCTGGGAAGTTCATGATGAGCTGTTTGTGCAGGCTAAGGGGTGCCTGAGACACTATGCCCAGCTGCTGCCCTCCTGGTGCCTTGGGCACACCTGAGCTCCTGGTTTGGGACTCTGAGCTACGATAGCATGGTGAGCAAGCCTGGACTTTTCTGGCAACTTCTGCCACCACCTGGAGGGCTACCTGTTCCAGCACTATACGTTCCTGCCCCCTGTGGCTGAGAAGGACATCACCACTGGCTTTGACACCTTCCTTGGGATGTAAGAGACCCATGCCCACCCAGCTGTGGGGACACGAGCTGCTGAATAAAGTTCTTAACTGTGTCCCACCTTCCTGAATGTTGTAGTTGGGGAACCCAGGGCCAGGTGAGTGGCGAGTGCAGGTGGGCCAAGGGCAGGGAGTGAGGACAAGGGCTGGAGCCAGGGGTATGGGCTGGGATTGGGGACAGGAGTAGGGGCAGGGAATGGGAGGGCCCTCCTCCAGTGCAGGACTTACCATGTGTCTGGGGCTGGTGAGGCTGGTGGCCTGGCATGGGCCTCCCCATTGGCAACTGTGTCCAGGTGTGCCCGGTGTCCACGGCCTGTGGTGTGCAGTGGTGCCCAGCCAGAGCACCCCCGCCCCCCCCCCCCCCCGAAAGGGGCTAGTGCTGCTGGCAACTGGTGGTGTCATGGCCAACTGCACCTTGTGGCAGGGTCTGGGTCTGTATCAAGGGTGAGGCAACTGCTGGCCAGGGTTTCCTGAGCTGTCAGTGGATGCAGCAGCCAGGGAGGATGATGGGGCAAGGTGATGAAGGCCCGAGGGCTTCTTCTTCAGTGGCATGTCACTGGAGGGGTAGGGCATGGCAAAGGTATGGTCAGCAGAAAGGTAGAGCCAGCGACTTGGAGCTGTGTAGCAGAGGCACTTCACCACAGCACCTACAAAAAGAAACTGCTGGGGTAAGCAGCAGGAGGGAGCAGGTACTGGCCCTGCTGCTAGAGACAGCCAGTCAGCAGTCCTGGGGGGATCTCAGAACTGGGCAAGGTGTGCAGCAAGCTGAAGCTGAAGCCCTTTGCAACAGCTTCTGCTATAAGCAGAAACTCAGGACTCTGACCTAGTGTCCAAGTGTTACTCTGTGGGCATGTCTACATGAAATGCATTAATGTGCCTTAACCTAAGTTAGTGCACAGAACGGGTGCACGTCTACACATGCACACCCTTACTGCATAGTATTTTAGGCTAGTCATGCCTAAATTTGATACCTACAAGTGCAGGTATCAAATTTTGGCATGGTTCGTTAATGTGCAGTAATACAGGTGTAGACACAACTCAGCACTAACTTTAGGCTAAGGCACATTAATGAGTCTTATGTAGACACACCCACAGAGTAACACTTGGACACTGAGTTTCTGCTTAGAGCAGTAGGCAGAGGGGATGACAGGCTAAGGAAAATTACTAGGTTGCCCCACCTGTTACAGAGGTCATTTGATAAAGAAACTGTGTGTCTATCTGATAAAGAAACTAAGGAATCATCCTTATAAAAGTGACAGGCACATGTATCAATCCTGAATTATCAGGCACTGTGGGATACACTGCAATCCCTCTATTACTGGTATTTTAGCTGATTAGTTGGAAAAGCCAGCCATACCTAATTGTACTCTTATAGGAAGCGCTGAGACACTGAATCTACCTAAGTGCAGACCCTATAGCTCCTTTTACAGCCAGTGGCCAATGAGCATTGCCATTTAGAACTCACTCTTTCTGTGGTGACTGTGTAGGTATTAATATCTTTGAGTATCTGGTCCACCCATCTTCTTTCTGGCCATGAACCCAGTCTCCAAGTGTTGTGAATAACCCATAAAATATCAAGTTCATTTATACAGCACGTCTTATTAGCTTCAACATGACCATAAGGGAACATGACTTTGTGTAGTCATGATAGGGCTATGGTTAACTACGAGTGCTTTGGAAGTGGAGGGGCTATACGTCACCAAATGCCACCACAAGGTAAGAGGTGACTAGTTTAGATAGGTCTCCATTACCTTATGCTTTAGTCAACAGAACTGCCTGGCCACCTGATGAGGAAACCTGGAAAATCTTGTAGCAAATTATTTCTCTCTGTGGTTGCATCCAGTGGGGACTAAGAAGCGACTGAAATGAAAAAGATTTGGTAGCAGGTATTGGAGCTGAAAACAAGTGGTGTCCCTTTTTTGTGCCTCTACAACAAGCAGGAAGGGAAATGCTATTTCTAATATTCCTTAACACAGAGAAAAAGAAACCAGAATTTTTTTAAACCTGTGAAATATGAATGCTCAAAACACTATCAGATCATCAATCCTACTCCAGCTCAGTGCTCATATTAACAGTTAGCTCTAGGGGTAAAAAGAAGAGAGAAATATTACTGAATAAAGCAGAGTTACAGCTGTGGAGGTAGAATTACATTTTGCAAGTAGAATCCTTTAATTAATAACTCAGATCAGGTCTTCCTCCTAAGTTAAATCAATGAATTCTATTAAAGTATTTTTACGTTTCATGCGTTTTTATTCAAAAGAGGGTATGATTTGAACTTGTCATCATAATGCATCTGTCTCTAACAATTAAGGGCCAGAAAATGAAACCCTTCCACACCTTGCTGAGCAGTTACTTATGTGAACAGAACCATTAATTTTGGTGAGTAAAGTGTTCAGAAACTGGCTTCAAATCATCAGGGTGTGGCTCACAATTTCTCACTGTGTTCAGAACTGAGACCAATTCTACAGCTTAAGAAGTGTATCACAAGTGTGACTCAATTGATGAGTAATTACCATGATGTTGTAATGGGCAACATAGCTTAAAGCTTAAATATATAATATTATAGCTTAAAGACACAAAAGACTTAGTGAGTCTCATGACAACAGTAGTTATAATACTGCCTTATTTATGCCATAGATGTCATAATGTGGAGCTTAAGAATACAGAGTAATCACATTTTGGGATGCTCCTGATGTTTTGTCTTTCAGTTCAGGCATGGTAGTTCTAGACATGGTTGTGAAAAAATGTGGTAATAAAGAGGTCTAGTAGGGCTTTTACTTACTTGGTAGTTGAATCCACTGTACTGACCATATTGTTCCTTCTAATATTTCTTTTTCCTGAGATACTAGCCTTTTCTAAAGGGTATTTTTGGAAAAAAAAAAATCTTTCCAAATTACCTTAAGTAGGCTAAAGCATTTTAACATTCATGCCATCTCTCTTAGTTTATATTGTAAACTCTCTCTCTTGTTTCAGTAATGAATAATCCAGTCCAAATAGATACTTATCAAGTTACAGAGGTTTTCAATAAATAAAACTGCTCCCCAACGCATGCTCATTTAAAGATGCAATAGGATCTAACCCCCACTCCCAACAATCACACTTTCTTCCCTGCCAAACATTCATGGCAGGAGACACAAGCTTGAGATCGGGGATAAGATCCCTGTCTCACCCTTTCTATTTGCCAGAGCAGGGGGGAGCCTGGGATCATTATCTTAGACTCCCCCATTCCCCTGCACTGGTAAATTGAAATCTAGGTGCCCACAGGTCTCGGTCCAGGGCTGACAAGCAGTTGATGATACTTTTGAATTTAGCAGTCCTCATGGATGGGAATAAATTATGTTCATCATGATACTGGTATGTGATTCAACAGAGATTTTATGATGTTATTAAAGGGGAAAGAAGTAACTTTTGTTGTGTCAGTTAACCCATTTGACTATTGAAGATCACAGGTAACTGTACACATAACAGTTAAACCAGAAAATAGGAGTGAGACCTTCATATAAATAATTTTAAAGTCACCTTAGCTGTTCCAGTTGCAGTAGCTCAGTGAAATGGCAACCGTTTTAGACAAGTTCACATGCATGCCCCCGACTCTACTTTTTATTTGTGATAGCTTCACTTTACACCATGCCACCATCTCCGTGTCACTCACCTGCTTTTCAATCTGGTGCTTTGTGGATGGGCCGTACAAGAGAGGCCTGAGTGGATATTCCTGAAGACCCACATGACTGCCTGCAAATTTAGTGGGCTGGGCTTGATATCTCCTTCCACTCCTATGTTCTCTTGTTTTCCACAACTTTTTTCCAATAATCTTTTTATTACATTTAGCAAAGTGGCAAGGGAACAGCATCAAAACTATGGCTTAAGAAACAAAAGAGACCTACAGATGAGACAAGGACAAATTATTTTAATTGGCAAGGGATTTTTGGAGTTTGTAGTTCTGTTTTGAAATCTCCCTCTTTTTTCTCTTTAGATCTTGATATGTAACCATGCTAATTTCCAAAGGACTTGAAAATGCACATCCATACCCTCCATGTACACACACACAGCAGCTCCCCCCACACCCCCATGGTGATTTTCAGTTGGGTGGGGTTTTTTTTTTTAATTCTTTGTAGTTACTTTCCTTTTTGAGTGTAAATTAACACTTTTTAAATGTTGTGCTTTGTTTTCTAAAGCTTCCCCATACCTTTCTCAGAGTTTTGTCTGCTCCTTTTATCATTTGAGCAGTGGGACATAAAATAAAGGAAAGGGAGATCAAGAAAATGATAGACAGGGTGGAAAATAAGACCTCTTCTGGGAAAAAAGGTTAATAAGGGAAGTGGGCATGTTCAACCTACAGAAAAGAAGATTTAAAGGAAGCATGATAACTGTCTAAAAATATGTAAAGGGACAGGAGAAATTATTCTCATTAGTCAACCAGGACAGAACAAGGAGTAATTTGCTTTAGCTGCTGTAAGGAGAATGTAGGTTAAATATTATGAAAAACTTTATAACTAGGAGAACTGTTAGGCAATGAAACAAGCTGCCAAAAGATGTTATGGACTCAGTATCCCTGGAGATATTCAAGGTGAACTAGCTAGTCATCTATTAGGGATGGCTGGAGACAAAACAAATTAAAAGAAGAAACATGACCCAAAGGGGACGGAATACGTGACCCAGTTGAGGTCCCTTCAGACTTAAATGTATCTGTAATTCTAGGAATGAAAGACAAGGGCTCAGGGACCGTAGAACCTGGTAAAGCATGAGAAAGAGTGCCTATAAATGACCCAGAAAAGAGAAAAACAGAGAAAAACTATTGTAAAACATATAAGTAAACAAAAAAAATTGGCTTTGCCTGTAAACAGGTTTGTAAACGGGTAACTCTACACATCCAAACTGTGCCTTTGAACTCTTTATAATTGCCAAGCTACCTGGATGTACATTTTTGTTAGATTGAGCCCCTAATACATAACATAACAAAGCAAGAAAGGCAATAACAAGGCTTTATTGCATACTGTAAAGAAATGAAAAATATAGAGAACTTCTCCACTCAGCCCCTTATTCTCTACTTTATCAGTCTAAATATATGTGAAATAATGAATTGCCCTTTTACATTAACATGTGAAGAAAAGGCACCCAGCTTAGATTGTCAAAAGCTATTTTCCATGGCCTTGTACTTTTCTAGTCATTTATACACTACAGGGTGCAATGTAGGAGTCAACTGGTGGGCCAGATCAATATGTTTCATTCTGTATAGGTATAAATGGTGACATGAGCAATCCACTTGACAGCCAGGTCTATTATCTTTAGGGGGTGGTCTGTTTTTAATTACCTATAATGATTCAAGGGCTGTAAGACCAGGGTCACTTTAAAAAAAAGAAACTATATAGAACATATTACAAAATGCTCACATAAATTCCATGTGGGTAAACCTGAAAAATACTGAACATGAAAATCAGGAAACAAAAAAGTAAGCTGAAGAGGCAATTTAAATTCCCATTAGCCACTTATTTTGGGGAGAATTTCTTCAAGACACTAGGTCTGTGGGTACAGAATATAAAAGGAAGATCAGATAAGAGACATAAACATATTAATAGAGGCTTGAAAACTTGTGGATCTTTTTTCAAAAGTCAAGAGAACCTGATTTTGCTTCCTGTTGTATTTTAAAAAGAAAATCATACCAGTTTGAGCTGAAGGATGTATAATATTAGATATTTCTAGTAACATTGAAAGAGATGATTAACACCCATTTCCTAGCTGTATGGCTGGGTTTCCTGCTGTGCTGATCAAACCCACTCACATGTTTGACCAGCATTTTCCAAAGTGTCCATGAATACTAGTGACATAACTTTTGTAAAACTATCCTGGGATACTTAGAATTAGATTTTTTATAGATTCTGAACACAGAAAAAATATCTACTGAAAATCAAACATAGGTGTTCCAAGATGTAATCTATATATTAAAGCAAACAAAATTTGTCAGCAATTCTGAAAATTTTGGCAATTATTTCACCTTGATCTTCAATCAATTTTTTAACTTTTTTCCATCACTTCTCAATACCCAGCTTTTCATCTACATTCCCTAGAATGTGATTTTATTGGTTGCCATCAAGGAAAATAGTCAATTAATTTCTGACCTTTAAATCTGAAATAATAATAATTAATGCAAACAACATATTCCATTCAGGCAGAGAAGCCTCTGAAATATGTGATGTGTATTATGTCTTTTAAGTAGTCTTCTAAAAGGGGGAACCCCCCCCCAACAACACAACAAAACAAAAAAACCCTCCCCAAACAGTCAAAATGGACCTTGTCAGAAAGCCAGGTTGATACTATTTTCAGCCAAACAGACATAAACATCAAATATGCATTTATATTTTATATATATTCTTTTTATATGGTAAACTATTTCTTAATTCTTTTGCTTTGGTGCTTCTTGGCATATCCATTATCAGCAGAAGAAAATCCAATTATTTGTGCCAAGGGGTTAACTAAATCCATTGTAAATCCTTTCTTTTTCTATTTAGGTAATCTTCTGACCTAGGTTCCCAAAACATAATTTTATTTTTTTAAATTTAATTGTAAAACTAGTTTAATAAATTTGTTGGGTTCTGTTCTTTGTAATCCTGTCTATCTGCATGTTATACATTATGGAATTTTCTAACTATGAAGGCAATTGAAGACCCAAAATACATTTTGTAATGAATCAGGGACCCCTAGACATTAATTTACATAGCCAAATCCCTTTCTCTCAAACTTAAATCCTTAAAACACAATTTATTTAATCCCTGTTAATTCAAATACACTGAGCGTGTGTAACAATACATTACAATTATTAGGAGAAAGCCCCCAAACAGTATACTGTTTTAGTATAAAGTAGTCAAATCCTCTGAGTCTTCCTTGCCCAACCTTATTTTTGAAAAAGGAAACTTTGTGTTAAAAGTTGTTGCCAAAATTACATGGTTGGTTTGGTGTCAAAATCCTATAATATAGGGTGATGCCAGGAAGGAGTAGTCAATAGCCAACACAGGGGATGGTCAACTCCCAAGTACATTGCCACAAATATATTGCTTTTCATAGATTCATAGATTGTAGGGCTGGAAGGGACCTCACAAGATCATTGGGCCCAGCCTCCCTGCACTAGGCAGGAAAGATGATTGGGATCATGTGACCCCAGCAAGGTGACTGTCCAGTTTCCTCTTGAAGATTTCTAGGGTAGGTGATTGCACCACCTCTGGAGGGAGCTTATTCCCTCCAGAGGTGGTACAATTACCTACCCTAGAAAACTTTCATCCCTGATGGGCCATATACATCAGTCCAAGGGTTAGCTTGTGTAGACAGACCAAGCTACCTTTAAAGTAGCTAGCTCAGGTATTAATAGCAACATAACTATGGCAGCACAGTTCTACACATGAGTTGTAGAACCTATCTTAGGTTCCAGATGAATAATCAAGCAGTAACTTGGGCTGAGCTTTGTACTGCCAGAGCTGCATTTTTAACAGTACTTGAGCTACATAATTTGAGTTTGGGTTTGTCTACATGAGCTGCAGTGCAGATGTGCCCTAGGTCACTACTTCACATCTAGACCACAAGACTCTTGATTGTTTTACTGGCCTAAATGAAAGCACTGTGAATAGTTCAACTGGTTCTCCAGATAATGACAATGTATTTCACCAACTGGTAAAGCACCTTGTACATTTATGCATTTCATAAAACAAAAACATCCTTAGAATGGAAGATACTATTTTAGCTGTTTTTTTCATCGGCTGAGTTGATAAATGCTGATTATGGCTCATAACTGTATCATTTGTCTCATGATACACTGTAGAATTATTCTTTTTTTAAATTAAGCTCCAGTCCTGAAATCATCTAATCTGATAAAATGATAAAATAAACTTAGTTTTCATTTCTAAATAAGATATTTTGATGTAATGCTTATATAATTTCAGAAAAAAACTTGAAAAATATGGACCTAAAAAGAAAAAAAAGGGAGGGGGGACAAATAGAAAGAACCCCCAAGATCTTACAGTATCTTTGGATTTACTGATTATAGGGGTGGGTTTTTTTTACGTGAGGGTTTGGTTCATCATTGTGATACTACTATTTTATGAAAGAACAAATTTAGTTTCAACAATAGAATTGCACTGGCATAAAACTAGACTGGTTAACTAGTGAATGGGATGCTGAATCTTTAAGCTAGTATGCTACAAAAAGACCTGTGATGATGCATATTCAAGATGATATGAATGGGAGTCCATGGGAGTACAGGGGAGGGGGTCCCCACATGCTCGGCAGTGGACCTGGAAGTATACCAAAAGTACTTCCAGTCTACTTCTCAGCAACTGGTTCCTCCTGGGTCTGGGGGGCAGCTGGGATCCCATTGAGGCCAATTGCTGACCCAGGGATCATGGGGGGGGGGTCCCCCATGTGCTTGGCAGTGGACCTGGAAGTGGACTGGAAGTACTTCCAGATGCACTGCTGAGTGCGTGGGGAACCCCCCACCCCTGCACTCCCATGGGACACTCCATCTGCCCCACCATCTCAGCATTTACAAGCCACACTTGGTACCTTGAGGTACGTAGGAAAAACATATAAAGCTATGTCTATGGCTGAATCGCTGATTCTCTGAATCAGAATCGAATCTTCAGATTCAGATTTGGCTGAATTGAAACAGGATAGTGATCCAAATCAGTGAATTGAATCACTGTCCCCTCAATTGGGCTGAATCTAAATCAAATACTGCCTGCTTCGCATACCCGTACTATGCATCATATCAAAAAGAAAGTAGTGAAAAAAAATTATGGATAGAAGATATGCATATGGAAAGCCTGGGGCTGTCTACCAATCAGTTTAATAGATACATTTTAGCTGAATTTTCTTGGCAGGAGTGATGTACAAATAAATGGCCAAGCAGGTATGATTATCTTAATTAAGCAATTAACCTATATTTTACAAACACTTGAAACATATTGTTATTCTAAGAATCATATTACTAAATTGAAAGAGAAAGGAAGTGTGTATGTGTGCCTGTTTTGCAATATTTTTATTATTTTGAGTATATGTAAACTATCTACTAAAATATTGTACCCTTTAATACTAGTGCCCCTGCCTCAATTTTTCCTTCACAAAATCACCAAAAATCCCATCAGCACTCCTTCAAATATATAATGCAATTTATCACAGGCTAATTTATTAACATGAATTCTTCAAAAGAACCTCATTAAGTATAACCCTGCTCTAGAACATAATAGATGGGCTCTTCTTAAGTATTCATTGTCAGTCAGAGTGGCTGGTTCCCACATTCTTCCTCAGTGATCCTACCCAATATCTCAAACAAAGTACAAAATATGGGCAGTGTCTACCTGGCCTAAGGTTTAAGGCAGGATCCTATTCAGCCTTGCTAAAGGAAAACAAAACTGCTCATAATGCATAGAACCTACAAAAGGTCTTTGGTGATTCAAATCAATGCTGGGAGGTTCCCAAACAATGTCTGTGTTACCAGGGAGGGACAATCCACTATGTGTCTTTGGAGTACATCCAACAGGACTTAAACACTCACCACTGGAACAGCTAGAATGCTGTAATCTGCTTCTCCCTCTGCCATAAAACTTCACCTACACACTGTGATATCTGTTACACACCCAAAAGGGAATGCCATACCTTTAGTATGAGCCTCAACACATTGTCAAGTCTGATACCTATTGCTCTAACTGGACCATCTTGGGAGTCTGCTAACTAGCTTGTATGCGAAAGTCCTTCCTTATGACTGAGACTCTCTGGGTGTGTCTGCACATACATTTGATACAAGATCAGTTTACTTCCAAGGAAACTACTGACAAGTAAAATCTCTCAGGTAGGCATCTACACATGCAGGACTGTGGGAGCAGATTTGCTGCTCCTAGCAGCAAACTGCTCCCACTTCCCGTGGCCCTGCAGTGGGCCCATACCCCACAGGCATAGCTTGAGGCTCCCCCTGGGTACTATCCCAGGGGCTGGCAGGGAGCACCATGCCAGAATACAGCTGTCTCCTAGACAGGGCTGGGACATTGCTCCCAGCCTCTGGGGGGCTGCCTGCTGCCTGGGCGGGGACAATGTCCCCCTGTTCTGGTAGCAGGGAGCTCCCAGCCCCAGCTTCCTGATCATGGCAGGGGACTAGGAAAGAGCTGCTGAGGAAGGGGCAGCTTCCAGACCCCTGCCCCAATCCACCAGTGGGGAAACTATCAGCAAGCCCCAGGCTGGGCAGGGTTTCCCCACGCAGCTGGAAGCTCACTACTAGATGCCCCACTAGTTGGGGTAGGGGGCTGGGACCTGCCCATCCCTGCAGCTCTTTCCAAGCCCCACACCTCAATCAGGTGATTGAGGCATGGGGATGGGTCCTCCCTTGATTGGGACAGTCCCCAGCTCCAGCTCCAGAATCTCAGGGCCGCGGCTACAACACCTGTTCTGAGAAGCTTTTTCCCTGCCCAGCTCTGTGATCACTGAGCTTGGCAGGGATCAGGCTCCCCAGGCCCTACCAGCCCTACCAGCACAAAGCTCCCAGCACCAGCTCCATGACCGTGGGGCCGGTGCTGGGATATCTCTATGTTCCAGTCCATACTCCATGGTTGTGGGCCTCAGGCTGGGAGATCCTTATTTTCCAGTCCAAGCACCATGGTCACAGGGCCAGGATTGGGAGATCAGGGTCTCTCACCCCAAGCTCTGCAGTCATGGGGTTTGGGGTAGGAAATAATATTCTCCCAGAACTGGCCCCACTATCACAGAGCTGGCACTGGGAGGAAAGGATCTCCCAGCCCCTGCTCCCCAATCATGATCATGGAGTGGGGAGCTTGGAGCTCCCTGCTGCCATGGCAGGGGGACATAGTCCCCATCCTGGCTCCAGTGGCAGATCCCACCTCTGCAGCAGGCAGCTCTCAGGGGGCAGGGAACAATCTCCTGCCCCCCAGAGCTGGCTGACTGGGAGCAGATTTCGTCTTGGTCAGGGGTTTATATGAGTGCTACTGCACAGTAACTACTTGTGAGGTTTATTGCACAGTAAGCATGTGCACATGTAGACGCTCATGCTTACAGCACAGTAAACTATGCTATTTCACAGTAAAGTGTCTCATGTAGACACACCCTCTTACATGTATTTGATCAGGACAAGATAATCTGGAGCCCACTCACAATGTAACTTTGTCCTCTCGGTCCTCTGAGTGTCAGTAGCACTCTAAGAATCCTGGCATCAGTGTCATTTTGAAGGGCAAGTTGGTTCAACATGTTTTTGCCAATAAATGTTCCTGGTTTCCCATCTCTAAAAATAACTACATAATAAATGAAAAGATATCATTTTTTAGGTAACGGTGGTTGTTAGTGGTATGGAGGCAGGACAAACAAACTGTTTCCTGTTACTGAAAAGTGATGGTCTTTTACATCCTGCATAATATGTGCTAATTAGAACGTGATACCTGCCAGGTAACATTTCAAAATGAATGACATCCTCCCACACTTACATGTGAAGACAAGTAAATTATTCTTTTAAGAAAACAGTGTTTTCCTCGTTTCATGTGGCAGCCACTCAGTTTCTTTATTTCTGTGCAAAATAAGAACTTCAGGATTTCATTTTTTATCTTTCATCATTAGAAACCTACAGCTTAAAAATGATTTTCCCCCCAAGAAAATGCAAATAAATTCCTTTGTAGTGAAAGTCATATTATTCATGCAGCATTGTAATTTTCAAAACTTTAGTTAGAAGCAGCAAAGCAAGCTGTCAGACATTTCAGTAATTGAATTTCCTTGAGAACTGCCTTGGTTTGTCAGCTCTGACTTTGCTGTCATAAGAAAAGAAAATAGCCAGGGAATTCATCTAAGATAACACAGGGGGTATTTTGATAATGCCAAGGCACAAACATTAAGTGTTTTCTCAGGAGATGTTCTATGGTAGGGTCCCCACCCCAATCTTAGCAAGTTCATTTTAGCCTTGAGTCATTTTTATCTGGTGCTGAGTTCTGAGAATTAACTAATGACCTATCAAACTGAAGTACAAAGGATTCTTTCTTCCTGTATTAAGATGCACAATATCATTGCTTAAAAAGCCCAATATACCCTTTGTCAATTACTTCATGAGTGCAATTCATCTTTTACTGCTTCCGCACTTGGATTGCTTGTAAAATGTTTAGTGGTTAATTAGCCTGGAAGGAAGTCCAACTTATGAAAAACCAAGCAGAGAGAAAAAATAGCCGTAAAATTAATGGCTTAGTCTCTGGTCCTTATTTTATAGGAGAATGTTAATCAGACCCCTTTGGAACTGTATTTTTGACTAGCACTCAGCCTTCTCAATAATCAGCTTCAGAAATATTCCATTCTGGGTTTTCCCCTTTGGCCTTTGCTTTTCTCCAAAGGGCTTGAATGTATTAAGAAAAGATTGACAGCTTTCCTAACAATTGCAGATGGTCCAACAGCTAAAGGGAAATGTGGGGCTAGTCACTTTTCCTGTGCTGGAACCATCCTGGAGTAATATTTAAAGTATAAAACTAATCCAAAAAATTAAACTAATAAAAAATATACTACTGCAGATAAAAGGAAATAGGCAATATTTGAGCTGTGAGACCTTCATTAGACAGCAGTAAAGCAGAAAAGGAGAGAATTGTTTCCAGAGTAAATTATTGTATTTACAGCTAGCTCTTTATACCTGCAGAGAACATACCAAAATAATCAGCTCCTAGGGATAACTTAGCCTGCTAAACATACCTTATATTATAGGTTGATCATAAGGATATATATGTGTGTATATACACATGTATGTGTATATGTGTGTGTGTAAATATATATATGTGGTCTTTCTACCGGTGAAACTTATAAACTTGTAATATGTAAAATTAGCAAATATTTTTTTTATTTGGCCTGAGATTTGTTGAGAGAAAACAAATAGATTTCATAGATTTCATAGACATTAGGGCTGGAAGGGACCTTGGAAAATCGTTGAGCCCAGCCCCCTGCCCAAAGGGCAGGAAGTCAGCAGGGGTCATAGGATCCCAGCAAGTTAGACATACAAATGTCTCTTGAAGGCTTTCAAGGTAGGTGCTTCAACTACCTCTGGCAACAGTCTATTCCAAACCTTGCGGGCTCGGACAGTAAAGAAATTCTTCCTTATGTCCAGCCTGAAACGGTCATGGAGGAGTTTGTGATCATTCGACCTTGTCATCCCTTGGGGTGCTCTGGTGAACAGACATTCCCCCAGATCCTGATGAGCACCCCTGATAAACTTACAGGTGGCCACCAGATCGCCCATGAGCCTGCGCTTTTCCAGGCTGAACAGTCCCATGGCTCTCAGCTTCCCATCATAAGGTCTGTTTTCCTGACCTCTTATCATGCACGTGGCTCTCCTCTGGACTCTGTTAAGCTTCTTCCTTTTTGAATTGTGGAGCCCAAAACTGGACACAGTATTCCAGCTGCAGCCTCACCAGGGCCAAGTACAATGGGAGAACGATATCCTGGGATTTGTTCGAGAAGCATCTATGGATGCAAGCCAGCGTTCTGCTTGCTTTATTAGCTGCAGCATTACATTGAAGGCTCATGTTAATTTTGTGGTCAATCATGATTCCCAAGTCTCTTTCATCCGAAATGCTAGCCAGTGTAGCACTGCCGAGCCTATAAGCATGCTGCGAGTTTTTCCTCCCAAGGTGGAGAACCTTGCATTTTTTGGTGTTAAATACCATCAGGTTCTTGTCTGCCCATTTCTTGAGCCTGTCAAGGTCAACCTGGATTGCCCTCCTGTCCTCAGGTGTGGATGCTTTGCCCCAAAGTTTGGTGTCATTGCCAAACTTGGCCAGTCCGCTTCTGATGCCAATGTCCATCATTAATGAAGATGTTGAACAATATAGACCAAGGACAGAGCCTTGAGGGACCCCACTGGTCACAGGGCACCACAATGATTGACTTCCATCAACCCCACTCTCTGGGTCTGACCACGCAGCCAGTTCCCCAGCCAGAGAATCATGGAGAAGCCGAGGCTACAGATGGCCAGTTTTGCCAAGAGGTGATCATGGGATACCAGATCGAAGGGTTTTTTAAAGTCAAGATATATGATATCAATCTCTTCCCCCTTGTCCAGGTGATAGGTCACCTGGTCGTAAAAGGAAATAAGATTGATCAAGCAAGACCTACCTGCAACAAACCCATGCTGGCTATCCCTCAGGATTTTTCCATCAGCCAGTCTGTTGAGAATAGTCTCTTTGATAATCTTTTGTAGCATCTTCCCTGGGATTGAGGTCAGGCTGATGGGCCTGTAGTTTGCTGGATCCACTTTCCTCCCCTTCTTGAATATAGGCACCACATTGGCCTTCTTCCAATCTTTGGGCATTTCACCAGAGCACCAGGAGTTCTCGAAGATCTATGCCAGGGGCTGAGCTATGATGCTCACCAGCTCCTTGAGTACCCTGGGGTGTAAGCTGTCAGGGCCGGCTGAGATGAAGGTATCCAGCCTGTCAAGGTGTTTCTCCACAAGGTCAGCATTGATGGAGGGTAAGGAATCTCCCTTACCCAGGCCTTCCTGTCCTATAATGGGCAGGGTCACTCCTTGGGACTGGTGAAAGACCGAAAGCCTCCTAAGCTTGTCAAAGTCAGCTTTCCTGAAGTTGAAAACTTCTGTATTGCTGACTGACTTGCCAGCTTTACGGTGAATGGTGAAGGTGATCAGCTCATGGTCACTGTCACACAGCTTCCCTTATATCATTAGGTCACTGATAAGGTCATCCCCCATTGCCAGTACCAGGTCAAGCAGTGCTTTACTGCTCATTGGCCCATAAACTTCTTGCATCAGATAAAGGTCATCCACGCACGTGAGAAAACTTTGTGACCATTCAGATTTGGTCGAGCGCTCTTCCCACGATTTGTCTGGGTAGTTAAAATCTCCCATGATAACCATGGACCAGGAGCATTATCTTTTCTTACACATTGTTCTCCAGCCTTGGGTAGTTCACAGGTATTATGTCTGTTTTATTATTTTTGTGAATTTTATGACATTCTTAACATGGACAAAATCATATACCCACGGCACATGTACATGTGCAATTAATGTGAAGCAATAAACTCAGAGGATAATTGTTCTGGAGTTTATTGCTCCCAGGAGCCAGGTTTACATGTATGCCCCGGACCCAACAGGGTAAGCTGGGTCAGAGCAGCCCCAGCTGGCAGGGGACTGCAGGGGTGGTCAGCCTGCCAACCCCGGGCTGCTTCCCCCCAGCTCAACGTGCTCCAGTGTGGAGGCTAGGTGGCAGGCAGCTCCTGCACTGAGGCACCCTTGTGCCCCAGCCAGACAGGGCAGCATCTACATTCTTCAGTGAAGTAAAAAATTCTGTAGCAGAATACTACTTGTATTTATAACTACTATCCTGTCGCAGAGCTAGTTATTTAGCTTCAGCCTGATAGGGGTGCATATGTAGATGCACAACATATACTGCGGAGCTAATTAGGCAACTCCACAGTAAACATCTCACAGTAAATGTCTCCCAATGTAGTACACTTGACTCAAATAAAATTACTAGTAATTAGGCCCTACATTTTAAATATTTTTTGTTAAGGTCACAAAAATATTTAAAATATAAATCAATCTTATTAAATTTGTGTGAAAACTGGAAATGTCATTGAAAATTGATAGTTGTTATAAATAGGTATGATGCAAAATGTTATATGATACCTTTGAATATATCCAACTCCAAGCATAATCTCATAATCCCATCATTTTTATCTCAACCATATGCTTTCGCAAGCTCAATAGAAAAAGGCTTCATCTTGAATGTAATTTGATGCTTCTACTGAAAAAAAGTTGTCAGGCTCATCAGTCCCTCTCTGGCTGATTGTCACCGTACAATCTGATCTATAGAAAAAAAGTGGACAAACCTGTCTCAAGGTATGGGATTCAGCAGTCACACAGTGCTTAAAATACTTGCAAGGAAACTGCTTTGCTCTTTATTTGGTTCTCATTGTTCACAAAAAAATTATAATAGGAGCTTTGCAGCAACCAACCCCAGACTCTCAGTATGGGAAACAACCCTTAAAGGGATAGTTTCCAAGATCACAAACTCTCTGCAAAGCAAAGACTTAATATTAATAAGGCTTAAAAATAGTATTAACATAATGCAAAATAACAAAAAGTACAGCCCATCTAATAACAGAATTTACCAGCAATATTCAGTAAGCCTCGAGGTACCCTCTCTTGTCATCTGGACTTGTGGGTTTCTCTGGCACTGCAGTGCTTTTAGGAGGTGGCCAGCCTACTTATTCTTGTTATGCCATGCCCTGTAGCTCTGTTGTCCTAATCTGCTGTGGTTATTTTTGGCTATGATCCTCTCCAGCAAAATGGCTGACTCAGCTCTAAACCTCTTCTAGCATGTTGTGCATCTATATCTCTTTCTCCATAGCTGTCTCTCTCAAGACTGATAACTTTATATAAACAACCTCTTGGACATCACTGATATTTTTGACAACTGTTTCCCAGGATAAAGACATGTACTGTCACTGTAATGAAGTAATGGAGGATCCTATGAACCAAAATCATGTGATTTTTAAAAATATATTGACTTACCTGTTTTTATACAAGTCCTTAGTGACTCTCACATCAGTTTTTAATATTTGGGTATTCTTATTTTTAGTTTTCTGTTGAAAAATATGTTAGCAGAAAACAACATGTGCTTCACTGGTGTTCTTTTGCAATTTATAGAAAAATGGAGCAATCTTTTTCAGTAAACACATTATTTTCACATTATTTTGGTGATTGAACCAGTGAATTTGGGATAATGAGGGCTAGAAATTGCATATCTAATTGAAAACTGCTTAAACTTAAGCCCACAAAACTGTTGACCATCATAGGACATTACTATGTCAAGTATGCCATGCCTATCCAAATGGATGTGACAGCACTAGCTATAGTATCTTCTAGTAAAACTATTTCATGGAAATGAGGTTAACAGTTTACAATAAGAATGTATGAATTTCCAGAAATGTAAATAAACCTATGCTTACTTGGATTTGATTGAGAAGGAAATCAGTTTGTCTGGTCCACCAACATGGGATCTTCTGCTTGACTTGGTCTTCTTTTTTGGCATACATTACAAAAAATTAATAGTTTCATAGTTTTATAGTTTTTAGGGGCTAAAAGGAACATTACAGATCATTGGGTCCAACCCCCCTGCACATAAGCAGGAAAGACTGCTGGGCTCAAATGATCCCAGCAAGACAGGTGTCTTCAAGACATGTTTCAAAATTGCCAGGGTGGATGACTGACCACTTCTGGGGGAAGCCTGTTCCAAACCCTTGGCATTCGGCCTGTAAGGAAGTTTTTCCTTATGTCTAGCCTGAAGTGATCTTCAATCAGCTTGTGCCCATTATTTCTTGTCTTTCCCTTGGGGGTCTTGGTCAATAGCTACTCCCCCAAACCCTGATGTATACCACTGATATACTTATAGGCTGCAACCATAATTTCCTGAGTCTTCTCTTCTCCAGGCTGACCAATCCCAAGTCCCTCAGCCTCTTCTCATATGTCTTGGTCTCCAGGCCTCTAATCATGTGTGCGGCCCTCCTCTGGATTCTCTCGAGCTTCTGCACAGCCTTTTTGAAGTGCAGCACCCAGAACTGGATGCAGTACTCCAGTTGCAGCCTCACCAAGGCCAAGCAAAGCATGAGGATGACATCCTTTGCCTTGCTTGAGAAGCCTCGGTGGATGCATGCCAGTATTTGTTTAGCACTGTCAGCTATGGCATCACATTGGTGGCTCATGTTCATTTTGTGGTCAGTCATGACACCCAGGTCTCATTCAGTTGTGGTGCTAGCAAGCAGAGCACTGCTAAGCCTATAAGTGTAGTATGGGTTATTTCTCCCCAGATGGAGCACTTTACATTTCTCTGTATTAAATAACATCAGGTTGAGGTCTGCCCACTTCATGAGCCTGTCCAGCTCAGTGTGTATTGCCAGCCTGTCTTCAAGCGTGACAATGCTCATCCATAGCTTGGTGTGGTAATTTTTTTGTCAGTTGAACTGCTTATTTAAGGATGATCTAAAATACCACTGGCCTCTCTCCCAGATTTTCAAATTCCTAACTGATCTTCATCATCCTTTTTAATATCTAGTTCTGTAAAATATTGCAGAATCATGGCGCCTTTCAACATCCTGTTATCATGAAGAGTTTCTTCCTAATAAGAAACTAAATAGGGGATTATAGGAACTGGGAATATTTCCTCTATCTGTTTGCTAATACCTAGTTCTCCTACTTTTTTGTATTAGTGCTTTAATTATTAGGCTATTGAGCAAAAGATGAGTGTCATTGGTTAGATAGAGGGGATACCCTCAGAATGTGACGAAGCATTCTGGATTGCAAATGAATAGAGGCACCTGTTATACACATATTCCAAATCAAGTGCCTCAGCTTGGGAAAGAGGCAGAAATTCACACATATTGCTCTGGCTAGCATTTTGTATTGATTACCCATAAGTATCTCTAGATTTTCTAGATCTCCTTTTAGAGGTATCATACTTTCACCATTTTCTGTATAGATTGCCTAGATGCCTAAAACTGGTCAACTTGGATTAGTCAGGGGCATATGAGATTTCCCGCTGACTGTATAGGGAACCGAGGCACCTAAACCCAGTCAAAATGGATTAGTCTGTCAGGGTAAGGCACCTAACTGGTAGACATCAAGATATTTCTAAGACCAAACTGCATTAGGTCCTTAGGGCTTAAGTACTTGCAAGAGATATGTCTTTTGGTTTAACAGTGTCTAATCCAGCTTCTTTGTCTGGGATGCTCAGGCTTAAGGTACAGAACTCAATATAACACAAGGAAGGATTGGCACAACAGCTTTTTCCATGTACGTATACAAGTACTTTTCATTGTTAGTATTAGTCCCATGTGTGTCATGAGAAAGCACCGTTAACTCCATAATTTAAATAATTCACACATTTAAAGAGCTTATATAAGGTGAAATAAATATGCAGGTAACCGTCTCAGTTTTAACACTTGATCTGCCCCTTATGAGAAATATTTCAGAGCCTTACACACCAATCTAATCTTCAGTAGTGTTCCCTCGGCATAGTGATTCTGATTCAGAGTAGCTCCAGATACGCAGAATGGCTTTCTTGTTCCAAGATCAATTGGATAAGATGATTTGTATTTAGAATCCCTAACGCCATATCTGCTAATGACTGGAAATGGCAAATAACAGCTGTTAGAGAATTCCTCCCAAACTATAGGAACCCCCTCATGTAGGGGACAGTGTGAATAGACAAACCTTGAACAAGTAAACCATACAGGTGTGATAAATAGCACTTCAAATATGACATTTTAATGCTATGGTTATTACTAGGTTTCTTCTTATGAACAGCCATTGAAAATTAGAGTATTTAATACTTGCTCAGAATTTTGTTTGGTGGGTTTTTTGTATGTTTTGTTTTTTGTTTGCATGGATTAGATGAAGAATCCTAATAGATTACAGAATCCTAAAAAAACCCTCCTTTGGTACCTGTGAAATTCAAGTGACCAGATGTCTAAGCAGTTAAATCTTAAAAAAAAAAACCTGAGTACTCAGTTTATAATAATTTTGTTTACAGTAAAAGCATGCTGGGTATCATTTTCCTAATGCACAACATTGAAACTCTGTAAATATTCTGATGACCTCATACCTTCTCAGAAAACACCTTGATAGTTGTATTATAGTAATACAAAAGTTTCCTTACTTGAATAAAAATATTGTAAAGGTAATATGTTTGTGCCTCTAAAATTAGAAATATGTTTTTGTTATCACACAAATATAGAAGTCTATGAAACAGTGTCATCAAGAAATTAAAACTAAGCTCATTTGTGAAAATAAATGAAAACCTTTATAGTAAAATCTGTCTATTATTTTAGTGTTTTTTCTCCCCATATTTAATAAGGATGGCAAAAAATTAGAAGTTAAAAAAATGGGTAATGAAAGGGGTCAACATTGTTACAAAGATTTTTGTGACAAAAATCTTTATATATATCTATCTATCTATATATCTATATATATAGATATATAGATATATATATATGCCCCCTATTAGTAAATTTAGAAAAACTTGACAATCTGTACAACTTTCAAGTCAATAGTACAAATTATAGAGACTAAAACGTATTTAGCTCACTAATGAGCTACGATTTGCTTTGTAACTCCTGGAACAATCCTTAGAACAGTTTTAAAGATGCTCACAGTATTGACCTCTCTAGCACTGCAGCTCTTTGTAGGGATAAGTTCGAGGTACACGTATTTTTTTAGTAACTTGGCTACTTCATTCTTTAGCTTCCACTGAACTCTCAGACGAACACAAGCTTGGCCTTTTGATTGATTGCAATTGTATTTCTCAAGTTGTTCCATCACCTCTTTTTGATCCCTTTATCTCTGTAGTGGTTTACTTTCATTACCTGTAAAGAGTAATCTGGGGATTGTATTTTGCTTCATTACCTGTGAAGAGTAATCTGTGGATAGTGCCATCCTCTGTGGTGTAGACCAATGCCAATAAATCATTTACTTTGTCTGCAAACTTCTCATCCCCTTTGATAGCACATTGGTGGTCTAGACAGCTCACAGTTTTGCCAGAAGCCTTCTTTTGATATATTTAAGGAGTTGTTGATATGTCTGGCCTAGTTGTTCTCCAATTTTTCTCCTAGCTTTCTTAAAGCTACCTGTCAAAATGTATATTCAGGAACAGTGTAAAAGAGGCAACATAATATATGGATAACATGTTTCCTTGTAATAAGACAGCTTTCTTTTCCTTTTACTTCCATGTCTCTCTGTCCCTGCTTTCATGTTTCTCTGTATTCCTATGAAGATATGACATATACTATACATCTGTTTCAGATGTCAGAAAAATATCTTGCTTCTCCATTACTGTGGTGATTGAATAGAAAGGAAGTAGTAGAGACCCTTAAATATGCTATAGTATCAGTTTTTGGCCTGATCCTGTAATAGGTTCTTAGGTAAAATATCCTTGAGCTTAATATAATTTCTGGGCTTTATCAATCCCAAATCTGTTTTTTTGTGGGAAAGACAAAATTGTTAGATCATAGTATCATAGCCATAAAAGGGACTTTTAGAGGCGATTCTATTCCAAAACAAATATTCCGAGCTTAAGCAAACTCATGCTTAAAAGCAGTGAAACATGAATCTTGATTTGGTGCACAATACTATGGGTACCAGATATTAATACCTATGTATGGACCAGTTCAAAAACCATAAGGTCCATACAGAAAATCTGAAGAAACTTTCAATAATAACAAACCTTTGACACTTGGGGATACAGAAACAAAACAAATGAAAAAACCCTCTAAGTTTCTTGTACTTTTCTCTCAACTCTGATATCCTTGGTTTTCAAAGGAACTAGTGGGCAAATTTCATGTAGATTTACCCTTACTACCTTTGGTAAACATGTGATTCCTCCTTACAACTTTTGTCAGGATGTGACCTATCTAAACTTAGGAAATATTTGTAATTTAAGCTAAAATGCTTTTGCAAGTTCTGCTGTTTGATTTCCTTATATAAAGGATTGGTTAATTTCTGAAGTTAAACATCAAAATATTTTAATCTAAACTAATGAGCTCTCTACACACTTCAGAATTTTCCTATTATTATAGTCACTGTAAAAAAGGTAAATAATTACCAAAAAGTGCATCCTGGTAACATCAGGTATGTTAGAGCAACCTGATTAAATATGTAAAAGTTTTTCACTTAAACACTTTTCCAAATTAGTTTTCACAAAAAATCAATATTTTGAAATGTATTTAGTTTCTGAATTGATAGGAAGGTTGAATTTCCATAAAATGAAAAATTCTAACAACCTTTGAATAAAATATGTTAAAATGAAAAATTTTAACATTTTTTCAAATAAAAACAAGACCATTTTATATTTTAAAATGGGATTTTAAAATTATAGCTTGAAAAGGAATAGCTTATTTTTTACTAAAATATCAATTTGAAAAGAAGCCAATTTGATTCTTCCATTGGAAAATCCATAAAAATAGGCAAAATTGACATATTTCCTAGGAAAAATGTTGTTTAGATCAAGGGTGTTAAACTCATCTGGCCTGGATCAGATTTGGACTGCAGGGCTCCTCACAGGGTAAATGCAGTCCTGGACATAGGGGCAACTGTTATGGCCACTGTGGTAGCAGGTCCAGCAGTAGGAAGGGGTCTGGTGGCAGTAGCAAGGTATCCAGTGGTGCTAAGGGACTTGGATGCCATAGGAGGTCTGGTGATAGCAGTCATGGGTCCAGAGGGAGTGAGGGACCTGGGGATGAGGGACCGCTGATGGTAGGAGAAGTCCAGTAGTAGATTAAGGGAAAAGGCCCAGGAGTGGGGGACAGTGGCAGCAAGCCAATCTTGTCACTGATGCCCATGATCACCAGGTCCAAAGGGCCCTGAATTCTGCAGTAGACTACATCCTGGTAGCACAGTGGGCTGGGTAGAGTGATTTGGTGGGCCACAACCAGCCTATGGGCTGTATGTTTGACAAGCCGATTTAGACAATATCATATTGTCTGTTGGCAAAATGCTTAGAGTCCAGCTCTAAGAATTATTTGATATCTAACAGAATGCAACTATATGTGCAAATACAGTATTTTTCTACTGGTTGCAAGTATAACTTTGACCTTGCATAGCAACAGAAAGCAGTAGAGAAATGTAACCCTTATCTCCAGAAACATAGCCTGCCTGGCACACAGGGGGCACGTCCAGATGAGTGTGCATGTGCCTCTTGCAGCATCCCAAACCGGTTTGTATATTTGCAGCGTGGACTCAAAATTTGATACGTGGAAATCCATGGATCCAAAATATAACACATAGGGAAAAAAGCGGGGAAAACCATGATTCCAGACCATGCCTTGATGTAACCTGGAAGCCAGTCCCCCAGAGAAACTCTCTGGTTTCTGGCCAGAGTGTCTCTATGGTGCATCTGCTATCCCAGCACACGGGGGGGGGGGGGGGGGTGTACCCTTAGCATGCTGGGATAAGCAGAAGAGTGGGATAAGTATGTGGTGTGACCGGGACTCAGGCACTGTCCTAGGTAAGTAAGAGACAAGGAGGTGGGGGAGTGGGGTTATGGGTGTGGAAGGTGTGGGTGGGTGAGAGGAGTGGGGGGGGATGTAGGAGTGGTGTGGGGAGTGGTGGGGAGTGTGGGAGGATCTGCAGTCTGTGGATGGGTTTGTGGAGGGGTTTAAGTGGAGGTTGCCACATGCCTGCACCCCCAGCAGCCCGCTGCTGCACTGGCAGGGGAGGGCGTGCACTGGTGGGCGGGGGGTGGCAGCACGGCACTTAATGATGCGGACTCTGTACATGCTGAACACACCAAACCCAGCCCAGGCCGCTAGTGCACAGCTTTGGACAGGACCGGGAAAGCTGTGTGCTAGCGAGCCAGGCTGGGTCTACTCAGTAAAGAGCAAGCATCATGCAGTGCCATGCCACTGCTGTGGCTGCAGCTGGGCCATGGCCCAGCTGGTTGCTGCCATCAGCATCATGGGTGGTGGGTGGGAGGGCAGGCATGGGGTGGCCCCCAAACAAACCCACTGACAAAGTGCACAGCCCTTCATACCACACACACCCAGAGCTAGCAGCCAGTTGGGCCATGCTGGCGGCAGCACTGCCGTACCCATGGTCTGTGCAGGGAGAATGCGTCTGGTGGAACCCAACCTGACCCAGCCCAGCACAGCCTGCTAACATGCCTTTGCACAGGACCGGGAGACATGGCTCTGGGACACACAGCTCCTTTCTAGTTCATGCACTTACTCAGCGGGTCAGGCTGGGTCACGTCAGGCCAACGGGGGCTAGGTAGTGATGCATGGCCAGGCCATGAGGACCAGGCGGCGATGCACGGCTGTGGTGCTGTGCCTACAACAGGCCATCACCATGTCGCTGCCTGACCCTCATGGAGAACGTGCTCAGCCAGCCCGAAGCAACCCGGTCTGGCCCACACAAATCATGTGTGCCTTTGGACAGGAGCTGTGTCTCCCAGAGCCATGCCTCCCAGTCCTGTGAAAGCCCCACAGCACCCCTACCTCCACTCACACACCCCACACCACCCCCATCCCCACCCACATCTCTTCCCACCCCCCTCCTGCAAACCTCACATCCCCCACATCACGCATGCAGCATACCCAGCTGCCAGACAAGATGAAACCTTCTAGTAGGAGCTGTGGGTGCAGGGGCAGCTGTCCCCATACCCTGGTTAGTGACAGGGTCAGGGGGAGCTCTGACCTCTCTAAGATAAGAAAGCCAAAAGCAAAAATCAAAGCATATAGATATTTAGAATTTATTTTATGATGATGATAGAGACATGGGTAGGCTTCCAAATTGCTTTAAAATTGTAAATATATCAATAAAACATTGTCCATCTCTCTCTCTCTCTCTCTCTCTCTCTCTCTCTCTGTGTACACACACACATACACACACACACACACATATAGTGGTCTTTTGTCTTAATAGTGCAAGAGCATGAATTTTGGAGTATTTTAAAGAGTGAATTTGGAATAAATTTTATCAGAGAATGTGCAGTTTTTAAATAGGGAACACCAGGGTTCCTGCTAGTGAGGCAAGTGGCAGGACCCAGGCAGAGGAGCCTGCTTAGGGATGGCAACTGGGGCCCAGCTGGAGGGCAAATGAGGTGGCTGACCTCATGGCCACTTGGGGCCAGGAGGACATCGTTTGATAGTTCAAAGCAGGCCACCACACTGAGAACATCTTCCAGACAATAGTTGCCTAGATGGCACACATGGCAGTAGTGCCGCACAAAGGCCAACTGTGCAGCCACGGCCCACTGGCATGTCTCCTCAATCAGCAAATATCAAGCAATACATGGAAAAGAATCAAAATACAGGTGCTGGCCCTAGGCTGTAGCTCCCCCTGGCTGTGGATCTGGGAGGAGATGGGCAGGCTCATTTTGCCCTAAGTGGCACAACTTGCCCCACACCAAAGTGCTTGTCCAGGCACGTGTGCTGAGGCAAAAATCCCCAGCACAAATTTGTGCTGCTCCTATTTGAGATGCTGCAAGTGCACATGCCTGCATGTGTGGACACACCCAGGGAGAGCAGGTATCTCAAGACTGCTACAGGGGATGGTTTGAAATGAAGGTGACAAGTAAATGCAACCATAATCGTACATTCTTTCCCTAATGAATCAGGCAGCGGAATTTATGTGGTGTAAGGGAAGAAGTAAAATAGCCCTTAGAAAGATAATTTCCTGTTCCAGGAATGAAGTAAGTTACTGCTGAATACATGAGGGGAGAAATTACAGCTCTGAATCTGTTTCTTTCAGGACTGCTCAAGAAGCTCTGTAGGTACCTACCTCTCCATAAAAGGCATAGAAGCAATAACTGCAATTTAGCATGATGTGAAGAATAGTATCACTGGCTGCAGTGTGGCTATTTGTGCAAGGTGAGTAGAAGTTGGCTGTTGCCTTAAACTCTCCATCTTCTTACAAAAAAACCCACAAACTGTCTTTTTTTAGAAAATCAGAAAATAAAACAAGTCTGCTTCAGCATAAACACAAGGGAGAGGAACATGATGCAGGTTTGTACCCTGTAGAAATTCCTTTTGTATTATGATGTTTTTCAACCACAGATGTTAGTTCAAAATTGATATAATACTATTACTTGCTAATCTACCAGAAACATTTTTAAAACATAAAATAGATGTAATTGTACGTGATAAATGAGCCTATGCAATTACAACCAAAACCAAATGGGAATAATTATCTATTAGTGACACCTGCAAAGGAATTGTAAGCAGCTGCAGCATTTGATTTTTGAGCAAAGTTAAAAGAAAAGAAAAAAGAAAAGAAACAGTTTAAAGGTGGATATTAAGTAGTGAGAATCCAAAGAAGTGATGGGTAGAATGTTTATTTTTAAGAGATTTCACAGACATTATGTTGGGGTCAAACTTGAAATGGGTTTTTTAATCTGAAGAGATTTGTTCACAATTCAGAATAAAGAAGGTTAGAACATTAGATAGTATAAATAGTTAGAGCTCTGTTGACTTTAAATGGGCTATGACAATTTATCCAAGCACCAAGTTGGGCCTAAAATGTCACAAAATCATCTTTGGAATGAGAGCAGGTAAAGGATTCCAATCATAAAAAATATTTCTAGCATATTAACTATGCTACCCTACTGCATTTTCATTACGATTATTTTTCTTGGGTGAGAGGTAGGTAAAACAAAGGGAGTAAATTTGTTTTTGTGAGAACGTTTAAAATTTTTGCTTTTTCTAAGCTCCTTAGGAAAAAATCAGTTTTTCAGCAAGAAACCCAAACTGATAACATCCCCAATATTTTTTCCCCTAAAAAATGATAAATTAAAAATGAGACAAAACAGTTATTGGGGAGACTTTCAAATACCAAAACTATGTGCTGCAATCTTGATCCAATTTCTTGTAAACAAGACATTCCAAAATATTATGGGACCGCAATTTCAGTAAAAAAAAAAAGGCTACTGTACTCATCTATTGGAAATCGGCATGTTTCCTGTTAAAATCAAAAAAGGTAGAAATGTTTGCATAACCTGAGGATCTGGTCCAGTGCACCTGTATATGTAACTCTTATTAAAAAGGAATGAATATTCAAATTACTAATCAGTGACTGATATTGCCATAGTGAATCTGTAGATGCTAAGTAGCAAGCATTCCAGTTGGATGTTTTATTGTAAGAGCTTACAGTCACTGGGAATGGTTTTGTTCTGTTCATTGTTGCTTTGTCTGTTTTATCCAACCTAGTCAATTCCAGAAATTATGAGACAGTTGACTGGCCTCATAAGCTTTAGATATATATTAGAAAAAAAAAAGAAAACTCCCTCTTCTAAGGATAGCAAAGTGTATGAGGCTGTGAACTGTAATCATATTGTTCAGGTCAGGAGAATCAGAAATACTTTATATGCACTGTGGGGTACTGGTGGGAAACAAGATGTCTCATGTATTGCCACACTGTAAAAATGAACATTTTCACACTTATTTCTCTCTCACAGGATGCTCACACTTCCATTTTAAAGTTGCATGTCTCCTCAATCAGGAAATCTCGATCAGTACATGGAAAAGAATCATAATACAAGTATTCATATAGTATAATATAAGATACAATATAAGGCACTTCAGTATTAATAACACACTTTCCCACAAATACATAGGACACTGGAAACATAATTTGTATGCATATATCAATATTGAATATTTGTTACTGTTGCTGAAGTCATCACTGAGGGTGAAGTGACACATTACACTTAGACCACACTAAAGGCATTAAAAATGTGAGCATCCACATGTAAGTTCATTAACTTGTTTTAAATGCCCTCTAAGCATCTCAAAATTTTGCCACTTTGCATAAGAATGAACTCTTGGCCATGCTACTTAGGTCTTGTTATTGTAACTTCAGTCTGCTCCACAAAGATAAAACGAGCAATTTGTGGTCCTCTAGCATCCCAGGATACACTGCTGCCATCACTCCCCCCCCCCCCCCCCGCATCCCCCAGGGCACATCTACACATGCATTAATGCGCCTTTGTTACAGCACATTAAGTTTAGTACCTCTGGACACTTTTACATATGCTCTGGGAGTGGTGGGGGGGCACTATTAAAGTGCTGCTGTGTCCCCTGTATCAGTGTCCCCGTGCTTAGAAATGGCAGTGAGGATGCTTGAACTAAAGCTCATCAAGCACCCACACCACCATTTTAAAGTGCGGAGACACTGATACATGAGACATTGGAGCTTGCTGGAGTGTGGTAGTTGTCATGATCCAGCAGACTCGATTAATTGATTAATTGAGTTTGCTCCAACACACTGGAATTCCAGCGCATCAGGGCAGTTGCCATGCTTGTGTATGGGTGTCCTGTAATATGAGGTACTAATTAAATGCACAGTAAATGATGACACTGTGCAGTAGCACCAGTGCATGGTCTTTTTGTGATACTTAATACACAATAGACTAATTCTACTGCACATTAATCATCTTGTGTAGACATCCCCCCCAAGCAGGAATAGATCCCAAGTTTCCTGGCTCCTAACCATGCCCCTGTTCACCAGGCCTCTATTGGCAAGTCAAAGCTGTACAGGCAAGAAATGGTATTAACCCTTAACATGCGACTGCTCACAGTATGTTCTAACTTTAGCACTGCTTAACATTTCACAGAATTAGTATGGTCCAAGTGCAATGTATAACTTTACCCGTATAAGGTTTTGCACTGGGAGGAAGATTAAAGGCATAGATCAGTGGTTCTCAACCTTTTTAGACTCAAAGCATTCTTGGGAAGACTCAAGGCAGCTCTTGGAAACTAGCACCTTTTAGCTTTCATTCATTTTTTTACTAAAGAATAATAATAGAGCAATTCTTTTGTAGCAAAGAGTTTAAAAAGACCACAACAGATTCCACAATGTTTTTGATACTCGGGATTCCTGTTTGAAATCTCTGGGTTTATTTTGGGAATCAGCTGTAGGTATCTACACACCGAGCAGTGAAACATTAGCTGCAAACTGCAACGCCCTTAAAAGAATCTCATGGTAACCTGGTTGAGAATCACTGGCATAAAGTCACACAAACAAGATAAAGAAATGTGGGTAAAGACTTTTAGAGAATATAATTTGTTTTACACTAACCACACATTATATTACCTCAGAGTAGCTCAACCCCTAGTAAAATGAGGCATTGTGCTTAGAGTCCTTTCTTTCTCTTTTCATTCCTAACAGAAGGAAATTCCTGGTTACATTGAAGGGTGCATCTATCAGCAGAAACAGCGCGTAAACATTAAGAAACCATCATGTTTTGCCTGATTGCCTTGGTATGTACATTTTTGGATTAGAAGAATAGCTAAAATGAATTAATCTCAATCCCTTTAATCATAGTTATTGTGCCTAAAATAAAACACTATTTTAGCCAAATTCCCTTCAGGCATATAGTGGGTACAGCTTCATTGCCATGAAGTTTTACCCATGCACATCAGAGAATTTAATGAATTATAGATACACTGCTGTGAGAAAATACAGGTTCATCCAAATTTCAGAGAAAATTAAAGACCATAATAAAGAACATATTTAATAAGTAAGTGGATGTTTGTTATTAGTTTTCATAGGGGGAAAAATCATCAACTTCAAGTATCCCCACATGTCCTGGGAATATATCTGGGAATATATCTTAAACAATATATATCCTGGAAATATATCTTAAAAAATACTGCAAAAATTTAATTTCCTAATATTCAATGGAGAATGTAGCTTAAGGTTTTCTTAGAATTTATTTTTACTGTTAGTATGCTGGTCACAGCGTCTTCTGTTCTTTAAAACCTCTTGGACAGAGAAAACCTCAATTTAAAAATAAAATCTTTTTCGTATGATTTCTTGTAAGAAGCTTATATGCAACTGTGGAATAATATTCTAAGAGAAATTCTGAAATCAGCCCTGTTTGAGATAATTAAAACTACGCAAGCCAACATATTTGCAAGCAGTCTACAAAGGAAAAAGCTACACTAACAATGGATTACACTGATAAAATAACCTAACAAGACTTCTACCTTTTAATTTTTTGTTCCAGTATCCTGTGGGCTGACAATGCTAAACTGACAATAAGAATCTAATCTGTTGAATGGCGGTCTTCAGTGAATTGTTTTCTTCCCTGAGCTCTACTGGTAAACTTCCAGTCTTCATGGAATGTGCAAAATATATGTTTTTCTCTGACATATCTTCAGTGTTACAATTTTTATTCAGGAAGTAATTAAGTCTAAGTTTCATACAATATGTGGAACATAAATTAAGCACTATCCTTCACTTCACTGTTTGTTTTGGCAACATTTTCAGAAGCAATGAATTCTTAGTTCAAAGAGAAGACAGGAATCCATACCAAAAATAGTATTAAAATACCTGCAGCTGGAATAATATATATACTTTTGGGGCTGGTGACATTTGTTTTAGCGATACTAAAAGATCTGGCAAGCTGGGGTATAGTCCAGTGTGAACTTTCTAAGTAGCTTTCTCTTTGATGTAATACAAACATGACAGCATTGATGAGCAACACTGAGATCTTTCCGTGGCCTTCATTGACCTAAGGCCTTTGATTCAATCAGCAGAAAGGCTGTATGGAAGATCCCGATGAGATTTGCCTGCCAAAATTTGTTACCATTATCAGACTTCATGACAACATGACAGCAACTACCCTAAGCAATGACTCAGAAGGAGTCATTGCTTAGGGTAGTTGCAAGGATGTATTATTGCACCAACACTCTTTTCCATCTATATCACAGTTATTCTAGATCTCATTGCTGATAGACTTCCATCTGGAGTTAGTATCCAGTAATACATGGATGGCAATTCCTTTAACATCAACTTATGTTCCAAATCCAAGACATTTAACACCTCTGTTACTGATTTTTAATATACTGGCAACCGTGTCATGTGTGCTCACTCAATTGAAAAGCTCCAGGTCACTCTTGACTGCTTCTGGGAAACACATGAAATGCTAAGACTCACTGCCAACTTAATGAAAACCAAGATCCTTTAGGAATACACTCCAAAGTAACCAGCTGCTTCTCCATGTTTTCAATTAGAAGATAGTCCTTGGAGGATGTTGAGCATTTCCCTACCTGGGTAACCACCTTTCCTCTAAAAAGTAAACATAGATAATGATATTCAACACCAAATAAAATCTGTCAGTGCTACGTTTGGATGTCTGAAACTGTCTTCAGTGATATCACCACCCAAAGTGAATGCCTCATCTACTGTCATCCATACCCAGGCTGCTGTCATCCATACCCTGTTATGTGGGTGTGAAGCTTGGGTAACTATCAGAAAATCTTCCATATCAAATATCAAAACATGAGAATTAATGCCAGAATTCTGGCTCAAGCAAATACCACCAGCATTAAAGCCATGTTTATATAGTATTGGCTCTGCTGACATGTCATGAGGATACCTGACAGCCAGCTCCTAAAAACTATAGGAGCTGGTTGTCAGATATCCTCATGACATGTCAACAGAGCCAGTCCAGGTCCTATACTCCCAACTCACTGATGGTCACTACTCTAGTCAAATTAGTGCCGAGGCCACTGAGACTGTTGTGACACCTTAGATGCTATAACAACCCTCTTCCACTTTGCCCTGTGTTTGGCTAGCTTTGTGCACTCTGTCAGTTGAAGTCCCATCCAGTCCTTAATACTGGCACCTCAGCTCTTCTTTGGTCTACCTCTTTTTCTCTTTCCCTCCACTGCACCCTGCATTATGGTGTTGGGAAGGGTGTCTGGCCTTCTTGTAATGTGTCCAAACCATTTTAGCTTCCTTCATTGCACAACCTCCAACAAAGATTCATAGGTTCCAATTTCTTCATTGATTCACTGCTTGACAGATTAATTGGTCTGGTGCACAGTGTAAGAGACATGCAGCAGTCTCCTAAAGCAGTACATTTCAAATGCCTCAATTCTGTTCTCTAACTGCTTATAATGCAGCCATGTCTCACAGCCATAAAGCATAGTAGAGATGACCACCGCGTACAGCAGATGTAATTTTACTTTTAGTATAATATTGCTGTTTGTCCAGATTTTCTTTAGCTTTGTTAGTTGGCTGGTGGCAATGGCTATTTTGGTCTTGACTTCCTTTTCAGATGTTAAGTCTTCTGTGATGCTGGCTCCCAGATACTTAAAACTTGATACTCTTTCTAGTTTTTCATTGCTGATCTTCACATCAACATTGCTATCAGTGATTTTAGAGATTGTCCTCACTTTGCTTTTCTCAGCACTTATTTTCATTCCATAGCTCTTTGCAGTTTTGTGTAGCATTTCTGTAAGTTCTTGAAGCTCTTCAGATGTCCCTGCTATCAGATCAATGTCATCAGCAAAGCACAGGTTGCTGATCTCCCTCCCTCCAACTGATACAGTTCCTGTGAAATTCTTTAAGACACCTGACATGATTTGCTTGAGGAAGAGGTTGAAAAGGCTTGGTAAGAGCAGGCAACCTTGGCACACTACTACTGAAGTTGCAAACCATTCAACAGCATTGTTGTCAATCAGCAATCCACTACTTGCTTTGCTGTAAAGTTCTTTTATTAGTGTTATCAGGGATCTGCTGCTGTTATGACAGAGATTTAAGGACATTCTGAAAACCAATCTGAAGAAATGCAGCATTAACCTCAATACCTGGGAGACTCAAGCACTGAATCGTCTCCAATGGTCCTGTGATGTAATGACAAGTCATGGTTCATTTTGAGCAAACTCGCCTCATTATAGAGGTTGATAGATGAGAGAGACAAATGGAAAGATCTGTGATCCAACATCACTAGAATTTACTCCTTTCTCCCAGAACTATTTGCCACATCTGCAATTAGACATGGAGATCTCAGGTTGGCTTCCTCCATCCTTTACAAAATCATCAGTGCCTTCTCCATTTCCTGGAAGATTATTACCTTTGCTTCAGGAGACTGCTGCTGAAGACAATGACAATGACTCTTGTATTTTCTTACAAATTCTAACATGGATTTTCACATGTGGTTCTGATGCAGACTGATGCACACACAAACACACACACATAAATTTGACACATATTATTTAGGCTGTCTGAAACAATAGAGGCTTGGACCCAATGACTCAAGAGATCCCTTACAGTCCTATGTTTATCTGATTTAAGTTCATTTCAGTTTTCCAATTGGCTTGAATGGGCGCAGGAAGATCCTCTGAGAATGGACTGAGCAGCAAGCACTGATAAACAGAATATTTACTGAAGTCAAGTTAGAATAGAAAACTCAACCAACATTATCACTCCTGGGTAGCTAGCTAAGCCTGAAATATTGGTTGGCAAGTCTCTATATTAATGCAAGTTTTCTTCAGAATTTATGCAAAATTCCTTAAAATGAAAACTTCTTGAAGCTTTTTCTGAAGTTTTAACAAGGTGTCAATATTTGTAGAGTTATTTTTATGTTCCTTTTCCATTCTCTACAAAACTCATGATGTCCTCTGCCTCAAAATGAGACAATCTGTAATAGATTTCACATAGGGCAAAGAAGTCATAAAGACATCACATCAACAAGGAAAAAGCTTCTCAGGTGAACTGAAACCTTAATGAAAGCTTTCTGTAATATATTTTTCCAGACTAGGTTCACAGAGGTTCCTTCACAATGATACACATTGGCACAATGCATGTGGTATAATACTCAACTCACAGATGGAATGTACTAACACCACTATTTTCAGAGGTAGCCAAGCATCTCTTTAGTCCTTGAACTCTTCTATGCCTGTGGTTTAAGTGTTTATTCTTTTTTATACAAATATTCAATCCAAGACCTACTCATATGGGCTTCCATCCAGGATCTGAAATGGCATTCCATTTGTATTCACAAGACATTTTATTTGCTATAAGTACATAGTTTGTTAGCTAATCTGAGTTTACTGGATGTTTTAAATACTAGTTCTTTCAGTAATTCCAAAATATACTTTTCTAGAAACTACTGTATATTGGGGAAATGTGGGGGAGTCCTCTCTTTCCAGAATGCTTTACTGTGGTTGAAGCTCTCTGTCATCAGTTTCTGACTCTTCTCTGCTGGGGGTTTTGTTTTCAGAATACTTAGGACCTGCAAAGATGATTTTTCAAACTCTCAAGGGTGGTCAAATATTGCCACATGGGAAGTATTTGAAAAAAACCCCTCTTTTTAAAGGATAAACAAAGCTTTACAGATGTACACCTGTGCAGCACCATGAACATTTACTGCTATAACTCAGAATGCTTAGAACATATTCTTTTTCATGTCACCTTTCTGTTTATGCACATCAAAAAGTTTGTATCTCTATCTCCTTTATAGACAGTACAGTAAGGATAATATTGTCAGATGTGTACCATATATTTATTCCTAGGGTTACCTTAGGCAGACAGCAGATGAAATATTAACCTAAGACACATTTTGCAACTTGGCAATTCCAAAAGAAATACATTATGCAGTCAACCCACTGCATTAGTATTTCATCCTTAATAAAGTATTTTAATTCCACACACGTATTTCAATTATTTTTTTAAATAATCCATATAAGTCATGGGTGTTAGTTTTGCAGTCTTTAAATCAAAAGCCTACTCTAGGATGTGTGCTTAATTGTTCAAAGGGCAGAATTTGTAACTTCTTTAAGGACAATTAATTGTTATATGGCAGAATTTGTAAATTCTTTAAGAACAAACCTCTTGATGTTTTGAAGTTACTAAACATTTTAAACCTTAAGAATTAGCTGTGTGTAATGACATTTTATGTTTATTAAAATTTTGAACCCCAGTTATTGGTAAAACAGAATGGAAAAGGGCACCCCATGATCTGACTCACTCCAAACAGTGACAACATGCAATCAGATCTCAGCCTATTATGTCATTTTCTGTCAGTGTCATGCTACAGGCACATAGATAGGGTGTTATTAGTGTTCAGTTCAGTATCAATAATTAATATGACACTTTACAGAAATATCCAATGTATTTTAAATAGGCAATACCACCAAAATCTATAGTACCTGTAAATCTGATTTGACCTTTAAGTGAACCAATGCAGCTTGAAGCCTTTAACTTCTGTTGTCAGTTCAAATCTTGCCAAGATTAGAACCAACCTAAAATTGTTACCACACATTATCTTTTTGATCACTTGTATATGTCATAACCCAATGATTTTTAGTGCCTCGGCACATTGGAATTTTCCCGCCACATGGAGCTTGCTTTGCACGGTGGATTTCTCAGCTGCAGAGAGAAAACCCCGGTGCAAAAGAGTTCCCGCCACACGTATGCAAATTTGTGTCCCACTATTGGTCAATTCTAAATTATTCCTACCTGGTGGCTAGTGATTGGTTTGCTAGCCGTATAAAAGGTTAGAGCAGTTTCTGCCCAAGTTGGAGGACCCCTCAACCATCTCGTGGGGAACTCTAAGCACGCTGTGGAGCCTAGCAAACTCTGCGTGTATCTTGGAGGAGAACTTAGGGACCTGATCAGACTCTAACCACTCCCCATCATCGTGAAAATATTGACGTACCCCCGTGTTAAGCGCTCGTGGAGTCGTACACTGACGACTCATCTCAGTTCGGTTCGAAGAGAGATCTCACCCCTGTGTGTTTGTGTGCAACTGTAATTCAAGCAAGTCTTCTTCCTGCACTGCGACCATCGGCAGTGTAAGTAAAGCTTTCTTTATACAACCAATACGCTTCCGTGCCTAACTCTATTCCATTGTGGAAAAAACCCACCTGACGGTCCGGGCTACTGGCCATAGCCTTAGACCGCCCTCGGCTCCCGACAGTATAAAAAGGGTCAGTGCACCTGTTCCACTTATATTAGAGATGTATTCAGTAGATCATAGTATATATGGTATTTATTGCAAACAGCCTATTCACCTCCAATAGACAAGTTAAGACCAGAATGGGAATGGGGGTTGGCTTTCTTATTCTTCTAAGGTAAGAAGGATACATTCTTCACACTGGTAAATCAGTGTAGTGAGATCTGCATTATTGCTTTTGTGAGAACAATTTCTCTCTTCAGGGCTGTCCATCTAACTTTCTTCATTATTACTAATTTCACTTATAAATATAGAAATGAAATATACCCCAAAAGGCTTTGAATGCACACATTCCTAAAAATATGAAATTGTTCACATTTTATTCCATTACACCTGTGTTGTAGCACAGTATTGACATGGGAAAATTTGGGTCTATTATGTATCTTCAGTTGGGGTGTAGTGGTTAAGGGAATAAGGTATAAATCCAGAGGTATGTGTTTGAGCTTTACTCCAGATTTTTGCCAAGGGCTGCTCCTGTTAGCCCAGCTATCAAAGGACACCTATTCTTTCAGGCTGTGCAGTCAAGGGTAGCTGGACATGACAGGAGCCATATCACTCTTTGTGAGTCTGTGTGCGCCTTAACCCTACTAGACATCTGGGCTTCTAAGTTAAAAGGACTTGTGTCTTTGATATATCTTCAAGTGGTATTCTATCCATAAAGTCTCTGGTATCTGATATACCTCAGGAGAAAAAAAATGTTCTTGTGCTTGAACTTCCTGCATTTTGGGTGAAATACAGAGGGCACCATGAAAGAAACAAAATAATGAATCAGTATCTTGATTTTTCTTAACTGCGACTATGGTTTTTATAGTCTTCACCTCAACAGGCAAATACAATATATTAGTACTTCAACATACTACCTCAATAAAGAACAGACAGCATCAGTGCCAAGGGAGTATACCTCTCCTCAGCCCTTCCATACCTCTCCCCCTTGCTGAGCCAGGTGCATTTCACAGAATTCTTTCAAAAGTTCATTCGTTGAATTTATTTTGCAGTAACTAGTTTTGGTGCTGGCATATGTAGTTATTTATTCCAGCTGTAGTTATCCTTGAGTTGTTTCTGCTTAGAATGAACAGGTAGTAATGCTGTAGTGTCATAACTGTGATGGAACAGGGAATATGTGAGAAACAAGATTTGTAGATGAGGTCATATCTTTTACCAGACTAACTTTATAGGTGGGAGAGATGTTAGACAAGCTTTCAGGAACAACATATTCTTTCTTCGGTCACCACAGAATAGGTATCATGACAGTATTGTCAGAACACATTACTCTGTTTATGTTAGGGCTTAGTAGCCTCTATATTGAAGATGGGAACACTACATCTGTATTCTTTAATAGTGCTATACCTAGTCTGCTCTTCTTTACTCTCCATATAAGCTGTTAGCCTGCAACAGTGGTGTTTTGATGCTTGGAAAGCCACTCTGCAAAGGCAAACACAGCAGGTGAGTGGCAGGTCCTTATAACCTTCTCTTCCCCACTATCAGTCAACTAGTTGGGAAGGTGTGTTGCAGAATTTCTGCTTGAATGGATGACAGTTGTGTTCCCAGCCCATTCTTCCAGCCATCTGCTTACAACAGAAGCACAGGTGAAATATGAAATCATAGTATATAATCTATTTATTACATTAATAATATTTTTCCAGAAATAAGTTAAACTGGTGAAAAAAAATCTAATGCTAAATATCCTACCTTTCAAGGAAGGTAGATCTAGAGTATACCTAAATCTCATACATAACTGGGAAAAATGTAAGGTAACTCCTTAAAATTTCTGAATAGCAAGCTGGGAAAAAAGTTCAAATGATCAGAAGTTAAACCTTAAACTGCATATAGTTTATGATGCAACATTCCACTGTGTGCTCATTTCCTTTCAACTACTCAATTTCTGGAGGAGATCAGTTTTTGGATTATCCAGGAAAGGATTTCGTTCCAGAAATTCAAGAGGATAAATATTGCATTGCACCAGTTCTTTTATTTATTTATTCAGCTTCAGCTGCAGACACTAAGTATTTTTGCTTTTGGCCCAATATGTAATTTTGCATCTTATGGGCTTTTATTTCTACAGTGCTTGTATCAAGTGACTTGTAAACCAGTTACTCAGCTGGTATAAGCTAAAACTATATTGATTTACAGCAGAAGAAGATCTGGACGAAGTGTTAATATTATGTAATATTAATAACACAACAGTGTAATAGGGATGATTTCTTAGATCAATGTGTCATATTTTATAGAGGATTTTCTGCACGAATACACCCTATTCACAGTGTTATATTAGCCGGGTAATTCCTTAAGCTTCATTGACTGCTTTAGTGACAGTAGGTTTTAGGTAACAGTATTCACGTCTTCTCAGCCACACACCACTTCTCACTGGAGGGAAAGGGAAGCAATTCAGAGTTGCCCTTCTTATCCAATCCCTTATTCTCCCTGCAATGCCCTGCTTAGGAATTGGGAGGGAAATAAATACCTTCACTCCCTTGGACTGCCACAAGACATTTTTTTTAAAACTGGAAATCTGCAAACTTTTTACTGATGACCAAACATTTTTACTGTCATACGTTTTTACTAACATGTTTTACATTATGTAAGCATAAGCCTTCTGCCAGATCCTGGACAAGGGCCAAGTTGAAACCATAGTAAAAAAAAAGGAGATGATTTAATTGGTAGCCCTACTTGACTTCAGCAATAGTTTTAAATTGTGCTGCCCCCACACTAGGGGCCTCTACTCACATCCACACCCACACCCATACTCACACCCAGATATTTATGTTTGCACCCACACGTTGCTGCCTCACCACACCAAAGCCCATCTCTCAGCCTTATTATCTCTGCCAGTCCCACTCCCATCCCAGCATGAACTGCCTGGCTACCTGCTACCCAGAAGTGTTACAGGCAGCACCAGGAGCTGCATCAGCTCCACAAAGTCCTGAGAAGAGCTACCTTTGGGGTGCTGTGCTCCCAGTAAGACACCAGGTGGCACTGTTTTGCTCTGTCTGTACTTTAGTAATGCAACCAGCATGTTTTCTAACCATGGAGCTTCAGAACCTCTGTGCTTTTATGGCATTGATTTTTCAGAGCTACATTTGCTTCCTGGTTTTTGGATGGTACAACTTTTTAAATGGAATTCACAGAGTCATTTTCAGCCTAGCTATTGATGATCAGTTGGTAACCCTGAGCATCTGCCCTTCTTCAGGCAGGCAAAAGGGTTGAAGAACCCCAGGTCTTCCATTTGAGATACATAGTGATATGAATAATATAGTCAGTGAACTAAAAACTCACTGGAAACTTTCAGTTGAAAATAAAAATGTCTAGACAATAGCTGAAGTTCAATTTATCCTTTAGGGCCATGTCCAGATGAGTCCAGCTGTGCAGGATGTGCAACACGTTCAATTGTTCACTGTGCTGCAAGGGAGCAGCGTAGAGGGGTTTGGGGTTTTTTTTTTTGACCCCTGGATATCCAGGGATCAAAAAAACCTGCAGAGAAAAGAAGTGGAGCAGGACATGGATGGACAGTGTGTGCCACTCAAAATGGAGCTGGGCTACCTGGAGGCATGCTGCAGCTGCTGGCCAGGCCCCATGTGGCAGAATTGCCCCTAGGACCCCAGGTAATGCTGCTGGGGCCACCTCAGTGCTGGCTCCAGCCTACCCTACCACTGCCAGGGTAACTTGCTATGTGCCAGAGGGCTCATGGAACAGGTGTTCTCCAGGGACAACTAGTGGCAGCACAAGATTTAATACATTTCATAGACATTAGGACTGGAAAGGACCTGATAAGATCATCAGGTCCAGCCTCCTGCCCAAGGGGCAGGAAGTCAGCTAGGGTCAAATATCCCAGCAAGATAGGCATCCAAATGTTTCTTGGAAGTGTCCAGAGTAGGTGCTTGCACCACCTCTGGGGGAAGTCTATTCCAGGCCTTGGTGGCTCGGACAGAAAATAAGTTCTTCCTTATGTCCAGCCTAAAACGGTTTTGAAGGAGTTTGTGACCATTCGTCATCGTCTTTCCTTGGGGTGCTCTGGTGAACAAGTGTTCCCCCAGATCCTGATGTACACCCTGCTCTCTTGCCCTCTAATCATCTACATGGCTGTCCCCTGGACTTTCTCAAGCTTCTCCACATCCTTTCTGAATTGTGGAGCCCAGAATTGGATGCAGTACTCCAGCTATGGCCTCACCAAGGCTGAATACAGCAGGAGGATGACTTCCTGGGTCTTGCTTGCTATGCATCAGTAGATGCAAGCCAGAGTTTTATTCACTTTGCCATCTGCAGTATTGCATTGGTGGCTCATGTTCATCTTGTGGTCAGTCATGACCCCCCAAATCTCTTTTGGCTGTGGTGCACCACTTCTAGTTATCCCTGGGGAACCAAATGTTCAGCCACATGTGGACATGGTCTAGAAGGCTAACTAAACATAAGTTTTAAATGCTAGAAAGTTTGTGCAGTATTTGAAATCTTTAAAAAAGTTTTCATTTCTATTGCTTAGACAAAATAGGGATTATGTTACTGATTAACAGTTTGCATGGAAAATAATATGAAAATAATGCATAGTTTTAGTGGTCTCGTCAGTTTTATAAAATCCGGCCTCATTTATTTTTCAAACATTTATACACTTCCTTGGACAGAACAAACTAGGTTTTAAGAGAATTGTTAGGATTCACAATTGTTGGTTATAAAATGTAATGATCAAGGCTGATTAACATGCCAGTGCCTAATGATCTGTAAAGCTGAATAAAAGGATTTAATAATAATATGTTGAAAGCTGGGTTTGATCTGCCAAAATCAGTACTATTTGTAAAAGTTTTAGCTATAGGAAACCAGGATGCCCTTCCTGTTTGAATAAACCTCTTATGTTTTGTCTGTATGTCTATTTGTCTAAAATAGTTATTGTAGATTCAGCAGTTGAAGGTTTTACTGGAAAGTAAAAAAATAAAAATTTCTATGATAATGGATTTTTTGTTTGTTAATTTCTGTTTGTTGTTTACAAATGAAGAATATTCTAGTTGCTACATTTTGAATCCAGTGCGTTTTGTTGTTGTATGGAGCAACAATAATAAGCAATAATAAACTAGGAAGAACTCATAGTATATACTGAGCAAAACCAGGAGTCCCGTAAGTAACTTTGAATGAGATTGATTCTATAATGTTAGAGGACATTAATAAACCAGGTGGGCCTCTGCCTGGGACCTCCTGAGCTTATACTGACAACATTCTAGAGAAGCAGGATATTGGCTACCATGGTTACCCTGCTTTACTTGTGGCGAGTAGGGTGTTAGGTTTATGTTGCATCAGTGTTGCTGGTAGTGTTATGTAGAGTTTAGATTATGGTTGTATTAGCTTATGGTTGTATGGGATGAACTGAATAGGGAAGAAACTGGTCAGGCAAGGGGTTGGATTAGATGACCTCTAGAGGTCCCTTCCAACCTTCCAACTCCACTTCTCTGACTCTATGACCAGGATTGGTTTCTAAGATCAAACTCATAAAAGGTTAAATTCCCCCCCACCAGAGCATGTACATCCTTAGTGTCATTATAAGTAAGTGTGTGAAGGGACCTTTTGTACAGAGGGGCCTCCATACCTCATCTTTCCTGAGAACAGAGGGCATGTTTGTGTCAGCAAAGAAACAATAGTCCAGCAAAGAGAGAACATGAAATATGCCTCAGGACCTTACCGATTTGTTCATTAACCCCCCCCCCCCCCATATTTTGAAGTGGGAAGGCCACATCCATGGGTGGATCTAGGATTTTGAAAAGGAGGATATAGGTGTTGTGTTGTCTCATCATATATAATACAACTGTGTCAGGTTCATGCCCCAAGGGCATCTGTGACACCCCCTGGTGGCTGTGTGGCTCAGTCTCTATTATAGTCCTCCCTAAATTGCTTTCCTGCCATGCCTTGTTCTTACTAGAGGTTAAAAAGGGAATCTGCCTACAGGGCTTAGAGTGAGCTTTAGTTCATTTTGCAATACTGCTGGGTCTCTCCTGGACCCCCAACAACCTTGATTTGACCCGTAAGCTCAATGGGCCCTCTCAGCTGGCCTGTGCTCCTGCAGGGTCCCTGTAGAATTGAGGGCTACATGCATATCTATGTCTCTCCAGGCCACTCATAGCCTTAAGGGCTCAATGCGTGCCTCTGTTTCCTCCCCTACACCACACCCCAGGCCTTTCTTTGATGTCAACTATTTGTATACTTGCCCCGCTTGTGCCCTCAGATCCTTGGTCACACACAGCTCCTCCTTCAGGCTCTTGGACCCTTGGTCCCACATGCAGCACCTCCTCTGGGCTCAAGGACCCTCTAGTCTGGCTTAGCCCACTCTGGCCTCATGGGCCCTCTGACTCAAGTCAGCCTTTTCCTGGGCATGTGGACCTTCCGGTCCAGGTCTGTTTTTTCCTACGCTCCTGAACTCACTCGGCCCCACTCTCAGTCTGTGGGCTCTTGGGTTACCAGATCTTTAAGTAGGCCTTGAGCCTGCCACTATAGGGCTCAAGGCTAAACTATTGGTGCAACTTAAATAAACAAGAAGTATTACAGGCCTCTGGTAGACACCTCAAACCATCTAGGGGTTTAACATAAAACAAAGACCACTTGCCTATAAAACTCAGTCCTTTTCTGCCCAGGGAACTTGCCTCTATTCCCAGGCCTGTAGAGTTGTTTAGCTAAATCCAGGTCCCTTCAGGAGCCCTGCTGCTCTGCAGCCTGGAGCTCCTCACTTTGTGGCTGCTGAGAAAAAGACTACCTGACCAGTTCAGGCTCTGGGTTTATATGCCTCCAGCTTGAGCCCTGTTCTGGTCAGGTGAGTTTCTCATTAGCCCCTGCACCTCCTGCAAGTGGCCTCTCAGATGCAGGCACACCAGTGCTCTGCTACAACAATATATATTTTTTTCTAGTGAAAAAATAAACTAGAAGCTTTAATAATAAAGTAGGGGACTCAAGCATATATTATTCAGTTTAAGATTGAAGCAAAAACAAGAAAAAATGTTATTGGAATATGCAATAATAGCCTATATTGTGTATAAAAGCACAACAAACTAGGCAAAAACAAATTAAAGCATGTTGTGTCATTAGTGCTGTAATCATTAGAATTAAATGTGCATCTCAGATTCATGAAACAAATTAAGCCTTCTTGAGCATCATTACAGTGTATCCAATGCTTTATTGAAAATTTAATGTTTACCTGAGTTAAAGTTTCCACAGCTGACTTACTGTTTTAGCTAGTTAAAAACAATCTTTAGGACTGTGAAATTGGAGCTACATTACCAGCAGCAGCTAACAGACAGTAGAAATGCAGAAGAAATGATGCCCTGATTAGTAGAACATCAAAACGATTAAAAAGGACAGAGGGTCATTAACAGCTGTGAAATGGAGATTTTAGAAGGAATCAAATAAATTATAATGAACCATGAAGTCAGTTAACTCCTTCACTGCTGCCTGACTCCCTCACTGCTGCCACTCCTAGGCAGCTAGTTATAGTTTTTGTGTGGACCATGAATCAAAGCAAATGTACCACTGCACTGCCCCCTCTGGAACCACCCCGGCAGCATCCACTCAGCATAGATTAGAAGAGGAGTGGCCAACCTGCAGCACATGGTGCCACAAATGCCGTGGGCAGCCTCTTTGTGTAGCATGCACCTGACTGGGGAGAGAGCAGGGAACATAGCTGCAGATAGGGCAGGAAGCAAAGCTACAGATTGGGCAGGGGAAGGAGAACAGAGTAGCACTCTGGGAGGTCATAGAGCTAATTTGTGTCACGTGCCAAAAAGGTCGGTCCTCACTAGGTTAGAATAGTAACTGAGAAGTAGCTGTATTGTACCCTTGTGGACTACCCCTAAATTGCTGGCATGAATTTCATCCCCTCCCCTTAACTCCTTAGTTTTAGAAAAAACTCTTTAGTCTTGTAAGAAATTCACTAATTAAAAGTATTCAGACACTGCTTTGAGATGGAGGTGCATGGATACAACTTGTGTTCCTTGTTAGCAATCAATGAGTTTCTTACTATGGTTGCCCCACAGCTTTTTAAAATCACAGTAAAATGAGCATCTACTGACTGTAATCCTGCATATTAAATAAAGCACTAAAATATTTGTATAAACCTCTTCTCCTATGTTGTCTGAGGATATCTTAATGGTACTATATCAAGAAGGACTTGAAGTAGCAAACCAATGCATGCATTACATAGCATACATAAGTAGATTGGTGCTATTTATTTTAAGCTTTAATTTTCAATATGTTCTAGGAACAGAGTTAGTAATGTTTTCACAGAATCTTCAGCAAGGTTATGCTACTGTTCTTCCAAACTGCTTATATATCTATTTTGAGAAAATACCAAAAAAAAAAAAAAAAAAAAAAAAAAAAAAAAAAAAAATCCGGCTTAGCATCTTACCCTTTCTGTTTTGATTGAAATTCCTTACTGATTGTGATCTTTTGCATTTCTAATGGAATCATGATGGTCATTAATAACGTTACCATTTCTCAAAACTGTCACCACACAGAGAGGTTAATTATCTCTGGTGAAAATGAAAAGAGAGGAAAAGAACAAGGTTGCCGACAAAGCTGAATCTCAAAACACTGACAAGACAGCTTTTTTTAAAACCCCCCAACCCCCCCCAAAATATATATTCCTATAACATTTTAATATTAATACATCTATATTAGATAGTAATATTATTTAATCCAGCTAAAATAATCACTAGGGCATACATATCACATATTGACTAGACTACAAGAGGATGAGATTACTGTGAGTATAATGACACTTACTGGACTTAAGGGAAGGTAAAGGTTCTTTTATTTTCACCATGCCTGACTTTGTCCTAAAAAAGTATCGGGAAGACTCAGGTGCCAGTTGCATAGGATGCTGGGTAGCAATTTCCCAGGCGATCCACACATATTATCTAAGCAACTATTTACATTTACTCCATAGAATCATATGCTCTTATTAAGAGCACCTGAATTTGCTTTTTTTTTCTTTTTTAGGAAACAGGAAACTACTTACAAATTGACTATAGCAAATGGCGCTCACTTATGAGTAAAGCTGCATGCCTATGGAACACATTCTTTGTAAAGTTAAAGGTGGCATGATGTGATGTGAGGTGGTAATTGTCATATGCAGCAGTGTGTGCTAAAATTGTTTGTTCTATGCTCTTTGCTAATATTAACCAAGACTTGAACCAATGCTGGTTGACTTCTATGGAGATTGGATCATGCCCTTATGTCTCAGTCCTCCAAACACTTATGTACTTGCTTTTCTTTACACATTGGTGTAGTACCACTAATTGGATTCTCAACAGGAAAGTTACACATTTGCAGGAACAGGTGCTTACATTGTAAATTATTTGTGAATTCATTTGCTCTGGGCTCTGCCAGACAGCTCAGAAAGGTATTTTGTAAAGGTGCCTTTTAAGTTTTTTCTAATAAGCAGGTACAAGTCAGTTTCTTTGTGTCAAACAGACTTTTCAGTGAGTTCCTTGAAGAGGCTGCCTGTCTAGAGTAACTGTTTTTCAGAAAGTGTGTACGTCTCCTTCTATTTCTCTTTTTCCATAAAAAGGCACCTATTGGCTTCTTTTGTGTGGCAAACACTGAAGAGATGAGAGTGTAGAATGGATTTGAACAGGGATCATATGGTAGCTTTATGAACTAACTATGCATTCTGTGCATAAACCCAAAAATAAAAATCCAAATAATCAAAAAATTTGAGCCAGCTCTCCAAAAATCAAGAGTTTGGCCTTAAAATGATGAGTTTTTAAAGTATAATGATAAAGTTTGGCTTCTTTTTCTTTTTTACTCCTGGTGTCTCAACCTTCAGTTTCATATCTCCTCAGCTGAGAGCTGAAGGCTTTGGGGTGAATCCTGGTTCCCCTGAAATCAGTGGCAATTGGCTTCAGTGTGGCAGGATTTCACCCTTGCGCTTTTTCTTTTAAATAAAAGCTGAGATTCTCACATCACAACAAATCAGAAGCTGTTCTTTAATAAAAAGATTGTATCTTGTGCGACTTGTGATAAAACCATGAGGGTTTGTGCTGCTGTCAATTTAAATTCTAATTTCATAGATTAAGAGTTTCATGCCTGACAGGACAATTAGATTATCCAGTCTGCCATTTTTGTGTATTATAAACTATTACATCTCACCTAGATACTCCTGCTTTGAGCCTAATCCTTTGTGTTTGAATAAAAGATATTTTGTTTGTTGGGCTCAAGCATCTCCCCAGAAAAGTATTTAGTTTCAACTAAAGGACATTGGGGCTAGGGATACTGGGGCTAGGGCTTAGTTTAACCTGCAAAGCTTAAACCTATTCAGAGGTGGATAGACATTCCGTTTTGATTCCTGAAATGCAGGAACATGCCTGTAGTGGCTCAGGCTAGAAATGGGGGAGAGCTAGAGCAGCCCTCCCTTCCCTTTTACAGGGCTGAGTTGAGGATGTCGCGGTGAGGCCCCAGCAGGGCACTGTGATTAGGGAGGGATTCCCCCTCCCCCCTTGATAACAGAGCATTTATCAGCTCTGTTATTAGCATTTAGCACCCCATCAGAAAGCAAAGCCTCGCTCATTAGTTGAAGCTCTTCTTAAACAGCTTTTTCCAAAGGAAGAATTTCAGGGACACTACTAAATGAGCTGTTGATTAGCTCCAAAAAGCCCTAAGTGGACACTATCCTATCTGTCTTACACAGCATTAGCTAGCATACCACATGCTGGCTATTGTCTTGCAGTGGAAGAGAAGAGGAAGGGATCTCTGCTTAAGCAGCAAGTGGTGAGAGTTGGGGAGAGGGAGACACAAGGAAGCCAGCAGACCCTGCTGAATCTGCAATTCTCTTCTGGAGCGCCAGTCAGGAAGCAGAGGGGAGGGGCCAGCTTTGCTGTGGAATAGAGATTCCCACCCAGCCCAGAAAGCATGACAGGATGCTGGGGGAATCTGGTTTAACTTAAACCAGAAAAGAATCTGGGACAAATGTTACATAAACCAGATTCATTAACCAGCTTGACCCAAATCAGTTAAGTCTGATACCAGATTCAACCAGTCTTATCTCAAACCGATTTCAGCCATTTTCAAACTGGTTTATGTGCACTGAACATCTGTTCTGTTACAGATTTGAACTAGTTTCTGATGACTTAACTTGGTTTATGTATAATGTCTGTCCTTAGCCCGATAGGGGAGAATCCACCCCTTCTTACATTAGTTTGTTCCAATGGTTAGTCACAGACACTGCTTAAAAAGTTGTGGCTGATTTCTAATTTGAATTTGTTTGGTTTCAACATTCAGTCATTGCTTATTGTTATGACTTTCTCTACTAAACTAAAGAGTTAGTACTTAATATTTTTTTCTACAAAGTTAAAAAACTCACTTATTCTCTGGATGGTTTGATACACAAACATTAATGCACATTTCTTTTCCTTTTCCATACTTTTTTTTTAGCAGACTTTGTCTGTAACAAATTCCTGAAATGTGCATAACATCCCCCCCATATTTTAAAGATAATATGTTATCTTATGAAAGTTTCATGATGACAGAGCCACACTCTAATCTTTTTCCCCCAAATAGTCTCACATGAAGCCCTTCAGTTCTTCTATAATACTGTTGCAATCTGTGGTGTTCAGATTATTCTTCTAGAATATTGAAAATTTCCTTTTTAAAGAGAACATACTATGAAAGGTTTTGGAGTCAGTAACAGTGTTACCATGATTTAATTCATAAAAATAATGGATCGAGCAAGGAATATAAAAGCTAATTTGACAGGTGTTAATGAATGAATAACTGTGGAAGCCATTTACTTCCTGGAACTCTGATAGTATCAGCATCCAAGTGATTTCAATAGTAGGATATTAACTTGTTCCACAATGCAGCATACTTGACATGTTACTAGAAGAGATGGATGCACCTATATGGAACAAACAAAACAATCTAAGCTGTCAGCAAAAATTCAAGATCAATACATGTTCAATTCACATAACTATTTTATGAACCAAAATATTAAGAAAAGGCTTTCTGCAACCTGCATGAGAAGAAAATACTGGACATCTCACAAGCTCATAGATAGACTTCATAGATTTCGTAGATTTTTAGAGTTGGAAGGGACCTGGTAGATCATCAGGTCCGACCCCCTGCTCCAGGCAGAGAAGGGATGCTGGAGTTAGGTAACCCCAGCCAGATGCCTGTCTAATATCCAGGGAAGGGGAAAGCACCACCTCCCTTGGAATCCCATTCCATATTTTGGCAATCCTTACCGTAAAGAATTTCTTCCTTATGTCCAATCTAAATCTGTTCTCCTTCAGTTTGTGGCCATTATATCTGGTAACCTTGAGGGGCACCCTGGTAAACAAAGTGTCCCCTATTCCCTGCTAGCCTCCCCTGATGAGTTTGTAGGCAGACACAAGATCACCTCTCAGCCTTCTCTTGCGGAGTCTGAAGAGATTCAGATCCCTCAGTCTGTCTTCATAGGGTCTTACCTGCAGGCTATCAAACATACAAGTAGCCCTTCTATGAAACCGCTCAAGGTTATCCACATCCCTCTTGAAGTGCAGCACCCAAAACTGGACCCAGTACTCCATCTGCGGCCTCACCAATGCCTCATAGAGGGGAATTATCATTTCCCTAGACCTGCTCGTGATATTCCTGCTGATGCAAGAAAGAGTGCAGTTAGCCTTGCTTATTACCTCATCACACTGGTGACTCATGTTCATTTTTGCATCAACCAGGACTCCAAGATCTCTTTCCACTGTTGTGGTGCTCAGAATGGTACTCCCCAGACTATAGATGTGTTTAAGATTCTTCCCCCCCAGGTGCAACACCTTGCATTTATCCTTGTTGACTTGCATCCTATTCTGATCTGTCCAATCCCCCAGTCTGTCCAAATCTGCCTGCATTTGCTTCCTGCCTTCCAGTGTGTTTACTATGCCCCATAGTTTAGTGTCATCTGCGAATTTGGACAAGGTACTTTCAACACCTTCATCCAAATCGGTGATGGAGATATTAAACAGTACTGGTCCAGGGACAGAGCCTTGGGTGACACCACTGCCCACATCTCTCCAGTGAGAAAGCACCCCATCCACCACCACTCTCTGGGTGCATCCCATTGTAGCATGAACTGAACTAATGTAGCTGATGTTAACATAGAGTTTAATAATAGTGAAATATAACCATGTTAGTCTCGTCCTATAAGCAACTTGAAAACCCCATATTGTATCCTTCTGCTTGACATAAGTAAATTAAATCTGCATAGCCTTTATGTATGAGTGTGTGTAAAAGGGTGAATGGTGAAAGAATGGTATAGAGACGGGAGAAAAAGATTTAACTGCTTATGCAAGCAACAAGGCGCCAAATGTAAGTTACCAGTCAGTAAACTAATTAATAAATGGCTGGAGAATCCCTTTTAGGCCTTGGGCACAAAGAAGATAATGAGGAAAAGGAATGTACCCATTCTGCCAGATAGGCAGCAAAAGCACTCAAAGGCTAAGATAAGGTGAAGACAAAAAAAGAACAACCGCAAAAACAGAAGCTGGGTATAGAAAAACCACAAATCACTGAAACAAAAGATGATAATCCCTATAAAAGGACACTTTGAAAATGCCAAGTTGGGTGAGTCTCTTTTTCTACTGCTGTTTCATCGGAGCACAGATGCATCTGTTCACCCTGCTCCAGCTGTTATCTTCAAATCCGCTATCTTCAAATCATCATCTACTCAATAAGCCTGGGTTGGCCACCCTGGGCTGATATTGAGCAACTATTGCTGGTAACTATATCTGGTGTATATGTGGATGAAATGGTTGTTTTGTGTTTGCCCATTCCGTATTTTGGCAACCTTTACCATAAAGGGTAATGATGTGTGTAATAATGTCTATGATGATTTGTGTGTGTTTCTAAGAATGGTGTGCCCAAACCTCTATGCCTAACTCATGCAATCAATAAACATGGCACCTTGCTTTATCCCCCTTTATAAAGTCTCGCTTGTGATTTGAGCAATTGGCAATTTGAGTAACACCATAAACCAGTTTTTCATCTACCTTACTGTGAAAAAATCCACATCACAGCTACTCAGTTTGCTTGTATGAATTGGGTGTGACACTGTGTCAAAAGCCTTTTTAAAATCCAGGTAAATAGTATCTACTTCCTCCCCTGCATTTAAGCACTTTGTGACCTGGTCATAAAAAGAGACCAGGTTAGTCAGGCAGGATCTGCCTGCTATAAACCCATGCTGGTTACCCCTTACCATTGTCTTACCTGCTGGGCCCCTGCAAATGTGATCCTTTATAATTTTTTCTAAGGTCTTGCTGAGAATAGAGGTGAGTCTGTATTTGTTCATGTGGTTATTCCATCTCAAATGCAAGACTTTGTATTTGTCCTTCTTGAACGTTATCTGATTAATTGTGGACCATTTTTCCAGTCTAGCCAGGTCATTCTGGATCTTAGCCTTGCCCTCTGGAGTGTCTGCAAGTCCATCCAACTTGATGTATCTGCAAATTTGTTAAGCATGCACTTCATGCTGAACAATGGTAGATTCTGGACAGACCCATGGGGAAACCCCCTTGATACCTCCTCTTGACTACACATTGAGGACATTGAGAACTATTATCTGGGCATGTCTACACACACATTTGGTTTGGGATCAGTTTACTCCTGAGTAAATTACTTGTGAGTAAGTGCTCCTGGTCAGGGGTCTACACATGTAGGGAAGCAGGAGTAGATTAGCTGCTAATGGCAGTAAACTGCTCCTGATTCATGGGGCCCTGTAATGGGCCCCTGCTGCTACCAGGGGGAGTGCTAGGCTCCCCTGGGTGCTGGCTGATGGGCTGGCAGGAAGAACTGCCAGGACTGGCCAGGGCTGGGACATTACACCCTGTCCCTGGGGGCTGCCTGCTGCTGGGGCAAAGATAATGTTTCTCTCTTCTGGCAGCAGGGAGCTCCTGGCCTTGGTTCCCTGATCAGAGGCAGGGGATTTGGAAAGACCTGCAGGGGAGGGGAGGGTCCCAGCCCCCTGCCCTAATGTGCTGGTGGAGCAGCCAGCACCTAGCTTACTGCTAACTGCTCCAGAGGCAAAGATGAGACCTGTGTCATGATCTGTATGAAGATGCTGTAAAGTAGGTCATGCTCCGACCTTTGTGTGACCCATTTTTCAAGAATTGTCATCACCTGTAACCCCACCCAAAATAGAGTGGTGCACACAAAGATGGTGCCATGTGCTAGAGGTAGAGGGTGCTGTGCACAATAGTTATATAAAAAGGTCTGTGCAGGCAGAGCTGTGTGCGTAGGTGTGTGTCTCTGAGCGCGTATCTTTCTGGGTGTGTTTGTGACTGCAGGGGTTTACCTGTGAACCAAGACTGAGAGAAAGAGCTAGAGGTTATAAGGTGAGAGAGTGTCTGTGAAGTGGTGTGTGAGTCTTCGAGCCGATCGAGGATCAGGAATGTGGAGTTCCAGCCCGGTCACCGTGGACTGAGGAGACGTCCTCTACCACTGGAAGACTCCCAGGGATTGTGATAGGAAGAGGTTGGCTCCCCAGTATTTTCCCACTGGGTGTGCTTGACACAAGTATAACAGCTTCCCTATCTTTTTAAGTATCACCCTTCCCTCAAGGTTTAATCCTTAGTTGATTGAGACAGCCTTGGAAGGTTCTGGCCTCTTCGGGAAGCTGAGGTCTTACCTCAACACTGGTTGAATAAAGTTCACCCCCTCCCTCCTCTGGAATAAACTCATCATTCTGATTGTTTCCCTGGTGTTATTTTCCATATGTGTTTTAACTCCTGGTGTTATTGGTGTTATTGTTTATAAGTGATTTTAACAACAGTGGTATGTCTATAAGGTTTCTTTGTTAATAAACTATCCTATTAATGAAATATAACACCTGTGGTTCTGTGGAGTGATTGGTTAATTAGTCAATTTATTCTTCAGTTAATTCTTTGGTCCAATCTACCGATGATTAGATACAGGAGGTTGAGTTGTAAGCCATCTGAGGGCTTTCATTGACTGGATGGTAAAGTTGCTGTTCCACCTCCAGAGAAACTGTATCTTCTGTGTCTTACAGTACTTTCCCTAGCTCTCCCTCTTCCATGATGCTGGAGGTCTGTTTGTGTATCGAATTGATGAAAGCCTCATGGTCATAGAGGTGTAGGTTGTAGCTGTGTTGGTCTAAGAATATAGGCAGACAAGGTTCCTTGGGTGAATTTGATAACTTTTATTAGACCAACCCAAATAGTTGGAGAATAGTTATTAAGCAAGCTTTCGTGTTCAAAAAACCCTTCATCAGGCTAAGGAAGTTTCAGCAGTTGGTGTGTGCTCTTCCTGGATGGAATGAAAAACATCATGGTCACAGATGCTTCTGAGCTGATCTCCTCCTGAGGCTCCCTTACCTGATCCCTAAAAGAAGGAGAGGCACTCCTCATTACAACTGAGCCACCTGGCTGTCCCTGCCAGGGGCATGCAGGCCACAGTCATTGCAAAGCCAGGCCAGAACCTGGATGGAAACCTCTGGTCGGGAGTCATGCCTAGACAGAGACTGCACAGGTACAGACAGAGGAAAGGATGGCAGGATTTTCCTGATACCTCCTTCTTCCTCGTCTCCTGCTATCCCTCTTCCTCTTTCACCTGCTTTCATTCAGCAAGCTTATAGAGAAAGAAAGTAGCTGGGCAAACCCCGCACTGAACTCCTCACTCAGACGTGCTGGTCCTGTGTCACTTTGCTCCTCCGTTGCTTTGATCTGGTAAACCTAGGCTTTCTGCTTAGGCAAGCCCCACCTTCAGCCCTAGTCAACCACAATCACCTACAATCAGACACAATCAGCTTCCTCCTCAAAATGAGCCTGTAAAAATATCTCCCAAACTAAAGCTGCACCGCCAAATCCAAGCCAGACAGGCCTTCTTATTCTCTAGCACCCACATCCCTATCCCTAGGCAGCCACAGCTTCCTCTCCGAAACAGAACTCCCACTCAAATTGCATTCAGATATTGTCACTGTCATTGCTACTTCTGATGCCCAGCTGCCACAAAATTTGGCTTTGATTAGGGATAACCTAATTTTGTTTGACTCATTTAATATCTCTAGTTTTAACACTGAGCTAAAAGTGACTATCACAGTCTCATTTCCAGTGCAAATGGCTGCTGCTGGAGGAATAAGGGAATTTAAATATTCAGAACTCATACTGCACATTCTGCTACAGAAGAACAACAGAAAGTGTTTAATCTTCCCATCAGACATGTACTGGCATGCCTCATCGATACATAGAATGGCTCATTGCCTTCACAACACTTTTCAAACCCAAGAACCATTGGCAGGGGAAGAACCATATCAGGAATCTGATGAACACACATATATTCTTGGTAAAATAAATTTTGAATGATTACAGCAGCTGTTTGGGGATCTATGATGAATTAAGAGCCACTCAAAGGAGTGGCAAAATGAGTGGCGAATGCAGAAGAAGTACAGTAGAATCAGATAATATCTTTTCACTAAATATCTATTGCTCATACATCTTCTACCAATAAGTTTCTATAAAAGTCATTCATTCATTGCTCCATATTGCAGTGTCCCTTGAAAGCAATGATAATCACTAAACTCAAATGTCATAGTACAGTTGCCTCTGCACATTCTAAAACCATCCATTTTTCTTTTAATTCAGTAGTCAAAGTCATACATTGGATATCTATCTTAATAGTCTAAGATTGTTCCTTGATATTGGACTACAGAATACACAGTACTGTGCTTTTCTGAACATCCTTTCATTCAAAACTGTTTGCAATTCAGCATTGTTTGCTCTCATAATACTGCATCTCACTTTTAGACCCCTTATTGCTCTTGAACTTTTCTTTGCAGTTTTCATTTCCCAAATGATATTTTAGCTTGTCCATCACTTATTTTCAATAAAATATTCCATCTCAGCCAAAAGTAGCATAAGTCTTAGACCTGAAGGTTGTAATGAAATTGTTATCACTCTGAAACAAAAAAGCAATCTTCCTTTTTAACTTCAGTAAAAGAAATCTGTCTCAGCAATCACTGACTGGAAGCTGCTAAAACAAGTTGTAAAGGACAAGAAATGTTATTTCACAATTCATAGCACAGAAATTTTCTCATAAAAAATAATCACACTTCCACGACATTGCTGGTGTCACAAATTATTTACCACATTTCCCCCAATGATTTGAAAGGAGATCAGTCTTTATCCCTGACAAATATAAATTAAATCATTATATTCAATCAGAGATCTGCATTTTTAGTAACGGAATTGCCATTTAAAATAATTATCATATTATTTTCACTCTGTCAGGAATTTGAGCATAGTTATGCTAATCAACTGCTATGAGACTTGCCTATAGCAAACACAATTCAAATCCATGTGAATACTCATCACAGCTAGACTCTAAAGATGCTTGAAATGCTTGGAGTTGTGTGAGAAGATATTTGCAATGAAATTAAAGATCAAAAGAGATCTGAACAGTTTAGGGTTTTTTTTCAGTATTTAACAAGTCATACTAAATTTACTTATGCTGAAGTTGCAAATATGTTATCTACTAAGAACTTGATTCACTATTAACCTTAAGGCACTTTCTTTAAAAGCAGTTTTCTGTTTCAGTAGCTTTTGTCATGTGTGAATTATATCCATCTTGAAGAGTGCAGAATCTTACTAAGGAGTATGTCATAGATGGATAACGGTTCTGTTCATTTTCTCGTTACGTGCTATGTCTAATGATAGTCTTTGTGGCATTTATACTTTGTTGTGCAAGTTCACATCCAATAGGACTTCTGTAGGAATAAGTTTGTTTTCTCTATCAATTTCTGATCAATTTTGAGCCCAGTGACGAATCTTGAATAGTTCATTAATGAAGTTGTTATTATTTAAAATATAAGAGGAAAATAATAAAACATGGAAACAATCTTCCTTTTGCGTGAGAACCTAAGGAAAGAGAATGAAAGAAGAAGAAATCTTTGCAAGGTTCTTTTTTTAAACATCTCCTATCTCTCACCCCCAACCCCCTTCCCACCACGCTAAACGGTTCCCAAAACCCATGTGTGTTTCTTAAGTTCTGAACAGAACCTGCAGATCTAAGAGGAATAAGGGTCATCCAGCCACAGGCTGTGTAGGTCTGCAACAGCTTCAACATTTTAAAGTTTGAGTCCACTCCTTGCCAGGCTAGCCCAGTGAAGCCATTCCAAAAATCTAAATCATTTTTTGGTCCTAGAAAAAGAATACAAGTTAATCTTGAAAACAGGCATGAGAAGAAAGAAGTAGTTAGCTGTGTTAGCATGAAGTCAGGCAAAAGGGAAGGTAGAGGTGCATGTTATAGACAAACTGAATCAGAGATGCATAAACTTCTGTGAAGCCTAGCTCACTTCATAAGATGCATCAGATGAAGTGAGCTGTGGCTCATAAAAGCATGTGCAGCTCTGATTCAGTCAGTCTATAAGGCACACCTCTATCTTACCTTCTTCTTGAAAGCAGCTCTATATTGAGGGTTTATTCTATTTTCTGGATCCAAGTGTCTCCTTTTTGATTCAAATACAAATATGACACTTTACAAACAGGAACCACTTGGATCTAGAAAGGAAGATTAGGTGTATTAACCATAACTAAACAGAAATAAAAAATTTAAAATACATTGTTCTGTTACTTCTAACACATAATGATATAATGTAAGAGTTGAACAAATTGTGCACCACTGCATTGTGACATATAAACATATTTTATGAGGAATTCCTATCTAATTGGTACTTCTACACAGGGCAAATATTGAACAACACTATTAGTACTAATATTAACTGTTCTTTAAAAAAAAAGGAACCTTTAGGACCTTTCAAAATCTCTCTAGAAGGTTTTGGTTTAAATGTCAATGTTTTGGTTAAAAGGTTCAAAACCACCTTCCCTGTACCCCACAATCCAAACTCCTCTGTGCTGACAATGTCAGTCCTTTTCTTTCTCAGTTTGGAGTCGTCTCTGACTGAGAATTTGCATTGTAAAAGTGCATGGGGAATGGACATGGGACTGAAATGTTTGGGTGAGGAGTCAGTGACAGCTATTTTAAAGCTTTAACAGTTCCTAGTGTAAATATGCATGTAGGAGATTATTAACATTTATATATTTTACCCCATAGGCTTCTGTAAGGGCAACTGCTAATCTGCTGAAGTATGCCAGAGGAATAGTAAACATTCATGTATGAACGTACATAAATACTGGAAAAATAGGAACATAAGAAAACCTAAGCATTTTGACATAATGTCATTTTAATGCCATTTTATGCCAACATGCCATAACTAAAGGGGAAGGAAAATGATTTGCAGACTTAAAAATAAGGAGGCCACCATTTTACTAAGCACTACCAGCTAGCAGAATAGGTGAGTAGTCCTTTTCACGGTAAAATATAAAGAAAATATAGTGATAGTGTACCAAAATAAAGGCTAGTGTCTATAGCTTACATTGAAGTAAAGAACTCTAAAAAAAGCAAGACTTCTTTAGATTTTTAAGTATGTTTTTAAATGGTTAAACTTAAGTGTGTGTTTGAAAATATGGTGCTCAGGTAGAAAAGTACAGGAAAACAAAGGGTCTAGATGAATGAATGATGATACCTCAATATGATGGCTTCAAGTTAGGTTGTACAAAAATACATATTTTGTGATTTGCTGATTTGCAATTGTTTCCATTGGATTAAAAAAGATTTATTTTTCATTTTCCTCCTGGAAATTAAAGGAGAAAAAATATACCTATTTAGGCCAAACAACATTTTTTACCTGAAATTAAACTTTCCTTTTTCTTTTTGTGAAAGCTTCCCTAAAAATATAAATGTAAATGAGTTTTTTAGCATAACATTGTTTTGAAATAAAAAGGCAAAATGTTTCTATTAAAAACTGTAACAACTAAACTTTAAAAAAATATTTGAATTCATCCCATGATTAGTTTTGCCTCATAGGTTTTTCTGTAAGGGCAATTGCTAAGCTGTTGAACTATGCCAGAAGAATGGGAAACTGCATGTGTGAACATGTTCAAAGCCGTTAGAAAGTATGAATCACAGAATGTATCACTTTTAGTTTTGGCTGACCTGAATCTGCATTTTTTTCAGCTATGCTGCATACATGGCCTTCTGAAACCTTCAATCAATCTTCAATCCCCTGATTTTAGTCAGAGTTTTGACTATAGGGCCAGGTACAGACATTACACATAAAGTGGTCTAAGTGATCCTCTGGGTAGGGGAAGTATCCAGACAGGGGACTCACAATACCTCCCTCAGTGTCTATGTATGACTGCCCAGGTGAGTGCTAGGAGGGTCTGAGATGATTCTTATTTTGCTTCATTTTTATCATCAAAAGTTGCAACTTCATACTATGGTTCTATGTCTTCCCTAACTGCAGAGATATCACCTGTGTGAGGGAGGACAGTGCATAGTAGAAGTGATGGCAGTCCAAGGCCAGAGGGCTGCACAGCTGCAGGATGCATAAGGGATGTCCATACGAGTTGTTGAAAAGGAAGGAGGAGATGCTGCTGGCCTTAGTGCTGAACAGTGCTGAATCCTTCAAGTTCCTTGTGTACACAACTGAATCTTGGTGCCAGGAGTTGTGGAACTAGAATGAGGAAAGACTCAATGTGTGGAGGGTGGGACATGCTAAGGCTAGGGGATACCTATGCCTGGGCTGCTGGATCAAAGGAATTGGGGCTTGAGGTAGCCATCCTCTGTTTGAAGGAGGCAACCCAGGTCACTGTGGAGCTCACAGACCACCAACAGCCCTGAAGAGGGAATTTATGGAGAGGTCCTGAACCACTTTTTGTCCACACCCCTGACTGGCATCAGTAGTGCCTTCTGCAGAGAACCTGTAACCTTTCTGGGTGGCAGTGGCATGACAGTCTATTGCCCAGTCCTCTGTAGCATGCTGTGCCCTGATACAGGGACTCTTGGATACCAGTACAGGGGAGAATGCCTTGACTGGGAGCTAACAGTGTGGGAAGGGGACCTGGGGCAGGAAGAGTGATGTAAGGGAGCCAGTGACACATGGTCCAGGGAAGCAGAAAGGTTACTGGTGTGGCCTACTCTGGTAGGCAGTGGTAGATGAGGGGACTAGGACTGGGCTGCCTGGAGCCCAATGTCAGGGCTGTCAGTGACACCAACCCTCTCATCAAGCTGACCTGCTTTCCCCCTGCTCTAGTACACACCTCCTAAGAAGTTCCAGAACAGCCCAAAGGGGCACAGGAGAGCTCAGAATGGGGGGAGGATAGCACAGCCCATCCACCTGCCCCCCATATAATTGGGGCAGCCCATGTGGTAGAAGCCAATGACCACCTCCTGCACTCTGACAAGATGGAGGAAGTGGCTAACCAGGACATCTTGGATGACCAGGCACCTCCTGGGCAGCCTCTCTGGCTGTGGTCTTGCCCACACAAAACACGTGAGGCTTATGCAAGTCACGATGGAGGGGATTCAGTCTGGGGCTCTCCTCAAAGCCTAGGGCTGGGTGCAGGGGAGGGTCCACATCAGGGGGTTGTGTGCATGCTTTCCCATGGGCTTTCCCATGCCCAGCAGCCATCCAGGGTTGGCCTGGGCACTTGCCAGTGTCTGGCAGTCTAGGAAACCATGGAGCCTGCTGGGAGGAATGAAGGAGTGCCCTCAATCTGCTAGACTTGGCCAGTACAGGCAGCCTACATGCCCCCACTCCCCACCAAAGGGCAAACGTATTCTGTTCACTACCCATCTAAGTTAGGCTGTTTACAGAGAACCACGTAACTTAAATTGCTTCCTCCTCAGCTTTTTGAATGTCTATATCTAGCCTATGAGAAGAATTATTAAAAATGCAGTAAAATGAAGCCACACTGTTGTCAGAAAGTGATTTTATTCTATAATTATTATTATTTCTTTGTTAAAAGTAATTCACATCTTAAATAGAACTGCAAGGAACACAATGACTATAATTTCTGCAAAATTAAAATTATTTTAATTTCGCTATCTTTTGGATTTTCATCTTTGGTTAAATTTGCTTTATAAAGAGAAGTTGAGGGTGGCAAGGAAGTCGGGGATAGGTAGAGGGAGTGTAATGGAGAATAATGCTCTTATTACTTTAAAGGAAAAACTTGCAACAGACAGAGGCCACGCAGCAGAATAAAGGTCAGATGCAAAGGAGTAGGCAGCCAGGGAGCACCTAGACAGAAACCTGCACATTAAGAAGAAGGGGAACACAGGCAGCCAGCCCAGGGAATATTGCTCAGAGCAAGCTGGTTGGAAAAAGGCAGGCAATTAGGTGCCAAAGGCTAGGAGTGCCTAGTGCAGGGGCTGCTTTGTTGCCATAAGACAATAGGGTAGCCAGGCAACAAAGGAGCAGTATCTCTAAACTCCCCAGCACCTTGCTGCTCTGAAGCACTGTAATTCTAGCGCTTTGGAGCAGACTCAATTAATTGAGTCTGCTTGAGCATGGTAATTAGCACCCTCCAGCAGACTTCAGCATCACATGTATCACTGTCCCTGCATTGAAAAAAATGGTGGCAGGGTGCTTTAAACTAAAGCTTGTTCAATGAGCTTTAGTTCAAAGTGCTCTGCTACCATTTTTCAGTGCAGGTACACTGATACATGTGTCTCTCCATGTGCTTTTTATTAGTGCAGCTCTGGGAGCTGAGCTAATTAAAGTGCCTCTCCCGAGCACATCCATAAATGCTCTAGATAGCAGGTCCTGATAAGCAATCCCTGCAGTTGATGAAGCAGAGTCACCTGATCTGCAGGGGCAGGGCTTAAGCAGTATAAAAGCCCAAAGTTTGAACTAGGGGTCAGTCCAGCCCTGCAGGTAGCTAGAGAAGGTGCTGTACCCTGAAAGGTTCCTACAGGAGTGACTGGCTGGGAGCTGATTGCCTTAAGGACTGCAAGTTACCTGGGGAAGGAGCTCTTCACTCAAGGAACCGCAACTGGGAGACTTACTGAGAGCTGTCTGCCATGAAGATGAAGTAAGGGACTGAAGGTTTAAAGGGGTAGGTTCATTATATGGCCAGTAGGGTTATTGTCTGAGTGGTAGCCAGTGTTCTTATGTTTTGATTATTCTTATAACTGGGGGACTTGGTTTGGGACTGATAGGGGAGATCCCAGTAGTGCCAGAGTGGTACATGACTGTTTTGGGGCGCTTTACCAGGGTGCTGGGGCCCAAGACACAGAATAGGTTCCTGCCAGGGAAAGTAAGACTAGAAGAGCAAGAGAGAAACTGGAATGTAGTGCCCCAAAATTGCAGCCTGGGTGGGGTGAGAACCAGGGCCAGGGGCCTGTAGCCCAGAGAGGTAGAACCACAGCCTAAGAGAGGCAAGAACTGGGGTCAAGGGCCCACAGCCTAAATGGGGCAAGAATAACCAGAGCCAGGGAGTCCACAGACCAAAGGACAAGAACCAGGGCCAAGAGTCTGTAGCCCAGAGGGGTGGAACCACAGCTCAAGAGAGGTGAAAACAAGGGGGAAGATAAAGGGTGAGGGAGCCCAAGGGGTGAGAGCTAGGGCCAGGGCTGATAGCCCAGGAGGGGCAGAAGTGGACAAAGAAATAGCAACCTGAGCCCCAAGAGGGGCAGAAACTGAGAAAAGACAAGGAGGCCTGAATAGAGTGGAGATGTGGGGCCTGAGCACCCACTGAATGATTGGTAACATCTGTGAGGCATAGATACAGCTGCAGGGAAGATGGGAGGCTGTGGATAGCCCATAGGCACCTGGGCTATGAGGCAAGTACGGGCCAGTAGGGCCCTTCTAACGTAAGGATAGATTGAAAGCTGAAAGGGATCCACTGGCCAGAAAATAGGCCAAGGCTCATGCTAAGACCCTTGGGCAAGCTCCCTTTCCAAATGTTATTAATGAATACCAAGGTGTGGCAGGTAAGAGCAAAGGGAGGGTAGCTTAGTGGCAGAGCTAGGCAGGAGTTGGCCACCAGGGGGCATCACAGCCATTTCTGGGACCCAGTCCTGTTGCAGGGAGTAAAATGTTGCTGGATAAATGTCTTTCCTAAAAAAGGTATTCTCACATATTGAAATATTTTAACTTCCCTTGTACATGTTGGAAAGAAAATGCAGCAAAAACATAAAATATCCATCTAATTTTTAACTTCTGTAGAAGACAACTCTGTTTCAGAAAGCTGAGAAAACAACCAAGGGGTCAAATATCTTGGACCAGCTTCTGACTCAGGGGATGAACTGGTTACAAATCAGTTTCATAGTTATTATGGCTAGAAATTTGAGAAGGAGTAATCGTGATATACTTTCCTGTCCATAGAATCATAAATTCTAGCATAAGGGCAGAAAAACAAGGACACTGGACTGCAAAAAGGCAAATTTTCAGAGAAACAGTAGTATACAAGGTCCCAGAAGACGTCAGAGACAGAGGTGGCTATGTAGGAGCCTTCTTCACTCTGAAATTCAAAGAGACTACAGGCAATGAAAGGAAAGGTCTGTAAGTAAGGAAGTATATGAAAGAATACTACAAACATGTAGGACCAAATCAGAAAAGCAAAAGAGAAGAATGAGTTGCAGTTGGAAAAAAAAAAAAAAAAAGACAAGAAGAGGCTCTATACCTGTCCTGGGGAAAAGAAAAATGGGGAAATGTGGTCTGCTGGCCAGTGTAGAAGGTGAGATTTTAACTGAAGACACAAAGGAGGCAGAACTGTTCAATAACTATTTGCTTCTATCTTCATTGGAGGAAGAAGGAGGGGGCTGGAGAGGGGGTGGAAATTAATGACCAGAGTGTTCACATTCATTTATACAAAGTGGAAGGCTGATGAAGGAACTAGGTGAAGACATTCCAAGCCACTGTCCATGATACTTAAACATTGGCTGGCAGGTGAGGTTTCAGCAGATTGGGGAAGAACTAACATCTTTCAAAAAAAAAAAAAGTAAGAAATGGACTCAGGGTCATTCTTACTTCAATGTCTGGAAAGTTTCTGGATCAATCAGTAAGCAGTCAGTTAGTAAATAACTGTTGGGTGGCAAGTGATTACTAGGAACTAACATGGATTTGTTAAAAAACAAATAATATCACGTTAAAAACAAATTATATTTGACTTTCCTTTTTTTGATATGGTAACTAGTTTGCTAGATAATGGGAAAGTGTTGGAAATAATATAATTGGATTTTAGGTAAGGTTTTGGATACAGTCCCATGGGACATTCTTAGAAGAAACCTGGAGAAATGTGGGCTGGGCAGAATTGCCCTTTGAGGGGTACATAATTGGCTGACTACAACTCAAGCAAAATAAATAATGGACTGATGTCAGGCTGGCAGGAGGCATCACATGGGGTTCCATAAAAACCTACGTCCAGTGCTGTTTAACATTGTACTGAAGACTTTGATGCAGGAATAAAAATATATAATGATCAAATTTGCAGATGACATAAAACTGAGATGTTGTAGCCCCTTTGAGGGAAAAGATGACTAAAATTCAAAGGGATCTGAATAAACTGGAAAGCCAGGTTATAGACCACAAAATGAAATTTGGCAGACACATATATAAGGTGCTAGGCATATTGCAAAAAAGTATACATGCACAAATAGAAAATGAGGGATTACTGGCTTCACAATAGGATCCTAGGGTTTATGATAGATCACAAACTCAGCAGGAGGCAGCAGTAGGATGCTGTCACAAAGAAAAGGAAAAGACAGCTTTATTTTGCCTTAACAAAAGCATTTTGCACAAGACACTGGACATGAAATTACCATTCTAGGGGTTGATGGCTAGGCATTAACTGGACTAGTGTGTGCAATTTTGGGCATTGGATTATATGAAGAATGGAGAGAAACTGAAGAAGTTTCACGGGGAAGTGGTGAAGATGAGAAAGGGGTTGGAAAGCAGAAGGTTAGAAGTTGTGGAAACCCCATTATTGGAGCCTGTGAGGGACAAGTTGTGTAGTTGTCTGTTTGGCATACCTAAAGAATACTGAATTCTGTACTAGTGCAGGGAATGAACTAGATGACCCTCTAGGTACCTTCCAACTCTTTGGCAACAGCCACACAAGCACGGACATTCTCTCTCCCCCGCCCCCCGGGGACAAAAAGCAGCGGCACATCCTGTGCCGCTGCTTCTTGTCCCTAGGGAATACCCATGCCATACACCCTCTGGTGCACAGTAGGTTACCTTGGGTGGGGTAGGGGAGTCAGGGGCAAGCAACTGTGCTGGCTCCAGCAGTCTTATCTGGGGCCTTGGGGGGCCTCGGGCAGCTGCAGCTGCAGCACTCCTGTATCTGGGAGCCTGGCTGGCAACTGGACCGTGGCTCTGGCAGGCCAGGCTACAGTTTTGGTCAGCATGTGCTGCTGTCACATACACTGCCCTACTTTTTTAAGGCACTGGTTTGTTTTTTTGTTTTGTTTTTGTTTTTTGTTTTTAATCCTGGAATCTCCTGTAGTCAACCCTCCCACCCCCTGCGCTGCAAGGTAGCAGCATGGACAATGCCTGCATGTGCAGTGTGTGGCACTACAGATGGGTCTGCAGCACAAGATACCACATGTCTGTACTCATCTGGACATGGCCTGAGTCTATGAACTGAATTATTCCTATACCAATAAAGTCAGATTCACAGAAATGGAAAGCTGTCTATGGAGAGAGACAGCAGCAATCTATTCTGTATCCTGAGGAATATAAATACAAAAACTTTAAAAAAAAATTGCAAATATTTTCTATTTAAATAGGGTCTTAAAATAAAAAAGAAACTCATTTGATCATATTTAAAATATAGTCATGCACAAATACTCCTTTTATATTTGTCAAATTCTTTCAATAGCCATAAATGCAATCTCTGTCTCTTTGCTCTGCAAAAAATGAATAGTTCAACATTTAATGCCAAAGTCGTGTGTACATTCAGAGTTGTGAAATAAAAGGGTTAGAAGTACAAGCTGGCATTTTTTGTGCTAATCTGTTGGAAAGTGGAACCCAATTAAAATGAAAACATGGAGACATGAAAAAATTCTAAATTGGAAATGCCAAAATTATAATATGAATAAAAATTCCTGTTGACACACTCTAAGGGAAGACAGTCTTCATTACCTAAAAGAAATCTACAGCAGGTTGAAATTAGAAATGAATCATGAACTGCTTCTTCTCAGACTCTGTAACATTTCTGATGAACATTTATTTAAAAATGCACCTATACAAATACAATTTGCATACATAAATCAATTGCAAAAAACCCATGAGGAGACAGAATTCAGTTCTACTGAAATAATTTATCTTTTTAAGTGATGAAGAATGACTTTTCCTTATGTTGATGGGAATGGTGAAGGTGATTTTTATTTATTTATTTATTTATTTATTGTTATATAATAGCATAAAGATGCCCAGTTATGGGTCAGATTTTACCTGGTCCTGACACGGAAGTACAGGGTGGTGGGTGAATGAAACTTTTGCTTTGGTTGTTTCTGCATGCCTGGCTGCTCCTGGGGCTGTCCAAGGACTCCATTGTCACTAAGAGGAGGAAATCACTTGGCCAAAAATATGTGGGAGCAGCAGCAGAGAACTGTCCCCTGAGTCCCTAGGTCCAGGCATACAAAAGCAGGGAGCCATTCACACCTAAATAAGCCTAGAATGCACTGAACCCTGTTCAGTTTCCAGTGGTCTGGGGGCAAGTGCTCTTTATGGCTCAGTACAGACGGTTAAAAATCCTGAGGCAGAATCGATTCAATCTTTTCAGGTTAGTCTATTTGCATAGATTGAACTGAACAGTAAGTGAATGGGCATTCACTTTTGATTCTGGAAATGCATCCATATGTCTGCAGTGGCCCAGGTCAGGAGTGAGGGGGGAGGGGGGGGCATTAGAGCATGCCTCCTTGCTTAGCTGGAGCAGACAGCTTGGGCTAAGGCTATCCATCCCACTCTGGAAGGAGTGGTTTGCAGGAGAGGTGCAAATCATCCTGGGATGCTAGGGGACTGTGAGTCAATTTGAAACTGGAGGAGATGTGGGACAGAAGTTCATTAAACCAATTTAACCTAAATCGTTGAAGTCTGATACTACATACATCCAGGTTATCTCAAACCAGTTTTGGCCATTTCAAAAGCAATTTGTGTACTGAATTTCTGTTGTGTTACAGATTTGAACCAGTTTCCAATCACTTATACTGGTTTATGTATCATTTTTGTCCCTAGCCTAAAAGCTGCAAAAGCTCTGGCAGCTTCAGAACATCCAGCTCCCAAGGACCCAGAAGCAGGGGTCTAGGCAGCCTGTTTCCCATCCCTCTGCACTACCTACTACAGATCCACCTAGGCACTCTCCTGCAGGTGGGACACACCTAGATACTACCATATAGATTCCAGTAAATTTCAGAAATGGGTCTTTATTGAGTTCAGTGCTGGTGAGAAGATGGGGGAGTAGAAAATTGCAATTGGGCTAGGTACTCATTACTACCTCTGTTGGTGGTTTGACAGCACTGAAATGACTAAAGTGACAGCTCTACATAGGACCCTTGGCAGCATATGTGAGGGCACCTTTGACCTGGGACAATTGTAAATTGGTTCCCAATAAGTGACACTTCTTCAAATATTTCAATTGTTATGTCTGTCTGCACCCTAAGAGTATAGGGGCTTCTGGAGCTCCCCTCTTGGCTATAAAGTTCAGCACCTGCCATAATTCATGCCTGTACATACAATCTAACCTTTTATGGTCTGCTAAAATCATCAAGTAGGAGCTGTCCAAGTTGTCTTTTTTTTTGACTGATCTGGAATTGAATATAAGTAAGAAAGCAGAAGGTAACATTTGCAATTATGATCCTTATTGTGTATGTGTTAAGGCTATTATCATCTATATGCACGTGTTGTCAGCATATTGAGCATTAATTCCAGCAGCTGTAGCACATTTGGTTTCATAATGCACCTTAAATAACTTTGGGGTGCAGCAAACTAAAACACCTCCAAGGAGTTTTAATTTGCTGCCCTACAGATGTGGAGTGAAGCACTGGGCTCTGTGCAGGCAGCCCCCATGCAGGCAGCCTGGCAGCAGCTCGGGAATGCAGGCTCCACCGAAGAAGGGTAGGGAGGAAAGCAGTGAGCCTGGTTTCCCTTCTCCCTCCCCCACTGGGAGCCTGCATTTGTTGTGTGGGGACCCAATCCTTCCCTCTGTGGTTGCGGTGCCCCCTGGGACTGTCCAAGCCGGGTGCCTGCTGGTGCGGGTGGGTGCCACATGGCAGGGCCCACCTCTGCTGTGGAGGGAAGCACCAGCGCCCACCCCTCCCTGCTGCTGGAGAGGCAGGTAAGACATGGGTGTACACGACATGGGGGTTTACATCGCCCTAAATTGAGGTGGTATTTTTAAAAACCCGCTGCTTCAGTTTAGGGCCCCTGTTTCTTCTACACATGCCCATAAGCTCCATGTGGAGAGAGTTCCAATCAAATCAATATCTCCTTGGTTTATTAAGCAGCAACTTGGCTAGAAAAAGGCATATAACATGCAAAACAAAACTCTTAGAATGGAAAAACAATGAAATTTAAAACACAAATCTTCCACCTGTTTTTGGTCAACAGATTAAACAACTTGTTCTAATTTTCAGTTGTCTGTGGTTAACAATGCAAATTAGATTTGGAAACACATTCTGAGTAAGCAAGAGATTTGTTGATGGAATTTTGCAAAAAGAAAGTCTAGGGTTATACTTAATTGGATAAGATCCGAGTGACATGGTTTTTAATAATTTGATTATAACAGAGATAAATTATTTAACATGGTACGGACTGCAAACTTAGTGGTTTTCAAAAGGGACAGTAAAGGAGGGGTATGAAGAACTGAATCTTAACAGAGATAGATAGAGTTTCTGTCTTTCTTTTTTTTGGATGAACAAGGTAATATTTCAATTTTTGTTATTTTGATCATTGGTCCACCTTTTATGGGTAAGTGAGGGCTGTCTGTTTTGGATGACTTCCATGACAGTGGAAAGGGTGCTGGTCTTTTTGGGAACAGATTGGCAGATAGAGATATATTAACAAGAAAAGGGCAGGGTAAAGGAGGAAATAAGTATTCATTGGGTGCAGCTAGCCTGACACAGGAGCACCGCCATGCCCCAGTCAGCCACTCTGCAGCACTTTGAGCAGTGGCACAGCAGTCCTAGGCTGACAGGCTGAAAGCCACCCCCTGGACTCTCTTTTAGTCAGTACTGCTCCACCCCGGCTCAACATGCTGCGGTCCCTGGTGCATGTATAAATGCTATGCCCAGGAGCAATAAACTTAGGTGCAAACTGCATCCGAGTTTATTGCTGTGTGCTAATTGGATGTGCAGATGCACCAACTATGTACAAAATTAAGATGCTGTGGCCAAAATAAAGACACAGAAGTATTTAAAGAGAAGAAATGTATTGATTGCCTACACACAAGCCAGGAAACTATCTGAGTTCTTGAATGGCTATAGATCAATCTTCTAAAGGAAGAAAGCATATGCTCTCTCTACAGATTACCCTAGAAAACAGAATGATGAGCTCCTTAAACACTAATTTATAACATAGAGGGGAAAAAGCTGAGTCAGACTTGAACCTGAGTAACATATGCTAGAGATTTATGTTGACTGTACAAAAACATGTTGGAATTTCCCAAAATTATAGACAATTATTTTAACATAAAGTGTTGTGTCCCAAACAAAAAAAAAATATGCTAGACAGCAGACAAATAAAGGAGAATTGTTTGCAGAACTAAAAAGTGATAGCAGAAAATCTATTTTTTATTCAATAATTTAGAATAGTTAATTAAGCAAGGGCTTATATTAATTTGTCCTGTTTCAGAGTGCATGAGCCCCTCCACCACAGACTTAAGTAGAGATAAAAGCCACCTTAAAAAGTAATTTGAGATCTTTTCTACTTTTGAATGAGCCATGAGGTCAGCACTCAATTGTTCTGCTCCAGAGAATAAAATGGACTCTACCTTAGATATATAGACTTTCTGTTCTGCCAGTACCAGCCTGCAGCCTGTCTTATTATAAAAGTATAAAATGATATCCAAGGCCAGTTTTGCTTTAGTTCTTACATTTTCAATGTGCTTATTCAAGTTCAGGTATGAATTAAAATATATTACCACCTGTAATTTCTTTTTCTGTAAAAATCAAACTCAATTCCTCCTTTCACACCCCCCAAAAAGCCAAAACGTGAATTTAGTATTGTTGATTCCCAAGTTATTTGAAGTGCAATACTGCTGAAAAGCATCTGATAACCGTTGGAATCCTGTTTGGGATTGTGAGTCATCTGCATAAAACAAGAGAGGGATGGGGTCACTCAGTATCATGGGTTCATGGAATTGATTCCCTATTAGTTCTTGTTTTAAATAATTCTAGAATAGACTAAGTAGGGAAGCAAGCAAACAGCCTTGGTGTTTCCCTGTCTTATTTGGGAACTATTGGACAGAGCACCACTAGGCCATCCATAAGGCACCCTAGATGTTGCATTTGATAGTGGAATTGTAGTACAACTTCATTCATTGATGCTACCATTTTCTTACAGAATTTTAATTTGTCTATGGAGTCAAAAGCTTCCTTTAGAACTATGCGGGCTACATATAAATTATTCATCTTTTAACATACATAGATGCTAAATAGTGCAACACTAAGCAATGGTCCATGCAAGCATAGTCTTCTCTGAAACTGACCCGTCTTCTTCCAAAACATTATTTTCAGAAATCCATGTTTGAAGATTAAAAAGTAAATATCCCCCAAATATTTTGGCTAGAACACACATAAGACAAATAGGATGCCATGATGTAGAATATCATTTATCACCATTTAAAAAAATTAGGACTATTGTATTCTCAATCCAATACTTTAGATAACTTTTAAAAAAATTATTTTCATTTTTTTTGTACAGTTGACACCACCGCTTAATGAATTTTTTTGAAGATTTATGGCAGGGGGCCAGAAATCAAGGTGAGGAGCCTTTCCATTACTCACTGGGCACATCTGTATGTTCGTTAATATGCCTTTGCTACTGTGCATTAAGTTTAGTATATCTAATATGAGGTACTATATAAGGGCACATTAGCGCATGGTAATGTTCAGTAGCAAAGGTGAACAGGTTTTTTTTTGTTTGTTTGGGTTTTTTTTGTTTTTTGTGATGCTTAATGTACACTAGACTGATTCTACTGCACATTAGCACATTTTTTGCCATGATGCACTAATGCACAGTAAAATGGCTACTGCACATTATGGTGTCTCATATAGACATGCCCACTAAGGATATATATGATTTTACTTGAGATGAGATAATAATCTGTTTTTGGACACAATTTATTTCAGCAAGAAGCCATCATTTACCTCACCATCTGGAGTAAGTTGTTAAATTTGTTTAAAAAATATAATATATAAAAATATCTTCAGGAATGCATGTGACAGGAATTAAGCTAATATTTTGTTCCTCTGGCTATAATATTCCAAAAAATATATTTTTAATTTTCCCTGTGGCTATCTGTTCCTTCAATAGCCACAGATGATGCTTCTTTCTTTCCATTAATTTTTTTGTAATTTTATTTTAATATTGTTGGATTAAAATAATATTGAAAATAGCATGAAGGCAGGGTAGCTATGCACCTTTATAGCCTAACTAAATAACTATATATAGATATAGGTATATACAGATTTTTACACACATCCACATATATATTTGTGTGTGTGTGTGGATAATATATGTGGATGTGTGTATATATAAACAAGCTTTTGTGAACTCCAGTTCATTTCATCAGATGCTGTGAAAGGACATGCAGAATAAAAGGAGAGAGAAATTAAAATTCAAAAGACAAGGTAGCAGGGGGTGGGGGGAGGAGGAGGAGAGAGAGAGATGAGGAGGGGACAGCGCTAGAAAAGAAAAGCAGGCAAAGCAGGTCACAAAAGCTAATCCAGGTAATGAAATAATAATCCACAGTCTCTGCTTAAACCATATGTAAAACAGTCATTTTTGGACTTGTATTTCTCCAAAGCTTCTATAAAGTCAACTTTACCTTTGGAGCAGTCCCCATCCAACCATAGTTTATGCTACTGACACTGCCTATTCCCATCATAGACATTTTCTTATGAGAGACCATTTTTCAAATGTGAGAACTGATTTGTACTAGTAATTGTTTCTTGGTTTGGGTTGACAAACCACCTTGTTTTGGGTGGCCAAACCATAACTTCCCCCCCACCCAAAAAACCCCCCTTTAAAATGCCTGTCTGATAAATCTATTAAAAATGACCTGTCTGTAAAAACACTAAGTGACCACAGAATGTTTGAAGCTCCATTTCTGAAAGAGTAGATGTTGAAGGATAGGGAAAGCAGAGAAGAGTCACATGGTGTCTGAGTAGGAACAAAGTACACTGCACAGAGCTTTTTCTCAGGGCTTTGTAACCTGTAGTCACTCCCCTACAAGCCATGTACTGTTATAACCCATCTCCTGCCTGTAGAAGTGCTGGGTCACAGGTTGACAGGTAGTAGTTCTTCTTTGGGCATCCAGGCAAGAACAAAGTGGGGAGAGGGGTAAGACTAGGGGTAAGGCAGGGAGGTCAGCATGTCACTGAATGCAGTCAGGGATGTTGGGGTGAGTCAAGAATCTCTTGGAGGGTGAGGAGGGTAAATTGTTTTGTCACCTCAGGACATCTTTAACCAGACTTTTGCTCCACAAACTTTCTTAACAAGCCTCAGTAATACATGCTCTTTAACAAACAAAGCAAGTAAAAAAAACAACACAAAACAACCCCCCAACAAAAACAAAGAAACAAGCCCTCCTCCTCCCCCCCCCCCCCAACAAACCTTTATCGTTCTGGACACCAAGAGGGTGTCCTCCAGCCTTCCCACAGCAGGCTTGGCATCCTTGTCTAGAAGTTTCTAGCATTTCTCCTCCACACCTCCCTTTGGTTATGCCTGCTGGGGGGTTTGATTCCTACTGGGAGCATCTACACATGCATTTGATCAAGGATCAGTTTACTCTAAGTAAACTACTTGTGAGTAAATGTTCCCAGGCAGGCACCCCGACATGCAGGGAAGTGGGAGTAGATTTGCTGCTAATGGCAGCTAACTGCTCCTGCTTCCTAGAGCCCTGCAATGGGACACTGCTGCCACCAGGCAGAGCTCTAGGCTCCCCTAGATGCTAGCCCAGGGGTTGGCAGGAAGCACCGGGCTAGGAGATGGCTATTTCATTGCCAGGGCTGGGACATTACACCCTGCACCCAGAGGCAGCCTGCTGCTGGGGCAGGGACAATGTCTCCCTGCCCCGGCAGCAGGGAGCTCCTGGCCCTGACTCCCCAGTCAGATGCAGGAGACTTGGAAAAAGCTGCAGTGGAGGGGCAGGTCCCAGCCCCTTCCCTGATGCACCAGTGGAGCAGGTAGCAATGAGCCCCATCTGCAGATTGGGACAGGGATCTTGGACCTACCCCACCCCTGCATCTCTGTCCAAGCCCTGTGCTTCAAACACTCAATCAGGGCATGGGGTTGGGATCTGCTCTTAACCAGGACAGTTTCCAGCCCCCACCCTGCACATGGGGTGGAGGCTGGGGAAATTGTTCCCTGTTTTGCTGCACGAGCACAGAGCTGGGTGGGGAACGGGCTGGGGATCTTGGAGCGGGGATCTTGGAGCTCCCTGCTGCTGGGGCAGGGGGACATTGTTCCCACCTGGACTCGGGTGGCAGAGCCTACCCTGGGAACAGACAGCTCCCAGGGGAAGGGAGCAATCTGCCAGCCCCTGGTGGATGGCTGACTGGGAGCAGATTTGCTCCTGGTCAGTCATCTACATAAGTACTATGGCACAGTTACTAATTGAAGGTAAAATTGATACTTGCAGTTGCAGGTAGAAAATGTAATCAAGTTTAGCAAGGTTTATTGCAAAATAAGAATGTGCATGTGCACATGAACGTGCTTACTGCACAGTAAACTATGCTCCTGCACAGTTATGCGTCTCATGTAGTCAGTCACTCCATCATTAGTCTTCACATACCTACAACCCCTCATCCAAGCTGGCTCTGCTTCCTCTTAAGGGAACAGGCCACCTTAGTATAGAATAGTATAGTGTAAAATAATTCAGCAGTTGAGCAGGGTTGCCTAGAGTTGTTGGTGGGGGGCTGGGTTATTTGTTTTTAACTGATAATCTACCATCTTTTTACTGGCAGCCAAAATTTTTATTATGATTGGTGGTAAACCCAAAATTTGAATGAGGTCTTTATCCAGGGCCTCGTATATAGGTTATATTTACATTATATAAAACATGTTATTAAAAAGGCCGGTCATCAGTAAAAACTTTGCAGATTGTCAGTAAAAAAAAAAAAAAAAGGTCTTGGCTTGGTAATCCTGTTCTTGGGGTTTTTTTTACTTTGAGAATATGAGGTAACTGGCCTGAGAAAGTATCTTTGAATAGAGTAATACATTTTTCTTATAATTCATAATTCCATTTTATTCTCTAGTAGTATATTGGTACAGAATTAACTTTCTGAGTACGAATCAAATCAAAATTACTCCATCACTATATGCTTTAGAAGGGCCAGTTTCACAAGGCATAAAATTATCAGGAGCCATATGTGATTGGGGGGAGGGGGGGAAAGAATTTAAGCAGACGAATAAAATGAATGATAATTGGAAACTATTGAACAATATTTTGCTGCCTATCCAAAGAGGCACAGTACCATAATCAAGGGTGAAAGCTATGCTGCTTAAAACAAACAACCTCACTTAAAGAGAGAGTGAAAATAGCTATAAAAATCATTTTAAAATCCCATGTTTAACAAATGGAAGAAAGGGAATTTTATAGCAAAGAATAAAAATGAAATGTATGGAATTCAAGAAAACTGGTTTTGGAAGCAGAAGGATATAAAAAGAAATTTAGGGCCAGCAAAGTGGAAATCAGAAAGAAGGAAGGTTTTTTTGCTCCCCCCTCCCCGAGTATATTTGGAACAAAAGAAATTTAATCATGGTGCTGATTAAATTTACTAAATGGGCATAGCAGAATTGGCAGTAATACAGAAAAGGCAGCAATCATCAATAAATAATTGGTGTATATTTGTGAAAAAAATCAAATGATGCATTCATATCAAAAGAAGATTAAATGATCATGATGCAAAAACACCGCAACAGGAAATTGAGAGGATGTGAAATATCAACTACCAAAGCTAGACACTTTTTAAATCGGCAAGTGCCTATAACTTGTTCATAAGAATGCTAGATCATGAGCTCTCTGGATCTTTAATGTTGAATTTCAGTGAACTGGAATATTTGAAAAGCCTTGGAAGACTGGAAGAAATGCATTATTCTTGACAATATTTAAAAGGGTCAATAGTAGGGCTGTGCAAAATGGCACCATTTCATTTTGACTTCCATTTGGATGGGACAGTGTTTCATTTTGTTTCAGAGTGCTGTTCTGTTTCGTTCAATTGAAACTGTTTCGCTGTTTTGATATTATACCCATAGGCTATAATGGGGAAGCACAAAACTGCCTATAACATTATTATTTCTTGCCTGATTTGAATGAAAACAGCAGGGATGGTAGTCCCTTCTGAGGGCATGAAGCCTGCCAAGTTTCAAAGAGATAGGTGCAGTTTCCCAGAAACCCCTGTACCTCAGGTGGCTAAGAAGCAAAACTCTAGATGTATATGTGTTAAGGTGCAACTGTTTTTCCATCCCTCCCCCAGAGCACTGGGATTGGAAGGGGCCTCAGGGAAGGATCACAGTCACTGGCCAGCTACACAGTCAATATCAGAGCAGTCCTTCCTCCTCCCTCTCCTTAGATTCTGTTTCCCTACAAGCAAGTCATATGGGACAACTGACAACCAATGCCTGTGAAAAAGCAAACTTGCTAAATTTGCACCAGTTTTTCACCAGTCCCACGGGATGCCACTGCCAACTGTGGGTCAGGGAGGCCCAGGTGAGGGAGATTCCTTACCTTCCATCAAAGATGACTTCATGAAGGAACATCTTGACAGGCTAGATACCTTCAAGTCAGCCGGCCCTGACGGTTTAAACACAAGGGTACTCAAGAAGCTGGCAAGCATCATAGCTCAGCCCTGGCACAGATCTTTGAGAACTCCTGGCACTCTGGTAATGGGTTGGCCTCAGTAGTACGGTTCAATGGGCTCGCCTCATAGATTCATAGATGTTAGGGTCGGAAGGGACCTCAATAGATCATCAAGTCCGACCCCCTGCATAAGCAGGAAAGAGTGCTGGGTCTAAATGACCCCAGCTAGATACTCGTCTAACCTCCTCTTGAAGACCCCCAGGGTAGGGGAGAGCACCACCTCCCTTGGGAGCCCGTTCCAGACCTTGGCCACTCGAACTGTGAAGAAGTTCTTCCTAATGTCCAGTCTGAATCTGCTCTCTGCTAGCTTGTGGCCATTGTTTCTTGTAACCCCCGGGGGCGCCTTGGTGAATAAATCCTCACCAATTCCCTTCTGTGCCCCCGTGATGAACTTATAGGCAGCCACAAGGTCGCCTCTCAACCTTCTCTTGCGGAGGCTGAAAAGGTCCAGTTTCTCTAGTCTCTCCTCGTAGGGCTTGGTCTGCAGGCCCTTGACCATACGAGTTGCCCTTCGCTGTACCCTCTCCAGGTTATCCGCATCCTTCTTGAAGTGTGGCGCCCAGAATTGCACGCAGTACTCCAACTGCGGTCTGACCAATGCCCTATAGAGGGGAAGTATCACCTCCCTGGACCTATTTGTCATGCATCTGCTGATGCACGATAAAGTGCCATTGGCTTTTCTGATGGCTTCGTCACACTGCCGGCTCATGTTCAACTTGGAGTCCACTAGGACTCCAAGATCCCTTTCCACTTCCGTGCCACCCAGCAGGTCATTCCCTAGGCTGTAGGTGTGCTGGACATTTTTCCTCCCTAGGTGCAGCACTTTGCATTTCTCCTTGTTGAACTGCATCCTGTTGTTTTCTGCCCACTTGTCCAGCCTATCCAGGTCTGCCTGCAGCTGTTCCCTGCCCTCCGGCGTGTCCACTTCTCCCCATAGCTTTGTGTCATCTGCAAACTTGGACAGAGTACATTTCACTCCCACGTCCAAGTCGCTGATGAAGACATTAAAGAGTATCGGTCCAAGGACCGAACCCTGTGGGACCCCACTGCCCACACCCTTCCAGGTCGAGACCGACCCATCTACCACGACTCTTTGGGTGCGACCCTCTAGCCAATTCGCCACCCACCGGACTGTGCAGTCATCCACATCACAGCCTCTTAATTTGTTCACCAGTATGGGGTGGGATACCGTATCGAAGGCCTTCCTGAAGTCCAGGTATACGACATCCACCCCTCCTCCTGTGTCCAGGCGTTTCGTAACCTGGTCATAGAAAGAGACTAGGTTGGTCAGGCACGATCTGCCCGCCACAAACCCATGCTGGTTTCCCCTCAGCATAATTTGTCCTGCCGGGCTCTCACAAATGTGAGCCTTGATAATTTTTTCAAATACTTTACCAAGGATGGAGGTGAGACTGACCGGCCTATAGTTGCCCGGGTCCTCCTTCCTCCCCTTTTTGAAAATGGGGACCATGTTAGCCCTTTTCCAGTCCTCCGGGACTTGGCCCGTGCGCCACGAGCATTCGAATATTCCCGCCAGTGGCTCTGCAATGACGTCGGCCAGTGCCTTCAGCACCCTCGGATGGAGCCCATCCGGGCCTGCCGACTTAGGCATCCAGTTCTTCCAAATGACTCTGCACCACCTCAGGATCTACGCATGGAAGTCTGGCGCCTTGCTGCTGCCTCTCTACAACCCCAGTGAGAGACTTGTCGTGCCCCTCGCTTAGGAACACTGAGGCAAAGAACTCGTTGAGGAGTTCAGCCTTGTCCCCTCTATCTGTCACCAATTGCTTCTGCCCATTTAGCAGGGGTCCTATTCCTCCCTGGGCCTTCCTTTTACTCCCTATGTATCTAAAAAACAATTTCTTGTTGTCCTTTACTTGGGTTGCCATCCTCAGCTCCATGGTAGCTTTGGCCCGCCTAACTGCCTCCCTACAAGCATGAGCAGAGGAGGTATATTCATCTTTAGTGATCTCACCCTGTTTCCACTTTTTATGTGCTCCCCTTTTGGCCCTTAGGCTGCCCTGGATTTCTCTGGTCAGCCATGGAAGCCTCCTGGCCCCTTTCCCTCTTTTGCCTCGCTCGGGGATCGTCTTGCTTTGTGCCCAAAGGATCGTTTCCTTTAGGCACAGCCACCCTTCTTGGGCACCCATCCCATCAAAACTCCTACTCTGCAGTGCTTCCTTGACTAATCGCCTGAGTGCAATGAGATCAGCTTTCCTAAAGTCTAGCACTTTCACCCTACTAGTTACCTTACCCACTCGCCGTCTTATGTTGAATTCTATCATAAGGTGATCACTGTCTCCCAGATAGCTACCGATTTGGAGGTCCCCTATCATGTCATCTCCCATTGCCAATACCAGATCCAGTATGGCATTCCCCCTAGTGGGACCATACACCTCCTGTGTCAGGTGGAGGTCCTGTACACAAGTTAGAAACCTGCGTGAGCGATGGGACCTTGCTGTCTGCGTCTCCCAGCAGATGTCCGGGTAGTTTAGGTCCCCCATGACTACCGCCTCTTTAGCTTTTATGGTCTCCGAGAGTTGCCTCAGGAGCCCCGCATCTATTTCTTCCCCTTGGTGTGGGGGTCTGTAACAGACCCCTACCACCAAATCCCTTTCTCCTTGCCCCCCATGTAGCCTAACCCACAATCCTTCTACTTCCTCAGCCTCGGATTCTGTCTTGATGAGGGTTGATGTATATTGCTCACTGACATAAAGTGCAACCCCCCCCCCCTTTCTTCCCCGACCTGTCCTTTCTGTACAATCTATAGCCCTTAATATGTACCGCCCAGTCATGGGATGAATCCCACCAGGTCTCTGTTAGCCCCACTAAGTCATAGGTGTTTAGTGCAAGCAGGAGCGCTAGTTCATCCTGCTTGTTCCCCATGCTCCTAGCATTAGTATATAGGCACTTGAGCCCTGCGACTGGCGCCTTTGCTGCCCCCCCGCTCCCAGTCCCATGGGGCCCATTGTTTCACACCCCAAACAGCAATATGATTCAATGGGCTGGCCTCAGCAGTGATAGGACTAAGTCCCCTTCCTTCAGTCCCTTTCAGGCGCTCTGCAGCTTCAGCGTGAACTAAAAGATTCGTGTTCACGGAGAGGGTGGTTCAGGTGATCAGTCTGATCCGGCCTACACTTGTGATTCTTCCTTCATTGTTCTGCAAGTGAGGTTTACCTCCAATTTGGGACAGTAGATTACAGTTTTTATTGAGTGAGTTGCCATCCTGGGCTCCTCCTACCCAAACCTGTCACAACCCCCAAATTTGGGCTTGGATCTTACTCAACAGATTCTTTTGCTTGGTAATTAGTTTCTTTTGTTGATCACTTTAATTACTTTGGGGAACTTCCATACCACTGCAAGTGACCTTTTCTTTCCAATCTTGTCAAAAGGCCCTAGGGTTTGATCTCTCAGAACTTGGGATATTTGCTTAAGGGTCATTTTTAGGTTATCTTTGTTAAAGACCTCTAAAGAGAAAATTCAAGAGTTAAGATTTTGAGCAAAGTCAGGAACTTCCGCACGTAGACCAAAATGACCACAATGACCTAGATAAGGAGATAAATCTTGTCTTCTTCCTGAAACTGGCTAATGGGCAACTATTACAAACATTCAAACTATTTCATTCAATATGACAATGAACATGAACCTTCAATGTGATGCTGCGGCTAGTAAAGTGAGCAAAATGCTGGTTTGCATCCATAGATGCTTCTCAACCAAATCCCGGGATGTCATTCTCCCATTGTACTCCGCCTTGGTGAGGCCGCAGCTGGAGTACTGCGTCCAGTTTTGGGCTCCACAATTCAAAAAGGACGTGGAGAAGCTTGAGAGGGTGCAGAGGAGAGCCACATGCATGATCAGAGGTCAGGAAAACAGACCTTATGATGAGAAGCTGAGAGCCATGGGGCTCTTCAGCCTGGAAAAATGCAGGCAATCTGGTGGCCACCCCTAAGTTTATTAGGGGTGTTCACCAGGATCTGGGGGAATGTCTGTTCACCAGAGCACCCCAAGGGATGACAGGATCGAATGGTCACAAACTGTGCCACGACCGTTTCAAGCTGGATATAAGGAAAAACTTCTTTACTGTTGGAGCCCCCAAGGTTTGGAATAGACTGCCGCTGGAGGTGGTTCAAGCATTCATTTTGAATGCCTTCAAGGCACATTTGGATGTTTATCTTGCTGGGATCCTATGATCCCTGCTGACTTCCTGCCCCTGAGGCAGGGGACTGGACTCAATCATCCTTCTGGGTCCCTTCCAGCCTGAATGTCTATGAAAAAGTCCAGGTTCGAAGCTTGAAATACTTAGAAAATTTTGAAACATTTAAACTGCCCTCATTTCATTTCAAGCTTGTTTCAAAGCCCTTTTTTTTTGTTTTGATTTTGCTGTTTCGAGCTTGAAATGAGTTGAAACAGCACCAAAATGAAACACCCAGTGAAATTTCACACAGCCCTAGTAAATAGGAGGATTTAGGAAATTACAGGCCCCTCTAACATTGATTCCTGGAGAAGGAATAAAATAGATATTTTATCCCTTATTAATAGAGAATTAAAAGATAGTAATATGGTTGTCAATAAAAATGATTTTGTAGAAAACAGATCCTATCAAATTACTTGGTTTTATCTTTTTATGTGATTACAAGTTTGCATTAGAAAGGTAAAATGTTGATGTAGAACACTAAGAATCCCAAAGGGCATTTGACTTGATATGATTCTTTGATTATAGATAAAAGATACAAAATCATGGCAGCATATATTAAATAGATTAATAACTAACTAAACACTATTTCTCAAATGTAATTGTAAACATCATTTATTAGGTATGTTTCTAGTTGGTACCAACAGGAATTCAGACATACAATTTTAACACAAGAAAAAAACCCCATAAAATCATTGCTGAAAAGTTTGCAAATAACACAAAACTCAGAGAGCCAAAGTAATGAGGATAAGTTATTGATACAGAGTAATCTGCATTGTTTTCTAAATGTAGTGCAACCAGACTCTGTGAGGTTGTTGTGCTATAGGCAGTGTCTTTCTGGGTGCATCTACACCTGCAATTTAATGCACCTGAATTTTTTCGTGCAGAAAATTTCAGGCTCGCTAATCTACTCCTGGGCATATGTCTGTATGTGCACCCCCACTGGCAGCAAATTGCACCTCAGAGGAACATCACAGTCCAGGGCTGTTCCTGCCCTGCTCTGCCCCACTGCAGCAGCTAGGAGGAGCTCCAGGCTCCTGTAAGTGCCAGTCTTGGGAGCTGGAAGGGGGCACCAGGGCTGGTCCACATCTTTGCCATGCAGGGAAAGCTGTGCCATCTGCAGCGGCAGCTGTCTCCCTGGCATGTGGAGATTGGGACAGGTCCTGATCCCCCAACCTGGCCAGGAAGACAGCTGCCCCTGCAGCCAGCACAGCTCTCCCAGTACTAGCAAATGGCACATTAGATTAATTTCTTGCACAGTGAGTTTTTCGTGCACATGTAGATGGTAATGCTTTACTGCACATTAGACTAATCTAATGTGCAGTAAAGCATCTTGTGTAGATGTACCCCTTTTTCTGCCTAATTAAGCTTACACAGATGTTTATCAAAAGATATGCACTTCACCTAAAGAGAGTAATACTATTTCCTCTGGGTACATAACACCCTCAGTCTCCCAGAGCAGCTACACACATGCAGCAAGGCTGCTTCAATGCACTGTAATTACAGTGTAATTGCCAGACTCCAGTGTCTCATGTATCAGCATCCCTGCACTGAAAAATGGCAGCAGGAGTGCTTTTAACTAATGATCATTTGACGAGCTTTAGTTAACTTGCCCCTACTGCTATATTTTTTAGCAGGGGGACACTGATACATAAGATGCCCCAGGCATTTTAATTAGAGCAGCTTTGAGAGCTGCTCTAATTAATGAGCACCCCCGCCCCCCACTCCTGGATCATGTGTATAAATGCCCCCAGTGGATAGTCTTATGCAACTCTGAATACATAAGCACTGAGCAGGGAGTTGTCTGCAAGAAAACAATAAGAAGGGATCCAGTTCATTCAGACATATCTTGTCTGAACCAGTATGAATAGTTTACAGCAGCACTGACTTCAACATAAATACAGCAATGACAAACCCACCCTAATTCTACCCAAAATGTAGGGCACTTGCCCAGAGTGGAGAAGACCTGGGTCCCTAGCCATTCTCAACCCAATGATATTTGAAGCCAAATCTCCCCACAAATCTAGTTTCTAGGAAAGTAGAAATTTGCATTATCAATACTCTCAGCATCCTACCATCCATGGAGGGACACAGAAGCAGAGGGTGATTAAAGATAGCCAGAAACCTGCCCAACTCATGCAAGTTAGAGCAATTTTAGGGCTATCTCAGGGAATGGAAATCATAGAAGTGGCTTAAAATTAACTTTACACAGTCTTAATACTCTCCTATACTCTCCTATATCCTTCTTCATTTCCTGTCTTTACCCCTCAAACATGAGCATGGAATAAATGATGATCACTGTCCTTATTTTCTGTTTACAAAAACAGTTTCAGTAGAAATATTGGTTTTAAACATGTTTAAGGTAAAACCTTTATTCTGAACTGTAAACATTAGAAAATTACCATTGTCTGCTCCTACCTTACAGCATTAGCTCTGCCCAGAACTAAATCTTAATTACAAGAAGGGAAAGAAAAAATAAATTAATCCAAAGGCTTACTTCCAAATCCATTATTTACTTGGCATTTTTAATTCCATATTGCAATTACTGGAAGTGCTCAACCTTCTGTATGTCATCCCCATACTCTATACACACATACTCTGGAATTTAGAGATCACTTAAATTCAAGTTTAGAGTTAAATAGATTAATTAGCTTGCTACTATGTGATGATGGCAATTTACATATTTTATGTAACGTATATTATAGAAGTTGTATGGCATCTTTTTTCTGAACCGTTCGTATTTTTCCTAGTGCATAATTAAGTGTTTTACCATAGGTTCTGATGAAGTGGAAGACTTAAGTGTCTACATGCTCCAGAGCCTAAATTTTAGGTGCTTGGCCCCCAGAATGGAATCAAATCCAGTGTTAGGTGTTCATGCTCCTTCTACAATGAAGAAGTGTGATCCAAAACCTCTAAATATTTAGCAAGAAGAAACTTAGACCTAATATATAGGGGGAAAAAATGTCAGTGTATAGGGATGTAGCTTCATAGATTTCATAGATATTAGGGCTGGAAGGGACCTTGAAGATCATCAAGTCTAGCCCCCTACCCCAGAGGCAGGAAGTCAGCTTGGGTCAAAGGATTCCAGCAAGATAAGCATCCAAGCGTTTCTAGAATGAGTCCAGAGTAGGTGCCTGCACCACTTCTGTAGGGAGTCTATTCCAGGTCGTGGAGGCTCAGACAGTAAAGACGTTTTTACTGACTAGATCATCCCTTTTGGCCAGTACCAGGTCCAGCAACGCTTTTCCTCTTGTTAGCCCATAGACTTCTTTAGTCGGGTAGAGCTTGTCCACGCACACAAGGAAGCTTTGCAACCGACTGGACTTGGCAGAGTGCTATTCCCATGAGATGACTGGGTAGTTAGTCTCCCATGACAACCATGCACAGAGAGCGTGCAGCCTCAGCCAGTTCCCTGGCGAATTCCTGGTCCAGCTCTTGTTTCTGGTTAGGAGGTCTGTAGTAGACTCCGACCATGATGTCCCCTGTGACATGTTCCCCACATATTTTTAACCTAGAGAGACTGCAGTCATCCTTCCTGGGTGCCAATGTCAATTTGCAGGGATGTGTAGCTGTCCTTGACAGAGAGAGCTATACCCCCACTACTTTTATCTGTATGATCTCGCCTGTACAGGTTATAGCCATCTATACCCATGGCCCAGTCATAGGTGGAGTTCCACTAGGTTTCTGTTATCCCTATGAGCTCATAGTCATTCTTGTTTAGCAGGAGGACCAATTCCTCCTGTTTATTCCGCAAGCTCCTGGCACTGGTGTACAGGCATGTAAGTGTCCCACTGGGGGGCCCTGCCTTCCCTACAGATTGTTCTGGGGCTAGGGTAGAAGCGGGTTCCCTTAAGTGCCTTAGCCTGCTGGATTTACAAGGGTTGCCCAGTGGGCTTGCAGTGGTGGTAATCCCCACAACCCCTGGCAGGCTTAGTTTAAAGCTAGTTTAAGCAGGTCAGCCAGTCTGGCTGAAAAGAGCCTCCTCCCCAGCAGAGTGAGCTGGAGGCTGTCTCTCTCCAGCAGACCACTGCCTCTCTCACCAAAGAGCAGCCCGATTTCTTGTTCCCTGATTTCTTGTTCCCCACTTAGTGAGCCAGCCAAAGTACCCACTAAATCTTTCAGGAGGGAAAATTCTTGGGTTTCAGTCCCTATCCCTCCCCCATCACAGTTTATGAATTTTACATTAAATTATGCTGTGAACGGGGACCAGAACTCAGGACTTCTCCCACACTAGGTTGTGGAGTGAAATTCCCTTTTGTGCCCTATCAATTCCTTTCTGCACAGTGGCCCAGCTTCAACAGGAAAGAGTACCCCACCATCACCTTTCCCAGCCTCGACTATAGCCTGGTGGTTACAGAACTCTTCTGGGGTTTGAAGCCTCAGGCTGAGGAGGGCTTAGAATCTCAGTGTCCCACTTCCTGAGCAAATGTTGAAAAGACAGAATACATGAAATCTGCAAATAACAATTACAAATGTCAACCAACCAGACAACTGGAGAAATATCACTTGTTGTATGCACCTTATTGACTACATCAGTCACAGATCTATAGTGAATGTCCCTGTTCTTATATCAAAAAGAGGCTTATAAACTTTATGAAGGGCATAGTTGGCATGGGAAGCTTAACATAGTCTCTGAGAAGCAGAAATATCATTGCTGTGGCCTCTTAATGAAAGGTTATCAGGAATAACATGGCCAGAACAGCACAATAAAAAGGAGTATGCTCTAAAAGTCTTGATCCAAGTATTACTAACAGTTATACCTGTAAAAATTTGAGCTAAGAGGCAAGGCATGTCTATCTTGCCTCTGTGCTGTGCCCAGGGATGTGGCCTTGGAGTACAACCCATACAATTGCTCCCACTCTGCACATGGTAAAACCCTGAAATGAGGCAGTAGGAACATCCCCAAGAGCTGGCCAATAAGTTTACCTAAGACTTCAAGACCCTTAGTATTGATTCCAGGTGTGATTGTGATTTGCTTAAATGTTCACATTTTTAACCAAGATGTACACCCTCAAACATTACATAATGGCTTTAGTGGAGTACACACATATGAATTATTATGGAACAAAACAACACCTATACGTACCCATACTGTGTATATACAAAAGGCTTAAGACTACCTTAGTCTTGTCTTCAGTGGTCGTGTCTACACGTGGACTTTAATGAACATTAGCCTATTTTAATGAGCTTTAAAGCATCACTAAAACATTTTTTTTTCTTTAGTTAATTCACCTTAAGATGGGTTAATGTACATTTTCCCAGTATCTCACAATGGAGGGTGTCTGTACACAAGCCTGGAGGCTCCTCTGGCATGCTGTAATTAAAGCTCATTGGAGCAGATTCGATTAATTGAGTCTGCAGGAGTGTGGTGATTACTGCACTCTTCAGTACTAGGTGTGCTACTGAAAGACATTCCACTGAGCTCCCTAGCCCCAAGAACTACTCTTACTTTTGAGATTGCCTTCTTAAGTGTCAAACTGAACATTGTTACTGTTATTGGATACAATTTGGTAGTTCTATTAAGAGTGATCCTATATTGCTATATTTTGTTATTTATTGCAGTCAGCTATTTTAGAAAAAAAATCCATGTAGCTAGATTTAGATTGCCAGGTGCAGTAATTTCAAAATAAATTAATACACTATATACATACTTTATATTTATATATGCATATAAAATAAAGTTTTCCACTGTAAAAGGATGAGAAACAAAATATTAATTGACAACAGACCTTTCTTACCCTTTTATTCTCTCCTGCAAACACAGAGATGCTAATTACGAGTGAGATCTCTGTTACTTCTTTTCAAACTAAAATTAGATGTACAGAGAGGCAAAGGAACCAAAATGGAAAAATAAATAAAGTACTGAAAAATAACATTAGAAGAATAGTTTTATTGACAGAAATTGAGCAAAGCGTTATGGTAAACTGCCCAGGAGAGGTACTCATGTAAATATAAAAGGGCTAGAATGTACATCCATATGGCTCAGAAAATTACTTGCATTATTTTTTTTCTAATATAAAATATATCCATTGGAGTGAAAGTAAAATAGATTTGCCAAATAAGTTAAAAGAAGCAGCAACCTGGTATGAACATTGCTTCCATGCTCTAACATCAGCCTTGTTGACTTTCCAAGTTGCTCTTTTATTTTTTTTAGCATGGGGAAGAAGGTATACACATTTGATTTGCATGCATAATTTCTTATACATCCAGTGCTGGCTTAGTGACCTTATCTAATAAGGTTTGCATTTTTAAATCTGAAATGCCAAGATCTGCAAATGACAAGGTATGGAGTTCTATTAAGTGCAAATGCAAATATAAGTTGATGTAACCCTTCTGCCAGGCACAAGATAGCAGTAACAAGGACTGAGTTCAATTTAGAGGTTTAGTTTTGCGCAAATAGATTATCTTGGCTCAAGCACCACCCAGAAAAATGGAGAAATAATTTGTTTCCGTGCTCCAATGTGAACAAACTTCCCCACTCATTCTCAAACAATATTAAACTATAACAGGGATCATTGATGAGGAAAGGACAACAAACAGATTTAGGAAACACTTAATCAGTAGCCCAACTCAACCTATTATTAACAGTTTACCAAAGTCAATATGTTCTGAGTTCTCTTTAGTCCCACACAGGATGTATTAAGGAGAGCCAGTGTAGCTACTAGACCAAAGTTTCCCATGCCTCACCACTGCTGGAGGGCACTGCTTCACAGCTCCTGTTAATGGTCCTTGCTTCTGCCAGTGGGGTGTTGCTCCTCCGTTGTGGTGCTGTCATGTTTCTCTGCCTCTGGGAGATGCTGCTCCTCTGTTGCTGGCATTGTTCCTCCCTGTCACTGTGGGGGCACTACTCTGCTGTTGCTTACTACCACTGGAAGGCACCGTTACACTGCCAGGAGACTGCTCACCACCACTGGGGCAGAGTGGGGACACTGCTCCACTTCTGTTACAGAAGCAACACAGCTCTTTGGGACCTTGAGCAACCTCAAGGATCTAGCAGGTATAGACTTCTACCTGACTTACTAATACCATAAGGATTTCAGGCTTTAAAAACCAAGTGGGTAACAAATTCAGACTGAACATGCTAAAGGAATTGGCACAACATAAGTACTTGCTTTTTGTTGCTACATGGTGAGATACAATGCCATCCCCTTCAGAGAGCTCCCACCTGGGGCCTCTCTTTTCCTCTTGAGATTCCTGAGTTGAGGGTCCCTTCCCCTTACTCTTCCAGAGAAGTCATGGTGAACACTGATACTTCAGCAACATTTACCCAACATTATCTTACAGCATCAGACCTCTTATAAACTTTACAATTTTTAGAAGGCAGGGCCAGTGAACACAAGCCTGACTGCCCTGCACCCTTATATTCAAACAGTTAAAAACAGTTAAAACATGTAATCACAGTCAAAACAAGTACAAAAGAGTTTTTTACTCCCTTGCCCAGGCAGATAAGGAATACAGTTCCCATAATCCGGTCTTGCATACCAGTGGCAGTATGGAAATAAGCACCACAGAAAGATTGTCACAGGTACAATGGCAGAAGGATCACATTGAAAAATTGCATTTGTGTGTTTTTTGCCCACAAGAGGATTAGTAGATTTTAAAACCATTTCTCCGAGCCTACCTTTTTCATGCTCTTTTGCTAAGTTTTCTCACCTTTGATTCTACCCTTCAGCTGCACAAACTCTCCCATCATATAATGAAACACATAAAACAGGTGGCCTGTGCCCACTCAGTTCTGTCATCCCAATTCAATGTTCATATTTTCAAGGACATCTATCAACATTTATATTATTGTCTATGTACTTTTCTTGTTAATTAGCAGTTACAATAGGTTGCCATTCTGTGACTGCAGGTGATTAAAAAAGAAAATAGATCTGAGCAAGGACATCCATTATTCTGTTTTTCTTTTTATCTTCCTAACCTAAAAAAGCCTTTTTTATTCTATCATCCATATTGCAGTTTATTTTTGAAGCAAGTTACCTAGCAAAGATAGAGTTTTTGAACTCAGTTTGATTCGCAGAAGATGCCCATAATCATCATTTTAACTGAGTTAATGGAAAATGAAAATGTTTCTTTAAGATAGATATACAACATACATTTTTATATGTATGTATTGCATGGAAAGGTCAGTAGCCATTTGCAAAAAGCTTATAGCAAAAGACCAGTATTTAATTTAGACTGTCTGGAGTTTCTCCCTTTTTTGCATCACAAATTATTCTGGCTGTTTTGGTGTGCAAAGAAATCCTGAAATATTTTTTGCTGACAATTCGATTTTTGGAATATGCCTCTAGAGCATAATGCACTCAGTTGTGCTTTGAGATGCTTACTTTTCTGCATATTAAACCTAAAGAATTTATTCACTACTAGTGTCTTCAGGGCTTTCCATGAACACTTTCTATGAAAAACACTGTGTAATTGGTGTATAATTCTTTAGTAAATAGAACTCCAGGGACTATAGATGTGTAATGTATATGGTATATACTGTATGTTTTGTGCACAGTGCCCCCCCCAACAGAAAAGTCATAACCAGATATATTTTTAAACAGATTATAACAAAAATACATACTTTTAAAATCAGCGAAATGAAGAAGTATAGTAGGAGATGGCATAAGAAATTTTGACTTTACAATTCATGATATATTATTTGACAATCCACAAGCATAGCATCTTTAGGTCCTTATACAAACATCTAATATGATTTTAAACTTCATTTCATCAGTAGGCTACAAGTTGCCCTTGACCTACCGTACAAGCTTTGAGAATTCTTGTCAAGTATTATGTTGAACAAGTATTACTTAAAAATGTGAAGATCTAACTCAGTGACCTCCAACCTTGTTTTTTATCTTCACAGATAAAACAGAGAAGAAAAAATATACTCCTCTTTGTTTATTGTAGATAGCATTTAATATTTTTCACTTGTAATTATTTGAGTATATTTGTTATGTATTATTAAAAATGATGAATTTTGAAAAGATGATGATGCAACAAGCATATATTAAACACATTTTTGTCATGAAAGGATGGAAATATGGGGAGTTAACTGTGATAACTGAATACCTGTCAGTTTCAGATTAAGATAGGTACAGTTTGTGTGATAAAAACAATTTAATGTGGGATAATGATACGGGATAAGAAATAACTGCCAACTCACTCAATAAATATACAATTCAATTATTTTCTGCTGTGTTCCAAAGTGATCACACTTCCTGGAACAAAATGATAATTGAATCTAACTACTCTTTTTAATCAGTGACACTATTCTTCTCATTTCATTTTGAAACACATTATCGTCTCTTTATATAGGGAACATACAGGGCTAGATTCTGTTACCTTCACACAAGTTGAATATTACCTTGCTTTACTCTACAAGTAGTTATGCTGAGAACACTAAGGTAAGACTCTGCCCTCAACTTACTTAGATGGGTAAAGGGGAAAAAAAAAGAGAGAGGAAGGCTTCCATGTGGTTCTTTTTTGGTCTATGCTAGGGATTTCAAATTCACCTTGTGTCCCTGGCTGGATCTGGATCATGGGACTTCCTGAGGGCTAGGTCCAGCCCAGGTCATGAGGAAGCTGCAGCAGCAGCAGAAATTCTGGTTCCATGGCTACAGGGCTAGCTTTAACTCAGGGCATGCAGTAGAGAGAGGCTCATGCCCCTGCCGCATACCCTGTTACCTGTACCCTGTGCTGGAGCTGGAGTTGTTGCCACCACGTTTTCTGTCCTGTGGCAGCAGGGGGAACACAGTGAGGCCAGCAGTCAGGAAGGTAGGGACTTGACAGTGCAGATGGATGAAACAACCAGAGGGCAAACAGGGCTATGTCATCTCTTGCTTGCTGTCATGTCACTGATCTTCACGGGCTCCCAATTCTACAGTAGGTCATTTCCTCCCGCCATGTTGGGAGCCTGGTAGGCTGGACAGAGAAGGCTGTAGCTGGCTTGTGGGCCCTACGTTTGACACCCGTGTTTTATATTGAACTTGGATCAATAGCTATGGGAGATGCAGATGGGATTTCTATATTTTAGTATCATATAAACATAGAAAAATAGATTTAAAAGGGAACTGAGGAGGTCATCTTTTCCAAACTTCCTATTCCAGGTAAGATCATCCCTGTCTAAATGATCCCAGGCAAATGTTTGTCTAACCTTTAGCTATTTCTAGCTATAATGAGAGACCTTGTAAATGCCATTTCTCCATGGACAAATTGGTCATTTCTACATACACAGGGCCATGTGTGAATACAAACATCTTCCTCTGCACAACTCATTGAAAAATGAGAGCCATATATTCTTCTAAGGATATAAGACATAAATGAAATATGAAACCATGACATGCCCGAATATATGTTAGAGCAAATACATATTACCTGTATTTTCATGTCTCTAGAAAAGATAAAGTCTTACTTGCTACAACATTCTCTTAAATTGTCTAAGGTATATTTGTTGTAGAATATTTAGTTGTAATTTACTTTGCAGAGGATACCAAAGAAGATTAAAGTTAGCGGATGAATGTGAAGTGGATACATGCAAGGTATTTGTGCTATGACTTCAAGGAAAGACTTTGTAATTACATCATGATTAACAACCGTATTCGTATTTTCTTATCTTGGTGTCATAAACATCCTCTTTTTGAAGCTGAATTAATATGAGCTTTGAAAAAGAGTACTGGTAGTTCTTCTGAATATAGAACAATATTTTCCTTGAGGATTATGCAAATTAGTTCTTAAAGTCTCATTAAATGATAATATTTAAGCCCAACACTAAAAATTCTCAGTTAAAATTCAGATCAATGGGGCATGAAGTTAGTAGGTAACACCTTGCTAGATATATTGCATACACAGCTACACTCTATATTTTATTTGCATCTAAAATTTTGATATACTAAGTATCCAATACGTTCCTCAATCATTTCTAATACTATATTTCTCATTTAAAAAATACAGGGGAATATTACCAATGCTACATTTAAATTTGATATTTTTTTCTTCCAAATAAATTAGCAATGCATTTTGTGAGTAATAAAAAACTCTTTCTTGCAGTTGAGAGAAATACTGACAGTAATATATATATATATTTCTTTTAAGGTACAGGGGCAATCATTTTAACAGTGTTTAAAAGACAATTAAATACCCACTGAATTATTTAACACTGAAGGTATGTATGGTCAGTATATTTTGGACAAGATCAACAGCTTAATTTTTTGTAGACTTCATTTCTTATCATAAGCTATATTAAACACATGTAAGGATTGACTGTGTCAAAATGTGTGTCAAATTAGACAGCCACTAAACAGATTTATTCTAAAACCATTAAAAATATCTCTTAAAGGAGCCATGAGGGAACTGTGGGAGTCAATGATAAATCATAGTAATATTGAAGAATGTCAGAAATAAGCTTGTGGGGATTTGAGCTTGGGTGTCTGCTCACTTATTATCAAAACACAGGAAATTTCCTACCAAATCTATGAGGGAGAGAAATTGCACTAGTCAATGCATGTATTAAAGAAAATAAGGGAGCAGCAGCCCCCAAAAGGAAAATAAAGCTGAGAGAGAAGTTGGGAGATGAAGATAACAACTATTCCCAGTTGACACTTGCAGTATTTGTTTGTCATTCATTTTTATTTACTGAGAATTGGGTTGCTTCATAAATATAAAAACAAAATTACATCTAAACGAAGAAAAATATAAATAACCTTCTACTTTGTAGACTGTGTACAACAATCTGATTCTCCAGTGTAGCAAAAGCTGCTTTATTTAATGTCAATATATTTTAGGTTCAGAACTTGTAGTTCAACCTAGAATATATTAACTATGTACATGTCGTTAATTGTAAATGTATTATTAAATAGAAACACTAGATAAAGCTTCTTACATTCACATCTCATTCTTCCTTGAAGGTCTAGATCTTGTTTGTCAGGAATTACTTTCCTCCTTTGGAATATTCCAACGATGAGCACTTCTACTAAAAGAACACCAGTACTTTGATTTATCTTGAAGGGATTCTCATTAAACTGTACACTGCTATATTGAAATACATGATTACACTAAAAGTGCTGACACAAATATTTTTCCATATTACTCTTTAAGTTGGTTGATTTTCTGTGAATGTTAAATCAAGGACATGGGCTAACACGTCTTCATCTGCATAGAGATGAAGATGTTGCATATATTCATTATTTCTTCCTGCACTGTCAGTTTTATGTATGTAGATTTTTTTTGGAAGAAAATGTACTAAGGAAGTGTTTAATAAAACTACCAGTTTTATACTTCTTATAGCCATGTAATTTGTATAAAATTCAATTATAGGCATAAACATATCTATTAATAATATCTGTACTAATAAACATTTCTGTAAATATTTCAATACAATTGAATAAACTAATACTAACATTTATTTATTTGGGGGTTTTATAGCTTTGTTGTAACTAAGTTATAGGTATGCTTGAGAAGTCCCATTCATTAAAGGCTTGTTTTAAGGCTTTTATCACTTTTTCAAAAACATTATTCTTTAGAATAATTTTTTCAGGCATTTTCTCAGTCTGGGAAGTTAGGAAAAAAAGTATTTCACTGTTTTCTCAGATGTGAATAGCACAATTATGTGTGTGTCTTGGCATGAAATGTGTTTACATACCTCATAACTCCCCTCACTCCACCCTTATTATACATTTTCAGACTTTCATTAGATTTGGGACCTTTCTATGTTCAAAATGTAATGACTGATTTTGTTCCACTAATGCAGAAAGAGCCTTTTAGAACATTCTTGATTTGATTTAAGGTAAAATATTCAAAATGAGAGTTACAGAAATCACATATATTTATGTAGGTACCAAAATCCCACTGAAATTAAGAACCTAGAATTCATTTTGAAAGGTGATTTTGGCACCTAGGGCCAGATTTTCAAAGGTCTCAATGGGGTTGAAACATATAAGAAATGCCATCCTGGGCCTGATATCCTGTATTTCACAATGGCAAAGAGTAAATGCTAAAGGAAAAAATATTTAGACTAATCCATCCCCTACCCCTTTCTCACTGCAGCTTCCATAGGGAGGTAGCTCCCTTAATTATCAAGTTTAATACCAACTGGATGTGTCTACATGTGCATTAATGCTCTTTAGTTAGTGTTAGATCTAGTACCTCTGGGGACTTTTACACATGATCCAGGGATGGGAAGGGGGGCAATGCTTTAATTATAGTGGCTCCAAGAGCTGCTCTAATTGGAGTGCCGCTGTCCCTCATGTATCAGCATCCCCATGCTTAAAAATGGCAGTGAGGGTGCTTGAACGAAAGCTTTTTTAAGTGCAGGGATGCTGATACACAAGATGCGGGAGGCTGCTGGAGTGTGGCGATTGCTTCAGCAGATTGAGTCTGCTTCAAAGCACTGGAATTCCAGTGCTTCGCAGCAGGCTCTGCGCTCACGTATAGGCACCTATGGTTTTTAAGTGACACTTAAAGCGCATCATTAGCCTGTTTGCATGCGCATTAACTAAATTGCATGTTTGTTTTAGTGCTACTTTAATGTACATTCAAATAGTTTAATGTGCATTAAAGAGCAAATGTAGATGGCCACTGATGCACCTATCCTACATGAATTTGTTCATTCGTCTTTTGAACTTAGTTAAATTATCAGTCTCTGCAACACCTTGTAATGCTTATCTCCCACATTTATCTGGATATCCAGGACCCTTACAAATCAAACCCTTTGGGTTTTTATAGATATGCTGCAGAGGAGGGTGGGGCAGGATGGGAATTTAATTAGAGCAGCTCCAAGAGCCACTCTAATTAAAGAACCTGGAGCACCACATGCATTAGCATCCCTGCACTGAAAAATAGCAGTGGGGGCTCTTTAACTAAAGCTTGTCAAATGAGCTATAATATCTAACTTTACACACACTTTTCCAAGGCATTTTGGAAAACAATTGTGGAAAATGATATTCATGTCTCTGGGATTGTATAAATGAAATATATCAAGTACTGGTGTATATTAAAATGATTTTTCCCCCCCAAATACATAGTCATATTGGAAGGCACAAGAATAAGGCTGCAAAGGAGTATACAAACCTATGCATTGTATCTAGAATTATTTTTATTTGTACTCATACTATATGAATACAAAATTTTCCCTGGCCAAAACAAGCAAAACAAGACAATTGTGCAGGCCAGGAGCAATCCGCGGCCCATTTTGCGCATGCGGGCCGTGGCCAGCAGCCCGGGCACGCGGGGTCGGAGAAAACCGGGGGTGAGCTAGAATTAGTCACGGACGCGTAGTGGTTGATTCAAGATTGTTTACTTACATCAAAGATGGTCGTGGTGTAGGCTGGACAGTTTTCCAGGCACAGCTCCGCTTAAATCCTCATTTGAGGATTATGACAAGTTCGCTCTCTCCCACGGAGTTGTTGAAGCTCCGCGGGTCCGTTTCTTTTTGCTCGCAGGGAGGGATACGTCTAGGAATCTATCGACGACGGGGAGAGGCCAGAGGCTGATCAGGCCCCTGTTGCCTTTTAAGAAATGCGTTGGGTCCGTAAGGATCTGCAGCGCTTAGAGATCTTCACACAAGGCAAAGGTTTTTTTCTCTCTCTCTCGAACTCCAAACTCCGACTTGGGTGGAAACCACCCAAGCTTTTTATACGGCTAGCAAGCCAATCACTAGCCGCCACGTATGTATAATTTAATGTGAACCAATAACGTGGCTCGAATTTCAATACAAATGGCGGGAACTCTTTGCACCAAGCATTTCTTAGATGCAAAAAGAAATGCACCATGCAAAGAAAGCTACAAGTTGGCGGGAATTCTCCGTTGCACCGGGGTTCTCTTCTGCAGCAGAAAACTCCACTGTGCAAAGAAGCTGCAATTTAGCGGGAAAATAATTTAGCAGTGCCGAAGCACACACAAAACACAAAATCACAACTTTGGGTTGTGACAGCAATATGCATATAATTTTTGGGTCTGGCCACATAAACGTTTTTTTCTCCAAGAAGAGACAAGAGATTTAGAAGGTAGTTAAATCAAGAATTGTGGATTGCAATAAATAAATAAATAAATAAATAAAGTGAGAGAAAGGAGGAGAGTAGGAAATAACCAGAAAAAAAAGTAAATGAAAAATTGGGGTTGTAAAAATTTGGAGGAAGAGAAAGAAGTAGTAGAGGGTTTGAAGGGCAGATGGTGACAAATTAGGAAGTGAGGAAGAAAAGAGGGATGAAAGGGAGAGACAGAGATAAGAAGAGATAACATTGCTAGGGGAAAGAAGCAGAGGAAGGCAATCTTCTTGAAAAACTGAATATAACAGAATGCGTGTGCTGGCCAACTTAAGTAGGGTATCTTGCACAGTCACTGGTGCTGGTGATTTCTGATGAAATTTCTGGTATTGACTTTGACTTTGATGTGGATGCATGAAAGACTACCTATTTTCCTGTGCAGCACTACTACAGCATGATCAGTGAAGAAAACGGAGGTGGAGCCTCCTACAACATTTGGCATGTGAGCAACAATTCTGTTCTGTGACAACTCCCAAAGTTTGCAATGAAAAGAAGCTCTGTGGAAAGTTTTTGTGAAATGGAATTAGGTGAACACGGCTGTTTTTGCATTCTCAGATTTTTGATTCAGAGGTCTCCTGACTTTCTTTACCATCATGAGAGAAGTGAATTTCAGAAACCGTTCCACAGACACCTTCATATAAATTGAAAAGTAGTTGAAAAATGTCTCATTTTTTACAGGAAAAATCATTGTTTAATATGATATTTTACTTAATGTTTCTAAAGAGTTTTTTTTTGTCTTGATTTAACACATTCTCTAAGGGCTCTGATTTTGAAATTCACCAACAGTCTACCCCAATGACCTTCAGTTAAAGGCGTTCTGAAAAAAACCTGGGTAAATCTCTCACCTTCTAAGTGTAGCAGGGAGATGTCTCACACCAATTCACTAGGGACTGTTTATACATTTTATCCAATATCTATTTAATCTAAAATGGATAAAGGGTTATTATAACAGAGACCAGTATCTGGATCATCTCACACTCCTGCAACTGTTTTAAATAATAAGCTAACCTCCCACTGCTTGTCAAAATAGCTTAAATCCTAATAGCAGTTAAGGCACTTTCCAGGCAGGTAAAAGTGTAACTTCGAAGCCTTTTGGGCCGATAAAGAAACTGAACCTGAGTCTAACAAGTGCTCTAGTCTATTTTCTGAAAGTGGAGAATGTAGTGGGAGCAGCCAGTACACCTACCAAAACAATCCTTTTCAAGAGATAGGTAGAGAAATGAATAAGGCAGAATCCCTTTTCACTTTGTGCTGCCAAACAATATAAGGCATATGTATTACAGTGTGCAGGTAGTTGGACTGTATACTGTAAGAAAGTTTCAGTAATGGCAGTTATGCAATTGGGTAACTGCCATTGGGGTGGCAGATTCTGCTTCTACTTCCTGATTGGACTTTGGTCTGAAAGAGGTGCAGCCCTGTTAAGACTTCTGAGCATGCATATGGCCAGAACTTTTAAGGTAAAACATGACAGTACCTACTGAGTTTAGGTACATCCAGGGTTAGGCAGCAGATGAGCAGGGATGGACAGGATCAGAATTTTGAACTTAGACACTTAAATTTCACTGAAGTTCCACTTCGGGCAGCTAAATATTTCCTGGATCTGGATCTATTTTTATTAGAAACTGCGCACATCTACACATTCATTAATGCATCTCAGGTACTGCAGATTTAGTTTAGTGCTTGTTTCATAAAGTACCAACTAAATGTACAGCAACTAGAGTTACTGAACAGTAGCGTCGGTGCATGTTTTTTTCATGACACTTACTGTTTGTTAGCCTAATAACATTGTGCAGTAGGCTATTAGCATGGTTTTTAACTGCCTTGCTACTGTGCAGTGTTATTAGGGAAATGTGCAGTAAGCATCTTGTGTAGATGTACCCACTGAGACGCATGCTTTTTTTTAATAATATAAAGTAGTTACGTATGTAAAAATAAAGAATACAGAAATAAAGAGTCAAAGCAATAACTTGAGGAAGAAAAAGGAGGTTATGGGAGAGGAAGAAGCTCAGTGAGCAGAAAGGAGAAGTAAAAGAAAGAGAATAACTGAAAAGTGATTCCCTTTAATTAAACTCTACTCTGTTAGATTCAAAGGGCTGTTCATTGAGTGTTGGTTTTTTTTTTTCTATCTCACGTAGCTCCAATACATAGGAATAAAATGTAGAGCACAGATGTCTTTGACCCTAGTGCACCTCTGTGCTGCTTTGGGAATATGGACTCTTTGTCATGTCTCAAATCAATTTATGGTAAGAAGACTAAATGGACAGACACATATATATGCTTTATAACATTTGGGGTGAATTTTGTGCTCATTAAATTGTGGAACTAATAGCACTGGTTTAATCCTGGCATAATACATACAGACATGGCACAGGCTTGAAGAGGTGAATAGTTTCTGCCAATCTACCTACTTTTATTGTCAAGTAATGAAAAAACCATCGAATACTGCTGCAATGAACAGAAGAGTCTTTCTATCAGTTACACTTTATTAACCTTACATTCAGAAAGGTCAGAGCATATTTTATGTGACTGATGGTGCATTTCTGTATAGTCGACAGAATGCACTTTTCATATTAGTTTTGGTTTAAATACATATATCTTCTATTTATGTGTTTCAGGAAACAGTACAGTACCCCACTCAGAATGCTGATGATTTGCTAGGCACTCTACAAACTATGATTTAGCATCCAAATGCTATGTAGCATATATTTTTTGCCAATTCATTGTACATGTACATGTGTTATTTTACCCATGACAAAAAAATAGGCCCAGCTGCATAAAGGACTTAGGTGGGACTTGTAAGCCTAAGTCCTAAGAAGTCATTCTAACTTGCCTGCCACTGGGTGCATCTACATAAGACACTAGAAGCACAGTAGACTAATTCTACAATGCATTAGTGTGTCCCTAACCACTCAGCTACAGAGGCAGGCTACACTCACATATTTTACACTAAAAGTAATTTGTTAAAACAAAACAAACAGAAATAACTGTGACAGCATGGTTTAGACCCCAGGATTCCCCACTTTGTAGAACAAGGCTCTTAGCAGTAAGCCTTAGGGGCAGCATTCCTTTTTTTTTAATTTACCTTTTGGTCTCTTCTCTTGGACATTAGCATTTATGCAGGCTGACTAGTGCAGCTTCAATATGAGGGATGAACCTATCCTATTATACAGCCTAGTAGTAATGCAAAATGGGTGATTGTGTTCAGATCTCTCCTGGGTGAATAGAAAAAAACCCAGGTCTCGTATGTCATGGGTAAAAGGTAGCATGCCTGCTGTCATTCTGAAACGCTTACCTTCAGAAACTCAGGAGATGGTAGGCTCACAAGTTTAGCTAGATGTTGTAAAGTACAAGTAAATGGAGGCATAAATTGGATTGCTTGAGAGGGGCAGAAATTTAAATGAATCCCTATGCTTCAATTTTTTTATTAGCTACCTCAGTCTGCACCTGGACTTCCTTAAATAACCTTTGAAAGTTCCTACCATTCCTCATTCTCTGGATAAAACATCTAAACATGACTTGCTCTTACATGTGTTTTTTCATTGAATCTATGGTATTAGAAAATGCTTAGGTATTCAAGTGGACCATTTGGAACATATTAGGTATTCTACTGGAACATTTTGAATCTCCATCCTCGAGTGAGAACTTAAGAATTAGGTATTGCTCTACCAAAGTGTAAGCACACTTTAAGACTATTCTATCACCCTCATGGAAGAGGCCCTAAGCAGTATTGTTCCTGTTCTCAGCGTTTTATAATTTAAATAGTGTGCTTATTTTTTATTTTATTTCATATGTACATATGCTCTTTCTGACAGTGCATGGAAATTAATTATGATACATATATTTCCAGAAAAAAGGTCTGTCATAACACATTTTTCTACTTTATCTCTGTATAGGCATTAGAGATGTTTTCCTTGTTTATTTTTCAAAAAACTAGATGGACCTTCATAGCTGGTTACATAAAAGACTACAAAAAATTAGAAATCCACAAGAAACCCTTTATAAATTTGCATAAACATACCAAAAGTTGCTAGTTAATCCTACGAGTGTTTAATATCGTTTACTATTTCATGGTATACCTCAAACTCACTGATATCATTTTATAAATGAACTCAAACCATTCTGATTATTAAACAAACACAGAAGTAGATGTGAGTCATGTCAGTTGTGGTAGTGCATGTAGAAAAATCCATCTTATTGCGTATACACAGAAAGGATTGAATGTTCTTATTTATATCCATGAGAGTTGAGACTAGCTTCCATAAATTCACTGAAATTACAACAGTACAAAACCAGTCAGAGATTAACATGAAACATGGAAGGATCGAGTACCACTTCCTTTAATATAGTGATTGCATGTGTATCATTTTAATTCTTCTGTGTCTCTCGATGGTTCCACCTTTTGAAGGTCATACTCCAGGAAAAGCTCTGGTATAGTACCCTTTTATGTGGAGGGATCTATTAGAGTCCCTATGTAGTTTATGCAAAAGACATTCTGTTTTTCTGAATAATGTCTCAGGTATTCAGAAAATGGTAGTAAAAACATGTTGATGTTTTAATAAATGAATTCAAACACTACAATATTATGTCTATATCTTGTTATATATGGGTTTTTTTGTTACAAACAGAGAAATAAAATTCACGGGCTTGTGATAAATATTAGGCTTTACTTATAATCCTTTCACTAGATGAACAACTATACTAATTCTCTTTCTTTGTTGACAGGGGTCTGCTATGAACTACTGTCTTGTTGCAGAGCAATGAAATTACCAGTCTTGCTACTTACTAAATATTCCTAACATCTGTTTGTTCAGGAGCAAGGAACACAGTCCCCTCTCTCAGATCACAGCAAACAGGAAATGCCTTCTGTTTGCCAGGAGAATCCAAAATTGAAGGGTCATTTTGAATCTCTTCTTTCTGAAGTTCCTACAATAGACTTTCTACACTTAGTTTTAACTGTCCTTGCAATGCAGAATATAGCAATTCAGGTCACCAGACCACGTTCCTTTTCATACCAGAAGGGTCACAACTTAGATGGTTTTTGTATCTGTAAAAGCCTAATGAAAAATAATAAACAGAATGGTTATTTTTAATCAATCTAGTATAAACAGAACACTAAAGAATAACAACTATCCAAAACAGAAAAATGAGACATATTAAAATATAAAATAATGTATCTGTCTCATATAAATATACAGAAGCTCCTTTTCTTACTTTTATGACCTCCCTGGCTTGTGCATGCTGTACTTAAATGTCTTTGGGGCATCATTTTATATCACTAGATATACGGTTCCAAGGGCACACAGTATTAAATAATTTCTCTTGCTATCATTCAAGGTCCATGTATAAGTCTGTAGTATGAGAGCATTAGTTTGTCCAACAGAAAAATGGCTTTGGTACATTAATTTATCTTTTTTTTGCAGCCATCTTAGCCTTAGGAAGCCCCAAGGCCATGCAACTCAAATAATATCAGAGAGTATCACTTTAGTTCCTTAAGTTTTGGTCGCAAGGTGCCCTTGGTACAATAAGCTTAGGGCATCAGACTAACATGCAATTTTAGAAAACTGTGTGTGTCATGATAAGACTGAGAGAACTGATTCTTTAGAAAAACTCCAAGGCCATCAAGCTTGAACTCCAATATTAAGTCAAGTAATTATATTAGGCCCCTCAGGTATATACAAAGAGATCTGTGTACTTAAATTTCTTCTGGACATTAAATCCAAAAGAAACAAAAACAAAAAAATAAACAAATAATTCCCAAAAGGTGCCTTAGGGCATCAGCCTGGTTCATGGCTGAGGTAGTTTTTTGCTAGGATATCCCAGTGGCATTAGAGAGTAATAAAATATTGAGAGACCTAGGATGGACCATAGAAACATAAAGGAAAAGATAAGGAAGTCTTTTTTCCCCACAAAGTTTGTCTGTCATAGAGAAACACTGTGAAATAAAACAGGAAGAGCAAAATAAGGTAAATAAATAAGGAGAACATGAGTAAGTAGTAAAGGAAAAAATAGTCAAGAGGGGGATGAATAGAGAAAGGAGGAAGAAAAAGGAAAGCTGATGAAAAGAAAATCGTAAGAAGAAAAAGAATGGAAGGCAAGGGATGTCTAGGAGTAATATTAATTATTTTATATTACTATTTATTATAATATAATAATATCTATTTTATTATAGATACTGGCCACCCTAGACTGAAGAACTGCCACCATCAGCCTCTACCTCTACTCCTATGCCTTTGGGTAGAGAGCTGGGACCCAGCCCAGGCACCATCACAGCTACCTAAAGGTAGGAGAATGATCCCACCAGCCTGCAGGTTCTACAAAGCTGGTAGATCTCCCCAGATTGATCCTCAACCACCATGAGATCCTTTAAGGATGCCACACAATATTAGCAATGTTAGGTATGGAAACACCTACATACAATTCATAAGAATTGTAAACACATTTCAAATAGGAATCCATACTGTAAAAAATTTCCTTACCTGTTGTGGAATTTCTGAGTTCCTTGCAACAGAATTGCACTGTTATGGTTCTGTAGTAAAAAAATGGGTGAGAAAAATCAGAAAAGAAGAGTAGGAAAAAAAGAGAGAAACTATAATATAAAAAGTGCATTCACCTAAGCAAGTTATATAGAAGATAAATGTCTGAAGTCTCTACTGGACACCTCACATTTACTGTATGTGGGTATATGCAGACATTACATTTAGACTGACCTACCTAGGATTGATCTAACCCCCAAACTAGGGTTAGCTTTGTGCGCGCCGGGTCTGACCCCGGGTCGCTTACGTCGCTCTGCACGCGGGCTGTGGCCAGCAGCCCGGGCAGGCCGGGTCGGAGAGGGCGGGCGCCGAGCTAGAATTAGGCACAGACACGTAACGGTTGATTTTAAGATTATTTTACTTACACCGAGATGGTTGTGGTGTAGGCTGAGAACTTGCTTGAGTTGTGGTTACAACAAAAAACATGAACACACGTGGAGGTTGCAAGGCTCCACGCAGACAGAACACGACAAACTCCGGATGTCCAGGACAAGTGCGCATTAAACTCGTCGTTACGTCTTATAGTAGGCTCCGTTCGAAGACGGGAAGAGGTGGGCGGTGGATCAGGCCGCCAAACCCCTCTGAGCGACACACAGGGTTTCTATTACCCTGCCGCGCACACCCAGAGTCCCCACGAGATGGATGCGGAGTCCTCTTCGGCTTGGGCGGAAACTGCTCAAGCCTCTTATACGGCTAGCAGGCCAATCACTAGCCGCCACGTGTGAATAATTTAGAACTAGCCAATTGCGGGGCACGAATTTGCATACGACGAGCGGGAAACCTTTGCACCGTGCATTTCTGTGTTGCAAAGGAAATGCACCCTGCAAAGATCGCTGCAAAGTGGCGGGAACACTTCCCTGCACGCGGGTTCTCTGCGCAGCAGAACTCCTCCATGCAATGAAGTTGTAAACCCACGGGGATAATTCTTAGTGCCAAAGCGCACACACAAAAAAATCAGACCTTTGGGTCATGACAAGCTTGATCTAAATGCTGATTTGTTAACTGTTAAGAAGGTTTAAATCAGGCCAAAAATGGTGGACCTGATCTGAGTAGGTGAACTAACTTACAACAGGAATGGGTTAACCTCATCCAGCAAATGTCTGTATATGTTTGGAGTGAAGCCCCAGGGCTGGGAAAGCCTAGCTGCTCACCTCAGCCCTAGGGCTGTGCTCTTCCTACTTGTAAGACCCTGATGGGATTATTTGCATCCTCCTGCCCCCTTCCAGAAAACAACCTCCCCCACAGACCCACCAGCCCCCTGCAGACCCGCTAGCCCCTTCAATCCTGCCAAACTCTCCCCCACAGCAGACCTGCCAACTACCTACCCTACAGACTTGCTAGCCCCTGCTGATTCTGCCCTCCCCTCTCTTCACCCCAAGTTATCTGCACTAGGTGTCCCACTTGCCTCTCAGCACTGGCAGATGCCTATACATACCACTCCTTGTCTACAATTGCCCACTGAGTATGGTGAATGGTGTACATACTTTCTGCAGTGATTCCTATAAGAAAGACTGTCAATAGAGGGTATCTTGAAGAGGGATGTGAAAAGGGGATTAAAATGAAATCAGGCATTTTCCTGCACAATAAGTCCCATGCATATTCACTATTTGAAAACTGAGCCAATCAGAGTTTGAAAGAGAAGAGACTCAGCAACTGATTTTGTCAGAATTCATTGGTATGTCTGATGTGAAGGCTGGGTCATAGGGTTTTTTTTCACTATTTGGGATTCAGGTAAGTACTATTTCAGTCTTACTTACAAGAAGAGTGCTCCATTAAAATGTTTGGTCCACAGTAGTTTGTCTAAAACTTTTCTAGACCTAGCAGAAAAGATGATAGATGAGCCTTTGTCACTAGGAGGAGCTGTCACATATAATGACCCTACCAGCTATGGAACTCATATATAGGTATTATTTAATTATTCTAAATGTCTTCTATCGCTCTTTAATGAATACATCAAATTCATTTTAGCCATGATCCACTGCTTTTGTGGCCATTTTGTCAGAAGTTTTGTGTTATCAAGATCTTGTGGTTTGAATTTTCAGTCACAGAGAAGAATCAGACAAAATTAGTACTCACTTGCACAATCATCCAACTGACAAAAGGAATAATGCCTTGGGGTTTATGTGAGTCATCAGGACTGACCAATATCTTTCAACTGCAGTTACAGAATATCAATGATTTTTAGAAAACTCTTTGCAGTCTATTTAAACAGTCAAAAATGTAGAGATAAATGCATTAAAAGATAAATTAATGCAAAGCATTAGTGATCTGTCTGCCAGTATTCTATGAGAAGAAAAAGACATTCATTATTTAGAATTTTTATCCTATCTCTTAAAAGCATTCTAACAATGTATTCTTGTCATGTGTATAATTAGTTAATCTACCATTATAGTCCTATTACTTAATTTCTCTACCTCCCATTTCCAAAACAACTATTTATCCTAAATTTAGGGAATATGGAGGGAAAAGGGAAAGTAAGAGATTGAATAACTTGAAAAGGAGTAAAGAGCTAAATTAGTAAAAAGAATATTAATTCTGGTACCATCTGCATAAAAATGATATTGAAAATGGGTTTCAGAAATAAAGTGTTGAAAGGCGATGAGATAAATGAAGAGTGGGCCAAGTAATAAACCTCAGGAGACAGATGGTATGCAAATTTAAATATACAGTTTAGGTTACAGTGTCTTATAAGAGTATAAGGGTTAGTGGCAGTGGAATGTAAGTCGCCAGTCACAAAATATAATAGTTGGATAGAGGAGGACTAAAAATGGGACGGCAAATTTCTTGACATTATACATTGTTTCATTGTTTTAATATATGCAAAAAATATATAAACCTATGCTATGTTTTAACTTTTCCATAATACCACAACAATCCTTTCTCCCTTGTTTTCTGAATCTTTCTTTCACAGTGGAAATTTTGGACTTTGGAGGAGGCAGAATCAAGCATCACCAACCTTCCTTTTGGGTTTCTTCACAAACTCAGAATTCAGACTATATCTATTTAAAGATTTTCAAGGGTCATGGCTCTTTGAGAGAATACAGGCTCAGTTTTGAATGAACATAACCTGGCTTATAGTTTTGTATCAAAAGTAGGAATTCAGACACTGAATTGATGGAAAACCATACAGCATAGAGAAAAAATATTGTTTCTTATGACAAAATGGATCCAACAGAACACATAGTTTTCCCCTAAGTTTTATAATGAGATTTTAGGTTAGTTTGAGTTTCAAACTGAGGTAAAACACAGGATCTGCCATGCAAAACTGCATGGAACACAATCAAAGAAAACTCCACAATGCAAAACTATCTAATTTCATTTGATTCTCAAGCTATCCTTCCCCAAGCACTTAAAATGGACTTTTCATTGTTTTGTTGACTTTGCACATGGTAGATAAATAGTCATGCATGTCTTCCCACTATCATGTCCTGTTCACGCTTGGGTTTGGTTTGCCATTCACCCTGTTATCTTCTTTTTCCTCATCTCTCACCAAACTAACAATGGTGCTCAATATCTTAATCCTTTGTAATGCTTCCAAGCCTCACAAATTCACAGTGTAAGATCTAAGATCAGCCTGGAGCCTTGGTATCCTATACAGCAGAATGTTATGTTATTCACTGAATTAATGGGCTAGTACTGAATGAATACAATGTATTTTTATGTGTTTTGCTCTGATTTATAGTGTGAAGTGAAGTTAGTTTCTTATTTCCTTTGGGAAAAAAGTACTTTCTGAAAACTGTTATATAGTCACACCCTGAGCATTCAACTCTATTTTTGCAATTATTATGTTCTTGTTTATATACTAGTGCTTTGATTACTTATTTCTTTAGTATGAGCTACTTTTTCATAAGTTAATGTACTTTGAGAGGAAACAGTAGGGCTTTGTGAAGCTTCAGGTGTTGATTCAATTTGGAGGAGATTCGACCCGATTTGGCAGCCAAATCTCTGAATCTGAATTGAATTGGGAGACCAATAAAAAGGTCTGAATTGATTTAAAACTCTACAAATCAATTTGGAAAAGATTTGGAGAGCTTCATAGATTCAGGTAGTCCCCACTCACCACTGCAGGGAGCTAGACCCAGACTCTGTGCTGGTAAGTAGGGGGTTGGGGGGAGGGGCTGGAGGAGGTGGGAGGGGATCATTGGGGGACCCCCGCCAGGCCCCATTCCCTGCCTGATCCACCAGCCTCCCTAAGCACCCCCTAACCCCCACCCGCTCTCCTAGCCACTCAATGACTGCCCTGCCTGACCCCAGCATCATACTCACCAGCTGCTTCCAAGGCGGGGGGAGGGGGGAATGATCCCTGCTGTGCCCCACTGCCCCACACTGTGTGGGGGGCTCTGTTATGAGTCCCCATCCCCCACCAACTCTCCCAACCCCATCAATACTTGCCCTGCCTAGCCTCAGCTCCCAGTTCTTTTTTAAAAAGAAAAAAGCCCTGTACTCCCTGGCTGCTGCAGCAGCCACTGGGGCTTCTGGGGACTCATGGCAGAGCCCCCCCATGTAGCGCAGAGCAATGGGGTCAGCAGGAATCTCCTTCCCCAGCCTGACAGGAGCCAGTGAGTGTGGGGCATTATTTATTTTTTTAAGTGTGGAGATGCTGGGGCCAGGCTGGGCAGCCATTGATGAGGCTGGGAGAGAGGGTGGGGATGGGGCCTGTTTGATTCAGAGATTCGGCCAATTTGGCGGCAGCCAAATCTCTGAATCAGATTTGGCCGAATTGATTCGGGACAGTGATTCAAATCACTGAATCAAATCACTGTTCCCCAAATCGTCCGAATCCAAATCCAAAGTGAATACTAGCTGCTTTGCACTGGCCTAGTAAACAATGGCAGGGAAATACATATTGTAAGTAATTGGTGTTACAATAACACATTTATGTTAGTTTGACCATGACTTACTGATATTATGTACTTATGGTATTTCCTGAAACCATAAAATAATGTTTGAGTTATAACTGTAGCAGTCAGTATTTGCAGCCTTCTCCAGTAGTTATTATAGAGCCCACTTACTTATTTGAAGATACAGATTTTTATATTTGAGTGAAGTATCTCAGTAAGCATACTTAACATGATTTAACTATTTTTACCAAGCCATTCAATTGTTATAAACTAGAACTGTCTTCCTAGATGTAGGATTGTTTTCTTAAGTTAGCACTGTAGCATTTTGCTCTATCCAATATTAAAAGGTACTTAAAAAAAGCTACCAATATTTCATAAAAAGTTGAATTCTGTAATATTTAGTATGGTAGATTTGATGGCAGCTTGCAAAGAGATTGGTTAAGACCAATTTTCTGAAAATATTAATATTTTAAGTGCACTATACATTCACTTATAGACATATATTGTCATTATTTATTTATTACTTCAAGAGTGCTAAGGATGTACATGAGCTGACAATACTCCCTGAGGCCCAAAGCCTACAAATATTTATGCATGAGTTTAATTGAAGTCAGTGGGAATAATGCTATATAGAGATTGAAGGTTAGAGCATAAGGTTTTACATAATTGAAGCCTACAAACATAATCCTATAAACATTGACTGTTAGGACCTACACTTACTCATCACAGGCTAAGGGAAATACCCACAGTGAAAAATTAAAAATATGTACTAGAAAATGTGTGTAGGATGGCCCCTCAAATGCTGTAGGATTCTGGCAGACCTCACACTAGAATTTAACTGCAAAAGAAATTAGAGCTGTATTAAGGACTCAACTTCTATAGATATTAGGCTTTTTTTTGCTGCCTTCAGTGCTGGTAGTTTCAGTTCTTCATTAAGTAGCCTCTATGAAAATGAAGTCCTCATTTTGGAGGGGTGTGTACAAAACATTAAACCCAGAAATTTAACTGTTCAAATGGTAACAACAAAACTATAGCTTAGCAAAACTCAAGTTTGGAAACCCTTCTAAGGATGAATCCATTAAAGCATAACTCAAGTTAGAGTTGGGAAAACTCATGTTAAGCATGCCCCAAAATACAAATTTCCTCACTAACCAAAGAACTTCCAGGTGTAGCTCAGCCTAAAGGCACTGGGACTGTTGGTGACACATAATCAAACACATTAGCAGGTGCAGCTTTCAAGTCCCTCTCAGGGTCCAGTAAGAACTGCTGAATCTTTGCAGTAGCAGAGTACACCTAACTTACAGGGAATCTTTAGAAATACAAATCTTTTTTCAGGTAAGAAATTGATGCTAATTTTTTCTGTAGTTCCCTAGTTCTATAGTTTCCTGGTATGTGTATAGAAATATATATATTTTTTAATTCCAGTGTCAAGAAATGGTGTTGAAAGGGTAAAAGTCATGCTGACAAATTTAGAGAATATTGTGAATTTATTCATCTGACTTACAGTTAGGGGGGAAAAAAGTCCATTACCCATGGAGGTCTGGATTAAGTTTTTATGTATTGGGTTCTAGTAGTGAAGGGTCAGCATTTTGACCTAAAGCTTTTATAGGCAGTAGATGTGTACAACAATAAAGTTAAAATGAAGCATAGTATCCAAAATCCAGACACCATTCATATTCAAGATATAAACTTAAATACAAGTTGGGGTTCTGTGAAAGCTCTAAGAATATTCTACAGTCTACTATTTGCAAAATGTCATTTATGATTTATACATATGATTCTCTATCTTTTAAATGCATACATTTCACAGGAAAAATACTTTGAAATGAACAAAAAGGATTTGGAACGAAAAAGAAGCCAGTTCTATATGAACTAAAAAATATAATCTAAAAAGGTCAAAAGCCACCAGCATTGTTACAAAAATATGCATCACAGCAGGCAGAAAACAAGCTTTAATGCTTTAAAAATACATAGCAGAGTGCTGCTGATTTACAAAATATATTTTAATGCACATTTCCAGCACCAGCGGTACCAAAATGTGCATAGAAGCGTACCCAAAGATGTTGTAAATGCCATGAAAATACAAATCAGAACATACACAGCATCAATATTATAGCATTACATTTCAAATCTTGCATAAAATCAGCATAAACATTATATACATACATATCAGTGTGTGCTCAAACTCATATCTTGATCCCTGTCTTCTACGAACCCTTCCTTTCTCCTTCATCATTTCTTGACTGAACTTTATATTTTAAATTCTTGAAAACCGGGAATTTGCTTCTATAACTGATGTGTGATGCACCTTGTTATGCTCTGGTATAATAGAAATAGTAACAGGTGCATACATTAGAACTTGCACAAAATTAGAATGGGTGTAATGTATTCTAGTTGCTCTTTCCTATTTCAGTTGCCATTTTAACATATTCTATTCTTTTGTTGAAAGCCACACTGAGCCTTTGCTGGGAAGGGCAGCATTTCAATTGTATATATATATAAAAAAATGAAACTGTGCACATGCACTAATTGCATTTACATTATAAACTCTACATGTTAAAAATATAATGTTCTGCATTTTATTGTTAATTTCCTTTTAGTAGTGAAGGAATGGAACAATATGTCACTGTTCACTATCAGTGGGATGGCATATGGACAATAGGCTGACCATAGACTGAATCTTGTTTTATTTGTTTCTAAAAATAAAAGTTTTTGCTGTGTTTGATGTCATTTGGCATCCTACTTAGTCTACAGCTAATTTTGTTTCTTAATGTCATCCAATTTTAAGTGGGAGTTTAAGATAAGTTTAGCTTGTTGTAAAATAGATGAAGTATTCCTGATACATGTATAGTACAAAGGGCCTGGGTTTTATTACAAGGAGTCAGTATAGATGGTAGGAACAATGGCTTGGGAGCATGTTAGAGTGGAAAACTGCAGTAGACTTGTAGCCAAATGAAAGCTTGTCATAAACACTGGATTATACAGAGGCTAGGTACAGACATTAAAAAAGCCTACGGTGGGATTGATCTCAGTAGTGAACAGAACACATTTGCCCTTTGGTGGGGTAAATCTTAGACCAGGTTCCACCATTTTTAAACCAGTCTGTGCTGAACTTTTATTCTGATATGCATATAGACTGGTTTCAGATCACTTATACCACTAAAAGTATAATGGCTGTACCTAGCCAGAGAGGTCCCTCCTATTCGGCTGATCAGGGCAACTGTTGGAAGTGTCAGGAGGGTGTTATAAATTATGTTAGCTTTCCCTAGTGGTCACAACACAGAGATAGGTAAGCACAAAGGAGTCTGACCAGTCATATTCCTCACATTCGGCTAATCCTCTCCACTCCATATGATACATCTACACATGCATTTGATTCAGCCTAAGTTTACTCTGGTACAAAGTACTCTGTTGTAAGCCTTTTCAGGCAGGTGTTTACAGATTAGGGAGCAGATTTGCCAGGCCAGGGCTGGAGCTCAGGAAGGCCACATGTGCTGGTATATACTGTATGGCTGTGGCCTGGGTCCCAGGGTGCAAGAATGGCACCCAGGTGCCACATAAATGGCATGGACTTGTGGGCATGGCTGGACCAACAATTGTGGTCAGTCATGGTGATGCATTGTGCCCGCAAGGCCTTGACCTTTATGTGGCATGGATGTCCTGAACAGGTGTGTCCTTGCTCCTACATCTGGCCTGACAGTGTCTCATATATATGCACATTGGACCACACCCCCTGCCTCATTCAAACTGGTGCTGCACCTCTGCCTCACCCCATAGTGCTACAAGGTAACCAGTCTCCTCCTTGGTCCAGTTTGGGCCCCAGGTGGAGAGCATGGGCATGGGCACATCTGTGGATGAGAAGGAGGCCAGGTGGGTCCTGTGCCAGCTCTCTGGGCTCCCGCTCAGCTGTCCTGGAGCTGCTGGACCTGGGCAGATTCTAGAAGTGCCCAACACAGGGCATAGCATGGAACAGGCAGCCATGCAATAGAGGCAATGCCTCACAGCACCTGCAGGCACACGATAGGCTGGTAGGGGTGTGCTGCAAGCAGGTGGTGCTGGCCCTTTTGGCCAGAAGCTGCCTTCAGCTGGCTCTGGCGACTGACAGGCCTGAGGCTGCAGTATCCTGCAGCCATACCCTGCAGCAGCCTGCAGCACCCTGCAGCTGTACAGCATGCAGTGCAAGGCAGCAGTGCTGGGGTGCTGGCAGGCATGCACAGCCATGCTGTGGCCTGTCCAGGGGGACACAGGGGTCTGCAGTGCCCTCAGACTCCCTGTCTGTGAGCCCCAGGGCTCAAAATATTTGCAGGCTTTTAAAGTCTGTAGACAGGGGCTGCCATAGAGGTAGCCTAGCCCTGGGCCAAAAGAGGCTTCTAGCCTGCAGTCCTGGGGCTGGCCTCAGGCTGGCCCTCTAGTGGCTGGGCAGACCCGGGAGCAAACTTGCTCCCAGATTGCTACTACACATGTGTTACCGTACTGTACTAATCCCACATAAATTTGCTACTTGCAAATTTGCAACGTGAAAGTATCAAATTTAAGTGGGATTATGGGTTTTTACTGAATATTAAGCGTATGCATTGTAGACACATGTGCTTACTGTGCAGTAAACTACACTAATGAGAATTACTATGTCTTGTGTCGATGTTCCCACTGGGTGAGTCTAGATGTGTGCTTTAATGCACAGCAGACTATTTTACCATGCATTAATGCATCATGTTAAAAAGTAATATTACACTAATGACTAGTGATATTACACTAATACACTAAAATAGTCTACTGCACATTAAGCATCATTAAAAAAGCATACAAATGCACTACTATGTGCTAGCAGAGCCTAGTGTGCATTAATTTAGTACCTCACATTGAAGGTACTAAATTTTATGTGCATTAGACAAGGAGCATTAATGCATGCGTAGATACACCCAATAAGATTGTGTAGATACTGGCCATAGATATGGGAGACTTACAGAGGATTGCTGCTCCCTTTGTGCTGCATAGAACAGTCCACAAGATTTGCCCTAGAGAATCTATGTTGTAGGAGCAAGATTCTATTCCATCTATTAGACCTGTAAGGGTAGAATCATATGTTCACTTGCAATGGTTGTAAATCATTGGAATGTTGTGACATGTTGAAGTTAGCACATATTAAAGGCAGTATTTTAGATAATGTTCACCTGAAAGGGAGCAACTTTGCAATCCCAAGATGGCACATAAAACATACTGAATTGCTTGAATGTGCATTTGATCACATTCTAACTGCATTTAGTAAGTGTTAGGTTGAATGTGTGATACCACCCTAAGGGATCTTCAGCCTGGTGAAATAAAATCACACCTATGGACATTTATATACATGCTTTGGGAGTGTGGGGGGCGCTTTAATTGGGGCATCTCTGAGAACCAGATGAATTAAAGCACCCAGAGCATCTTGAATATCAGCATCCCTGCACTTCAAAATGGCAAAAATGGCAGTGGGGGCACTTTATCTAAAGTTCATTGAATGAAAGTGCCCCCACCATCATTTTGAAGTATAGGGATGCTGATATATGAGATGCTGGAGGCTGCTGGAGCGTAGTAACTACTACATTCCAGCAGACTTGATTAATCTAGTCTGCTGCAATACACTATAATTACAGCACATCAGAGCGGATTTGCTGCTCATGTATAGGTACCCTAGGTGCCTAAGTCCACTTATACCCTAATAAGTAGAATCTGACTATGTACAAGTAAATTTTCAACTGAAGACTTTTGTCTGAATTTAACTAATTGTGGGTGCAACCACATGTGAAATTAATTCAAAACCATAAACTCTGGAGCAGTTTAAGCTGGAGTAAACTACTCCCAGGCTCAGTGTCTACATGTACACATGGAACAGCAGCAATTTGAGCCAGGGAGGAGCAGTTTATGCCAGGGCTTTTTTTGCCGTGCTCTGCCCTGGGCTCTGGGTGGCAGCATCAGGTGGTTCAGGGCCTGGCTGGCTAAAAGTGTGGAGCTGTGTGGCTAGGTGGCAGGCAGGAGTCTGGCCCCCTGCTGGCTGGGCTGAGTAGGTTCAACTTATGCCTGCGGTCAGTGTCTACATGTAAATTTAATCACATGTAATTACTCCACCGTAACTTAGTGCTGTCCCCAACAGTACTATCTTGAGGCAGTCTTAATTAGTTTACTGCAGCGTAATACCATCGCATGTGTAGATGGCTATGCTTTAGTCCACAGCTAATTAGTCTACGCTGCATTAAAGAAAATGTGTAGATGTGGCCTGTTAGTATTACTGATGGGTCATCTCCTGTGTTGCAAAAGCACCTGATTTACACTGGAACAAATTGCTATAAACTTGAAAGACTGGCTTATTTTATACCTTCAGTGCCCTGCTTGTGCTGAAAGGTACCAGAGTCTGGAATTTATTAGCCTCCTTAGAGAGGGTGATAGCTGACGGATCATCTTGGTGTCACAGGGAGTCATGAGGGAGCCAATTTGGCTCAGGAGAGTGAAGGGGAGGATTTTAAGAGCTTTTTCTCAGCCATATCTCTCATTTATCCTTTGACTTTTCTCTCCTCTGCCTGTTCGAAGTGACTGGAACTCAAGCAGAGGTGAAAGCAGCATTACCAGTTCTATCCTATCCCCTGCAGAGATGGACAAAGGTCTCTTCCACTGGAGTCATCAGTATTGGCTTGACAAAATATAGTACATTTAAACTTTAGTAGGTGGAGAGATATCTCTAATACCTTCTCAAATAAGTAACATTACTAGCAAAACGTAGTGTATCAATTAGCATCTTTTCAGTTGACTTGGAAAGAAGTCTCTCCAACAGCCATGACGCCTCATAAAATATGAAAGTTATGTTTTACTTTTTCAAAATATTTGGTATTCAGCTTAATATCAGCTACTCAGTCAGGCTTGTTTTGCTGAAATAAGTAGAGACCACTTGGCGAGGCTTGTTATAAAATCTGAAATTCAGATACTGCTTTTCATAATAGTGACTTTCCAAGCAAGTAGCTAGAGTAGTACTGTTCGCTCATTGCTGAAGAAAAGAAACACATGCAGACTGAAGTGACATGTTATGTAGCTCAGATGTGAAAATACCAATAACAGAAAAGCTGCTGCAGACAGAAAGATAAAAAGAACTTGCTGAGGGTCCTACTGCTTGGGCTTGCCAAATTCTTGCCTAAATAAACTATTGTCTGGTGGAAGAAAAGGATAAAAAAGCAGGCAAGTCTAGTGGCAGGTCAGAAAAAAATAGGAAAAAGTGTGATATGCGACTCCCTTGCCCCTGTGTTCAACAGCATCTACAAATTAGGAAATGTGTTATGTCCAACTGCTCATGCCACACAGATATTTTGTACAGCTTGAAGAAAAACTGCATTTTATATCACTTATATGGCTGGTCACTCAACTTGACAGGCATATCCCAAAGCAGATTTTTTCAATGGGAGAAATAGGGATCGAAATAAAAATATATCTACCAAGAGAATAATTGATTCTGAATGGGAAAAAAAAATCTGCCCTCAGTGCTGTCAGTTGACTGATAAATCATAGATCAAAATTCCTTCTATAAAATATTGAAGTAAACCTTATACTCCTCAGGCATAGACTGGCACTTTAATGATTTGCGCATACTAAAGACCATTTGAATCCAGAATAAATTCAGAATGCTGTCCTGGAGTCTGATTTCATCTCAACTTCATGCCCATTTGCTCATGGTAACTCCACTCACACTGTTTCAAAAATACTTTTCTTTGAATGAGCTGGAGTTTCATTTAAGAATGTTAAATGCATATTTAAGAATGTATTTAAATATGCAAGGCACAGGAATCTATGTTAACAGAATGGCTTTTTTCCCTTTACAATGACTGCACCACTATAAATAGTCTAATAACTAATGTGCAAGGTCAGTATATCATACAGCTAACCTCTACAGCCTACAAATCCTCTTCAGCATCCCATTGTGTCTATAGACATCTTGTTTTCTGGAATGAGAGATTTGGAAACTTCTTATGGACAGCAAAATTATGTCCCCTCTGAACACAACTGGAGGCCAATTCAAAAATGACATGCCTCATCTTTCCTAATAAAAAAATGCAAACATATGCAGGTAGAACATATCAAGCAGATAATGAATTGCTGTCAAGATTGCCTTACTAGTGACGACGGCTGTAACCAACGTTGTGACAAATTTGCTTGGAGATTCAGGAGTCCTTAATGTTCCCCCAAAGAGGAAGTTAGTACATGTTTGTTTCATATAGGTGATGTTTGCAAAATATAGGTGATGCTTGCAAAATATTTAGTTGTTCTTTATTCTTGCAGTGACATTTCTCCTTGGCATCAGAGTGAAACATAAAGTCTTCCTTTGTTGGTTCATAAGAGAAATAAAAATAAAGACAAAAACACATTAAAACATTATTTTCAATGTAGGCTTCTCACTAAACCATATTTTATATTCCTACCATTTTGCAAAAGATACTGCAACCTATTCAATATACCCCATATACCCACAGGAATATTTTTGCACTAGTAAATTCATTTCTTTTGTTAGCAAATGTATTTTTTGGCATAAAAGCAACTGTGTAAGAAAAAGCCTATGGATTATAAGGTGTTAAAGAAAAGAATCGTTCTTGAACTAGAAAAGAAAGGTGGTAGGATGGTTTTCAGAATCTGTCTGAAATATAACTACTTTAATGGCCAGATTCTGCTGCCAAATTAAATCGCTGAACTTTGCAAACTGGCTTAACAAAGAACTTTAACTCAGCCTTATAATGACAGAATAGGGGGTAGGATAGGGAGGAGAACTCTATTGTGTCATTAAAACAGCTTGATCTAACATAGACTCACACTGAAGTGCCCTCTTAAGGCACACATTGTTATTGCAGAGTTAAGATTGTTTGGGTGCCTTTACAATGAATTTTTACTTAGCAGAACTAACTTAGACTTTGAATTTCCTGGATTTATAATACTTGATTCTGGGATAACGGTCACATTCCTGTAACAACAGTGGATGTCACTAGTTTGGACACTAATATCCCACATGATGAAGGCACAACTGCCTGCCTGAAATACCTACAGGAAAGTAGGACTGCTTAGATTTTCAATTACAATATATTGCACAAATCATCCAGCTCATCTTCACCCATAACTACTTCACTTTCAACAACCAACATTTCTTCCAAGCCATGGTTAAAGCTATAGGCACAAAGATGTCCCCCACCCCACCAGTAGGACAACCTCTTCATGAGCTACCTCAGAGAGGATTTTTTCAAAAACTGCACTACCAAACCATGCATTATGCCTACATTACATAGATAACATTTTAATCCTTTGGACTGAATACCTTTACTTGCTTATTGACTTCTGCTGCAGGTTTAATAACTGCCGCCCCACTTCATTAGAGAACAAGATTGAATCTTTAAAGAGACACCCAAATACTCCACTTCAACCTAGTACAATAAGAAGAATACCCCACTGTTCCCTACCATCCCACACTCGAACCAATTAGAAGGATCATAAAATTGAAGCCTTAAAGGACTAGACCTTAAGAGAGACGTTCCCAGTGCCCACCGTCTCTGCCCACCCTCCCACATCTAGCTCTTGGCTTTCAAACAGTCCTCTAACCCAACTCATTATCAGAAGTAAACCTCCTGCTGATCAACAGGCACCTCATGGGACCCAGCCCTTAACAATAGGTGCAAGACCTGTCAGCTCATCTCTACTACCACAGCAGTCCTCAGCAAATGATCAGTACTCATAGATCATATATAGGTCTATCCAAAAATGTTGTATACCATATAGGGCAACAAACACCCTCATGGAAACTATGTGGGTGAAACCAGAGAGAAACTATACAACAGAATGAAGAATCCCTGAAAAAGATAAAGGACAGACACATTAAAACACAAGTAGAACACTTTTCACAGAAAAAATCACGCCCTGTCTAACTTCATATTTCTCATGCTCAAAGGAAATCTACAAAACACCTTCAGAAGATGAGCCTGGGAACAAAAATTCATTATTTTACTGGATGCTAAAAAACAGGGATTTAACATAGACAATGCCTTCATTGTCCATTATAACCTACCTGATACTAAATTTTGTACTTCAGAGGAGACAACAGCCTTCGAAATAATCTTGTTCTTCCACCGTCAGGTTTTTACTGCATCTCTGTTTTTTGTTGGCTACTTGATAATTTATTTTATATCCTGCTTTTATTTACATATGGAGTTTCACGCAAGTTTTTGTTCCTTGTGCTGCTTAGCTCTGTTCCGTCTGGTTCTTTCCCAGAGACCTGAAGGAGGAGCTTGTCTATGTCTACCCCAGCCATACAGTTGATTTAATGAAAGATATCACCCACAAAAACTCTTGCCTCTTGCAGCATCCCTATAATGCATTTTGCCCTAAATTACTAACATGTATTTTCAACCTTAACTCTATTTTAATGCATTTTTTTTTTTGTCTGGGAGTACATTTGAGGCCACATTCTCTTTTGGTATAATTGGTGCTGCTTCAGCTTTAGATAGATCTGTAGTGAAATCATGGGAAAAGTAACTGAGATTTCGTACCTTGGCAAGTAACCTTTTGTGAGAATGTTACAAGGCTGAGCTATATGAAAAAAGGACTTGCTACAGATCCGTCTTGAGCTGCCAAGACATTAAAGGGTTTCTATTGGGTTTCTACTGGCAAATACAACATTCGGGCCCTGGAACTATCGATCAACTTTCTCTGTTTTTAGATAGATCTGAATCCTTCTGGACTTGGGGTAATGCTGACAAGTTCAAAGTATTGCAGCCTGCCCCAGAGAAACCTCATCCCAACTGAATTGCTGTTTTCCTGCTTCTGTTCCTGCTGTGCTCTTTGAAGAGCAATATTATGTATGTTTTTTTTGGATCCTGGCCATTCTGAATATACCTATCCACTATGTCAATCAGTCTTTCCTTCTACTGGTTTATGTTTTTCGCTCTCTTCAGGAGACAATCCATTGTAGCTTTAATTAACATTCCTTCTCTTAGTATCAGGTACAGGTTGTTTTTTTATCTTTCTGAGTATGGAGGAGGAGCACAAACAGAAAATATGAATACCTGTAGACTGTATACATGGGCCAGTATTTTTTCCTTGTCTTCCTGAATCTGAAAAAAATCATACTTACTGCTTTCAAAGTTATTGCCAAATATGTTAGTCTTTGTGCAGTAGCTCAACAGTATTTCAAGATTAAATGCATATTTTTTGCATAGGAAAATATCATGAGTGGCTTTTCCATTATAAAAATGCTTCTGTACATCTAACTTCCAGGCATCAATTTTTTTGTATGTGCAATATTTTTTTCCTTTATACTCACAGCTGGCACTTTTGTGTAGTATTCAGCAGACATGGGGAAAGACCTTGTCATGGTTCTACTGCTTACAATTCCCAATACTGTGCTAATGTTTTCCTTCTTCATATTGCTGGAAAGGTTATTTATGGCTAAAGCTGCCATGAGAAGTAAAGCCAGACTTTACATCTCAGATGAGAATGGGTAGCATGATTGTCGTCATGCAGAATCTGATTCCAGATTATTCCGTGTTGTAGCATCATTTGTAAATCCTTACGCATACAAAAAGTGAATATGGTCAGAGATGAGACAAACTTTGGTGTACTTAATATATGTTTCCTTTTTTTCCACTGAAGCTGAACTTTCCATCTTATGGAAGCTACAGTGATGTATATGTGTTTGTCACTGTCTGAATTAATCGTTCCTTACATGTTTCAATAAATGATATTAATATTAATTCCTAGAACTGTTATAAGTTTAATTTCTTAAACATCACATGCATTTAGAAGTGTTCTTACTAGGAAATAAGGTCAGTAAATAACTTAGAGCCTTAAGAAATATAAGGCACTTGGGCTCAGCTTCAGACACACTTCTTTCTGGTTATTGAAAGCCCTCATTACAGTAGTACCTGATCACCTCACAATCTTGATTTATTCTCACAGTATCACTATGAGGTAAGGAGCTGGCACTCTCCCTGTTTCACAGACTGAGAAAGGAGAAACAAAGAGATTGAGATACAGATCCAAGCTGCCTAAAGTGAAACTGAGCATCTATAAAGTCTATAGGCATACTAGGTTTTGATCTTAACATTCCCATGTATAAACTTCTGCTTTTGCAGCTGCCCACAAGTCCCCTAGGCTTGACAGAACTGAGCACTAAGGTGCTTCATTCACACGTAAGCCCCATCAGGATCAACAAAACTAGGTATTCCCCTACCACTCACTTGAGCACTAAGGCTTGATCAGTAGGTGTTCTCAGACATACCTATCAAATATGACTTAGCTACTTAGTGTACTTTGTAGCCATGTTGGTCTGAGACAATTTTTTGTATGTCTTTTTGTCTCAGACCAACATGGCTACCAAGTACACCCCTGAAACATGGAAGATGCCAAATTTTAGCTGATTTTGGATTTTAAACTTCATTGCAGAAAGAGGGCATTTTTTTTACCTCCGTGCCTGCCATCTTACACCTCCAGGGAAGGAATTCTACCTGATCAACACATGCACAGTGACCACACAGGGCACATGGCATCAGATAATTAGGCCAACACTTTTTTTAGCATTTGAACTATATTGCTGTTCAAATAATAGCATACAGACATGCATTTTTTTTTACCATCATAGCTTCCTAATGGTAAGGCAGGGAGCTACCATCTTCTCTGAGCCCTCTCTGCCACAGCTACATTTTAAAAGAAAATAGAGCTTAATCGTGTGTGCAGGAGTGAATCTAAGCTGACTCCTATGTGAAGGCATGAAGACTTGAGCAAAGTGCCACTAGAGAAAAGCTGGATTCAAGGCATCAAGGCTATCCTCAGCGTTTGTCTAACAGCTGCCTTAGGTAGCTTCCTGTTAAGCATGCTCTTTTTTGTCCATCCCATTTTAATTCTTCTTATGTATCTTAGGCTAGACTTTGGATCTGAACTGTGTTTCCATTATGGGGGGACATCCATCTAAAAGACAGAGAGGGCGCATCTACACATGTTGCTATGGTGATGTTGTTACTGTGCTGTGAATTAGTACTTCCCTTTGGAAGTACTAAATCATGGCGCAGTAACAGCTTGTACTGCACTACATGTGCGGTGCGTGGTTATTTAGCAGTAGTGGCATGTTATAAGTGTGTCAGTATGGTGAAGTTGCTGCTGGTTACATGTAGATGCCAACAGATGCTACGTTGCCATAGCACGTTGCTATGGTGATGTAGCATCACATGTAGATGCGCCCAGATTGTAGTACTAATTTTTGCAGCACCTAAATTTCTTTGTTGCCATTAGCCAAAGTGATTAGCCTGAAACACAGAGGGAGGGAGCCTCAAACAGCAGGAGATTGAAATTAGGTCAAAGTCTTTGGCTACGGCATGAGATCATACCATGAGCAAAGACACCAGAATGTGCTATGAAATAAAGGCCAGAGGTGCCAGGAGTTTTTCTTGTGCAAAACCAACTCCACATTTACAATCATATTTCTTGGACTAAATAAGAAACATCTGTTGAAGTATGATGATAATAAACCGGCCCTGAAACTGCAGGCTGTTTTCAGCCCTAGCTGTGCCTGCTTTCTCCTCAGATCTGAAGAATGCACATTTGTAAGTCTATTTCAACCATGCAGTTGGTCCAAAAAGATATCTCCCACAAAAATCCATGTTTCATACAAAATTTAATCAGCCAAGTCCATAAGAAATTAGGAAAATGTTTATCTTGAATGGATATGCATTTGAAACTCATAATATTTTTGTATAATCTTAATTGTGGGAACTGATAAGGACATTCTGCACCTGAACTGGTATAATCATTTATACCAGTGTAAGGTGAATGAAAAGTGATACCATTTTGAATTTTAACTCCACTTTTTACTCATTTTCAAGTGGTATAAGGGACCACACAGGGCACATGGCATCAGATAATTAGGCCAACACTTTTTTTAGCATTTGAACTATATTGCTGTTCAAATAATAGCATACAGGCATGCATTTTTTTTTACCATCATAGCTTCCTAATTTTGTGTATGCCAGATTCCATGGAATTCCTACCTTCACAGAATGAACAGAGAATGAGCAAGGGCTGTTGCTTCATCCAGTGTAAACCTTTCAAACTGCAACTTACATGGGCATAGAAAAAGATGCACGCTATTACATGCAATATATTGTATACAATTGTACTGCATTGTACACAATGATTTTAAACATTGTATTGCTGACATTCATGCATCTCACTGCATATACAACCAGGCCATCATTAGTCCAACAGTACATATCTCAGAGCAAGAGAAAACATCTTAAATAATGCAACTGTAGAAAACACTGAAAGTGTAAAAATTCTAGGGGTGCACCAATAGAGATTTTGGGGGTCGATACGATAACCGATTTTTAAGGAGTCATATCAACCAATAGCAAACTGATATTTGATCATGCTCTCCTGGATGTGTGATGGGAGCAGCAGCGCAAGCTGCCGGGAGAGCAGATGGGCTGCTGAATGAGCTGCACCTGGACCAGCAGCATGCAACAGTGGGAGCTTCTGCTCCCCTCCCCGCACCCCTCAAATGAGCCATGGCTCTGTCCTGCATCTGCCCTCCCCTGCCCTGGCTAGAAAGCACCTTCCCCAGTCCCAGGCCCACTCCTCCCTCACTGCATGGGGCATTCATCTGCCCCCATGCCCCTTCCCTCCCCACGCCCCACGCCCCTTTCACCACAACTGACTTACCGGCTGCGCACAGCTCTCCACACTGCCAGGCTGGGCTCCTTGCTACCTGCATACTGCGCTGTGGCTGCATCTGGGCACAGGCATTTATTGGCCAAATTATGGGCCACATCAGGCCAATTTCTGATATAGTCAATTTTCTTTATATCGGTGCTGATCCAATACCAGACTGATGTATTGGTGCATCTCTAAAAATACACTTTCTTTGCATAATTATGTTCTATTATCAAGGCCTACGACCTCCAAGTATTATTTCAGCTTCCCAATCATACATATATCATATATCTCATCTTGAGAGATTTCAGAATTTAGTGTTTTAGTTTATCATCTGTGAAGGACCAAAAATTGCCACTTTGGATCTAAAGCCACTGTAACTTTGGGAAGAATTCCACACTTGAGGAGAACACCTTAAATATTTGCAATTTTCTTTTTCTTATTGGGAACTGTTTGTTCACAAGTTCAGAGATGGACTGGTGAGCAATTTTACAGTGGGAGAACAGGGGCAATTTCTGACATCACTGGAGCTACACCAGTTTATATAAACAGAGAATTTGGTACTATATCTTTAAAGGGTTTCTGTTTTATTGAGCAGTGAGTGTGCAAGTTCTATAATGGTTAACACTAATCTTAAGAGGATATATACTTCAATATTGTTTAAACATTATGGATATCAAATAGGAGAATGAAAATTAGTACAATACTACCACATTCTAAAGTTTGGTCCACAATAATTTCACTTGCAATGTCTAAGCTGTTTCTGAGACACAGACATCCTTACAGTATATCTTTTTATTTGATCCCTATACCAGTTCTTTCATACTTGATGATTCAGCATTTTATCTGTAGTTGTACCCTCTGGTAGTATTGTAGCTGCTGGATTGCAATGAAACAGTGAGATGCTCCAGTTCAGAGCCATGCTAATGCTGACAATTGATTTAGCGTTGTAAGCTGCCTCAACAGTGCCGGGTGGTTTTTTGTCTGGAGATTTCAGTAGGGAGTTATTTTAAGAGATATATTTCTTTTGTTGGGGTAAAAAAGCAGTTTGTCTTAATTATCTCTGACGTTTCAAACCACATACCAGGCACTTCCTCCAGGGACAGAAACAAACCAGACTCTTCCTGAAACCAAGTGTGAAATGAATAAATAGAACTCCAGTTGCTCTAATGGCACAGTGTGGTTTCTATTTTTACTGTGGGGAAAAACACTGTCTGGATTGTTTTTTTTTCATCCTCAGAGGAAATACAAGGTATTGATAGGTGAAATATTGTGGACAATTGAGAAAAGAAAAAAGCTGGTCTTACAAGCAGTGTTTGGTAGGTACTTGGTTGTCCAGTATTTCCATTCTGAGAGTTTAGTTTTTCTCAGAGGAAAGGGAGGGAACAGAGCAGCTATGCATTATGAACCAATGCTGCCTCTCTTTGCTTACAGACTCTGGAATGCACCAGCAATTAGAAATTGTTCTGAAGCTATTTCACCATTATCTCTATATTTTAATATATAGTTTAACCTTTTAATTGAATATTTTTTAATGAAAGCTTTAGCTTTGGTACTGTTATGTCACATCAGTCCAAAGGCCTTAGGTCGTGTCTTATGAGATCTTACCATAGGAACATGTGTTGCAATGTGAAAACAATTCTGTTTCAAGATCTTATGATAGGAATAAAATGAAGGCAGATCATTATTGTAAATATGGGTTTTGTACATTAAAACAAAACCTAGGACTATTTTTCTATGTAGCAAGAATAACTATTTGTCAGATTTTCATTTATGAAGCTCCTCTCCAGAATCCTCTTGTAGTTTCAGACTGCACTGATTTAGGTTAAAATGGTTTGTTAAACTTCTGTCTCAGATCTCCTCCATATTCAAGTTAACTCCTAGTTTCCCAGCATCCCAGGATACTTTGCACCTTCCCCGAGAACTCCTTACAGGGTAAGCGGGCTAGCCTTGGCCCAAACTGTATGCTCCAGCCATCAGGGAGGCATGTTCCAGCTCTCCCCAGCTTGTGGTCTGGGCCACTTCAGGCATGTGGCTGCATGTCTGGAATCAAAAGTGAATGTCTGTTCACTTGCCTATTGGTTCAATCTATGCCATTTAGATAGATTGAAAAGATTGTATTGATTCAGCCTTGGGTTTTCTGACGGTCTGTACCTAACCCATAAACCGTGCTCACTTAAGCCAGCAGAGGGATATGCCTGTCTGACATTGTGTGCTCACCTAAGATCTGCCCTCTGATGAATATAGAATCTCCAGTGAGATAGAACTGATCTACACAGCTCTGTGTCACCTTTCTTCAATTTCTGGCAAAGCGTGTGGTTCAAGCCAGTAAAGTTAGCCAGTTGGGGCAGAGTGCTGTTGTGCTCCAGTAATCTGAGACTGTCAAAAAGGCCCCTTGAGGGATGTTGAAATCACCCTTGATTTAGAACAGACTGCAAGCCAAGCCCAGCTCAGCCAAATCCTAGGAGTGGAACTGTCAGTTTCCAAGGCTGTAAATATGTCATCTTCCATAAGCATTTCATTCAGTAAATTCATTCTAAACCCACAGGGCATTGCTGATAGTGCTTAATGATGTTACCAAATTCTATGTAAAAATCTGCAAGAGTTGGCAAAAAATGGACATGCAGAAAATGTATACTTTGTTCTGAATCTACCTTAATAGACTAAAATTCAAACAAGTTTCCAAAAGATGCTGTTTGCAAACTTTCTCCCCAGACTCTTGTGTGGACATCTGAATTCTAATCTCATGGGGCGGTGCAAACACCCCAAATCATGGAAGAGATGATCAGATGTGAAATAAATAAAATGCAAAAGATGATGCCTAACTTTGAAGGATTCATTGCCTCAAGACAGAATCTCAAGAAGAGGTCTATAGTTTCCACTGGGATAGATATAAGCTTTAGTTCTATAAACACTAAAATTTAGGGGTCATATTTTTTTAACATCAAAAACAATGTAAAATTAATAAGGGAGAAAGATGGTTCTTGAAGGCAAGAATGCCACTTCAGGTTAGTGCTTTAGATACAATATCTTATAAAACTTAATTTACAGAAGTCCCCAATATAATACAGTCATGCCATTTTGTCACCAAGATTATTGCTGCCCACTGATAAGGAAATCATGACTTTACAACCTTTCATTCTTTTATTGAATTGCTATTCAAAGACTGTCTGCAATAAAACTGTAGTCAAATGTAACAATTTTCACACATAATGACCTTGATTCCAGTATGAGGTTAGTTATAGGTCAGAAGTGAAAATGAGTTTGTTGGTCATAGTCTATTCTTTATTACAAAGCTACTATATAATTCAACACAGTTGTCTCTGTTAAAAAGTTGTCTGTGAAAGGTGAGGTATTACTGTGTTGCCCTGTGGGGTCAGGCCAACTCTCAGGATCTCAAAATTGCACTGTTAGATGGGGCGGTGTGACACAATTGCACGTATACAAACACACAAATCAATTAGGTGCACACACACACACACACACACACACACACACACACACACACACACACACACACACACACTACCAACTCAGGCACATACACATCAAAGATTACCAGCGTAGGCATGTACTTACCTATCACCAATTCAAGCACATACACGCTTCAGTGATAATGACATGAAATCATACACAATACACATATACATACACATATACACACAGGTTAAACACTGACTCGGGTGACAGTGTGTGTGTTGTTGCCTGTGGTACCTATGCATGGGGTGCTTGGTAACTAAAGAGCAAGTGGCAGAAATCAGGAAAGAAGGAAGTGGGGACAAGGCAATAACAGTGGCAGAGATCGTGGGAAAAGGCAGTGGGGATAAGGCAATAGCAAAGAAAGATGGGTTTGCAGGCAGAGAGGAGCTCCAGACGGCTGGAGCCACAGGAGCATGGGACAGGTGTTGGAGGTGGCAGTGAGCCAGAAGCAGGAGAGGGAGAAATGAGACAGAAGTTAGAGGGTCGAGGAGCAGAGATTGGAGCAGGGTCAGAACCATAGTAAAGCAAAACCCAACTCAGGGGTCCAAATAACAGTCTTATTAAATGAATGCTGTACTGTACAGCTTGGTTCCCTCACACACTCACACAATGGTAGCAGGAGAAAGAGACTCAGTGGAAGGGTTGGAGTCCAGGTAGGGAAGAGAAACAGAGTCCAAGTCCTTGGTTGAAGAGAGGGTGGGGGTGATAGCTACCTATCCTGGGCTGTGAGTTAATCCTCAATGGCCAGTCGGGGTCTTCTCTAGTAAGGTGTTGTCCAGAGCAGGGTCGCTGGCAGGGTGCCTGGGTGGATAGGTGGTGTGGCATGGTGCTGGTCCAGATGGAGAGGGCGTCCCAAGAAGTCAGCCTTCACTACCCCTTTTTATGGGGCAGACTACCTAAGATCTCCTATGGGGAGGGCATGGCCAGGCAAGGTCAGCCCTGTTCCAGAGGGCTCTAGATGTTTTTACTGAGCACGTGCAGCCTGGCACAATGGTGGGTTGCCTCATCTTTTGTTTCTTGAATGTGGAGGGTGGTTCCAATGGCTGGGTCATTGGTCCAGGTATTGGTTTTGACGGTGGGGTGATTTAGTAGGGTTCCTGCTATCATTGTTTCACTCACCCATTCACTCTTTTGCTTCAGGCATTCAAGGAAAACCAATTTACATGGGAGAGGTTACAGACTTAAACATGAGTCATAATTGCAACATACTTACACAGCAGGGCATGGGACAAGATGGGAACCTGACACACAAAATTGAATACTTGACATCACTCATGCCAACCCACATTGCAGGCCTAAATCATACAATATTAACATAGAGACAAGACACAATAACCATACGGTGTAATACATTACCGTAATTCAACACATAACAGTAAAACACTGTTACAATAGTTCATGGTTACTATCACAGAGTTTCAACTTAACTTATATATATACCCATAGGGAATAGAGGAGGGGAGAGAAAAAGGCAGAAATAATGGGGGAAAGGGGATGTCATATTTCTAAGTAAAATAAAAGAAAAACTGGTAGGTTTGGCTACAGCTAGTCAGGAATAAGGTACTTCCAGAGCTGTGTGACTAGTTTGCCAGTATCTGCCTATATGCTACAAAATATGTCATTCCTATATAAATACCATAAATTGTTTTACTGTTGAATTTTGGAAGATTACCTTAGTATATGTCACTTTAAAAAAATTATGTGCACTTTGGTTGCTCAATTATTAAATCATTTAAAAAAAATTAAACATTCTTAGAAAAGTTGGATCAGATGCAAGGAAAAATTATTGTCACATTTCAAATTAAAATGTAATGGAGTCAGAGTGATAGGGCACTTGTACATGTGATGAGGGTGGCCAGGATCTAGAACGGGCTTCCAAGAGAGGTGGTGCTATCTCCTAGTTTGGAGGTCTTCAAGAGGAGGCTAGATAGGCACCTGGCTGGGGTCATCTGACCTCGGTCCTCTTTCCTGCCAGGGGCAGAGGGTTGGACACGATGATCCATTTTGGTCCCTTCCGACTGTACAGTCTATGAATCTATGAATCTATGAGGGTTTAGTCCTCAGGATTTTATTCTTTATCCCCTAAATTAACACAGTGGGTATTTAATTGAAACCCACCATTTCAATTTTTCTGTCACATTATGGTGTGGGCCTGATCTTTTTTTTAATTTCTAAGAGCCAGGAGCCCTGGTTCTTCCCTTTATGATGACAGTGTTCCCCAGGGCCATGTGGGCAGGCTGCTAGCAGGCTGGGCACTGCCCCAGCTCAGAGGTAGCACCTGGCCCAATCCAACTCTTCCTCAAGCCTGCCCGGGAGCAGTACCCAGCAGGATTCCAGTGGGTGGGCTTGGGAAGGAGTTGGATCAGGATGGGTGCTGCCTCCAAGCTGGGGCAGCACCTGGCCCACTAGCAGCCTGCCCAGCTGTCCCCAGGAGATACCACCACCATGGAGGGAAGGACCAGCTCTCCCCCCACCCCTCCCCCCTGGAGCTCAGGGGCCGCTCACCCCTCTGGCAGTTCAGCAGTTTACCCCCCAGCCACAGGAGAGGCGGTCAGGCTATGCTGAAAAAAAAGAAAAGGATCAGGCCCTTTTCTGCTCATGCCTCCAGCAGGCTCCTGTGGCTGGTAGGATAGCTGGGGCTGCTTGTGAATGGATTGGCTTGCCTCTGGTGCAGCACAGGAAGGTGACAAGAGGGTGGCTGGGTTTGCTGATGGCTGGAGAAGGTGGTGGGGATGGTGCATGGGCCACTGGAAGCCTGGATGAGGTTCAGGGAAACGTTGGATCAGGAACCTCTGACCTGGGGTAGCACCCAGCCAGCTAGTAGCCTGCCCAGGCTTCCAGGAACCCTTTGCACCTTTCCCACCACCTTCTATGGCCACCAGGAAACCCAGCCACCTTTCTGCTGCCCCAGGGGCAAGCCAGCCCATTCCCAGGCAGACCCAGGTGACCTGCCAATCACAGGAGACTGCTGAAGGCAGAAGCAGTGAGGGGCCCGATGTTTTTTTTCTGCAGAGCCTGCCGGCCTTTCCTGTGGCTGGAAGGCCAACTGATAGCTGCATCATTGCAATTTTCAATGTTGCAAACTCATTTAAAATCTCCAAAACTCTTGCACATGTACGGTGTCATACCATTAAGCCACACAAAGTGACATTTTTGTCATGTGTATATGGTAGTGGCATCACGTGTACAAGTGCCCATAGAGTCTGAACTGAAATGGAAGCAGGTGAACAACGGCTATCACTTATATTAATAAAAATCTATAACAGACAATGATTATTATCCAGCAAAGACTATAAAAGGTTTACAGAAAGCCTTTTAAACATATGTCTTAGGCTTTTCTTGCCCTTATCTTTTATACATCATTGAAATAGCCATTTCTTACAGATCTGGCTACCATTATATTGTCACAGTCAATCCATTTTCAGACTATGCACGGTATAGTGTATTCTTAATGAGGATTTATTGTCAGGGAGCTTTCTCCTCTTTCACTCCCTTCCTCCCAGAACACAACTCACAGCTTGCCAAAATATATTTTTTTAAAAGAGCATCTGCCTCCCCCTGCTCCTAATAGCTCTGTGAAGCAGGTATTAGGACTATACTAATATAATCCAAATTTATACTGCAAGTCAGTGACAAAGATAGGAACAAAACATAGAATATCTGACAATCTGTCCTCTGCTGTAACTACTAGATATATTACCTCCCAAAAAGCCTTATCCAAAGCCCATTAAAGTTCAATTCAACTGGTTTGAAATCATACCTTAAATTTAGTGTTTTTCCCCCCTGCATTCTGGAGAGCTCAGTTCAGTCAAAATTTGACATGAGGTTTCAACAACAACAAAAAAATTCTGATGGAAAGCTACTTGCAGAATTTATATATTCTAGGTTGTTTTGGGTGGGAGGTCACTTATTGTAGAATTTTAAGTATATACAAATTATTTTTTCTAACCTGCATCTTTCTACCTAAGTCTCTTTTAAAGGTGATATGAAATTGCTGATTTCAAATTCCACAAAAACACTACATAAGAATTATATCACATGATGTCTCAAGAGTGTTGAATGATTTAGAGTTACAAAAGTTTGATAAGTTTTGAAACATGTACATTTCTGCCTGAAAAGAGAAAGTGAGTACAAATTTTTGTTATGGTCACTGAGTCTTCACTACATATGGGGTAAAACTTTCTGTAACTCTTCTCTCATAGCTGCTTAATTTTAGGAAACATCTCGTAGCTTGCTTTTTGATTTCTTCATGATCATTATTTACTAAGCTCCACTACACAAAAAGTTAGAACTGAAAGACAGATTAATAATTCATACATCTATTATAAAAATCTGTAAATTGTATTCCAAGCAATGAGCTGTATCTGTTACCTAAAAATAAGAAGACAGACACAGCATGGTAACAATTTAGAATATGGAGCATTGCACTGCAGGAAGGTTCCCATTGAGATGACTTTGGTTTAGATGAAAGTCTTAGCTATCTAACTTCTTTGATTGAACAGTTTCATTTTTAAAGTAAACACTACAGTATATTCTCTGAATATTGCCAATCTCCTGGAATGTCAATACTATGTTCTGACAAAGCCAAGGTGAGAAGAAAGGTTAGTTTGAGAGTATGCACAATTCACCTTAGGAAAATTCAAGTGGATTTTCTTAGTCTGTTTCTGATATATTATTTGCCTGAAGACTAGCACTATTAGCAATCTTTTCTATGCTGGAGAAAAAATATTTTGTAGATATGTATACATTTTAGCTCAGAGAAAATCCATATTGAGTAACTTTAACTATCAAGCTTATGGGTAACTTCAAAACACTTAAGAGAAAATTCACACTACCATCTTAATTCTCTTGGTAATGGGGATGCTGATAGAGGCCAAATTCAAAATTAGTGTAAGTAAATTAATTTATATCAAACTTGAAGTCAGATTTAGTTGGTAAAAGAACCCATAGGGAAGACTAAAGACAGCTTCCATTAATAAAACTGATTTTCCTTTAGTCATAGTCACAATCCTTAGAACTAAACTCACTTATTTACTCCCAGACTATACCTTTGGGAGGTATAAAACAAAAGACAAAGGGAAATTGCAACTTTGCAGGAATCAATAGCAAAACTCCAATTGGCTTCAGTGGGTCCAGGATTTCATCCACGATATTTTAACACTTCCCTGCCATTTACTTTTTGAGAAAAAAACCCCACTTAATTTGGCTCTGTTATTAATATACATATATCAGATACTGCCTTTAATTATATGACCACAAGCATATGCTGCCCTGGAGAGGTGGATTCTATTCCTGCCTTTGTCATAGATTTCCTCTGTAATTCTAGGCACATCATTAAATTAAACTTTTCACAGGTAGTAATTGATAATTTGTTCCACATTTCCTAGATACCCAACTTGAGTCCCCAGGTTCTGACTTGTGGAGGCTCCAATTGCTCAAGCCCTAGGTTAGTGGATATTTTTGGTTGTACCTTAGTTTCCTATCTGGAAAATGTGGATAACAAAACTGCCTTACCACACACGAATGTTTTGAAAATAAATCCATTACTATTTGTGAAGTATTCTTATCCTGAAGTGATGTATCCCATTCTATGCTCATTTAACAGAAAGTGAAGACATAATCTTGGGAGCAGAGACCTGAACCTTCAATGTCTTTCTTATGAGCATAACCAACTTGCTCAAGTAAAATAAAACAAAACAGTTTATTAACAATGGACTTTTAATAGTGTGTATTATTTACTTAAATGTTTCCAAAACCTACTTTAGAAATAATCTATGTATACAGTAGTTTACTTCTGACTTACTGCCCAAAAAGAATTTCACCATTACAGTCTATCCAATGTGGATGTTCTGTATGCACAGTTAGTGTATATACTGAATGACTCTGTAAATGTTTGTAACGAAAAGCTTACAGCTTTGTTCAGGAACACACTTTTCTGATTATACTACCTGCTTAATAAAGCAAGCAGGTAATCCAAGCCAATTCTAGTGCTAACTTAAAGGCAATAATGAGAGGTCATGCAGCTCTTTTTGTTTTAGTTACAGTGAATTTATATTATACTGCTGTGAGTTTCTTTAAAAAGTTCTTAGTTATACATATCCTACTTTGGTTGCTGAGGTGTTGCATATTGCCAATTTGGCAGTAATTATTTTTATTTTCTGAAAAATTGCATGAAATTAGTTTTGCTACTTTCAGTAGCTTTAGTGCAGATTACGCTTTAATTAAGAGCAAGTAGGCTAATATGATTTTTAATGGTGGATTTCTTCAGTGGCATCTATAACTCTGGCTCCAGAATTTGGACAGAGATATGAGATCTTGCACTGGGGGCAATCTTCTTTGTAGGCATGCCACAAATTAAGCCCCACATCCTTTATGAGCATTACTCTGGTCCCCTTCCCATGCCTGATGTGCTGCTCTGCTTTCTTTTCTCTGCCCAATCTGCTGCTGTGATGTCTGCTCCTCCCTTATCTGTTGTCTACTATGCACAGAGGCTGCCCTTCCACTTGTGGCATACATGCAACAGACTGGCCACTTCTGTTGCCAGGGTTGGAGAGGGAAGGCAGTATTGTAACGGTAGCATGCTTTCACTTCTCAGTCAATGGATAATTTGCATCTCAGAAGCAGGTAAATCTGGGGGATGGTCTAATCTTCTATGTCCAAGCTTTCATTTTCTAATTCTACTTTAGGAACTGAAGAAGAATAACACTGATATCAGCAGTCACAAACCATTCAGATCATTTATCTTACATTTGATTCACAAAGTCAGTTCTGAAAATAAGAAATTAAACTGGGAAAAACAGTATCTAAAGGCAATGAACTTAGAGAGATGTGAGCCCTACTGCTAAACAAAGAGGAAGCCCCTTGAAACCAATATATTTAAAAAGCAAAACCTGGGAATCTTTTTTTTCAGCTTGAAGCACACTTTTAGATAGAATAATAAAGTCTTGAAAATCTGGTTTCATCTTGGAGACATTCATAGACCCACAATATGGGAAACTCCATGAAATACATGGTGGTACATAAAAAATCAAGGATATGACCTTACATTCATGGAGTAACTTCTGAATTCACAAGTAATCCCATTAGTCACTGGGCTTACTCACTTGAGTAAGAGATGGTGTATCAAACTTAGGGCTTTTGCTGAGAAGAAACTGGCAATGTTCTTTGTACGCCCTCCAAATGACTTTTCTTGCTTTCCAATAGATTGCATTTTCAGGGATTTTAAAAAGCAGGCATGGTAGCTTTGTACCCTTTAGCTCTTTTTGTGTATTGTTTATTATGCTGATACTAAAGGAAGATATTTTCCTCTGACACCCTAACATCTTTTGACAGCATCTCTGCTCAATGAAAATGCATGTTGGAACTGAACACTATTTGGTATCCTGCCAAAGAATATTTAGTAGCAAAGTGATAACTTAAAATAAGCAAGTATTTGAATTAGAGGTTTCTGTAAGGTTACTTTGGAATATTAAAATATTTGAGCTCTTCTGCCTTAGCATCCTCAATTCATGAACTATATAATTAATAATCCATAGGCTTGTTATTCTTAGGTTTTACTCATAAAAGTCTTTTTTTCAAAATAAATGCTACCTTCAAGTTACTTTATTCACAAAAGGCTGGCCAGTATGTTTGATTCTTTCACCAAATATTTATGCATTACTTATGTTCTTTTTATACATTTCTATGGGCCCTGATCAGAAAGTTAGGTACATCTCAGTGGTAGATAAATGGCAAGAGTCAGTTTGTGATCTAGCAAAGGGTTGTATTTCACTATGGTGCTGCTGGAGCAGTGCAGGATGGAGGATGTGACTCAGTTACAACTTCCCATCCAATCTTCCTACTGCTCTGGGGAAGGAATAGATTATATATGTATAGTTTATAGATAACATAGTGTAGGTTCCCATACGCACTGACTACCTAGTTGTGCCACCTGGGTGTACCGTGAGAGTAGAGCCAAGTCTTTTTTTCTCTCTCTCCCCCATCCCAAGGAAGAATAAGGATGTAGCAGCTCTGTGGAGACTGTGTGAGATACTACTTATATGGTATACTGATATGGGCTAGGGAGAGAAATTACACATAAACTGATATAAGGGATCCAAAATTGCTTCAAATCTGTAGCACAACAGAAGTTCAGTGCACATAAACTGCTTTCAAAATGACTAAAACCGGTTTAAGATGATGGATATAATATCAGACTTCACAGATTCAGGTTAAATTGGTTTATTGAATTTCTGTCCCATATCCCCTCCAGATTCAAGTTAACTTACAGTCCCATAGCATCCCAGGACACTTTGCATGTCCTCTGCAAACTTCTACTTGGAGGCTGGGTGGGCTAGCCTTAGCCCCAACTGTCTTCTCCAGCCAAGCCAGGAGGCATGCTCTAGCAACCCCTGGCTTCTGGCCTGGGCCACTGCAGGTATGTGACTGCATTTTGGGAATCAAAAGTGAATGTCTGTTCATTTGCTTATCAGTTCAATCTATGCAGTTTAGACTAACCTGCAAAGATTGAATTGATTTAGCTTTGGGCTTTTTGACTGTCTGTACTTAGCCATGGAGGAATAAATGGTCACCTGACACTCTTTGTGTTCTTGTATGCGCGAATGCAGAATAGGCCACAGTTTTACTGCAAGTGATCCTTTTATAGAGACTATAATTTCTTAGGCTTTCTCTTTCTCTCTGGGTATATATGAGGCTGCAAACAGATATTGCCTTTGTACCACCATAAACATTTTATGGTGACATGAAGCAAAAACAAACAGATGTCTATTCCCTTTGTCGCACCACAAATGCCCAAATTTACGGCTGTGACAAAAGGTAGGACATCTATTTGTTTTAAGGTGGGATACTGTGGGCTTGCTCTAACCCCAGTAGGGAAATTCTGGAGCATTCAGAAGCCCTGGGAGCATCTGTCAGGACTTTCTCATGTGCAGACATGCACCATAAGGTAGAATCCCTGGGCATGCCTCTCTGGGTTTCCCTGCTTGCAGAGGGAATCCCAGAGATTCTGACTCAGTGTCACAAGCATTGTCCCACAGGATGGGACCCTGAAGCCCCAGCAGGAGCAGGGGCCTGACCCTGCAGGACAATGGGTGATGTCTGTTTCACTTAGTGAAATGGATTAGCTGTGCTGGGTCACATCCTAGCACAGCTGATCTGCTTTATTTGGCAACATCTGCTTATAGCCTAAGATGCTATAAACTATTACAGTTATAATAATAAACAAATAGAGTAGTTATGTTAAGTGTTTATATAAGTATGAAGTGAGAAAATGGCTTTTTAAACAACTGTTCTGTGAAGAAGGATAAAAATTAGCTATTTTGTACATGTCTATCCAAGTATATTTTATTAGAGCTTTCACAGTGGTAAGTATAACTCCAATAGTTTTCAGTGTTGCTTGGGTTAGACCCATAGCAAGCTTATATCACAATATGATCTTTATACTCATATTGCTGTCTCCCTTTTACTTTTCCTTCTGTTTGTCACATTCATCTGTTGCATCTTGTTTTACAACAAATTGTAAGCTCTTTGAGGATAGCTGCAAGTCTTCCCAATTTTTCACAGCACTAAAATGATGTCAATGTTGAATCCACATAGATTCTTAGAGGTTCTATCACAATCTGTGCAACTCATTGATTAATGATAGTAAATGCTAACAACTTGGTTTCTGTATTTCTGATTTTATTAGAATTATGATTTTTCTAAGTGAAACTGCTTATGTAAATGAAATAAATTCTAGCAATAAAATAAATAAATAAAGTACAAATAAATTATTAAAACCAGAGCCATCTGGGTGGGTCTGGATAAAAACTCACTTTTTCTAGATGAGTGGAAATGATCACTTTGTTTCCTGAAGCTCTACAGGTTCTTCAGCAGTTTAGCTTTAGAAGCATTTGTGTCTCTATAGATTAATTAAATGAAAGTCAGAGTTTTACCTCAACCAGTTCTCCGTTTATTACAGTTGTACCTGTAAGGATGTTTAAATAATGTAATTGATCTCACTGTTGCTTTTCATTTGCTTTGAAATATGTTTCTATTTAAAAGTATCCATTAAACTAAGACAGACTTTGTTGGATATGTAATAAAAATTGTATAAATACAATTTTAATTAAAATAAATCAATGTTAAATATTTCCATTTCATTATCCTTCCTTATAAAATGACATGCATATGAAAAATGCCTTCCTTGAAATAAGTGGGAATGCAAGTTGAAGATGTGCATTTTAGAGCAAGCTGGGCAAACTATTTATTTTTGGAATTTAGCCCATTTCTATTTTTCTTGTAAATTGTACAACCATCCACTCCTCCTCCCCCCCAAATTTCCATTCATTTTTTCATGTTTTGAAATGTCTTATGCTAATATTTCAATGTGTGGATCATTTGTTAAAGACCGACTGTCTTTGCTCCCAAGATCATTTTGATTGCAGCTTTTCACGGGCGTTTTCAAAATCTGAGCCGGGTTGGCTGACAGTTACTAGTTTGTATTGATTTCAGCTTCTTGACTGGCTAAGCCTACTGCACAAAGAAGCTGTTTTGACTGTTTCTCTGTGTGATACAAACAATATTTAACAACATTCAATTACAATATTATAATTCATACAAAATGTTATAATCAAAGCAGATTGAGAATGAATTATGCTTTGTAGTGTTATATGATTTGTATTTGCATTTGTCCTCTTCATTCTGTATCTTGAGGGCAACTACCCTCTCTATTGTTATTATGCTGTGCTTGTGCCAGCAATATAGACTTCAGTAGGAACTGCAGGTGCCCAACAATTCTGAAACCAGACAATTAGTGACTCTGTTATTATACTGAGGTCTGATTAGCCTCTGCCTTGTGAATACCCCCTTTGACCTAAGAGAATTGCCTTCATGGAGTTTACTGCCTTAGTTTAATTCTCAGTTTTAGCTGGGGAACTGTTTGGAGCTTCTGCTTTCTTTTTTCCAGTAGTTTAGTTGATATTTTAAATAAGCCTTACATGTATTATTAATATAAGACCATATTATAAAAGGAACACAGGGCCCTGAGAAGTATAAGAGGTCTTTTCTGCTCAATTGTGGGATAAGAGGTAACACTTGAAAGTTGAAATGAATCAGGAGCAACAGTAACAGAAAGGGTGGTTCACTTCTACCTGAGGAAATTAAATATTTCATAACAAAAAGGATTAGTCTAGAGAGGGCAATCTGATTCCTCTGCTTCCACCAGCCAACTGTTCTGTTTTTGTAGTCCTTAAAGTTTGGCCACCCCTGTTGCTAGAGTGGTAAAGGGAAGGCAGTATTGCAGAGGAGGCACACTTCTACTTCTCAGACCTTAAAGGTTGCACCCACGTATGTCACAGGGATTTGAGAGTCCATAATTATACGACAATAAATGCAATTTTAAGTCATGCAGCTGTAGATGCTGCTTTTTCTTTGTCTTTTAATTTCTTCAGTGAGAGGACGATACTAACTGGTTATAATAAGGAGATTAGTTTTTGGGAGTAGTGAGTAGGTTAGATTATTAATCTCAGTCTGTAAGTGAAACTATTCCAAATAGGGTTTTATTGATTTCCTAGAAACCTTACAATCATGTTCAATAACATAGACACTAAGGGTCAGAGTTTAGTCCATCTGTTAGGCTTACAAGTAGACTTAAGCATCTAAATGTGACTCTTCTCCACCCTGCTCAAGCCTCTTTAAAACTTTTAGTGTTAGATGACAGTTCTTACAAACATGGATGCATTCATGCATTTTCAGGGGTTTTAGGAGGCTGGAATAGAATTGCACTTAGGAATCTAAGTCTGCTTATTCAGTAGCCTAACTAAGGCAGAGCAACTGGGGCAACCACTCCCGGTGCTGATTTGCGTAAGGTGTGGAAAGCAATGGCTGCTACCTGTTGGCTCTGGATTTATGACCCAGATACCTTGTTCCAGGTGGACCCAAACTCTCAGACTGTCCATGACCTCTCTATTTAATAATAGGCAAATTTTAATACAGTGATAGATAAGAATAATGCAAACAATTCTATATCTACCAGTCCTAGAGCTGTCATCAGTGGGAACGTACATCTAGGTAGTATGAGAGCTTCACCCTGAAGTTCTTTCTTGAATGCCACATGTCAGCAGCCTAGAGATTGAAGGGCGAGGCCCACACCCCCCCTCAGCTCCCCCCCCCCCCCGTGGGGTGGGTGAGATGGACTGGTAGTGTGCCCTCTGTCCATAGTGGCCTTAGGTTCCCTTCTCAGGAACCTTTTCTGCTCTGAAATTCCTCTTTTTGGACTCTTTCTCCCCTCTGATGATGCTTCATCTTTGCTCATTATTGATTGGTCTCTCTCTGGTCATCAAACTGTTGACATTTTGTTTTGTTAGCATAATCATGGGTGAGTGGTGCCTCCTGAGACTGGGGGCCAAAGTGTGTAGGCAGCAGCATCATAAACATTGGTGGTGGGATGGTGAGTGGTGACTACCTGCTGAAGCCAGTGGTGGTGGAGGAAGTGGGTGGTAAGCAGCAACTGCCTGCAGAAGCTGGCAGTGGTGTTGGTGGTGTGTGTGTTGGGGGGTGGGGACAGTGATCACTCACAGAAACCTGTGTTGGCATTGTCGTCAGCAGGGTGGTGAGTGGCAACCACCTGCAGAAGCTGGCAGTGGCATTGGCAGTTGCCAATTTTGGGGGGGGCATGTGCCCCCCCCCCCTTTGCCTCCCCTACCAGTTACCTATGAGCATATTCCTTTGTTTCAACAAACTTATGACATGCACACATCCTAATTTAGGCTTTTTCCAGGCCTCCTAATTTGGTCCATGTACCAAAACCAGAAATCCCAAGGGCTCTGTCATTTGACACTGTGACCTGCAGAGTCCGTTATCTCTGTTTGGGTACACTGTTCATGTTATGGAACAGTGTGGTACATGTCTTCAATTTCCCAGCCCGTGTATCTACTTGCTGCTTGCCTGTGTCAGACACAGTGGGCCCTGAAGGAAATGTTGTCACAAACAGGCTTTTAGAAACCAATTAACTGTTGTCTTTCCCCTGGACCATTATTTTAATGCAATATCTACTTTACCTATAAGCCAAATCTCAAAAGCAACCTTTAAATACCATTTTCTAGCCATCACTAGTGAAACTATGCAATTTTACTGGCAGAGTGGCAGAACCAGTCATTGCCAGCTAGTACTGTAACAGCATCAGCTAAAATATTTCACTGTGCATTTACAGTTTCTATTAAAAGTATGTAACTTTTCTGAGATTATTTTAAAATGGGAAATGGGTCACTCCCCAAGAAATATTGTAAGCATAAATTATTGAGCAAATGCAGCTCTTTGCATTTCCACACACTTCAAAACAATTTTCTAAAACTGTTAAGAAAATTATAATTCCAAGGATTCATCATCATGTAACACACAAAGTGAAAAAAGTTCATACAGAAATGTTCATTAGATACAGCTTGAGAGTCAAACTGGTATCTGGAAAAAATGTATATTAGATACTATATTCTTCTTGTTTAAATTTCCCTTGCTATTAAACTCAGTGGTGTTTTTAGCTTCCTATTCTGAACTGCTGCCTGGCATTACTGTGCATTATTATAACATGGCCCAGCTGACACATTTCACCCTGGGGCTGGATACCAACTTGGTCTTTTGAAAAAAAAATTAATAAACTGTGACACATTTGATTAAGCTCCCCCTGATATGGACCCTCCCCATATTTGTATGTTTGATTCCAATCTATGGTCTCAATCTAAGCTTTCTTGTATCTCAGTAGGGTACAATACTTCCTGTCCTTGGTCCCACTGCCCTATTTTTTAACACAAATTCTGTGTCTATGAGGAGTGGAGTCTCAGACAACAAGTATCTCCCAAACCTTCTCAGAAACAAATTTAAATTAAGACATTATAAAATGTAGCAATCACATCACCCAGAATTATTTAATGCATAGAAGCCCTAGACACCATCATCCTGAAACAAAGATAAACAATAGCAGAAAGTGAAGGAAGGAGGGTAACACCAGAAGGAGGAAAAAAGGAAAAAGAAGAAGCTTCACTGATTTCTTTCCCGAACACTGAAACTTGCCACATACTTAATAACCTTGGAATATTAAGAGTAGGGTCAAACAAAGTACAGTGAGTTAAAAAGGGTGTGGACTTATAGAGAATCACCTTCTCCATGTTAAATGTTTGTGAGCTGTCTTTTATCCTGTAATAGTACTGTAGGTACTATTATACTACTAGGCAATAGGTAGAAAATAAACCAGGTAGCATAGCCCTGACTGAAAGAAGAGGAAATTATCAGGGTTTATCATTCACTTATCAAGAGGGGTATGACCAGCCACATAAACATTTCCTCAGAACATCTGATGTGCAACAAGTCCCTGCCACCTTCTGACTTGCTGCAATTTGTTTTTTTACTTCAAGATAAAGACATAAATTAACACGTAAGTGTTACATTTTACTAGGGAAATCATAGTTCTACAGGTAGAAACTAGGGGTGTGCAAAACAGTCTGTATTCGATTCAGATTCAGCCTGAATCAGGGACAGTGGTTTGATTTATTGATTTGGATCACTGTCCTGATTCAATTTGGCCGAATCTGAAGATTTGATGCTGATTCGGAGAATCAGAGATTTGGCTATAGACAAGCTTTACATGTTTTTTCTACATACCTTGATTTATCAGACATGGCTCATGGATACTGTGATGGCGGGGCAGATGGAGCATCTCACAGGAGTGTGCCCCCCCCCGCATGTTCAGCAGCAGACCCCTCCCCCTCCACCCTCTGGCTTGGCAATCAGCCATGGGGGGACCCCCAGACTGAGGAGGCACCAGTCGCTGAGCCGGGGGGTGGCTGGGTCCCCCATGTGCTCCCCAGCGGACCCGGAAGTGGACCAGAAGTGCTTCTGGTCCACTTCCAGGTCCGCTGCTGAGTGTATTGGGGACCCCACCATGCTCCTGTGGGACGCTGCATCCACCCCAGTATCTCAGCATTCATGAGCCACCTGGTAGCTTGAGGTATGTAGAAAAAACATTTAAAGCTATATCTGAATCATCAAATCTTTCTGAATCTCTCCAAATCAATTAGGAGGGTTTCGATTCGATTCGGAGAGATTAGAGGGTCTCCTAATTTGATTCAGATTCAGAGATTTGGCTGCTGAATTGGGCTGAATCTCCATCAAATTGAATCAGTGACTGAAGCTTTGCACATCCCTAGCAGAAACCCTAGATGTACAAGTGTTCACATAGTTTCTACCAGATAAAAAATTGTCAGTCTAGTAGAAAAATCAGTTACCTCCAATGAGGTATAAGTGTTCTCTGATAGAAGCTTTACCAGAGAAATGAACACTTGTACACCTATCAATGAACCCCAGTTCTATGCCTTTGGGATACAGGATGGGGCAGGGCCTGGTAGATCTAGATTCAATCATGGAGAATCTGAAGTGCCCAAAACCTATCCCCCTCAACGTGGACTGGTCTGAGATCACCAGATCCCTGTCCCATCATACTTAGTTTCATAGTAGCTAGGGTCAGGAGGGACCTGAACAGATCATCTAGCCTGATCCCCTGCCACAGGCAGGAATGAATGCTGGGTTCACATGACCCCAGACAGGTGATAATCTAACCTTTTTTTGAATTTACCCAAGGTAGGGGTGAGGACCACTTCCCTAGGAAGTTGGTTCCAGATTCTGGCCACTCTGACTGTAAAATACTGCCTCCTGATTTCTAACCTAAACCTATTCTCCATCAGCTTCTTATTATTGTTCCTCGTCACCCCAGGTGGTGCTGGGGAGAATAGGGCTCTTCCTATTTGCTGATGATCTCCCCTGATGAGTTTGTAGGCAGCCACTAGGTCCCCCCTCAGCCTCCTCTTGCTGACGCTGAACAGGTTCAGCCTCTGTCTCTGTCCTGCTGCCCTCTCACCAAATGGGTGGCCCTCCTCTGAACTCTCTCCAGGCTGGCCACATCCTTTTTAAAGTGTGGTGCCCAGTACTGGACACAGTACTCCAATTGCAGCCTGACCAATGTCGCATAGAGGGGGAGTATCACCTCTCTGGACTGACTTGAGATGCATCTGCAGATGCATGACAAGGTATGGCTGGCCTTGCTGGTTGCAGTCTGGCATTGGCAGCTCATGTTCATCTTGAAGTCAATAATGACACCAAGATCCCTTTCCGCCTCTGTGCTTTCAAGAGGGGAACTCCCCAGCCTGTATGTATGCTGTGGATGCCTTCTCCCAAGGTGCAGCACTCTGCATCTATCTACGTTGAACCCCATCCTATTCTCATCTGCCCTCTTGGGCCTGGGAACTCCCAGTTTTGAGCTGCCAGCACTGAACCTGCCAGCACCTGACTGCAACCAAACTAATCTGACCTGTGTTGGAACTGAGCCCATTGACAGATGCTAAAATCTTTTGAATGCTGTGTATATACCAGTCAGGTCAAAAGCTGGCCACCCTTTTGTGGCTCCTTCATCTTCTACTAAATCTTAAGCAAGTTGTAACAGACAGAGACTTCTGTCACAGAGACCAAGCTCATTCATCAGGAGAGCGGCTCAGTTTGTAAACAGACTATTAAGATACGAGCTGCCAGCCCAAGAGTAGGCAACCTCCAAAGGGGGAGGCAGGTAATCCTCTTGCATCCAGAAAGACTGACATCTGAGATGGGTGAGTCATTGGACAGAAGAACTAATAAGAAGAGACAGATAAGATCCAGCACAGAAGAGTGCAAGGTGGCAGAGCCAGGAGGAAGGCAGCAAGAGGTGCTGTGAGGAAGCCCCCACAAAGGAGTGGCACTCTTCATGCAGGAAGAGAGAGAGGGAATGCTTGGCAAGGAATCCAGGTAAGAAATCAGACTCTTGGGGGATCCAGGCAGAGAAAATTCCAGGCATCTACCCTTTGAAGCTGCACTTTCTCCAAGTACCATTTTTGTTCACTGCCAGGTTTCATGATTGCTCAGATCAAGCTGCCAAAGTTAAAATGACAGTAAACCCTTTTAACTTATTGAAAATCTTTCTGTAAGTTGGGGGGAGGGGGGGGGGAACAGTGTAACAGCCAGAACCAGAGGGATTAATAAGCAATAAATACGTGCTTCTTGGAGGCATTTGCTATTTTGACTAAACAGGTAATATTAGTTAATATAAAACTTGCAAGTTTTTAAACTGCAGATGTAACTTGCCTGTCATAAGTTTAACCAAAGTGATAAATTAACTGTTCATGGAACTGACTGGGCCCCATAGGCAAAGCTGTAGCTGTAAGATTAGGAGACCTAATGATTTTTTGCTCAGGGTTCAGCTTTAACGATAAGAACTGGATCCAACTGCCTGGCACATCTAACACATTCCAGGAAAAAACGTCCCAAGAAAGCATATTCAAATGAAACCTAAAAGAGGTTGGAGCTTAGGCAGAGCAATGTCAATTTCAAACCTAAAGGTGCTCCATCATAATTTGCTAATTGGATAAACCCGAGTTTGGGTAGTAACCTTTTATGATAATTTTTAACACCTTTCAATCCCATAGGGTAACAGCTATTGGGCAACATTGTGAGTGGCTCTGAGGTCAACAGAGTAACATAAGAATAGGTATAAAAAGCACGTACATCAGGTAACCAGCAGGAAAGAGGGAACAGAATGGTCATTTCTGTTCCACGCCCAGACCCCAGACTCCTGGTGTGAGTGAGGATCAGAACCTGATCAAGGGAACTTCCCTGGTAACCCTCTGACAGCATCAATCGGGGACGCCTAACTTCGTTGGAATCACTTGACGCATACCTGGCATTGAGGGACTATCGATAAGTTGCCAACCCATGTCTGTCTATCTGTTGTTTTGAACAGCCCAGTGGCTAATACCCTCGCAGTGCCCAGTTGGCCTGCGACAGAATTGATCTATCTGTTGTTATTATCTGTTGTTATTATTTACTATTAGCTCTTTAATACTGCATTATCTGCTTATCGCCTTTATCTTTCTGTTAACTGTTGTGTGTGTGTAAGCTATAATAAATTTGCCTACATTTCACTCCCAGCCTTGCCTCCTCAATCCGAAACTGAATCAAACAGCCCAGTTGGCCTGTGATAAAATTGATATACTAACAGTGCCCAGCTGGCCTGTGACAGGGGGGTGGTGCTGAGTTAAGGTATAAGCCTGAGTTTCAGTTGGGAATTTGCAGCTGGTGAACTGGATGGGACTGACTGAGGAAGCTCAGAGGTCCCAGAGTGCTAGAGAGGAACAAGTGCCAGAGAAGCAGTGGAGGTTTGAGCCCACCAGGGCAGGACACAAGCTGTAATATTGCCCAAGAGGGTGAGAAAGAGAGAAGGAGAGACACAGACCTAGCACCCAAGGAGGCAAAATCAGGAGTCCAAAGTCTAAGCAGGGCAGACACTGGGGGCCAGGGGACCATCATACATGCAGTGCAAAGACTAGATAGAGTCAGTGAGCCTACAACCCCAGAGGTGTGAGAACTATGGCCAGAGGCCCATAACCCCAAGTGTGGCAGAGACTAATAAAGATGTTAAAGCCTGGATTACTAGAGAGGAGATTGGGACCAAGTCCCCACTGATATTAGCAAACGGTAACACCTGCAAAGCATGGGCAGGGCTGCAGGAGAGGTCAGAGGCCATGAATAGTCTGTAAGACTACCAGTGCCTTGAGAGTCTGGGAACATTACCCTTAAGGCACCTTGGACTGGGGCTGGCTGAGAGAGAGAGGTACCAAGGTGAGATAAGTGATTGCTGGGATCCTGGGTGTCCCCTTGACAATACATTTCTCCCAAGAAACATCAAAAGCATGGCAGATAAAGGAGAACCCAGGACCCAGTTAATCACATGTTCGAGGGTCACCAGGGATGCTATTATGTGTCCCAACCCCTTCCTCCTATACAAGTATTGTGGTTTTCTTCTGCTAAGACAGAAATACCACCAGTTCAGCACATAAGGAGATGCACTTTGCAATAAGCTAAACATGGAGTCACCAACTAATACTACTGTCGTAACAACTTCATCGCACTTATTAACATACTCATCTTTTTCAAGAATTCAAGAGTGCTGTAACCTGTGCTGTAGGTCAGAGACAAATAATCAAACAAGGTAAACAAAATATCATCATACTTGATTGTGCTCACTTCTCAATGGATGCAAAGAGCACAAGAAACTTCCCTATCTTTTTCCCCTTGCCCTTCAGCAGAAATTGCATTTTACAACCTTGCACTACCTAAACTACAAGGTTTGTTCCCTTATAACATTGTCTGTCAACAGCTGGAGAGAGATACCCCTCTTTGTCATCTAGGTAGAATCATGATATTTGGCCCACTCTATAAACAGAAAATAAAGATTAGAGATGATGGTAATAGGCCAGTTTCAAGAAGAGCTGTTGCAATGCTAAGTCATCAGCACTATCTACATTGGTACCTCGGACATGATGAACTGAGCAGTGGGTTAAGAGTTATAAGAAAATCAAGATGCTTTAAGAGCTACTGCTGTAGTCAGACATGGGTTGGGTTTTTTTTTTTAATGATCAGCATTTCATAGCATTTTTAAAGCAATCTTTTATAGGTGTGATTCAGAAGTTAGGTTTCTCTGAAATAAAAGTAAAGATACTTTCTGTCAAAGCTCCCATTTTTCACTGTATTTGTATAAAATTTGGCCCTACAAGTTTGAAAAGCATATACAGTTTTATTTCTGGGGAGGGATGAGTAAGTTTTTGTAATGTTTTTGTAATTTACGTTCATTGCATTAAAATAGAATTCTTCATATTCCATGATTTCCGTATCTCCTTCTTCTGCATTAGGCAATAGACCCATTGACTGATACACAGAAGCTTTATTAAAAATTCATTAGACTGTAAAGTCTCTCATTCTGTAATCAGAATTAAGTAGTTTTCTAATGTCATTAGACAGAACTGGATTTAAAATGGTATCAGTAGTTTCAACGGACTCTGAAATGCTAAATTAAATACAACAAATGTTTTCCACTTATTTTTATTTGAAATATTAGCATCCATCATACTACTAACTAAAACTACTTTGCAGTGATCTCCCTAACAGCAAAAATTTCCAATATTATTTTCTAGTCCCAATTGCACTGGTCTTTAGACTCATTAACTTCTCATAGTGTCAAAGGCTTTTCTGGAAGAGGAGTTCAGTGACAATGTTGAATTGTTGCTCCAGTCATACTGACTGCATACCTAAAAACTGAGTTTCCAGTTAGTAAACTCTTGTAGTGAAAACTTGTCATGTAATCTTTCAATTTCCTTTAGTGCTGTGAATGCTAAAAATCAATAAAGAGTTCAAATCAAATTATTGCAGGAAAAAACAGCAGAATAATTGAAAAGTGCAATGTAAATATTATTCTTCCAATATATATAACATTTCATGAGAGTCACAAAGCTGACTGAAGTCAATTGGAGTTGCAAATGTTTGGCAACTAATCCTTATTATTGTTCTTCATGTGTTTCTGACTTAAGATAGCAGGGATAAAAGTAGATGTCATTTTTGTTGTGGCATCAGCACTGATCATAGAATCATAGAAAATTAGTGTTGGAAGGGACCTCAGGAGGTCATCTAATCTAACTCCCTGCTCAAAGCAGGACCATCGCCAACCAGATCATTCTAGCCAGGGCTTTGTCAAGCCGGACCTTAAAAACCTCCGTGGATGGAGACTCCACCACTTCTGTAGATAACTTGTTCCAGTGCTTTACTACCCTCCTAGTGAGAAAGTTTTTCCTCATATCCAACCTAAACCCACCTTGCTGCAACTTGATCTGTCATCTGCCACCACTGAGAACCATCTAGCTCCAGAGGACTCTAGCTGATCAGCAGAAACAAACGTCACTGGGGCCATTGTCCCATAGGATCAGGTCCCTGTTGCTTTCAGGGCTTCAGGCGTCCAATCCTGTGGGAAAACAGCCTAGGGGGCTGCACCCTGACCTAGAGCAGGGTTTCCACCCAGGGGTTCCCCAGCTTGTACATGTGCATGACCAAGGTCAGGGCATGGCAGCATGAAATGTGTGCCCCAAAAATCCCCTGCAGGGGATTTCCCAGGGCCTGAAATAAGCAAATGGACATCCTCCCTTATAATGTGCCACAAATTCTGACTAGACTTTGTCATGCAAACAATTTGGGGCAGTTGGAGTGTGACATGTCTGTTTGCACCCCAGGTCTCTTGGTTAATAAACCACTTCCTTATGGAATAACATACCTTTCTATGTGAAATACAGTAATATTTGGGCCTTAGAACCTGGCACTACAGCATTTCTAAAATAAGTAACGAGTGCCTAAATCTGAGTGTCTAAATTAAGATTACTTTTATAAGGGCCTGGCTTTCAGAAAATTCTGAATGACCCTGCTAGAAGTGCTCAGGCCCTTTTGAGGAGTCATTACTAGTCATTTTTTGAACATTTTGTCCACTATGTATGTGTCTCAATGGAAGCTAACCTATTCATAAACAATTGCTGAATCATCCAATCACCTGACTCCTTGCAAAGAATATTCAGTGAAAAATACCCCATACTGTGCATATTGCCCAATTCATTTATTCATAGCATCTAAAAGAGTCGCAGGCATGTTCTCTGCAAGCAACATTTATGGTCTTAGAAGCTGACTATGGAGGCCAAAGATGAGGGACTGGCTGGTCAATGGAATGTAAGTTTTCTTAGCTGAGATTTTCCTTGGTCCATTCATTGCTTTTGTCCAGACGTAGGGATCGGCAAAATATGTTCAAAGTGCTTGGAGAAAGAGCTCCTGTAATACTTCATTATGTTTTACTGACCATCCTCAAAAACATTTGGAAAGAAGTCAATCAGTGCCATTCAAAGCATATTTCAGTCTCTTTAGCTGATTGTTGTTGAAGCCTTCAAGAAAGTTGAACACTCATGGCTTTTTCATGTCTTATTTTCTGGAACTTAATAAAATGAAAAATCAGAGAAATAAGCTAGCACTGTGTCACAGGGCACCTTGGTGCCCTGCTCCTAGAAAGTGGAAACTGCCAGGGAGAGAGCCCTGGCAGGACATAACGAGCACAGCTGCAGGTTGCCCGGAACAACCAGGAAGCCAGCTGACCGGAGGGGGCAGGGCCTGGCCCTCATAAATCCCAGGGCTGAGGCCAGGCTGGTAGTTCCCTGCCAGCAGCTAGAGAGGCAGGAGCTCCTGGAGTAGGGATGCGAGAAGCAGTGAGGACCGCAGGTACTGCTTAAGCCAGATAACAGAAGGCAGCTGTAAGATGTCGGAGCAATGTGGTTGTAGCCAGGCGGCTTACAGTTATGTTGCAGCCTAGGGACTTGTGTTTTGTTTTGTTTTGTTTTGTTTATCACACCGGTGGTTTGGGTGAGGCTATCAGGGGTTGGAGGAGGCCTCGTAGGGACCCACAGGGGTGTGGGACCCTAGCGCCAGAGCGGGCACAGTATCCTCATAGGGACCCACAGGGGTGTGGGGCCCTAGTGCCAGTGAGGGTGCAGTATTCGCTGGGGGTCCCCCCTGAGGTGTGGGAACCCCGGTGCCAGGGAGGGTGCAGTGTACTCATGAAGGGACCCACAGTAGCGTGGGGACCCTGGCACCAGTGAGGGTGCAGTATTATTAGGGAGTCCAGTGTGGGCACAGCAAGCTCCAGCGAAAGGGAACTACTGAGCAGCCCAGCGCGGGCACGGTGAGCCTCTGAAGAAGGGCTTAGCACTGCAGTAAACCCTGGAGAAGGGTGAAGTGCTGCAGTGAATCCCGGCCAGAGGGGGTAGTGGTGTGGTGAGCCCTGGGAGAAAGGGGTAGCAGTGCGGTGGGCCTGAGAGTCGGGGGCGTAGCTGAGAAGTCCCCAGAGTGGGTGCAGAAGGCCCCAGGAAGGGAGCAATGTTGAGAAGCCTAAGTGTGGGAGCAGAGAGCCCCAGACAGGGGGCGGTATTTTAGAAGCCCGAGTGTGGGCGCAGAGAGAGCCCCAGAAAGGGGGCATAGATGAGAAGCCCCAGATGGGGGGGGGGCGACATTACGGGGAAGGCCCCGAGGGGGCTCGGAGAGCCCAGGAGGGGGCAGCACAACAGAGGAGGCCCCAGAGAGCGGGCAAGTGTATATATAGAAGCAGACCAACGTCTATCCCATCTGCAAGGCTTGGGGTGTGGTATCAGGGGTGGTTGGAGCCACGCGTAGCCCATAAGGCTAGGGTGCCTGGGAAGCACCCATCATACAGGGAAACCCCTGGTGGGTCCAGGAAAACACGGGGACAGAGGTCCCAACTAACCGTGCCCAAGGAGATGTGAGGCAGCCTCCCGACTTAACTTAAGATCAAAGACGTGGCGGACGAGAATACAGGGTGCCCTTGGGCCGACTTGGCATGGAGGAAGGGGCCTCAAGGAGTTCACGGCCCTCCTGTGGGATCCCGCCGTGACACACACTGTAATTCAAATTGTGATTGAATGTGTCCATTTATCTGCAAAGTAATTTTTTTGTAAACAACAAACAACACCTCAGCTTTAATTTAATTTTAGGCAGAGAGTGTATTCTCATCAGCAGCAAGAAAGCCTCATGCTTGGCATCCTATGTAATATTTGAGAACAAATATTTAACATGTCAGCAACAGAAATAAAGGACCTCTGCATAGAGAGCTTATCTGACCTACTCATCCGTTGTACCATTAATTATTTCCAAAAATAATAATTCTGAAAGTGCTATCTTTAGAAATTAAACTGTTGACTGTTCCACAGTCAACACGTCATGACTGGAACAGGCATCTGCCAAGTGAGTGGAAGGAACAGACTTGTAAAGAGACGATGGGACCAAGTGGAATTAAAAGGCACACAAAAGCAGATTTACTGACAAAAATAAGAAAAGGAAAAGGGGAGGTGTCATGGCTTCCCAGTATTATAAATAACACAGAAATCCAGGATGTAGTTGCTGAGGCTATCATGGCAGTGGAGTGCCTAAGAGAAGGAAGAAGCAGACTGTAGCCTGTTTCACATCTCTTATTCAGCAGAGTATTTTATCCTGCCATGTTTACTGCAAACTGTTATCTGCTGCACCTGTGACTCCTTAATTAGCCACAGCTGGGCTGGCTGCTGTCTTATGGCCCCAGTTCTCAGAGTGGCTGAATGCTCAACAAATCCAAATGTTTTCTGTTTCAATGAAAGGAGAGGAAGTCCCTGCCAGTTCATCAGTTAATGTAGCCTCTACAGCCATGGATGGATAATGGGGGGGGGGGGTTAAGGCTTTGAAGATGCTAGCTTCCTTTCTTCAGTTTAGCTACATTTTCTCGACTAAGTCCCTGGCAGCAGGCAAGACATACAGAAAAAAGCAAAAGCAAAGATAATCCTCTTTCTCTGAGGAAAGGTTGGGGAGGCAAAACACAAGAGTGACTTAAAGGAAATGAAGGAGAGTTAATTACCAATCCTCCCCCATTTGAATTACACTTACCAGAAAAAGTACTTGGTGCCTAAGAGACTCTGGAGCTCAGGAGCACATCTGGTGCCCTGTTCCTGTGCAGTCATTTATGCCACAATAATGTTGGTGTGTAAAGTACCATTTGAATTTTATTGTGCTTTTAATTCACTTTTTCATTGATGTGAATACCTACTTTTGATGCAGACCCTATAAAATTAAAATGGAACAGTCTCAAGACCCTAGAGTAGGCTGGCCTTGCTGGAACCCTAAACACTGACAGTTACTATGAAGATGACAAGAAATGTCATACCTATGCAAAGTACCAATTTGGGGTGAGTTATCTGGTGGACTAATTTAGTAGTTCCAGGGATGACATTGAATATCTCCATTAAAATTTTAGCATGATGTTTTACACCTCATCCTCGATCACATTTACAGATAACATTAAGTGAAGAACTACATAAGGGTTTCTGAGAGATTAAACTAACAATAAGCTACATACTGGAAAATGCAAGTCAAAATATTGGAGGAGAAATAATCCTAACAAGAATATTCAGTAGGAAGAGGACTGCAGGGGGGTTTGCTATCAGTCTACTTGTAAAAGGTTTAAACACCAAAGAGAGAATTATGTAGGACTGTACAAAGATACATGTCTAACCGGATGCCATTGAGAAAGGAAACTTTTGCTGAATAACTGGCAAAAAAAAAAAATCTCCTAATCATAAGGATTTAGGGGTTGTGAAGTATTCTTCCAACAGAAGAAAACAAATCTATCACTTGGGATTCTTATCCTTTGGTAAACTAGTAATAGGGAACAACTGTCTGGATAATCTAAAAGATGTCCAGTCCTGCTACAGATTATTTTGTGTGAGAAAGTAAATTATTTAGCCTGTTAGTGCATCAGTTCCCTATCTATGAAAAGGAGAGAACCATCTTACCTTTTCTTCTACCCTTTCTTCATAGGTCCTGATCCTAGAAATGACTGTGAGAGGACTTGGTAGAGCACCCCTGCTTTTACCACAAGTATTATTGATGGACAGCCCTTGGTGCAAAAAGCCCCAGCTCTGTAAAGATTAAATTGCATACTTCACTTTATGCTCTGTGAGCAATCCTGCTGAAGTAACTGCACAAAGGTAAGCACACACAAATCTCTAGAGGGCTGGTTCATTGCCCTGGAAAGTCTTCAGGGCATCTCTTTCTGTGTATTTCAGCAGTTGAAATGGGGCTTTGTATCTGGCAGGGCCTTTCTGTCCCATTGTAATTATTCTGTGACTCTAGAGCCCAAATTTGTATTTTTTATCCTGTTTACTTCCACCTCTAATGCAGTGCTTAATAATTTGAATCCATTTCCACAATGAAGTTTTCCTGAATATTTTTCCCCAACTAATTTCATGGTAACAATATTTAACAGATTAAATAAGAGTAATGACGAAAAGTTTTCCTTGCATTCCTGACAGTTAATTGTTTTCCCATACAGTCTATTGAATACAGAATGGATAACCTCCTACAGCAGGAACAATAAGTAACTATCAGGCTCTTACAAACCATATTTCAACTAAGTAAGTCATGACAATAGAAATAAATTTTTATATGGTTGGTGAAGTATGATGTCTATTGTAACATAGATGCATTTTGAAGCCTATTAAAACGAGGGGAAAGGATATTTTTGTTCCTTATTGATGGGATTATCCAACCATAAAAGATGCATTTCCTTGTATTTACCATTTCATTCTGCTGATTATTACCAACACAGTGAAGTGGTAAATACAAATGCTAATTTGAGTATACTTTCAAAGCAAATTAAAAAAGTTTGATAGGCTGCTGAAGTACATTAAAATAACACATGAGGTATACTGTATAAGACATTTTGTTTAAAAGCAAAAAAAAAAAAAAAAAAAGGGTGTGTGTGAGGGGGGGGGACACTCCGAAAGCAATCCACATTGCTACAGATAAATGAGTGTTGAAATTGAAAAAGCTTATCAAATTACATTAAAACAGAAAAAGCCAAGGGAAAGAAATAGCACCACAGAGGAAATAGCTTAAGGAAAACACTTTAAATATTGGGTGGGGAATAAGAGATGTAAATGTCGTGGCCTACCCAAATAGACATAATAAACATCATTTTAAAAGAGTCAATTGTAGCCACTTTCAACTTCAAAGACAATGTTCAAAGAGCAAAAGAGGAATATGATAGACTAAAAAAACAAAATAGTAATTGAAATTCTCTTTTTACTTCTGTATTTTTCTTTTATTAAGTTGGTATTTTGTATGCTTTATACCTCATTCCTCTTCCTATGTTGTTTTGTACATATCTGTAAACATCGATGGCCAGTCCTGACCCACAGCTCCCTGGCCTTGGTGTTCCATTTGTTTATTCACTTGTATGTAATAGACCTTACTTGTGACATTTTCCTTGACTTTTGTTTGGATCTTCCCTGAAATGTTTGGGAAATAGATATTACAAAATAAGAAAACATGATTTATAAATATATACAAATGATCAGGGATTCAAAGAACAGCACTTGTTTTAACTGAATTTCAGAAATGGACTAGATTTTAAGAATGTCTCTTTCAAATCTAGATTTATTTGGATTATATAATGTATTGTGTGCACAGCCCAGATTTGCAGGCCTAACTTTCACATAATATTTTATCCTTGCTCCTGTTAGAATTTCAGAAAATGCATACTCTAATTTTGCAACCCAGAATCACCTTGGATCCTGCTTTATTTTATTTGGTACTAGGAAAAGCAGACATTTTATAAATGGGAATGAGAAATATTTTAAATAATATGTTGTAAAGAGGTGATTGTGACACACAAGTTATCTTTTCACCAAAGGATTAGGCTTATGCTTTCTACTCCGGTTTGGTTTGTTCATTCAAAGAAACATACTTCTTGTGTGTCTGTGCTCACTTCAAAAATTGCCTCAAATGAGAGAAGTTAATCAATCGGCATATTTATGAATACTTGACCAACAAATGAACAGGCTGCAGAATGCTCAGATCCTGAAACAACTGTAATTGTTCAACTGTAGGAAACCTGGGGACTAAGCATTCCAATACTGTAACAAGTATTTCAGTAAAATCTAGGTTTACATATACATGTAGGAGGGAGAGAGAGAGAAACGGAGAGAGAGAGAAGTTGATGGTCAAAACTTCCTCCTGCTTTGATTCCATCGTCTTCATTAGTTTTACACTAGAGAAAAATTTGAGCCAATGTATATGCTGCATCTAGCCTAATTTCAACAGCCACTGGCAATTGTTAAATGTACTGTGCAGCAAAAAGCAAAAAATCCCTTTTTCAAAGTGCTGAAAGAGCAAGGCTTTGCCATCCTGGAAGATCTACTGATTAAAAAAAATACCTTAAGTATCTGTTGCCTTGGGCAAGGTTTTCTGTTCTGAAAGCTGTGTTTTAAAGTTTCAACCACAAACATGTAGGAAACAGACTGAACATTTTAAAAATGTTGTTCTTGGATGATAACCTACTACTTTTTCCTTGCTTGTTTGTTTTTCACGGCTGTTTGTGGACAGCTATCTAACCTACTTTACAGATCTTAACTGAAGGGTTCATTAGCAACAGGGTATTGCAGATCAATATGAATTTATTTTCCTTTATCAGAAGTTATAATTAGAAGCTCCAGAAATATAGACACAGGAAAGATATGTTACATTATTGCAACAGGACTCTTCTTTGTTAATGTCTCTTTTTTTTTTTTATATATATATATATATATCTGGTGATGTAACTCCCATTTGTGCTCTGAGGGCTTACATAAGCAATTGGTGAAACACTCATCTGTGGCTCAGATAAGCGAGGTAGATATGAAAAAAGGAATGGATGAGGAACATGGGTTTATGTTGGGTTTGGAGTACTGCAGTATTATTTAGGGCAGTCTTAAAACTGCTGTGATATATGGCTGTGGTCAGAGGAGCCATCTAGTAGCTAGAGATCATAGGAGCATGGCAGATTCTCAGCTACATTCCTCTGTTCCCAGGCAAGCTACCTACAGGTATGAAAGGGTGATGCTTAGTCTTGTGCTGTGATTCCAAAAGGATGTGCCATGAAAGCAATCAAAGTGCATCATGAGATCCTCTCGTGGGAGGTGGGAAATGTTCTTCCCCCTTGTCCAGTTACCCCAACAGTGCCTGTGGCTGCTCCTTTGGGGACTGCTGCTACGGTGTTGTCTTCCCTTACTCTTCCCCGCCCCAAGAAAGCCCTTGTGCCAGCCCCCACCATGCTCCCAGAAGCACACTGCTGTGAGTAGGCAAGCAGGTGGATGCACAGACAGAGCCACACTTTGCAGCTTGGCTCATCCTCTCCACTCCTCCCAGCTAGGACTGGAAGGAGGAGATTCTGGGGTGGTCACTGGCATGTAAGACCCTGCAGGATCATCCTCAGCAGTGGGGGGCTGCCCTTGCATTCTGACTTATATCAGGGGCCAAGAAGGGGATAGACAGTAAAAAGAGCATAAAACAGCAGGGTGAGGTCCTGCCCCTGCTACCCTTAAGTGGCACAAGCTAGGCTGGTCATTCTTAGCTTCTTTAGCCTCAAGACACCCTCCATATCTCTTTAAATGTAAGTCTCTCTCAGTGATTTTCAACTGGGGTGATGCAAAATTCAGAAAAATTATAGAATTATGTGTTTAACAGTATATCTCAGCACTGGTATGATTTCTTCTGGCAGGGAATAAAATGTTATATATTTTGAGGTTTGTTGGTTGTAGCCATGTCTGTCCATAGGCCAACAAGGTTCTTTGGGTAAATCTGATATCTTTTATTAGACCCGCTAAATAGTTGGAAAAATGTTCTTTGCATGCTTTTAGGCACAAACCTTTCTTTAGGCATAGGGGTTAGGGACAGACATTCAAAAAGCCAGAGCCTGAACTGGATTCAGTATTTGCAGATTAGTCTAACCTGTTTAGATAGAACCAATTTGCAAGTGAATAGACATTCAGGAAATGCAGGCACATGCCTGCAGTTGCTCAGGCCAGGAGCTGCGGGGGGTGCTATGTCTGCTGCAGGGAAGCTGTGGGGGACATGGCCAGCTGCGGCGGTAGCCTCAAGTGAACTCGCCAGGGACAGGGTTTAATTCCCCAGAGGGACATAACCATCCTCTCTGCCCCCTTGCCTAAGGTGGCTATGCCAGCCAGCCTCTGGCCATGCCCCTGCCCCTGGAGCAGCAAGGGTGTCAGGACCATGATGAGGGCAGCAGCCCCTCATGGTTTACCAGGGAATGCAAGACTCTTTCTGGTGGGGGCGCTCCACTGCATCTGGGAGTGGGGCAGGGTGGGGTAGTCAGAGCTGCTGCAGATTGTACAGGGTGAGCAGCGATGTGCTAGGGAGGGCTTGGAGAGCTATGGTCACCTTTATGAGCCCCAGTGCCACTGCTCAACCTGCACAGTCAGCAGTAGCTCTGCCTGCCCTGCTCTGCCCCATCCCCAACTGCAGTTCTGCCTGCCACCAGGAAGAGGCTTGAGCTCCCAGGAAACCATGAGTGGGGCTGTTGCCCTATCAGGGTCGCTCTTCAGCAGCAGGGTAGGGGGCATGGCCAGAGGCTGACTGGTATGCCCTCATTAGGTGAGAGGGCAGGGAGGCAGGTTATTCCCCCACTTCCCTCCAATGTCTGGAGGAAGGGGAGGGATGGAGCTTATTTTGCACTCACCATGCACAGGGAGTGATTGGCAATGATGGTTGGGGCTGGCAGACCCTAGAGGCAGAGGGGGCAAAGGGAGAAGAAACCCTCCCCCTGCCCCCTTTGCCTCTGGGGGCCATGCCAGCTGGCACCTGGCCATGCCCCACCCCTGCCACTGCAGCAGGGAGGGGGGAGCACAAGGTGGACCCTGGTCCGGATCAATGTTGGTGGGAGAAGGAGGGGGGAATTAAACCCCCTCCCTGGCCAGTTCACTTGAAGCTACTGCCAGGGCTGGCCATGCCCCTGCCTCTGGAGCAGCGAGTAGAGAAATGCCTGGCAGGTCTGTGCTGGTGGAACAGGGGAGGGAGGGGGGAATAAACCTCTTCCCTGCCCCCTTCAACTTAGGAGGGGCTGGCATATAGCCATGCCCCTGTCCCTGCCTGTCCTGGCTCTGGCTAGGGAGCAGAGAGTTGGGGCCAGCCCTGCTCCATTGGAGCAGAGAGGACAGCTCTGCCCAGGGCTACAATGCATGCTGGGATGCTGGAAGACTCTGGTTAAACTTAAACCAGGAAGGGGTCTGGGACAGATATTCCATAAACGAGTTTGAGCTCAATCAGTTAAGTCTGATGCTACATTTAACCAGGTTTATTTCATACCAGTTTCAGCCACTTTGAAACTGATTTATGCGCACTGAATGTATGTTCTGCTACAGGTTTAAACTGGTTTATGATCACTTAAACCAGTTTATGTGTAACTTCTGTCCCTAGCCAGGGAGAGTCTGTTGGTGTTTTGTGCACTCTCCTGGGTAGAATAGAAGCCAATATGCAAAATGCAGGTCTGTGAAAATGCAAATGCATGGCAGTGAGGATCAGAGAGAATGGGAGACAATAGGTGGGAGACAGGCAAGTAGTGGGGTGGGGGGAAGGGGAATATTGAACTGGTAATAGAATGTATCTGGTAAAATGCAGATAGGGTACCTGGGGTAGGTAGATGAGAGATATATATTCAGATGAGATATATGATTCAGTCTTTGTAGATTAGTCTAACCTGCTTAGATTGAACCAATTTACAAGTGAATAGACATTCAGGAAATGCAGGTACATGCCTGCAGTTGCTCAGGCTGTAAGCCAGGGGGCACTACATTGCCCTCAGCTGCAGGGAAGCTGTGCTAGGGTGGTTTTGCAGTGGGGAGTTATATATAAATCCCCTCCCTGGCCACTTGAAGCTACTGCTGGGCCTGGCCCTGCCTCAAACTGATTTATAGAACTTCTGTCCCAGACCCCTTCCTGGTTTAAGTTAAATCAGGGCCCCCAGCATCCTAGCATGCTCTGCAGCCCCGGGCAGGGCTGTGCTGCCTGCTCCAGTGGAGCAGGGCTGGCCCCAACCCTCTGCTCCCTAGCTGGAGCTGGGGTGGGCAGGAGCGGGGGCATGGCCAGATGCTAGCCCCCCTCTAAGTTGAAAAGGGCAGGGAAGAGCTGTGCTGGGGTGACTTGACTTATATATCTCATCCAGTGCTCTTCTGGATAGAATAGAAGCCAATATGCAAAATATTATAGTGCCCTGGATGAGATATTATATTATATCTCACTAAATGCCCTGATGGAAAATATGTAGGAGAAACCAAACAAGAACTGTGTACCAGAATGAATGCACACTGAACATCTATCAAAGACAAAAATACCCAATTACCTGTGGGTGCACATTTCTCACACGGACAACCCTTCTCTCTCCAATCTCTCAGTTCTAATTCTCAAACACAATTTATAAAACACCTTTTGTAGATAAGCCTGGATACAAAAAATAATGACTAAATATAGACATTGGATTTATGGCACATTATAACCTGCCTACCATTTGCATATTGGCTTCTGTTCTACCCAGGAGAGCGCACACAACATCAACAGATTCTCTGTATGCCTGATGAAGGTTGTTTGTTTCCAAAGGCTTGCAAAGAACATATTTTCCAACTATTTAGTTGGTCTAATAAAAGTTATCACATCTACCCAAAGAACCTTGTCTGCTTATATATTTTGAAACAGGCGTATAAACACGCACCTTTTTGGGCATAACAGTGTAGTGTGCTGCCACTTTTAACTTGCAAAAAAACCCCATCCCTCACATATCAAGTGTTTGGGGAAACACTAGTTTAGTGCACAGCTAGAAAATTCCTGTTTAACTCTTCTTTTGGCTTTTCATGTTATGCAAATTTAGGAGCTTGTTTGCAGAAACTGAGCATGAAAGGGCTGTGAAACTAGTTAACTCAAAATGCAGTCATGAATTTGAATGAAGTAAAAACAGTCTGTGTTCAACACTTGAAGGGTGAAATCTATCACTTAGTCTGAGATGTAAGTGGACTTAAGTGATACATTACACAGGTTTTATTCTGGCTCTCTCTGTGTGTATGGACCTCACCAGAGCTCTATACTCTCACCAAAGCATGGCATATCAGAATAAATCAGTAAATTGTTAGCAACTCTGGGTTAGACTGATAGGTGGAGAACTTTCTTCTGCATGCCATCACAAGACCAGCAGAAGAGTGTGGATTGTGAGATCCAGATTGAGAGTGACGTGGAACAGTCTGTTTTTTTTGGGTACTATCCTAGGAAGTGGAAAATATAGATTTGAATCACCCCTGCTGCATACAGTTTAAATTGTTCCACTTCTTGGGTGAGGTCTCTAATCTCTAAACTATGACAGCATAGGTGGTTAGTACCATCACCCTCACCCCTAGCTATGCTAAAAAGACAGAGCCATGCTCGCTTACTGACTTACAACCAGAAGAGGACACTTGACAGAGGTGCCTAACATACAACCATAAGTCCAGTGCCCAAGTACTACAAAGAGGGCCTTGGGTTTAATTTTTCCTATTTGTTAATTCTAGCTTCTGGGCTCTCTGAATCACACTGCTGAGGTACCTAACTCTCCTTATTGCCTGTATAGGCAGCTTAGATCCCTACCTCTGTTTCTCTGAATCATTCTTCTAGGACCAGCCACCTAATTTCCAAGTATACTGAACCTAAATCAGAGGCATCTAAGAGACTTTATATACCACAGCAACATGTTCAGGTTAGGACACGGCTGAGCAGTCTCTTCCCACTTGGGTCCACAGGCATATTCCAGACTTGGAAGACTGCTGGTGAGGCTGCTTCCTGCTCATCTCCAGTGCCTATTGCAAAGCCCTCAGACTGGCCCCTGTGGTTGAGCCTGGTGCTAGACCGTTCTGAAGTGTGTCAGTGGGCAAGCATGGTGTGTGCATGGCAGGGTTCCCCCTCTTTCTCAGACCAGCTCATGCATAACTAGAGTGAGGCAACCAGGGCAACAACCCCTGGCACTTGATATGGGGAGGAGACAGAAAGATATCAGCTGCCATCTCAGCCAGACAATTGCACTGAGAGCATGGCAGCAGCCAGAAGTCATCGCTGCCCCCATGCATCCCACAGCCCCAGGTGCCCAGCTGCTTTGTTACAACTCTAGCTGCTGCTATTGTATAAATAGCCCTTAAGGAGCCAAGCTGGATTTTGCCTGGAGAAAAGATACAAAGAAGAAAATTTAGGGGTTTGTTTTTTGGTTTTTTTTTTAAACCTACATAACAGTTTTGGACTTTGCAATTCATTGCATATGGAAATTCTCAGATGTCAGGATAGAAGGCAGCAGTTTAAAACAGAAAAGGGGATGCAGAAAGGTTTGAAAATGTCATTTTCTCAAGTGAATTACTCAATACCTATATGTGTGCTTCTTTCTACTTACACAAATAAGGTGATTTTTTTTTTTTTTTTTTTGTATTTAAATAAAGACTCTGCCCTTGGTTAATGCAACATAAACTGACCATAACAAATTAATTCATAATAGGACAAATTTTCATATTGCACATATCACTGCCACAGATAGTAGGACTCTGTAGACTGATCCATCAGGGAGGAGAAGTATGAGGAGTCACGGAGATGAAACCATTCTCACATCCCCACAAGTGGTCTGTCCAAAGGCAAATCAAGGCACCTTGATGACACGGAGGAAGGAAACTTATTGTTTCCATATCTGTATAAGCAGACCATTAATTTCATGTGGTATTAATATGGCAATTGTCACTAATAGTGAAACTAAAACCAAACTGGTTTAAATGAATGCCTAGGAAAAGTTGAGGATTTTTCCTTCTTTCTTGATGTGTATTCCATGCGACATGAGCTACAACCTATATACTTCAACCTTGTCAGGTTTCATCACCATACATTTCAAGGGAAAAAAAGAAGACTTACTTAAAACAAAACAAATATGCGTATTGTCTCCTACCAAAGACAATGTAGATCCATAGCTGTAAATAAATGCCTCTTTGGGAGCCCCCCCTCTTTTTTTTTTTTTTTTTTTTTAGTTGCAAGCCTTTTAAAAATAAAAAGTCTAACATCATTCTTAATGATTTTTAACATTCTGTCATAAATGAATGCTGAATTCCAGAAGCGCTCAGATTAGTGCTAAATGACTTCATCATAATTACAATTATTATCATAACTACCACAGGAATTAATAATGATTAGGGCAATATTTTAAAGTGCTCTGCATCATTGTCTGGATTGTTGGTAAGATTCCATTATTAAGTTGACAATTAGTATAAAGCCTCTCTTAGGATAAAATGTATTCCTTAGTAGAGGACTAGCCCAAGGCTATGTGCTTCTGCAATCCCACTTAAGACCTCAAAATAGGGCTTTAGGGGACTTTAAATGGTGCATAAACTGGCTTTCTATATAAGGGTGAATTTCACCCTTAGCCCTAAATGCTATAAGTAGCCCTGAGAAAATAAATTTCTAAGTCCTACAGGCAAATATCCTTTCCCCCCCCACTTTTTTGATTTCCATCTATTAGCAAGTCAGATTGATTTTTCAAAGCATTCACTCTTAGCTTGTGACTGGAAAGAAAGTCTCAAGGCTTCAGCATGCCTCAGTGAATTCCAAGTAAAAATGCTTACCTTATCAGTAATTGAAACAAAACAAAAGCCAAGTGCAATACAGAGGAGGCCTTTCAACTAAAAGAACATATTGGGACTTTTACTTGTTCATGGGAAATCAGGAGGTGCTACACTATGGCATGTCTCTCCCTGCATCTGTCTTCAGGGGTAAGCTTAGTAAATATACAGAAAACAGGAGCTATCACTAGAACTATTCTTCCAGCCTCATCAGCACACACATTATTCAAAGTTAGAGTCCCCTAACATTATTTATACAACCTTATATCTCACCTTTGATTTGGACAGTCAGTGGGTGCATCTACTTGTGCACTTTACTGCGAAGTTGTCTAATTAGCTCCGTGGTAAAGCATCACTGTCTACCCATGCGCCAGTACTAGGGTACAGTAAATTAATTAACTCCACCGTGAGAGAGTACTGTTGGGAACAGTACTATTTTCCAGTAGAGTTAAGTGCACAGAAATGCACATGTAAACAGTGACTGGGACTGGTTAGGGAATGACAGTGCTAAAGTGCAGGGGCTGCCATCTAGCCCTGCATTTTACCATCTTCATGCCCCAGCCAGATTCTTAGCTGCCTGATGCTACCACCCAGAGCCTGGGGCTTACCCCAAGCCTGCTGCCAGCCCAGGGCTGCTCTTTTTTGTTAGTAAGAACTTTCTGTCATCTACAACGTTATCTTCCAGGTCAGAAATAATAGCTTCTGGATTTTTTATTGTAGACCATGGGGCCTCAGTCCTTTCCTTGATCTCACTAACAGATACCTTAACTTTAGAGACTGGACCTAGAGTTTTATTTTGTGTAGTTTATACATTTTACATCATTTAAAAATTTCTGATAGCATAATCTCCTAACCAGCCCCTCTCTATTCTCCTAGGATCAACTCCATTTTGTTTGCATAGATCTGTTCCTTAGCAGGCTTTATGCAACAAGACCATTGAGACAACTCCTTTTAAAGTAGTTTTGTACTTATTCTGATTGTTCTTCTTCATCTTTTCTTCAATAAAAAAGCAGTTGTGCAAATGAAAATACAGGTTTATTGTGGTAAACCTGGGTATTTAAAATGGGGTTTAGAAGAATATAGGGAAAGCATGTCTGCTACTCAATCATGCACAGGGTCATGTGCATGATCAGCCAAGTCTGGGTCAGAAGTCAGGAGAACCAGAGAGAGCTGTGAACACAAGGTTTGCTGGAACAGACTCTGTGTGTGTGTGTGTGTGTGTGTGTGTGTGTGTGTGTGTGTGTGTGTGTGTGTGTGTTAAAAGGGGTGAGTGGTGCTTTCAGGTGTGAGTTTTCTGCCAATCTGGCTACAGAAAATTGGGTCAGTCACATTAGCCAGGGGTCATGGGCAGGTGTAGAACCTCACATGCCTGGGCCAGTGTCCCTGACACCCAGAGGCACCCCTCAGTTGGGAATGTTTTGTTAGATTAATTTGGTAATAAAAATGATCTCTTTCTTTTCCAAAATAGAAATTATATGTGGTAAAATTGAAAAGATGGTCTCCTGGTTGACTGCCTAGAGTTTCATATCAAACTCACTTTCTGTATGCCTCCACTTTCTCCCTCTATGGCTCTCAAACTCCTTGCTTCTACTTCTCTCTAGCCTTCCCCTCCCTCCAGCCTAGCTGCTGGAAGGAAAGAGAGACTGGAGAAACTGCCATATCTTGCTGGAAATCTGAAAACTGTGAGGCAAAGTAAAAAATATTCTTGACATTTTTATATTCTGACTTTAAAGAAGAGAAGGAAATTGACAAGAAACATCAAATGGGCCAGTAGAAATCTAAAAAAAGGGGGAAAAAATCAATTTCTTTTTTTTCCAAAATGATTCCTCCCTTCCCCCCACCAGAAATCACCTCCTTTCAAAGAACTAATATTTTTGTTCTGAAAGCATGCCTTCTATTCCCCACCCCCTTTGGTAGGAATTGCCATTACCCAAACAGATCAATGTGAATAGTTTAAGGCCTTAGAATATTGGTAGAACCTTCTCTCCCTCTCTACTCAGAGTGGATGGAGACAAGCTACAATAGAGGGCATATTCTGAACGGTCTTCAATTTTTTAAATAAAAACTTGGACTTGGTAAACTTGAAATATTATAGGACAGGTAGGGTGCATTCCTACATGAAGGGGCATGTGTTTGCTGTGTCACAAATAGCAGTGGCACATATTTGTGTTGCTGTTTTGTGCCTTTTGTGCTGTGGCGCATGCCAAATTGTCCCTGGTGAAGTAGGGGAGGCTGCAGCCAACACTTGTGCTGACTCTAGCAACCTTAACGGAGGGTCCTGTGAGCCTCTTGAAGCAGCAGTGGCAACAATTTGGCTGCATGGAGCCTGGCAAGCAGCCAAAGCATGGCTCTGGACAGTCTGGCTTGATTTCTGGCAGTGCATGCTGCTGCTGTGTGGGGAGTAAAGCTTTTTGTGGTGGTTTTTATTTATTTATTTATTTTGATACTGGGATATCCTGGTATCCTATTTTGGCACTGCGCTCCAAATTTGCAGTGCAGCTCAGTAGACAGTTGCACATTTTCTGTGTGTGGTTTGTGGTGTCAGTTTCTCTGAACATGGATATTAGTTCGATTTTAGTTTTGTATTTTGATGTATTTTTGGCATTGGTTCATGCCACCTTTAGGATTTTATCATTTTTGGTAGTACTGCTCTATTCCAAGAAAAGGAGTCATGAATGATAACTGGGTGCTAGTGATGGGATCACAGGTGAACTTAATCTACTTTATGAACAGTAACAACACAAGAGGTAGAGAAAAAATACAGTAGAAAGGTTGTTAGAATATGTTCTAGAATATATATATATATATATATATATATATATATGCTATGGTTATGCTTATGTTAGCTGCCATTTTAAATGTATTTCCATTTTGTAGAAAAAGAAGTAATAAGGGTGTATGTGTATATGTGTGCTGTGGGTGTATGACTGATAGCTGGATAATTGCAACAGGTATTGGACAGACTGGTACGAAATATTTAGAGTAAACAGAAATAACTGTAAGGATGGCGTACAGGTGGTTATCCGACAATGTGGAGATGATACGAATTAGAAATGAAAAACAGATTGGAATGCAAAAACAATACGTAACCAGTTACAGGGTCCAAAAGATGTGCAAAAGTGAAGAACTGAGTGGTGATTGGTGAAGGAGTCTCTAGGCACAGATCGAAGTCTGCCCCAGGGAGATAAAAGGGCAGTGAAACCCAAGCTTGGATGGACGCCTTAACCAGCAAGGCCAGCTTACTCGCACGTTGAGAGAATTGAAGCCAATGCCCCTATCGACTAAACATTGCCTAGAAGAACCCTGTGACTGGCCACCGCAGTGTGACTAGGTGCCGCGGATAGGTGACTTAGTGTGAATGGTGTGTATGGTGTGAATCAGTAAGAGTGATTTTTATATATACTGTTAAATTTGCCTCAGTTATCTATATATTATGCAGTAAACCTTGGTTTGCCAAACCTGTGCATGGTTCATTTATCCAACAAGGTGACAAATTACCTTTTGTGAAATTTATTGTCTTAGTGTAAAGGCCAGAAGAGTTATGCCATACTCCCATTTGAACTGTGGAAGTTAAAACATACCCTAATTTACAGGATTTTGGAAGGCGCTGTAAGATTATGTTTTGCTAGTTTCACTAATCCAATAGTTTTTAGTAAATCATACCTGTAGGTGCATAAAATACCAGTGATGTTTTGCAAGATGACATAAATATGTATTAATTAGATCTATTAACAACATTGAAATACAATATCATTAACTAACTAATCTCCCCAGTTGGGGTAATTAAGACTAATTACAGTTATTAGACTAATGGCCTTAATCCTTAGTGAAATGTAAGTGTTACAGTAGGTTAAGAAATGTATGACAAATTAATAATAAATATGATTTCATGCATTTCCATTTGTTATGCAGTCGTTATAACAAAATATTCAGCAGTATCCAGGAGAACAAGAAGAATCTAGAGCGCTGTTATCCAACCCCAAATGAAAGAGACATTTTCCTAGGTGACCACTTATTTTGCATTCCCAGCTTGAGATGCTTTAAAGGGTCCTGATTGCTAGAGTGTGGGCACTCAGTTCTATCTGCACTTTGGGTTCCTGTACAGTGTCTTAAATCAGGTACCTAAAATCTAAGCACACACTTACAAAAACCTCTTTCCTGACCCTAAGATAACTGACAAAAATACCGACAGAGTAGATGGCTTGGGCGTAGTGCTGAAGAGATTAAAGCAGATCTGAGTTTTTTGAAATTTAAATCTTAATTTTCAGATTAAATTTCAGATCTGAGTATTCCCCTAGCACTGTCCTTAGGCTCTGCTGAGTCATGTTTTCAACCTAATGTCCAGTCTCTGGTGCACCCAAATTTGCGCAAGAGAGCAGGGCTAATTTTGTTGGTGGTGTTGCCAGGGCCGGTAGGGTGGCCACATAAATAAGGCCCTGGAGACTTAAATTCCTTAATTTCTTGGGGGGGAAAAATAGGTCTACTGAGTATCAAAAAAAAAATTTAAAAAAAATCAGTAAATGGACACTACAGAATCTTATCTATAGTAAAGTTCAGTGTAGAACAGAGTAAACGATATAATCATCGCATGGTCAGGGGCCCGACTTTTTACAGAGGAGATCCCATATGTACACAACAAAAAACTTAGTCTTTAAACATGATGAAAATAGTGGCAGTGATTTCATGACATGATGACAATTAATTATTTTGATGGTCATAAATCTATTTACTAGTGCAATTGTTGTCTCTACAGAATTCCTTACTTAAATCATGATAATTTTTGAAGTAGCTTCATTTCAACTACTGAACAGAAGAAAAATGGTTGTCAGCACTGGATCCTACATCCCTGAGTTAAACCCATTTTTATGGTAATGTCCTCACAAACAAAAGTATGGGCCAAAGGAATAGAAGATAAAAAGAGAAAACATACTCTGCAGATAATGGATGGATCACACCTGTCCATCTTCCTTTCTGCTTACAGCCTTATTAGGCAGATTTTTCTTCTGTACTTGATTGAGGTATTAAGAAGAAAAAGAGGAATTTGGGATGATTTTGTTGATATTCCCACTGGAAAGCTGAGCAGAGGCTGAAAAGTCACATGAATAAATATTTTAACATCTGGTGGATCATTGATTCAGGAGGATCAAGTAGGCTCTGTTGTGCAACCAGTGTCCTATTTTGGGAATAAGCCTATTACGAAAGTGGCCAAAAGATAAATTAGCTCTGACTATGCAAAAATATATTTTTCCATCCAGAAAAGGCTCCTTGCGTCTTGAGCTGTGCAAATCCACAGAACTTGAGCGGACCAAGAATGTAGTAGAGCTAAAATCTTAGCTCCTCAGAACACTTTACTTCTAAATGTTTTTTTTTTTTTTAAACAAAAATGGACTCTTTTCTGGGGAGGATGAAGGGGAGGGGGAGGAGAAACATAGCAAAAATATTTAACCAGCTACTCTGAATGCAAAGAGATTTAATTTCAGATTAAATAGACTATTTTAAGGTTAGTAAACACATTAAAGAAATTGTAGGCTAGAATTTTTTTCTGGGGCTAGCACTGATGTGAGTTGGAGGTGGTATGAAACTATGTTATGTCAGCATGAGCTCCAGGAATTTTATATTTCCAAGGCAAAATGACTCCCACCTCTGCCTGCCTGTGATTGTGTTAACCTGGTCCTCTCCAGTCTGTGTTCTCCAGACTGTCCAATGTCAAATGCATAAACAGACATTGGATAAAAAGAGAAATAATTCTGGGAATAGAGACTCCTTGCTAAGGGTCCTTTTTCCTGGAGCTTTTGTTCAGGTTCCTTCTTGTGAGCCCTTGGCCTTGGTCTCTTACTTCCTAGACTTGGCTGATGCCTGATTTGTGGCATAGTAGTTGGCTTAAGTTGGGGAGCTGAAGGTGTAGGTTCAAATCCCCTCTTGGTAAGGTGGATTTAGGACCTGAGTCTCCCAATTCTTTGCTGAGTACCTTAACTATTGTGCTAAAACATAGAAGGACCCTTCAGTTAGACGCGGGAGCGGCGAAAGGCACGCAGGTGAAAGCTCGCTGCGCCCTCGCTCCCCTGAAGCCCCCCAGAAACCGTCCAGCAGCCGTGGAGCCCCCCGCTGGCCCCCAGCACAGCCGGGGTAAGCGGGGCCCGTGGAGAGAGGGGGCTAACCCCTTAGTGTGTGTGTGTGGGAGGCGGCGGCTGAGTGGAGTCGGCCCAGGTCAAGCCCCGCCCAGGCCCCTACTTGGCCCAGCCCCACAGGGAGCCACGCGAACAGGCTGCGCAAACAGGAGCGCTTCTCTGCCGGCGCGTGAGTTAGCGCGGGAGGGCGTGCGGGAGGGCGCTGAACCCTGCCTGTGCACCCCCCAGGGTAGACAGCCCCAGCCGTAGCCAGCCTACCAGAGGCATGACACGGATGGGCACGCGCCGAACCCCGAGGGTCCCCTCGGGCTCCGTGGCCCCCCCCCGGCACCTCAGAGATGGCCACCCAGACGGAGCCCCTGGCTCTCGGCTGCGGGGGCTGTCTGTCCCTTTTTCAGGCTCTGGGGCCTGGGAGCATGGCGACCTCCCCTTGCGGGGTCTGCTCCATTTTGGGGTCTCTGGTGCGCCAGCTGGAGGAGCTCCAGGCCACAGTCCAGAGACTGCGTGCCATCAGGGACTGCGAGCAGGAGATAGACTCCTACTGCCAGGCCCTTCTCCCATGGGAGGCAGAGGGTAGACCACAGTCTCCCTCCATGCCAAAGGAGGACTCTGGGACCTCCTGCTGTGTCCAGCCAGGGGCATGGACCAAGGTGGTCAAGGGCTCTAAGGCCCGCTGCACCAAGGCCCCTCCCCCACCAGAACTGAGCAACAGGTATGCACCTCTTGCTGCTCCAGCAGAGCCTGCTGAGTTGCCGGCCCCCACAGGCAACATGGGCCTAACTGCAACTCCCGCCCCTGCTCTCCCCAAGATGAAACGTAAGGTGTTTGTTGTGGGAGACTCCTTCCTGAGGGGGACGGAGGGGCCAATCTGCCACCCCGACCCCTTAGCTCGGCAAGTCTGCTGCTTCCCAGGGGCCTGCATCCGGGACATTGCGGAGAGGATCCCCAAGCTCCTCAAACCCACAGACCAGTATCCCATGCTCCTTATTCATGTGGGCACCAATGACACGGCTCGGAGCACTCCCAGCCAGGTCATGAGGCACTACAGAGATTTGGGAGCGGGGCTAAAGGGTCTGGGGGCACAGGTGGTGTTCTCGTCGATCCTCCCAGTGTCAGGCTATGGGCTGAAAAGGGACAGGAGGATCTATGGGGTCAACCAAAGACTGCGGCGCTGGTGTCGTCAGGAAGGCTTTGGCTTTCATGACCACAGCCCGCTCTTTGGCGAGAGAGGCAGAGAGCTGCTGGGAAGAGATGGTCTCCACCTCTCTCCCCTAGGGAGGAGGCTCTTCTCAGCCAGACTGGCTGACCTGCTCCACCGGGCTTTAAACTAAGCCTGTTGGGGGACGGGGGGACTACCGCCACTGCTGGCCCGCTGAGCAATCCTTGCAAAGCCAGCAGATCACGGCACTCAAGGGAGCCCACCCCGGCCCCAGCCCTGGTAAAATCTGTGGGCAAGGAAGGAGCCCCACAGAGGGCACTTGCCTGCCTGTACACTAATGCCAGGAGCCTGGGGAATAAGCAGGAGGAACTCATTCTCCTGCTCAGTGCAAACAATTACGATGTCATAGGGATAACGGAGACCTGGTGGGACTCCACCCATGACTGGACCATGGGGATAGATGGCTATACTCTGTACAGGAGGGATCATGTAGAGAAAAGGGGCGGGGGTGTAGCTCTCTATGTTAAGGAAAGCTATGCATCCCTGCAAGCCGATATTGGCGACCAGGGTGGACGACTGGAGACCCTCTGGGTTAAAATCCGTGGGGAACACGGCACAGGGGACACAATGGTGGGAGTCTATTACAGACCTCCCACCCAAAGTCCTGAGCTTGACCAGGAATTTGCCCAGGAACTGGCTGAAGCCGCATGCTCCAGGACCATGGTTGTCATGGGTGACTTCAATTACCCGGACATCTCATGGGAGGATCGCTCAGCAAAATCTGAGCGGTCGCAGAGCTTCCTCTCGTGCATGGATGACCTCTACCTGACTCAAGAAGTCTATGGGCCAACGAGAGGCAAAACGCTGCTCGACCTGGTACTGGCTACGGGGGATGACCTAATTGGCGACCTAGTGATTGATGGGAAGCTGGGTGACAGCGACCACGAGCTGATCACCTTCACCATCCACCGAAAAGCTGGCAAGTCAGTCAGCAACACGGAAATCCTTGACTTCAGGAAAGCCGACTTTGACAAGCTCAGGAGGCTTGTCAGTGAGGCCCTAAGGGACTGTGACCACAGGGAGAGGGGAGTTCAAGAAGAGTGGTTGCTCCTCAAGGAAGCGATCCTCAATGCACAAACTAAGTCTATCCCATCTCGGAGGAAAGGCAGCAAGAGGGCATAGCAGCCCCCCTGGCTCTCCAGGGACCTAGCAGACCTCCTGAGCCTAAAAAGAAAGGCCTACAAAGGATGGAGGATGGGAGTCACCTCCAAGGAGGATTATTCTGCACTGGTCCGGTCCTGTAGGGAGCTGACCAGGAAAGCCAAGGCTGCAACTGAACTCCAGCTAGCTTTGAGCATCAAGGACAATAAAAAGTCCTTTTTCAGATACGTGGGGAGCCGGAGGAAAAGCAGGGGCAACGTTGGACCCCTGATGAACCAGATGGGGCAACTGACAACTGACACCCAGGAAAAAGCCAACCTATTAAATAGGTACTTTGTGTCGGTCTTTCATCAGTCCCATGGGAAGCCCATGCCTGCTACGGGACAGGGAAGTCCGGGTGGGGGTGATCCCCTGCCCTCCATTGATGCTGACTTCATGAAGGAACATCTTGAGAAGCTGGATACATTCAAGTCAGCCGGCCCTGACAATCTTCACTCCAGGGTACTCAAGGAGCTGGCGAGCATCATAGCCCAGCCTCTAGCGCGGATCTTTGAAAACTCTTGGTGCTCTGGTGTAGTGCCCGAAGACTGGAAGAAGGCCAATGTGGTGCCTATCTTCAAGAAAGGGAGGAAAGTGGATCCGGCTAACTATAGGCCCATCAGCCTGACTTCTATCCCGGGGAAGATCTTAGAAAAGTTTACTAAAGAGGCCATCCTTAATGGACTGGCCGACGCCAACATCTTAAGGGATAGCCAGCACGGGTTTGTTGCGGGTAGGTCTTGCTTGACCAATCTCATTTCCTTCTACGACCAGGTGACCTATCACCTGGACAAGGGAGATGAGATTGATGTCATTTATCTTGACTTCAAAAAAGCCTTTGATCTGGTGTCCCATGATCGTCTCTTGGAGAAACTGGCCAATTGTCGCCTTGGGTCCTCCATGATCCACTGGCTGGAAAATTGGCTCCGGGGTCGGACCCAGAGGGTAGTAATTGAGGGAAGTCACTCATCATGGTGTCCGGTGACCAGTGGGGTCCCCCAGGGCTCTGTCCTTGGACCCATACTGTTCAACATCTTCATTAATGATGTGGACACTGGAGTCAGAAGCGGACTGGCCAAGTTCGCCGATGACACCAAACTTTGGGGCAAAGCATCCACACCAGAAGACAGGCGGATGATCCAGGCTGACCTGGACAGGCTCAGCAAGTGGGCGGACGAGAATCTGATGGTGTTCAACGCCGATAAATGCAAGGTTCTCCACCTTGGGGAAAAAAATCCCGCAGCATCCTTATAGGCTCGGCAGTGCTATGTTGGCTAGCACTATGGAAGAAAGAGACTTGGGGGTCATCATTGACCACAAGATGAACATGAGCCTGCAATGCGATGCTGCGGCTAGTATAGCGACCAAAACGCTGGCTTGCATCCATAGATGCTTCTCAAGCAAATCCCGGGACGTCATTCTCCCCCTGTACTCGGCCTTAGTGAGGCCGCAGCTGGAGTACTGCGTCCAGTTTTGGGCTCCACAATTCAAAAAGGATGTGGAGAAGATTGAGAGAGTCCAGAGAAGAGCCACGCGCATGATCAGAGGTCAGGGAAGCAGACCCTACGATGACAGGCTGAGAGCCCTGGGGCTCTTTAGCCTGGAAAAGCGCAGGCTCAGGGGTGATCTGATGTCCACCTACAAGTTTATCAGGGGTGACCACCAGTATCTGGGGGAACGTTTGTTTACCAGAGCGCCCCAAGGGATGACGAGGTCAAATGGTCACAAACTACTACAAGATTGTTTCAGGCTGGACGTAAGGAAGAATTTCTTTACTGTCCGAGCCCCCAAGGTCTGGAACAGCCTGCCACCGGAGGTTGTTCAAGCGCCTTCATTGAACACCTTCAAGATGAAACTGGATGCTTATCTTGCTGGGATCCTATGACCCCAGCTGACTTCCTCCCCTTTGGGCGGGGGGCTGGACTCGATGATCTTCCGAGGTCCCTTCCAGCCCTAATATCTATGAAATCTATGAAATTCTTTGGCAAGCATTTCAGAACTTAAGCTCAGGTATACATGTATATTAAAGCCATGTACCTGGCTGCGCTTGGTCAGTAACTGTGCAGACACTTATGCTTCGACAGCACTTGGTATAGCATCAGAAACATGAAATAAGTGCCAAGAATGCACAAGTGGGTAACAGCCATTTACGTGGAGAAGGTTAAATTGGACTCTGCCCTATGGGCATAGAAATGGCATAGTTAATATAGGTCTTTTATGCACTGCTTTGGAAAGGATTGCCAGCAGCTTTTAGAACAAGTTAGAATAGCAAATGAGAAAAGAGTGCTTAACACATTTTTTGTATCTTTTACTTTACTAAAAACTACAGAAAATGTATCTTTTGGGAATCTGAGTTGAAGAACAACATGTTTATAATAACTGACCTTATCTCTTCTGTGGTTGACTGGCAAATCTTTCTTGATCTTTCTGGGTACAGTTGATTTCAATAAGCTTAGTTCTCTCTTGCTCTCTCTTTTTATTAACCCCAAACTGGATTTTATAGTACCTTGTTTTGTTCAAAAAATAGTTGCTGTAATCAATTGGATTTCACTGTTTCAATGGATTCTGAGATAATACCCTTATATCCTTAAGTTTTCATACATGTCCTGGACAGTCTACAATGTCAGGGGGAGGCGATTATTTCAGGTGGAGGGCTGCTTAACGAGGTTTGGTAAGCTGTGAAGGGCCACATGGGTAGCCGCGCCCCTTGACAGTTGCCCCATCCCCTGCTGGATCATCTTGGGGCTGGAAGTTCCATCCTAACTCCTGACCTTCGCCACTGGATGTCCCTCCCCTTGCCTCCTGGAAACACTCCTTTGGGGAGGGAAGGAAGGGTTGCCATCTTAGAAGCAGAAAAAAAATCCTACACTAAAAGTCAAACACCTACTATAAGAAATTTACATTTTACCACAAAAAATATTTTTGCCATGATTTGTGTTCAGGTAGTGCATATAGAGGTGACTGCATAATAGCTCAAAAAGAAATTCTTAGTCTCATATATTGTGTGGGGTGTGTGCATATGGTGTGTGTGTGTGTGCATATGGTGGGGTGTGGCTGTATGGGGGGGATAGGGTATATTGGGGTGCTGTGTGGCATTTGTGAGGTGTGGGGATGTGGCTCTGGAACACACCGGGAGAGACTGTGTGTGTGTGTGTGTGTGTGTGTGTGTGTGTGTGTGTGGGGTGTGAGGGAGGGTGGGAGGACCCCCCATTTTGCAGCAGCAGGTGGGGGTGCTGCTGCCTGGTTCTGGCTAGCCCTGCACATCGCAGCAAGGAGCTCAGCCCCTGTCGGGCAGTCTCTATCGCTGGTACTCCCTGCACTTGCGTGGCAGAGAGGAAAGCCCCGGATGCTGGAGCCGGCTGCCTTCCCTGCCCCAAACAGCTCCTATGCCTGGGGCTTCCCTCCTGTGCAGTGCAAGTGCTGGATAGAGAGCCCAGTGGGGGCTGCATTCCTCGCTGTGTTGTGCAGTGCTGGACAGAGCCAGGCACCAGTGCTGAGCATGAGCGCTTACCCCTGTTGCTGCTGCTGCCCCCACTGCCTGCTAGGGCCCTGAGCCATGGGGGGAGTGTGGGAAGGGTCTTCATACCCCCCAGCCTCCCTCACACCCACACACTGCCCAGCAGAGCTCTGTGCTGCCCCTGTCCTCCTGGGTGCAGGCTTCACACTGCTGCCAGCCCCGGTCTCATGGTTTCCACTCCTGCCCAGCTGCAGCCCCACCCCCTGCTTCCCTATCTGCTGCCTGGAGGGAGCAGGATGCCAGGGAAGCCTGAAGCAGCAGCCCTGCCAGTGTTAGTAGAGCCAGACCCTGTGCCAATGAGGGTGGGACTGAGGCATAATAGGGTATGTTGGTGGTGGGTGTACAAGGCCTGGGCAGGGCATAATTCATTGCGGGGTGCCATGGGCTGGATGGAAGTGCCTGGCAGGCTGGATCCGGCCTGCGAGCCATATTTTGCCCACCGCTGCAAGATACGCTTCTCCTAAATTAATGATGTTGACATAACTATATATTCCTGCCAAATCCAATGGATAAAGGCTTGGAAGGGGAATTGCGTAAATTACTAATCAAAAGCCTGTTATGCACTTTCATTCCTGGACACACTTTTTGAACATGCAATTCTCAAACTTCTGAATTTCCACACACTTTCTTCTACTGTCAGATAATGATAGCATTTCATGGCTGCTTTATGTGTGTGTGTGTGTGTGTGTATGTATGTGTATATATATGTATGTATGTATATTTATATATGTATGATACATAGACTTAAGAGCATAGGGGCCACCACACTAATCAGACCAATGTTACATCTAACATGATATTCTGTCTGTGCTACTGTACAACTCTGCACCACTGCCCCCACTGGTTCCAGGTATGCAGGGGGCACCTCACCATGGTGGCACAGTGTGTGTGGGGCTCCCAGGGGAAGGGCAGCAGGGTGGGGAGCCCTGAGCCCACAGAGGGCAATCCACATCCACCCCCACTGCATAAACAAATCTTGGGAGCACATGCTCCCCTATGTCCCTGTCCTTGGGAATGCACACAGTGGCAGGGAGCCAGCCCCGCTTCCCCCTGGACTCTATCCTGCTCCCTGCAGCCCTGGGCCCCATGGATTGACTTGGTTTAGCAACAGCCCCAGCTCCTGTCCTATTCCCTCCCTCACTGTGTAAGCCTCTACTGAAGCCCCCACCTCTGCCCCCTGACTTATCTGCAGGCAGCTGAGGGAGCTTCTCTTCACTGCTGCCTGGGGCTATATTCCTGGCCACGTGCATGTGCGTACATGCAAGTGGCCAACCCTGAGTCCCACTCCCTGTAGCTCTGGAACTGCCAGCCTGCAAGGTGAAACCTGCCGTTCCCCACTTTTTTCCACATTGAATGGAAAACTAAGATCCCTGCACAACACAATTCAGGAACAGGACTTTATATTCTCATTTTGGGACTGTCCTGCCCAACTAGGGATAGGTGGTCACCCTACCCTCTTCCTGAGGAGGCCCCCGCCCTCGGGTCCCCACGTACTTAACCCCATGCTTTTAACTGATATCCTAACTACGTAGTTTATCTCTGCTAATGTAATTGTGGGTATTATTTCTATATATTTTTAATTATTCTCTGAATCCTATATTTCTTTGTTTCAACACTGTTTTGATGTGTTTTGTTTTAGGGGCTTTTTCTGAATAATACACAATTAACCTTACATTAAAAGAACATTGAAGCTGAAAAACATTTCAAAGTTAAAGAAGAATGCCCTGTGTTACAGGGGAGCTATGCCTTAAGATATTCTGCTAAATTGCTTGATTGCATAGCATTTTTTTTCTACAGGACCTCCTTCAGTGTACAGGATGGATCACCTGATGAGATGTGCTGTGAAAGAGGTGTTTGTTTGTCACATGTTTGCTTCATTTGTTGTAGAATGTGGAAAGCGTATAGTGAAGAGAACACAGGATTGCAAGATTACCATTTGTAAAATGGAAACAAACCCCACCCTCACATCTCCCAGTGGTATTATGAAGATAAATGGTCTGCCAGTATATAGTTTGTAGTGAATAACCCAATGGGCCACATACTAAAAAAACAAAGGGAGAACACTGCATAGTTTGTAGTGCACCTCCACTGGACAACAGCCATAGGCATTTTCACTTGAAAATATTTCTGAAGGAGGAAGAGGTAGTGGTGGTGTCATCCACCTCCTTTAATTATAGATATGTTCTCCCAGGATAAGAGGCCTGTGTTCTACATGGCTCCCCTGCTCCTATCCCAGATGCATACATCCTGCTTTCCAGAAAATTGCCCTAACAAGCAAACCTCACAATAATATGGGTCTGGTCACCCAATTGTTCATTTTCTACACCAGGGCTTTAAATTCACTCCCTGTCCTGGGCTGGATCTGGACCGTGGGACAGTGTTCAGGCCAGATCAAGCCAAGGGCAGCGGGTTGCTCCAGTAGCCGTGGCACTGACTGGCTCCAGTTCATGCTGAGAGCCATACACTCCATCCCAAAGCTGGTAGCTGTTGCCATCAGTATGTGTTGCATGCTAAGGCTGTGGCTCCAGCACAGAACACATAGCAGTGATGGTGGTGGTAACCATGGCTCTGGCATGGAGCATGGGGCAAGCACTGCCTGGTCCAGCTCTGGCACTAAACATGCAGTGGTGGCATGGAACAAATTGCTGGCTCAGGCTCCAGCTCCGGCATCGAGCACAGGACATGCAGAACTAGTTTCAGCTCTGAGTCTGCTACAAGGCATGCAGTGGCAATGGCATAGAACACGAGGCATGCAGTGGTGGTGCACAGCACATGGCGGGAGCAGCAGTGGGCTGCAAGGCTGGTGGCAGAGGAGCTAGGGCCATGGTGGTGGTAACAGGCCAAACTGATGGAGAATGACTAAGGCTTCCTCGCACCTTTTTTGCCTTCCTACCACCAATTGCAATGTCCACAGGGGCCCAAATTTTGAGGCAAGCCACTCCTGAAAATGCTCCCCTCAACTTCTGATAGTTTGTCAGTAGTGTGGTGGGCTGGTTAGAGTGGCTCCTTGGGCTGGATCTGGCCCATGAACCATATGTTTGACACTTCTGGTCTACACTGAATTCACTCTACCATTTTATTGCCCAGTCATCCAGTTTTTGTTCTGAAACTTCTCACAGACCTTTTTAGATATATACTTGATGCAATGGAACTGGACCTGACTAGCCATACTTCTGCATCTCCTGGGTATAGAGGCAAAGAGGAACTGAAAAAGCTCCTCAAAGCACTCTGACAGAACTGAGAACCACAATGCTGCTTTAATTTATGAGGACCACTAAAATGTGGATTATTTGACTGTAGCCCCTTCTCTTTATGCCCTTACCCAAAATTATGTTATTAAAAATAACTGCACAGGACAGGACAGGCAACATGATGCCTAATTTACTTTATCAGGTGATTCCCCCATGATAAGAATGCCTTCAGCTGTCACTTCAGTACAGTTTTAGGAATGAGTCTGAACCAGGGATATGGGCTGTTATAATTAAATAAAACAGAGACACTCATTCAGCACTTCTTCATGTTGAAACTATTTATTCTTATTATTTCATCCATTTTGACTAATTTTTACTCCATGATAGAACTTTACTTGTACCCTGCAATTACTTCTGTTCTTTTATATCATCAAGGGACTTTATGAAAGGTGTTTATAAAAATCATTTCTCCCAGGATTATCCTTAATCCACTTGCCTTTTTAATTTCTCAGAGAGTTCTATTATGTGAGAGAAACATGGGGGACACAGTTTCCCCTTGCAGAGTCTATGCTGGTTTAAACACTAGGTATCCTGTTCAACTGCAGTGGCTATTTTATAATTTTATCTCTAACTTTTCAATTAATTTACTTTGGGAGGCACACTGGCTCGAAATTCACAGGATCACTTTTTGTAAAGATAAGCACAATACATCTACTTAGCAATCCTCCACAAGAGATTTTAATGATAGATTAACTATTTTTGTTAGCAGCTGAGCTACTTCATTCATTCAATTTCTACCATCCAGTTATGATGAGTTATTGCAATTTAAATTATCACTTTGTTCTCGCATCCCATCTTTTACACATCGATCTCTGACAGTATCTCATCTTTATTACCTGCAAAGGGTAGCTTTAGGGTTGGTATCTATTTCCTGATTTTTCAACACAGAAGCAATGACAGAAGGAAGCTATTTTCCTTCCCTGCTATGTCCTTTCTTACTCTCCTTGACAGTTTTGCTTACTTCCCAGAAATTTAGTGTAACATTGACTGTTGAAGTGCTTAGAAAAACAAATTTCAGATCCTTAATTTGAGTTTTCAGGAAAAAAGTATTTTCAAATTATGACAAAAAGCCAGAACCTCTCAGAACTAAAATCCTCCAGCATTTTTTTTTTTTTTCAAAAACACTGAAATATGGTGTTTCTAAAATAAAATATACTCCTTGAGATCTTTGGCTTCCCACCAGTGAGGCAATATTAAAACCAGAGGCTTTAGAAATTGTGGTTTAAAACTGACCTCCTTCTGTTGAGTCAGACTTCTACCCCCCATGAAAAAATGGTAATGAAACTATCTAGATGCTTGTTGTCAAATTAGCATGTCGGTTCTAGTCTTCAGATACCAGGGGTTCTAGGGCCCTTGGCTCTGCTGCAACCCATAAGACAGACTGCTTTGGACCCTAGGAAACATGCAAAACATTGGGTCCTTGGTGTTCTGCCTGATGGGTTGATGAGTTGGAAGTCTGTAGCCCTCAAAATGTCAGCTCTGCTGGCAGGCTACGGAGGAGATGGGGACTCATGCTCCTTAGGCTGGCCAGATTCTGAGGTAGCTTGGCCAACATCTGGGGGGGGGGGTAAAGCCAGCTGCCTCTGGAGCCAGCCAACCCAGAGAGCCTTGAATTTTGAAAATCTGGGTTCTCCAACATTCAGGGAGTTTACATAGCAGAGCTGTCTTGGAATCATGCTTCATGGCAATGTAGGTTCCTCAGCAGCCCACCAGATGGGTGGTGGAAGAGCTGGGAAAGTTAATTGGTAAAAAACAGTCAGTGTTCTGTTGGAGCCTTGGCTGAAATTCACTGCAGGTTCACAACATCAATGTCCATAGAGCATTTTTATTTCAACAAATTGGCAGATTCCAATGAACATGTTTCACCTTGATTTTCTAACTAGATTTTTCTTTAACAAACTTGTCATTTGGAAAGATTGTCTTCTCTCTTTGCTCTGCCCTTGGTACTTTGCAGCTCAGATTCACTTTAAATTCTCCTAATTTATATTTACCTCTCAGGGCTTTATTTTCCTTTCTCTGATGGCTTCACCTAGATTGGATTTTGAATATCCGAAAGGCACCTTTCTAGTTTGAAAAATCTCTTGTACATGTCATTTACCAGTGTAATTTTTCTTCTCCTTTTTTCTTCATTCTTAAATAGGGAAGAATTCAACTTCCTATGTCTGTTAATAAAATTTCACCCTTCCAATTTTTGCATATATAGAAATGCCAGCTAGTTAATGGTGGAAATGCAGAGAGGGTTAGTTTCTTACATAGTGGTAAGGGCACTCATCCATATCCCAGGAGGTTTCTCTAAGCATTGTTTTGGATACCCCTTCCTGTTTGAACCAGTGTTACTGTACATAGAGGAAATCAGATTCATGAGGCCAGAATCAGAGCAAGCAAGAAGGAGCCTGGTCTTAGCCATGCACTAATCTAGAAGAAGGATTTGCAGGTTGTGGCTTCTGCTGCCATCACTATTTATACATTTCTCATTAAACTTTGAATTGGACAAAATCATAATATCACCGTCATCACAATCCAGAGCTATACCTCTTGTTGCGCTATCATAGTGAATTTAGTGCAGGACTAAAATATGATTTGGCATTTCAGGAATCTCATCTATTTTTTTTTTTTTTATATTTATTCATGAAAAATAATGTTACTTGCACCTACACTTTTTTTTTCATCTGAGGTTTATATGAGTTAGGATATTACAAACTCCTGGCTTAAGTGCTCTTCTCAAACAGATTCCTTCTTTTGATCAATGACACTTATGTCATCTTAGTAAAAATCTAAGAATTAAGTTCATTAATTAAAATATCTTTTGTCTTTACCTGCTTCATAGATTTCTTGCATTGTCTCCATGCTAACTTTTAAAACTTGTTTAGTTTTATGTTTCTCAATTTCATTTCATAATAGAGTTGTATTGCTGCATCTATTAGCAGGAACACCATAAACAGCCAGTACTTCTTTAGATGTTATTGTTATGCATTCAAAATCTTTTGGGTGAATTTTTTTCAACAGCGAGAAGAAATACCATTATTTATTATTAATCTATATAAAAGAATGTGTGCATTCAAGAACAATTTATTCATGAATGATTTAAAATACATCATTACCTGTTCTTGTGGCCATAAGAGAGGCTGAGGAATGATACTTTCATAATTCCATTTTTATAAATCTTGTAGGCAGCAATTTCTGTGGTGGCTCACATTTATAAAAGTGCTCTCAAACATTGTGGATATAAGTATTACCTTCCTTATGGCATAGCTGAAGCCTGTTTAACAGTCGGTTTCTAAAAGTCAAGCATTTTATCTTCTAAAGCCTCAATCCTGTAATATTTACACATACACTTAAATTTATATATGATAGTGGCCCCATGGTAACTAATCAAACAATTTGTTTCATTAGGAATTCCCATGTGTTTAAAATCAAAGCCAAATCCAAGTAATCTCAAGATTAGGTCCTCAGCAGATCCTAGCTGCATCCATAGTTAACTTTGGGGATAAAATTATAACTGGAATACAAAGTGCAGGTTAGTAATAATATCTGGTAATAATCGGAGCCTGTCTATTCAATCATGTATAAATTCAAAATAGGATTGAGAGATCTGAGAATCAGCGTCATTTAAACTGAACTTCCATGTCTAGTGAAAGTATTAAAAGAATATCCTAATAACATTTACTGACTAAACCTCTGGAACACAGTAGGATTATGATTATCAAACAGCATGATTTTAAAAAATGAACCTTGCAATAAACCTCAGCACACTCGTTGATGGAGTTACACATGTGTACATGCAGTATATACACTATAATTAGTAAAATATTTGTTGCGTCTCCAAATCTTATTGCCAATTACATGACACAATTTAGGTCAGATACATTTGAGTTGCATTCAATTTTCAGGTGCCATCAGGCCCTGAGTCTTAGTCACAGTATTGGGGGTCAAATTCTCAAATCACTTTTTATTAAAAAGAAATTGCAACAAATTATGTAGTTGATTTAGGAATGAGAAACAGGCTAAAGGAACAAAGATCACATCCTAAAAAAGACATGGGCATCTAAAAACACTTAGGCAGATTTGCAGTTCAAAAGACCCTTATCAGTATCTACTAAATTCAACAGGCAATTCCTATTTGAACTGAAAGTTCTTATTCAGAAAGAGCTGCTGGTGCCTATGCGCAGAACTGTCTGCATCTAAACACTTGGGCACATTCCCACCTGCTTCCTATTTGGATCCAGAAACTATGCAGGGAACATCAAAGTCCTTTGAAGGGTTCAGTCTTGTGGGTGTGCTCTGAGTATGCCGTATACATATCAAGAGCATTGCCTTAAACACTACACATAGCAATAATAGTCTGGGCTATGGCTCCAGCTTCTGGATTTTGGTCTCTACAGGTCACGTTAAGCAGCCTTTGCATACACAATAGAAATAACCTTGGGAGAAGGAACCAGCACCCAGAATTCCCAACTCCTAGCTAGGTACAGATGGGATGCCAGCTGCACTCACTTTTCTTCACCGGGATTTTTTCAGATTGCTTTACAGTGGCAAGCCTTCAGAAATAGGGAGGAGAAATGCCCTTCCTGGTAAGCCAATAAATTGCTAGTTAGTATACTGTTCAGGGAGTTGGGAGATGCAGGTTAGAACTGCTCTGACTGGGAGGGACACTGAACCAATGATGTCTCTTCCTGGACAAGTTCTTTAGCTGATGGCATATCACTAAGTAGGAAGCAGCAGTGGCACCACCTCCTTCAAAGAACTTTTGCAGGCAATTCCACTACCATAAAAATTGTTTTGACTTTTGGTTCCTGACTCAATGGAGGTGCCTTCATTGAAGCCATCACTCAGGTGTCCACTCTCCAGAGAAGAGATAGGGATATACCTTTGTGCTCAGCATCTTCTACTTGCTAGCTCTGTGTGGCTGTTTTACATCAGAATCTTTTGGATTGTCCTTCTGAGGTGCCTAACTCTCCACAAGCACACTATAGGGAGCCTAGATGCCTAACCCTGACCTTTGGATTCCAATTTGGGGCATGATACCTTAATATTACTCATTGTGGTACCTTATTTAGAGGTTCCTAAGTCCTTTGCATCCTGTCCTAAAAGCAAATTAGACTGCATTTTTCTTCACTTTCTTGAATAATCAGATGCATCTTATGTTTGCATGTTGTTTAGCAAAGCACTCCTCTTCCACTTCTTTTATTGAAATGAAGTTGAATGAAAAGTGATCTTCTTCTCCAGTGATGGAATAATTTGTCTGCTGATTATATCATTCTCCATCACTAGTTTTATTGTTAGAAACATGCATGTCAATGAACAAATTTCTCCAGTGAAATCTTCCTTTGGTAGCAATTTGTTAAACCACACCAAAAGGGAAAATAGACGATAGCTTTTAATTCTCCCCTGCCTTGCATCTTTATGTTATTATTTATATCCACACAAAGTGAGTGAGAAAGCTGATTTGCTAGTGTTCTGAATTCATTTAATACACAGGTGCAAATAACTTCACACGGTGCAAGGCCGAAGAAGAACCAGAATGCATATGTTGACTAGAAGAGAAATCATCAATTTATGGGAATTTGGAGCTTTAATGGTTTAACACTGTTAATATACATTTGTAAAACTACTTGAAAATAGATATTGTTCCAGGTAATCAATGACAATTAATTTAGGATCACTTTCATGTAAATGCAGATAACATGCTAAATGGTGCTTTGAATCAGTGGTACATTTGTTGAATAAGGTGCTGCTCATCTTGAACTCAGTTATGAGAATACTGTTTTAAGTTAAGCAATATTTATTTTGATATTTATTTATGTTAGTTCATATTCATTGTCTGAAATCAAATGTTAGCTATTGGCTCTCCCTGACAAATTAATTTTTAGTGTTTTCTTCAAAACATAGTTAAAATTTATGTATTTTGTATCTTTCTTTTATACTTCAACTTTACCCCATATTTCTCCAAATAAGCCTTTATTCACCTATTTTTCTTATTGTTGGCTTCCTTTAGTAATTTCATCCCTAATCAACTCCTAGTCCCTTATATTTACATTCTTACTTAAGAGTTCTTTGTTCCAGAGAAACAAATTGTATATCTTCTAGCTAATCAAAGACCTTTCATAATGATGCATTTATGATATTGCACCACTATGCAGAATAATCTGCCATTGTATTTTCCAAACAAGATTTCTGCTGAAGTATTCAATTCTCATATAGCACTTACCTTTTTAACTGTGCATTTAATTTGTAGCTAATTGCCATCAATATTTATGCTGTTGAACTTTTATCCTGGTACATGTTGTATAATTGCTACCATTAGATCATCTCCCCAAGGTTTTCTTTTCATATTCGTATACTACACCAATGTCATTCTTTTGCAAAGCACGAATTTTTATAATGTTGTTAAGCTGTGTAGTACTCAGTTTATACTTTAGCATGGAATTGAGGTTGATGACATCTAATTAACTTAATTTTAGTAACTTCACTTTCTGTACTTCATTTAAAAAGACAAACAAACAAACAAGCAATGTGCTCACTGCTAGTGTTGCCCATTTTTTTCTGTTAAAAGTCACTTTTACTAATACCTAGTTTGATTTTATGAAAGTATTAGGTTTCACCAGATCCTCTTTTGGTGTAAATTGATTTATACTCCTTACAGTCCTATTGACTATTTTCCATGGTATCTTGTGTATTCCCAAAGTCATGAAATTCTACCTCTCCTGAAGTTACTTTCTAATTGTATATTGGCTTAAAAACAGTGAAATTTTCTCCCTTTTGAGGATCAGAAGGGGAAGGGCATCTTGCTTTAATTCTTTATATAATTAAAATTTAAAGTTGAATCTTTCTAGCCAATGGTAGGGTTGAAGGGTGACAAGTTCTTTGTTCCTTGAGAGGACATGTCTGTCTTATTGTTACATCCTGGATCACAGAAGCATTTCTAATAAACAAACTGTAACCCGGGTATACCCAAGGGTATGACTTCATCCCAATCACAAGGGAGTGGTGAGAGGTGAGGGTGCTGTGGAAGGGATCACCACCACTGACTCGTGGTTCCCTCCTACCTCTATAGAGTTAGTTAAAAGCCTGTCTCAAGTCTATTTACAGTATTTATTAATGTATAATATACATAAATATAAAACTAAATATCATGTTAATATATTTACACAAAGGACATTAACCAATAACAAAGGTCAAACCCTAAATAACACTGGGAGAATCACTCCCAACCACAACCCCTAGGGAAAACAATATATATCCACAATGAACCCACAGCTTCCCCACCCCACAGTGGGGAACCTGTACTCAATTAAAGGGTCACACAAAATCTAACAGCGGAAATGTGATTTTTACCCCTAAAGAAGAACAGTTCCCTTTTTCTTTAATGCAGAATGATAGGCAACAAATAGGTCACCTAACTCGGTAGGGGTCCAACATTTAAAAAAAAAAAAAAAATCCAACAGGGTGTTTTTCAGAAATCACTCTGTCCTATGATAGCACCACTTACCCATCACAAATAAACAATTTCAGCAGCATCACACAATACACATTTCAATATAAGGCACAATCATAAACAATAACATCTACTCCTTAATATAGTCCATGACCCATGGCAGGGATAGGCCTTCCAATGTGGTCCCTTGGTGGGGGTTGGGAGGGGGCAGGAAGCACCAGGGGCCCCTCCCCTTAGGGCCTTGACTGGGTGAGGGGCTGCTTATCCAGCCCCTTCTCTGGGCTTGCCCGGACTAAATGTCTTTACCCTGTCAGACCCAAGGGCCCAATGACTTATGCTCCCTCAAGTGGCAGTGGTCAAGGTGCAGCTCACTGGGGTCTCCTCTGCGCTGCAGCTGAAGAACCCCTGCAGGCTTTTCCCATGCCTCTGGGTTCCTCCCCACCCTGTGCCCTGCTCTGAACACTGGGGGCTCAGCTCTTTTCAGCTGCTGTGCTTCCACTGCTGGCTCCTGAGTGCTGGGCCTCATAGATTCATAGATGTTAGGGCCAGAAGGGACCTCAATAGATCATCGAGTCCGACCCCCTGCAGAGGCAGGAAAGAGTGCTGGGTCTAGATGACCCCAGCTAGATGGTTATCTAACCTCCTCTTGAAGACCCCCAGGGTAGGGGAGAGCACCACCTCCCTTGGGAGCCCGTTCCAGACCTTGGCCACTCGAACTGTGAAGAAGTTCTTCCTAATGTCCAGTCTAAATCTGCTAGCTTGTGGCCATTATTTCTTGTAACCCCCAGGGGTGCCTTGGTGAATAAATACTCACCAATTCCCTTCTGTGCCCCCTTGATGAACTTATAGGCAGCCACAAGGTCGCCTCTCAACCTTCTCTTGCGGAGGCTGAAAAGGTCCAGTTTCTCTAGTCTCTCCTCGTAGGGCTTGGTCTGCAGGCCCTTAACCATATGAGTGGCCCTTCTCTGGACCCTCTCCAGGTTATCCGCGTCCCTCTTGAATTGCGGCGCCCAGAATTGCACGCAGTACTCCAACTGCGGTCTGACCAGCGCCCTATAGAGGGGAAGTATCACCTCCTTGGACCTATTCGTCATGCATCTGCTGATGCACGATAAAGTGCCATTGGCTTTTCTGATGGCTTCGTCACACTGCTGACTCATGTTCATCTTAGAGTCCACTAGGACTTCAAGATCCCTTTCCACTTCCGTGCCACCCAGCAGGTCATTCCCTAGGCTGTAGGTGTGCTGGACATTTTTCCTCCCTAGGTGCAGCACTTTGCATTTCTCCTTGTTGAACTGCATCCTGTTGTTTTCTGCCCACTTGTGCAACCTGTCCAGATCTGCTTGCAGCTGTTCCCTGCCCTCCGGTGTGTCCACTTCTCCCCATAGCTCTGTGTCATCTGCAAACTTGGACAGAGTACATTTCACTCCCTCATGCAAGTCACTGATGAAGACATTAAAGAGTATCGGTCCAAGGACCGAGCCCTGCGGGACCCCACTACCCACACCCTTCCAGGTCGAAGCCGACCCATCCACCACGACTCTCTGGGTGCGACCCTCCAGCCAATTCGCCACCCACCAGACTGTGTAGACATCCAAGTCACAGCCTCTTAACTTGTTCACCAGTATGGGGTGGGATACCGTATCGAAGGCCTTCCTGAAGTCTAAGTATATGACATCCACCCCTCTTCCTGTGTCCAGGCGTTTCGTAGCCTGGTCATAAAAAAAGACTAGGTTGGTCAGGCACGATCTGCCTGCCACGAACCCGTGCTGGTTTCCCCTCAGCATAATTTGTCCTGCAGGGCTCTCGCAAATGTGAGCCTTGATAATTTTTTCAAAGACTTTGCCAAGGATGGAGGTGAGACTGACTGGCCTATAGTTGCCCGGGTCCTCCTTCCTCCCCTTCTTGAAAATGGGGACCACATTGGCCCTTTTCCAGTCCTCCGGGACTTGGCCCATGCGCCATGATCGTTCAAATATTCCCACCAGTGGCTCTGCAATGATGTCAGCCAGTGCCTTCAGCACCCTCGGATGGAGCTCATCCGGGCCTGCCGACTTAAAGGCATCCAGTGCTTCCAAGTGACTCTGCACCATCTCAGGGTCTACGCATGGTAGTCTGGTACCTTGCTGCTGCCTCTCTACAACCCCAGTGAGAGACTTGTTGTGCCCCTCGCTTAGGAACACTGAGGCAAAGAACTCGTTGAGGAGTTCATCCTTGTCCCCCCTGTCCGTCACCAATTGTTTCTGCCCATTTATCAGGGGTCCTATTCCTCCCTGGGCCTTCCTTTTGCTCCCTATATATCTAAAAAACAATTTCTTGTTGTCCTTTACTTGGGATGCCATCCTCAGCTCCATGGTAGCTTTGGCCTGTCTAACTGCCTCCCTACAAGCACGAGCAGAGGAGGTATATTCGTCTTTGGTGATCTCTCCCTGTTTCCACTTTTTATGTGCTCCCCTTTTGGCCCTTAGGCTGCCCTGGATTTCTGCGGTCAGCCAGGGAAGCCTCCTGGCCCCTTTCCCTCTTTTACCCTGCATGGGGATCGTCTCGCTTTGTGCCCGAAGGATCGTTTCCTTAAGGTACAGCCACCTTTCTTGGGCTCCCATCATTTCAAATCTCCTACTCTGCAGTGTGTCCTTGACTAATTGCCTGAGTTCACTTAAATCAGCTTTCCTAAAATCTAATACTTTCACCCTACTAGTTACCTTACCCACTTGATGTCTTATGGTGAATTCTATTATTAGGTGATCACTGTCCCCCAGATTGCTACCGATCTTTAGGTCCCCTACGATGTCATCCCCTGTTGCCAATACCAGATCCGGTATGGCATTCCCCCTAGTGGGACCGTGTACTTCCTGTGTCAGGTGGAGGTCCTATACATGGGTTAGAAACCTGCGTGAGTGGTGGGACTTTGCCGTCTGTGTCTCCCAGCAGATGTCCGGGTAGTTTAGGTCCCCCATGACTACCGTCTCTTTAGCTTTTATGGTCTCCGAGAGCTGCCTCAGGAGCCCCGCATCTATTTCTTCCCCTTGATGTGGGAAGAAAGGCAATAGTAGTGCCTCATGCCGCAGCACTACTATTTCCCTGTGCCCTGGCTCTTGGCACTGAGGGCTCTTTTAGCAAAGGCCGGGCCCTTCAGGCTCTGGCTGCCTGACCTCATGCCGGGCGGCTAACCTGAGCAGCCTCTGCTGCTCCCTGGCTCCGCTCACTCATGCATGGCCCTGCGCACCATGGGACCCAACTGCTTGCTGGGAGATAGGGCCTGAGCCACCACACCGTGACTCCCAAGGACCCTGTCCCATGTGCTGCCCCATGCATCATGTAGCTCCTTTGGGGTTGCAGGTTCAAGTCGCCTTTTGCGGCTCGAAAAGCCCGAGTTCCATGCACCAAAATGCACACTGTGATGCCTGGGGCTGCTGGCGCGAGTTGCCATTCACAGCTCCCAGAGCCTGAGCTCTGTGCACTGAAATGCGCATCATGTTGAGCCCAAGGGTCTCACACCCTCCCAGGGATCTTCAGGAGCTTGGGGCTATTCCCCACTGGGACAGCTCATCCCCAGCTTTTCTTGTTCTGATCTTCCATCTTCAGCTCTCCCGTTGCATCTCCCCTTGTGCTGCTCTTTATATACTCTTTATATACTCTTCAGGGCTCAGCCCCTGAAATCTTCTGGACCTGACAGAGTTGCAGTCTACAGTTAGGTCCATGGAGCTCCTCTCCCCCTCTCCTCAGGAAAAGGGTGCAGTTTTACTCTTTTGGCTGCCTCCTGATAGGTGGATGGGCTCCACCAATCAAAACAGCAGAATCCTGAGCCTGGGCCTCAACCCAAGCTCTGAAAGGTAAGCCTGCTACAAAATCATTGAAACTGATATGTTTTTTCCACATATTATTTCTGTTAAAACATTCCCAACATTACTTAGAAGGACGTGGATCAAATGGGCATAAATATTTCAATACAGTGAGATGTACAAGTTGTATATAATCATACGCTAGAAACAGAAAATGCAAGCCACATTTAGAGTATGTTATCTTGGGAAGCAAAGACTCTATAAAAGATTTAGGGATCATCAAGACAACTAGTTGAATATGAGATACCAAAATGATATAGGCTGATGCAAATCTTGAACAGATAAAGAGGAAAATATGAAAGAGGAATAGGATGGCATAGGTGTAATCAATATTGGAATAGTTACATCCAGTACTAGTGTCTCCACTTTAAGAAGGATGATTAAAAGACAGAGAGAGTTCAGGGAAAAATCACATGAATGACTAAAGTTTAGTGACTTGTGCTGGAAGACGCAAGGTTCTCAAGCTATTTAATCAAATGATAATGCTCTATAGGTAATCTATAGGTAACTACATGGATAATAAATTTAATAATGGAGGACTCTTTAATCCAGCAAGCAAAAGCAGATCCAATGTCTAGCAGTTGAAGTTTCTGATAGATGCTCAATCACTGGCAATTTCTTAAATTAAAAATGGATGTTTTTACTGAATGATATGCTCTAGGTCAAATAGTAATTTATTGAGGAATTTCGTGTTACCTGTGTTGTGCAAGAGGTCAGATTAGATGTTGACCTTTAGTATATTAAGATAACCCATAGGAGGACAGAGTGACTACAGTCGATGGAAGTCCTTTGGAAAAGGTCTCCATTATATTGCTGTACTTTATTTTTTACCTTATTACTCCACTGGTGAGGGGAAGCAATGGGGGTAGTTCTATTCTGAGAACCAGAGGCTGCTTCTATGTGCACCAACACTTATGTTTCTGTGCTGAATTACCATTGAGGATAGACAGAGCCAATGCTTACCTCTCATAAATGACTGCACCAGTTGACTGAGGATGGCCCCCCAAATGGGTAATGTTTGTATTGAGAGAGAATGATTTTTTAAAAATTTTGTTTTGCATTTAGAAATCTATTTTCTAGCTGCACGTATAGTGTAGGGGGGCAGCAGATCACCAACCAGGGCTCAGTTCCCATGGCTTGCCTGGAGCAAGGAAGGGTATGTAAAGTCATCTTGGTTGTGATCTCCAAGTATTATTAGGATGATCAAAAAGCAAATTAGGATCCTTTCAATAAAAAACAAGAATTCAGAAAACAAATATATTCTAAGGAGACTTGCTTGTTTGTCCAATGGGTCAAAGTGTTTAGAATAACTCATTCCTTCCCTATCTGGATAATGAGATCATGCGAAACTTTGTCTAGGTTAGAAAAGAATGGTAAATATGGACAGATGCCATAGAGGAGACCTGAGTCCTTTTGCTGTGTGCATAGCTAAAATCTCCATTCACATCCACACCTTTCTGTAATTTTCAGCCTGTATCAGCATACACAAATCTCTGAAAGTAGATGCAGGAGAATCTGAACCCAAGAACTGGACTGTATGCACACTCATAGTTTTTTTGGTGGTTTGACTATTCAACCAACTTTCTGTGATGATGTGCACTGTACTTGTGCAAAGTCAAGTCACACCACTCATAGCATGCAATACTTACAAACACAGCTAAGTCCAGAGCTCATATCTAGACCCAAATCATAAGACAACTTATTGGTCCAGCTGCAGATGAGTATTTCAGCTGCTTTCCTGAAGCTGTGGCAAGGGAAGGAAGCTTCTGATAGACATAAAATCATCATGATGGGTACATTATTGTTTTAAACAGAGAATAAGTGATGTCCTAAAAATCTCAGCAGCTAAAATTCTGCCACTACTCAGTAACTGGGAATTAACAGCCTCAACAACTCACTCTGGACTTTTATGACAGCAGTAAGATCACAATCATACATTTTCACAATAAGTGTTAAAATAAATGACAGATAATAACTAGTTTATGTATATCTGACTGTTTCTGAGTAGGCCTTTCATTTTGAATTATGCATATCCATGTGTTCATGTTAGAGAAGAGTAAGGTTGGTATTAAACTAAGAACCTCAGAATAAAAGAGCTTCTAGGATAACATGCACACTTACGAAGGCCAGATTTAAATGCCAGGGAAGTCATCACACAAGGGACTGAATCATTCCTGACAATCCTCTAAGCTTGGAGGATTACGTGCTGACATCTCATTATTAAAGTACAGAAACATGAATAATTTGCCCTATACAATGACCAAGAGATGTATGAACGTACTCATTGTAATAGGCATCAAATACATATTTAAATAGATGTATAGGATATAGAAACTGCTAGGATAAAAAGCAACACACTATAGAAAAAGGTAAATATAAATAAAAAACAAAGACATTTTAAAAATAATTCTATAAAAACTCAGGAAAATAAAATATGCCAATACAGATCACTACTGGAGAAATATTCTATAATCTTAAACCCAAAGAAGTGATTTTTCCCTCACTTTTTAATAGATACAGAGATGTTTAATGATAAACCCTAATAATATAATTAGCCCCATTTAAATTTAAAAGAAATTTGTAAATAATTATTGAAAATATGATGTATACTAGCGGTAGGAAGGCACTGTTCTCAGTTTCACTAAATGAATCATGCTAGAATACTTGTTTGATTTCTTTAAACAAGTTTTGATTACCATCTTCTAGTGACAAAACAGCAACAGTTATCACACTCATCTATTGAAAGATAATGGAGAAAATGAAAGCAAATACTGACCTAAGTTAGACCCAAAATTCTATTAAAATCCTATTTACAAGTGATGACTGCAACCAGAAGATTAATTCTTCTTCATTGGAAACCACTCGTCACCAAATCTAATGAAAACTGAACCCCAAATCTGACTACAAAGGGGAGGTTATATGCTAATTAGGGGCAGAATTGTAACCCCCTTATTCAGCCATGCAAAAGGAGAAGAGGACTTTAGACGCTATGGGCACATCTACACTAGATGTTTACTGCTTAGTTGACCAATTATCTGTGCAGTAAACATCTTGGCATCTACACATGCACTCCTATTAGGACGCACAAAACTAATAAACTCTGCAGCAGGATAGTATACAAGTTCTACCTTCCTGCAAAGTTTTTTTGTGCACAGCAGCACATGTGTAGATGCTGCCCTGGCTGGCTGGGACACAGGGTTCCTCGGCCCATGTCTAGCCAGCAGGCAGCCCCCATGCTGAGGCACCCTGGGGCCCAGCTAGCCACTGTCCAGTATGTGGAGATACGGGAACAACCAGTCCTGGCTGGCTGGCTACTCCCCGGTCTCCAAGTGCTGCTCTATGACTAGCTGGGACATTGTGTGCCTCAACACAGGAGCTGCCTGCCAGCAAGCCCTGGGCTGGGGCACCCTGTGCTCCAGCCAGCCCCCACTGCAGCACATACAGCTCGGTCACAGCAGCCCTGGGCTGGCAGACTGACCTTTTTGGATTCCCTGCATTCCTGCACTGCTTTGATTGGTCTCCATCTGGTGCACACAAATAAATTCTGAAACAATTTGCTGTGGAGTTTTTTGCTCTGAGCACACATTCAAATGGTGTGCCCGGGAACAAAACACTCTGGAGCAATGGAGCAATAAGCACATGTAGATGTGCCCTGTGTGGCTTACTTGTTATTGTTGCATGATATTTTATCAGGGCATAATGGAAACAAAAGTTGCTATTTCCTTCTATATCCTGAACAGGTGAACTTGGCTTTATTGATTGCACTAGCCAGTACCGATGATCTGCCATAGGAAGTGCTGCAAAACGGTATCTGGTTCAAGAGTAGTGGCACTTCCCTTTTGAAGTAAGGGGAGAAACCAGGGTGTAATAGAAGGTGAATCTTAGTTATACTTCCTTTCCTGGGCAGCTATTTGGTTGGTTAAACTATGCACTACATCATATGCGACTAATAAACAGAGGTGTAACTAATAATTTGGTACCTTGGGCAAAGATGCTGGAGACCAGGATGGATGGAGCTCCAAGACTTCAGCTGATGCTGCCTCTGGGTGGGCTCCACTCTAGGGGTTGTCACGCTGTTCTCCCTCTAAATCAGCACCTGAGATTGGCGCCTTACATGTTCATTCCTAGTTACTCTCCTGCCTATACAACTAGTCTTGTCTTAAGCTAACCTGTGTGGATGCTGTCAGGTACTCTGTAGACTAATTCATGGATGAAAGTCTATTAAGAGGTGTTGAGCAGAATGGTTGGAGATGTTTCTTCTGGTATATCTAAACCAATAAAGGTGGATGCTGGGGGGCAGGTTATTGAAGAGGGGTAGATAATTCAAGATACATCCTGTTCTACAGTGGCAGGGCCAGAGTTACTCACCCTGGGAGCCATATCCGATCCTCCACTATCGTTCAAGAGCTGAGCAAGAGGGAGAGGGTGGAGGTGCTTTTGGGTTCAAAAACCCTTTGTCAGGCTAAGGAAGTTTCAGCAGTTGCTGTGTGCTCTTCCTGGATGGAATGAAAAGTAAACAAGCCAGGGGCTGGGCTGGGCTGGGCTGGGGAGTCAGTTGCCAGGCAGATTATAACGTATCAAAAATCTATTTAGTCCATGATCTCTAGTATCCAGGAGGTTGATGAAATGGAGCTCATAGGCTCGTCTCTGGGAAGTGTTGTGTAAGTTTCCCTTGAGGATCAGGACTGAGAGATTGGAGAGAGAGTGGCCCTCCTGTGCGAAATGTGCCCCCATCGGTAATTGGGTGTTTCTGTCTTTGATAGATTTCCGGTATGCATTTATTCTGGTGCTCAGTTGTTGTTTGGTCTCCCCTACATATTTTCCATCAGGGCATTTGGTGCATTGGATGAGGTATATAACATTTCTGGAGGTGCAGCTGTAAGATCCTGGGATGCTGATGGCTCTGTTGTGGGGTGTAGTAATTGTGGGGGTGGTGGAGATGTAATTGGCAGGTTTTGCATTTCTTGTCATGGCACGGTCTGGATCCTTTTGGTGTGTTCTGGGCTTGAGGAAGTTTGCTTCTGGTGATGAGGTTGGCGAGGTTCGGTGCTTGTTTGAAGGCTAGGATGGGTGGCTCTGGGAAGATCTTTTTAAGAATAGGGTCTTTTTCAAGTACGAGTTGAAATTGTTTGAGGATTTTCCGTACAGGTTCAAGAGAGGGGTGATACGTCATAACCAGCAGTGTGCGATTTGTGGGGGGTTTTCTTCTGTACTGCAGCAGTTCTTCATGTGGTATTCGGGTGGCTCTTTCAAATGTGCGATCTATCTCTCTGGATGAGTATCCTTGTTGAGTGAAAGCTTTTTTAAAATTGGTGAGGTGGCGATCCCGGGTGTTCTCTTCAGTACAGATGTGGTGGTATCTGAGGGCTTGGCTGTATATCACAGCTTTTTTGGTGTGTTTCGGGTGATTGCTGGTTCTGTGCAGATATGCATGTTGGTCTGTGGGTTTCTTGTATAACGTGGTCTGTATTTTACCCTTCTGGATACTGATCATTGTGTCTAAAAAGGAGATGTTGGTGCTGAAGTATTCTAAAGAAAGTCAGATGGAGGGATGGTGACTTTACTATTTACCTGTTGTTACCAAATTTGCCCATTACTTTGGGGTGTGCTCATTTATTAGGGATAGTTTCTAGGGTCTTGGTGATTCTGTCAATGTGCTGCTTGTGTTACTATACGGAGCTGTATTTCTCCCTTCTGCAAGCCCTCACTCCCAGTGGAGCTATCTTGCAGGACTCAATCTCAATGGGACTGGGTTCCTCCAGTCACCAAATCAGTCATACACACAAACACACACACATTAACGTGGCACGCCTGATCTGGCCGGGCTGATCAGCATGGACAGGCTGACACCCTCATATGCCAAGAATCAGTTCATAAGAGCAACAATAAAATACAGTCAGACACAAGACCACAGGTAAACAGAATCCCTCTGAATCCGGCTGGGTGTCCAGCTGACACCCTCATGGGCCAGCATTCAGTTCATAAGGGCACATCTGAGTCAAACTGGGTCAATCAGCCTGTACAAGCTGATCCCCTTATGTGTTTCAAACTCAGCACGTCCCAATCTTTGGCCTCTTGATGAGCAAACCCCACAATAATTTAGGCTTCACAGGGATCTTTAGCATAGGTAAAAGAAGCGTTGCTGCAGAGCACAGAAGGAAAAAGAAGCAGAGAAGGAAAAATATACCCAATTACTACCAGTTTGCCTATAAAAGTTATTTATTGCTAAGCATATGAAATATATAATAGTACTAGTAGTAATAGACATGCAAAAGAAAAACAAACACAAACAATGACAATACTACCCTGGTTTCACTAAGTATTTGGGGAAACTTAGCTCAAGCTTAACTGATACAGTTCAGGTTCAGAAGTTTATGCCTAGAAAGAAGAGAGAACGCTGGGATCTCACCTAGTCCACGGTACCCAGGCTGCAAAGCTGACAGGCACAGTCCGTAGCACAATCCTTGAAGAGAGAGACGATCTGTTCTTCCAGCGTCCCAAGAACGACAGGGGATGGTGTCAGCACAGGAGTTTTCTTCTTCTTCTTTCTTTCTCCTTCTTTTTCTTTCTCTTTCTTCTTTTTTTTTAAGCACACACACTTACAGATTTTTATACCCTCAGTTCAGCTGCTTTGAAGCACCCTCAGTAGTGTAAATCATTGTCTTTTCTATTGACAAGGGGTTATCTGGTTTGGACCATCTCAGGAAACTGATTGATAATCAGGAAACACTTAAGATTAGGGAGTAACCCAAATACTTGGGAGCCAGCTTGAGATTCCTATGGATGGCAGATATCCTGATGGGATATCTCATAGTTTCTTCAGGAACAATAGATAGCTTGCAGTATCAGGATTTTGGATTTTTACTTGTTGTGCACAAGCCTCAGCTTAGCATGACTTTTCCAGATTTTACTATAGTCTTTTAACAGACTTAAAGCAATTATTGGGGTGCTCATAACCTTTTGTGGAGAGGACTTCCACCAGTCGTCTCGGGAAAGATACGACAACACCTGGGATTAGGGCTCCAGCAGGCTGGATGCTGTGATGAACCCTTAATCATTGTTCAAATGTTGCCCATACCCCCTCAGACTCGCTCTCTTGCCTCAGCATTCCCTAACCCGGCAACCGAGTTTTAGTCAATCAAGTTTAAATAGGCCTCCCATAGTGGGACCGGGGAATGTACGGCCCGAGATGCCTATTAAACTTAGAGCTGTGTGTGTGTGTCGGGGGGGGGGGGGGGAAGTCCTTAGCAAATCCAGATTAGAACTGGTCTGATAAATGCTGAGCTGGGTGTGTGTGAACATGGGTTAATTAACATTGGAAGCACAGATTCCCCATCATGCAGCGCTCTCCTGCTTCTCTGGTCCCAGAATTCACTGCAGTCTCTGCTTCAGGCTTTCTGTTCTCCATCTCTCATGTAAATGAATGGTCATCTGGTTCCATCTCGGATGCAAACGAGACCTACGGCAGTTGTTTCACTCTTATCACCCTTATCTAGAGAGTTTTAGGTGCGTCTCTCACTGCATCTTAATCAGTTTCGTTTATGTAGAGGAGGGGAGGGAGAGGGGGGGTGAGTCCTTTGTGAGTCAGACAGACTGCATCCTGTGCCAGGGTTGCCCAAGAATACAGAGCTGAGGCGTAACACTGTTAGGCATTCATAAGGGTAGATGGGGAACCAGATTAATCATTTACTCCCATATTTAGTTTCAAGGTATTTTATTTACTTTTTATTTATACCCAAGTGCTGCTATGTGTTCACAAGTTGGTGCAATGCTTGAGGACTGGGAAGTATGGCCTATTAAAGGATGCTCAGCGATGGTATTTATGACTGAAGTAATTCTGCATAAAGGTTTTTGCCACAGTGCTTGTTAGTTTTAAAAGGTACCTTGCTTATTTTAAACTAGGTACTTGTTTTTGAGAATACCTGGTAGAAGAGTTATACTTGGATAACTTGTCTTCAAAAAAATCTAAATAAAAATCATTTTTATAGGAAGAACTTGCCTATGTTGTTGTGGCTAAAAATCTGTCTATGCTGGAGAATGGAAAAAAATCAACATCAGATCTACAGTGCTCTGCTTTACTTTAACATCAAAGTCTTCTTAATAAAAACATAGAAAATAAAAAAGTCTACAGTCAATGTTGCACTGATGATATAGGATGCTATTCCCTGCATACCAGTTCCACTCTAGAGGCAATGGTCATTCCTTTTGAAAACAATTGTATTTTGAATCACTTCACTGCTGTGACAAGCTGTATACATCCAGCAGTGCTGGCTGACAATCCTCTATAGGTTTCAGCAGCACTTGAAGTGGTTAAAGATTACAATTGATATGAGAGCCTTCTCCAATACAACCTACAGCTCTTAGCTACTTTCTCCATCTGCTGTCATTTAGCTCTTGCAAGCATTTTGGTATACAGCATCTACCTAAGCAAAATAAATGGGTGTAGATCTGTATTTTAAGTGAGTACTTTTCTCCTTCTGCTGCTTTTGCACACAAATCTGGCAGAAAAATGTTCCATGGATGACAGCTCTGACCACTTTGGATGACAGGTCAGCAGATGGTGTCTATAAGTGATGAATTTGACAAGTTTTGGGGGATCAGTTGACTGAAAGTGAAATATTGTATGTGGAAAAGCTTTTCAACTACAGTTTTGTTGAATAGTCCAACAATAGCATAAATGAGGATTCAGCGCCGGTCAAAGAAAATAATTTGCTAACTTGTGATTCAAGAGCCATTAATCTTGGTTGCCCATCCTCTAGTTTCAACCTGAAAAAACATTTTAGCTCAGCAGGTGATTTTGTCAGTGACAAATGAACAAGATTAAAATAAAGTGATGTGGACAAAACAAACTGTCTCAAAACGAATCTTCCCATATTTGGAAATTGTTATAATACTTGTTACAGAAAACAGAAAGTGTTAGTGCCTTTGTGAATTTATCTCAACAGACTTTAAAGGGATCTTTCTAGCAAAACAAACTTTAGAAAGAGAACATGTATAGAAGTAAATTGGCATTATATTCTCATTGATGCTATTATAAGGTTGATTTGGACACAATTCTGTCTTTCAGTGATGTGGTGCTACAGTAGTCTACAGGGAGATACAGTATTCCGAGGTACTCACTGGGAGTTTGCCCACAGCTATGTCCATTTAGGATCATTACATTCTATAAATAAAATGTTGATAAAAGAACAAATGAGTATAAGATGTCTATGAAAAATGCTAGCTGAAAAGTAGATTTCTAATCATCGGAGAAGTGGGGTTTGAGAATAGCCTTCTAGCAAGAGTTGGGGGTAGTGGCTGCTGGCTCTGGATTTAGGACCCAGAGTCCTTGTTCTGTGCCCTCTCCATTCAATAATAGGCAAATGTATTGATACACAGTGATAACAACAAGAACAACAAAAAAATACAAACAATCGAGCAATTCTATATATCTACCAATCCTAGAGCTGTCATCACAGACAAAGTACATCTGGCCAGGATGCAGTCTCCACTCCGAGGCTCTCTTTTAGGTGTCAGCAGTCTGGAGGTGGCATGTGGAGGCCCCCACCCTGCCCTCCAGTAGTGTGTATGAGATGGGCTGGTGATATGCCCTCTGCCCATGGTGGTCTCGGGGACCCTTCCCAGGGGACAGGAATGGGGACCCGTCTTGGGGAGAAGGATGGGGAGGGACAGGGAGGGATGGAAAAGAAGAGCAGGAAGGACAGGGGAGAAGGGAGGGACACTGTTACTCTCACTTTCTGCTTTTGTATTTTCCTTCTCTCCTGATGAATCCTGATGACTTCCCTCTTGATCTGTCTGTGTCTGGTTGGTTGTCTCTTTGTGGTTATGTGTCCATGTAGCTTTCTGGGCCTTCTCTCAATTTGGTCTGTTCCCCCAAAACTGGGACTTGGGATGCTCTGCTCTGGGGCCTTGTTAGCTGGTGCCACTTTTATCTCATGTTATGGGCAGTATAGTACATACTCCCTTGGTTCCTACACTGTTTGTATCTGTTGGCCTTGTTGTGTTAGATATCTTGTCTGCTTCCAAGGCTATGACCTCCTGTGTGAGACCCAAGCTTCTCAGACATCATTTAACCCCTGCTGCCTATCCTGAACCATTACAATGTATATAGTTTTATCTATAAGCCAATTCCCCAAAAAGTAAACCTTTAAATACCATTTGTAAGCCAACAGTGGTAATAAAAACCTAATAAATTAATGAAAATGAGTGTAAGTCTGTGGTAGTAATGGAAATATCCCAAGAGGTTCCTCCCAGTGTTATTTTCTGATAGGTTTGCCATCCTGGGCAGCTATCTTGGAATTTTATGGCCAAGTTGCCCAGACTCAATATGTTTCTGAGGAATAAATTAAATATCAATTTTAGGATGTTTGTTTTTTGCCTCTGTAATATGCACTGTAAACCTTCTAAAAAGGTACAGGACATAATTCTGTTCTTTCATCCAGAATGATTTCCTTGAATTATGTGGTGAGAATGAAAGCAGAATCAGGCTCAATAATATATTCTAAACACATTTATTCAACTAGTAAATCCTTGGTCCTCTCTCACACCCCATCTGAAGAGGATATTTTTATGCTCACAGTTTGTATAAACAGACATTACAATATTGACAGCTTCAAGCATGTCAAGCAAATATTTTTGGCTGATGAGGAAACAAGATGCTAATCTTAAAGCTAGCAGAGACATTTTCTATGTATGCTACCGATTAGGCAATAAGGCTCAATAAGCCATGAAGTTATCATAGGATAATCATAGTCCCAGAGATTTATAAGGCAGAAGTCATAACAGTATGTGATGCTATAAATTCATGGGTGGTATGAAATCAACTGACTGAATAAAAAACATGGACAGTAATTTGAATAGAGGAAATACAGAATGCTTTCTAAAGAGTAACAATACAACTAAAAGGGCAATGTAAAGATGAACAAAATTCCCCACATTTAATCTTAATTCCCCCACCTTTTTAATCTGGCTAAAATTTCATTGAAATCTTTGTCTAGATCCAAGGCATAGTGTAGCAAGATCTAGGCCCCAGGAGCAGCCATGATGCACTTTCATGACCACACGAGTCCTGTCCCAATCCATCTCCTTGGGACACCTTTCCTTTTTCCTCTCTTGCCATGACTTGACGGGATTTTTATAGTGTTAGGGAGGTTGCCCCAGGGTCCCAGAGGGGGCCCCAGTTCACCTTAGCTTTGCCCCTTTGGACACCGAATTGTGGCCCTCCTGTTCCTATTCATGCCTGAGGGCACAAGCCACCTCATGGCCTCCATCTTCCCCTATAACCATGCTCTTGTTTCCCAGGTGGTACTTTGAATCATTTTGGAGAGGCCCCCTAGGACTCAAACTTTTCTTAGGGCTCCAGCCTTCCTGGCTTTGGCCCCTTTTTTCTGACTGTGCCCCTCAGCCTAGGTCTAGTGCCTCAGATCTCAGCTTCTGGGCTCGAGCCCCATCTTGCCCTTCTCGAGCTGCTCAGGCCCCTGTGGTTCCTGACCCCACTGAGGCTGCTTGGATGCTGCTCAGCCCCTTATGGTTTCTGACCATTGCGGGGCTCTATTCTGTGCACCTCTCAGATTCCCCCATATCTTCCATACCAACCCATGACCTCCATACCACCCTGAGGCCACAAACTGGTCCTCCAGTTTCCAGGTTAATCACAAGATAATGTAAGCAACCTTTCTGAAGAGCTGATGTTTAGCCAGTCAGTCCTCAGCCTGTACCAGTGCAGGGATTGTTACGTCCTAAGTGCAGGACTTTACAGTTGTCCTTATTGAATCTCATGATATTTCTTTTGGTCCAGTCCTCCACTTTGTCTAGGTCTGTCAGAATCCTAGCCCTACCCTCCAGTATATCTACTACTCCCCCCATCTTGGTGGCATCTTCAGACTCACTGAAGGTGCACTCTGTTCCATCTTGCAGGTCATTGATAAAGATATTGAAGAAAACGAGACCCAGAACCAAATGCTGTAGCACTTTACTTGACACTGGGTGCCAACTAGACATTTCTGCCCCTGTAGAAGCAAGAGTTGAGCTTGTTCCCTTAGAGCAGTAGCCGCCAACTTTTCAGAGCTGCAGGATAGAACAGCAGACTCTGGTCTAAGGCAAACTGATGTTCTGATGTGGCTGTGGGCCTTTCCTTGCTGCAGCTTCTCCCTGCCACTTAGCTGCAGCATGGGTGCAGTTCCCCACCTGCCCCCAGTACAGCTCCTTACTACCCAGCCCCGGTACAGACAAAGTCCCACATGAACAGAATGACCAGCCTGAAGAAAGAGAGCATTGGAAACCTGAAAGCCATGGGGAGACCAGTACTACAGAACAGGTAAGAAACAAGAAGGTAAGAAACAATGGGCCCCTTGGGACTCGGAGCGGGGGGGCAGCAAAGGCACCAGTCGCAGGGCTCAAGTGCCTATATACTAATGCTAGGAGCATGGGGAACAAGCAAGATGAACTAGCGCTCCTGCTTGCACTAAACACCTATGACTTAGTAGGGCTAACAGAAACCTGGTGGGATTCATCCCACGACTGGGCGGTACATATTGAGGGCTATAGATTGTACAGAAAGGACAGGTCGGGGAAGAAAAGGGGGGGGGTTGCACTTCATGTCAGTGACCAATATACATCAACCCTCATCAAGACAGAATCCAAGGTTGAGAAAGCAGAAGGACTGTGGGTTAGGCTACATGGGGGGCAAGGAGAAAGGGATTTGGTGGTAGGGGTCTGCTACAGACCCCCACACCAAGGGGAAGAAATAGATGCGGGGCTCCTGAGGCAACTCTCGGAGACCATAAAAGCTAAAGAGGTGGTAGCCATGGGGGACCTAAACTACCCGGACATCTGCTGGGAGACGCAGACAGCAAGGTCCCATCGCTCACGCAGGTTTCTAACCCATGTACAGGACCTCCACCTGACACAGGAGGTGCATGGTCCCACTAGGGGGAATGACATACTGGATCTGGTATTGGCAACAGGGGATGACATGATAGGGGACCTCCAGATCGGTAGCCATTTGGGAGACAGTGATCACCTAATAATAGAATTCAACATAAGATGTCGAGTGGGTAAGGTAACTAGTAGGGTGAAAGTGCTAGACTTTAGGAAAGCTGATCTCAATGCACTCAGGCGATTAGTCAAGGACGCACTGCAGAGTAGGAGTTTTGAAGGGATGGGAGCCCAAGAAGGGTGGCTGTGCCTTAAGGAAACGATCCTTCAGGCACAAAGCAAGACGATCCCTGAGAAAGGCAAAAGAGGGAAAGGGGCCAGGAGGCTTCCATGGCTGACCACAGAAATCCAGGGTAGCCTAAGGCCAAAAGGGGAGCACATAAAAAGTGGAAACAAGGTGAGATCACTAAAGATGAATATACCTCCTCTGCTCGTGCTTGTAGGGAGGCAGTTAGATGGGCCAAAGCTACCATGGAGCTGAGGATGGCATCCCAAGTAAAGGACAACAAGAAATTGTTTTTTAGATGTATAGGGAGTAAAAGGAAGGCCCAGGGAGGAATAGGACCCCTGCTAAATGGACAGAAGCAATTGGTGATGGACAGGAGGGACAAGGCTGAACTCCTCAACGAGTTCTTTGCCTCAGTGTTCCTAAGTGAGGGACATAACAAGTCTCTCACTGGGGTTGTAGAGAGGCAGCAGCAAGGTGCCAGACTTCCATACGTAGACCCTGAGGTGGTGCAGTCACTTGGAAGCACTGGATGCCTTTAAGTCGGCAGGCCCGGATGAGCTCCATCCGAGGGTGCTGAAGGCACTGGCCGACATCATTGCAGAGCCACTTGGGGGAATATTCGAACGCTCGTGGCGCACGGGCCAAGTCCCGGAGGACTGGAAAAGGGCTAACGTGGTCTCCATTTTCAAAAAGGGGAGGAAGGAGGACCCGGGCAATTATAGGCCAGTCAGTCTCACCTCCATCCTTGGTAAAGTCTTTGAAAAAATTATCAAGGCTCACATTTGTGAGAGCCCGGCAGGGCAAATTATGCTGAGGGGAAACCAGTACGGGTTTGTGACGGGCAGATCGTGCCTGACCAATCTAGTCTCTTTCTATGACCAGGTTACGAAATGCCTGGACACAGGAGGAGGGGTGGATGTCGTATAGTTAGACTTCAGGAAGGCCTTCGATATGGTATCCCACCCCATACTGGTGAACAAGTTAAGAGGCTGTGATGTGGATGACTACACAGTCTGGTGGGTGGCCAATTGGCTAGAGGGTCGCACCCAGAGAGTCGTGGTGAATGGGTCGGTCTCGACCTGGAAGGGTGTGGGCAGTAGGGTCCCGCAGGGCTCGGTCCTTGGACCAATACTCTTTAATGTCTTCATCAGCGACTTGGACGAGGGAGTGAAATGTACTCTGTCCAAGTTTGCAGATGACACAAAGCGATGGGGAGAAGTGGACACGCCGGAGGGCAGGGAACAGCTGCAGGCAGACCTGAATAGGTTGGACAAGTGGGCAGAAAACAACAGGATGCAGTTCAACAAGGAGAAATGCAAAGTGCTTCACCTAGGGAGGAAAAATGTCCAGCACACCTACAGCCTAGGGAATGACCTGCTGGGTGGCACAGAGGTGGAAAGGGATCTTGGAGTCCTAGTGGACTCCAAGATGAACATGAGCCGGCAGTGTGACTAAGCCATCAGAAAAGCCAATGGCACTTTATCGTGCATCAGCAGATGCATGACGAATAGGTCCAAGGAGGTGATACTTCCCCTCTATCGGGCGCTGGTCAGACTGCAGTTGGAGTACTGCGTGCAATTCTGGGCGCCACACTTCAAGAAGGATGCGGATAACCTGGAGAGGGTCCAGAGAAGGGCCACTCGTATGGTTAAGGGCCTGCAGACCAAGCCCGATGAGGAGAGACTAGAGAAACTGGACCTTTTCAGCCTCCGCAAGAGAAGGTTGAGAGGCGACCTTGTGGCTGCCTTTAAGTTCATCACGGGGGCACAGAAGGGAATTGGTGAGTATTTATTCACCAAGGTGCCCTGGGGGTTACAAGAAACAATGGCCATAAGCTAGCAGAGAGCAGATTTAGATTGGACATTAGGAAGAACTTCTTCACAGTTCGAGTGGCCAAGGTCTGGAACGGGCTCCCAAGGGAGGTGGTGCTCTCCCCTACCCTGGGGGTCTTCAAGAGGAGGTTAGATGAGCATCTAGCTGGGGTCATCTAGACCCAGCACTCTTTCCTGCTTATGCAGGGGGTCGGACTCGATGATCTATTGAGGTCCCTTCCGACCCTAACATCTATGAATCTATGAATGTCATTGAAGCTGCAGGGGCCAGATCCAGCCCATGGGCCATATGTTGCCAGTCTCTGCTTTAGGGGAGACCCTAAAGCACCACCCTCCACCTCATTGAGCCACATACCCTCTTTTCCTTCTGGCCTCATCTTTCTCTCTCTCTCTCTTTTGATTGTCTAGGAGGCTAGCTTTGAAAGGAGGGCTGGAGAGGATAGCCAGTGGCATGATGGTTAGAGCATAGCCTGTGGCATGGTGGTTAGAGTACTGTACTGGGAAGTTGGAGAAACAATTTCAAAATCTCACTGTTGACAAGGGGTACCCAGAATATAGGTCTTCTTCTACCTTGGTGAACATTTTAATTACTCAGTTTTTGGGGCCAAGACATGAAAGCCTCTTTCATTCAATAACACTGAGCAGTCATGGGTTTTGGACCGGCAACAATTTTATAACTTACGCACATACACTTAGCATGTATATATAGCTGCATACATTTCCAGCCAAGGCAAAGTCTAGTGGGATTGCCTGCACATACACGTGCATACACTTATATGTCTACACTACACAGGTAATAATATCATAGAAACACAAACTGTGTAGCTATTAAAAAGACATTTATGCCACTGGAAAACTGGCTTTTAGGAGTACCAAGGGTAATAGAATTTTGTCCTTGGTTCTAGTCTCTGATCTGCTCAATGTTCATACAAAATTGGAACAATGTCAATAGCAGAGATTAAAAGAAGCCTTTTGGACTGACCCTAAATACTCTGGTTTGGTGGCCAAGGAACTATTTTTGAAGATGAGAAATATCAGTTCCAATCTCCAGAGATGGACAAGGGAATTGAACTCCATGGTTTCACATACTGGATGAATACTCTGATCCTTGCTCTAGTTGGTAAAATGAGAGATCCTTCATAGAATCATAGAAGTAGGGTCAGAAGGGACCTTGTAGATCTTCAAGTCCGACCCCCTGCCTGGGCAGGAGAGAAACTGGGCTCAAGTGTCCCCAGCCATGTAGGCATCGAGCCGCTTCTTAAAGACCCCCAGGGTAGGAGCCAGCACCACTTCCCTTGGAAGTTGGTTCCAGATCCTAGCCGCCCTGACTGTGAAGTAGTTCCTACGGCTGTCTAATCTGAACCTACTCTCCAACAACTTGTGGCCGTTATTTCTTGTTATCCTGGGGGGCGCTAGGGGAAACAAGGTCTCCCCCAAACCCTTCTGGTCCCCCTTAGTGAGTTTATAGATGGTCACAAAGTCCCCCCTCAGCCTTCTCTTGTGAAGGCTGAACAGGTTCAGGTCCCATAGCCTCTCATTGTAGGGTCTGTCCTGCTGTCCCCGGATCATGCGCGTGGCCCTCCTCTGGACCCTCTCAATGCCCAGAACTGGACACAGTACTCCAGCTGCAGCCTGACCGGTGTCGCGTAGAGTGGGAGGATCACCTCCTTGGCCCTACTTGAGATGCACCTGTGGATGCATGATAGGGTCCAGTTAGCCCTGCTGACCGTGACCTCGAATTGTTGGCCCATGTTCATCTTGGAGTCAATGATGACTCCAAGATCCCTTTCTGCCTCCATGATCTCAAGAAGGGAGTTTCCCATCTTATAAGTGTGTTGCCAGTTACTACTGCCCAAGTGCAGTACCCTGCACTTGTCCATATTGAAACGCATCCTGTTTTTGTCAGCCCACCCTTGCAACCTATCCAGGTCTTTCTGCATTTCTTCCTATGATAACTTTTCCTTGCTCTTAGTTCACAGCCCTCCTCCACTCCGTTATGTGCCAGGCTTTTTTTTTTTTTTTTAACCATATGAAGTTAAAAAGACAGGCTATTGTTTTATCTGGCATTTAATTTTGGCTGCACTTGCCTCTTTCCCTGATCTGAAGAAGGGAATTTTGTGCCTGAAAGCTTATTTAACATCTCTCACAACTAAACAGTTGGTACAGTAAAAGATGTCACTAAAAAACCTTGATTCTCACAAATCCTCCTTTTCTGTTTTGTAAATCTAATCATCCATTTTCTGAGAGATGTCCCAAATTAAATACTTTGTATTGAACAAAACAAGTGTGGGTTTTTGTTTCAATAAGAGAGAGAGAGAATCATTTCAGTCTTAACCGATTTTGTTTTATCAGTTTGACTACGCTTTGACTAATGTCACTACTAAAGTAAAACATAAATTATTCTCACAGCACTAATTCTAATTATGATTACTATCCAGACAACTGTAAACCAAGAGAACAAAGTAGTGAAAAGGTGTCACCAGAGACTTCTTCACCTTGATTCTGCACTAATAATTACATACCATATTTTATTATTTTCCTTAATTATTTTAAATATTTACAACTGTCTGTGAAAAATATCTGGTTTGTCCGGTCTTAATGTTTTTATGATAATTACATTTTTATAAAGTTTTAAAATGTTTTTTTACAATTTTCCTTTCAACTTGTATCTTAGAATTCAGATTGCTGAATTTAATATGAATTTCCAGCACTGATCCTGTTTTCCAAATGAAGTCTACTTTGTGATTTCTTACCCTCATGTATAATTACACAGTAACTCAAATTGTCCAATATCCACTCATTTTTATTTTTATTTCATTTTGTAGTTTCTTTTTTTGTGATGGGTATGTCTTGGATGAATTTTCATCACCTTGACTATGCAGTATCACTAAGTATATTTAAATCTACTATGTGACACAAATCTGAATTAAGCAATAGCAGCACAATCTGAACTGTTTTGCATTTGAAATGTTCATTTCTCATAAATGTTAAACTGCAAAATTATAGGAGTTTGTTTTGTTTATAATAAACTGTTATGAACTATGAAACACATGGTGCTTAAATCATATATCAGATCAGTATTGTGAAATCAGATATTACTCCACAGATGAGATTAGATTTTATTGGAAAATGGTAAATAGATATGCTCTTGTTTTTAAACATGGATGCAAATAATATGCCTTATAATAGTTAATTGTTGTTTGATTAGCTATTTCATTGTCTATATATTTCTAAAGCTGAATTTTTTATTTATAGCACTGAAAGCTGATTTTTTTTATTTATAGCACTGAAAAATTACAAATAAGTTCTTGCGTTCTGAGAGCTGTTAATTTCCATGATTAAAATAACTCTCTATACATCAAGATTTTCTCGTATCTTGTTTAAATTAGGTAGATATAGGGAAAAATGAGGAAATAATATCAGTATGTAATCAATGGTACAACTAATACAAATTCATAAACGTGTACATATTACTGTGGTCTCGGGGCCCAGTTTGAACTTTAGTCAAGCTCCCATTAACATTAATGGGAGTTTGGAAGAAGAGGTCTGCTGCATTGGGTCTTAGGATAGCCATTTCTTTCCACACCAGATCAATAAGTCTGTTTGAAATTCCATTCAGCTTTAGGAACAAAAGACTATTCATACTGAAGACAGAAAAAGCCTAATCCTTAAATATAAACACATTAGTATAGGAGACCAAATGCAATACGGAGAACATAGGCTAGTGTTTCCTAAATGCATTTCATTATTGTATGCTTTGTAGCCCACAAAGAATTTCCAGCAGGGCTTAAATATTCACACTAATTTTATTTAGATACAAGCACTTTACTGAATTGCAGTCTAAGCAATGATTTCAGTTGAAATGTCAGTGGAAGAAGGTCTGGCATGCGTTTAAATCTCAACACCTGACTGTAAAAAAAGATACAGACTTCTGAAGTGCATGGCTGCATTCAGCATCTATTCACATAATTAAGACCAATTAAACGTTTGTGAAGCTTTGTTTTGTTTTTACATTTTGGGGACTTGGTCATCTAGGAACCTGATTCATTTTGTGAGATAAGTGTGCACTTCAGTGCCAGCTTCTATGTGCAAAGCTGGTATCTGTGTGGGTGAAAAGTGTGAAGTGCTAGTCATTACTATGGCTGCTACTAAATAACGTATACAAAGCTCTGGGCACTCGAGGATCAAATAAGATTGGATCTTCATAATCTCCAAGATCCAGCACAACATGCCCTAACACACACTAAGGACAGAATCCCAGTTTGTTCAATATGTGAATAAAGTGCAGTTTGGAACTAGCTCTGATTCACCCAATTGGCATCTGGGGCAATTCTGTTTCTTTCACAAGATGCACAGATGGCTCCCCCCCCCCCCCCGGCCTCCCAGGAACAGCAGGCACTTTGTTCATCACCAGAGGGCAATCTATTTTACTCCAGGCCTGCCATAGGGGTAATAGGCAATTTGTCTGCCCCCAGTAAATGGCCTAGAGAGCAACTTCTTGCTAGTTGAGTCTGCACAGAGCTCAGAGGCATTTTTCAGCACGTGCAAGAAGGAGTATCATTAGGAAAGAGACATGTCTGAATTAGCCCCTTATCTCCAGTGTCTGATAAAAGCAGCCAAAAATTCTTCAAGGGAAGGGTTATGGCCTCCAAATTGCTGCACTTTGGATGCACTGTGACTAATTCTGTAGTGCAAAGTAGCATTTCTGAATCTATTTTACTTTGGCCTCTGCTTCTTAATCAATCCCCTGCAGATCTCCTAAGTTCATGCCCCTGTAGGAAGCAGGGTAGGCTTGAAGATTTTCTCTTGATGTCTTCTCATCCTTCTGCTCCTCCATTGCTGCCTCCTCATTCCCTTTATCTATGCCCTTAGGAGGAGGAATTCCAAGTTGTATGGCTATGTTATACAGACTATAATGTGTTGTGGAAGTCCTGGTAACCTTTTTGGGAGTGTATGCTACCAAAAGCATGCAGGTACTGCCAAAATATTTTGAGTAGGTAATGGCACTCTCCATTCCTGATTCAATGTGCTGATGAACAATTTGACATTTTGGCATCCCCCTTTGGGATGAACCTAAACTTTAAGGAGCTGCAGCAATAGGGATAACTACAATCACCTGTGCAAAGACAAAAGAGAGCCCTGAGATTGGGACCCAAGCTGTCCAGCCAGCATCCTCCAAGACCCACCTTCTGCTGCAGGCCAGCCTAACAAGTACTCCAACAGCAAAGAGAACCTGGTTGTGGGGGGCAGGTGGCCAGAATGAGAAACAGAGTGTTAGGCCTCCTTCAGGGTTGCCAACCAAAGAAAATATCTTTTTTTACTAACAATCTGCAAACTTTTTATTGCCAATCAAACTTTTAAATATAAATATAAATGTAATCCTTCTACCAGGGCCTGGACAGCAGCTAGAAGGGCCAGGTTCAAATTTAGGGGTTTAACACCAACTATGCTAAAAAAAAGTTGGTTGCCCATAAAAAGGCTTCAGATTGTCAGTAAAAAAAAAAAAAAAAATTGTACTGGCACCCCTGCTTGGTTGCAGCAATAGTTATGCACCATGCTCCCCAACTCTTTGGGGCCTCAACTCACTCACATACCCTAATACCTTGGAATGTACCCTGAATTGTGCAGCCCCCCACCCCTCCTGTCTATCCCCTATCCTTACATCTGCCAACTCCACTCTCTCCATCCTGGCATGGATCCCCACCTAACATCTCTCCCTTCTCTGAGTCCCACAGCTCCATCTTGGCCATATCACACCCTGGCCATCTTGCCTGAGGCTTTGCAGCAATGCCTGTCTGTGACCCAGGTGTGTTACAGGCAGGTGATTACAGTCTAAGATGGGTGAGGAGCCACTGAGGCTTCTGTGGGCCACAAAACCCTGAAAGTAAGCTTCCTGCAGGGTGCTGAATTGCCACTCAGGCACCAGGTGGCACTACTTCGCTCTGTCCATCCTTCAATATCCAGCCTGATTTACATGATGGATCTCCAATGAAGCTCCCAGATGGCTTCATTTTTTTTCACACTTTATGGACTGGCATTTTTAGCCTTGGTTTTTTTTTGTAATGAACTGTATGTAACTTACATTGGCCTACCTACCTGCCATTCCCCTGAGCATGACTGTACTGTGGGGGAACCACATGGGGGGTGGGGGGACAACCAGGACTATGTCATGGCTGGACCCCAATAATCTGGCCACAGTGTTGATGAACTCACGGTGAGCAATGTGGAGCACCATCATATTTATAGCATATGTGCTGTGCTCACAAACACAGGGGAGCTTAGGTGTTGCCTGAGCTGATTGTTCCAGGTTGACCCACAAGAGGCTGCAGAAGTGGTATATAGTGTTTGCTGTGAAGTGATAGTGATCCTATGCAGACACAGCCTCTCAGCCCCCCAAAGGTCTGCTGGGGTTGGTATACATAAATTTGAGGATTTCCCTGGGGCCTGACCAATTCCTGTCTGCATGGCTGCTACTGGGACCAGGTTTTGGGCATCCCTAGGTATGGGCCACATGTTTCCCTTGGATGGCTTGGAAGCACAAAATGGCCAACACTACCAGGTAAAGGAGTATGCCCTTTTCTGCTCTGTCCCCATCTCACCCAGTCTTCCTTTGAGAGTTCCACCCTGTTCCTTAGCTCTGTGTACAGCTACCTTTTGAGGTTCCCACCCAACCTCATGGCCCTGCCTGACTTGGTGCATTCCTATCCAGCCCCCATCCATTCTTTATCCCTACAGCCATCTTCCCTCTATCTATTTTTTTTTTTTTTTTGTATTTCTTTGGGGTCTCCCTCACTTCTTTCTCTTACACTATCTGGCTTACACTTGTTCTACAGCTGCCTAAAAAATAGAAGGCTAAAGGCAGGAAAAAAAATATTTATTTATTTATTTATTTATCTGTTTATGTGATGTATATGCCACTCTTCCCAACAAAGGCTCAAGGCAGGTTACAGGAAGAGAAACATGACAACTTAGGGAAACTAAAACAAACAAAGTGAAGCAAGAAAGTAAAGCAGAGACCCATTAAACAACTTCTCAGACTCATTTTGGTTGCTAAATATCTATCCAAATAGAATGGTCTTTCAGAGCTTCTGAACAATGCCCAGGCTCAGGCTCTGGCAGGCCTCAAGAGAGAGAGAGTTCCAGAACTGACAGCAACTGCTGAGAATGACCTCCCATGAATTTTTTTCCGAGCAGACTTGGTGTACTGATAGAACTTGTGAGAGGTTGCTCTCGATTGACCTTAGGGATCACATGGAGTTGTTTCTCTGTGTCTCTGGAAACAAATGGGATCACTATAAAACATGTATAAGCTAAGGTGCATGTAGCAGTAAAAGTGTGATTCAGTGATGGAAAAAAGTGAATAGAGAAGCACTTAGTTGGTGAGCTGGATGTGTAAGTGGCACTTGGTGACAGAATTCTATTTTGCCTAGTTGATGACCTAGTGCATCTGGCTAACTCTGAAATATGCAATTCTACCTGCCTCTGGCCATGTAACTGGCCCCCTATTAAAAATATAAGATTACTGTCAGAGACATACAGAAAAATAGTTTCTAGGATTTTGCCTTTAAAGAACCATTCCTCAGTGTAACTCAGTAGACAATATATAGCTATGAAAAAGCAGCAGGTTGATAATGTTTTATACAGCCACAGAGCCCCACTGTGTTGCTGGCCATCAAAGTGCACAAGTGGTGAAGTTGGAATTGGTGAAGTTAGAATTCTGATGATTATTTTTCAATTTTTTGTACTATATTATATTCTATAATAGCTTTCTGAGGCAAGTGTTTCACTGTAGCCTGCTGTAAATCCAGGTGGCTGAGTTGTTGCATATGCTGTTAGCTGCCTGCCTGGCACAACTGAATCATAGATAAACAGTAGGGGGTTACTAAGATTTAGAAACTATGGATTCAATTTATTAGTCTTCAGAAAGGAAAGAAGCACTTATTCTAAGTATAGATTTAGATGTGTGTTTTTCATACATATATTTGTACCTCTGTATGTAAGTGAAATAAAAGTATAATTTGCATTCACTTCCAGGGTAACTATGTTTGGGAGAAGGAGGAGATGAGATGTACAGGGAAGAAAAGAGGTGTAATTTGCATAAAGAGAGGACCTGATAAAGTTCTTGATATGGAGCTGGCAAGCATCCATATACACACAGTTGTCGAACTAAGTCATGATGTACCACTGTTTTCTTTCTGCTGAAGACAAAGCATTGTATCTGCTCTGTAATTGCTCCTGTGATATTTTTCTGTGATTGCTCATTAAATTGGTAGTACTTCTGCTTGCCTTATGTGTTAGTGAAAGTAAATTATGTTTGCTTGTTGTAACTTGTGTGTGATTACTGGTACTTATTATTTAACCTTCTGCCATGAGGTTAATAATAGCAAAAAGGAGTTTCAGTATACAAAAGAGACCCCTTCTAGACAAATACCCAGAGAAGCTTAAGCATCTCATATAGCAACTTCCGCAGTTAGACAGTTGCTGAGCATGTGGGGGAGCAATGTCCCTGGATCAATTTCTTTAACTCAGATGTTTAGAATAAGCCTTAGAAAGCCTCTGCAGATCTACTAACCCATTTCCCCATTCTACCTCACCCATCCACTAAACTCCACTCATAGTGGAATAGTGAGGATTTGTGGTGCAAATGTTTCTATCCACATCTATCTCCAGTTATAGTGCAGATGCAGACTGGTCTGACCTGGAGACCTCACTACAGAGCCTAGCTTAATGATTCAGCTTTGTTAAGGTGCTAGGTACATAAGGGCTCACTAGATTCCATTCAGTTCTATAGTACTCTTGCAGCACCTCTTGTTTGCAGGGCTCCCAGTCTATGCCATATCTCATTCAGTGAGATATGGCATAGACTGGGAGCCCTGGTATCATATGGAGAGCTTGTTTTTCTTCCATACTTTTTGGATTTTATTGTAAGCTGGCTTGAGCCTTCTTTGCATAGGGTGGCATGTAAATTTAATAAATATGTTCACATATATATAAGAGCCCACCAGTCCCGAAATCTATTTTTGCTGACTTCCAATATGTCATCAGGAGAACTGTGGGTAATTGGCCTATATAAATGAAGCTTTCCATATCAGTACTTTTACTCTTCCCACATAGAGGCAGAAAAGGAGTTCTTTTTCCTCCAGAGCTTCTTACCATATAACTTGTATCATATTAGTGTCCTTACAATATTTTTATTTTGACAAATTTCACAGTATATGTCACTGAATCACTTTTCCCCCTTTGGAATGAACTATTCTCCCCACCCCCTACTTCCCTCCCCACCTTCTTTTCACTACTGCTGCTGTATTTTTTCCTTCATAAAAGGACCCATTATGTTAGCTTTTAAGCTGTCTTCTGCAAACAATGTTTTGGAAATATCCCTCAATTTTATTTAATTATCAGAATTTTGATAAAATGTATAGAGCATTAACATTTAAATTCACTTGAAACATTATTTTTCCATGGTAGTATTTGTTCAGTTCTATGACTTACTGAAGCTCAATACATTTGCATTCCATGGATCTAAGAAGAATTAAGAACCCTCATTTGCCACTGTAAATGGAGTTCATTTAGGCTTCTGTTTCATACAAAAGAGTTCCCAAAGTTACCGAAGAAAATATGAGAAAATGTGATTGGATGAGGTTGAATAAGGAAAAGCATTGTGAAGCCTGTGCAAAACAATTACTTGTTAGAGATATCTTTGTGCATTCAAACCAATGTTCTACTGACCTGACTTGACTTTAGTTAGTGTTGTAAAAAGAGAGACCAAGTAATTTCTAAACCAGAAAATGTTTTTATAGCTTTTGGTAATCAATATTATTTTTAAAGACCATATTACATATCCTGGTGTAATGTTCCCCAGCATCATATTGTGGTACTCTTCCTTACAACGACCTGGACCCTGGACTTCAATATGGACCCTGAACTTCAGAAAAGTAGACTTTGACTGTCTCAGGGAACTGATGGGCAGGATCCCCTGGGAGGCCAGTCTGAGGAGTCCAGGAGAGCTAGTTGTATTTTAAAGAAACCTTACTGAAGCTGCAGGAACAAACTATCCCATTGTGCAGGAAGAATAGCAAATATGTCAGACAACCAGCTTGGCTTAGAAGAGAATTCATCAGTGAGGTTAAACACAACAAGGAAGATTACAAGAAGTGGAAGCTTGGACAGATGACTAGGGAGGAATATAAGAATATTGCTTGGGCATGCAGGGCTGAAATCGGGTAGGCCAAAGTACAGTTGGAGTTGTAGCTAGCAAGGGATGTGAAAGGTGACAAGAAGGGTTTCTTCAAGTATGTTAGCAACAAAAGGAAGGTTATGGAAAGTGTGGGCCCCTTCCTGAATGGGGGAGACAACCAAGTGACAGATGAGGAGGAAAAGGATGAAGTATCCAATGCCTTTCTTACCTTGGTCTTCACAGGAAAGGTCAGCTCCCAGACTACTGCACTGAGCAGCACAGTTTGGGGGGAAGGTGGGGAGAAGCTCTCAGTGGTCAAAGAACAGGTTAGGGACTATTTAGAAAGGCTGGACATGTACAAGGCCTTGGGGCCAGATGCAATTCATCCAACAGTGCTGAGGGAGTTGGCTGATGTGACTGCAGAGTCACTGGCCATTACCTTTGAAAACCCGTGGCAATTGGGGGAGGTCCCAGATGATTGTAAAAGGGAAAATATGGTGTCTATCTTTAAGAAAGGGAAGAAGGAGGATCCAGGTAACTACAAACCAGGCAGCCTCACCTCACTCTCTGGAAAAAATCATTAAGCAGGTCCTCAAGGAATCCATTTCTAAGCACCTGGAGGATTCATAGATTCAGAGAAGTAGGGTCGGAAGGGACCTTGTCGATCATCAAGTCCAACCCCCTGCCCTGGGCAGGAGAGAGAACTTGGCTCAAATGACCCCAGTCAGATAAATGTCAAGCCTCCTCTTAAAGACCCCCAGGGTAGGAGCCATCACCACTTCCCTTGGAAGTTGGTTCCAGATCCTAGCTGCCCTGACTGTAAAGTAGTGTCTTTGGATGTCTAGTCTAAACCTACTGTCTAACAATTTGTGGCCATTATTCCTTGTTACCCTGGGGGGCGCTAGGGGGAACAGGGTCTTTCCCAAACCCTGCTGGTCCCCCCTTGTGAGTTTATAGACGGCCACCAAGTCCCCTCTCAGCCTTCTCTTAAAAAGGCTGAACAGGTTAAGGTCCTGTAGCCTCTCTTCATAGAAGAAGAAAGTGCTCAATAATAGTCCGCATTGATTCACCCAGGGAAAGTCATGCCAGACCAACCTGATTGCCTTTTATGATGAGATACCTGGTTCTGCGGATGAAGCAGTGGATATAATATATCTTGACTTTAGCAAGGCTTTTGATCTGGTCTTCGACAGCATTCTTTCAAGTAAGCTGAGTAAGTATGATATGGATGAATGGACTGTAAGGTGGACAGAAAGCTGGCTGGATCATCAGGCTCAATTGGTAGTGATCAATGGCTTGATATCTGGGTGGTAGCTGGTATCAAGTGGAGTGCCCCAGGGGTCAGTCCTGGGGCTGGTTTTATTTAATATTTTCGTCAATGACTTGGAGAATGGGATGGAGTACACTCTCAGCAAGTCCATGGATGACACCAAGCTTGGGGTACTACTGAATAAGCTGGAGGGTAGGACTAGGATTCAGAGTGACCTAGACAAATTGGAGGATTGGGCCAAAAGAAACATCATGAGGCTCAATAAGGACAAGTGCACAGTCTTGCACTTAGGACAAAAAATCCATGCACTGCTACCGGCTTCTAACCAACTGGTTAAGTAGGAGCTCTGCAGAAAAGGACTTGGGGGTTACAGTGGACAGTAAACACAAGTAGTGTGCCCTTGTTGCCAAGAAGGGTAACAGCATACTGGGCTGCATTAGTAGGAACGTTGCCAGTAGATCAAGGGAAGTAGTAATTCCTCTCTATTCTACACTGCAGATTCCACATGTGGAGTACTGTGTCCAGTTTTGGGTCCCCCACTACAGGAAGGAGGTGGACAAGTTGGAGAGTGTCCAGCTGAGGGCAATAAAAATGGTTAGGTGGCTGGAACACACGATTTCTGAGGAGGGGCTGAGGGAAGTTGGCTTATTTAATTTGCAGAAGAGAAAACTGAGGGAGGGATTCAATAGTAACCTTTAACTATGGGAAAGGTGGTTACAAGGAGGATGAAGTTAGGCTGTTCTCAGTCATGGCAGATGACAGAACAAGTAGGAATGGTTTTAAGTTGCAGCAAGGGAAGTGTAGGTTGGATATTAGGAAAAACTTTCTCATTAGGAGGGTGGTGAAGCACTGGAATGGATTACCTAGAGAGGTGCTAGAATCTCCATCCTTGGAGGTTTTTAAGGTCTGGCTCGACAGAGCTCTGACTGGAATGATCTAGATGTGGATGGTCCTGCTTTGAGCAGGGGGTTGGACTAGATGACCTCCTAAGGTGCCTTCCAACCCTAATTTTCTATGATTCTATGACTTCAGTGGGATTACTTAAATGGTGAGATATTATTCTATGTCTGTAAGAGAGTCACGATTTAGACCTAAATTGCTCCTTAATTTTAAATTAGTTACAGAATTATTCTTCATGTCTACCTTTACATTCATAGAGTTAGAACCAATTGAAAAGTGGGAATTAGAGTCAAGTTAGGCACATTCAAAACTGCAACTATCTTGATTGCTAGCCTATAAATCCAAGCTTTGTCTGGTTTTCTCACTCTCCCTGGTCTAATGAACACTGGTGTCTTTCCTTTGTGATAGTACAGCTTCAACAAGAAAGGCAGAAGACTTTTCCTATCTAGACTAGCCCATAGCCTGGTGATTAATGCACTTGCTAGAGAAGTATGAGATGTGCTGTTGAATCCTATCAGACTAAGTTACTTAATTGAACCTGGGTCTCTGAAAAACTGGGTGAGTGTTTTGACCAGTAGGCTGTGGTATAATATGGAGGTATGTGGTGCCAACACCAACATCTCTTCCAGTGGTTACATGCTAACGGGTAGCTCTAACTTTCTGTTCAAAACAGCTGGTTTAGGTGCCCTCTCACTAAATCTGTGTATGAAGTGGGAAAATGTTATGAAGTAGGAAAATGTTATGAAGTAGGAAAACGAACAAAACAGCAACAATACATCTGAGCTAATTATGGTAAAAAATGCTCCCACACAGTTACTTTGGGAACTTTAGCTACATTGTGGCAGTCCAGAAATTCAGTTTACCAGTGTGAACAACCAAAAAAAGGCATATCTCCCTTTATTTAAACATTTTCTTTTCTGCTGAATCCCATTCATGGCTTGTTGTGTATGAATAGCATAGTTCCAGAACTCGAAAGTGTAGGTCAGGCCTGTATCTGCTCCTGTGTCGTAGTGCAACCAGTCTTATCCTGAGGCCTCACTACCTCACCCTGCTTCAGTGACTTTAGATTGAGTTAGTAGCTGGGCAGAAGTAGACTTCATAGATTATATATATATTTACTGCCTCTGCAAGGGTTCTGCTTTCTATTGCACTCTGTTGAGAAGGGAACTCTGTATCACCTTTTTCAAAAAGGTTTCTCAATGTAAATCCTTAGCAAAAATGCATCAGCTGTCTGTAAAAACTCCTCCTCTCCCTGATTCCTTTTTTTCCTTCCCTCCAAAGAGTACTTTCTTTCTCCTTTCTTATTTTAGTTCCACTGCCCAAACAATTCTGTGCTTGTGTACAATATGATGACTCAAAAGTATCACAAGAAGATTTCTGGCTGAAATGCTTATGCAAGTCGTGCTTACTTTTAAATTGTACTTTCCTTTATTATTTAGGAATAGTTGTGAGTGGAGGGCTTTGCCCTAGGTCCATCTGGAGTTCTGAGTAAACGGCATATGTAAATGAAGCAGCTCTCTGGCTGTTCTTCTTCTGGCTGTTCACTAACTGTTCATTGACAGCTGGGAGCTCATAGCTTTGGTTCCTTGGTAGAAGTGTATTATGGGTAGAAATGATCATCTCCCATCACCAGAACATTTCCAGGGAGATATACACTTATTATCATCACAAATTATCATTGATACTTCACATATTTAGTGTCATATGTTTGTTGCACCATTGCTAGTCTTTTTTGGTTTTCCAATTCATTGGCTCAATATGTATCTCAATTGATGTTGCTACTAACCATGTTGCAGAGTCTGTGGTAGGATGATAAAGACCAGTCTGGCTCATTGCTTTAAAAATGTCTAATGATGTTGACCTAAATAGACATTACTGATTAAAGTGGCCTTACCAAGCAATTTAAGAACTTCCTGCAATGCAGCAACAGACACCACAGACTTATTAGAAGACCAAAACTGAAGCTGTTGACCTATTGAAGTTAAAATGGTGTTCTTATAGGGAAATTGAATGCCAGTAGCTCTGATTAATTGAAGGACCAGACAGCGATGCTGTGAGTGTTTACTGCAATTCTGTTGTTGTCGTTCATATAGACAGTTTTTATGTATTAGGACTGTTTGGGAAATTATGAAGTTTAACATTTTGAAAAGTGGAAAATCTTCCTGCATATTTTTGAAGCAGAAATTTATTTCCAGTTTTTCAAAGTGTATTTCTATTTATGTTGCATTCACCGTGAGTGCAAACGAACAATTTGGACTTGAGCTATTGCCCAATGAAGTCAAAGGAATCCTTCTTTCCACTGCATTACAGAAGCACATTCCAATTAATTTTGGACTGACTTATTCTCCCTATGCATATTGTATTACCCCTATAATTTCCCCACCATTTTTTATTGTATCCATGATTTCTCACTGTCTCTTTGGAGACTCAACTCTCCTCAGTGCAGGGTGAGGGATAGATAATTTTGTGCAATCCCTTCTAGCCCTACATTTCTATGAAATCTCTGAGATGGCAAGTGTCTGTTGTTTTTTTCCCCTGTTGATTTCACTGGCTTACCACAGGCTTCCAACTTCATAAGATTTAATTAAAGGAAATGTTTTAGAGGGCTTTACTTATTGATTGTAAGAATGGGTATCACTTTATATCCCCCTTTTTCTCTCTGAATTCTAATTTCCATTTTTATATTATATATCACATGCATCTTCTTTCCTCCTTTTATCTTTCCTTTCACCATAAAAGATAAAAAATAGGATAAAAAAGCCATTTTATCTCCATTTGTAACCCCAAAGTAAGGCATGACTATCACAGTTGAAGAGTAAAATGTCATTTATTCTTTATTTTTCTGAGAACCAAGAGACATGTTAGTGCTACAAGGTGCTATAGAGGACACTAAGTCCAAATACTCATTCATGCTCCACAATAATTTCTATCAATCAACTACATGCAAACTCTAAACTTGAAGATAAATTTATGTGAAGAACAAGTTGTTCTTTCACTTGCCAAATTCATATATTTATACAGGGAAAGCTGAATTGAAGTCAGCAGAGAATTTTAAAGTGAAAGAAAATTCAATTCCAGTTGGAAATGAGATACCTCTTTTATATAAAATGAAAAGTTTGAACCAATGCAAGAGAAACCAGTGACTAACATGTCAGTTATTTATGAGAGAGATGGCATACATCAGTGTTAGGAATATTCATCAGTGAAAGTAGAGAGACACGATTGAAGCTGTGAAACAATAACTAATCTTCTCATAAAATTGTCATCATTGTAAGGCTATCTATATCATAAATGCTATTTGGTGTTAATAGCAGTCCTGAGAGGAAACTTGATCAAATCTGGATGAGATAAATCTTTAATGTTATTTCACTTCTCTCATCCTCCTCTCTATGCTATTCATTTGCTCCCTCCAGTTTTCATTTCTTATATAACCTATATCAGGTGATCTCCGGAAGTATTTAGTCAGAATTGACATCTTAGTACACTATAGAGGGCTTCTGACCCTGGAAACTCCAGAATATACCAGATCTGAACATTATGGTAGTCTAGGAGCCCTCCTAAATTGAGCATTAAGGAAATGCAGAGCAGGATAGCTTGAATGGAAGTATACTGAGAAAGTAAGAATGATGAATGGATTATATGTAATTGAAAACAGGCCCCTTCTATTACTCTATTGTTAAATTAGGGGGTGCAGTATCCTTTCACTAAAAATAAGCATGGATTACAATTTGGTGCAATACCAGCTCTGTCCCTATGATATCAATTTAGTCTCAAATACCCATATGGGACCTGGCACATAGGTACCTGACAACCTTCCAGTAAATTGTATCACTTCTTTGCTGTGCTGGAAATTTAAGTGAAGTAATAAAATATACTGAATCTATATCAACACATACTACGTTTATTTAACTGCTAATCTTTAGCATTTTGCCATCCACATCTTTAGTGAGGACTGTCAATTTCCATCCGTACCATGGTCACATGTAGAACTGTTGGACCATTCACAGGAGATTATATACCTGTTGAATTTCAGCACCAGACTGTGTTACCTGTGAGGCAATTTTGATTTCTTCATTTTTTTTTTTTTGTAAAATTCACAATGGCTTAAACACCATGCAAACATATTTCAGGAGTCTAGCTAGGGGAGTGAAGGGTTTCATTCATGTATACTTATGGGATTATTGAGGGGTGAGGGGGTTTATGTTGCATTTGCTTTCTTTTTCCTTTTTTTACATTTTTACCTCCCCTTTTCACATATTTGTTGCGCTGTTTAATACATATTCTGCTGCTCTGTGCACTGAAGCATGGTCCTTGTGGAAAAATTCCAGGTTGCTGAGGCAGAAACAACCTCCCTGAGCCTACCAGGGCCAGGCCAGTATTCATGCAGGGGAGGCAGCACAGTGTGGGACTGCAGCCCTTTAAAGCCTTAGGCACAATACAGCAGGATCCTGTTTTTTGTGAAATTTCATGTTCTATCTGTAGTCAAATTTATGGCTGTGGCATTCACCATTTATTGAAGCAACAATGTTCAGGGACGTGAAAATAGGGGACTCTCTGTTTACCAGGGTGCCCCTAGGGGTTACCAGAAATAATGGCCACAAACTGAAAGAGAACAGATTTAGATTGGACATAAGGAAGAAATTCTTTATGGTAAGGGATGTCAAGGGAGGTGGTGCTGAAGGTGTTCAAGAGGAGATTAGACAGGCATCTGGCTGGGGTGACTTAACCCCAGGGCTCTTTCCTGCCTGGAGCAGGGGGTTGAACCCAATGATCTACCAGCTCCCTTCTGACTCTAGAAATCTATGAAATCTATGAAAAGCATCCAGAAAAAGGCTTCTTGATGTGTCACCTGCCTGCCCCAGCACCAGCTGTGTCTCCTTCATCATTCCCTCTCACACAGGACCTGGCTTCTGGAGCCTTGTACTGATCTAAAAATAGGTGGGGAGGCGCCCTGCACAGTTAGCCCATGCTATTCTTCCTTCCCTATCTAGATCCCTTCCCCCTACACTCAGAGCTTAACGTAGCCCAAGCTTTCATCACCTCCATTCCCTCCTATTTGTTTGCATCTGTGGGGAAATGTGGGCACATCAGAGGGTAGGGTAAAGATCCAGGATGACCTTGACAAACTGGTTTTATGGGCAGAACAGAATCAGATTAGGTTGAACAGGGAGAAGGACCTTCACCATAAATACATGATGGGTGGTGGTACACTGGCTGACATGGCATCTGAACGGGACGTGGGGGTCACAATCGACAGGAAGATGAACATGAGTCAACAGTGCAATGAGGTTGCCAGCAAGGCAAACAGAACTCTGGCATGCATCAGCTGATGTGTTGCCAATAGATCCAGGGAGGTGCTTCTCCCTCTCTGTTTGGCATTGGTGAGGCCACAGCTGGAGTACTTTGTCCAGTTCTGGGCAGCGCACTTCAAGAAGGATGTGAATAAGCTTGAGAGGGTACAAAGAAGAGCCACCCATTTTATTAGGGGCATAGAGGATAGGCCCTATGAGGAGAGACTCCAGGAACTGTCTCTGTTCAGCCTGAGTGAGAGAAGGCTGAGGGGTGACTTGATAGCCGCCTACAAGTATGTCAGGGTGAATATCAAGATCTAGGGGAACAACTCTTCAGGAAGGCACTCTCCTTCAAGGGAGGATGAAGACCAATGGAGATAAGCTAATTGAGAGTAAATTCAGGCTAGACATAAGAAAGAACTTTTTCTCTGTTAGGGTTACCAGAATCTGGAACACATTGACAGCAGAGATCATGCAGTCACCATCCTTGGAGGTGTTCAAGATGACACCGGACAAGCACCTTGTTGAGCTTGCCTGAGCCCAATTACTTCCTGCCAATGGCAGGGGACCGGACTTGATAATCTGGCAGGTCCCTTCTGGTCCTTCAATTTTATGATGCTATCTCCAGGATCACTGCACAGCAACTGGTTCGTGCACAGCACCACTTTACCCCACCTAACAGGCTGACCATGCACACTTCCTACACACTGGCGGCAATCACACAAGAGTACATGTTCAGCTGAGCATGTTTAATCATGTACATGACATCATTCTATGATTCATTATTCTGATCATAAGACTGGAGTCCGGCAAAGTGGTCTGCCAGCCTCTTGCACACAGTTTGAGTATGTACCGGCACAGCTCCTGTCAGAGCTCGGAGTCACTTCACCTCAAATGGCAGGGGCTTCCCTTTGGCCTTGCAGAGACTACAAATGAGGGTATTTTGCTCTTCCTGGCATCCATGCATGTCCTCAGGCAACTCCAGTGAGCCTTAAACACCCTGAAAGTTCACTCTGCAGCCATTCCACAGCTCCTGAGCTGGTAGTTAAACAGTTCCTTCTGGGCATCCAGACATCCAGTAACAGGCTTAATTAGGGGTGCAGTAGGTAGGCATGGCCCCCAAATTTGGGAAGTGCAGCAGGTAGGCATCATCCCCAGTTAGTAGTGGGGGTATAGCCTTTCCTTCAACCTGGATATTAGACATACTGGGGGCGTACTCTCTCCATTTCTTCAGTTCTGGCAGGATGGAGCTTCTAAATATCCTGACACTGTGCACCCTGCCAGACCACCTGGCATGTAAATGCATGAAATGGTCGTGGCGATCCACACCCATTTTCAGCACAATTGAGAAGGAGTTCTTCCAATTGAATTCATAGCCATGGTGCGCAGGGGAAAGGATGACCATGTATGTGCCATCAGTTACCCCAGGACAATTGAAAAATCCCAGGCTGGTAAACCCATCCATAATCTCTTATGGGTGAACAAGGTATGTGATACTTGAGGCTGTCACCTGTTGGATCACCAGGCACACCTCTTGTACTGCCTCTCCAGCTCTTGACTTGCCTATGCCAAAATGGTTTGCCACAGATCAGAAGCTGTCTGGGATCATGAACTTCAATATAATGATTACAACATACTTCTTCAAGAATAAGGGCACCCCACTATGGTTGTCCACCACTGCATGTGTGGGGCAAACACAGTGCCCCTGGACATGCAGAGTTATGTGCACCACTGCTTGTTGTCCCAAGTGGCTATGATGATCTGCTCTTATCAATCACTGCCCGTCTCCCTGGCCCTGAAATGCCACTCCATGATTTGGAGCCAGTTCTACATCTGCCTGGCCACAATGTGTTGACCTGTGGCCAAAACATCTTCAGGGCAGCAGCTGCTGTCACAGAGTGGGATTTGGACACAGCCATGGATCACCCCTTGTTTGGCAGTAAGCACGTGCATGAGCTTCTCTCCCCACAAGTATTGTTCCCTCACTCTTGGAGCAGATGGAAATAGCCATGGTAGCTATCAGAGCCTGCTGACATCACCTTTTCTACCCAGTTTCACTTATGAGTTCACAAATGTCTGCAAGACAGCAATGACATACATGGATCCATAGCAGCTGATGATAATGGAAGCAATGTGTCACAGTCAGTGGTGGCAGCATAAATGTAGTGGAAATATAGCCAGGGAGTCAGGTGGGTGAGTTATGCAGCAAATCACACCAAAGTCCCTCTCACAAAAATTTCAACTCCCACAATGTATGAACATTCAGTGCACATTTTGCTTGGTGCTGGCAGAGTTGGGAACTTATAGATACTTGACCAGTGTAGGAATGAGATATATGCTTTCCCTGGCCACCTGCTGCTGGAAGAATGGTGGTGCATTCAGCCACACTTTAAACTCAATTGGAAGGGAGATGTGTGGACATGCCAATCTTGTGACTTCTTTAACCTGGGAGAAATTGCGGCACAACCAGTCCTAGGACAAATATGACAACTGTTTGTAGTATGTGTGTGTACAAGAGGTGTGTGTACATGATGTGGTCTATGCACAGGCATATGTACCTAAGAATAGAACTCCTCTGGGTGTGAAAGTGCCAAAAATCTAAAATAGGTGACCAAATCTGGGCACTTAGATGACCAGAAAAGGAATAGAATGTCACTCCAAGTATTTAAAGTGGGGATGGACTTCATGATCTTTTAACTGCTGCTGAAAGCAAAATCTTGTTTTTTGCTTTTCTGAAATATATGATCTTTGCATTGTCAGCATAATTATATTGTTACTGTATGAAATTTTTTTCACTGTTATATTCAAATCTGTGCAAAAAACATAGCATGCTCTCCTGATTCACTTACCAACAGGACCCATCCTCCAACAGTTTGATAGAAGAAAGTCAGCCAGAATTGTGGTTATAATACATGCCTGAAACTTCTGTACTTTTAACCATTTAGCACATTTTCTGGTTAAGAAAAGGAACCAAACTCATTAGAAAATGCATGCATCTATAATCCACTCCACAAGAGCTTCACTTGGATTTTAAGACTGAGTTCTGTTCAAGTAGGGTAGCAGTTGCAACAAAATCTATATCAGCTTGGGGATGAATTCCTTTCTTGTGCAGCTGTTTTGTAGGTCTGGGTGCCATTCACATTTCTAAGACTTACATGTGAAATGTTTGTTTTATGTATGAAATCTGTGTTATAGGTTGCTCTGGCAACAGAAGCTTGTTCTGTTGGGGATAAAAGAACTCAAAAAAGGGAGCCAGATGCCTATGGAGATTTAAAAAACAGAGCTTTACATCTTTAGACTGTTGAATTGATCCCAAGTTAACAATGAATTGCTAATGTTATGATCTAATGGCCGAATGATGACCTATTCTAAAAGAAATCAGTCCATTACCCATATCTGTACCTAGATTATAAAAGCCACTATCAGAAATGTGTACTAAGTAGAACCCCACTCAACAAACTGGTAGAAACACCAAGAAGTAAATAGCTGTAGGCATGACCTACTCCCTAAACCTTTTTTGTGAGAGTGAAGTAACAACAGTAGTAGTAGTAGTTTATTTACAGCTTTTGATAACACAATACATTAAAATTGATAATAAAATTATATATAACAATAAAATATATAATGTATGTTTATTGGTAAAAGTAGACAGTAAGATTACATGTTCTATCAATTTAAACAAAATTAAAACAGACAATATATGATGATGCAAAAATAGATAAAATGGAACAATATACAGTAGTAGAATAAATATAAAAAGAGGAATTTTATTTGATTTTTGCCCTTATTCTTTGTGCAAGAAATGCAAATACACCTAGGAAGTACCTGCAGGTTGTAAGGTATTCGAGAAGAGCCAAATTGTTTTTTCCTCATTAGCGCAGTATTTAAAATTTTATCCACCAATGAAGAGACTATTTTTTTCCTTATAACTTCAAAGAATAAGCAAGGCCACAAATAGTGATTTAAATTGTCCCTCTCATTCTTCCCACAAGAACAAATCCTGTCTGGTTATGGGCAGGTAGTGGCAGACCCCATATAAACTGCACATCACATTTGACTGGATTGCAGTCTAGTGATGGCCTATTATTGTTTGTAGTTTTGTACTTCAGATAGGTAATTTTCTAGGCCAAAATTGTGCTCTATTAATCTCAAAAAAGGAGAAATTTGAGAAGCTCTCACTATCTGCATAGCTGTCTGTTGGAATCTCTCATTCTTAAATATATATCTTGTTTTAAACATAGCGGTAATATTGAGTCAGTGATTGTCAACATGTTTCCTGGCTGCTTTGTCTGGAGAAGAATATAAATGTTATCAAAATAAGGGTTTATATGGAAGAGGGGAAGCTTCTAAAATGCATGTCTTAGGGTATCTGATATGAGTACAGGCCCTAATTTATATTCAATCATTTAGTTTCTGAATTAAGGTGAAGTACTCAAATTGAGCAGCTTGTTTCAGATCACATCCCCACCCTCATCATAAACTTAGTTGAGATAAAAGCCCTCAAAAGTAATTAGGAATTTGTTTCTATTTTTGAATGAACCATGGGATCAGCACCCTATATTTCTGTCCATACAATATAATAGATTCTACCCTAGATCCATATACTTTTAGTGCTGCCAGTACCTACTGGTCTTATTGTAGAAGGATAAAACTCCATCCAAAGCTTGTTTTGTTTTAATGCTTACATTTTTATGTGTTTATTCAAACTCAGATGTTTATTAAAATTGATTTCAAGGTATTTAAATGAGGTTACCACTCTCCATTTCTTTTTGTGTAAAACCCAAACTTTCTTCTGTTCATTCCAAAAACCTCAGTTCCTTGGATCTAGCAGTGTTTATTTCCAAGCTATTTGAGACAATATTGCTGAAAAGCATCTAATAACTTTGGAAGGCTACCTGGGGTTGTGACATTAATAGATCATCAGCTGCATAAAGCAAAACAAGGGGGATGGAATAGGTGCATGCAATTGATTCCCTGTTAGCACATGTGTTAGATCATTCAGAAATAGATTAAAAAGTGGTGGAACAAGCAGACATCATTGTCGTTCTCTGTCTTAGTTGAAAAACTACTAGACAGGCCACCACCAATCCTCTGATGCACCCTAGATGCTGTCTTTAGGAGTAAGCAACAATGAATTATAGGACAGCCTTATCCATTAATATTATTGCCAGTTTCTTCCATAACTTTAATCAGTTTATAGAGTCAAATGCTCCCCTTACGTCTATGAAGGCTACATATACATTACTGTGTCCTTTTACATATTTGGATGTCGAATAATACAGTCTTAAGCAACAGTCAATGCAAGAATAGTCTTTTCTAAAACTGGTCTGCTCTGCTCCTGGAATGTAATTTGGAGTAGAGTAGCTAATCCTCTAGCTTTGTCACTATTGAACTTTTCAGGAGTTGAAAGTTAATTAACAAATTAAAATAGAATAAAAATGACAGACAGGAGAAGTATGTTGAAAGATAAGCCACAGAGTTATTTGGTTTATAATCCATAAGAATAGGTTGACTGCTTTGTGATGTTTATAAAACCAAAAATGCAAAGCTCAATTTATTTTTGGAAGTCATTAACACAGGCTGAAACAGATGCTTTACGGCAGCACAGATATTGATCTCTGCTGTTAATAAAGACAAGTGTTTTTCCATTTGTGCAGACATGGGTGAATATGCTTAGACCTTATTTCAAGGTTTGTTTTTTTAAATGTCAGGTAATGTTCGGTGTCAACTTCATATTCTTAAGCTCTCTCTCACTTTTCTAATGCTTTTTTGCATTAATGCTTTAATGCTAATTACTTTTTTCTTTGCTTTCATTTCTTTCTCTCATTAATATCCTAATTTCAACTCACCTCTGTCTCGTACTCCTGACATAAGCAGGTTTGGTTTGCCTCTCATCTTGAGCGTCTCTCTTCCTAAACATTTGCTTCTTCTGCTTTAATTAAATATAAGACCCACAAAGTCAGTCCCACAAACAGTGGGGGAAACTGTTGCTACTGCACAGTAGTATTGTTGGGCACTAACTGTGTGGTAACAATACTAGGCAGTAGTAATGAGCTACTGTGCAGTAGCTCATTTGTACTGCACAGTAGCATCATGGAAAAAGCAGTGCAGAGATCATGATGCCGGTTACTGCACAGTCTGTTTCTCATATACATGTGGTCACTGGGTGCATCTACACATGCTATTAATTCATATTAGGCTTACTGCACAGTAAAACACCGTGCAGTAAGCCTTTCCCAGCAGCACGTCTATATGTGCACTCTGTTGGTAACAGGGTGGGCTGGTATCACCCTGCTCTTCCCCTTTGCAGCAGTCAGGGGGAGCTCCAGGATCCCCCGGGTGCTAGCCCAGGAACTGTCAAGGTGCATGGAGTTGGTCCCAATGTGCACAGGGCAAAGAGAGCTCTGCTGGCTTCAGCAGCAGCTGTCTCCTGGCCCTGTGCACATCATGAGGGGACCAAATGTGTACAGGGCTTGGAGAATGCTGCTCCTGCAGTTGGCAGAGTTCTCCTGATGCCATGCCCATTGGGACATGCAGCTGCCAGTGAGTCCCCTGCTAGGTGGGGCTTCCCTGGTCAGTCAGTCCCTGGTTACTACTGTGTAGTAACTACTGTTCAGTTCATAGAATCATAGAATCATAGAAGTACGGCCGGAAGGGACCTTGTAGATCTTCAAGTCCGACCCCCTGCCTAGGCAGGAGGAAAACTGGGCTCAAATGACCCCAGCCAGGTAGGCATCAAGCCGCTTCTTAAAGACCCCCAGGGTAGGAGCCAGCGCCACTTCCCTTGGAAGTTGGTTCCAGATCCTAGCCGCCCTAACCGTGAAGTAGTTCTTACAGATGTCTAATCTAAACCTACTCTCTAACAGCTTGTGGCCGTTATTCCTTGTTATCCCGGGGGGGGGGGGGTGCTAGGGGAAACAAGGTCTCCCCCAAACCCTTCTGGTCCCCCCTAGTGAGTTTATAGACAGTCACCAGGTCCCCAGGTCACCAGTTAATCTAGTACCTGTATTTATAGGCACAGTAGCCTCATTTACTGTACAGTAAATGTCCCACACATGTAGACAGTAACGATTTACTGCATGGTAGATTAGTCTAATGTACAGTAAAGTGTCTTTTGTGTAAACGCACCCACTGGGCACCTCTACACAAGGCATTTACTGTGGAGCTGACTGATTAGCTTCACAGTAAACATCTCAGCATCTATACATGCACACCCATTAGGGTGCAGAAAACTAATAAACTCTGCAGTAGGTTAGTACTTGTAAATCCAAGTGCTGCCCTGCTGCAGAATTTTTTTATGCACAGCAGTGCACATGTAGATGTTGACCCAGCTGGCTGGGACATGAGAGTGCTTCAGTGCAGTGGCTGCCTGTTGGCTAATCCTGCGCTGAAGCACCCTCGTGCCCCAGCCAGCCCCTTTACATCACATTGAGCCAGATTGGAGCAGCCCTGGGCTGGCAGGCTGACCCGTGGGGCCTTATTCCGGCAGGAGCTGCTCTGACCAGGCTCCACATGCTATGCATAAATAAACTCTGGATCTGATTGTTCCAGAGTTAATTGTTCCTAGGTTCATGTTCAAATAGCATGCCCAGGAGCAAAAAAACTCCAGAGCAATCAGCTCTGGAGTTTATTTATGTGCATGTGTAGATACACCCACTATTGCTCAATTTAATCGTTTCAAATCCTTTATAATTTTGATTTCAATTATAGTTTAAGAAATTCCTCAGGTTGTCTAAACATGCTTCCCATTACTTATTATTTTGTTTGCTGGTTTATAATAATGTATTAATTATCCACATCTATCCTCAATCGAACATTATCATCATTTTATTTCACAACTCCTTACAACAATAAACCACTTCCAGCTGGCTACCTGACCAACAGGGGAAATGAAGTCTGCTGCCCTTCACAGGTATCCTACTGGAAATTTCATTGTCTAAAAATGTAGCTTCCCTAGTCACTATGTTCACAAACTCTGATTCTCTTTCTGGGTATCTGGGGCCTTCTGAACTATAACCTCACATATAAGCTGCTGTAGCTTCTCTTTCCAGTAATTTAGATGAAGGAGGTAATATTGTTTTGGGATTTGTGCCTATTGCATTCAGATCAGAAGAAAAGTGAAAAGTCCTTTCTCTTAATGTGGAAAATCCAGAGCCTTTGGAACATGCTGCTTCTTCCCCTGCAAAACATATCTTCCTGAAGATAGGGGACTTGAGAGTGTGCATCCTCAGAGAAAGTAGACTCTCTCTGTGACACTTTGGTCATACTCAGACTTGGGAAATGCCAAAGCAAAAGCCAAGGATACCATGGCTGGATACCATGGTTGAATGGTTTGTAGTCTTATTGGTTTGTATCTTACTGATTGCATCAGATTCGTTTATTGTTTTTCAAACAAGCTTTCTTATGTTGTATAATTTTGGGGTTTTCCCCGTCTTGGTGGAGTATCCACCTTTATATCAGTGCAATATAATTTCCCTTTTGCCCCAGCTGTTCACATAATACTGGGTCAGCAAAAGCAGGAATTCTGAGAAGGTAGAATGATCAGAGAAGGGTATGAGAATGGGCTATGTCATGTTGATTTTGGATGATTTTCTATTGCTAACTGTAGAAATATTAATGAGATCTTCCCTTTTCCATGCAACCCCTCTGTGTGAGGCAAAAATGTGGTATTTTGGGGTGAAGGAGGAAGAAATTCTAGAGAATACTGGAAACGTGTCAAATATGGAAAAATACCTCTGTTGAGAATGGATTCTCCTTGTCACATATAATGTGCTGCGGACTGCTAGCTTTCCACTTTTTGTTCTTGACAAGCATAGGAGAATTATTTTTAAAATATGTGATAAAATAGAGATTTCTCCAAGATCCTGATTAATAATTAATTTCTAATCTTATCAAATAATTAAGTTAAGAATGAATGTCTTACTTTTTAAGTTAAAATCTGGAGATTTATGGAAAGTAAAGTATAATTCAATGCTTAAGAAATATATCATTAAAAGGCAATTTGGTTGGTCTTGTAATCTCTTTAATCTTAAAACGCAGGACCTCAACAACTGAATAACTTTATAACCAATGAGAGAATTCTAAAATTCTGACAAGTCATATAGAAAGATCCTTGGTTCAGGCTTTTATAATTTCAGATCCTTTACTTTGTTTTAATGGCAAAAAGCTAAAACATCTTAATTCCAACACTTAAAATCCTGAGGTGTCTTCTGGTTCCCTTTCAGTCTATTAATTTCTTATTTTTTTAACTTGAGAAAGTAAATAATGGCTGTAAAGGAAAGAAGACATTTTTTTGCAGATGGTGTTCAGATGATGCTACTGATGATACAAAATAAAACAAAAGCATCAACAAGAAATAGATCAGATTATGTCCTTCCATCTCACATTTTGGGGCAAATTGGGTTCAGATCCAGACTTTGTAGCTCATGCCTGTCTGTCTGTCTTTCTCACTCATTTTTGTTTTTGTTTTTTTACACAGAAACATCTTCAGACCAAATACTTATGATTCATAGAATATCTTACAAGCCATTGTAATGATTAGGAGTCATCTGTAGTATGTAATCACGCAGTGTGACCTAGTCAACTTAACTGAAACATGGTGGGATTCTACACACAACTGGGCAGTAGACATTGAGGGGTACAGGTTATATAGACAAGACAGAGTGGGGAGACAAGACAGAGGTGGGGTGTACCTCTCTATGTTAAGGAGCAGTACACATCTTCTGTCATCAAGGCAGGAGTGGAGGAGGGGAATACCGAGACATTGTGGGTCAGGATCCAGGGGGGGCCAGGGGAGAAGGACTTGGTAGTGAGGGTCTACTACAGACCTCCTCACCAGGATGATGAGCTAGATGAGGTATTCTCAAAGCAGCTTTCAGATGCCATACAGGCGAGGAAGTCAGTGGTCATGGGGGACCTAAATTACCCAGAAAGCAGCTGGGAGGAACAGGCAACCAAAACAAGCCCCTCAAGGAGGTTTTTACACTATGTGCAGGACCTCCACCTTACCCAGATGGTGTCCAGTCCCACCAGGGGTAGTGGCCTGCTAGACCTGGTCCTAGCAACAGGGGATGATCTCATGGGGGACCTGTGGGTACTCAGTAACCTGGGTGATAGTGACCACCACTTGGTAGAGTTCACTATCCAGTGGAGGGTGACAAAAGTATCCAGTGATGCTAGAGTCTTAGACTTCAGAAAGGCCAACTTTACTAAACTTAGGAACCTAGTTAGTGAGGTGGCCGAACTCAAGAGCATTGGGCTAATGGGGGTCCAAGAGGTTTGGAAGTTTCTCAAGGGAGTGATTCTTGTAGCACAAAAGGAGTCTATCCCCTTATGCAGGAAAGGGACTAAGGGGATAAAAAAGCCCCCTTGGCTGAACAGGGAGCTTCAGGAAAGACTGAGGGCAAAGAAAGAGAGATAAAGGCAGTGGAAGCAGGGGGCAGCCACCAAGGAAGCGTACACCACCCTGGTGCACTATTGCAGGGAGTCAGTTAGGCAGGCCAAAAAAGGACTGGAGTTTAGGCTGGCTACAACAATCAAGGACAATAACAAGTCCTTCTACAGATACATAGCAAGCAAAAAGAAGGTGCAGAGTAGCATAGGGCCCCTGCAGGGCAAATCAGGTCAGTTGGTGGTTGATGCAGACAAAAAGGCAGAGAACTCTTCAATGAGTTTGTCACGGCGGGGTCCTCGCGGAGGGCCGTGATCTCCTTGAGGCCCTCTCACCGCGCTACTCCGGCCCGAGGGCACCCTCCATTCTCGCCCGCCACGTCTTGATGGAATATATGTAATAGGGAGGCTGCCTTGTGTTTCCTCGGGCCTGTCAGCTCCTGGACCCCTCGTGGGTCTCCCCGTATAATGGGCGCTACCCAAGTGCCCTAGCCTTATGGGCTATGCGTGGCTCCTACCAGCCCCTAATACCACGCCCCAAGCCTCGCAGATGTAAAGGACGTTGTCCGGTCTGTCTCTCTACTGTGGCCCACCCTGGGCTCCCTCTCTCATGCCCAGCCTCTTGCTGGGACTCTCGTCTGGCCCACTCTGGGCCTCCCCTGCCGGTGTGGTTCCGCTCCGGGACTCTCTAGCGGGCCTCCGGTCCTATGGGCCAACCGCACGGACACCCTCCCTGACTCTGGCTCCCCGCGCTGCTACTCCCTGTCTTCTCAGGGGCAACCGCAGCGCCCTGCCTTGGTCTGAGGGGGATTGCCGCACTAGCCTGAGGCCGGGCTCGCTATGCCCGTGCGCCCACACTAGGCTACTCAATAATACACAAGGGCGTTCCCCCTCTCTGGGGGCTCGCCGCGCCCACACTGGGCTACTCAATAAAACACAATGGCATTCCCCCTCTCTGGGGCTCGCCGCGCCCACACTGGGCTCCTCAGTAATACCGCCCCTGTCCTGGGGCCAGGGGCTATGTTCCCCCCACGCGCAATCCGGGGTCTCGGTCCCCATCCGCAACCTACGGGTTGCGCCCGCGACCCACTGGCTGCGCTCCTCGCCGCCAGCTGCTCGGGCAGTGGCGTGCGAGCTGCGCCTTCACTGGTGCTATACAGGGGCTATGTTCCCCCACACGCAATCCAGGATCTAGGTCCCTGTCTGCAACCTACGGGTTGCGCCTGCGACCCACTGGCCACGCTCCTCGCCGCTAGTTGCTCACGCACTGGCGTGCGAGTAATTGAGGCCTCCTCCAACCCCTACAGCCTCGCCCAAGCCTCCGGGGGTAACACAATGCAAAACCACAAGCCCCTAGGCTGTAACACAAATGCAAGCCGCCTGGCCATAACTCCTCATCATAGCTCAAGCCTCCAGGGCTATCCTGAGCTGTACTTGCAACTTAGGCTCCTTCCCATATCTCGGCCGAGGGAGCTCCTGCCTCTCCAGCTGCTGGCAGAGAACTGCCAGCCTGCCCTCAGCCCTGAGCTTTATAAGGGCCAGGCCCTGCCCCCTACAGGCAGCTGGCTCCGCTTGGTTGCTCCGGCAACCCGCAGCTGCGCTCATTACCTGAGCAGCCTCAGCTGGGCTCGTTATGTCAGGCCAGGGCGCGCTCACTCACTCCCTGGCAGTTTCTCCACTCTAGGAGCAGGGGCACTGAGGTGCCCTGCGACAGAGTTCTTTGTGTCAGTATTCCTTAATATTAAACGAGACAGTCCCCCCACCTTGAACATAGACAAATGTCCAAAAGGCACCAGACCACCAAAGGTTCATCCTGACTTAGTTAAAGAGCATTTGGAAGGGCTGGATGGGTACAAGTCAGCCAGCCCGGATGACCTCCATCCATGGGTGCTGAAGGAATTGGCCAGTGTCATTACTGAGCTGCTGGCACAGCTGTTTGAGCTCTCATGGTGCTCCAGACAGGTCCCTGAGGACTGGAAAAAGGCCAACATGGTGCCCATTTTTAAGAAGGGGAGAAGGGAGGAGCCAGGTAACTTTAGGCCAGTCAGTCTTACCTCTATCCCTGGGAAAATACTGGAAAAAATCATCAAAGAGCGCATTTGTGAAGGCCCAGTAGGGGAAATGATGCTGAAAGGAAACCAGCACAGGTTCATCACGGGTAGATCCTGCCTGACAAACCTTATAGCCTTTTATGACCAGGTCACACGCTGCCTTGACACAGGAGCGGAGGCCGATGTCATCTACCTGGATTTTAGGAAGGCCTTCAATACAGTTTTGCATCCTATTCTCATAGGGAAGCTAATGGGCTGTGGAGTGGATGCCTACACAGTCAGGTGGGTGGCTAACTGGCTTAGGGACCACACCCAGGGAGTGGTGGTTGATGGGTCATTTTCAACCTGGAGGGAGGTGGGCAGTGGGGTCCCACAGGGTTCGGTCCTTGGGCCGGTATTATTTAATATCTTCATCAGTGATTTGGACAAGGATGTGTTGAGCACCCTCTCCAAGTTCGCAGATGGTACCAAATTATGGGGCAAAGTTAATATATCAGAGGGCAGGGAGCAATTACAGGCCAACCTGGACAGGTTAGATCAACGGGCGGAACGTAATAGGATGCAATTCAACAAAGATAAATGTAAGGTACTCCACCTAGGAAGGAGGAATCCCCAGCACACCTACAGGTTGGGGGATGTCCTCCTCAGCAGCTCAGAGGCTGAGAGAGAACTTGAAGTCATAGTTGACTCCAAGATGAACATGAGCCAGCAGTGCAACAAGGCCATCAACAAAGCTAATTGCACCTTGTTGTGTATTAGCAGATGCATGACCAACAGATCAAGGGAGGTGATGCTCCCCTTCTATGCAGCACTAGTCAGGCCGTAGTTGGAGTACTTGTCCAGTTTTGGGCACCACACTTCAAGGGGGACATGGAGGATTTGGAAAGCGTTCAGAGGAGGGCCACCTGCATGATTAGTGGTCTCCGTGAAAGACCCTATGAGAAGAGGTTGAGAGATCTGGATCTCTTCAGCCTATACAAAAGATGGCTGAGGGGTGACCTTGTGGCTGCCTATACATTTATCAGGGGAGGACAGCAGGGGATTGGGGATGTGCTGTTCACCAGAGCGCCTCGGGGAGTAACTAGAAATAATGGGTGCAAACTAGTGGAGAGTAGATTTAGGTTAGACATTAGGAAGAAATTTTTTACAATAAGGGTGGCCAGAGTCTGGAATGGGCTTCCAAGAGAGGTGGTGCTATCAGATATCTAACTTGGAGGTCTTCAAGAGGAGGCTTGACAATCACCTGGCTGTGGTCATCTGACCTCGGTCCTCTTTCCTGCCAGAGGTGGGGGGTCAGACACAATGATCCATTGGGTCCCTTCTGACTCTATAATCTATGAATCTATGAACCTTCATAGGTTCTGACTCCTCTTTTAAATCTCAAACTCCATTCTCAGTCACAAAAATCTCATGATGCTGAGTAACAATATCCCTGGGCTCAGTTTTTGCTCTCTCCAAACAGTTCCTGCATGATACAATTTTTATTTTATATGGATATGGACATAGTCTCATGCTTAGCCATGGTCATTACACTTCACATGGTTTTTAGTTCTCAAAGTGTCAAGAGCTGAAGATTACTGGGTGCATCTACATGAGATGCTTCAAGTGCAGTAGACTAATTCTACTGTCCATTAGCACAGCAGGCAAATCCCACGCTAATGTAAATTAGTCCATTGCACAGTAGAATTTGAATTAGTCTACTGCACATTAGCATCACCTAAAATATGTACACCAGTTACTGCTTAGTACCTTTTATTACAGGTACTAAACTAAATGTATAGTAACCATTATGCATTAATGCATGTGTAGACATGTACACTGAGATTTATCTTTCTGGATATTTATTTATGAGAAGACACCAAACAGTGATTCTTAACCAGAGTGCCGCAACACTCTGGGGTGCCTTGAGCTCTTTTCAAGGGTGCTGAAGGATGCCACACAATGTTAGCACTGTTCGATATGCAAACATAATATACAAGATAATGCCAGAGATTTCAAATAGGAATCCATGTAGTGTTAAAAACATTCTGACCTTTTGTGGTCTTTCTGAGTTCTTTGCAACAGGACAATTGCTCAATTATAGTAAAAAAAGAAAAGAAAGCTAAAAGCTGGCATTTTCCAACAGGTGTCTTCAGTTTGTCAGAGGGATCTTTGAGGCTAAACATGTTGAGAATCACTGTATTAGAGGTACCCAAAAATTGTAACTTTGAAGTGTTATTCTTTATTCATACAAAAAAGGTCCTGAAAAAATAGCTGGAGCAGATGACAAGGAGTATAGCTTAGTTCTTAAAACAGCCACATCTTTTGCAACAGTTTTCAACTGCTGTTGTAGTTTTGAATCAATATATATTTCTTCCCCTACTATTAGTGGAAAGATAATTTAAAATTCCACTTTCAGTCAGTGCTCTACAAAGGAATAAATTTTCTAAATTCCTATGGTTAACTTCATATTTGAAAAAAAAAGCACAGATTTAAAATATGGTACATAAAGGTATTCTGGTCTACATTTGAACTGTCATATGCAGGAGGTACTGGCTGTGCACATCAAAATGGGGTTGAGTGCTCAGGTGTGAAACTAGTGCTCCGAGACACTTGGGATGCCTGTAGATGTGTGGGGAGGCTGCTCCGACTTGCTGTAATTACAGTGCATCAGAGCAGACTTCTTTAATCTGCTCAGTATTCTGCTCAACTGTTTGTGTCTACTGGAGCATGCTAATTAGCATGCCTCCAGCAGCCTCCAGTATGTTTCAAAATGGCAGTGGGGGCGCTTTAACTAAAGCTTGTTGGATGAGCTTTAGTTAGAGTGCTCTGTCAACATTTTGAATGTGGAGATGCTAATATACAAGACGCCGTGGGTGCTTTAATTAGAGCAGCTCCAAGAGGTGTATATTACCTCCAAGAGCCACTCTAATTAAAGCGTTCCCCATCACCCTGGAGCACATGTAAAAATGTTCTTGAAGCCTGACACTTCATTTTTGTTACATAAGGCTTATGCTAGCAGAAGTCTATTCATTTTCAACAGATAAAACTAGTGTAAGGGAGTAGAGGACCAGGATGCCACTTTTTTCAGTTTGGGACTTCAAAGTAAAAGCATGTGTCCTTCATCAAATTGTAGTTAAATGAACTGCATGCTCTACTTTTGGAAGTACTTGGCTCTAAAAAAAAATTGCATTTCAAAACTATTTGTCAACTAGCTGATTACTAGTTAAAAATGTTGTTTATATTTTTTCCGCAAATATATGTATTCATTTGAGAACATACAAAAGTGTATGCATCACAGAATAATAAACTACAGACAAATCAAATAAAAAATCAAGAATATACAAAGCAAAATCCCATACAGCTACTGCACATCACCCACCCCACAAAACTTCTCTTTGGTTCTCACTTGCATGGCTTTTAGGCATCCATATCACAAAACATGATCCTATTCCATACTCTACAACTATCACCAAATCACATGGACATCTTTATGTCTTATGCCTTCTAAATATTCTCATAAATGCTTCACGGAGGTATCCACCATCTTTTATATTTGGTTTCAATCCTAATCCATCTGGGAATCTATAAATATTGTGTAAATTCCTAAATCATTAGTCAGAGCAAAACTATGATTAATGAAGAAGAGGAGGCTCCACCAAGCTGTTAGTCTAATTGTTAAGACATTTGCCCAGGATGTAGGATCTGGCAAAGTTCTAGTACCTTCAAAGTCAGATAGAGTCTGAAGCCACATCTCATTTCACAACAAAATACCTGTGATGCAATTGGGGATGCCTTTGTACCTTCAGGGGTATCTTTCAGCTCCAAACCCTTCTCTGCTGTCTACTGCTTGACCACTGAGAACAAGATGAGATGTGCCAGGAACCAACTCCTTGGCTCAGGGTGCCTCAGCTGCACCTGCATTTCTTGGGCCTTGATAGCTCTTAGCAGAGGAGATTTTGCTAGTTTAAGAAATGTACCCTTTTGTCTGGCTGTGCTAGGAACTGGATATCTCCCTCACAGAAGAAGTCTGTCTGTATGGTCAAATGCTCTGAAATCACACTTACACAGACAATAAGTAAACTATAAGAAACAGCAAAACAGCTTTTTGGAGAAAGAAGAGAAATCACAGAAATCAGTAACCATATGTTGAATACAGACAAAGCTACAGGACAAAACAGAAGGGCAGTTATTTGCATACTTCTTCCAATGAGTTCTTGGGAAGCATATATTATGTCTATACCTGTTTATCAGACCAGAAATCTTTCCTGATCCCATTACATTTAGGAAGTGTTTATATCCTTTGTGCTTAATCCAATACCCCATGATCTATTATCAGACATTTATAGTTTCTCACTTTTCTCCAGCTGTGATAAGTATTGGTCTTTGAAAAGACTGCTTCCAGGCATCAGCCTTATTACAGGCTTCCTGTTTGGAGTGCAAGCCATCATTGTCTTTTTGCTGATGGACCTGGACTCAGTAAGCACCCTTGTGGGAGGCCATTGTGAACAACCATCTTGGATGCAAATTCTCAGTGGGTGACTACACATTTGCAATTTATTCAAAGCAATGAACTCCAGAGCAGTTTGGGCTGTAATAAACTACTCCTGGGAGCAGCATTTACATGTGTGCCTGGAACAGCAACATTTTGAGCTGGGGCAGAGCAGTTTACATCAAGGCTGATCCTGTCCTGCTCTGCTTCAGGCTCCAGGTGACAGCATCGGGTGGTGGAGGGGATGGCTGGAGCATGCGGGTGCTGGAAGTGTAGAGTCTTGTGTGGCTAGACAGAAAGGAGGAGTCTGGTTCCCTGTTGGCTGGCCTAACTGGGCACAGTTTACACTTGTGGTCAGTGTCTATGCTAAGTGTTTAATCACAGTTAATTACTTTGTGGTAAGATAGTACTGTCCCAGACTGTGATATCTTACAGCAATGTTAATTAGTTTACTCTGGTCTAAATTTAGAATGGGCTTCCAAGGGAGGTGGTGCTCTCCCCTACCTTGGGGGTCTAGAAGGCTGGATAGGCCTCTGGCTCAGGTCATCTGACCCCAGCACTATTTCCTGCCTAGGCAGGGGGTCGGACTCGATGATCTGTTGAGGTCCCTTCTGACTCTAGCATCTATGAATCTATAATAGCATCACACATGTAGATGAGGATGCTTTACTCCACAGCTAATTAGTGCACTCCACAATAAAGTGCACATGTAGACATGGCCACTCATTATTTATTTCAGCCATTGAGTTTTTGTTCCTCTTCCAGGTGCGAATAGCTTTTGTTCTACCCAAGGCCTAATCAGCTGTCACTTGACTGATCAATGAGAGTCCCTTATAAAATAAAAAATTACATTACCATCAAATATCATGATTCTTACAACAAAACAAAGGTAAATGAAGCACAGCTTAAAAGTAGCTATGAATAGATACCATATAGTGAATCTAAACACATCTTAACGTTACCTAGAAACAGAAACTACCCACTGTATCAGCAGAGTTGATTCATGAGACCATCTGTGCATACTTTTCCATGAACCCACAAAATATTATGGGTTTGTGACAGTCCCCTAACCTCCAATTTATGGGCTAGGCAGGGCTGAGGATACTTTCACCCTTTCTGTTGAAGCTGGGCCTTTAAGGCAACCAAAATTATATGAGTCTGAAGAGCCAGAAAGAGTGCATGCAGAAAAGTGTGAGGTGGGTACTGCCTGGAAAGGAGGAGCTCAGGATTCAGGAATCTGTTTCAAATACTATTTATTTATATCTTTTTGCATAAACATTAGTGGAAAGATTGTGATTGATCACTTTTAATGTATTAGGATGCCCATTGGAAGGAGAGAAGAGCTATGTGTCTTCTAGGGTAGATTAGGATCGTACTCCTGAAGTAAAACATGTATTTTTGTGCTAGCCAAGGGAAAGATTTAGAAATAGAATAGGATGTGGGCCCTTGTCTTCTCTTTTCAGGTGATACCATCTCTATCATAGCAACAATCCTCACAAATTTAAAAGGTGGGACATGACATTTTTCAAGTTCTAGGATCAATTTCTTCTTAAAACCTTTTCTTACATAATGAGTTTCAAGATGATTGAGCATTGTGAACTGATGAAAAATTATGTACTGCATAGCAAACACAGGATTCCAATTCAGGAAACACATTTCATGGAGGTAACTTGATATATATGACTACGTCCATTAACCCATGATAGGACTCAATTGATGTTTTAAGATTTTGTAATGTACCTACATCATTTTGTGTTATTAGAACATTCGCACTCTGATTCTCATACTGCCAACACGTCATTGTTCAACAGACTAGATTTGAGCAAGAATATAATAAATGAGTTTTGATTTTTAGATTTTACTTTCATTTAGATTAATCAACAAATCTTGTAGTAGTTGTTCTCTGTTTCTCATCAACATATACATTTAAACAATAGTCAAATCTATCTTCAAATGATTCAAGTGCACCAGCCAGATTTGTTAGCCATTAGGGCTGTGCAAAGCTTTGGGTGTTGATTTGATCCGGAGGAGATTTGGCCTGATTTGGTGGCTGAATCTTTGAATCCAAGTTGAGATTTGGAGATTCTGGCAGTCCCCACTTGCTGCTGCAGGGAGCTGGAAGCGGACTCCGTGCTGGTAAGTAGGGGGTGAGGGCAAGGGTGGATGAAGGGGGAGGGGACCATTGGGAGACCCCCACCAGGCCCCATCCCCTGCCTGCTCCCCTAGCCCCCTGAGTGCCCCCTGACCCTGCCTGCTGTCTCAGCCCTGTCAATGGCTTCCCTGCCTCTGGCCCGTGTCCCAACTCTTTAAAAAAAAGAAAAAAATAAGAAACCCCGCACTCACTGGCTGCTCCAGAAGTGGAGGGCAGCAAGGATCGCCCCCCTCCCCCACCAGGCAGAAGCCATTGAGTGCAGGGCTTTTTTTAGTCATATCATAACCTCACATACAGTTTTGGGAATAGACGAAAGGTGAATGCAAGTTTTCATATTGAAAGTTCTCTTGAAAATCATAGAATCATAGAAAGTTAGGTTTAAAAGGGTCCTCAGGAGGTCATTTAGTCCAACCCCCTGCTCAAAGCAGGACCATCCTCAAGTATATCATTCCAGCCAGGGCTTTTTCAAACCTGGTCTTAAAAACATCCAAGGATGAAAACTTCATGACCTCTATAGGTAACCAATTCTATTGATTTACCACCCCCCCTAGTGAAAGAGTTTTTCCTAATATCCAACCTAAACCTCCCTTGCTGCAACTTGAAACCATTGCTTTTTGTTTTGTCATCTGTCAGCAGCGAGACCTGCCTAACTACACCCTCTTTGGAACCACCCTTCAGGTAGTTAAAGGCTCCTGGAGGTTTTGGCACACAGGGTTGCATGGGTTTCAGAACTGAACAGATGGTCCTTTCTTGGATGTTTCTAGTGTAGAGAGTGCTGTGAAAATGACATATACTTTAAATGAATTGCTGAAGATTTAAGCAGAAAACAGCAGTAGGAAGGTAAAATGATAGCAAAAATACTGTTTCACTGGTATTGCTCCTCATAGCAAATTTTTATCATTAACTTTATTTGCTATATTGCCATTTCATGTATAAAAAAACGTTCATTCCACTATGTCAGTAAGTTAGTAGAGTCATTACACTATCAAACAGCATATTACTGTTCTACAGAAGCATTTAAGATGCAGCAATGTGGCAGAATGGGCTGTTTTTCTGGTGATGGTCTTTGTAAAGCAGTCTGACAAGCCCTTGTGACAGCATTTGTCTTTGCAGCTTGAGACTAAAAGATTTGATGCATTGTGTCTTGTTAGGTCTGCTTCTGTCAACATGTGGTATTGCATGGCTCAGAGTAATGCAATATGATGGGAGCTGTAACACATCAGAGAGACTTAAAACTTGTTTTGTAGGTTGAATAATGGCAAAGGTGTGTATATATATTTCACTGTAGGATTTGTCTTCTATAATGCTAAATATGTAACAGGACTACTATAAGAAAACAATTATAAAGCTAAAGTTACAGCTGAGATGAAAGTGTAGGAAAGATTCTCTTCCCTTCTCTTGATGTGAGAAGTAATTTAAACAGAAGAGGTAAGATGATGTATGCACCTAAGAAATCTTTGTATGTGAGGCTCAATACCTTTTCATGTCTAAAAACTGCCCATTCTTCTAGCTAAAGCTGAGGGGAGAAAGACAACGAAAAATATTTTTGATATTAAGTTACTGAATTTACAAAGGACCTTCCTACACTGCAAGCCTATACAGCTGGCTTAAACAGAAGGGCTTTTGTCTGTGAAATAGAATTGAGGAAGAGAGCAGGATTAAGACTGGGGTTTTAGAATATATGAACTAGTTTCCTAGCTGTTTCATAGGAGTTTATGTGTACCTGTGGAAGACACTTAATGCCAGATCAGATTCTACTTGTAGGTACCTACACGTGATATGAAGGTGGGGACCTCCCAAGGTTACAGGAAAATGCACAGTGTAGCAGCCCGAGTTTACAGGATGTGGACATTAAAGAGAAATGAGCAAAAACACTTTTACATGACAATAACTGGGATAGGAAGCAAGACTATTTGGTAAACTAGCAAGATATGATTTATTGCAAACTCTGATAGTTCAACTCCTGGAATTGCTAAAGTTGTGACAGAGACCTGATAAGCCTCCAAGATTTCACTTCTGTTGGGAATAGTATTGCAATATAGGAGGAAATCAATTAAAGTCTTGAAGGTGTAAAGTTATTTAAAATGCAACCAGTCTGACTGGGTCTTCTTTTACATCTACTTTGCACTGACAGAAATGAGTACCCGAGAGGTAGAGTAATGAAGACTTTGAACCAGATTCAATATGGAACTTTTTAAAGACAATACTGAGACTGATAAAGTGTAGATAACTCTTTAGTTGATATTGTAAAATCTAATATTTTTCTCCTCCCCTTTTAATAGCACTGTAATTGTGTAGACTATAATTGAATCAAAGTAAAGGTATTGTCAATAAAAAGGTATTCTTCAGTAAAGATAAAGAAGATAAAGACTATTCTAATATATATATATTTTAGACATTAATAGAAGATAAGGTAAAACAACCCAAACTATTCTCTCTTCCTTATATGGGATGAATAATTTGGGATCCCAGACAACAATATGGTTCCTTGTTGGAGAGAAATGAAAGAAGCATGCATTACATGGGATATAATTGCAACTAAAGCACAAAACCTTTGAGTGGGACACAGCGCATTATGATGACAGAAAGTGTGTGTCTCTTTTCTTGATCTTTTTGGTAAAAAATAACAACTAAGAAGAAGTGGCCTCTTGTAAGCAATTGCAGAGAGAACAGGTTGAAAGCTGATGGAAATGTAGCAGTCATTGAGAAGATAAAAGTTTGAAAACCTAAGCCTTCTCACAGGAGCAGGAATGTATCTGCTGTCTTTCACACTAAAAGCTGACATCTTTTAGAACTTAGCAAGAAATGCTACACAGTGGAAACTACTGATCATGAACAACAAATAAAATTGGCTGACAGCACCTTATATCTTATAAGATGTGTGATGCTTGGATGGCACAGAATATTTTTAATAATTTTGCTAGACCCAGTACATGTTGTTGCCCCTACATTTGATGTAGTTCCAATTTAGTGAACCATTTTTTTCCCCCAACACTGCACTGCAATGCAAGAACCTGAAAGCAAACAATGCTTAGAACCTCTCATTTTCAGTATTGTTTCCTTTACCTCTGGCACTTCCAAGTGCAAAGGGCATCCATGTATTTCTGCCAATTATTGTAGACTTGAGTTTGCCCATTCAAACTTTTGAGATTTGTATTGATTGACTGGGCTTTTTTTCTCTATTGTTCTGCCTAATATTGCCTACCTCTTAGTTTTCTGGATACTATCCATGTTATCACTTGATGTAGAAGTCATACAAGTGGCATTTGTAAAGTATGACCTAAATGTGTCCATTGTTGCCTTCACTATGCTTAAATACCAACTGACTTAGTCATACAATTCATTTTTGTGAGTCAAATAGGACTGGTACCTAATTCATAGGAATCTGAATCATAGCGGGGTAAAATGGAAAGGCAGTAGAAATGTGGCTGGAGTTACAATGCTTAGAAGGGATCTACTCTGGCTACATAGGCTATTGGGCTAAATGGCTGAAGGGTCTCCCTGTTAGTCAATTTTTTTTCTGGAAGTAGATGTTAGAGGACTTAGGGCTGTGTTACACATTACAATTGATGTGTTAAACCTATGGAATATTATATGATATTAAAGTTAGAATATGCTCTGAGGTTTGCATGATAAGATTTCATACAATCTCTGAACTGCTATAACTTGCTCCTAGAGGGCTGGTGAGCAGAAATGTAGCTAAGACTCAGGACTCCTGGGTTTGGGCTGGTCTGGAGTTAGAGCAGGCTGTGTTACCAGTCTCCCTGCTTGGGGATTTTGTGCCTAGCCGTGGGCGAGTTTTCTATGCAGGCCAACAGCCCTAAGAAGGCAGATGACAGCACAGCCACCCTACAACTCCATGCTCTTGCCTGGCCATGTTGCAATCCATAGGTAGATCTAAAATTTTGAAAAGAAGTGTGCAAATGGACAACACATTTTTCTTCAGTTAAAAAATAGAAGCTTTATTAATATGCTCTGGGCCTATGGCTATATTATTCAGTTTAAGATTAAAGCAGTTATAAAAATAACTTCATTGGAGGCGTGTCTACATGTGCAATTACTGTGCCTCAGTCTCAATTTGAGCCAGAGTAAACTAATCCTGGAATCACCGTCTACATGTGCTTAAGGACAGTAATTTACTCCACTGTTCGACAGTACCTATGTCTGATGGGACTATGCAGTGTCAACAATTGACAACTCCTCTGGGACAAGGGTAGTAACCTGACTGATCAGGGAATTTGTTGGTACAGAGTGACCCTTTCTAGAGGAATTAGCTGAGATTTGTAGTAAGGTAGAGATTTGTAGTAAGGTAATTGTGACTAGGGTTGTAAGTTTAATGCAGGAGATGTTGTTTGTTACTGCTGACTAGGAAACTTTGTCTAGGTCAAGCACTGTAGTGGACACAGGTACATGCTGTGGTCTGCTTGGGATTAAGTAAGAACCTCCTGTTGTGTTTACAGTAGGAAGTTAGAAAGCACAGAAAGTCATCTCTGCTGGAAAGGCTGTGTGAATGAACAGGGTCCTTTGACTCTAAGGTCCTTGGGAAGGGTTACAGTCTTCCATGTGAATGGCTACAAGAGCAGTCTTGTATGTTTTCTGTGGAGTTTGTAAGGTGTAGGTTATAGATGCAGGTTTGGCAAAGCAGAGTGTTTCCAGGTAGTGCAGCTTCTGAAAGATCAGAGACAGTTAGATCAATGGGAGACAGATACTCTGGGATCCTGTGTGCACCAGAAAATAGAGGCAGCAGGTAGCACAGAAAGTGTCAAAGTATGTTACTGGGTATCTGCTCAGGCAGTGGCAGAGAATTTGTACTTGAAAAGTGAGGGAGAAACCTTGGCTCTCCCCCTGCCTCTCCAGGAACAGTGAAGAACCTATATAGGTGAGAGTGTAACAGCTTGTTTTGGGAAACATCAGGGTACAGCTGTGTAAGCAGAGATCAGTGCCCAGAATTACTTTGAGTTACTCTGGGCAGAGAAAAAGGAGTGATCTTACCAGAGGCATGTTTTGCTTTTTTCTCTGCACAGGTATAGTTTGAAGGTTCCCTTTTTGAGCAAGCAGGGAGGCTTTCTTGGTCCTGGAACAGAGCGTGTTGGACTGTGCGTTTGGGAGGGAGAGAGGCAGAGATTGTTTTTGGTTTGTCAAAGCAAGGCCAGCACAGAGTGTGCAGCTTTTAGACAGAGGGAGAGACAAAGACCAAGCTTTGCTGGATGGATTGGTTTGCAGAGAGCAAGGCAAAAAGGGGCCACTGATGAGAATGGATTGTGAAGTCTATAGCCCAAAAAGGATATGGTTAAGAAGTGGAAAGGGAAAGGAAGCTGAAAGTTAGGTAAGAAGAGAGTGTGGATTAGATAAGACCCAGAAGAGTGTGTGGATTAGGTGAGACCCAGAAAAAAAATCTGCTGAAAAAAGTACTGGCATCAGAGACTTGAGAGAGAATTGCTAGATGCAGAGAGACCTGCTAGAGTGAGAGATCTATGAAGGTGTTTGAGAACAGACTCACAGAGCACAGAGAGAAATTGAGAGTGGATGCTAAAGAGCAGAGCCCACCCAAAGTTTGTGAGAGCATGGAAAGCCAGGGACTCTCAGTCTGAAAGGTGTGAGGCAGAGTTAATGACTTAGAGTCCAGGCAGGATTAGTTCTGGAGAGAATAAAACTGGATGAGTCCAGAGGCTCTGAGGGGAGCCAAGAAAGAGATAAAGATCTGATGAAGGGTCTGCAGGGCTGTAGAAGACCAAGTGATCTGGCAGTCCAGAGAAGGGGCAAGGAGAAAAGATCACTGTTAAAGCGGCCAGATCCAGGAGCCTATGATCTCAACTGGCCTGAGGAGGGGCCAGGAATCCCAGAAGTGAGAGACGGTGCCCATGAAAAGGAGTAAAGAAGGCCATAGCAGGAGAATGGAGAGTTTGGTTCCAGGTATGAAACTGCCACCCTCCTGGATGTGGCTAGTGTGGTGGAGCTACCCGTAGTGGGGTAGGCTCTCCAAAATGCTGCATAATAACCACCTTGAGGAAAGGGCAGGGGCGAGTATAAGGCACCTTAAAACCCTAGCTCCCACCACCTTGTGGGTTACACTTCATTGAGAAAAGGCTAGGGGGGGCATACCCCGACAGAAAAACCCTTGGTGAAAGCCAGGAGAAAAAGATGTGTGGCAGAAATACACCTCGGTGTCATGCTGAGAGGAGAGCACTGCCCCGCCATGGGTAGCTCTACCACAATAACCACATCCAGGAGGGTGGCAGTTTCTGGTCATACTCAGGACTAAACTCTCAACTCTCCTGCTATGGTCTTCTTCGCTCCTCATGGGCACAGTCTCTCACTTCTGGGCTTCCTGGCTCCTCCTCAGGCCAGCTGAGATCACAGACTTCTGGTTCTGGCAGCTTTAACAGTGGTCTTTTCTCTGCACCCCTTCTCTGGACTGCCAGATCACTTGGTCTTCTAGGGCCCTGCAGACCCTGGTCTTTCTCTCTCTCGGCTTCCCTCAGAGCCTCTGGACTTACCCAGTTCTATTCTTTCCTGATCTAATCCTGCCTGGACTCCAAGTCACTAACTCCATCTCACAAACCTTTCAGATGGAGTCCCTGGCTTTCCATGCTCTCACAAACTTTGGGTGGGCTCTGTTCTTTAGCACCCACTCTCAATTCCTTTCTGTGCTCTGTGAGTCTGTTCTCAAACACCTTCAAAGCTTTCTCACTCTCCAGCAGGTCTCTCTGGAGTCTCTCTTAACTCTGGCAATACTTTTTCCAGCAGATCCTTCTTTCTAGCAACTCTCTAGAGTCACAACACTTCCTTCTTCTGGGTCTTACCCAACTTACAGCTTTCCTTTCACTTACCAGATCTTAACCATACCTTTTCTGGGTACAGATTTTACAATCTGTTCTTATCAGTGGCCCTTCCTGCCTTGTTGTTTGCAAACCAATCCATCCAGCAAATCTTGGTCTCTCTCTCTCGCTTTCTCTCCAGCCACACACTCTGTCTCTCATCAAAAACAATCTCTGTCTCTCTCCTTTATAGACACAGTCCAGCAAGCTCCGTTCCAGGACTGAGAAAGTTCCCCTGAAAGACTGTGGGTAACGAATTACACACCACACACAATCCCTTCAGAAAAGCTCTTTCTACCTCAACAGAAACCCTCAAACTATGCCTCTGCAGAGAAAAAAACAAAACAAAACATGCCTCTGATAAGATCATTTCTTTTCTTTCTTTGCCCAGAATAACATCTGTTTACACACCTGTACCCTTATGTTTCCCAAAACAAGCTGTTACACTTTCTCCTATCTAGCTTCTTCACTGTTCCTGGAGAAGCAGGAGAGCCAAGGTTTCTCCCATACTTTCCAAGCACAAATTCTCTGCCACTGCTTGAGCAGATGTCCAGTAACATACCTTATCTCTTTTTGTGCTACCTGCTACTTCTATTGTCTGGTGCACACAGGATCCCAGAGGATCTGTTACCAGTAACATGCCTCTCAACTGTCTCTGATCTCTCTGAAGCTGCACTGCCTGGATAACACTCTGCCTCGCCATAACCTGCACCTGTAACCTACACTGTACAGACTCCAGAGCAAACACATAACTGCTCTTGTAACCATTCACAAAAGACTGTAAGGACCTTAGAGTCAAACGGTCCTATTCGTTCATGCAGCCTTTCCAGCAGAGAGAGAACTTTCTCTGTTCTCTAGCTACTTATTGCGAAAACAACAGTTATGACCCCTGGTTTCCTGGCACTCCATCCCTCTGGGTCAGTATAGGTCAGAAGGTCCACATGGTGGGAGACCTGAGAAAAGTGTGTTTTGAGATATCAAAGGATCATTCATTACTCATGCTATCTCTGATGTTAGTGCAACATATGATTGCTCACAGTGACATAACTTTACAATGCTTGGAGCACACTTGGCATGAGTTTTCTGGGTTTAATGCACAGAGGGCCTGTCTACACCTGATATTACATCACCGCAGCAATGCATTACAGTTATGTAGCATCCCTACACTTGACCAGCAGGTACTTCGCCATACTGATGTGCTTCCCCAGCATAGCGCACCACTACGGTGAAGTGATTTAGTACTTCTCCATAATGACATGTCGCCAAAGGGACATGTGTAGATGCATCCAGATATGCATAATTTCACTGGATTTAACATATGCTAAGGGTAACATGTAACAAGGCCCTTACATGGAGCTACCTACCTTCCCTGGTAGAATAGAATTACCACAGCACATAAGTGCCTGGAGCAGACCACTTTGAGGTATGATTGTTGCAACTTGCTCAGGGCAGAGTGGGAGAATAGGATTTAAAATGAATGGAAACACCCTGAAGTGCCCCTTACCTGTCTAAAGGTGGAGTTGGATTGGGGCCAAAGTGTCTAGGCAGAAAGGAGCTACTTTTCCCACACAATCTAGCCTCCAGTATTTCATTTTCATCTTTTGCCAGTGTCAGTATATCACTCATGGGCACAATTCAGCACTATGCTCCCAGAGTTATTTTATATGCCCTCCATTTATGCTTGCCATGTCTTTTATTTAAGGGCACTTCTAAAAATATTTTTATATATTTGGCATGGGTCATTATTCATCTGCTCTATGGACAGTTTACTAGTTAGTTGGAAGCCTATAGATGATATATTAGAAGATAGATGTCTAGAGTCCGTTTCTCAAACTTGTTTGAAGGAGTGATCTCCTGCTTGACATTACCATGCATATTATTTTCATTATTGTTTTGAAAATATTTTCTTTCCTAAAATGGAGCTCACAAGACCCCCAGCAAAAAAGAGTTAAGAGGAGTCGTTCAGCTACCAGCCAAATAGGAAACATAAATCAGTGTTATTGGCTATAAAATCAGTGGTTTGATTTAACATGTGTTTGTTTTTAAGGCTCTTTCTTTTCAGTCTGTATATTTTGATTTTTTTCCATTCCGTTTTTAACTTTCCCTAATATCTTTATGTCAACATTTGCCAATTTGTGGTACCTTTTTATTTTTTGTTTATCCTGTGCCATTGTAAATGAATGATGTACTGATGAATATAGCCAGAAAAGAGGCAATGTTTTTGGCTTTTTCACATCATTTTAGTTGATTTAAGTACACATTTATACCTTCATTTGTATTTCCCTTATTCACCATCTGATGAAATCTATGTTTTTTCAGATATTAAATCTGGAAGAGAATTAAAATAATTTAGTTAATCCCTAGGACTAATACAAGATTATTTCCTGCAGTAGGTATACCCTCCAGTATCTCTCCCTCCTGCGTTTCATCTTTCTTACTAGAAGTTTGCACCCATGAATGCTCATATTGCACAAACTTTGCTTAGTTTCTTTTTCATGGAATCTGTTTTCCTCTGGAGCCTAAATGGCAATTTCCTACCTGTGTAGGGGTTTTTTTTGCAGTTACACACAGTTTGCAATTCTATTTTCCCTACAGTGTGGACATGTAAGCATAAATAAAAATGAATAAGGATGGTGACACTATGTCCTGTATAGTTGTGTTATTAATTGGAGCTCTTGCCCATGCAATCGTATAGCTCTTGTAGTGCAATCTTTGTGATGGCAATTTTTCAAATACTTTTTTGAGGTCAATAAAATGTGATCATACTGCTTTTCCCCATCTCCGTGGGAGCACTACTCTGTATAGTGCTAGTTAAGTAAATCAAATAATAGTACTTCTACCATCACTTTGAAAAACTGTTTCATAGTCAGATGTAAAGTTAGGAATTTTCTGAATGATTCAATCTGAATTTACATTTACTTGTTCTTCTCCCAGGACTATTAATAAACTACAACTTTAAGTGCTATAAAAGAGAGCCCAAGGAAGTTGGGATTCTATCATTTCCTGAACTGGAAAATCAGGGTGGTAAGCTGCATACACATATGCAATTATCCTGTCCTGATAAATATTGAATAGGGATACTGTCCACTCCAGCTGTTCCATGGACTGTGTTTTTGGCAACACTATAATAGAGTTTTCTGCTTGCTAAGTTAAATTGGGTCTTTATTAAGACAATTATTGTCCAGAATGCTGCAATTGCAGTTATTAATCAAACCATATCTACTCAGATTGATTTTTTTCTGATGCTCCTTCCAAACTCTTTTCTCCCAAAATATGTGCTCTTCCATATATGTTCCATGGAGGTTGCTACAATTTTATATTTAACAATTTGGTTGCATCTTTTGAACAAGTGTTTGCTCATATGCTAAGGCCAGAATTTATTAGTGTAGTACTCAACATAGGCCTTTACCTCTGCTCCATAGTACCCTATTGGGCCCAATAGCACTTCAGGTATACTTATCAAGGGGGGACCAGAAAGGTTTGGGGGAGACCTTGTTTCCCCTAGCGCCCTCTGGGATAACAAGGAATAACGGCCACAAGTTGCTGGAGAGTAGGTTTAGATTAGACATCCGTAAGAACTACTTCACAGTCAGGGCGGCTAGGATCTGGAACCAACTTCCAAGGGAAGTGGTGCTGGCTCCTACCCTGGGGGTCTTTAAGAAGCGGCTTGATGCCTACCTGACTGGGGTCAATTGAACCCAGTTTTCCTCCTGCCCAGGCAGGGGGTCGGACTTGAAGATCTACAAGGTCCCTTCCGACCCTACTTCTATGATTCTATGATCAAAGATGAGTCATTAAGTTGTTTTAGTCATTGTTGTTGATAGAGGATTTGCTCCCACCCTTTTGCTGCGTTTTGTCCTAGGGTGGTGGGTGGTATCCTTTTGGTCCTCTGTGGCTGCATCTCCACGTGCACTAAGGCACTTTTCCTATTGCACATTTTTAATTTAGCACCTCCAATGTACCTCTTAATTCATAGTAAACTATTTTATTGTTCATTAGCATAATAACAATTTTTTTATGTGACTCTAATATGCAGTAAAATAGGCTACTGCACATTAAAGCGCATGTGTAGATATACCCTGTAATATTCACACACTTCATATATTCTGAATTTTTTACATGGGACCGGCAGATAACTAAGGCTCTTTCTAAGTCCTCCTGGCCATGGCATTGGCCCAGTCTATCCAGAGGTACCGGCTGGATGCCACAACTGCGTATTTCCTCTCCAGTGTTATCCTGAGTCTATAGCTAGTTGCTGTCTTTTGTGATTGCCTTGTGGGGCTGATTGATAGTTGGATACAGACCCATTCACCTGCTCATAATAGCCTTAAATCCTTGGTTCCTTTGTTGTAGTAGGATGCCTGTCTCTCTCCCCTGGGAGGGTGCTATATGACAGTACAGTTGCATTTTGTTTGAATATATTGAATCTGGTTCAGATTCTTCATTACTCTACCTCTAGGGTACTCATTTCTGTCAGTGCAAAGTAGATGTAAAAGAGCACCCAGTCAGAATGGTTGCATTTTAAACCACTTTACACTTTTAGGACCCTAATTGATTTCCTCCTATATTGCAATATTGTTCCCATCAGAAGTGAAATCTTAGAGGCTTATCAGGTCTCTGTCACAACTTTAGCAATTCCAGGAGTTGCACTATCAGTGTTTGCAACAAATCATGTCTAGCTAGTTTACCAAATAGTCTTGCTTCCTATCCCAGTTATTGTCATGTAAAAGTGTTTTTGCTCATTTCTCTTTAATGTCCACATCCTGTAAACTCGGGCTGCTACACTGTGCATTTTCCTGTAACCTTGGGAGGTCCCCACCTTCGTATCATGTGTAGGTACCTACAAGTACAATCTGATGTGGCATTAAGTGTCTTCCACAGGTACAAAGAGATGCCTATTAAACAGCATGGACACTAGCTCATATATTCTAAAACTCCAGTCTTAATCCTGCTCTCTTTCCCAATTCCATTACATAGGGAGACCTTTCTGTCCATTTTGCTTTTTCTTTTTGTCTCATGGCTGCTCACCTTGCCCTCCTGATGCTTTCTGGGCACACACAGGAAGACTTCTAATGATTAAAACACCATTTGTGGTTTGATTATTTGAATACTGCTGCAGTGTGTTGTGGCCCACAGTTTGAGCATAGTGTGTCAGGTATGCTATATCCTGCAAAATGTACTGTTAGTTTTCTGATCAGTTCTCTCCTAAGTTCCCCCAGACAGTTCATCTCCCAGAAACTGTAAAAATAATTCTCTCTCCCCAGGTGTTAAGTGTGTAGCTGTATCATGGTGTTAGCTGGTATTACTGCTCAGTTTTCTTCAAACTAAATCTTGTCTTCTGTACACTGTTCACCCATTCCTATAAGAAGTCCTTCCTCCTTGCAGTCTCAACACCCCAAATCCTTTTATTTTGTGTAACATTCTAATTTGTTTAGTATTATCTTGAATTGCCTGGGGTCTTCCTTCAGAGATGCACAATTATAGATTCATAGATGTCTAGTCGGAAGGGACCTGGTAGATCATTGGTTCTGACCCCCTGCTTCAGGCAGGGAAGAGCACTGGGGTTAAGTAATCCCAGCCAGATGCCTGTCTAATCTCCTCTTGAACACCTCCAGGGTAGGAGAAAGCACCACCTCCCTTGGAAGCCCATTCCATATTTTGGCAACCCTTACCATAAAGAATTTCTTCCTTATGTCCAATCTAAATCTGTTCTCCTTCAGTTTGTGGCCATTATTTCTGGTAACCCCAAGGGATGCCCTAGTAAACAGAGTGTCCCCTATTCCCTGCTGGCCCCCCCGATGAGTCTGTAGGCAGCCAGAAGATCACCTCTCAGCCTTCTGTTGTGGAGGCTGAAGAGATTCAGATCCTTCAGACTGTCTTCATAGGGTCTTACCTGCAGGCCCTCAACCATATGAGTAGCCCTTCTCTGAACCCACATAAGGTTATCCACATCCCTCTTGAAGTGTGGTGCCCAAAAGTGGATGCAGTGCTCCAGCTACAGCCTCACCAATGCTGCATAGAGGGGAATTATCACTTCCCTAGACCTGCTCGTGATGCTCCTGCTGATGCAAAAAAGAGTGTGGTTAGCCTTGCTTATTACCTCATCACACTGGTGACTCATGTTCATTTTTGCATCAACCAGGACTCCGAGATCTCTTTCCACTGTTGTGGTGCTCAGAATGGTACTACCCAGTCTATAGGTGTGTTGGAGATTCTTTCTCCCCAGGTGTAACACCTTGCATTTATCCTTGTTGAATTGAATCCTATTCTGATCTGCCTACTTCCCCAGTCTGTCCAAATCTGCCTGAATTTGCTCCTTGCCCTCCAGTGTGTTTACTATGCCCCATAGTTTAGTGTCATCTGCACAAGTTATAGTAGCATATAGTTATAGTAGCAAGTTGCTACTTCTATCCCTTATTCCACAAAAGCCATCTGATTTGTACCCTGAAGGGTAGGCACTAGGCACCACCATTGTATCTGTCAGAAGTACTGCCTTATAGATTCATAGATGTTAGGGTCGGAAGGGACCTCAATAGATCATCGAGTCCGACCCCCTGCATAAGCAGGAAAGAGTGCTGGGTCTAGATGACCCCAGCTAGATACTCATCTAACCTCCTCTTGAAGACCCCCAGGGTAGGGGAGAGCACCACCTCCCTTGGGAGCCCGTTCCAGACCTCGGCCACTCGAACTGTGAAGAAGTTCTTCCTAATGTCCAATCTAAATCTGCTCTCTGCTAGCTTGTGGCCATTATTTCTTGTAACCCCCGGGGACGCCTTGGTGAATAAATACTCACCAATTCCCTTCTGTGCCCCCGTGATGAACTTATAGGCAGCCACAAGGTCGCCTCTCAGCCTTCTCTTGCGGAGGCTGAAAAGATCCGGTTTCTCTAGTCTCTTCTTGTAGGGCTTGGTCTGCAGGCCCTTGACCATACGAGTTGCCCTTCTCTGGACCCTCTCCAGGTTATCCGCATCCTTCTTGAAGTGTAGCACCCAGAATTGCACGCAGTACTCCAACTGCGGTCTGACCAGCGCCCTATAGAGGGGAAGTATCACCTCCTTGGACCTATTCGTCATGCATCTGCTGATGCACGATAAAGTGCCATTGGCTTTTCTGATGGCTTCGTCACACTGCCGGCTCATGTTCATCTTGGAGTCCACTAGGACTCCAAGATCCCTTTCTACCTCTGTGCCACCCAGCAGGTCATTCCCTAGGCTGTAGGTGTGCTGGACATTTTTCCTCCCTAGGTGCAGCACTTTGCATTTCTCCTTGTTGAACTGCATCCTGTTGTTTTCTGCCCACTTGTCCAACCTATCCAGGTCTGCCTGCAGCTGTTCCCTGCCCTCCGGCGTGTCCACTTCTCCCCATAGCTTTGTGTCATCTGCAAACTTGGACAGAGTACATTTGACTCCCTCGTCCAAGTCACTGATGAAGACATTAAAGAGTATCTGTCCAAGGACTGATCCCTGCGGGACCCCACTGCCCACACCCTTCCAGGTCGAGACCGACCCATCCACCACGACTCTTTGGGTGCGACCCTCTAGCCAATTCGCCACCCACCGGACTGTGTAGTCATCCACATCACAGCCTCTTAACTTGTTCACCAGTATGGGGTGGGATACCGTATCGAAGGCCTTCCTGAAGTCTAAGTATACGACATCCACCCCTCCTCCTGTGTCCAGGTGTTTTGTAACCTGGTCATAGAAAGAGACTAGATTGGTCAGGCACGATCTGCCCGTCACAAACCCGTGCTGGTTTCCCCTCAGCATAATTTGCCCTGCTGGGCTCTCACAAATGTGAGCCTTGATAATTTTTTCAAAGACTTTACCAAGGATGGAGGTGAGACTGACTGGCCTATAGTTGCCCGGGTCCTCCTTCCTCCCCTTTTTGAAAATGGGGACCACGTTAGCCCTTTTCCAGTCCTCCGGGACTTGGCCCGTACTCCACGAGCGTTCGAATATTCCCTCCAGTGGCTCTGCAATGATGTCGGCCAGTGCCTTCAGCACCCTCGGATGGAGCCCATCCGGGCCTGCCGATTTAAAGGCATCCAGTTCTTCCAAATGACTCTGCACCACCTCAGGATCTACGTATGGAAGTCTGGCACCTTGCTGCTGCCTCTTTACAACCCCAGTGAGAGACTTGTTATGTCCCTCACTTAGGAACACTGAGGCAAAGAACTCGTTGAGGAGTTCAGCCTTGTCCCCCCTGTCTGTCACCAATTGTTTCTGCCCATTTAGCAGTGGTCCTATTCCTCCCTGGGCCTTCCTTTTACTCCCAATATATCTATAAAACAATTTCTTATTGTCTTTTACTTGGGTTGCCATCCTCAGCTCCATGGTAGTTTTGGCCCGCCTAACTGCCTCCCTACAAGCACGAGCAGAGGAGGTATATTCCTCTTTAGTGATCTCACCCTGTTTCCACTTTTTATGTGCTCCCCTTTTGGCCCTTAGGCTGCCCTGGATTTCTGTGGTCAGCCATGGAAGCCTCCTGGCCCCTTTCCCTCTTTTGCCTTGCTCGGGGATCGTCTTGCTTTGTGCCCGAAGGATTGTTTCCTTTAGGCACAGCCACCCTTCTTGGGCTCCCATCCCTTCAAAACTCCTACTCTGCAGTGCTTCTTTGACTAATCGCCTGAGTGCATTGATTTCAGCTTTCCTAAAGTCTAGCACTTTCACCCTACTAGTTACCTTACCCACTTGTCGTCTTACGTTGAATTCTATTATTAGGTGATCACTGTCTCCCAAATGGCTACCGATCTGGAGGTCCCCTATCATGTCATCCCCTGTTGCCAATACCAGATCCAGTATGTCATTCCCCCTAGTGGGACAATGCACCTCCTGTGTCAGGTGGAGGTCCTGTATACAGGTTAGAAACCTTTCCCGGGTATGTCCAATCCAATCAGGTGGTACTGTTAGGCCCCAGCTCAAGTCTGGGTTCGTGCCCGGTATGCAAAGGCCAATAAAGATACCAGGGGTGAAAGTATAAAAAAGATTTATTGCTAGCAATAAAAGGTGCAAGCGGAATAATTTCACAAGACAAGCACACACGTATTCAATACTGAGCCCCTTATATACAAGAGGTTGAATCTTCATAAGCATCCTTGTTTGCTAATTGGTTATAAAGGAGTGACGCAAGGAGTTCTTTACTGAGCATGTCTCTATACCTGTGTTTTAGCTATGTATCTCATTAACATACATATATGTTTCATTAGCCTATATCTTCCCCGCCTAGGGGTGTGATTTTTAGTATTATAATGAGCTCTTTGTTCCAGTAACTCTGATTCTGTTTTTTGTTTTCAAGCTTCCTCTATCTAAGACTGTCTGCTCCTTATCATTGCAGATGGGCATTCGACACATAACATTTACTTTTGCTTAGGCTTTGCATAGTAGTTTCTAGGTCAAACCTTACAGTACCTGATTCTCATAACCCTTAAGTATTATTTAGATGTAGTCAGTTGGGTACACTTCTTCCATTGCTTGTTCGTGATGCTTCCTCATGGTCTGTCACTGGCCTGCACATCTACTTGAACATTAAGATGGATGGATGGAATTGTTTTGTTTTTTTCTTTTTTTTCCCAAAAGCAACCACCAATAATTCCTTTTGTGTCTTATCTGCTTTCTACATTCATCAGGGATTTGTTAGCAAATGCTTTGGGCTGCTGGCTTTGCATGTTTTTAGCACCCTTAGCTGGAGGTCAGCTAAGATACTTTACTAAGGATACTTTGTGATTGCTTGACAGGAAACTTGAGGTAAACTGCAGCTTGTACATGGCTCCAAAAGGAAAAGGGCAGATGGCTTACTTGGAACGTGTGAACTCCAGAATTGCTTGTTTAGAGGGTTGAGTATGCATCCCAGATTGGGGATGATAGTTGCTGTGACCCAGGTGAAAAGAGCCTTAGTACATACCTCTGCTACACCCCAAAGGAAGCTGTAAAAGTATCAGCTCTTAACAATACCCCTCAGATTTTTTTGTCTGATCATTTCCTTAATGGTTCTCGGTTCCTCGGAATCTGGCTGGAGTCTTCCAAAATGAATAAATATGTAATACATGGGATTTTAGTTTTCCTCAGCTTCAGTTTGTCTACATTCAGCTTTAGGCTCTACTTTTAACACCTGGTTTCCAGGATCTTGTCCAAAATACTGGAAGGACTGATGAAATGATGAATATTGTAATTCTAGGCAGAATGTGTCTGGGAGACAGAGGAGAGGGGCAGTGTTTTTACCCAACCAAATCAGTATAATAAGAAATAGATGCATTACATAGCTAATAACTCTGGTACCGACATGGAGTTGAGGAGACATCAAAATAAGATTACTTATGGAATACACATTGTTCCAGTTTACAGGAAAAATTATTTGGAGTAAAAGTGTAACTCTAAAGAAATGCCTCCAAATAGCAAGGACAGCTGTCCAGGACAGGGCCTTAACAATGACTCTGTAAGTGCAGAACAGAGCTTCAAGCTAAAGAACCCTAGAAATGAAGGTAAACAGACCAGGTAAGAATTAAATATTCCAGCATATATATATAATGGAAAGCAACATGAAAGGCAGAAAGAAAAATGCCCAGCCTAAGAGAAACAGTGCAAGAAGTGGAAAATGAACCACTTTATGTCAATACCACATATTCCAGAAAGAAAAATGTAAGAAAATGTTCTTACAGTGATTAAGTGAATGGAGACTTCCAGTGAAGAATAGGAAATGTGCACTAGAAACAAAATCTTTCAGTATACATATACTGCAGGAGAAGGCTTTCTGTCCTGACTGTCATATTTGCAGCTATGCTATTAGATCAGTGATCAGTTCAGCTGCAAGCATACTGTGGACCCAGCATCAATGTAATTCCAGAAACACAAGCAATAATATTAGACTTGAAAAATGATATTAGGTACTAGTGATATACAGTAAAACTGGTCTGATGCTGTAGGCAAATGTAGACTATTGATGAGAAACCCACAAGTAATATTATCAGGCTGAATGTATAGTAACTGACACAGGACCATAACCCATTGCTAGCCAGCAGGACAATGCCAGTTATGATTTTGTTTTTTTTTTAATCACAGTAAAACACCAGAATACATTTAGCGGGAGACAGGAAGGAGAGCAGTCACTGTGGGTTCATTCAACAGACTATTTTGAAAGAAATGGTTACTTAAAGGATATGCTGAAGTTAGATTAGGGTGGATGGGCAAATAATGGATCAGTATTCCAGTTTTTGGAATTAAACTCTGTATAGTATTCTCCCAGCATTTTACTATGTGCCCATCATCTTTCTATATGCTTTTTTTTTACAGAGATTACTTTAATGTTTGAAGTATTTGGGTCTAAGCTTCCAAGAGCATAGAACATGTGTGAATGCACATAAAAGCCATTTCTAAAATAAAGGTTACTGCCTTACTTAGTGTCTTCCCATTTTTGTCAAATATGGCATGATATTTCTTGGTACAATATACTTAGAATTTATTTGGACAGGGTAGATAGAGGATGAGAGGGAGGTTATATATCAGACACTTAAAAGGAGAAAAACCTTCTGAATGCTTGTTTCAAGCACCCTAGAGGAACACAGATTTTTTTTTAAATAATAAATATACTGGGCACAAATCTAGGTTGGTGTAAATAAGCATGATGCCATTGACTTTAGTCCATTACAGTGTTTTGTTTTGCTTTATTTTTTTCCAGTCACATTCTTCTTCTTTTTATTCCTGTCCTTCTTTTTATTTCTTTTCAGACATATTTCCCCTCCATAAGAAATGAAATAATTCTTCCAGAAGGGAATAAAATATAAAGCATAGCCTTCCACATACCAACTACCCTTCTATATTCTTGTCTTGTGTGTCAGCCTTGGGAATTAGCCATATGTGCTTTATTTGACTATTCTGGCAACAGTATTAAAATGTTCACATGCCCCCCCCCCCCCTTGTTGTGTGAACACATTGAATCATTTTTTGCTGCTCATTCTTTTATTCTAAGCCCTTTTAACATATACATATATATTCTGTTGTCTCTGTTAGAAAGTTGACACAGTGGTGTCTCTAATTACCAGTATTTTTCCCACGCACTACTTGTTCTGGTAGTGTTGATTGTGTAATGCTCTCACTTTGTTTTAAATAATGACTACATTTTGCCACAACTTCCTGGTACTGAGTGGTACCTTACTGTGCAAATAGTACCAAGGTTCCTGCTTGGGGATAAAGATATCATCCAACATGCAAATGTAGAGCAGAGACTGATCTAAACATCTGTATGATATTTAAGCTTTTGTCATTTTTCCTTCTAAGAGAAATGAATTTGCTGTTCCCTCATATTTATTCCAAAACAATTGTACAATATTATTCAGTAGCATTACTTACTGTGCTGTTTTACCCACATGGAGCTTTTCTTTGTTATCCTTTCTTTAGTACTTAAACAATGATTTTTGAAAAAATATTTGACTTCTTTTCCTTTTAATGTTTGTCATGGTTTGAAGGGTCAATTAAAAAAAAAAAAGTTTGGTATATAAATTCCTGTGGAGGAATTCAAAATTTAAATACTTCAAGGATATTGATATTTAAAAGTAAAATGTTTAGCCTAAGATTTTAGGATTTAAAATATTTTTTTTTTATAAAACAGTATTGTAGTAATGTAAGACTTGGTAATAACGTCTGTTGGTACATGCAGAAATGAGTAAAATATTTCAGAAATGTCTACAATATGAATTAGGATATTCTAGCTAAGAAACCAAGAGTTATTGTTTTAAATACCTGTTCCATCTCTACTTAAGCCCATAAGAATTAGACTGATGCTTAACCATAAAATGACTCTCAGTTAACAACAAGCATAAGCCTCTGTAGGATTCAGGATAGGTTTATGCGTTTAATTCCTTTAAAATGTTTAATTATGCCCTCAGTTGACTTCAATGGTACCTCAAGTTGCTCAGCTTTTCTCATGATTTTGCTCTTGCCTATTTAGTTATATAAAATATCCCCATCCTAAAAGAAGTTGTATGCTGAAAGGAACGCGTATAATTTTTTGAAAACTTAGGTACACAGACATAATCACAGTCTCATGGCATTATTACAGATTACCCTTAGGCTATACTAGGAGCTGTTAATATGGGAGTGTCCATTGGTGAAAGGGTGAAAACTAGTGCTAAGCATCCTCTAGGCATCTTTATCTCTGAGCTGTGTTACCCAGCTCATGTTACAGTGATGTGTGACTGCTCTGCAGAGATAAAATGACTAATTTAGAGGCACCATCCCTTCCATTCACCTCCTGCTTTGTGTGGACAGACTTTCCATCCCCCCAAACTATACTGCCCAGGAGTTAGTACTGGCAGAAAGCCATCTTTTCTTCTCTTCCCCAGGAAGTGTAACTTTGTACAACCAGTGTAAGCAGAGAGCAGATTGCCTATCTGCCTTCATCTACCAGTTACAGCCAGAGGCAGAGAATGAGTCAAAGGATGTCCCCACTGGACCCCATCAGGAGGGCAGCAAACTGGAGTCTTGGTGAGGTGCTGAACCTCACTGCAAACAAGGGAGAGGAGTGGACCATCGCCAAGGGCATGAACGGCAACAGGCAAAACCATGTAATCAACCATCAGGACTGCCTGCAAATCTGGTCCGAATTTAGGTCCCTGACATCACAGTATGTAAGGGGCAGGGAAGCCAACAAGGTCTCATGTGCAGCAAGGACCCCTGTCCTCTACCATGAGAACTTAGCTCAGATCCTCAAAAAGGACCATGGCATTGCTCCCCACCACACTACATGCTGCATGCTCACAGGCCTAGCATAGAGCAATAACAATGATGAAGGAGACAGTATTGGTGATAAAATTATTTCCCATCAGCTGCCTGTTGCCTTACAGGAGCAGGGGGATGTCTGCTCTGTTCTCCAGCCAGACTGTGACCTTGACCCTGAACCTGGTGATTCAAATCCAAATGCAGGGTGATACAGAAGATGCATGCAGCTCAGATGAGACCCTCACTGATTCAAGAGACACAAACAACCAAGACCTAGTTGTGTAGGGTGGGGGTAAAGAGTGGCTAGTGGTAAGTTTGGGAACATGAGGATAGAAGGAGTATCATCTGCCTTGGAAGAGACTCAAGGTTCTGGGTTTTCTCATAGCCTGGGGGTACCTTTGGATACTAGGCTAGGTGCTATGGTTGTATTCACTGCTGATGTTCCTGTCTCCCCCCCCCCCTTCCTCGATCCTTGTGATTAACTAGGATGGTGAGGGCTCCTAGTTATGCCCCTCCTCACCAACCCTCTAGTAGTAAGTCACAGTTGTGCAGAGAAGCCTTGATGTGTGACTGCTCAAAGCTCATTCTAACATTAACATATATAGCACTTAGTATAGTCTAAGGGTAATGTGCAACAACACTAGTCTACATGTCTTTACTCCTTTCTGTCTTTGGGTTAGATTACACACTACGATTAGACCATGTTAAAGACATTTAAAACTTGAATGATTGCACATTAAGGATCATTAACATGTGGCAAGTAACCCCTAGGCATCTTAAAGTTTTATCACGTTGGGTAAGGATTATCTTTGAGCTGTGCTACCTAGCTCAAGTTAAGTTAACTTCTGGCTGTTCACCTAAGATAAAACCACCAGTTTGTGGTCCTCCAGGATCCCAGATGGACTAGTAATCATCCAGGGCTTGACCTAGCTGGAGCTAGCTCCTCACCACTTACCTACTACCTAGCTGAGTGGGAAGGGAGGGGAAAAGGATTAAGGAGGCAAGGGGCTAGGGGCAGAGGGGCATGGGGATGGAGTGGAGAGGGGAAGAAAGAAGGGTTAAGGGGAGGGAGAGCAGGTGGGTGGGAAGCTGTTGAGTTTCTGCCCCCTCCATCACTGTATTGCACCTGCCACCCCAATCCCACCCCCCCCAGCCCATATCATTGCCCTGCTGCTCCCCGAATCACCCCCCTTCCCTGCCATTATCCCCTCCATCCCTGGATTGACACCTTTCCCCTTCACTGAGGCTGATAGCTGCTACATCCATGGGGGGGGGGGTGGTATTCCTCCCCACCTGCTCCTGAGCTCCCTTAAGCCTGCATTACTCCTATGTGCCCTCCTCTTTCCCCATGACCCCCTCCCCTGATTCCTTTCCCCCCTTTACACCATCTCCTCCTTCCTCACTTGTCCCCTCCCCAGTTATCTGCTGTCTGTCTGTTGCCAGAGCAGGGGGGTCTCCCTTTCTAAGTACTCCTGGGCTCCTTCATCCCATTTTACCCCTGCATGCCTGGATTCCACTGACTTCTAGTACTGAAGGTGGGGCAGGGTTGAGAGGGTGGGAGGCAAAGAGATATTGGGCAGCTTGGCAGAGGCTGTATATAGGTGAATGGAGCAGTGTAGGTTGCATGGAAGCTGGAACTGGAAGGGAGGGAGAACCCCCTACCCCACTGCTACCACCACCACCACTGCTCTCAGGGTAATAAGGAAGCAATCTAGGGTTCAGGGGCCATTCAGGGGTTGGGGAGCAATCTGGGAGATGATGGAGAGTAGCAGGGAAGATCAGGGGGCAGAGGAGCAGTGGGGCTCCTTTTCCTCTTCTGCTCTAGCCTATACTGTGTCTAGAGTTTGCACACTAGTTCCTAGGCCACTTTGTAATACCCACCTCCTGCCCCCCCCCCCCAAGCTTCTATCTAGGCAGGACTGCTCACCATTGATACTTCCACCCAGGTCCAGGTTTGGTGCTGTGGGGACTGTGGCTTGCAGGTTCTTTCCAGTGATGGTCAGGTTGGGGAGTGCCTGCAGTGTGAGTGGTGCCTCCTGGTGGTGTATCTCAGGGAACAGGCAAGAGAACTACAGGAGGAGGTGGCAAGACTCTGAAGCATCCTCTGACATGAGGCATTCATCAGTTCAGTGCTGGAGGAGATCTCTCAGACTGCAGAGAAAGAAATGCCAGATGCAGTACTAGAGAAGAGAAAGGACATGGACACCCAAGAGTTTGGAAGCTGGAGGCTTGTGACTTCTGGAAGGAAGCAGAGATATTCACTTGCACCTTCACTCCTTCATCTGGAGTACAGATATGCAGCTCTAGCAGCAGAGAGGGAGGAGCACATTCCATTGGTGAGGAAGACAGGCCAGGCCTTATGAAGGTGTGAAGGATCCAGATGACTGCCATCAAGAAGAAGCAGTTGGCGGTTGTGGTTGAAGACTCATTTCTGTAGGGGATAGAGGGAGCCACTTGCTGACCTGACCTGTTGTCTTTGGAGGCCTGCTGCTTGCCTCAAGTCTGGATCCGAGATGTAATGGAGGGACCACCAAGGCTCATCTGGCCCTCTGACTGCTACCCAATGTTGTTCATCCATGTAGGCACCAATGATACTTCCAGAGGAGACCCTGAGGGTATCAAAAGTGACTATAGGGCTCTGGGTGCAAGGGTGAGGGGGTCTGGGGTTCAGGTTATGTTCTTGTTGATCCTTTCAATCAAGGGAAAGAGCCCAGGCAGGAGCAGGTACATTCGGCAGATCAACACCTGGCTGTGCAGGTGGTGTCACCATTAGGGATTTGGCTTCTTCAACCATGGGATGTTCTTTCAAGAAGAATGATTACTGGAAAGAGATGGGATCCACCTGATAAAGAGAGGAAAGAGCATCTTCACAGACAGGCTCGCTAACCTAGTGAGGAGGGCTTTCAACTAGGTTCACTGGGGGATGGAGACCAAAGCCCTGAGGTAAGTGGGGAAGCTGGAGACCTGGACAAAGACCAAGCAGGAGGGTGCAACAGGGGAGGGTGCTCTCATACTTCCTGAGAAATTGGGGGAATTACCTCAGGTGCCTATATACTAAATACAGAGCCTGGGAAACAAGCAGGAAGAATTGGAAGTCCTTGCACAGTCTTGGATCTATGGCATGATTGGAATAACAGAGACTTGATGGGGTATCTTGCATGACTGGAACACTGTCATGGATGGGTACAAACTGTTCAGGAAAGATAGGCAGGAGAGAAGAGGAGGAGTTGCTGCACTTTATGTAAAAGAGCCATATGATTGTGCAGAGCTCCAGTATGAAGCTGGAGATAGGCCTATTGAGAGTCTCTGGGGTAAGGTCAGAGGGGAGAACAACAAGGGTAATGTTGTGGTGGGGGTCTGCTAAAGGTCACCAGACCAGGAGAAAGTGGTGGATGAGGCTTTCTTCAGACAGTTTGCAGAAACTTCCTGATTACAGGCCCTGGTTCTCATGGGGGACTTCAGTCACCCTGACATGTGCTGGGAGGGCAATACAGCAGTGCACAGGCAATCTGGAATGTTTTTTGAGAGTATTAGGGACTATATATAGTATAGTCAGTATATACAGTATATAATACTGGGAGGAAAAATGTCCAGCACACCTACAGCCTAGGGAATGACCTGCTGGGTGTCACGGAAGTGAAAAGGGATCTTGGAGTCCTAGTGAACTCCAAGATGAACATGAGTTGGCAGTGTGACGAAGCCATCAAAAAAGCCAACGGCACTTTATCGTGCATCAGCAGATGCATGACAAATAGGTCCAAGGAGGTGATACTTCCCCTCTATTGGGCGCTGGTCAGACCGCAGTTGGAGTACTGCGTGCAATTCTGGGCGCCGCAATTCAAGAGGGATGCGGATAACCTGGAGAGGGTCCAGAGAAGGGCCACTCGTATGTTTAAGGGCCTGCAGTCCAAGCCCTACGAGGAGAGACTAGAGAAACTGGACCTTTTCAGCCTCTGCAAGAGAAGGTTGAGAGGCGACCTTGTGGCCGCCTATAAGTTCATCACAGGGGCACAGAAGGGAATTGGTGAGTATTTATTCACCAAGGCGCCCCCGGGGGTTACAAGAAATAATGGCCACAAGCTAGCAGAGAGCAGATTTAGATTGGACATTAGGAAGAACTTCTTCACAGTTCGAGTGGCCAGGGTCTGGAATGGGCTTCCAAGGGAGGTGGTGCTCTCCCCTACCCTGGGGGTCTTCAAGAGGAGGTTAGATGAGCATCTAGCTGGGGTCATCTAGACCCAGCATTCTTTCCTGCTTATGCAGGGGGTCGGACTCGATGATCTATTGAGGTCCCTTCCGATCCTAACATCTATGAATCTATGAATCTATGAATCTTCTATGTGCAAGTGCTGAAGCAGCCAACTTGGGGCCATGCTCTTCTTGACCTGCTGCTCACAAACGAGGAAGACTTAGTGGGGAATGTAGTAGTGGATGGCAACTTGGGAAGCAGTGACCATGAGATGGAGTTCAGGATCCTGAGGAAAGGAAGGATGAAGAGCAGCAAAGTAAGGACCCTGGACTTCAGAGAAGCATGCTTCTATTCACACAGGAAACTTATGGGGAAGATCACTTGGGAAGCCAGACCGAGGGTGAATGGAGTCCAGGAGAACTCGCTGTACTTCAAAGAAACCTTACTGAGAGTGCAGGAACAAACCATCCCAATGTGCAGGAAGACTAGCAAGTATGGAAAAAGACCAGCTTGACTTAGCAGGGAACTCTTCAGTAAACTAAATCATAGAAAGAAAATGTGTACGTAGAAACTTGGACAAATAACTGGGGAAGAGTATAACAGCATTGCCCGGGCATGCAGGGATGAAGTCAGGAAGGCCAAAATGCAACTGGAGTTGCAGCTAGTAAGGGATGTGAAGGGCAACAAAAAGGGTTTTTACAAGTATGTTGGTAGCAAGAAGAGGATCAGGGAAAGTGTGCATCCTTTACTGAATGGGGGAGGCAATCTTGTGACAGAGGATGCAGAAAAAACTAATGTGCTCAATGCCTTTTTTGCCTCAGCCTTCACAGGCAAGCTCAGCTCCCAGACTACTGCATTGGGCAGCATAGTTTGGGGAGGAGGTGAGCACCCCTCAGTAATGAAAGAACACATTAGAGAAAGAAGACTTTTTAGAAAAACTGGACATGTCCAAGTCCATGGGGCTAGATGGGATGCATTGGAGGGTGATGAGAGAGTTGGCTAATGTGATTGCAGAGCTATTGGCCATCATCTTTGAAAACTCATGGTGATCAGATGGGGTCCCGGATGATTGGAAAAGGGCAAACATACTGCCCATATTTAACAAAGTGAAAAAGGAGGATCCAGGGAACTACAGACCACTCAGCCTCACCTCAGTCCCTGGAAATTCGTAGAGCAGGAATCCATTTCTAAGCCTTGGAGGAGAAAAAGGTGATTAAGAAGAATCAGTATGGATTAACCAGGGGAAAGTCATGCCTGACCAATCTGATTGCCTTCTATGATGAGGTGACTGGTTCTTTGGATGCGGAGAGACTGGTGAACGTGGTGTACCTTGATGCCAGCAAGACTTTTGATACCAATTCTCATAGCATTCTTTCAGGCAAGCTAAGGAAGTATCGGCTGCATGAATGGACTGTAGGGTGGATAGAAAACTGGCTGGAGCATTGGGCTTAGTGAGTAGTAATCAATGGCTCAATGTCTAGTTGGTAGCCGCTATCAAGTGTAGTGCCCCAAGCACTGGTCCTGGGGCTGGTTTTGTTCAATGTCTTCATCAATATCCTGGAAGATCGAATAGAGTGCATCCTCAGCAAGTTTGCAGATAACACCAAGCTGGGGAGGAGTAGTAGATATGCTGGAGGGTAGGGATAGGATTTGGTCACCTAGACAAATTGGAGGATTGGGCCAAAAGAAATCTCATGAGGTTCAACAAGTACAAGTGCAAAGTCCTGCACTTGGGATGGAACAATCCCATGCACCAGTACAGGCTGGGTGCTGATTGCCTGGGCAGCAGCTCTGCAGAAAAGGACCTGGGGGTTACAGTGGACAATAAGCTGAATATGAGCCAGCAGTGTGCCCTCGTTGCCAAGGGCTAGGGACAGACATTCAAAAAGCCTGAGCCTGAATTGATTCAATCTTTGGAACTTAGTCTAACCTGGCTAGGTTAAAGCAGTTTTGTAACCAGACAGACATCTCAGAAATGCAGGCACATGCCTACAGTGGCTCAGGCTAGAGGCCAGGGAGTGCTAGAGCAGCCCTTTCTTCCCTTGCACAGGGCTGACCTGAGTGGGGCACAGCCAGGCCCCAGCAGGACACTATGATTTAGGGAGGGGTCCTCCCCCTTGATAACATAGCATTTTTCAGCCCTGTTATCAGTATGTAACACCCCATCAGAAAACCAAGCCTTGCTCATTACAAGCTGTTCTTAAACAGCATTTTTCTGAAGGAAAATGCATACCATTTTCTTCTACTATTACTTCTTACTATTCATTCCATGCAGAAAGAGCTCACACCAACTGCAGATGCTTCCTCAGCCTGATGAAGGTTTTTTAAACCCAAAAACTTGCTAAGAAAGTTTTTGTCCAACTATTTAGTTGGTCTAATAAAAGATATTAGATTTACCTGAAGAACTTTGTCTGCTTTTTCCAAAGACAGGAATGCAGGGACATTACCATCTAAGCTATTGATTACCTCCAAGAAGCCCTAAGCAGGTACTGTCCTATCTGCTTTACACAACATCAGCTAGCATACCACATACTGGCTACAGTCTGTGCTGTGGGAGAGAAGAGGAAGGGATCTCTGCTTAAGCAGCAAGCGGTGAGAGGGGGAGACCGTGGCCCAGGGAAGCCGGAAGACCCTGCTGTGTCTGTAAGTCTCTGCTGCAGCTCAAGCCAGGGAGCAGAGGGAAAGGGCCAGCTCATCTGTGGAGCAGAAAGCCCCACCCAGGCCAGAAAGCATGCTGGGATGCTGGGGGTGTCTGGTTTAGCTTAAACCAGCAAATGATCTAGGAAAGACATTGCATAAACTGGTTTGATCCAAATCAAAGCCTGATACTACATTCAACCAGGTTTATCTCAAACCGGTTTCAGCCATTTTCCAACTGATTTATGTGCACTAAACATCTGATCTGTTACAGGTTTAAACCAGTTTCTGATCACTTAAACAAGTTTATGTGTAATGTCTGTCCCTGGGCAAGAAGGCTAATACCATACTGGGCTGCATTGGTAGGTGTGTTGCCAGCAGGTCAAGGGAAGTGCTTATATTCCCATCTGTTCAACACTGGTGAGACCACATATGGAGTATTGTGTTCAGTTTTGGGCCCTCCACTACATAAAGGAGGTGGACAAATTGGAGAGAGTCCAGCAGAGGGCAACAAAAATGGTGAGGGGGCTGGAGGGCATGACTTATGAGGAAAGACTGAGAGAACTGGGCTTATTTAATCTAGAGAAGAGAAGACTGAGGGAGGATTTAATGGTAGCCATTGGCAACACATAGGGATACCAGCCCACCAACTGTTAAGCCCACCAGATTTAGTGAAGGGGCACTTGGAGAGGCTGGCTGTGTTCAAATTAGCAGGGCTGGATGAACTTAATCAAAGGGTGCTGGAGAAATTGGCCAGTGTCATAGCAGAGCCACTGGCATGGCTGTTTGAGCGCTCATGGTGCTCCAGTCAGGTCCCAGAGGACTGGAAACGGGCCAGTGTGGTCCCTATTTTCAAGAAGGGGCAGAGGCTGGAACCGGGTAACTATAGGCCAGTTAGTCTCACCTCTATCCTTGGGAAAACTCTGGAAAAAATCATTAAGGATCACATTTGTGGGAGCCCAGAAGAGGAAATAATGCTAAAAGGAAATAAGCATGGGTTCATAGCAGTGGAGTCCTGCAAGGCTCTGTTCTTGGATTGGTGCTATTCAATGTCTTCATCAGTGACTTGGATGAGGGTATGAAGAGCACTCTGTCCAAGTTCACAGATGGTATCAAATTATGGGGCAAAGTGAACACACGAGAGGGTAGGGATAAATTCAGGCAGATCTGGACAGGTTGGAAAAATGGGCAGAATGAAATAGGATGCAATTCAACAAAGACAAATACAAAGTGCTGCACTTGGGCAAAAAGAGCCACCGACACGCTTACAGGCTGGGAGATGACCTTCTCAGCAGCACAGCAGTGGAAAGGGATCTTGGATTCATAGTTGACTCCAAGATGAACACGAGTCATCAATGTGACGATGTGACCAACGAGGCTAACCACAGCTTATCATGCATTAGCAGATGAATGATGAACAGGTCCAGGGAAGTGATGCTTCCCCTCCATGCGGCACTGGTCAGGCCGCAGTTGGAGTACTGCGTCCAGTTTTGGGCACCACACTTCAAAAGGGATGCAGAGAATCTTGAGAGGGTTCAGAGAAGAGTCACTCATATGGTCAGAGGCCTGCAGCCAAGGCCCTACAGGGAGAGACTGAGGGACCTAGATCTCTTCAGCCTTCTCAAGCGAGGGCTGACAGTTCATCTTGTGGCTGCCTATAAATTCATTGTGGGAGGGCAGCAGGGAATAGGAGATGCTCTATGTACTAGGGCACCCCCTGGAGTAACTAGGAACAATGGCTACAAATTGACAGAGAGCAGATTTAGGTCGGACATTAGAAAGAACTTCCTCACAGTAAGGGTTGCCAGAATCTGAAATGGTGGTGCTCTCCCCTACCCTGGGGGGTCTTCAAGAGGAGACTGGACAAGCACCCAGCTGGGGTCATCTGACCCCAGTGTTCTTTCCTACCCAGGAAAGGGGGTCGGACTTGATGACCTATGGAGGTCCCTTCCAACCCAAACATCTATGAATCTCTGATCTAGTTGGGGCTATTCCTGCTTTGATTAGGGGCTAGTCTAGATGACCTTCAGAGGTCCCTTCCAACCCTAACTTACTACGATAACTTCTAGAGAGCTGTGAAACAGGCTTCCAGTCCCTATCTGTGCCCCTGTTCACCAGCCCTCTAACTGCACATCTAAGCAGTGCATATTAGAGAGGGTATTAACCCTTAATATGGTACTGATCACTAGCTTGTGCTAGCCTTAATGTTGACCAACATCCTTTACTGTTTGCAATTGCTAATTGTAACCTCACCCAATCTCAATGTGTAATCTTCCCACTCTACCTGTTGCTTTAGAATCTGAGATGCAACAAATGGTCAGAAGAACTATATGGCTGTTTCGTTATAATGTATTGTACCCTGTTTTGAAATCATATATCCACAAGACAGTGGATCCATATAGAAAGTAGAATGCTTGCTCTTTGTTTATGTTTGATTCACCTGTAAAGCATATACACTTTTCACTGAGGTTTATTACTGTCAGCACAGAGTGAATAGAAATAATTTGATAAAGTAATTGTAGATACGAATTCTCCCTTTTCTCTAAAAAATTGTTTAGAAAGATTATGCTTGATGAATTGCACATTTAACTTGAGAGGCCTAATTTTATTAGCTAAGGACATGATTTGTCTGCCCCTATACCTGTGGAAATCCAGTTGCAATCAATGGGAATTTTTCATATTCTAGTACTGGTGACTAGAATGAAAATATGCTTTACAAGTTTTCAAAATGTTTTGAAGATAATATATTTATATGTCTGCCTGTACAATGTGGTGTTGAATGTTTAAATTTAACCCCAAAATTTGGGGTTGATTTTTCAAAACTCCCTGGGTGATTTAGGAGCATACAATCTATTGAAAGGCAATGGAACCTAGTACATCAAATTACTTCGGTTGTTTTTTTTTATATTATTATTTCAAAACTGCTTATGTTATATACAAGCAACCCATACAATCTCTTTGGAAATGTAGCCTGAGGAATTTATAAAGGAATAACAGCTTTATTCTGCTAATCATGGATTCAAAGAACATTTGTCATTTTAGAATTAATGCAAATCTAAATTTCATTTTTGTCACACTTTAGCAAACACTTGTGAATTTTTTACAGGATATGTTGATTTATGTGGATGTGTTACAGTGAATGTAAATATAGGCTGTTGTTAGTCAGATGTTCTTTTGGTTGGAAAATAAAATTATTGAAGGGAATCTTAAAAATTGATTTTAATATTTCATTTATTCACATCCTTCTAACTCCAAATATATTAATCAAAATGACAGCGTCAAGATGAGAATCATGCATTAAGACATATTTTGTTACTATTAATATTTTGGGTTATGAATAGTAAAAATGTCTTTTCACCAATTAAGCTGTTGGCTTCTTTATGCATTCATTTTGGATAATAACATTCATTCTGGATAATATGGGCAACATTAACACAAGTACTTATGTACCAAAAGATGCAACTAAGGGAAATTTTCAAAGGCACCTCCAGACCTAAGACATGTCAACTGAAATCAATGGGAATTGGCACCTGGGCCTTTTTTTGAATATCCTGCTATTGTCTTTCAGCATCTTTAGCCACTTAAATATCTTTACAAATTTGCCCCTAAAAGTCTGACAGTTTCTATTAAAGTAAATGAAAAGAACTCCATTGATTTCAAATGGATGGGATAGGGTATTCAATTTCACTTTCCTTTATTGAGTTTCATTTTTTAGTTCTTGAAGAATAGGTCAGTACCACTGGGTCTGTATTGTCACTGTCACAGGGCACTAATAGGTGCCTGCTCCTTTAAGAGTAATAGCAGCCTAGCCAAGGAGCCCTGTAGGCTAGGCAGGGCACTACAGCTTCAGGTTAACTGAGCAACAGGCTAATGAGGGAATTAGCTAGCACCTGCAGGCACTCACCTGACCAGAAGGAAGCAGGGCACTGGGAGCATATAAGCCCAAGGCTGGGGCTGGCAGGGGGGTCATGCTCTGTCAGCTGCCTGGGGAAATAGCTCCTGCACAGGAAAGCTACCCTGGGATGTTTGGCTGTCTGTAAGACTACTATGGCTCCAGGAACTTATCAGGTATCCAGGGCTAGAGGTTACCCTCATAAAGGGGCAGAGCATGGTCTTTGTTGTGATTGTTTTGTTGTAGCCCAGGGGCTTATGTTTCTGTTTCTGTTTGTACCAGTGGTATGGGATGGGACAGTTAAGGAGATTCCATTAGTGCCCAGGAGGGGCACACAATTCCTTTGAGCCTTGCTAGGGGCAGGATCAGGGCTTGGGCAGTTAGAGGGCCCACAGTAGGCAGAGAGAGTGCAAGGCCCTGAGCCAGACAGGGGCCAGAGGGGCACAGCCAAATAGGGGCCTGGGGGACACAGGCCAAGGGCCTGGTGATTGAAGGAACAGATTGAACTAGTGTCTCAAAGCCAGCTCCAACACTGTGGGCCTAGGCTAGAAGGTCTAGGTAGATTAAAAGGGTGGAGGCTGAGGCCGTGACAGAGGGAACAACATTTTTGTAACATCTGCAAGGCATAGGGCATGGTGTAAGGAAGGTTTCAGAGCCACATACTTAGCCCATAATTCTCCAGGTGCCTTGTGTGGCACACTACTGGAGTGAGGTCTGGCGAAGGGCCCGAGGACCAGTGAGTTCTTATGGGGTTCAGCAGACTGGAGTCACACAAGGTCCTGATTTATTATTTTACCATCAAGATATGGCAGACAAGACAAGAAGGCATCCTTGGGGCAGAGCTGGCATGGTTGCAGAGCTACTAAGGGCTTCATGGCCACTCCTGGGGATCTTGACTCATGACAGCCACTATTACAGGAACATGTGTAAATTCTCCCTCCCGCATGCATACTTCATTTCCACAACAACTTTATAATTGGTTGGGAAAATATACATATATTTTTTTTAAACTGATCTTATGCTTAGGTGTAGAGTTATGATATTTGACAATATCCTTTTTAGCTATCTTTGAATGTAGCTCAGCTGAAACGTAGGGAATAATCAATATATTAGACAGAGTACATTAATAAGATTTCCTTCCAGGAAATCTTCAACCAATGTCTGTGTTCATTTTAGAAAATAATCAGTAGAAAAAGGGTTATGAAGACAACACTGTCCCTTTTATCATCCAAATAAATTTATATACGTCTTTGAAACAAACAAACACAACTTATTTCAAAGCTCCAATACCAGAGGTTGGGTATATATTTATAGCTGATAGTGACACAGTCAGCAGAGAAAAGTTGTGGCAACTGGGTGATCATTTAAATCAGGTAGCTCATATAGAGATGAAAAGGATTTTTCTGTCCTCTAACTGCTCTGAATGGGCAAACAGCCCAAACCACAAACTAACCCTTACTGAAAAATGTGTAATGACTGAGGGCATTTGAGTAGCCATATGTAAGGTCTTACTTCAAATCCATTAACCCCCACACCCTGAAAAAATATTGATTCTAATAGAATTTGGATCAAGCCTTCAATGTAGGATATTTAAAAGACTCTTTAAAAATGTAATTCCTGCTTCTGTTGAAATTAATGGCAAAACAACAGGTGATTTCAGTAAGAATGGAAGTTGAACTCTGCTTTGTCGGCTCATAACTGCTGAACTGAAGTGTCTTGGATATATAACTATAATCAGTGGGAAAAGGGTTCTGAAGACAACTCTCCCTTTCATCTTCCAAGTAAATTTACATACATTTTTGAAAATAAAAAAGATCTTATTTCAAAGCCCTAATACTAGAAGTTGGGTATGCATATATAGCATAGCTGATAGTGGTGCAGTCAGAAGAGAGAAGTTGTATATATATTTCCCTTTTTCAGACCATTTTCTGTGCCCTCAGTTCTATCTGTTCAGAAATCTGTAATAGTTATCAAATGTTAAGGTATGTTTTATTCGGCCTCATACATAATCAACAAAATTGCCACTTAAAATCTAGTGAGGGACAGGTTTATCTGATTTTCATGGATGAATGGCATATTTTCAATGACATGGTAGGAGAGTGTTACCTCATTTAACTATGTTAGTTTTGTTTCAGTTTGAAGTAGATAATATTTAAGGAATATAGGCTCATTTTTATTTAGATGCCTAAATATGCCTTTAGGTGCCAAATTTTGGTGATCCTAGTTTGACGGCATTAGTTCCAATAGTGGCCTCATTTTCCTTGAAAACAAGGGAAAATTGTTGGAAACCCTTTTTCAAAATGCACTGATATTTTTACTTAACATACTTATTAATTCTTTACTACTCAGTAATTGACTCACATAATCCATGTTATCTCTTCCTTTCTTCCATTTTGTTCTCTGTAGAATTCTTCTCTGAGGGAGAGAAAGAAAGTGGGTGCCTCTCCCATTCAATCCTATCAGTTGAATTTCGTTTAGGTGTGCTGTATAATGTTACATTCATGGCATTATAAAGTTCTCATGTGTACTGATAGAAAACATTAAACTGCCCCAGTAGCATATGTTATGTTCCTGCATCTGCCTAATTTCCAATTTGAAATATCACTCAACAATGCTTATAATAAACTATTCACAACAAGGTCAAAAACAGATGCCTGCTGGGATGAGTAATCTTCTTTATTTCAGCATCTCCTATCAACAAGTTTCATGGAGACAAAGTAATAGCTTTTATGTGAGGAGCTTCACAGGTACCTACGAAAAGCTATGAGACATAAGACAGAATTAACTAACAGATAATGATGGTAGATTTGCTGTACCTGCCCTGCAGTTCAATTTAAAGTGTATCCTGAAGAGACTTCACATGGAAAGGCCAGATTTTTCTAAACAAATACGCTTGTGAGTGCTGTTGAATCACTAATGTTCAAACTGAATTTTCTGCCTTTAGTTCCATCTGCATACAGGATAGGAGGGGTGGAGTTGCACTCAATTTTACATTTCTCTTTGACTTTTTTTTATTATTAAAAATCACAAGCATATACATTTATAGCTTGTAGTGAGATGCAATAGACATCTTATTGAAAGGTACAGTTTTAAAGTGGCCTGTAATAGTATACTGAGAACGATATTAATCTATGTAGAGATTTATTCATGGTTGGAGTATGCAGGAGAAGAGTAGAAGATGGAGATATGTGCTAGGCATGTGCAAAGCTTCTGTTGCTTATTCAATTCAGAGGAGATTTGGCCCGATTTGGCGGCTGAGTCTCTGAATTGAATCTGGAGACCAATAAAAAGGTCTGAATCAATCTCAAGCCTCTGAATCAATTTGGAAAAGATTTGAAGGAGATTCGGAGATTCAGGCTGTTCCTGCTCATTGCTGCAGGGAGCTGGACCCAGTCTCAATGCTGGTAAGTAGGGGTCAGGGAGGACCATGGGGAGACCCCCACCAGACCCCATCCTCTGAGCACCCCCAACCCCCATCCCCTCTCCCAGACTCATCAATGGCTGCCCTGCCCAGCCCCAGCATTCCAGTGCTTAAAAAAAAATAAAAATAAAAATAAAAAAAAAGCCCTGCACTTACCAGATGCTGCAGCAGCCATTGTGGCCTCAGGGGGCTCATGGCAGAGCACCCCCACACAGTGCAGGGCAGTGGGGGGGCATCAGAGATCATCCTGTCCCTGCCCACCTGGCAGGAGTCGGTGAGTGTGGGGCTTTTTTTTCTTTTTTTTAAGTGCCGGGACACTGGGGCTGGGTGGGGCAACCATTGACCGGGCTGGGAGAGTGGGTGGGGGATGGGGCCTGTTTGATTTGGAAATTCAGGCGATTCAGTGACAGCTGAATCTTTGAATCACATTCAGCCAAATTTATTTGGGACAGTGATTTGAATCCCTGAATCAAATCGCTGTCCCCCTGATTGGCTGAATCCCCATCCGAAGCGGATACTAGCCACTTCGCACAGGCTTAATATGTGCATAGGAGAATTGATTATACTTTAGAAATGGAGGCTAAAAGAAAGTATTTATCTGTATAAACTCCTTTTCTTCAGGAAAAAAAGATCAATATAGATTGAAATACAGCAGGAATATCTTTTAAGCAATGTAGTTCAGATTAGAATTGTGCTCAAATCAGAAGGTGCAAAGAGAGAGCCTTTCTGTATTTTCTACTGTGGCTTCCCATGATTTACTCTCTGTCAGGCACATAGATTACATTGGAAAGTATTAGCCAGCCTCAAGATGGACCAAGAGGAGCAAGTAGAATAGAGATTCTTGGCTTTCGGGCCCCCTAAGGTGAATGATGTAACTACACTGAATGCAGAAGGGCCATCTCTGCACAGAAGTCTTCAACCTCTTAGGGTACACCACCTCTTAAAATTCCATCTTTCTTATTTAAATTTAACATTTATTTCCAACAGTGTCTAAGTGATATAACATTGATGTTTATAGTAATGTAAAACAAAGTGGCAGTTTTCAGTGTTTTCCAGGGCATAGATTTTGCCTGTGTCTAAGTGTCACTTTGGGAGAAATGTTTTCATATATACAGCAGAAAAAGAGTTAATTTTTAGCTGCAGAGCTTACCTGTTTTAGAATGCATGAAGGGAATAGGGAAGTAAACTGAAGTGATTGCAAAATATAGTACACACTGTGTTTCTTGACATTTACAAAAATACTGTATAAACCCTCATATAAAGCCAATATTTTGTTTTGGTTCCTTTGAATCCACAGTTTTTGAGTAGGCTCTATTTGTTCAAACTCAAAGAGTTTGTTTACTTCTAACAGGATATTCCATTTTGGTGAGGGAAGATTACATGGATTTTATGGGATAGTTTTTTAAAGTATTAGCAATACAGTGAAATGCTCAAAAAATCCCATTAAAAAGCAATAGAATCAGATGAGGCAAAAGCAGGAGAATCTCCTCTAATTTGACTTGAAAGAGCTGCTACTAAATTTAACATTTCTGTATTCATCCAGAGAAAAGTAATTTAACCCTAAATTTACAGAAGAGATTTCTACAATTTTAAATTTCAATTTTTTTTAAATATTTGATACATCACTCTACTCTGTCTTCTCTCAACTGAAATACACAATGGTGCTTGAAGCCCCAAAACAATGATGCAAAAATGTCATGCATATCCAAACAAAGATCCTAGTTTTCTCTTCCACCAAACCTAAGTTAATAACCCTGATTAGGCAAGTCGGTAGCTAAAATGATTGGCATTTTACAAGAACAAGTTATAAAAGAAAAATCACGAGCAAAGGAAATAAACATAAAACACCTTCTCTCTCTTGCTCCCAACCTACTAGAACTATCATAGATCATGCCACAGGAGGATCATGAATGGTGACACATGAAGTACATCTGTACATTTCTCTCCCAGAAGTGTGTGATTCTGTATGCACTAATACAAAAAAAATCACAATTCAACCTCTTCCTCTATTATTTGAAAGAGGGAAAATTAATCATTTTTCCCCGACCGAATGTTTAAGTTACTATGTCTGAGGTTTTGACCTCTCCCTTAGATCCTCTCTCACATGCCACAACTAAAAGAGAGATTACTTCACTTGAGAATATACGATTGTGTGTATATGTGCTTTTATATTTTAATACTTTTATGAACTAAATATATATGTATAGAGAGAAAGAGAGAGTGTGTACACACAAGACTTAGTGAACCCAAAATCTGAAGTCTAGGAAAACTTGTGCTTTCTCTCTCTCTCTCTCTATCTTATTTAGTTAGTCTATAAAGTTGCACATCTACCCTGCCTTAAGACTAATATGGCTAACCATCCCTCTCTGCTTTACTAAAATCAGTCTTTGATGTGTCTACCTTTACTGAATGGGGGAGATGAACCCTTTTTACTATGTGGAACTATCAAGTGGCAAACCAAGGTCCCAGACCTTCAGTGAATGCTTTTCTGGTCCAGTGCTTCAACTAGGTAAAATTCATTGCAAGATCAAGGTTTAAGTGTGACATTTGGCTTGCTCTTCTGTAAGTAGCTGCTTGCACTGTTAACAATTCATATATTTTATATTGACTATATTTCTCAGTTAAATTGAACAATTTCCAAAGAATTCCTGTTGAAAGGTGAATTATTGAAATCAGTATCAAAGAAAAGAAGAAAAAAAAAACCTATAGTGACCTATATATGGTATACAAACAGTAATGTTCCACACACACGAAAAGTAGACCATTTCTCTTTATCAGGATGATTTATCCCAGACTATTTAACCACTAAACAAACAAGTACAATTCTAGGAAAGAGAGAATAGTGAATCACTGTCAGAGTCTATATTTGAAGAAAAAATACAAAAAGGTAGATGCCTCACAACTATCCTTGCAGCTCAGGAGCCTTCTTTTATATTTGAAGATGAACTACATAGAAAGTAGAATGTCAGAACCTCTTACTCGTGACAAAAGTTTGTGTATATAATACCTTTAATATTTATATAAGAAAACATTTTTATATATGGCTTTATTATAACCATGAATAAAATTGTATTATCTGTTTGAAAAGTCTGTGGATAATTCCTTTACCATGTGTATTATCCATATGAAGCAGTTTGTGCAATCTAAACAAGAAATATAGTAAATAAATATAATGCATGGTATAATAATTTTGGATAAGCTATATGATAAGTAGTGGACTAGCCATTACAGATGGCTGTGAAGAGTGGGACTCTGGTTGCTGAAGGGTGGGGGGTGGGGGAAAGGGGTCATGGAAAAGGCAAGGGCAATAGCCAACTGGACCCAGCTGACAAACATCCACACACCGGTGGAAATAAAGAAGATGAAAGCAGCCTCCACACTTAAAGGTGGCCACCAAGGGGCAAAGAGCCTTGCTCTCAGGCACTAGAAGAAAGGAAGGAGTCCTTGGCAGACAACAAGGCAGGATGGGAATATATAAACCCCAGGGAACTGTGGATAGATGGCTGACTGGTGAATGATGGGATACTTACCTGAGGGATCACAGGTGGTTGAAGACAGGTCCGGGGAACTTGTGAAGAGAGAGGAATTGAGAGGGCACTGGGTAAGGGAGTTGCTAGTCACTTGGTGAGGAAACTGCATCCAGTTAATGAGTGGTGGATGCTGCTCATTAAGACTTTGTGACAAGCATTTAATAAACAAAATACATTGTTTAAAGTCAACCGGGTTGTCAAAGGCATCACACCTCACTTGGGAGAAAAGATTAATGTTGCTCCCTATCTCAAGTCATGGCAGGAGACCTCTGAGTGAGGTTGGGGAGACACAGCCACCCTCCCACAAACATAAAGGTTTCCTTTTTATTTGCTTTGCTGTTGTAAACACAAACTGAATTTAATGGAGTTTTCCATGAGAAAGTTGGGAACTGTTTTTAATGACTTGTTCATCATATCATAGTTGTTAGATCCCTTCGACCTCTGAGAGGAACCACTCCAGCTTTACATATGTAATTTTGCTAGACAATACTTAAGTAGCATTAACTAGAGACTGTGTGCATCTACACAAGGCATTACTGCACATTAGCACAGTTTACTTTATAGTAAGTGCACATTAGAAACCCTTAATCCCACTTAAATGTGCTGCTTGCAATTTGCAAGCAGCAAATTTAAGTGGAATTAGTTAATGTGCAGTAATATATATGTAGATATGACCCAGGTGCAAATTTGCTCCCTGGTCTGCCCTGCCATTAGGGGGCCAGCCTGAGGCCAAACCCAAGGCTGCAGCCTAGGAGCCTTTCCTGCTCCAGGACTGGGCTACCTCTATGGCAAACCCTGTCTGCAGGCTTTTATAGCCTGCAGATATTTTGTGCCCTGGGGCACACACCTGAGGACACCAAGTTCGCAGATGACACCAAACTTTGGGGCAAAGCATCCACACCAGAAGACAGGCGGGTGATCCAGGCTGACCTGGACAGGCTCAGCAAGTGGGCGGACGAGAATCTGATGGTGTTCAACGCCGATAAATGCAAGGTTCTCCACCTTGGGAAAAAAAACCCGCAGCATCCTTATAGGCTCAGCAGTGCTTTGTTGGCTAGCACTATGGAAGAAAGAGACTTGGGGGTCATCATTGACTACAAGATGAACATGAGCCTGCAGTGCGATGCTGCGGCTAGTAAAGCAACCAAAACGCTGGCTTGCATCCATAGATGCTTCTCAAGCAAATCCCGGGACGTCATTCTCTCCCTGTACTCGGCCTTAGTGAGGCTGCAGCTGGAGTACTGCGTCCAGTTTTGGGCTCCACAATTCAAAAAGGATGTGGAGAAGATTGAGAGAGTCCAGAGAAGAGCCACGCGCATGATCAGAGGTGAGGGAAGCAGACCCTACGATGACAGGCTGAGAGCCCTGGGGCTCTTTAGCCTGGAAAAGCGCAGGCTCAGGGGTGATTTGATGGCCACCTACAAGTTTATCAGGGGTGACCACCAGTATCTGGGGGAACGTTTGTTCACCAGAGCGCCCCAAGGGATGACGAGGTCAAATGGTCACAAACTACTACAAGATTGTTTCAGGCTGGATATAAGGAAGAATTTCTTTACTGTCCGAGCCCCCAAGGTCTGGAACAGCCTGCCACCGGAGGTTGTTCAAGCGCCTTCATTGAACACCTTCAAGATGAAACTGGATGCTTATCTTGCTGAGATCCTATGACCCCAGCTGACTTCCTGCCCTTTGGGTGGGGGGCTGGACTCGATGATCTTCCGAGGTCCCTTCCAGCCCTAATGTCTATGAAATCTATGAAACTGAAGTTACTGTGTGTCCCTGTGGGTAGGTGACAGCTGAGCTGTGCTTGCCTGCCTGGACCCCTGTGCTGCTGGCTGGCACTGCACTGCCACGTGGCTGCCAGGACAGTGCTGCTGGCACCAGCAGGGTGCTGAAGGGTGCTACAGCCCCTGGCTAGGCCTGTCAGTCCCCCAGGCCTACCTACAGGCAGCTTCTGGGCACCGGGGTCAGTGCCTCCTGCCTGCAGCATGCCCCCAGCTGCTTACCCTATGCCTGTTGGTGCTTCAGGGCATTATGTCTACTGTGTGGCTGCCAGTCCTATGCTGTGCCCCTATGCTGGGTGCTGCTGGCAGATGCCCAGGGCTGGCAACACTGGGACAAGCACAAGGGGGCCCAGAGAGCTGGCACAGGATCCATCATGGCATCATCCTTCCCATCTAAGTCCAGGACCATACTTGTCTGGCCAGCTGTGCCCTACACCTGGGGTCTCAAGTGGAACCAGGAGGAGACTGGTGACCTTGTGGTGCTCTGAGGAGGAGGTGGTGTGCCAGTTTGAGTGGGATGAGTGCTCCAACTCCCACATTTATGAGGACCCGTCAGGCCAGATGTGGAAGCAATGGCATGACCAGTCACCACAGCAGTGCTGCATAAAGGTCAAGGCCTTGAAGGCACAGTGGGTTGCCATCAATCTGGCCATGCCTGCAAGACCATTCCCAGCCATTGCCACAATCATTGGTCTGGCTGTGCCCACAAGACCATGCCCTTAGTGTGGCAACTGACTAACATTCTGGTGCCCTAGGACCCAAGCTGCAGCTGTGAAGTTTACACCAGCATGGGTGGACTGGCTGAGCCCCCAACCCAGCCTGGCGCCTCTGGTGACACATCACTGGAGGAGAGACCCTCAGGTGCACTGTGCCCTATCCTGCCCAGCTACCCAGCTGCAGTTTCCACCAGCAGACCCAGGAGCCCTAGCTAGAACCTGCCTCACCAGTTGTGCAGCTCCAGAGAGAGACATAAGGCTCAGCCATCCATGAGACCACCATAGCTCAGGGCCCCTTACCAGGAGTATGGGTGCTGCTGAGGCACCATGAGGATCGGCAGCAGCAGGACTTAGTGGGTTGGGTACCCCTCAGCCCATGGAAACAGATCATTACTCACCACCCATAGCTTGCACAGCAGGGGCATGCTAAGGGCCCAGTGGCAGTGCAGCAGGGGCTGGCCCTAGGGCACCTCCCTAGAGAGACACCATGTGGGGAGCATGGGGGTATGGGTAGTTCCTCATCCCAGTTGTTTGGGACCCCTATGCCCCCCAAGCCTGGGCACTCTGGGTTGTGTGGAAGTGCAGGAGAACAGTAGGCCTGCATCGGGGGGGGGGGGTAGGGCAGTGGGGTCTGCAGCCATGGCAGCAGATGCTTCCAGGACCCTGGCTTGTCCCAGTCCAGGAATGGGACAGGGCAGGAAGGCTGCCTGCAGTCAATGTCCAGTGGCCCACTGGCCCCAGAGGAGTGCATAAGGACAGGGGACTTGAGTGGCAGCCACCTGAGCTCAGGTCTGCCCAGACTGACTTACTATAGTCCCTAGGCACCCATTGATGGCTGACCCCTGATCTAAGGCTGGGTAGTGCACAGCCCCTGTTACAGAGCAGCTTATCTCTGAAATATTGCAAATTCTCACAAAAAGCTTCTATCTCATGGATCTCTAGGTCCTGTATTTGGATGCGAGGGAGAGGCCATAGTTGACAGCAGGGATTTCATAGATTTCATAGACATTAGGGCTGGAAGGGAACTTGGAAGATCATCGAGTCCAGCCCCCTGCCCGAAGGGCAGGACGTCAGCTGGGGTCAAGGGATCCCAGCAAGATAAGCATCCAATTTACTCTTGAAGGTGTTCAATGTAGGTGCTTGAACCACCTCTGATGGCAGGCTATTCCGGACCTTGGGGGCTCGGACAGTAAAGAAATTTTTCCTTATGTCCAGCCTGAAATGGTCTTGCGGTAGTTTATGACCATTCAACCTCGTCATCCCTGAGGGACGCTCTGGTGAACAAACACCGAAGATGTTGATGGTCACCCCTGATAAACTTATAGGTGGCCATCAGATCACCCCTGAGCTTGCGCTTTTCCAGGCTAAAGAGCCCCGCAGCTCTCAGCCTGTAATCGTAAAGTCTGTTTTCCTGACCTTTGATCCTGAGCATGGCTCTTCTCTGGACTCTCTCAAGCTTCTTCACATCACATCCTTTTTGAATTGTGGGGCCCAAAACTGGGCGCAGTACTCCAGCTGCGGCCTCCCCAAGGCCGAGTACAAGGGGAGAATGACGTCCTGGGATCTGCTTGAGAAGCATCTATGGATGCAAGCCAGTGTTTTGGTTACTTTACTGGCTGCAGCATTGCATTGCAGGCTCATGTTCATCTTGTGGTCAATGATGACCCCCAAGTCTCTTTCTTCTGTAGTACTAGCCAGTGTAGCACTGCCGAGCCAATAAGGATGCTTCAGGTTTTTCCTCCCAAGGTGGAGAACCTTGCATTTTTTGGTGTTAAACACCATCAGGTTCTCATCCGTCCATTTGCTGAGCCTGTCCAGGTCAGCCTGGATCACCCTCCAGTCTTCAGGTGTGGATGCTTTGCCCCAAAGTTTGGTGTCATTGGTGAACTTGGCCAGTTTGCTTCTGACTCCAATGTCCACATCATTAATGAAGATGTTGAACAATATGGGTCCAAGGACAGAGCCTTGGGAGTCCCCACTGGTCACAGGGCACCATGATGATTGACTTCTGTCAACCAGCACCCTCTGGGTCTGACCATGGAGCCAATTTCCCAGCCAGCAGATCGTGGTGGACCCAAGGCCACAATTGGCCAGCTTTGCCAAGAGGTGATCATGGGATACCAGATAGAAGGCTTTTTTGAAGTCAAGATATATGACATCAATCTCTTCTCCCTTGTCCAGGTGATAGGTCACCTGGTCGTAGAAGGAAACGAGATTGGTCAAGCAAGACCTACCTGCAACAAATCCGTGCTGGCTATCCCTCAGTATATTGGTGTCGGCCAGTCCATTAAGGATGGCCTCTTTAATAAACTTTTCTAAGATCTTCCCCAGGATAGAAGTCAGGCTGATTGGTCTATAGTTTGCCAGATCCACTTTCCTCCCTTTCTTGAAGATAGGCACCACATTCGCCTTCTTCTAGTCTTCGGGCACTACACCAGAGCACCAGGAGTTCTCAAAGATCTGCGCCTGAGGCTGGGCTATGATGCTCGCCAGCACCTTGAGTACCCTGGGATGCAGATTGTAAGGGCCAGCTGACTTGAAGGTATCCAGCCTCTCAAGGTGTTCCTTTACGAGGTCACCATTGATGGAGGGCAAGGGATTTCCCTTACCCGGACCTCCCTGTCCTGTAGCGGGCATTGGTGTCCCATGGGGCTGATGAAAGACCTGAGTGTCCTGGCCCCCACTGTTGGGTACATGGCTCTCCTGGTGCCTCAGTGGGGACAGGCAGGGGGTGGGGGAAGGGATGCTGCTGTTGCAGCTACCGCAGGTGGTGCTCCCACTGCCAGCATCCTCTATGCACTGTCTTCTCCATCCAGTCCTTGCAGAACCGCTGGCCACCGGGCTTTGCAGATGTTATGCAGACTGTGACAATGACCTGAGGGACTTTGTCCTCAGTGAGCTTGAAGTGGGTGGTGAGGGCGTGCCAGCAGCCCTTAAGGCAGCCAAAGGCACACTCCACCAGGGCGCAGGTCTGGCCCAGACACCAGCTAAAGTGGGCCTGGTGGGAGTCCAGGTGGCCAGTGTAGGGACACAGCAACCAGGGCAGGAACGGGTAGGCAGAGTCTGTGATGAGCAGGAGTGGAACCACCATGGCACCCAGCTGCAGGTACAGCATCCTTGGTCCAAAGTGCCCCCTCTCTGAGTCCTGCCAGGCTGGAGTTAGGAAACACATGGGCATCGTGGGCACTGCCTGCCCAGCCAGTGCTCACAGGGGTGAATGTGCCACAGTGGTCCATGATGGCCTGCAGTTAAATCCCCTGCACTGTAATTGGTTTGGTTTTAATGGGGCAGGCAGGTGACAGGGATGTCGGTCCCATCCAGGGCCCCAATACACTGGGAGAATCCCAGTGCAAAGAATCCCGCTTCCACTGCCAGGGGGTCATGGACACAGAGAATGGTGTGCCTCCACATGTCCTGGAGGGCCCTGCACACCTCCAGGACAGTTTCCCTGGTGTTGGCCTTGCCCATGCTGAACACATGTCCAACATACCAGAGGCTGGTGGCCATGACCAGCTTCAAAGCGAAGGCCATCTGGGTGACCACAGGAAGGGATGGGTGCATGCCAGTGTCCTGCTGTTCCAGATGGAGCTGGAGCAGGTCCTGGAAAGTGGCCTGGGTTGTGCAGAAGCTGTCCAGCCTCTGGTCATTGTCTCTGGTGTGCTGGACAATGTGCAGCCACCAGTCCTGGCTGGTGCTGTAGGGCTGGAGGCCTAGGAAGGCAATGGTGGCTTTGGCAGTGGCATCATTAAGCCCCTCATTGGTGTCCCTGGTGGTGACAGCTGTGCAGTGGCAGTGATGGCCCTGGGATGTTGTGCTGTGGCCAGGCAGGTGGTTGTTGGGTGTGGGGGAGCCAGGCAGGGCAAAATGTCTGTGCGCTTAACAGGAGTTGGCCTGATGGGCCAGCAGGGCAATCATGACATCCAGCAGGAGCACGCAGCACTGGTTATCACTGTCAGGAGTTCGGGCTGGAGCAGGCATAGTGCAGGGTGACAGGGTGGCTAAGGAGAGAGCTGCCATGTGCTGTTCCTGTGCTTGGTACACTGCTCCTGGGCAAGGAAAAGGCTGGCTAGAGAGCAGCAAGTGGGCCTGGCTTTTAAAGAGGGCTGCCAGGTGCTTGCAGCTGCAGCCAGATCCTGGAGCTCCCCCCAGTAGTGGTAGGGACTTTACAGCAGGGCTGTACGAATCCAGAAACTGGGTATGAATCTGCTCCCTAATCGCTGCAGGTGTAGATGCCTGCCTGAAAAACCCTTACTCTGGTTTAGTTTACACCAGAGTAAATCTAGGCCAGAATATGTATAGATGTGCCCACTGAATGTGTAGATGTACCCACTGAAAGTAGCACCGTTGTTACTGCGCCATCATTTAATACTTCCTTTTGTAAGTACTAAATGAGAGCACAGTAACAGCCCATACTGCACCATGCCGGTGGCGCATGGTTATTTTTAGATGCTATGTTACCATATCAATGTGCTATAATGAGGAAGCTCATTGTTATGGTGACATAGCTGCGGCGTCATGGTTTTTGCCCGCTGATGCCACATCGCCATAACGCATTGCTATGTCAACGTAGTGCCACCTTTAGATGCATGATAACAGACATAGAAGTAAAGATATTATCAGAAATCAACATGACTCCTTGACACAGCTTTGCTTGATATTCCAGAATCTGCAGAACCTCTGGAATAAAGGCATAGTAGGCGTTGCCATCTTTAGCATTAATGCCTCATTTTGTGTTACATGTTTTCCATACAGGATAAGTGAGTGCACATAGATAGTATGTTTTATGTACTGTTTCATCAGGCAGTGTCCTAAGGAAAGAATGGGTGCATAAATTAAATCTGTACTGTTTCATCAGGCAGTGTCCTAAGGAAAGAATGGGTGCACAATTAAATCTGATTATAAAATATTTTAAACTTTTCCAGAATAGTATAAGTAATATGTGTTAATACCACTTTTGATATATGAGGTTTCATTGATGGAGGGAGAAAAAGCGTGTTGAAATCAGGCAAGACTTTCAAGATGACTGCCCTCTAATCTTTTACTTTCTTGGCAATTGAGACCTCAGAGCTTAAGTTATTCTGAGAGTAATAAAAATGCCTTGTCATTTCAAACTCTTCTGAACATAACAGTATGGCTGGATCTGGACATGCAGGCACATGTGGTTTGTAGCACTGCAAAGCTCTTTGCAGCACCAAAAACTGCATGAGTTGTACATTAATCAGTGCATGGCATGAGAAATTTGCAGCACTGGGGCAAAATTTGCTACTGGGATTTCCCAGTAGCAACAAGAAAAAAAACAAACCCCCCAAACCCCCCAACCCTGGAATAAAAACAGCGCAAACCACACCAAACTGGTGGGTGTTGGGACAAACGCAGAGATGTGTGAGCCTGCTGTGGAGCCCCACGCTGAGGCACTGTGTGCTTTAGCCAGCTGCTCCCCAGCTCTGGGTGCCTCAAGACAGAGGAGAAGGCAGCCATGGGCTGGCTGCTCCCTTGTCTCCATGTGTCTCAGAGTGGGGACTCCACTGCAGAGCCCCACAGTGAGGTACATGGAGCACCTGCACTGAGGCACACTGTGCCTAGTGCAGGGGTCCACAATGCATGGAGATGGGGGAGTAGGTAGCTCTGGGCTGCCTGCTTCCCCATCTTCACGTGCCGCTCCCCAGCTGGCTGTGGCACAGGATGTCTCAGCACAGGGGATGGCTAGCCCCTGAAGAGGCATCCTGTGCCCCAGCCAGCCCTCCAGCAGTACAGAAACCAGCAGGACAATGTATCCTGCTGCAAACCACATGGGCAGGGGTGTGCACTGCCATGCAAAGTAGTGGCATAAGTTTGCACCGCTACTATTTGGGCTGCTGCAAAGGCTCGTGTGGACCTGGCCTATCTTTACTAAGCAGAGAGTAACCAGCCATAGACTCCAGCTGCTAAAGAAGCCAAGAAAGGTATTGCTGAATTTGGAGAAGGCAGCAAACTGGGGCCAGGCTCAAGGGCTTCCCCACTAGCCAACACCCTGGGAAACCAAGAGCTAAGTTCACTCTGGGAAAGGTGAGACTAAATGAGCTTTCCCTCCTCACTGTTATGTATCCTTCAGGCAAGAATTCAGAGAGGAGACAGACAATGACACAAGACATAGGAACAGAAGCATACAAAGCAAGGATCCTTGGACATTCAGACAACTCCTACATTGTTTAATTGACTTTCTCTCTCCTGTGCTCCTTGTCTGCTTACTCCAACCCTTTCTGTTCCCAATGCTTCCTTAAAGCCTCTTCATCTTGGTTATATGCTGTACCTGTTCTTCATATTCTTGTCTTTCTTTCCTTTACTTCCCCAGGCCTGTTCCATTTTCTTTCTTCCACTTTGCTTTTTTTCCTCCTAAGGAAACCCACAAAATAAATAAATAAAGTTGTGGAACTATCATCAAACTTGCTGCAATCACAGTTTACCCTGCTTATGTATCACATTCTTTCTTCAATTGTGTGCCTGTTTTGTCTACTTATATTGCAAAGTGTTTAAGAGTAGGGACCATTGCTATTGTGCATACATACAGTGCCTAGCACAATAAAGCCTTATTCTTGGCTAGTTCTTAAGTAAATGTGATTAATAAGCATTGATAACAATCATCTTTAGCATCTTCTCTTCTAAGGAAACTTGAGACAGAGCCAAGGATAAAATCCAAACCTATCAGATCTCAGTCCTCAGGTTTACAGCCTGAATGTTAAATGTATTTTTTTATGTTACAAGCAGATAAATATTTTAGTTTAAGTGTATTGATTTGTGCCATCACTTATCAGTATAAGAAATTCATAATTTTCCAAAAAGAACGTAGGAGGAATTTAGAAAGAAATTGAATCATAGCACTAATGATAATTTCCTGATGTGTATTATGAATGGATAGGAAGATGGTTCTGTCAGCCATGGCATTTCCATGGCAGCTTGGTATTGTGTCAGACAGAGTTCCTGTTGCTTTCGCTCTTAAATTTGTGCTGATTTCATTTTATGTTTTGAAGCTAAAGACTGACTTCCTTACAACCTATATAGTAAATGGCACGCATGATAAAGTTGCTAATAATTTAGCTTGAGAGATGGATACCAAAAGTGGTTTCCCTTACACTGAGTAAAAAATAAGAACAAAAATCTTTTTCTACTTGTGACAAAGTAGATGGGATCTAGTTCTTAGAATCTAAAGGCATGTATAGATGATACAGGGGCCCTAAATTGATGCGGTGGGTTTTAAAAAACACTGCTCCAGTTTAGGACTGATTAAACCCCTGTGTCGTGCACACACCCCACTGACTTACCTGCCTCTCAGGCAGGGAGGGAAGGATGACCTCCCAGCGGGCAGAGTGGTCCCTGGGCTAAGCAGGGGAGGGCTGGTGCTTCCCTCTGTGACAATGGCGCCCCCCCCCAAGGCAAAACCTGGCTGCAGGCACCTGGCTTGGGCGGTCCCAGGGGGGAGCACCACAGCCATGGAGGGAAGCACTGCGGCCCCATGCAGCTCAGGCAGGCAGGTTTTGGGGGTGGGGGGGAGAGATCAGGCTCGCCACTTTTTTTGGGCAGAGCCTGTTTTCCTGGGCTTCTGCCAGGCTGTCTGCAGAGTTGTGGAGCTGCAGGAAGCCCAGTGCTTTGCTCCACGGGTGCAAACTAGGGGGCAGCAAACTAAAACTCCTCAAAGGAGTTTTATCAATATTAGTATTAGTATTGTCAGGAGGAGGGTGGAGAAGGAGGACTTTTAGTTTGCTGTGCCCCAAGTCATTTAAGGCGCATTACACCACCAAATTTCCTACAGCAGCTGGAACTAATGCACAATACACCACCTAGGCATGTTAACACTGAGACCATTAAAGCGCTGCAAAAACATTTAGCCTGCTTTAAAGTGTCGTGCACACACACCTCTTGTTTCATGTACACATGGCCTAAGGTGTGATTAAAACCCCAAATCTCAAGTAAATCAAGTCCCAAGGTGATGTAGCTGAGAAAACCACCATTTATTATGCCAGGAGTGGAAACTGAGAATGTGTGCTCATGTAAGACCCAAATGCTGATGTTAGGGGACACAGTGGCAGAAACATGGGTAGTATAGACACTGGATCTAATTCTGGTCTCATTAAAATCATTCTCTTTTCTCTCACTGGGGTCAAATTTTAAAATAAAAAAAAAATCCTATGTACCAATCCTAATCAGCATAGCTTACTTTAGATATACTTTAGATACTTGTCTTTAAAAAGTTGAAAAAGCAATGACACAATCTGAGGGGAAGCTATAGAGACTAGATGCGTAATCAACTAGCATTAGATCTTGCCAGTGAATAGTCCAAACAATCAGTGGTGAATATTAGGAAAAAATGTGTCAAGAGCAGGCATCTTGACAAGATCAAGTTATGTTTACTTTTGGGACTCATCAAAATCGTTTTTTTCAGTGAAATCAGTTTTTGAAAATGTGGAACATCAAGTTTTTGACTAAACAAAATCTTTTTCGTAATATATCTGCACGAAGAATATTACTTTTTTCTCAAGGAAGGAAAGACTTGAAATCAAAAAAAGTTTTGGTCAAAACCCCCCAAATCCCCAAAGTATAAACAAAATCAAGCAAACAAAAACAATCTCCTTCCCCAGGAACCAAAAAAACCTTAATCAGAAACAGAACTAAGAGTTGTAGTTTGGGAGCCTCACATCCCCATTCCTCTTTTAATCTGAGTTTTCTATCTTTCTTGATCTCTCTGGCTATAGAGTTCTTTAAGTCTGAAATCCACTGTAGTTTGGTGTTTATAGAACTCCTTGGGGAGGTAGAAGTGGGTTTGAATCTCCTCTGATCAAATTAAGTTGACAATCCATGTCTCCCACATCCTGAACAAGTGATCTAACCAGGAAACAATTAGACAAAAAGTAAGCAGAACCACTGGTTAAGTGCCTTCCTGCAAATGCAAATGCTTACAATTTCAGTGAACAGAAAAACCTAATGATCAGTCTAAAGTTAGTACTTAAGCCCAGAAAGGGGAAGGGGTTCAGACATACCTATGTACTTAGCATTTTTATTTCCTATCTCTATATCTGAATCTCTCTTTCGAGGCATCTACTGCTTCCCATTTGCTGTGTAGAGTGCCCAGGCATCTAACACAATCTATTTGGATCATTTTTCAGAGGTGCTTAAACATCCTCAAGGGCTGAGGAGAGACCATCAAAAAGCCCAAGGTGAAATCAATTAAATCTATGCAGGTTTTGACATGGAACACAACAGACAGTTTCTTTTCAGTTGGGAAAAGCAGGCAGAGGCCTGCACTGGCCTAGGTCCAAAGGTGGGAGGTGCCAAAGTATGCCTCCCAGACTGCTGGTCAGCTGGACTATTCCTGATTGGCTGGCCAGCACATACCCCTCCCCCCCAACCCCCTGCTGTTCTCTGCAGGGGGAAAAACAATTCCCTATCCCCAGCTGACCCTGAGCAGGGCATCTCCCTACGTGGGGGGTTGGGGGTTCGGGGAGCCCCAGACATCTGGGGGGGTTCCTCCAGCTGGCCTGGGATCTTCCCATACTCTGGTCTGCCCAGCTGTGTAGGGGTGTTCATTCTTCCTGGTGTAGTTGGGCTAGCATGTCACTGATGCACAGAGGGAGGGAAAGTGCTCCCCAACCTGGATGCAGCCCCCTGAATTGGGGGGTCATGCCTGAGGGATTTCCCCATCCTCACCCAGCTGGGTGGGTTCCATAGAAAGAAGGATCAGGGCCTAGTGCCAGGCACAAGCTCCCGGAGCTGCCTGCTGCCTCCTGTCATCTGCCACTGGTGCTGGGCTCTGGTGGGATGTGCTGGGTGGCCCAGGAGTCTTGTTCTGGGCAGCAGGGATGGGGATGCTTCATAAAGGGCAGGATTGGGTTCCACCACCCAGCACAAGCCCCTGGCCCACCCAGCATGTCCCACAGGAACTCAGCAGCAGCAGCAGCCAGCAGGATGACGCAGGTAGCCCTGGGGAGCTTGCACTAGGTAGCAGGACCTGATCCTGCCCTTTATGGAGCCAGCCCATCCCTGCTACTTGGCGTGAGCCCCCCATTGTTGCCTGATGCATCTTGCCAGCTCCACTCATGCAGGACTCTGGGGGACTGTGACCTAACCTGAATCTGAAGGGATCTGGGATAGAAGTTCCATAGGCTGCTTTAACTTAAATCAATTAAGTCTGATACTACATTCATTCAGGTCTATCTTAAACCTGTTTTGGCTATTTTGAAAGTGGTTTATGTGTACTGAACTTCTGTTCTGTTACAGGTTTGAATCACTTTCCAATCACTTCTACTGGTTTATTTGTACTTTCTGTCCCTAACCATTGACTGTGAAAGGATCCTAGACACCTAGACCATGTCAGTTTCAATCTCCTCTCATAGGCAAGATACAACCACACTGGACCTGGGTATTAATCCCTCCAGGAATTATTTAATGTAGTACAGTTACATAGTTATGATAACAGTCTGAATTGTGAGCATAAAGATATACATAAGTATTCTAAACTGGGAGGGAAACTATTTTAATACCCACTATTTTTTTTATTTTTTTTGTATTCTACACTGCATTTATGTCATTTCTAAACAGTAAAAAAAGTAGTCTGTGGTGGTGGAGGATGAAGATCATAAGACCACTCCAGAATTGCCAATAGCTTAATTTGGAGAATTGCCAGTAGTTTAATGGTTGGAGGAAATAAGTTCCATTGTAGGGACACAAAGTCCAAGTGATTGGTCTTTGTAATAGGGCACCCCTACTCCTGTTACTAGGAAGGCCTAAAAGAATGGGGGACTTGGAGCCAGGAAGGGCAGTAAGGAAAAACACGCTAGGTGGACTGGGCCCAGGGCTAAAGCCAGGCAGCTAATGCCAGCTAATGAAATAATTATCTGCACCTAGTCACTGGATGCAGAAGACCCACAGTCTTTATCAAGTGGAACAGAAATTGAAACTTGGTCTGCATCCTCCCAAATGAATTGCCTCACCACTGGGCTACTGACTTTTTCAGGTGCCTAAGAATTTGGTTAAACTCAGAGACTCAGTCTTCATAGCTAGGTACAGACATTCAAAAAAACGGAGGCAGAAAGAAACAGTCTAAGTTATGCCATTTTCTATAAGCAGAGTAGTTTAGATTGGAAACAAACAGACCACACATTTTCCCTTGGTGGGGGGGTGGGGGTGGGGGGGAGCAAATCTTAGACTGGGTTTGGCCATTTTTAAGCCAGTCTACACGTGTTCAACTTCTTGTCTGTTACAGGTATAGACCAATTTCCAATCAGCAATATCGGTAAAAGTGTAATGTCTGTACTTGGCCCTTTGGAATCACTGTTTACACTTTCACATAAAGTGTTAAGTTTTGACAAATCAAAAAACCCTCTGGATACTTAAGTTGAAACACTAGCTAACAAGTTAATATGACCAATAATAGTGTGACAATAATAAACCAGGAAGGAAAACTTCATTTACATATACACAAATGTTTACTAGAAAACCTGGAAGAAATCAGAGCTTTACAAAATCTGATCTTAAAAGTGACATTTAGAAACTGGCAAAGGTCTTAAAGCCAGGTAAAAAGTATAAAAATAAGATAGTATTTCCTAGGAGGCAGAATATTGTTAGGACTAAGCAGCTGGCAATTAAAAAAACCTTCAAACTCAATAGAAAGCAGATAGTAACATAATTGTAGAATTAATGTAAAGTAAAATAACAAAAGACAAAAGAAATTATTTTCTTTAAGTACAGAAGATGAAGACAAGTTTTTCATAGCCCATGATAAGAATTGCTTTCTTGTATTACATCCTCTTTTAAAAAAAATCTTATATGCAGTAACACTCTGCTTTTGGGCATTTATTGAAATGTTTTATATGTCCTGAAAGCCCCTTGCTGCCTAAGGTTCAGCTAAGTGGTAATTACTGCAAATAGGACTTTAGTTACAGGTGGGTATTGGTAACCAGGAAATTACTGGCAATTTCATTCCTTCTCTGAGCCCAGTTTCAGAGGGTACGATCACCATTTCAAGTCTCCTTCTTCTTCTTCCCACATTGTCTAGTCTAAATGGGGTCACCACTGAGGATTCTTGCTCTCCATCAGCTTCAGTCATATTCATCTTCTTCTTCCAACTTCTTTTTATGTCCCTCTTTACTGTATCTCTCCATCTCTTCTTCAGTCTTACCATTCTCCTACTCCCTGGTAGTACCATTCTCCTATGTATTTGTAAGGGGTCTGTATCATGCTGCCTGGAGCTGAGTTGTGTCTCTCCTGTAATAGTATTGTTCTGTCCCTTGCAAACCTCCTGCCATGCCTTGATGTTAGAGAGAGAGAGAGGTATAAAGCACTTTTGGGAGCGAAAAAAGGATTGATTAAAGGCTCGGGAGGTTGGCTTATTCTTTTAGGGCTCCAAAATCCCCAAACCCTGGCCTAACCACATCAGATGTTTTGGGCCCATTGTTGCTTGCCTACTGGACTCATGGTTCAGTCTTAGTCTTATGGACTCCTTTGTCAAGGAGACTTCTAAGTTGACTGCTTGCCCTGTCTTTCCTTGCATGGGTCCCAAGACAGCCACCTCTTATTTCCAATCCTGCTCTTACCTTCACGGTCAGGACAGACTTACCCCTCCTTCGGGTGTAATCTCATCCATGTCTCTTTTCTTCCAGGGTCCTGAAATGGCTATCTCCACCCCTTGGGAGTGGACACACCCACAGAGCAGTCTTCTCCATCACTTCACTGGTTCCCTCCAGGTAAGTCTGGGGACTGAGGCTTTCCTCCAAGCCCCGGGGTCAGCTCCTTCTCCCAATGTCTCTCGTCCTCTCCTCTATCTTTACCTTGCTCTCTTTTCCTCCAAACCAACCCTGGATACTTCTCTAATGTCCATTTAAATCCCCTTTCTTCCCGGCTTTTTTCTCCCATGGCAGCATCTGATTCACTGACCTCTTGCCTCAGCTGTTTTCCTTTTACTTTTTCGGTGCAGCATTTTCTTTTTTCTTCTGCCATGCTGTTCTCCTTGTCTTGGGTTTGAACTCCAGCAGCTGAGCTTGCCATAGCAGCCTTTGAAGTGCTGTGGCCCCAGCTGTTTCCTTTAATTAGTCAGGGCGCAGCATCTTTCCTATCTCAGTTTGGCGCGGTTTCTTCAGCATCTCCAGGTAAGTTTTGTTCCTTTGTGTTTTTGCTCATGTCCCTGTGGCAGGGTGCATTAGCCACCCTGTCACAGTATTCTTCTGGATTCCTTTGAACTTACCCATGCCATGCCAGTTTTCCTTCTTGTACTTTCTTAGATGCCTCTACTACCTTCACTCATCCTCTTCGCTTCATCTACCTTTGTCACTCCACACATTCATTGGAGCACTGTCATCTCTGTCATGTTCAGTCTCCTTTCTTGAGTATTCTTCAAGGGCCATGTCTGCACTCCATACAATACTGCTGGATGCATATGTCTTGTAGATTTTCCTCTTTAACTTCACTGATACTTTCCTGTTGCAGAATATTCCTGTCAGCAATTTCCAGTTCATCCACCCTGCTGTTATTTGATGATTCAAATATTCACCTAAATCTGCATTCCACAATCACTGTTTCAAATAACCGAAGAAAATAATGGGTGTATCTACACGAGCAATTAATGCACATATATAAACTGTGGAGTTCATTAGGTCTGTGTGATAGAGAACTATTTGATTTGGATTTGGCCAATTCAGAGGCCAGTGATTCGATTCAGAGATTCATATCACTTTCCTGAATCTATTCGGCCAAATTCACTTCAGAAGATTCGGTGCCGATTCAGGGAGTTTCAGGGATTCGGCCATAGAGTATAATGGGGAATCAATGAAATATCTATAACTTTGCCATTTTTTGGCTGATTCAGATGAAACATACAGGGTTGGTAGCTAGTGATGAGGGCATGAGGACTGTCAAGCTTCAAGGAGATAGGTGCTGGAGTTTCTGGGAAGCTGCTGATAAGCAAAACTTGTGGCATGGGTGACACTGTGTGTGTGTGTGTGTGTGTGTGTGTGTGTGTGTGTGTGTGTGTTAAGGCACAGGGGGGTGAAAACTGCAGGCCTGCTAGGCCTTGCTGCAGCCACAAAGCCTGCCAGCTGTCAAGGAGACAGGTGTAGGTGGGGTTTGGGGCCTTGCACTTCAGGCTGCTGACAGGCAAAACTCATGACATGAGTAGGTGACACTATGTGTGTGTTGAGGTGCGCCCTTTTTGGTGCTAGGGTCTGTGCACAACACAGAAGTGTGCCCCACTGAGGTCTTCTTCCCTACAGCCTCATCCTGGTCCACCACTTTCCATGACAAATGGCAAAATAACTTAGTGACTCAGTACCAGTAGCACCAGCAGCAGCAGCTCAGGGAACCAAACTGTCACCCTTCTTTCCTCTCAAGTAGGAGCAGTTGTGTGTCTGTTAGGTGTGCCCTCACTGTGTGTGTGTGTGTGTGTGTGTGTGTGTTCAGGTGCACCCTTCCTGGCACTGGGGCCTCTGCACAACAAGGTAACATGCCCCAGTGAGGCTTCCTCCTCCACTACAGCCTTAGCCCAGTCCACCACTTTACATGATAATGCGTAAGACAATCTGGTGTCTTTTTAGTAGGGCAACTGTATAGGTAGAGAAATGTATTTTAGCAAGCTTTTGGGTTGAAAATCCCCTCATCAGGCTGAGGAAGCACCTGCAGTTGGTGTGTCTGCTGGTCCTGGATGGAAGGAATAGTAAAGAAGCCAGAGGCTGGCCTGGCATGCAGTGCAGGCAAGAAAGCCAGTCAGTGAAAATGGAAATGGAGGTGTCAGGGGGTGAGGGACAGGCTGGGGTAGAGAGCTGGAGGGGGATGTAGTAGCACAGGTAAAATTGTAGAGGTAACTGGGGAGTAAAACTCATACCCAAAAGCTGGCATCCCAGGCAGCTAAACTGAGCTCACCTGGAGCCTCACAACTCCACTGCAACCACCAAGCCTCAGGCCTGTCAAAGACATGATAGGTCTGGGCTTTTCCCAGCCAGGACTGTGTGCGTGCGTGCAGTAGCTGGAGGTCATGGCACCTCCTACTCGTCTTTCACCAGGGGATCATTGGTCCTGGCATTTATGTGACTGCTGTGCTGCCAGCAGCCCCACCAGTCCTCTCTACCCTGGCAGGGTGCAGTTTTAGTGGTCATTCCCAAGTCCTGGGGCCTCCACCTCCCCATAGCCCCAGGCCATACGTCCAAGTTCACCCTGGCAGGGGAGCAAGCTCAGCAGGAACTTGTTCTTCCCCTGCTAGCTGGTGATGCAATGAGTGGCGTGCCCTTTCCAGCTGAGAGTGGGGCATTAACTGGTTTTTAAAAAATAAAAAAGGAAATCGGTGGAGATGGAATGAGGTTGGTGGCACTCAGTCCATTTGCAGGTGGGGTTTGGGGAACCCGAACAGTGAGAGTTTCACTTTCAAGAACACCACCTGCTCCACCAAACCAGAATCCAAGCAGGTCTGGTGGGGTGTCACAACATCCCCAGCAATGCTGAACACCCTCTCACTTGAAACACTGGTTGGTGGACAGGACAGGTGTTGCTGGACAACCATGGTCAGATCCTTCCACATCTGTCTACAGCTTGCCCAGTAGGCCAAGGGGTTGCAGTCCAGTGGCTCCACATCCTCAGTGAAGCCTTGGCACTACCTGTCCAAAGCTGGGGTCTGGTGCATTTGGACCCCAACTTTGAAGCCATGCCCTTGGCCCACATTGGCAGTGGCTGTCATGGAGGAGACTGGCTGGTGCCAGTGGTGGTGCTGGTGCCAGGAGTGCTGACACAGGAAAGTGGATCCCTCTCTTCCACATCCCCTAGCTTCTGTCCTTCTGTCTCCCTGACTCAGTTGGCCAGCACCTGTGTCCAGTGATGGTGGATTTTAGTGCTGCCAGTACACATGCTCCCCTTCACACTTGGGTTGCACATGCCTGCCAGCATGTGAACCGTACTGGAGCACAAGGGATCTAGCCATCTCCTGATGCCCTCCTTCAGCTGCCTCACCAGTGCATGCATGTCTGGTGACAGTGGCCTGCCCCAGCCAGGAACATTGATCCCCTGGAACTTCTCCATTTTGTTCTCCAGTTCCCTCACTATAGGGATCACCTGGCTGAGGAGGGCATTGCCAGTGCTGAAGGTCTCAGTGGCCTCAAGGAAGGGCTTGAGGGCCAGCAAGATCTGAGAGATGCTCTGTTCAGGGGGACACTGATCCTCATCTCCCTGAGCAAGGCCATCTCCACCAGCCTTTTGAGCATCAGGTATGTGGAGTTCCACTGAGTCTCCACATCCTGCATAATTTTGTTCTGTGGCATGCTCAGCTCTGCTTGTTTCTCCCACAGCATCTTGCCGATCTTGATACTGCAGTTGGTGGAAGTAGCCCACTACCTTCCTGCATTTTGAAATGAGCTGGCTTGTAGTGGTAATGGTGGTGGTGCCATCACTAGCAGCCCTGTCTCCCTCCAAGGCATCTCTGTCTATGAGGTGCAGCCTCTGTGCCACACAGTGGATGCCAACAAAGTTGGCATCACAGATGACCTTCACCATATTGGCCCCATTGTTGGTGACCATGAACCTGTGGGTGAGCTTGGCCTGCCCAGTGAGCCACCCCTGTACCATGCAGTTCATGGCCACCATGATCTCCCTTGCTGTGTGGGACTCATCCAGCACCTTGGCTTGGAGGAGAGACCACCAATGGCCTGACTGATCACACCACTGCCCTGTGAAGGAGAGGAAGGTGTGATCACCACCCTGGCTGCTCCAGATGTTGGAGGTGAAGTGCAAGGATACCCATGGCCCTGCTTTGCACAGCTCCTCCCTCAAGTACTCCCTGCATGCCTTGTACAGGGAGGGCGCCATTGTCCTGCTAAAGGTGGTACATGGGGGCACTTGGTAAGATGGGTCCATGAGTGCAATGAGCCACCTGAACCCTGGCCGCTCAACTAGGGAGAAGGACTGGCTATCCAGAGGAAGCATCTCCCCAATGATCTGGGTGATCTTGCTTGCCTTGGGAATGCACCCTGCTCTATCTGTAGCTTTCCCCCACCACTATAGGGTGATCTGCTTCTGCTTTTGGGGGATAGGGGCTTTGGATCAAGTGGGGGGACTTTCTTTTGAGCTTGCTTGCACTGGTGCCAGGCTGAGCAGGAAGAAGGGCAAGGGGGTGCTGCCTTCTGACATGCAGCAGCATTCTCATGGTGGTGAAGTGTTTTACCTTCTTGCCCCAGCTGTTTTGTCTTTGGAAATGTTAGCAGATAGCAAACTGGGATCATCTGCCATGTCAGACTACTCCCACATTATGCTACTCTCCCATTTCTGGGTTGAGGGTGGGGATCTTGCCTTATCCCCCTCCTCAGCAGGCTGAGGCACAACAGCAGGAGGAGCTGCCTCAGCTGAGTCACTTGCTTGAGCCTCCACAACCTCAACCTCCTCCGAGGTGCTGCTTTCCAGAGAAGGAGACCTGGGTCTAGGGGAACTTTGAGGGGTGCGGAGCAATTCCTCCTTGGTCCCCAGAATTGCTTGAACAGCAACTCCTCTGGCAGTGGGAGGCTCACACTGGGAGATGACATTGGGGTGGAGGAGATGGTGATGCTGCTGCTGGTGCCTATTTCTGGAGTTAGGGGAGGTAGTGCAGGTGCAGGGACGTCAGGTACTGCTCCCACCTCCTTGCTTCCACTGGCAGCAGAAGCCTCATAGCTGCTCAGGAAGAGGATGCATCTATGTTTGGGGTGGGCGTGAACTTGCAGATCTAGGTCTCCCCCTACCCCCTCTAGCCCCTCTTCTTCCCCTGCCAGATGTCCTGGCACCTGCCTTTCTAGCACACTTAATATTAATGTTTTCTGTGCTGCAAAAGGGGTATGTGCGTTGTGTTCTTCTTTGATCTGGTCTGAATCTGAATGTGTGGCTGACTGACTTGTTCTTTTCTTCTTCTATGTTGTGTTTCTTTACCATACTGTTCTGTGTTGTGTAGTGTACCTAAAATAATATATAACAATATATAGATCTTAAATAATATATCCCCTTCTCCTTCTCCTTCTAGGACTCTGAGTTCTGTGTTGTGTGCATTAAATAATCTCAATCTGAATCTCTCTTTGACTTCTGGGTTGTCTTTAGTCTGTATGTAAACTAACTATAATAATATTATTAATAACTAATAACTACTATATATAATCTGAATCTCATCTTCTATGAATATCTGACTTTTTCTTCTCCTATATGTGTGTGTGTGTGTGTGTGTGTGTGTGTGTGTGTGTGTGTGTGTGCAATGTGTGCTTCTCTGCACAATGATGGATCACACTGCCAGGGAAAACACTGAGCTTTCTCTTTCAGAAGTATTGGGAAAAAAACCCAAAACAAATATACATTGAAAAAAATGAATTGGAAGTAAAATAAGATAAGTTATATCCTATCCAATCCTTTCTAACAGCAAAAAATAGCAGGCCAGTGACTAGGAAACCAGGCCAGTAGCCACAGTACCTTTAAGATGCTGTTGCTCAGGTAGAAACAGCTCAGGAAAGAGACAGGAAAGCCTGCAGACAGAGGCTTTTATGCTGTTTCTATGTCCCTTCCCCCGGACACTGTGATTGGAAGGGCAGTCAGGGAGAAATCACAGTCACTGGCCAGCTAGAGATGGCAGTCTTTCCCCCCTGCTCCCTCTCCCCACCCTGCTTCCCCTCCCTCTTCTAAGTTTCTGTTTCCCCATAAAGACCGCCTTCTGAATCTCCAAATCGCCAAATCTCTTCTGAATCTTTTCTGAATTGATTAAGGGGTCCGAATCAATTCAGAAAGTTTTAAGCTTCTAGTGATTCAATTTGGATTCAGAGATTCAGGCTCCGAATCGGGATGAATCTTCTCTCAATTGAATTGTGAACTGAAGCTTTGCACAGCCCTAGAGTTTATTGCTCTGGAGTTTATTGTTCCTGGGTATACCATTTGAACGTGCACCTGAGAGCAATAGCCTGTGGAGCAATAAGTGCCACAGTTTATTCATACATAGCATGTTGAGCCAGGCTGGAACATCCCCAGCTTATGGCAAGTGTGGGGGGCCAGCCTGCCAACCTGAGGGTCCCCGCAGTTCAACATGCTGAACAGGGCTGGCTGGGGCATGTGGGTGCTTCAGCATGGAGCTAACCAGCAGGCAGTCCCCGTACTGAAGCACCCTCATGTCCCACCCAGGCAGGGGAGCATCAACACGTGTGCTGCTTTGGAGTTTTTACTTCACAGCAGGGTAAATTAGTTTACTCTGACCTAATAGGAGCTCACATTTAGATGTGTAATGTTTACTGTGCAGCTAATTAGTCAACTGCACAGTAAACATCTCATGTAGTTGAGTCCAGTGAAGAACAATCTGAAATAAACTAATGAGTAAGACTTTCTTTTATCATGACATGTTAACCATTAATCTCAAATTAGCTAAGCCAGTAACATATTAGTCAAATCAGAGAATACTTCAGCCCCTATTGTCTTCAGGCTACACATGAGGGCTGAAACTTGTAGTTAGATATCTAAAGTCTATTAAATTCCATTTTGGGTGACTAAGTGCTTTTGTGCATCTAGCTTTATGTTCCTTAGAGAACACTGAAGAGAAGGATTTTTACATTGGAGAGATGTATTTTTTTCAGGTATTTTGTACGATATGTAACTTCAGGGACAGTTTTGCCTAGAATGTCTGCTTAAACAAGTGTATATTTACTTGTATTGTTAATCTTATCTTCTCTGAACTCTTTTTTTTTTTGGTCTGTGCTACTAGAAGTTTTATTTTTGGGAAGTGTTTTTTAAAGATACCATTGAATTAAGAAATGTAGCCACCTCTCTAGAAACTTTAATGTCACCAATATATTTTCACTATGCCCTAGAAGGAAGCAATAGAATGAGAAGAGACATCTTGCCTAATTACTTTCTAGCCTATTTGTCGAGGCTGCCAATAAGAGTATGTATTCATAACAAATACATTAAGGTTATGGTATGGAGCATAGACAAACTTGTATCCTAGAGGCTGCTGAAATATTAACTTCTGGTCACCACTGAAGCAGGCTGGATTTGGAGGAGTCAGGGATGAAAGATTGGAATCTAGAAATGGACAGATACAATAAAGTTAAATGCAGTTATTTTAGCTTTACATTCATTAGCCTGAGTTTGGGATTCTTTTTTCAATAATAAGTGATTATAATATATATGACCTATAACTGTAATAACTCTCTTTGGAGATATGGGAAAAAAATTTGCTGCAATGTATATAAAAATAATTTAGACACTTGAAACAATAGAGCCCTGCATATCTCTTTGGCTCCTTGATTGTCTAGACTCAGTACATGCTGCCCACTGTCACCATACGGGTTAGGGACAGAAATTACACATAAACCATTATAAGTGATTGGGAACGAGTTCAAATCTGTAACAAAACAGAAGATCAGTGCACATAAACTGCTTTCAAAATGGCTAAAACCAGTTTAAGATAAACCTGGATCGATGTAGTATCAGACATTTATTGAACTATCTTAGATCCCCTCCATATCCAAGCTAGGTCATGGTTTCCCAGCATCCCAGGATGTTTGGAACCTTGCACGCAAACCCCACCTTGCAGGGTGGGTGCATGGACTAGCATTAGCTCAAGATGGTTGCTCCAGCCAAGCAGCGAGGCATGCTGCAGCACCCCCTGGCTTCTAGCCTCAGCCACTACAGGCATGTAGCTGCGTTTCTAGAATCATGAGTGAATGTCTGTTCTCTTGTTTATTGATTCAATCTACACAGCTTAAACTAACCTGTGAAGATTGAATTGATTCAGCCTCAAACTTTTTGATTGTCTGTACTTAGCTATGGTGTCTTCACAAATGCTGGCTTGAACTAAATAGTCATGGAAGGGATTGATGACAGTATTACAATACTGATGTAAAATAATATAGAAGGAATCTACTTTTTCTTATATCATTGTACTACAAAACAATCTCTTGGTCTGTAATTGAGGCTTATAAGTCCTAGCACAACATAAATAATAAAGAAGAATTATTTAAGTAAAGCACATAAAAGTGTGTAGAACATTATGATCAACAGAACCGGTTATTACTATGTGACTTCTATAAATACCATGTATCCTAACAGCTAGGTCTGAGAAGATGCTAGAAAAGAAATATGCTGGCAAAAGAGACAAGTGGAAGAGATAAATATTGCCAAAAGAAAAAAAAATCAAAGTGCGTTGCTACAAAACACCAGATTGTACGACAGTACTTGTATTTAGCAAAGGGCAGAGCCCTCAGAAGCATCTCTGTGTATTTTTTGCAATATTTGGCCAATGTTTTATTGGTGCTGAATTGTTTGTAATTCATGCACTTTTCCAAGAATATAGTCCTCTCATATACAAGCCCTGTAAGCAACAGAAGGACATTTAATTTTCCTTAATATTAAGGACATAAGACTAAATGGGCACCTATACTTGTGATGGACCTCTACTCCAACATGCGCTAATTAGCATGGGTCAGAGCAGACTTGATTAATTGAGCCTGCTTCAAGTTGGCTGGAGTGTGCTAATTAGCATGCTTCAGCAGTCTCCGGCATCATGTATTTTCAGCATTCTCACATTTCAAAATGGCAGCAGAAGCACTTTAATTAACAAACAAGCTTTAGTTAAAGTGCTCCCACCACTGTTTGGAAGCGTGGGGCGCTGAATACACATGACACTGGAGGCGTTTTAATTACAGCGGCTCAGAGAGGGATTGATGACATTATCCCTCTAATTAAAGTGCCTCCACTCCCCTCTGGAGCACATGTATAGATACCCAATAGGAGTTCAGTCCAGTCCAGTCCCATGCTACCATGGACAACCCTATCACATAATCCCTCACATTATTATTATTATGACAGAGCTTCATAACAAAGTTTCTCTTTTTCCCTTGGCTGTTCCAGAATCTCACTACTCCTACAATTAGAAACCCTCCTTTAATTTCCAGTCTAAATTTATTCAGATCAAGTTTATATGCATTTGTGCTTGTGCCAATATTGTCCTTTAGCTTAACCATTTCTTCCCCCTCTTGGGTGTTTAATTTCCTGTTGTATTTATAGGCACAGTCTGATCTTCCCTTAGCCTTCAGCCTGTTAGGCTATGTAAGTCATGCTCTATTAGTCTTCTATTTTAAGATAGGATCTGAAGATTCCTTTTCATCCCCTTAGCCTTCCCCTGCACCTGTTTTAATTTGAATACACCATTTTTGAACATGGGTGACCAGAACTGTATACAGTTTTCCAGCTGAGGTGCCTTTGTACAGTGGCATTTATAATTCTCTATATCCCTATTAAAATATAAGACGACTGGAAACTGGTTTCCCAGTAGGTCAAATTTAATTTAGTAGAGGACAGAGTAGACATTAGTTCACATAAAAATCAATAGAACTAGTGAAAAAAAATCAAACTATGTTTTTTTTCAGTGGGGAAAATGCTAATTCATTGAAAGCACAATATTTCATGGATGTATGTCATTCCTGATTAAAATTCATTTGAAAGAAAAATTAGGGAGAAATATTTTTATTAGCACCATGTTTTTGGAAGCGTTGATTTTTTTTTTCTATTGGAAAAATCATTGTTATTTCTAATTTACTTCATTTTAAATTGTATAATATAATAGAAATTATTAAAGGCCAATATTTCTATTTTGTTAATGAAAAAATATGTTCAACCCAACATTTTTTTCAGCATTGTAGTTTGCAGGAAATGTCAGTATTTCCCTCCAACATTTTTTCCCCTTTCTGGAATGAGGGGACAGGGTGCAGGGGGGAGGAGGTGGCACAAGAGGGGAAGAAAATTGAAAAACTCCTTTGAAATGAAAAACAATGTCCATGCACAGCTGTACATGTTTGCAAGTAATGGGGCTTTCTGGATTTTCTTGCAAGGAAACAGTTGTGGCATGCTTTTATTTTCATTCAAAAGTGATTTAAAAGTAATACACCTAATGGGCTGGTTGGCTGCCATTGTAAGACAGGTCATAATACTCAACCATTTAAAGGCTTCTTTGTTTTTCCTCCTCATTCTTCATCTCATTTTCTGCTGTCCTTCCTCTTCTTTCCACCTGTCCTCCCTTGAACAGAATGTTAAAAGACTATAGCCAAAAGTGGTTGTACATCCAGCCTAGCCAAACTAACCTGCACTCAAGATGAGTAGAAAAATACAGAAACAGAATTTAAAAGTGACTCATAGTAATAATAATTAGTTCAGAGGAAAATGAGCCAGTCTGGGAGAATTGTTGCTGTTGTTCATGCCAGCAGAGATGGTCAACTGTCTGTCTCTCTGTCAAAAACCTGGCTATTGTGGCCTGACTGGCAAATAGAAAGTGGTAAAGGTCCATATGTCTGCGTTACACTTTTGATGCTGCTACAGTCTGTGTCATATGCCAGGTTTTTAATGCAAAACAGTTGCAGAATAGAGATCCATGAGAGAGAGGAAATTCATAGACAAGTCCTTTATGAAGCACAGAACATGCATTAAGCTTTTTATGCTACGTACACTGCTTTGTGCTCCAGAACAATGTCTGGAGATTTCCCTGCAACCTACAGCTCTGGGTGGAAAGAGGGACAACAGGGTGTGCAAGGTTCACAACTCAAAGAGAGTAAGGAGGGAACAAAGCAACAAACAATGGCAGTTTGTACTGCTTAGCATTTAGGGATGATTAAGGTTGCTGTCTAGATCTTGCAAGCAACCACTACACAGACTTCATAGCTTGTCACTGAAAGCTTCCCAGATTTCTAAGAAAGGTCTGTAGAGGAGGCTAGACATCATATGAAGATGTCCAGGAGGAAGCTCATGGGAGCAGAAGCTTTGGTGGAGGGAAATGTAGCATAAAGTAACTAACCTCATAGATCTTCCAAGATCTACAAGGCTGTTTCAGTTCTGAGACATTTCTGGCTTGTAGTGTCTACTGCTTCTGTAAAGACAAGGTTACACAGACTAATAACTACTAGCAAGGCTCTGATTGTTTTTCCATCTGTGTGGTTTGTCCTTTAGAAACATAAATTGGGAGTCTGGGAGTATCAGGCTGGATAATGAATAATAATATTTGATAGCAGGAAATGGAGAGGTCTTTACATGCTTTAAGGGTTTCTACTGCAAATGCACATTGGTAATAAAACTTAGTGCTCTGAAAGCATATCTCCTAAGCAAAATGCTGGAGGAATTCTCATGGAAGAAACTACATTTTTATTCTGCCTAAGGTAACTCTCTTGTTTCTCTGGTTTTGTGTCCCTAAAGCTTTTATCGGTGATTATAAACACAAGATTCTAGATACATTTCAGGCAATAGTTTTGTGAATCAGTACGAGAGCTTACAAGCCGATTAAGCTTCAACCCATTCTTCACAGAGCGTACAAATATCCGATAAAATCCAAACTTTTTTCTTGGGACTTGGCTATATGGATACCTTAAATAACAACTCCAGCATAAAAACTTCTTTGCCAAGCTTATTTGTTCGTAGCATTTCTTTGCAGAACTTCTCCAACCCAAGCCCTGCTTCTCTTTGTGCCTGCAAAAGCTTCAATTCAGACTGGATCTACCACAAGACAGAATGGCTTGGTAGTAATTACTCTACACCTTTATTCAGTTTATGAACTTTATAACTCATGCAGTTGAACAGTCTTTTGTGCAGGTTCTGTGATCTACTACTTTTGTAAAGTGTCACACATTCAATTCCCACTCTTCTGGGTAAGAAGTGAAGTTAACCAGCCAGCTGGATGCCTTAGTGATACATGAAGATACTCATACAAGTTAAGTTAGAACATTCTACCGTCCTGATATTGAATAGTATTTAATTTTGTTTCCATGTTTTTCTCTCCCATTTTAGTATCCAGGGTATTGTAAATAGCTTAGAGGTATTCGTTTTTCTGTACACAAGGAATGCGTGTGCAATTAAACTTCCCCATCCTACCAACATATTTTATTCTTTACTCAGGAAACTGTATTGAATAAAAAACCCCCATGAAAATAAGGCAAGTAATTTTGCCTTGAATGACTGTCTAAATTTTAGTAATGTGTCAGTTTACAAGATTCCCTGTAAAACAGTTAGTTTTTTTATATTTAAATATCACAGCTAATTGCAGATAGTTATGCATTCCTTTCTTGCACTGTTTAAAATATTGGCACAGAAATAATACTAGATCTATCTTATGGCAAAGTGCCACAACCTCGTCCAATTTCCGAGGAGCCATATGGCAATGGTACAGCCATCTGTTTATCTTGATATTCCTTTCCTGGCAAACCTTGCACCCATATGGGTTATTGGTGCCCTCATCTGTGTATATCATGAAGAGAGTCAAAATTGAAATATATAATTTTCCTTGGTATTACTTTTAACAATTACACTGAACACAAAGATCACACTTTCTTCATGTTTAGCCTCATCCATTTCTGTTTTGTGCACACCTGCCTTCTTCTGTTAGACACAGGAACAATTCGATTTCCAGAATTTGTGAAAGCTGTCATCACAAGCTGTCAGGTTCGAGGCATCATAATCATCTCAAAGGACTGATAGCTTGTGCTTTGTGGATTTGAAACTTCATCACTAAAGAGATGAAATGATCCGTCCTTTTACATACTGACAGGGTAGCAATTTTGTGTCAGTGTGGAGATTCACGCATTCAGACAATAAGGCCATACAGAATGTAGGCAGAGTCCTTTTACATTTTCTGTGACAGCTGTTTTCAGTGTCTAAAATATTTGACATGCACTGTTTAGAATAATTTTAAGTAAGGGAGAGTGTTGGGCTTTCAGCCTGATGTATTATCAAGCTTGAGTGAAATCATTTTTATATCCCATTTAGCAATCTGCTCTTTAATTTCCTCTTTATGTGAAAGAATTGTTTTAAATGGGATGTAATCAGAGTACAAAACAGCACATTTTAAGAATATGTATGTTTTAGTTCAAGTCAGAACAAATGAACATTTTCTTTGTTCATTTTGGGATCCCTTTTTTCTCATTTTAAATATCTGAGTATCCTCTTTTTACATACCAAACAACACAATGCAAAGATGAATTGGACATAAAGTATAGCATTTATGTGAGCTGTACTGAATTATACATATAATAAATTGGTTTGCACCTCTTATCTGTTAGTTGACTAATGAAATGTATTGATTTGTTGCAATTGCACAGATTTGTAACTTACCTTATTTATGAAATCTGTTGGTTTACTTGGCAAGTTTATTGTTTTGTGTTTGAAAGATAATTTTTTGTGTACATTATATTGGCTACACTACACATAATGCACTTTTATGAAACTTTAATTGGATTATCTCTCTCATTTTATGCTACATTTTTTATATCAATGTATTTGTTTGCATTTTAACTGTTCTGGGTTTGCTGCTGATGCTATTAAAGTTAATGGCAAAACTCCCAGTGATTTTTATTTTCCAAAGAAGTTTTATCAGGCCCATTGTCTTGTTAATTTATTTTGTTTAGTAACAAACTATTGGTGATGTGCATATTCTACCTTTGTACCCCTTGACTGATCTTGAGCATAAGTATATCACTCATCTTAACGTCAAGCTTCCTCTGTTACATTCAACAAATGGGAGAAACACAACTCTACTCCCTTACAGTCAGTTACACAAACCCCTTTGGTTTTCATAGTAGCAGGATGGAATTGTGTGTAACCAAACACCTTTATGGAGAGGCATGTGTCTAGTTTAGCGCTATGTATATTACAACATAGAGTACATTATGTTTAAAGGTCATTTAATGTTCATTTTTCTCTCTCTATTAATGCTCTCTATCCCACATATATCATTGTTATAAAGAGTAGACGCAGCAAACCCTTTTCTCTCATTTATCATTTTGTTTGAAATATAATATTTTGTATACATTATATTGGCTACAGTACACCTAATACACTTTTATTTATCATTTATTTTTCTCCACTGCCTTTCCATTCCTATATGCCTGATATCAACACTTGTTACCCTTTCACACATGTGCCTGTACCTCTCTGCATATGTAAGCACCAATACAGATGCTACTATCATTGGGGACTGAACTACATAGGGCCAGGTGTCCAAATCAAATTTGGCATTGCACTAGATGAAAGGATTACATATAATTCTTTTTGGTGGTTAATAGAAGAAAATACTAACAAACCTATTTATTCAAGGCAAAGTCAAAAGGGGCACATTTAAAGATTAAAGAAGTTAATGAGCCACTGGTTCTCTTTATCAGCTGTTCTAAGTTTAATTTATTACCCTTAACTGCCATATTTTTCTGTAACAGGTGCTCAAATGCCTTCTTTCCATCCTGAGCCACATGATCTTTCCGACTCCTTTTACTTTTAAATGGTGCTTTGCTACTTTGTGTACAGGCACAAATACCATCCCTCCTGAGCCATGTTCAGCTCTTTTTAGCTGCTCCTGCTCCTCCTTTTCAAGCTCTCTATTAACTGAGGATGTTTGCATTTGAAAAGCTGGATGCCTTTCCAAAGGGTCAGAGATTCAATTCCAAGTACACTTTGAACATATCCTCTTGGCCCCAATTTACTAAACAGCTCTCTCCCCAGTCACTTCAGTTTAGCCTTGAAGGCTTTAGTGTGACTAAACAGACCTTTGTGAATTTTCTCTTGCTTTCTAACAATGCACCAGGGTCCCAGTAATCCACAAAGAACATTCCTATGTGAGGAGAGGGAGGGCACAATGAGCAAACAGCAAAGGTATTGGGATGCACTAGGATACAAAAGCAACTGTAGCATAACAGTTTCAAGAGCCTCGCAAGTCCAACTTTCAAAAGTGCCTGGGCTGCTTTAATGTCTCACTAGTTATTTAGATTTAGACCTCGGAGCCGACATCATTTTTGAAAGTGGACTTACTTGCTTTGGAAAAATTTACCTGTGGATTATCAGAAGCTTAGTCAGTTCCTCCTCATCAGCCTTCACTGTGAGCATAATATGCACATCTGCCTGGTTTGTGTTATCTAGTTACAGCCCAAACATGCCACTGAAGAGTAAATATTATCAGATAAGGCAGGAAGCAGGAGAATTAGAGCCTTGACTCTCAGTGAAGCATTCTTAGGTAATGTTTGGCTTTTATGATGACTGCTGAGTTCTAGCACATCATGGGGCTTTGTGGTATGACAAAGTAAACAGAGATCCACAATAAATATTTCATGAATGCAGTACTGTCTTATGATTACATTAATTGGTGGCTTGTGAGTACAGATAACAATAATCAAATGAAATGTTCACCATACACTGTTTGTTGCCTACAAGGGGCCTAGCTGACAGCCTTAATGCAGGTTTAATGTTTTTGTCATGGGCAGTAAGCTGTGTAAGTCTGCAGTTAATGAACTCATTGAGTGTAGCCTTGCCTTTACTAGACAATGCAAACCTTCCTCTTGAGCTCCAATATTTAATATATGAATACCAATAATTCAAAGGGTCATAAGGAATAATTACTTTAAGCAGAAGACTAACATACACATCGGCTTTACTTCTAGCACCTTATGAAGTAGCTTGCCTTCATGTTCAGCATTCACAGTGAATTATGCTTGTGCAGTGAAGAGACACAAGTGTAGGAAATCTTGACACACCAGCTGTTATTCTAGCAGTACATACACATGAAATATGGCATGAACACTGGTAACAATAGTACAAGTTCTAGTCAGTTCTTTCAGGGTCTGGGCAACATGTAGAGGATCACCACCCTGTTTTCCCAAAGGAGGATAGAGTTAAAGAAGACAATTCAGTGCAGAAACTAAGCAAGTTCCTGTGTTACTCCAGTGAGGAATACTGCCGTGGAGACTAAGGGTATATATAGGTTGATCTAGATCCCCACCGGTGCAGGCATTTAGAGGGTTTAAATTGGGCAAAAAATTGCACGGTAACTTAGACTGAAATCAGGTACAGTTCACCTGAATACGTGCAGTAACATAGACTGAAATCAGGTTAACATGATCTAGGAAAAGGTTAACTTGATCTCATAAACGCCTGTATGTGTTCTCAGTGCAGTCCAGGGATGGAAATACCTAGCTGTTCACCCCAGCCCTAGGGCTGCATTATTCCCACTCCCTGACCACATTCAGCTATCTAGCTCCCTGATTCTCCCCTCCGTTTCTCCCACAGACCTACTAGCCTCCCCTCCATCCTGCCAACCTCCCCCTGCAAACCTTCCAAACCCCCCTAGAGACCTGCTAGCTCCCCATAATCCTGTCTACCCACCAGTGTCTAGGTATAGGCAGCTTAAAATAAAGAATGCAATGCCCTGGACTAGGTATGGTGAACACTTGTTTACAGTCTAAAGGAACAATATGCACAGGGTTTTTACATCTAGTTGTTGTATCGATGCTCTTGTCCAAGATGGTCCAGAGAGTGTGAGAGAAGCAAGATTTGTAAAAGTATATTTTCTGTTGGAACAATTTTAAAGCTGGGAGAGATATTAGACAAAGTTTCAGGCACAAAATGATCTTCCTCAGGTCTGAGAAAGAAGTAGATACAGCTTAAGCTAAATATCATTAGAAAAATTGCTTTTCATTAACAGTAATTCTTCCTGCAAAGTTTGTGTTCTTTATTTGGTCTGTGACTACTTCTGTTAACTTGTAGATGAAATGGAAGTTTAACTTAGAAGGTCCCATTTTAAGTGATCACATTTGCTGCCTTAATAAGGTTAAATAAAAGCAATTACTCTAACTGATCTTTAGCTTAGGCAAAATATGATTGTTTTAGGTCTGCACGAGGTGGGATAGGGATTGTGCCTTTAATGTAACGTAGGCAAATGCCCTATAGCCTAGGTAATAAAGGAAATCATTACTGTCATAATTTAAAGCAAAAGCAGCACCAATTGGCTCAGGAAAGTTCCTCAACACTCCACAATGGTATATATCCACTATTGCTGAGTTGCTTGAGACACAGGAAGAAACATATTTTTAAACATCCCTAACTGATAAGATCTCTATAGGTTTCTTCTGAATAAAAGCTGTACCTTTTAAGATGCCCTTTCACAAGGTCACTCCAGCAACTTGTTTGGAAAAAAAAGAAAGAAAAAAAAAAAGGAACAAAACAGTCTTCTCTTTGCGTTATAAAACTGATTGCTTTAGTAACCAAGATGTAGTTTGGTTGAACACCTCTTCCATGAAACAGCTATTAGCTTTCAGGGGATGCCTGAAGCAAACAGAAGGAGGCTCAGTTGCCAACAACTATTTTCAGGAAAAATGGTTGTGTTACCTACAGTGGAGCTACAGAAAAAGCTAACTTTGAGATTTCTGAAATGTTAATTTGCAAGTTAAGAAGGTAAAAAAAATAAGTATGTGGACTCTTATTAGGTTAAATGTCATAGCAAGTTGTTAGCCGAATGTAATAAATTACAATCCAAGTTTTGTGCTTTGTTTTTTTTATGGCACAGGAATTAATTTCTTCCTCATACTGAACAAGTTCATAGAATCATAGAAAAGGATGGCTAGGAGGGACCTCAGGAGGTCATCTAGTCCAATCTTCTGTTCAAGGAGGAATCATCCCTATTCAAACTGTTGCATACAAGTGTCAATCTAGCCTTTTTCTAAAAGTTACTCAAAACAGTGGGAATACTTTAAGAGACTGTCAAAATCTTGCCACTGCAAGAACAGAAAGTGGGTTTTATTTTTTTAAAGAAAGTCTGTGGAGACAAAAGATGAGGTATAAAATGACATTGGGAAAGTTGGATTTCAGGTTTGAAGGATGAACCCCAAGTTGGGAATTACTCTTTAATCATGTCAAATATTTTGGTGTTTTTCTTATAATACTAATCTGTGAGGTAACGTTCTTGTTGACTTTCAGCATGTAACTATTTTTCCTGATGTATCCTCATTCATAATGTTTCATTATTGGTGGGGAGGGGAGTGGGGGCTGTCTTAAATTCTAAATTATCTCGGATTGAGGTAAATGCAGTAAGTACAGGTTGAAAATGAGAAAGCCATGGAATTTGAAAATCAACATATTTAAACCTGATAAAAGGAAAAGTATTTTTAACACTGCACAAAGATTAGTCTGTTAAACTATTGCCACAATATCACTGAGGCAAAGGACTTAGTAAGATTCACAATGAGGTTAGAACTTTTTTTCTCAGATAAAATAAAAAGAAGAAATTGAGATGTATAAATCCCCCTATTTCTGGGCGTAGCTCAAACATTAACTGGCACACAGATCTCTATGTGGGGCGGAGAGGATAAATTTCTGTTTTGTGAAGGATATTGAGATTGCAAAATTTAGATTTATTTCAAGAATTTATTAGGGCAATATCTTTTATTGAACCAACTGCAAAGTTGGGATAAAGTTAGACAACCTTTCAAATCTCCATTGCGACTACATAGTTGGTCCAGTAAAATATACCACCCTAGGAAATCCTTACCTCTTGATTTATTTCATTAAAAACAAAATAAAAAGAATCAAAATTACCAGTGAAGAAAGAAAAACGAGCAAACATGTTTTGGTTAAGTAGAAACAGTCATTGTTGTTTTGACATCCTATTACACAAAACAAGTATTCAAGATTTTTTTTTCATTTTGAAACTTTTTTAAATTCTAAAAATATTTTTAAAAATTAGATCTTTATCTTGTTTTCTTCCAAAATGAAATTCTGGTGAAAGTGATCTGATTTCAAGAAACATTTTGCTTCAGTAGAGTCATGTATTCCCAATCAAAATGTCTATGAATAGCTCTCTTGGAAGGCTTAATGGTGTTCCTAGGCTTTAAATGTGTGTTTATCCCAAACTGGAGTGGAGATGTAGGGCAATATATATGGTGGTCATGAGGGCACCCACTTATTAGTTGGTAATTGGGAACAGGCCTCTGCTGCTACTAAACCAGGTGACATTTCCTTCTATGCCCATACTAAACCAAAATTCCAGAATAATGCTAGGAAGCATCCATTATTTTTTTAAAATAATTGTAAACACAAAATCCTGACAATTTATGACCATTAAATATCCAATTTCTCCTTGGCAAAATTAGGTTCATATTTCCCCTTTCCTTTAAAATAAGTTTCAATTTAAATTACAGTCCCTCTACTTAGATTGCTACTGTAGTTTTATATAGTGATATTGTATTGTACTTCCCAATCTAATTTTTTTCGGGGGGGGGGGGGGGGGCTAGGGACAGACATTACACACAAACTGATTTAAATGATCAGAAACTGGTTTAAACCTGTAACAGAACAGATGTTCAGTGCACATAAACCAATTTGAAAATAGCTGAAACCAGTTTGAGATAAACCTGGTTGAATGTAGTATCAGACTTAACTGATTTGGGTCAAACCGGTTTATAGAATGACTGTCCCAGACCCCTTGCTGGTTTAAGTAAAACCAAATTCCCCCAGCATCCCGGCATGCTCTCTGGGTTGGGTGGGGCTCTCTGCTTCACAGCAGACATGGCCCCTCCTCTCTGTTCTCTGGCTGCAGCTCCAGAGACTCCAGGCAGTTGCCTGGTTCCCCCCTGCTCTTCCACTCCCATCACCACTCCCTGCTAAGCAGAGATCCCCCTCAGCCTTACACAGACACCTCTTAGAATTAGCTAGCAGATGACATGTTGGCTACAGTCCATTCTGCGGGAGACCAGTTCCTTCCTTGGAAAAGCTGTTAAAGAAGAGTTTGAACTAATGGAGATAGGCTTTGTTTTCTAATGGGGTGATAAACACTGTATTATCAACCACCTGCTAGGCTGCTCAGGATGGGGGAAAGGGAAAACCCCTCCCCTGCTGGAGCCCGGACATGCCCCACCTCAGCTCAACACTATGGAATGGAAGGGACGACTGCACTAGTGCCCCCCAGTTTCTAGACTGAGGTACTGCAGGCATGTGCCTGCATTTCTGGGATGTCTATCTGGTTACAAACCAAGTTAGCCTAGCCAGGTTAGATTAACCTGCAAAGATTGAATCAATTCAGACTAAGCTTTTTGAATGTCTGTCCCTAGCCCTTATGTTAAGTAAAGGATTGCATTTTTAAAAATTAAAATATTACTATTTTGTGGTCTGAGGTTATAAACTGAAATATCTTTATTTTTTGTGCCCCCCCCCCATTTAAATGTCAAAGATTGCTTCATAGATTTCATAGATTTTCATAGACATTAGGGCTGGAAGGGACCTCGGAAGATCATCGAGTCCAGCCCCCTGCCCAAAGGGCAGGAAGTCAGCTGGGGTCATAGGATCCCAGCAAGATAAGCATCCAGTTTCATCTTGAAGGTGTTCAATGAAGGCGCTTGAACCACCTCCGGTGGCAGACTGTTCCAGACCTTGGGGGCTCGGACAGTAAAGAAATTCTTCCTTATGTCCAGCCTGAAACGGTCTTGTAGTAGTTTATGACCATTCGACCTAGTCGTCATCCCTTGGGGCGCTCTGGTGAACAAATGTTCCTCCAGATACTGGTGGTCACCCCTGATAAACTTATAGGTGGACATCAGATCACCCCTGAGCCTGTGCTTTTCCAGGCTAAAGAGCCCCAGAGCTCTCAGCCTGTCATCGTAGGGTCTGCTTCCCTGACCTCTGATCATGGGCGTGGCTCTTCTCTGGACTCTCTCAAGCTTCTCTACATCCTTTTTGAATTGTGGAGCCCAAAACTGGATGCAGTACTCCAGCTGCGGCCTCACTAAGGCCGAGTACAGGGGGAGAATGACGTCTCAAGATTTGCTTGAGAAGCATCTATGGATGCAAGCCAGCGTTTTGGTCGCTTTACTAGCCGCAGCATCGCATTGCAGGCTCATGTTCATCTTGTGGTCAATGATGACCCCCAAGTCTCTTTCTTCCATAGTGCTGGCCAACATAGCACAGCCGAGCCTATAAGGATGCTGCGGGTTTTTCTTCCTAAAGTGGAGAACCTTGCATTCATCGGCATTGAACACCATCAGATTCTCGTCCGCCCACTTGCTGAGCCTGTCCAGGTCAGCCTGGATCACCCGCCTGTCTTCTGGTGTGGATGCTTTGCCCCAAAGTTTGGTGTCATCGGCGAACTTGGCCAGTCCGCTTCTGACTCCAGTGTCCACATCATTAATGAAGATGTTGAACAGTATGGGTCCAAGGACAGAGCCTTGGGGGACCCCACTGGTCACCGGACACCACGATGAGTGACTTCCCTCAATTACTACCCTCTGGGTCCGACCCCGGAGCCAATTTTCCAGCCAGTGGATCGTGGAGGACCCAAGGCGACAAGTGGCCAGTTTCTCCAAGAGGTGATCATGGGACACCAGATCGAAGGCTTTTTTGAAGTCAAGATATATGACATCAATTTCTTCTCCCTTGTCCAGGTGATAGGTCACCTGGTCATAGAAGGAAATGAGATTGGTCAAGCAAGACCTACCCGCAACAAACCCATGCTGGCTATCCCTTAAGATGTTGGTGTCGACCAGTCCATTAAGGATGGCCTCTTTAATAAACTTTTCTAAGATCTTCCCCGGGATAGAAGTCAGGCTGATGGGCCTATAGTTAGCCGGATCCACTTTCCTCCCTTTCTTGAAGATGGGCATCACATTGGCCTTCTTCCAGTCTTCGGGCACTACAGAGTGCCAAGAGTTTTCAAAGATCCACGCTAGAGGCTGGGCTATGATGCTCGCCAGGTCCTTGAGTACCCTGGGGTGAAGATTGTCAGGGCCGGCTGACTTGACGGTATCCAGCTTCTCAAGATGTTCCTTCACGAAGTCAGCATTAATGGAGGGCAGGGAATCACCCTCACCCAGACTTCCCTGTCCCGTAGCGGGCATGGGCGTCCCATGGGACTGATGAAAGACCGACGCAAAGTACCTATTTAATAGGTTGGCTTTTTCCTGGGCGTCAGTTGTCAGTTGTCCCATCTGGTTCAGCAGGGGTCCAATGTTGCCCCTGTTTTTCCTCCGGCTCCCCACATATCTGAAAAAGGACTTTTTATTGTCCTTGATGCTCAAAGCTAGCTGGAGTTCAGTTGCAGCCTTGGCTTTCCTGGTATGCTCCCTGCAGGACCGGACCAGTGCAGAATAATCCTCCTTGGAGGTGACTCCCTTCCTCCATCCTTTGTAGGCCTTTCCTTTCAGCCTCAGGAGGTCTGCTAGGTCCCTGGAGAGCCAGGGGGGCTGCTGTGCCCTCTTGCTGCCTTTCCTCCAAGATGGAATAGATTTAGTTTGTGCATTGAGGATCGCTCCCTTGAGGAGCAACCACTCTTCTTGAACTCCCCTCTCCCTGTGGTCACGGTCCCTTAGGGCCTCACTGACAAGCCTCCTGAGCTTGTCAAGTTGGCTTTCCTGAAGTCAAGGACTTCCGTGTTGCTGACTGACTTGCCAGCTTTTCGGCGGATGGTGAAGGTGATCAGCTCGTGGTCGCTGTCACCCAGCTTCCCATCGATCACTAGGTCGCTGACTAGGTCATCCCCAGAAGCCAGTGCCAGGTCGAGCAGCGCTTTGCCTCTTGTTGGCCCATAGACTTCTTGAGTCAGGTAGAGGTCATCCACGCACGAGAGGAAGCTTTGTGACCGCTCAGATTTTGCTGAGCGATCCTCCCACGAGATGTCCAGGTAATTGAAGTCACCCGTGACAACCATGGTCCTGGAGCATGCTGCCTCAGCCAGTTCCTGGGCAAACTCCTGGTCAAGCTCAGGACTTTGGGTGGGAGGTCTGTAATAGACTCCCACCATTGTGTCTCCTGTGCCCTGTTCCCCATGGATTTTAACCCAGAGGGTCTCCAGTCATCCACCCTGGTCGCCAATATTGGCTTGCAGGGACGTGTAGCTTTCCTTAACATAGAGAGCTACACCCCCGCCCCTTTTCTCTACACAATCCCTCCTGTACAGGGTATAGCCATCTATACCCATGGTCCAGTCATGGGTGGAGTCCCACCAGGTCTCCGTTATCCCAGTTACATGGGATCTCAGAACATGGAAGCAGTTCTGAACATGCTTCCATGTTCAGAACTGATATTTTTTTCCTCAGATTTGGTGCAACACATTAGAGAAGCATGCACTGGCTGTGTCTACACTAGATGCTGACTGTGTAGTTGTTACTGTGCAGTCATGTAATACTTGCATACACAAGTACTAAATGACTGTGCAGTAACCAGATTTACTATGCAGTAGTGTCGCCAAACAGCTTTTGGTGACGATGACTGGAGTAGCTCATTACTACTGCACAGCAGCATTGCATCATGTTTTGTGCAATGCAACGCTACTGCACAGTGGTAATGAGCTACTACGCAGTGAGCATCTCATGTAGATGTGGCTACTTCATGAGTGCACACCCATGTTTTTTAATTGTCTTCCATTTTGCCCTTATTCTAAAAAATAATATCTAAGCAAAGAACAATCATATTTTGTTCTCATGAAAACTTTTCTCAGGATGAGGGATTTTTATTCTTTTTTTACAAGAAGCCCAAACACTCATTTTCTAGTTAAACATTCACTGCTTATCAGATTAGTTAGGATGAAAATAGAGAACAGAATTGAGGCATTAGTACTATCACCTATCAAAATAAATGAGTATATAGTTTTATGCAATATTTGGAAATGTTCAAAAACAGGAGTGCCAATTCTTTGGTTTTTTTTTCCTAAGACCTATATTGGTTAAAAAAAGAAGAGATGTGTGGTGGCCGACTGGCTGCCGGGCCCTGGCCTGGAGCCCAGAATGTCAGGCGGGTACTTTTGACCGATGGAGCGGAATTAGGCACGGATGCGTATTGGTAACAAATAGATTGTTTACTTACGCCACTGATGTATGGGTGCAGGCAGAGTTGACTGGCTTAGTTACAGTTACAAACGAGTTACAAAGACTCTCTTAATAGCGCGAGAGAAACGACAAAGTTTTCGTAATCGGCATACTGTGGTACCGGGTCGGGGTGCGTCGGGTAGGTCGGTGACAGGGAGTCACTGGTGGGTGATCAGTCCGCCAGGTTTACTCCGAGAAATGTGCGGAGTTCTCCAACGTGAGTGGAAACTGTTTTAACTTTTATATGACTAAAGCCAATCGCTAGTCGCTAAATATGAATAATTTGGAACCAGCCAATGGTAGTGCGCATGTTTGCATAAAGTTGGCGGGAACTTTTTCTAAACTGTAATTTTCCATTACTGTGGCATATAGTTATTGGGTTCTGACATAGCGGAATTTTCCACCGTTAGTTACTACCACCAGCCGAATTTTCCACTGTGCCATAGCATTCAGAATGATTGACAGCGGGATTTTCCACTATGGCGGGAGATTCCACTGTGCCATAGGCATCCAGCTACTAATGGGTTCTGACAAGATGAAAAAGAGTTAACTAAAAAGCAAGTGGCCTATATAAGTCATGAAAGTAAAACTATGTACAGTTGGTCATCTTTGCTTGTGATTTGGCTATTTATTATTATTTTTAAATCTGGTTTCCTTGTTTATATTTTTGAAGATAAAATGAGTATAAAGTTCTAACTTGACAAATGTCACAAAATGCTCCATCCAAATTTGGACCCTTGTCAGCAGTTTCAGAAGAGACTAGGAGAGGGAAGGGGTACAGAAAGTAAATTTCTCTTTTGACACAGAGCTAATTTCTTGAGGGCCATAGCTGCTGGGGTAGTATCAGCAATCATCCTTGTTCTACAAGTCAGACAGGTTTTATTCTGTAGGACTGCTATATGACACTTTCAAAAGACTTAAAAACAATGAATATATTAAAGGAAAAGTTAGGCAAAAAGTTACTTGCAACTGCAAAGTGTGTGTAGCTAAGGGAGAAAAAAGACAACATTCAGATTAGCATGTAGAAGTGCCTGAGAATACCATGACAACAGAGACAAGCAGTCCTGTGTTCACATCATTTTATTTGACGTATTCTAACCCCCTACCCCTCAGCTTCCAGTTCAACAGCCCTGAAACTCTTGAGAGCTATTTTTGTGAATCCATTCCACATTATCTGGCAGTAGGACAGTTTTCTCGTCATTAATTACCGCACATCCCTAGTTATAAAAATGCTATCCTAGTGAATGGTTCTTGATTTCTCCCTGTGGTAGGGGACAGAGTTATCATTACAGCATCATGTTCAGGATGCTGCAGTTAAGAGTCTGTCAATACTTTCATTAACTCATAGTTTCAGGGGTTTCAAAGCTTATGGGAAGGATTCTCTGCATGACTGGACAGGACCTGACAGAGCCTGGAACCTCACCCTGGGGCCAAAGTCAATATGCTACTCAAACTCTGAGTGAGATGGATAACACACACACACACACACACACACACATACACATATATTCTCTACTAAGTGTTTCGGAGGTTGATAATAAGAAAGACTTGTTTAGCATGGCATCATACCCATTTTTTCTTTTAATGTCCATGTCCATTACTGCATCACCTTAAGCATCTTTTATTTGTAAAAGAATAGCTGACAGCCAAAAGCCATGATTACTGTGAGATAATATGTGATTATTTGTTGTTTTTCTGATAACTGATATATGAGACATGGAACTGGGAAAATCACATATATCCACTTCATCCTTGTTGAATAAAATCTGTTTTTCTGTTGTTTCAGCTACAGTAGTGCAGCTGTTTTCCAAGGGAAGATGACTCATCTTTACAGAAATGACAATTGGAGCATTATAAATCATAAAATATAGGAATGTTATGGTGCTAGGTCAGGGAGACTATGGACCTGATAAGTCTCTCCCTATAGTGACTAAAAACATAAAAAAGAAACAACAAGATTAAAGCAAATCTGTCAGTGTATTCCCATTATAAAGACTTGCTGAAAATTAATAGCTAGAAGGCAGCATCTCAAAAAATTCCCTGGCAATTTAAAAATCCCAGCCCTCATTCCAAATAGCTTTGAGAACATAAAAATGGTAATACCCTATGCATGTCTATAGGTTTGGATATTTCTTTTCCAAAATGGACTCCTGAAAACAGGGGCATGCCCTACCATGTCCTTCCAGTTACTTAAACACAGTGGTCTCTAGATTAAATTGATTATCTCTGCAGAAATTAGACTCCTGAGCCTTGAGCACATTGGCTACATTAAAAACATACCATCTATCATGGGAACAAACACAATTTTGTGTCTGTATTGTCTGAATTGAGACTTGGTTAAACCATGCTCTAAATCTCTCTTAAAAATACTTGGGCAAAGACACTCACAGCTTTGGTTAGATTAATTGTAGACAAGGAAGGTGTTATGGGTATACTGAAGTTACCAGTATAGCTTTCTACATGCAGTAGATATCTCTGCTTTGTTTCTTGAAGGCAAAATTAAAAAGCCTTCCTTAAAAAGTAGATCCTGCATAAACATTTGGGGAACCTCGTGATTTATTGCATAACTTATGTAGAAATAAATTACTTACTCTTGGATTTCAAACAAAATGTCCATAATGCAAAATTGTGTCTTTAGGTTGAAATGAAACAAATTCTTTGGTGAGTACAGGTCTTTAAAAATATGTTTTGTTGCAATGTGACATTTTGGATCTTTGTTTAATGAAAGTAGTATCAGGGAAAAATGGAATTATTTATTTATGACATAACATAGTAATGATAATATACATAGAATTCTATGTATGATAATATACATCAAATTGAGTCTCAATGTATGTAGTTTAAGAGCTGTAGGGGTTTGTATACACAGTCAATGGATTGAGATGATTGCTCTTTGTCTAACTATGTAATACTACAGAAATTTTAGTGTCCTAGAGTTGGATACAGGGAGAAAGAGGGTATTCTTCTAGCCTTCTCCTTGGTGATTGGGAATATTAATTGATTCATTCTCACTCATAAGTGTATCGGCATTCTAGAGAGTGTTTGACATTTGGAAATTTAACTACAGCAGATCACCTTGTAAGTAGAAGTGCCTGTGAAACAGATGTTCTTATTTAGAAAGGATGTTACTAAAAGAGCAAACTACTAAATAAATTCCTGCCTGTAAACCTGTCACTTAATCAAAGGGAATAATCCTTGAAAAAAGATGTGTGTGTGTGTGTGTGTGTGTGTGTGTGTGTGTGTGTGTGTGTGTGTTAGACAGACAGACAGACAAATAATGTGATACTGTATTTTTAGGTGTCTGTTGAAGAAAGAATGTGATTTCAATGTCTACAGTGTAATGTCAGCTGATATTAAAATAGCCTGCTATAAGGTGAGTAGTCTAATGACATATAAATCAGATGTGAAGGTTTGGTTGTAATGAAAGATGGACACTGGAGTTGTATAGTGAACCTGGATAGATCTGAAACATGGGTAGGCTATATTTAGTCACAAGCCAGCAACTTCATGCTGAAATAAAGTGGAGTATTAAATAAAGCCTTCCACTATTATCCACATAACAACTATTTTAAAATAAGTTTATTACTACAATAAAAGACAAAAGTCTTTTTCTGTTCCTATTCAACTAAATATTACAAATTCCATTTAGAGCTGGGTTATTTATTTATTTTGACATCCAGTCAACAATCAAATAGTCATTTGCTGAAAAATGCAGCCTCATTTGCCTCGAAATTGCATGTGAATTCTCGTGAAATTAGACAAACAATTTTGGCTGGAAAAAATATGGGGAATAGGGAGCAAGATTGAGGCAGAGGCTGCAGCTGCCTTTTTAAAAGATACATACAGTATCTTTACAGTGGATAGAGCACCCACCAGGGTGTGAGAGACCAAGCTTGAATTTCTTCCTGTCTAAAGCTATTTCAACTTATATTTCTCAACTTCTGGGAGCGTTTGTAATCAGCAGGACACTGGACATCCAGGTTGCTCTCAGTCTCTTCTGAGAATGCTCTTTGATTTTTGCACTTAATTATGGAGGCGGAGACTAGAAGCCATACGCCCTACTTCTCAGGTGACAGCTTTTACCATAAAGCTAGAAAGTTATTCTTTCTTGTTGTGCTAGTTTATATTTAACTGTTTTATATGAAGTGGAATAGGAGAGACCCATCCTAGAAAATATCTATATCTAAATAGTTAGGGCACTTGACTGGGTTTTAGAAGGCCCCAATTCCTTTTTGATTTACAGTAGGAAATTAAAGCTTTCCATCTCTCAAAAGAATGTTCTAACCATTAAACTAGAAGGTATTCTGATGTTTATGCCATACTATTTTGTATAAAATAGTTAAATGTTCATCAAGAAAAAGATTGCAAATGGCTGCTTAAACTGATAATTTGGCCACTCATGTGGGATGTGGGACATTAGGGTTTTAGTTTGTGTACCACAGACTATTTTATACAAAGTGAAACTTCAGACAATATTGTGAGCATTGCATTCTAGTGAATTGGGGCATTAGGGTACTCGTGTAGAAGATGAAGGCCACACACAAGCACATAGGTGTCTACTGAAAGAATCAGCACTTTCCTGGTAGAAATGGCAAACGTACAGGGATTCATTCAGTTTTCCCTGAAGGAAACATGTCCCTTTCAGGAGAAAGATATTCTGGGATAATGCTTGGACAGTCTTCCTTGCTTGATTCTTCTGTGATCAGAAAGACTTGAGCAGCAGCTTCTCCAGAGTTGAGCTGCTGCTGACCTTCTCCAAGCTTTCTCAAAACCAGGGATACCCATCTCCCTCTTCTCATCTTGCTTCTCCCTATCCTTTCAGAGAGCAGAAAGGAGGGGAGGAGAGGAGCAATCACGGAGTGCTTCCCACATATCCCTCAGGCTGGGAACACCCCAAAAAATCCAGACCAAGGAGCAGGGCAATGTTTCCTTTGCCTTTCCAAGGCTGGTGTGACTGCAGTCTGCAGAAAGAACAGGGCTTCTTTTCCCACTGCTCTTCTCCTCTCAGAGACTAAGAGGAGTGAACCAACTGTTGTTCCTCATGCTTTCCTCATACTGGGATCACCTTGGTCTGGAGAAGCCATGAGGAGTAGGAGGGGAGGGAGAGAAGATAGGTGCAGCTGGAAATACCTGTACTTCTCTCATCCCCAAAAATGAATGCACTGGAAATTTCCATCAATGTTTTGTTTTTTTTTTCTCTTTATTTGGCCAAGGGTGAGATAGGATAACATTCAGCTGCATTTGTAATCCATTTTTTTAACACATTATTAAGCTAATTGTGGCATCCACAAGACAGAGCAGGCCAGTCTTTTCTAATCTAAGGTTACCAGCCAATATACTGCTTGGTTTCCTATTATGGGAAACATTTTCCTAAGAGAATTTTCAGCATGCTTTCAATTTTAGAGGGTCTTCTATCAACCAGAGATGCAAAATTGTAGCTAAAATTTGAACACAAATAATGAGATTTGGATAGCATTTTAATACCCACATGGTGGGTGCAATCGGTCAGACATACAAGTGGCATTGTTTGTACCTGTGACAGCGGCCCATCGCCGTCAAGGATGCAGGCAGAGGACAGACAGGATTGGGGGGCAGCAACACCCCTTCAAGAAAATCCAGGGCCGAGATACTTACCTTTGGGAGTGGCGGCGGTGTTGGAGCCGGGATCGCGGCAGCAGCCGCAGCCGCCATTACAGCTGCGCGAGCCGGTGCTACGCCGGCTGTTTAAACAGCTGTTCCTGATAAGGGGAAGAGCTGAGCCAATCGCAGCAGCCGCAGCGGCTGTCGCGGGGAGTTTAAAAACCCCAGCAAACCCTGTGGGAAGAGGGAAGCCAGAGGAGGGGAGAGGAGGTGTGCAGCACGTCGCTGCCGCTGCGGCTTCCCCAGAGCCAGAGCCTCAGGCAGGCAACTGGGCAACAGCCCAGCAGCTGAGGCAAGAGCCGGAAACCCCGGTGGGGGCAGGAGGAGTGATCCCCAGGGGTTGTCGGGACCAGAGCAGCGACTTGGGAAGTCCCCCCATTCCCGAGGAGTATTATTTCTGAGAACAGGGGAGAGAAGAAAAGAAATGACCTGAGCTAGCGGCCGGGTCAGGCGGAGGCTAAGCCAGGCTGCCTGAAGACGACCGTTGGTCTCGGGAAGGCCTGTCAGTAAGAAGGGCTGCAAGTAGCAGAGGACGACCATCCCATCAACAGGTGACCAGTTGGCGAGTGGACGGGGTGTAGGGGTGGCGGAGCCCCGTGGAACATCTGAGGACCCAACCGTGAGTACTCCCCCCTCGTCGGGCAAGCCCCTCTGGCAGAAGATCTCCACTGAACCCCTCCTTCGAATCACTTATAACATCCAAGTCGTGACAGGAGGGACGAAGGGAAGGGGCTACTGGACGAAGGGTGGTACCGGACGTGAGGCCCACCGACGTCACAATACCTGTTATTGATTATAAGCTTAAAACTATTTAAAATAATACCTCTCACCTGTTTATATAGATGTCTTTTTCAGTCAAGGACCATGGCAGGATCATAATTGATTGATATAATATAATTCTATTTGCCATTGGTTGAAAATTATGATCAGATAGTTTATGTTAGAACAGGAAAAATGCTTGTAGTTGTGATTATCTATTCACTAATAAAAAGACAGACAGTCTATGGATAATTATCTTTCATGAAATATAATCTCTGCACCTCTTCTATTTCTGAAGCACTTTACATTTCTCTCCCCTTTCCCCATCTCTCACACATAAGTGCAAATTCCATGTACTGTTGATGCTGTGAAAAGCCCATAGTTAATAAGAAAATGATTTCCAGTGTATTAGTAGAAAAATAGGTTGAGAATTGTTTGTTTTGACATCATCTGTTTTTATCCTCTTTTATTGCCTTTTATAACCATGTACTGTGAATGGAAAACACAGTAATGGACTTTAGAAGGGGTAGTGAGCTACCTTTGTAGCTGTAATTTAGCTTGTTAAAATATTATTCTTCTATGTAGAAGCATTTGAGACCTCAAATGTTCTATATTGTAGAGAATAGAAATATTATTAAAATAAACCAAGGTTACTTGCATTTTTAAATTGGCTTTTTGATTTTTCGGGTAGAGTATTGTTTCCCTTGAGCTGAATGACTTTCTATATTTAAAGTTATAAAGGTTATCATTGTTAGGAGAATACAAGTGTCTTCCATTAAGGGAATGAAAAACAGCATCACAAAGTGGCAGATTCTCAGACTAATTTAAATTATTACTTAATAATTTGCCATCATTTCCCTTCTCAGCCCCTTAATCCTCATCCTCTATACACATTTATGTACATCAAACATTTTATTAACCTAGTATGAAGGAAAACAGATGAGGATAAATTCATTTGAATATCAGGGTAAGCACTATTTGGTCATATTTTTCCCCATCTACATAACTATTTTGTGCTGTAGCTATTTTATGTTCCTTTCCCAGCTGCTAAAATTTTACGATTATTTATTTTAACTCTCTCCTCATTATCTGAAATCCCGTCACTCTAATCTCCCCATTTCCATCTGGAGTTTGGTCTGTCCCACCAACCGAACTCCTGGATAGATGCAACGCGCAGAAAGAATCATACCTTAGAGAGTAACAGATTTGCCACAGTTAAAGCAGCAGCTCTGGGGAACACTTGAAGGCAGTCAGCAGAACCATCAGCATCCCACGGAGCCCAGTTTGAAGACACAGGATTTCATTGTTATATAAAATACTACCCTGCCTGAATTAATATTAAAAATACTTAGGTAGGGTGATCTTTAAAAAAAAAAAGTGCACATCCCAGGTCACGGTGGATTTTTCCAAAGAACTCTTCTAGAAGTTTGGAAATCCTGTGCAACGAATGTAGCAGAAATGCTAAGAGGGATAAATAGTAGGTAATCATGCAACTTAAGACTATATCATAATGAATATACTTTTGGGCAGTAAATTAGAGTTTTATACGCCACCTTTAAAAAATACAGGTGGGGTCAGGAAAGAAACTGAGAATGAGAGCAAGACTTTAAAGTCTAAAACTCAGAGTGCACATGTGGAACATGGTAAGAAAGGGTCAAGTCCTTGTTCCAATGAATATGTTATTACAGAAAAAGAAACATCTTCAATAGTAGTTAATTATACAAAGAGGAATATTCCGATAGGAGAGTGACTGACACTGAAATTTGACTATTGCCCAACACCCAGGATATACTCAGTTGAATACAAGCTGAACTAGGTTCAAGTCCCTACTCAAAGTCAAATATAGCAGAGATTTCATCTTGCTCTTCAATATCCTACCCACTGATAGTCTTAAATTATGCAGCTTTCTCTCTTGCTTTTACCAGAATTCTGTTCCGAATGTGAGAAACCTTTCCTACCAAAACTGGCATGTTGATTGGCAATGTTGAAGTTTTGGACAATCACCACTGTCTGACAAAAAAATATAAATTAAACTCTTATTCTGGAGGTCAGATCTGCCGGCCTAAAAGTCAAACACCTACTATAACATATTTTAATTTTATTAGAAAAAAATATTTTGTCATGATTTGTGTTTGCATAGTGTATATAGAAGTGATTGCATAATAACTCAAAAATTCTTAGTTTCGTATATTGTGGGGGGAGGAGGTGTGTGTGTGGTGTATGGGAGTGTGTGGTATGTGTGGTGTGGGGGGTGTGCTGGAGGCATGTGGTGGTGTGTGTGGTATGTGTGGTATGGGGGTGTTGTGGTGGCATGGTATGTGGTGTGTGTGAGGGGGTATGTGTGTGTGTCATATGTGATGTGTGTGTGTGTGTATGTGTGGTATGTGTGTGTACGGTACACTGCCACCAGCCCCAGCCCCGTGCTCCAGGCTCCCTTGCAGGTGTAGTGCCACCCCTGCTGCTTCTCTACCTGCTTCCCAGAGCCAGGATGAGATCAGGGAAGCAACAAGGTCTTGGGGGCTACAGCAGCAGCAGCCCCACACGTAATCTGCATTCTGGCTGGCCAGGCCCTTCCATCCATGAGGGTGGGAGTCAGGCAATAGGGTACTTTTTTGAGGCTGTGTCACTCCCACCTTGGTGGGCAGAAGGGCTGAGCAGGGCACAATTTGTTTAGGGGCCTTGCAGGCTGAATGAAAGTACTTAGTGGGCCGTATCCAGCCCATGGGATGTATTTTGCCTGCCCTGACCTCCATGCAATTCATAGTGATATAACAACGAAGGGCCATTCAGTAAACACTTTGCTCAAGATTCAGCATTGCCTAGATACCAGTTACAGTGCATCTAATAATGTTTGCTACGTCATTAAAGAGTCATGAAGGTCTCCAGGGAACTGTTTAAATGTTGGCTAATGGGGCTCTGGTCTCATCCACTAGGTTGGGGGTAGTGCAGGGGGTTGGTAGTTCACCCATATCAAAAGTTTCAATTACAGTCTACGAGAGAAGAAACCACATGGAAACGATGGTCTGAAGGCTTTTGAAGTTGGAACAGGCAATGATGCATAACCCATAAAGTGACGATAATGATCATGATGAAAAAAGGTTATTAAAAAAAAATCAAATTAATCTTTCGCAGTGAAGCCTGGGTTCAACTAGTTTACACTAAAAAAACTTATGACCAACTTTATACCTGACATCACAAGTTTAATAACATATTTAAATGAAGTTTGTGTTCAACGAATAGCATTCTATTTCTTCCTCATCACCTAAATGGCCATACCTTTGTCATCTATGTGGCATTTTTGGCACTTACATGGCCAGAGAAATTTGATTCTTGCATAGATAGTGCTGCTCATGTGTATCACTATGGACACAAATGTAGGTATGCAGTAGTAGCCAGGGCATTTATGCAAACCCCTTGTGGATGTGTAGCAGCTTTAGACACTAAAACAGGAGCCAACCCAAATCCATGACTACCAAACTTAGGGCCTTATTACGTATTACACTTAGCACATGCTAACTGCACTTACAATGCTAGCATCCCAAGGGCTGAAGCAGTAAAGCACATTGTAGCATAATAAAATTAGGTATTTTCTGGCAAGAAGTATATCCAGATTGTATTCCCTAACACATGTTGAGCTAGCACTGGACTATTCCATGGAGGTAATACAATAAAGAGAACACCCATACACCAAGGGAAAGGGAGGAGGAGACTGACAGAACTACTTGTAGTACTCCCAGATGCCTTACCACACCAGAGCCTTGACCCATGAAGGCTCTGATGCAGAAAGGAGGCTGGTAGCCTGCCAAACAATTCTCAAGACCCCTCATCAGAGATTTGTTGGTTTCAGGCTCCAGTGTGGTGCAGGGCCTGGGAGTGACCCTAGCACAGATGGGAGTCAGTCCTAGCCCCTGCATCGCACCAAGGCCTTCAATCAGTTCATGTGCAGTATAGGGGCTGGGTGCTGATGTAATTCCCAGGCCCTGCACTGGAGTCTTGAACTGGCTTCTGTGCAGTGTAGGGGCTGGTATTAGCCACTATGCTGTGCCAATCCTGCCTCTAAACCCTGCATGACATAATCTTGAACCAGGTCTGGTTTGATTCCCAGGACTGAGACCAAAAATCAGCTGATATTTGGTCTCAGCCCTGGGCCTGAACCAAGGCTGGTTCAAGACTCCAGTGTGATAGTACAATCTGTATTTAAATCATAGTAATCATTAATATGCAATTAAGTTGCATTGATGCGTACTATGATCTAAATATAAAATGAATATCACTGTACATAGCCTTCATTGATCTAATGAAGGCCTTTGATACAGTCAATAGGGCCTTTTTAGTCTTCTGAAGAAACTGGGTTGCCCCCCAAAGTTGTTGAACTTCTTTAGCTCATTACATCAAGGTATGAAGGCTACTGTAGTGTATAAAAACAAAGAATCAATCATCTTTGACATCAACAATAAACTCTCTGGGTCCGACCTCAGAGCCAAGTCGATATCACCAGCACTCCCTGGCTGACAGGCCCAGCCAAGTCAACACTGGCAAGGAGAAGCGGCGGCTGAGCCATGTGCCCCTGGGACCGGAGGGTCTTGTCTTAGCCCCTGTGCTTTTTAACATCTACTTTTCATTCTTGCCTCTCTGTTCATTCAAGGACAGGAATGATGGCATTTATCTTCATATCAGACTAGGCAGAAGCTTGTTCAACATTGCAAGGTCTACAGCAAAAGCAAAGGTGAAAGAGCTGCTTCTGAGAGATTTCCTGTTTGTTGATGACATGGCCTTTGTTGCCCACAGTGAATTTTCCCTGCAAAATCTCTTGGGCAGATTTTATGAATCATGCAAGAGCTTTGGGATGGCAATTAGAAAACTCAAGAAGACTGTGATCATGTACCAAGGGCTGGAAGAACCAATATCTAACATCACTCTGGAGCATAAATCCTTTGGTGGTCTTGACAGTTTTTGCTTCTGGGGTTCAATGATCAGCAAGCATCTTGACCTTCATAAACTCAACATGAAGCAGCAATGTGATGTTCTTGCAGAAAAGAAAATATACTAACAGAAACACTATGTGCTAGATGCAAGAGATGATAGTACCACTGTACTGTTAGGCCTCACTGGAGTACTGTGTCTGGTTTGGGGTACTGCATTATAAGAAAAATGTGGAGAAACCAAAGTGGATCCAAACAACTAAGATGGCAAAGGGGTTGGAAAGCAAGCTGTATGAGGAAATATTGAAGTAATTAAGTATATTTAGTTTGAAGAAGAGGAAATTGAGGAGGGAAATGAGAGCAGCTTTCAAATATTTGAAAGGCAGCTGTGAAGGAGAGGGAAAACATATGTCCTCTGTTTCAAGACACTAGAAAATATTGGTTGAAACTGCAGCAAAGCAAATTTGAGTTGAATCTCAGAGAAAAAAAAGGCTTGCTAACTGTCAGAAAAGTAGGACAATGAAATTAGTTGCCTGGGGTGTTGTGCAGTCTCCTTCACAGGAGCTTTTCAAGAGGCTGGACAAGCATTTGATAGGGATAGGTTACAGATAATACATATGTAAATAAATGTATACAAGTGTTGAACTTCAGGGTCGCTTTCTACCTAATGTTTCTATGATTCTATGAGAATATACTAGCCCATTTTGCCTTATTAACAGGGACACACGATCATTTGCTGTGGTTAATACTTAGGGAATGGGACTTAATTGAGTTAAGCACTGTACAAACATAGGATGAAAGGGCAGTTTCTGGCTTGCGGAGATTATTGCACTCTAAATTTAAAGACAAGAGTTAGATACAACAGATAAAGGAAGCAGCAGGAAACAATAAGACAATACTGGAAATGACAAAGAGCAAAGGCTGGAGCCTAAGCACTGTCAAATAAAACAAATTGAAAGATGAGTTAGGAGTCTGCTGCAGGATCATGTCATTGCCTAAACAAATGCCTGAATAATCCTGTGGAACCTCTCCAAGATAAGAATTAACCCACAGTAGCAAACCATGGTCCTGTCTCCATGCTCCACCAGTCCATGAAGACTGCAAAGCAACAAAGGAAGTTATGCTGCATTAGCATGGAGGGTATAGCACAGGGGTGGGCAAAATACAGCTCATGGGCCAGATCCAGCCCATCAACCCATTCTATCCAGCCTGCAGGGCCTCTAAAAACTTTAGAAAATTAATCTTTATCTGCCCCTTGTTGCCTGTCAAGATGACAGGCAGCCAGCAGCAGCAGGGCCCAGTGGGAGCCTATGGCTGAGGAGCAAGGCCAGCCCAGCTCCACCCCAGCCTCCACCCTCCACCCCAAACCAGAAAACTCTGTGGCTTCTGGCCTCACAACCCTGAGTGGTTCCTCACTGTCCCTCCATCTGAGTGGAAAGTAAGATAAGATTGGATGGAGGGAGCGGGGGCAGAACCACTGGAACAGCCCAGTGGCTTGGAGTCATGTGGTGCTTCCCAGGCCAGGCTGGAAGGGGGGGGGGGCAGAGGGGAGCTGCTGCAGTGGAGGGGGTGCAGGGAGCAGCACGGGGACGGGCGGGAGCAATGGGAAGTGGCTGGGGCCACAGGGAGCAGCGAGAGCATGCCACTCTGCAGCGAGGAGAAGAGGAGCCTCAGCCGGCTGAGCCGAGTGCTGCTCAGCACCAGCCTGGCTTGGCTAGAGCAGTGCGCAGCTCAGCCGTGCCTTCCATTACCTCTGCCAGCTGGTCCCAAGTGGCACACAGCTCAGCCACAGCTTTCCCTTGTTGGTGCCCTCCCGGCCGGACCCAGCCTATCCTGAGTGACACATGGAGATGTAGCAGTTGGGCTGGCTTTGTTGTTTGCTGCTTGGGACAAGACGGGTTGGGTTCGGCCAGGTTGGCACCAGAGAGGTAAAGCTGTGGCTGAGCCTATGCTGAGCAGCACATGAGGAGGTAATACATGGCTCAGCTGGCTCAGCCACCGCATCTCCTTCCCTGTGCGGTCCTGGCCAGGCCCATCCTGTCCCGAGAGGCATACAGAAAAGCCGGCCCAGCCACTGCTTCCCTACATGCTATTCGGAATGTGATAGGCCCAGCCAAGTCGGCACCGGTAAGGAGAAGCAGCGGCTGAGCCATGTGCTGCTGGGACCGGATGGGCCAGGCCAGCAGAGGTAAAAATGGAAAAATGGCCAACTGTGACCTCAGCTATACCACAGTCTGATGGCTGGGTAATTGGCTCTGAGGTCAGACCCAGAGAGTAGTGGTCGATCGCAGCAAATCATTATGGTGCTTCATGACCAATGGCATCCCGGTTCTCTTTAACATCTTTATTAATGATGTGGACATTGGTGTCAGAAGTGCACTGGCTAAGTTTGCCGATGACACTAAGCTTTGGGGCATAGCATCCACACCTGAGGACAGGCTAGCCATCCAGGCTGACTTGGATAAACTTAGTAAGTGGGCAGACACAAACCTGATGACATTCAATACTGATAAATGTAAGGTACTCCACCTCGGGAAAAAAAAACCCTGCAGCATACTTATAGGCTCAGCAGTGCTACGCTTGCTAGCACCACTGCTGAAAGAGACTTGGGGATCATGACTGACCACAAGATGAACATGACCCACCAATTTGATGTTGCAGCTGGTAAAGCAAACAAAACCCTGGTTTGCATCTATAGATGCTTCTCAAGTAAATCTCAGGATGTCATCCTTCCGCTGTACTCGGCCTTGGTGAGGCTGCAGCTGGAGTACTGCATTCAATTCTGGGATCCGCAATTCAAGAAGGATGTTGAGAAGCTTGAGAGAGTCCAGAGGAGAGCCACACACACAGATTCATAGATTCATAGATGCTAGGGTCGGAAGGGACCTCAATAGATCATTGAGTCCGACCCCCTGCATAGGCAGGAAAGAGTGCTGGGTCTAGATGACCGCAGCTAGATGCCTATCTAACCTCCTCTTGAAGATCCTCAGGGTAGGGGAGAGCACCACTTCCCTTGGGAGCCCATTCCAGACCTTGGCCACTCTAACTGTGAGGAAGTTCTTCCTAATGTCCAGTCTAAATCTGCTCTCTGCTAGCTTGTGGCCATTATTTCTTGTAACCCCCGGGGGTGCCTTGGTGAATAAAACCTCACCAATTCCCTTCTGTGCCCCCGTGATGAACTTATAGGCAGCCACAAGGTTGCCTCTCAACCTTCTCTTGTGGAGGCTGAAGAGGTCCAGGTGCCCTAGTCTCTCCTCATAGGGCTTGGCCTGCAAGCCCTTTACCATACGAGTGGCCCTTCTCTGGACCCTCTCCAGGTTATCCACATCCCTCTTGAAGTGCGGTGCCCAAAATTGCACGCACTATTCCAACTGCGGTCTGACCAGCGCCCGATAGAGGGGAATTATCACCTCCTTGGATCTGTTCGTCATGCATCTGCTGATGCACGATAAAGTGCCATTAGCTTTTCTGATGGCTTCGTCACACTGACGACTCATGTTCATCTTGGAGTCCACTAGGACTCCAAGATCCCTTTCTGCTTCTGTGCCACCAAGCAGGTCATTTCCTAGGCAGTCGGTGTGCTGGACATTTTTCCTCCCTAGGTGCAGCACTTTGCATTTCTCCTTGTTGAACTGCATCCTGTTGTTTTCTGCCCGTTTGTCCAACCTATCCAGGTCTGCTTGCAGCTGCTCCCTGCCCTCCGGCGTGTCCACTTCTCCCCACAGTTTTGTGTCATCCGCAAACTTGGACAGAGTACACTTCACTCCCTCGTCCAAGTTGCTGATGAAGACATTGAAGAGTATCGGTCCTAGGACCAAGCCCTGCGGGACCCCACTGCCCACACCCTTCCAGGTCGAGACCGACCCATCCACTACGACTCTCTGGGTGCAACCCTCTAGCCAATTTGCCACTCACCGGACTGTGTAGTCATCCAAGTCACAGCCTCTTAACTTGTTCACCAGTATGGGGTGGGATACCGTATTGAAGGCCTTCCTGAAGTCTAAGTATATGACATCAACCCCTACTCCTGCGTCCAGGCGTTTTGTAACCTGGTCATAAAAAGAGACTAGATTAGTCAGGCATGATCTACCTGCTATGAACCCATGCTTGTTTCCCCTCAGCATAATTTTTCCTGCCAGGCTCTCACAAATGTGAGCCTTGATAATTTTTTCAAAGACTTTGCCAAGGATGGAGGTGAGACTGACTGGCCTATAGTTGCCTGGGTCCTCCTTCCTCCCCTTCTTGAAAATGGGGACCACATTGGCCCTCTTACAGTTCTCCGGGACCTGGCCTGTAAGCCATGAGTGTTCAAATATTCCTGCCAGTGGATGTGCAATGACGTCAGCCAGTGCCTTCAGTACCCTTGGATGGAGCTCATCTGGTCCTGCCGACTTAAACACATCCAGTTCCTCCAAGTGCCTCTGCACCGTCTCAGGGTCTACACATGGTAGTCTGGTGCTCTGCTGCTGCTTCTCTACAATTCCAGTGAGAGACTTGTCTTGCCTCTCACTTAGGAACAATGAGGCAAAGAACTCATTGAGGAGTTCAGCCTTGTTCCCCCTGTCCGTCACCAATTGCTTCTGCCCATTTAGTAGAGGTCCTATTCCACCCTGGGCCTTCCTTTTACTCCCTATATAGCTGAAAAACAATTTCTTGTTATCCTTAACTTGGGATGCCATCCTCAGCTCCATGATAGCTTTGGCCTGTCTTAACTGCCTCTCTACAAGCACGAGCAGAGGAGGTATACTCCTCTTTGGTAATTTCTCCCTGTTTCCACTTTTTATATGCTCTCCTTTTAGCCCGTAGGCTGCTCTGGATTTCTCTGGTCAGCCAGGGAAGCCTCCTGGCCCCTTTCCCTCTTTTTCCTCACATTGGGATCATCTCCCTCTGTGCCTGAAGGATCATTTCCTTAAGGCACAGCCACCCTTCCTGGGCTCCCATCTCTTCAAAACTCCTACTTTGCAGTGCGTCCTTGACTAATTGCCTTGAGTTCATTGAAATCAGCTTTCCTAAACTCTAGCACTTTCACCCTACTAGTTACCTTACCCACTCGATGTCTTATGGTGAATTCTATTATTTGGTGATCACTGTCCCCCAGGTGACCACCGATCTGTAGATCCCCTACTATGCCATCCCCCGTTGCCAATACCAGGTCCAGTAAGGCATTCCCCCTAGTGGGACCGTGTATCTCCTGCGTCAGGTGGAGGTCCTGTACACAGGATAGGAACCTGCGTGAATGGGGGGACTTTGCTGTCTGCGTCTCCCAGCAGATGTCTGTGTAGTTTAGGTCCCCCATGACTACCGCCTCCTTAGTTTTTATGGCCTCCGAGAGCTGCCTCAGGAGCCCCAAATCTAGCTCTTCCCCTTGGTGTGGGGGTGTGTAGCAGACCCCTACCACCAAATCCCTTTCTCCTTGACCCCCATGTAAACTAACCCACAATCCTTCTACTTTCTCCTCCTTTGATTCCATCTTGATAAGGGTTGATGTATATTGCTCGTTGACACAGAGCGCAACCCCTCCCCCTTTCTTCCCCACCCTGTCCTTTCTGTACAGCTTATAACCCTCAGTATGTACCACCCAGTCGTGGGAAGAATCACACCAGGTTTCTGTTAGCCCTACTAAGTCGTAGATGTTTTCTGCAAGCAGGAGTGCTAGTTTATCCTGCTTGCTCCCCATGCTCCTAGCATTAGTATATAGGCACTTGAGCCCTGTGACTGGCGCCTTTGTTGCCCCCCGGCTCTGATTCCGAAAGGGCCCCTTATTGCTTACCTGCTTATTGCTTACCTGTGCTGTAATGCTGGCCGCCCCATGGATTGCAGGTTCCTGATGTTCTCCTTCTTCAGGCTGGGCTGTCCTTGTGGGTGCCACATGGTTTGGTGGTCCACGGCTTCCCCCTACGAGCCTAGTTTAAAGCCCGCCTGAGGAGGGCGAGAGAATAGGCCTTATGAAGAGAAGACATGATCAGAGGGTGAGAGAATAGGCCTTATGAAGAGAAGCTGAGAGCTATGGGACTCTTCAACCTGGAAATGCACAGGCTCAGGGGGACCTGGTAGCTGCTTGTACATAAATAAGGGGTGTACATCAGGATCTGGGAGAACATCTGTTCACCAGAGCGCCCCAAGGAAAAACAAGGACCAACAGTCATAAACTCCTACAAGACCATTTTAGGCTGGACATAAGAAAAAAAATTATTTACTGTCCAAGCCCCCAAAACCTGGAATAAACTTCCTCTAGAAGTGGTGCAGGCCTTCCTCTTGACTCATTCAAGAAATGCTTGGATGCTTATCTTGCTGGGATCCTTTGACCCTAGCTGACTTCCTGACTCTGGGGCAGGGGGCTGGATTTGATGATCTTTGAGGTCCATTCCAGCCCTAACTTCTACAAAAGGTAAGTGTACAGCTTTGTGGTACTGTTTGCAGAGCCCTGGGGGCTCCTGCCACGGCCCGGGGGACTACACCCCATTCATTCTGTGCCCAGCATGCACAGAGGCCGAGCCAGGAGCCCCTCAAGCCCAGCATTCTGCTCCTGCCAGGCAGCATCCTCTTGTGGGCAGAGTGCCTGCACCCCATCCAGTGGAGCTGTATGGTCCAGGCTGGGCTCCACCTTGGGTGCCGCTGGGGGCCCATCTGAGGCCCAAGTCTGCAGATCTGAGGGGGCAGGCTCCACTCTCCTCCCACCCACACTTCTCTGGCTGCCACCTTCCCAAGGGCCTGGCTGGCCCAGCCTACCTGCAGTGCCTCCTCCTGCACCTGCTTCTTCCCGTGCCTCTCTCCCTCTGTCTCTCCCTCTCCTTCTTTCCTTCCCTCTTTCCTTCCCTCTTTCCTCCCTTTTCCCTCTTCCCCTTCTTTTCCCTCTCATTTCCCTCTCATTTCCCTCTCGTTTCCCTCTCTCTTTTCTCCTCTCTTTCCTCTCTTCCTTCTCTCTTCCTTCTTCTTTTTCTCTCTTTCCTTTGTCCTCTCTTCTCTCCTCCCTCTCTCTTCTCTCCCTCTTCCCTCTTTTCTCTCTCTTCTTTCTTCCCTCGCTCTTCTCTCTTCCCTCTTCTCTCTCCCCCCATCTCTATGAAATGTTATTTATTGTCTCCAGGTTTAGAAATTTTAGAAAACCTAGTACTTACCATAAAAAGGAACATTTATGATTATTAACTATAATAATACGCAGTGCATCCTGCTATAAGCCCCCCACCCCAGTTTTTTTTTTTTTTCGGCATGCCAGCACTCCAGCACCGTACAAGGTAGACATTGTGGTGGTTTTAGGCACTCCAGCCAAAAAACGTTGCCTACCCCTGACATAGACCATGTGACAGAGTGTAACTTCCAGTTCCAAGGCCATACTATCCCCTCACAAAAGGAGTACTTCTGAAATAAATGCCCGTCCCTGGTATAGCAAGTTACCTCTGGATTGTGTTTCTGTGAGGCTTGTGAACGCTTCTTTTAACTATAGTGCTTTGGGAGTTTTCAGTTTAGTCAGTGCTTTCAATCCCTGACTCGAGGCAACATTTGAAGAGCTACTCTATTGACCATTTATTGTTGGTAAAGTGTTCTGTGGTCTCTAAATGAAACTCTAGAAACTCAGATTAAATTATTATTATTACAGTATTGTTCAACATTCCTAAATAAGCTAAACCTTTAAGCACAGGAAACTGTATATTGCTTCAGGTTTGCTAAAAGCAGACTCATGGTGTGCTAAGTGTTGGCAAATATATTGCATGATTTGTTAGACACGCATCTTGCAATATTCCTTTGTTGGTTCCGTCAACTATATCATTATTAAAAAATCAATAGGATATTGGAAAAAATGTTGTTGAAAAGTCCTTAGGCAGCCAGGCTTTTGGTGGTCTATAATAAATGAGCATGACTGGCAGTTTTTAAATTTTACATTTCAGAAGCATAACTATATATCAATTAGCAGACCAAAGATGCTGAACAGACTAACATGCTTATCATCATCCTAGATCTGTGTTAAAGCTGTGCTTGTAACTGCTTGTTTCTTGGGTATGTATTTATTAAAGCCCACAAAATTAGCTGTTGGTGTTGTGGAATGTAATGCAACTAAGAAAATTGTTGTTTTGAAAATCTTCCTTAGGATTCTGTTTCTGCAGCCATTCACAACGGTATGTAAGTTAACACATATAAGCAATCCCACTGCAAATGCTGAGTTCTACAAAAGTATTCATGTTCATGAGCCATTGAAAGATTAGAGCAGTGGTTCTGAACCTTTTTCAGTCAGTGTACCCCTTGGTCTCAGAGTGAGACTTCACATACCCCCTTTCAATGGGAAATTATTTTTTATGTCAAACTACGTGTAATCCCACACGCATGCATGTTTTACAGCAGTTTCAAATTGTCAAAACTTTTTTTAGGCCCTTCTACCTGTGTTAGACAAATGTATGATCTATCTCACATACCCCCTGATGAGGCTTCAAGTACCCCCTGGGGGTACATGTACCCCCAGTTTAGAACCACTGGATTAGAGCAATGATTCTCAACCAGGGTTCCACAGCACCCCCAGCGTGCCTCAAAATTCCTTTGAAGGCGCTATGAGTGGTGAGGAGACAAGCCAAATATGAGTAGATAAGCACAGGCTCAGACATATCCTTGCATGGCCCCTCTACCAAGAGTTAAGCACTGTAATAAATACATTTTTGACAGGAGGTTGCTTCTCAATTCACAAAAGTTATGAAGGGGTGCTTTGAGTCTAAAAGGGTTGAGAGATGTAGTTATCCATGTTAGTCTGAAGACAAGTAGAAGTCAGGATAGATTTGCATCTTATAGAGTAACCAAAGCTTTCACTGGCTAAAGCTCACTTTGTCAGAAGCTGACTTTATCAGACAGGTTCTGATTAAGTAAGCTTCAGCCCATGAAAGCTTTTGCTATATCACACACACACACACACACACACACACACACACACACACCCATTTACTTGATTCTAAGACTTTTCCCCCATTTAACATGGGGAGGAAGCCCCTTGTCTTAGAATCAGAGATGGGGTTGGGGGGAGGTAGGTAGCTGCTGTGGCTGGGCTCCAGTCTCTGGCTGGAGTTGGGACTGTAGCCACAGCTTCTGCCTGCCTCTCACACTCTCCTGCTGCCTCTGCATTCTCTTCCTGCCATCTCCCCCAGCTAGGTAGCCTCTGCCCCCCTGCCTGCCCTCTCTCTCCTCCCTTACTTTTGGTCCTGCCAGCAGGCTTCATGCATGCTGAAGCCTGGGGCACTGATCACAGTCCCAGCCCCAGCCCAGGCCTGTAGCAGCAGCACTGACCTTGCAGGGCTGCTGTGGGGACAGGGCTGGGGACATTTTCAGTGCCCCAGGCTAGAACAGGGTTGGGACCTACTGGGGTGGGGCAATGGCAAGCTGGTGGGTGAGGGGAAAGGGGGAAACATCCTGAGAGAGGTGGGGGAGGGAAAGAAGGGGTTGGGGACGGGGGAGAGGGAGAAGCAGAGGTTAGTTGGTAGGAGCGGGGGGGGGGGAGCAGAGCCTGGGGGAGAAGGACAGGCGGGTGAACAGAGGCAGAGTGGGAAAGGGAGGGCCCAAGGCTGCAGGGACAGGCACAAGCAAGGGGAAATTTTCTTGATACCCCCTCCCCCCAATACCACCTGCCTCCCTGCAGCAGTGGGGAAAATGAATTAAAGAAGACCCTCCCATAATTAGGTTTTATACATAGAAAATTAGAACACATTTATACATTTTCCATTTTTAGAATGTAATTATCGGGCGCTATCATAAATTCTGGGTCATCTTAGATTCAAGCAAATATGGTATATACTTTAATTAGCCTATATAAGATGCAAATCTACCATGGCTTCCTAAAAGGTTAAGAGCCACTGGATTAGTGTCTACATTAGAAACGAAACAACTTCAATGATCTTACTCACAAGAAATGCTGCACCTAAATTGTTTTTTCAGGCACTCTACTAATGAATGAGGCTTTAAATTGTGGAATACTATGTCTGTTTACATCAAGATTAATTGTGTTGTAGCAGGACAAAATAGGGTAGTCTTGCACAATTTTTGCAATTTTCCTGGATTCTAATAAATGGGATTATTCTCTTTCCTCTACACTAACATTTTTAGTTTTAAATAAATAACTGAGAAGTGATGCACTTAATTTTACCAGAAAGAAAAGCGGAGAAAATACCCAACAATACCATCAAATCATTTCCACTGAGATTACAAGAAAAACTACAGACCTTGATCCTCCCACTACCTAACCCAGGGACTTTTTACATGCTCCCTAAAATCCACAAACAAGGGAACCCTGGCAGACCTATCATATCCAACCATGGGACCCTAACTGAAGAAATATCAGGTTTTGTTGAATCCATCCTAAAACCGCTTGTCACCCACAGAGCAAGTTTTGTCCAAGACACCACAGACTTGCTACAGAAACTTAAAAACATAGACCACCTTCCCAGCAACACACTTCTAGCCACCATGGATGTTACCAGCCTATACACCAACATCCCACACCAGGATGGCATCCATGCCTGCCTTACATATCTACAGGAACAAGATTACAACCCAGAATACAGGCCCAAAGATATCACTGAGCTTATACACTTCATCCTCACACACAACAATTTCACTTTTAATAATCAACACTTCCTCCAGATGATGGGAACAGCTATGGGCACTAAAATGGCCCCACAGTATGCCAACCTTTTTATGAGCCACCTGGAAGAAGACTTCCTCAAGAACTGCACCATCAAACCCTTGCTGTACTTATGATATATCGATGACATCTTCATCATTTGGATTGAGAACCGGGAATCTCTAATTGAGTTCCACCAGAAATTCAACAGTCACCATCCCTCCATCCGACTTTCTTTAGAATACTCCAGCACCAACATCCCCTTTTTAGACACAATGATCAGTATCCAGAAGGGTAAAATACAGACCACAGTATACAAGAAACCCACAGACCAACACACATATCTGCACAGAACCAGCAATCACCCGAAACACACCAAAAAAGCTGTGATATACAGCCAAGCCCTCAGATACCACCGCATCTGTACTGAAGAGAACACCCGGGATTGCCACCTCACCAATCTTAAAAAGGCTTTCACCCAGCAAGGACACTCCTCCAGAGAGGTAGATTGCACATTTGAAAGAGCCACCTGGATACCACGTGAAGAACTGCTGCAGTACAGAAGAAAAACACCCACAAATCGCACACCGCTGGTTATGACCTATCACCCATGCCTTGAACCTATACGGAAAATCCTCAAAAAATTGCAACCCATATTAGAAAAAGACCCTATTCTTAAAAAAATCTTTCCAGAGCCACCCTAGCCTTCAAACAAGCACCGAACCTCGCCAACCTCATCACCAGAAGCAAACTTCCTCAAGCCCAGAACACACCAAAAGGATCCAGACCGTGCCATGCCAAGAAATGCAAAACCTGCCAACACATCTCCACCACCTCCACTATTACTACACCCCACAACAGAGCCATCAGCATCCCAGGATCTTACAGCTGCACCTCCAGGAATGTAGTATACCTCATCCAATGCACCAAATGCCCTGATGGAAGATACGTAGGAGAGACCAGACAACAACTGCGCACTAGAATGAATGCACACCGGAAATCCATCAAAGACAGAAACACCCAATTACCGGTGGGGGCACATTTCTCACAGGAGGGCCACTCTCTCTCCAATCTCTCAGTCCTGATCCTTAAGGGAAATTTACACAACACATCCCAGAGACGAGCCTATGAGCTCCATTTCATCAACCTGCTGGATACTAGAGATCAGGGACTAAACACAGACATTGGATTTTTGATACATTATAATCTGCCTGGCAACTGATTCCCCAGCCCAGCCCCTGGCTTGTTTACTTTTCATTCCATCCAGGAAGAGCACACACCGACTGCTGCAGCTTCCTTAGCCTGACGAAGGGTTTTTGAACCCGAAAGCTTGCTTAATAACTATTCTCCAACCATTTGGGTTGGTCTAATAAAAGATTTCAAATTCACCCAAGGAACCTTGTCTGAGAAAATACCCAGTGTTCCTTCTAGACTCTTTCAGACAAGCATCATTGCTTATATATTAAAAAAACCCAGTAAAATTATTATATTAAAAAGCCAGGAATCCAAATACATATTACATGGGAAGCTTGCATACAGGTTCTAGTGTGCATTAGGATATCAAATTACCCCCAAATATGAGACACACACAGTGTACATTAGGGCTCAATAGAACACAATCACATAGTCTTCTTCCTTGTAAAGCTACCATTTCCTTCTGAGTAACTGATTGTCAATAGAGTATGACTTTGGAGCAAAATAATTTTGAGGGTTTTTATCTCTGATTCCTTGATTTCTTCCATTTACATGCATATAACTGTTTCCATTTGCACAAGCCTACAAAATATTACTGTAGTGTATCTTTACAAAGAAATACAATGCTTACAAACATTTTTGTATCTCCACGTAAATATTTTGTCAAGTACTTAGTTTGACAACATTTGATTTCTGGAGACAAAACATATTATTTCATGTTCAAGTGTACATCTAATGGAAATGAATGACAGTCCTTTTTTGTGCAGGTGGAGGGAGGTGAGAGATGCAACATTAAGTGCTGAGTGCAAATTCACAAAAGCTTATGAATATGTATAGATCTCTGAGAAAATGCATGGGTATGGGAACATTTTCAAGTGGTAATTCTAGAGTTTTCTTACCAGTCTGTATGTATTTTGCCATCTGTAAAGCCTCTTAAAGGACTATGAATATGGAATAAGTGCAAGATGACTGAGACCTATTTACAAAATGAATTGGCAGATTTTGTTTTGTTTGCTCTGGAGAACTACTGCAAATATGTTCATTCAAAAATTAATTTAATTTATGTTAATAAAATAAGACAGATCAGTAATGAGAAACATAAAAGACATAGTAAAACATTAATATGTCAGATCTAGAAACCTCAGATTTTTACAGCTTCAGTCAAATGCTATGTTTTATGAATGTTATTTCTCTGTATGAGTCTGTGGCCACCCTTGGGGCACTAGGAGAGCACAGGAAGTTGAAGTGATTGTATGGTGGTTCTCTGAAATCACCATTCATCTGTCAGAAGTACTATATCAAGGCTGACATGTTTTCAGAGCCTTATAATTTGAGTGGAAATATAAGTAAACCTTAAAAGCCAAATCGCATCTACTTTTATGCTAAACTGAAATAAAAGGTTCACTGCCACTATCCAAGCAATACTGTCAATAATTTGTCTGTAATAAATTATTCAACACAAGTCAAGCATTTTTCCCAGACAGGAAGAGTTAGAAACTCCATCTGGATTTCAAAATATATATGACCTACAGTCTTACAAATACTTAAAGAGCAGGATGATTTCTTGGTTTCATCTGGATTAGATGACACAAAGGTGAAATACTGCAAGTTAGAGTTACTGTTCTGAAGTCATAATATTGCATCATTAGCATGCTTTTCCCTTGCCACTTAGCACAACAGCAGTGGCTTGTGTCTGAAGTGGCAATAATGACAGAGGAGTGACATATCCCATCAAGAGATGCACAAGGCTTACACTGAAGTATCATGAGGAGTAATTTTTAATTAATTAATCTTTGGCATTAGCCTTCCACCTAAGATAGACTGTGCTTAGATCTGAGCAAATGGGTAAAAGGATACAGGAGAAGTAATAACTACCCTGTCTTTTCTTGCTTATCTCTCTATTCATTTCCATTTAGGGGACAAACACAGTCAGAGAGTTTGTGTCTTTGGTTTTAAGAACACAAACAATAGTGCTGAGAACATTATCAGAAATTTCACAGATGTGTAGGCGTAGGGACAGGTCCAGGGCAAGGATGTACAATCATCCCTGCTTACCACACTTGGTAAGTACCATATGTGCTTTTCAGTGTAGGAGAGTTTAGCAGTTCCTCAAGAGTTTCTAAGCCATTGTGACAGCATCAGTGTGGATATGTTTTTGTGGTTATTAATGGTGGTCATTGTATCCTGTAGGGCTATTTATTGTGTGATGCCTGAAAAGACTCTTTTGTAAGTAAACAAAAATGTGTAGACCATGCCTGCCTGTTGAAAAAGAGCAGATGATGTTAAAGAAATAATAATTGTAGTAGTAGTAATAATAATAATAATGATCCCATTTTCACTTACATAAAAGAGAAAGAAGAGCTATGAAAAAGAATAATATATAAGGCATTTTGCACTTTTTTATATAACACCAACAGTCACTGGGGCTATTTGGTGTGGTGCTCCCGTATATATAGACAAGGAGCAAACAATCTTCCCCTTGAATCCAATTTCAGTATACACAATCTAGTAAATGAGGACAAAATATTTTCACTTTAATTTTGTTTCTGACAAGTACAAATCAGACTGTGTGTGTGTACAGATGCATAGAAAAAACTAAGTTGCCTCTAGTTCATAATTCAAAACTTAAATGGAGCTGAGTTACAGAGCTAACTCAATAAGAGAAAGAGGAATCTCTGAAGCAGATTTGTTCTTCACTATGAAAGTATAAAAATGTTCTTTGAAGAAGCTGTCAGTGCCCAAAGATATAGTAAATGACTTTCATTCACAGGCATTGACCCAGTACTACAACCATTTGGAGTTCTGTCATACAGCCTTCATAAGCCATCATTGCTGCTTCTCTTGTATTGATAGGTTTCTCTATCCTTATTACTCTTCTGAGCCCACAGAAACATATATAAATTAAATCATACAGATATATTAGATATATAGCTAGATTTGCAAATATGAGCTACATAAGAGAAAAATATCCTAGTCAATTTTTATAATATTTTTGCTGTAAGAGTTTCCCATAAGTGAAAAAACCTTAGCACTGATTTGTTCTTGTCTGTGATGTTGTCATGGCTTCAGTCTTTATTCTTAAATTGCCCCAACTTTCCTGTCTTCTGTAAGTGTTAATGTAGATCAAGTTTTAAAATAGATATTGAGTTTTGAAACAAATTTAATCTAAAGCCTGCTTTAAAAAAAAAAAGGCTGAGCCAATTCCTGCTGATAATCAGACACTAAAGGCTAAATTCAAGCTGGTCATGAATTTTAGTTTAGTCATCTAAATAGGAGGTAGGCAAAGATCAAGAGTCTCTCCAAAAAAATAAAGAAGATCCAGGATCACTTTACTTCATTGCCCATAAACTGCCGTGTGAACCTATATTCATCTGGTACTTAGATTTCATGCCTACTTAGAGGAGACAGGGGTATAGATTGTAGTTGTGTTGGTCTAAGGACACAGGCAGACAAGGTTCTTTGGGTAAATCTAATCTTTTATTAGACCAACTCAAATAGTTGGAAAAATTCTTCTTAGCAAGCTTTCAGGTATAAATACCCTTCATCAGGCTGAGGAAGCATCTGCAGTTGGTCTGTGCTCTTCATGGCTGGAATGAATAGTACGAATTAATGAACAGCTTCTTTACTCTTCATTCTGCCCAGGAAGGGCACACACCAACTGCAGATGCTTACTGAGCCTGATGAAGGGTATTTATGCCTGAAAGCTTGCTAAGAAGAATTTTTCCAACTATTTAAGTTCTAATAAAAGATATCAGATTTATCCAAAGAACTTTGTCTACTTAGAGGAGAGGAATTCAAGGGCAATGAATGGAGTACTCCACTGAGATCTGGGTTCTGGTTCCTTACTTTTATATTCCTTTTTTTTTTTTTTTAATCAGTTCCTATCTAATATACAATGCATACATAATTGCATGGGTCACAGAGTAGGATCAGAATCCATGACTTCTACTTCCTTAGTCAGTCCCTTCATTACTGGATTATGAAGTCATGCTTCTTTTTGTTTACTATCAGGTCTGTGGTCCACCTTCGGCAACAGTAGTGGGGAGTGACCCCCACCCCAGCTATTTTATAACCTAATGGTTAGTGCACTATCTTGGGAAGATGTTTGAATCCTTTCAGGATGAGAAGAGGAGCAGGAGTTCAGATACACTCAAATGCTTTGTTTCCTATTGGCAAACTATAGATAGCAGGGTACATCCTAGAGTACTCAAAGATAGATGTAATAGGGTGCATTCTACACTACTCAAACAACTAGCTGAGGTAATTTCAGAGCTGTTGGCTATTGTCTTAGAGATCATGTGAGGACAGATAGAAAAGGGAGAATACAATATCTACAGGGATGGATCTGGGGGATGAAAAGGGGGTGAGCTCACACGCCCTTCAATCCTTGCCACAGGCAAAGCACGGCTGTGAGCAGTGGGGAGGAATATTATGCTGACTGTTGGAAAGCAGTAATGGTGATGGTGGTATCTGCCATAGTGTGGCCTCCTTGTACTCTAGCTGCTGGTGTAGTATGGGCTCTGCTTGTACCTGGAGGATGAGCTTCCTGTACACTGCTTGCACAGCAGAAGTAGGTGGAGTAGAGGGATGTGGCAGAGACACAAGAGAAAGGTTTTCAGGCTTCTTGGGATTGCAGGTTGGGAGCTTAGATTCCCTGCTCACATCAATTTCCAGAGCTCCACAAAGCCTTTGCCCACCTGCACTGACCATACCCCCACCCTCACACATGTAGCAAACATGGATAATTTTTATACCTGAGTGCCTCTGTGTGCATTTAGCAGAGTTGATGCTTAGAAAACAATTTCAGTGTACTAAGAGTAAAAGACCTCCCTACCCATCGCTTCTGCTTAGCTCCTCTACAGCCACTGAGGCAGGTTTTGTTCCTCAGCACACAAAAAATTATTTTTGTCAGCATAAACTCTGCAAAAACATGTTGGTTTGGGGGATGCAATCACTATTTAAACCTATGGACCATGTCCACATGTGTCGTGAATGTTTGGTTTCCCAGGGACACCTAGCAGCGGTGTACCTTGCACTGCCACTACTTGTGTCTGGGGAATGCCCATGCCACATGCACTCTGGTGTGCGGTAAGTTACCCCAGGGGTAGTAGGGGAGGCTGGGTTCAGCACTAAGCTGTCCCTAATAGCCTTACCTGGGGTCCTGGAGGGTCTCCTGGGGATACAGCAGTGGCAATTCTGCCACACGGAGCCTGGCTGGCAGCTGCAGTGTGGCTCCAGGCACCTGGCTCTGCTTTTGAGCAGCACACACTGCCCATGAGTGCCTTGCTCCACATTTTTTGTCCATGCAAGGGTCTAAAAAACCTTCTGAGCTTCTCCCTTGCAGTGCAGAGAACAAGTGAATGTGGAGGATGCGGTGCTGCAGACGTGTCTTTGCTCTCATTTAGAAACAGCCATGAAGTGTATGTTCAATTGCTGTACAGCACAAAGCCTTGTTCTGTGTTAGCTCTCTATGCAGCATTACATGAGAGAGGTGGACCAAATTCAGGCTTGAGGTCAAAATATGCGGATCTTCTTGTACTGATTCCTTATTTTCCATCCTGAATGGAGAATATTGCCTGCCTGTACACGAATGCCAGGAGCTTGGGGAATAAACAGGAGGAACTTGTCCTCCTGCTTAACACAAATAAATATTATGTCATAGGGATAGCGGAGACCTGATGGGACTTCACCCATGACTGGGCCACAGGTATAGATGGATATACCTTGTACAGGAGAGATTGAGTGGACTAAAGGGTTGGGGGAGTAGCTCTCTATGTCAAGGAAAGCTATGTGTCCCTGCAAACTGATACTGGTGCCCAGGGTAGACAACTGGAGAACCTCTGGGTGAAAATCCATGGGGAACACGTCACAGGGGACACAATGGTGGGAGTCTATTACAGACCTCCTACCCAGGATCAAGAGCTTGACCAGGTGTTCACCAGGGAATTGGCCGAGGCTGCACACTCCAGGTCCATGGTTGTCATGGGAGACTTCAACTACCCAGACATCTTGTGGGAAGAGCAATCAGCCAAATCCAAATGGTTACAAAGTTTTCTCACGTGTGTGGATGACCTCTATCTGACCTCTGTCTAACACAAAATAGTCGATGGGCTGACGAGAGATAAAGCACTGCTTGACCTGGTACTGGCTATGGGGGATGACCTTATCAGTGATCTAATGATAGAAGGGAAGCTGGGTGACAGTGACCACAAGTTGATCACCTTCACCATCCACTGTAAAGCTGGCAAGTCAGTCAGCAATACAGAAGTCTTTGGCTTCAGGAAAGCTGACTTTGACAAGCTCAGGAGGCTTGTCAGTGAGGCCCTAAAGGGCCTCAGCCTAAAGGGGATGGGAGTTCAGGATGAGTGGTTGCTCCTCAAGGGAGCAATCCTCGATGCACAAGCAGTGTCTATCTCAGAGGAAAGGCAGCACAAGGGCACAGCAGCCTCTGTGGCTCTGCAGGGAACTAGTGGACCACCTGCATCTAAAAAGAAAGGCCTACAAAGGATGGAGGATGGGATCCACCTCCAAGGAGGAATATTCTGCACTAGTCTGGACCTGCAGAGACCAAAGCAGGAAAGCTAAGGCTGTGACTGAACTCCAACTGGCTACAAATATCAAGGACAATAAAAAGTCCTTTTTTAGATATGTGGGGAGCCAGAGGAAAAGCAAGGGCAACATTGGACCCCTGCAAAACCAGATGGGACAACTGACAACTGACACCCATGAAAAAGTCAACTTGCTAAATGGGTACTTTGTGTTTTTCATCAGTCCCAAGGAACGCCCCTGCTCATTATGGGACAGGAAGGCCTGGGTGAGGGAGATTCCTTACCCTCAGTGCTGACCTTGTGAAGGAATACCTTGAGAGGCTGGATACCTTCAAGTCAGCCATCCCTGACAGCTTACACCCCAGGGTACTCAAGGAGCTGGTGAGCGTCATAGCCCTGTCACTGGCATGGATCTTTGAGAACTCCTGGTGCTTCAGTGAAGTGCCCAAAGATTAGAAGAAAGCCAATAAGGTGCCTATCTTCAAGAAGGGGAGGAAAGTGGATCCAGCAAACTACAGGCCCATCAGCTTGACCTCTATCCCAGGGAAGAGCCTAGAAAAGATTATCAAAGAGACCATTCTCAATAGACTGGTGAATGACAAAATCCTGAGGGCTAGCCAGCATGGGTTTGTCATGGGTAGGTCTTGCTTGACCAATCTTATTTACTTCTATGACCAGGTGACCTATCACCTGGACAAGGGAGAAGAGATTGATGTCATATATCTTGACTTAAAAAAAGCCTTCGATCTGGTATCCCACGATCACCTCTTGGCAAATCTGGCCAATTGTGGCCTTGGGCCCACCGCGATCTGCTGGCTGGGAAACTGGCTCCGTGGTCGGACCCAGATGGTGGTGGTTGATGGAAGTCAATTGTCACGGTGCCCTGTGACCAGTGGGGTCCCCTAAGACTCTGTCCTTGGGCCTATATTGTTCAACATCATTAATGATGTGGACATTGGTGTAAGCAGACTGGCCAAGTTCGCTGAAGACACCAAACTTTGGGGTAAGGCGTCCACACCTGAGGAAAGGAGGGCAATCCAGGTTGACCTTGATGGGCTCAAGAAATGGGCAGATGAGAACCTGATAGCATTTAACACCGAAAAATGCAAGGTTCTCCACCTTGGGAGGAAAAACCCACAGCATGCTTATAGGCTCAGCAGTGCTACACTGGCTAGCACTTCTGACAAAAGGGACTTGGGGGTCATGATTAACCACAAGATGAACATGAGCCTTCAATGCGATGCTGCATCTAGTAAAGCAAGCAAAATTCTGGCTTGCATCTAGATGCTTCTCGAGCAAATCCCAGGACGTCATTCTCCCATTGTACTCAGCCTTGGTGAGGCCACAGCTGGAGTACTGCATCCAGTTTTGGGCTCCACAATTCAAAAAGGATGTGGAGAAGCTTGAGAGAGTCCAGAGAAGAGCCATGCACATGATCA